>NC_058093.1:62422142-63731785 GCF_020171115.1 Neogale vison | reverse complement strand
AGACAGTGTCTGCCAGGAGGTAGTGGGGGATGGGGGCAGCAGTTATGGGGAAAATAAGGTATGGGAATGGTGAAAAGTCAGGTAGGCATGTTGTTAAGGAATGAAATCAGAATATAAGTTTCTTTTCTATAATGTAATCATCATGGAGGTAATATTATATCCACACATTACTATAGCCCTTTATATCTGGCACAGTTGACTTGAACATTTTAATCAATGAAATAAACAATGATTGTATGCTGCTTAGTGAAAATGGTCCATTTTTATTTTTTCTTCAGAGTTAAGCTTTTGCTATCTGGGGACTTGCATTTTTAGTTTAAATCTAATAAGTAGAGACACATTTTTTCTGTATATTGCAACTAAATTCTTTTCGGTCTTTATGAGGTCTATGAATTATTACAGCATATTCAATTCCTAAATACACTAGATCTCCTTTAATGTGTATCAACTTCTTTTAACATAATATTCATTTTGTTTGCCTAGTCAACTGAGACTTCCACCCTCTGATTAGAATTGTCACTCATTTTACAAGTCTGATTAAACATAAATTCACTATAAAAACGAACCTAAAATGCACTGAAATCACAAATGCAGATCAATTTCTCTGTCTAAAATTGAAAAAGAGGAAATATTTTTCTTGGTCTTCCAGCCTTCATAACATTGAGAGTATTTCCTTTCCATTTTTAATTTTGCATAAGAATTGCACTATTAACCACTCTGTGGTTTTATTTCTCCCTCCACCCCACTCCCATTTTGTTATTTACACTTCTATGTCCTTTCTTAGCTATTAAGTTGTATTTCCATTTCGGAGTCATGGCAGTGTGGGCCTAGAACCATTGACATCTTGCTATTTCAATTTCTTTCCCATGTTCTCTATGTTAAGAATTAAAGCAAATATTTGAAAAAGTGGATGGGATGACAGAATGAGAAGGAACAATAGGAGGTAGGAGTTAGAGGTAGTGAATTTTGACATAATATGCAGATCCTGTGCCCTGAGATTTAAAAGAGATCTTACCACTAAGGTATCTTACAACTAATGTTCTTCAAATTTATTTTTTAAAAAATATCTTAACTGATTGATTTCTTGCCCCCTCAACCCACTCCCTCTTCCCCAATATTTCTGTAGAATTCTTTTTTTTTTTTTTAGATTTTATTTATTTATTTGTCAGAGAGAGAGGAGCGAGAGTGAGCACAGGCAGAAAGAGTGACAGGCGGAGGCAGAGGGAGAAGCAGGCTCCCCGCCAAGCAAGGAGCCTGATGTGGGACTCAATCCCAGGACGCTGGGATCATGACCTGAGCTGAAGGCAGCTGCTTAACCAACTGAGCCACCCAGGCGTCCCTCTTTAGAATTCTTTTTTTTTTTCTTTTTTTTAAAAGATTTTATTTATTTATTTGACAGAGAAAGATCACAAGTAGGCAGAGAAGCAGGCAGAGAGAGAGAGGGAAGCAGGCTCCCCGCTGAGCAGAGAGCCCGATGTGGGACTCGATCCCAGGACCCTGAGATCATGACCCCAGCCGAAGGCAGCCTCTTAACCCACTGAGCCACCCAGGTGCCCCCTCTGTAGAATTCTTAATAACCCAATCTTTCGGTTTAGTTAAGCGAAGTTCCAACACTTCCCAGTGTTAAAAATCATTCCCCTTTTCAGAAAAGATTATGCCTCTACCCCATCCCATAAAAATTTAATTTTACAGGAATGCTTTGAGAACTGCATAACAATCTATTCCATTTTCTATTGGCTTTCCAATAGAAATTTGTATACGTTTTCTCTTTTTTAACTTCTGCATTGCCTGAAATATTGGGAGCATCTGTATTTACCTGTAACCATTGAATGAATTCTGATTTCGAGGCTTCACTTCTACCTCCTATAAAAATGTAGAGCTAGGATGGTTATAGTCAAAATGCTGTATTATATCCTTGAAATTTGCTAAGAGAGTAGCTCTTAAATGTTCTGACCACAAAAAAAGAAACAGCAATTACATTCTATGACAGAGGTGGTAAGTAATGCTTTAATGGTGATGGTTCTTTTTTTTTTTTTTAAAGATTTTATTTATTTATTTGACAAAGAGAGATCACAAGTAGGCAGAGAGAGGGGAGAAAGCAGGTTCCCACTGAGAAAAGAGCCTAATGCAAGGCTCGATCCCAGGACCCTGAAATCATGACCTGAGCTGAAGGCAGAGGCTTAACTCACTGAGCCATCCAGGAGCCCTAAATAAAATCTTAAAAAAAAAAAAAAAAAGGAAAGAAAGAAAAAGAAAAAAAAAAAAGAAAAGAAAAGAGTTTGTATTATATTCGGCATAAGAATAGCATTAATAGTCACCTGATCCTCCCCAGGTATTTGCAGAGGGCCAGGAGAATGTTCATTAACATACACAGGTCCCTCTAAATTTATGTGGTATCCTCTTTTTTTTTTTTTTTTATGTGGTATCTTTAATTTGGTGAATAACAGAAACCATGGGAACATTCTGTATCTGTAGAAAGATAGCATAGTAGCACAGCCAGAAGAGACAAGGGACAGAGACCACCTCCAAATTCCCATGCATTAAGGATTCTAGGATTCTCAGGTCCCAGAAAGCAGCTTGGAGCCTAAACCAGGTTGTGACCTCCCAGGAGGCTGTCCAGAGAGAGGTAGAGACAAAAGCTTTGGTGCTGTGGGGCTGAACTGTCTGTAAGAATCATGTGGAACAGCGTTCCTCTCTAGTGAGACCTAGAAAATTCCTAGGGACCCAGATCAGTCCTAGTGCCACTTAAAAGAGTTCATAGAAGAGCACTCTTGTCCAGAGCCAAGCATAGCTATCAACCAGTGAATGGGCCCAAGTATTCAAAACTAAAATGCAGAAGTGGATTTTCCCTTCCATTTTCAGCAAAGTAACCCTAACTTTCCTGACTTTCTTCATGATCCCTTCTTCCCTGTTACTTCTGAGTAACAATACAAGGCAAGCCCATGAAATTAGAAACGAGACCAGGACATGGAGAGGCAATAATGCCTAAAAAGAGGAAAATAATCAAGAAGGGAATTGCGATTAGTGATTGAACATAAATACTTGAACTTGGTGAAATTACACGAAAGCATGTTTCAAGTGTTCTGCTACTCTACAGGAATAGGAACACACGGAGGAAATTAAGATTAAACTGTACTGGAAACACAAAAATAGATTCAAAATGGATTAAGGACCTCAATGTGAGAAAGGAATCCATCAAAATCCTTGAGGAGAACACAGGCAGCAACCTCTTCGACCTCAGCCGCAGCAACATCTTCCTAGGAACATCGCCAAAGGCAAGGGAAGCAAGGGCAAAAATGAACTTTTGGGATTTCATCAAAATCAAAAGCTTTTGCACAGCAAAGGAAACAGTTAACAAAACCAAAAGACAACTGACAGAATGGGAGAAGATATTTGCAAACGACATATCAGATAAAGGACTAGTGTCCAAAATCTATAAAGAACAAACTCAACACCCAAAGAACAAATAATCCAATCAAGAAATGGGCAGAGGACATGAACAGACGTTTCTGCCAAGAAGACATCCAGATGGCCAACAGACACATGAAAAAGTGCTCCATATCACTCGGCATCAGGGAAATACAAATCAAAACCACAATGAGATATCACCTCACACCAGTCAGAATGGCTAAAATCAACAAGTCAGGAAATGACAGATGCTGGCGAGGATGCGGAGAAAGGGGAACCCTCCTACACTGTTGGTGGGAATGCAAGCTGGTGCAACCACTCTGGAAAACAGCATGGAGGTTCCTCAAAATGTTGAAAATAGAACTGCCCTATGACCCAGCAATTGCACTACTGGGAATTTACCCTAAAGATACAAACGTAGTGATCCAAAGGGGCACGTGCACCCGAATGTTTATAGCAGCAACAATAGCCAAACTATGGAAAGAACCTAGATGTCCATCAACAGATGAATGGATCAAGAAGATGTGGTATATATACACAATGGAATACTATGCAGCCATCAAAAGAAACGAAATCTTGCCATTTGCGACAACATGGATGGAACTAGAGCGTATCATGCTTAGCGAAATAAGTCAAGCGGAGAAAGACAACTATCATATGATCTCCCTGATATGAGGGAGTGGTGATGCAACATGGGGGCTTAAGTGGGTAGGAGAAGAATCCATGAAACAAGATGGGATAGGGAGGGAGACAAACCATAAGTGACTCTTAATCTCACGAAACAAACTGTGGGTTGCTGGGGGGAGGGGGGTTGGGAGAAGGGGGGTAGGGTTATGGACATTGGGGAGGGTATGTGCTTTTGGGTAAATTGGAAGGGGAGATGAACCATGAGAGACTATGGACTCTGAAAAACAATCTGAGGGGTTTGAAGTGGCGGGGGGGTGGGAGGTTGGGGTACCAGGTGGTGGGTATTATAGAGGGCACAGCTTGCATGGAGCACTGGGTGTGGTGAAAAAATAATGAATACTGTTTTTCTGAAAATAAATAAATTGGAAAAAAAAAACTGTACTGGAAAATTAGATTATTTATTTCCTATCTTGTTTTTTTTTATGCTTAAGTAATTGATAAACATTTATTAAACACCCACTATGTTTAAGGTCCTACTCTAGTTCCTCAAAGACAGAACTGAAAAAAATAGACAAAGATGCACAAAGCAATGAGAACTTAAAAGAAAATCCCTGCATATAAAGGCCAACTTCTATCCCTGCTCTGCCCCTTATTAGCCATGTAGCTCCAGATATGATCCTTGACGCTCTTGCATCTCATTTTCCTGCATTCTAATTTAAAGAAGAACAGGATTTGGATGGTCCCTAATTGGACTGTTGTGAGACTCCACTGAGAGGCAGTCAACTACAAAGCAGTATAAACATGTAAGGGATCATTATTCTCACCATTCTTGAGAAACTTGTAGCACAACTGCGGTATCTTAGCACAAGAAGGAATCTTGGAAAAAATCTAATCCAATTCCATTTAAGGAGGAAGAAAAAAAATCAGGGTGAATCACAGATTACAGAGATTATATGAATTACATATATCAGGCAAAACTGTATTATTTTTTCATGTTCATCTATTGTAGTTATAAATTGTGTCAGTTTCTAAGGAATTGTTTTTCTTTTAGGAAGAAAAAAAGATAATTGAATAATTTACCCCTAGGATATTTCAGAATTTTTAACCTTTCAAATTAGCATAGTCCCAAAATAAATTTGCATTCAATTGCACTATTCTAATACAATATGCATAGCTATTATCTCTCCATATTAAAGTTAAATATACAAAGGTACAAATATACATACCTTTTGTTATTCTCTTTTAAGCTACCATATGCATATCCTAACTGCTACTTTTTTTTAAATATTCCCCACAATTTTTTTAAGGACTTTATTTATTTATTTGACAGAGAGAGAGATCACAAGTAGGCAGAGCAGCAGGCAGAGAGAGAAGGGGAAGCAGGCTCCCAGCTGAGCAGAGAGCCCGATGCAGGACTTGATCCCAGGACCCTGAGATCATGACCTGAGTTGAAGGCAGAGGCTTAACCTACTGAGCCACCCAGGTGCCCTACCTAACTGCCACTCTTAACTGGATCTATGAACAATCTATAATGGATTATGTAGCCCCCTGCAATGACCCTACAAGGCAGAAATTCCTTTTGTTGTTAATAATACTGTTATAATTTTCAAAAGATAACTGAGGCTTAGTGATGTTTATTATCTTATTTCACTTTAAAAAATTTCATCAATGAAAAGGCCAGGTTTAGAACTCAGCTCAAGCCTCTCCTTTTAACTCAGACATAATCCTACCTCTCTCTTCAATTCCCCAGCAGCTTTGATCTACTCTGCTTTCAAATATATAAAAGCATTCCACTTTCTTTGGCAAACTGGGAGAGATGCAAAAGTAACATCAAATATAAATATATATTCAAGGAAAGAAACAGAAACCCGATAAGTCAGTGCCAAAGTTACCAAATTCTGAATGCTGCCAGTTCATCCAGAAAGTCAGAATGCAGATGGCCTATTTATTGCAATGAGAGAAAACTACTGAAGTACTCAAGTAAGAGTTACTAACATTGTGTTTGTCTCACTTATTGATACGAATCATAAAATGCTAGTATCCAAAACACAGAAAACTTAAAGAACAAGCAATCCATATACTATTATCCCATTTTAGTTGTACAGATTGTATATTACCAGAACCTTGCTCCATTTAACTGTAATTTATATTTAAAATAAGGTTGTTAGGATTCAGTTCCTGTCAGTTACTGCACCATTTCCTTTATTTTTCCCCCTCAGAGACTGAAAGCATTATATAAAATAAAGTTATCTTCAGATTGTGCTAGAATATATATAAGATTGCAGGTGGCAATCCAATATATTATTCATCAAGTTCTTAAATAATTACACTTTTTCATTGATCTTTATCCAATTCTCTTCAATATCTCTTTGGAATTAAGGAGTATGGCTTGAAAATGTTTTCTGGAGAGCCAAGATCAACAATTTCTAGTTACAAAATAGATGTACATACACTCTTCTCTGGGAATAGGTTTTGTAATGCATTCATTTTTATGAATAATTTAAAACTTTCACTCTTTTTGTTTCTCTTTGCAGAGTGTTTTTTTTTTCTTTTGCATAGACACAAAGATGACCTTGATTTGTTTTCCATAAATCCTCAGCACATTTCAGGGATTGTCTTTGAAACATATGTCTCACCTAGCTTCTTCTCTACATAGTATTTTTACAAATTGAACAATGTGCCACCTTGAAAACCCTGAACAAAGCACCTTGTATGATTTACTACTGCTTATTCTTAGAGCTCACTACAACTGGCCAAAATCAAAAATTACTCTGTTTAATTCTAACTCAGATAATGAACAGATGACATCTAATAATTCATGTACTCCTTCTATAGCACCTACTAGAGTTTACTGCAGTAAGATACTTCTAGAATTATATTCTTTTCCTAGGTCTATTTTTTCTTGAATTTTGGTTCTTCCTGTAAGCCCAACAAAATGCAACTATCTCATAAAAAGAAATTAAACATAAACATGTTGCTTTTCTTTCAATATTATTTCGACCCTGAATCATTTTCTCTAAGGTTATCTATTTCCTCTCTGCTATAATAATTATCAGTATGCAAATTGCATTTTGAGTTATGTCTTTCATAATCCAAACTTCACAACTTTGCCCTGTGTGACTATTGTCAAATGTTTCTGTAAGCTGGAACTTCCTTGTGAAATGTTAAAAACAGTTTCTTTTTTTCGTACTAAATATGATTCAGAGAATTGTATGGATGTTAAGTCTTCATTTAGGGGTAGGCAATAATGAGTTTTAGTGTTGCTTTTATCCATAAATTGTAGCAATTTATTACTTTGCTTTTTTTCCCCATAGTTAACTTATCTTGTACTCTGGTTTCTTATAGCATTATTTTACAATGGCATTTCAATATGATAAATACATCTGATTATGATAGCAAATAATATCTATTACTTTCTTGTAATTCCTTCATAACAACAGAATGGAAGACATTATTGGAATGTGAGAAGACATCACACCTGTTCTATGGTGAGGTTCAACATGGTAACTTAGGTAGCAAGATAAATCAGTAAGAAAAATTGATGTGAGGATTAGGTTTCAGGTAAAGTATGCCGCAGATGAAGAATGTCAGTATCATTTAAACTGAGTTAAATAATCTGAAACTAAGTTACAAACTGATCTGCTCTTAAATACAGTTTACTACAATATTTTATACATAGGCAATAATCCCTATTCCTTTGTTTAGTAGACTTTGTAATCGCTAGAAAAGTTTGCTTAGAAACCAGTTCTCTAATTCCACAATAAAAGAGACTGTATATTAAAATTTACTTATAATTTCTGAGTGTTCAATTATTAACACTAATCTGCTGACACTATTTGCACCATAGTCAACACTAAAGGATTTTAATACTACAAACTCCTGAGCTCATAGTAAGACTTTCTACAAAGTATTTTCCTTCATGTTTCAAATCTTATTAAAACCCAGTTTAGAAAGAGTTGAAATCAACTGAATTGTTTTTTTTATTTCATTCAAATAGAATTATGTAATTTTTCCCTCAAAATGTAACTTCTCAGACATTTTACCTATTGGTTGTTTCTGTAAAATAAATTTTTTAAAAAGCTTTCCACTCCTCTTACTGTACTCACTATGGGTCATAAATAACAATTTACCATTAATAACTCCAGTATCTCTCTACATATACTTCTTCATGACTCTCAAAGCAAAAGAATCAATGCAAACATAATGGCAAAAATTGAAAACTAGTTAAGATAATTCACTGCAAAATGAGATAAATGAAGGGATAATGACAATCAAATAAGCCAAGAAATTAAGCTTGTATTTTTAAATGAATATTTAATTTTATTATTTTAGATTTACATAAAAGTTACAAAGATAACAGAGTTCTCTTATCCACTTTCCCATATTGTTAATATTTTATACTACATAGCACACTTGCCAGAACCAGGAAGCCAGCCTTAGCACATTCCTTTTAACTAAGCACTATTTGTAATTTGGATTTCACTATCTTTTCTACTGATGTCTCCCCTCCCCCCACACCTAATAGAATCCTATTTAATATCAAGGATCCCATCCAGAATGTTACATTCTACTTAGTCATCATATCACTTCATCCTCATCTGATTGGAGATAGTTTCTTAGCCACCATATATCACCAATAATTTGATATTATTATCAAATTAATAATTTGATATTAATCAAATCTTTAATAAGATTTGAAACATGAAGGAAAATACTTTGTAGAAAGTCTTACTATGAGCTCAGGAGTTCGTAGTATTAAAATCCTTTAGTGTTGACTATGGTGCAAATAGTGTCAGCAGATTAGTATTAATAATTGAACACTCAAATTATAAGTAAATTTTAATATACAGTCTCTTTTATTGTGGAATTAGAGAACTGGTTTCTAAGCAAACTTTTCTAGCTATTACAAAGTCTACTAAACAAAGGAAAAGGGATTATTGCCTATATATCTGTTTTGTTTTTAATAGGACGCTGACAATTTCAAGGCATACTCGTCAATTATTTCGTAGAATGCTCTCAGTTTGAGTTTATGTGATGTCTTCCTCATGATTAGACTGACGTTAGGGATTTGGAGAAAGAATGCCTCCCAGAAATGAAATGCTCTTCTCATCCTATCCTATCACTGTTGCATGGTATCAACATAAGGTATCACTGGTAATGTTAACCTTGATCACTTAGTGCACATAGTGTTTACCCGGATTTTCCACTATAAAGATCATCTTTATTTCTATACTCTATTTCTTGGAAACAAGCTACCAGACGACCTCTTGTCCAGATACCTCTTGGTATCTGGACCAGATACCAGCCCACACTCAAGTAGGCAGGGGGTTAAGTTCTAAATATTGGTCGGGGCCGTATCTCAAAAATTACTTGGGATTCTTCCACAAAGACTTATCTTTTCTCCCTCATTTAACCATAAACCCTGTTTTTCATGGAGCAAAATAATAATCTGGCAAAATAAGGAGAAAGAGAAGAACATTTCAGATAACCTTCCTTTGATTAAGGAAGAGACCTTAGAAAGTGTGTTTTTTCCTTTAAAATTCTCAACAAGTACAAAAACGACCTGAAAACTAGATTCTAACATTTTGTAATAATGGCATAGGAGAAGAAGAAAAAAAGAGGACAGGACATTAAGATCACCATCACAGTTCTTAAACATCCATGTGTATACCAACTCTGGCCTTTAAGTATTTTTATAGAAGGATAAAAGAACTTCATGTCAAAATACTTCAAAAATATTATATTTTCAGGTCAATTTATCTATGAAAAATGTGAGCATTCAGTCATCCATCAGCTTCCAGTAACATCTGGTATGCACCCTAATGCACACTCTTGAGTACTCCATCTTCCCTCTATGAACCTTTGCCGAGACAGACTGCTTAACTATCCTTATCTATTCCAAACTCCACATCCTTTGGAGGATTTATTGTGTTCACCGTCCTATCCCAAACTCCAAAATGTCATCTAACATTATCTCAGAATCAAGGGGAACACATATAAGACAGAGGCTATCAAATACTTCATTTACTTCTAGATCAGTTATAGAACCAAATAGGACAAAGCTTTTTGTGTCTTTGGCACCTACTTTTTTCAAGGAAAAACAGTTGGGAGAGAATTAGTAGCAGGAAACAAAGCATCGATTATGCATGCCGGACTCTCATTTTACAGAGTGGGAGCTGAGTTTCAGACAAGGGACTGTGACTAGCAAAGATGCAGTAGAACCAAGATTAGAAAACAACAACCCACAATTCTTAAACAGAATAAATGTGTTTAAAAAAAATACTTTTATTATATCAAACAATTAGAGCACTACAATAGGCAATGTTTTATCAGCCACTATGAGAATTTCTCCAATTAGTGATGCAGAAGAAAATAACTTATGTACTTTGGTGATGTTTGCAAATATTTTCAATTGTCTTTTAGTTCAAAAGAACTGGGGATTAAATTAAATGGTGCCTAGCAGCCTGAAAGGATTTAACACTCTCTACAAAGTGAGAAAATCACAGATTCAAAATACCTGCCTGAAGAGGAACAAATTCAGTATAATAATGATTATTATACTCAGCCCTTTGCTTCAAATCAGGCTCAGCTGCTTTGGCTTTATTTTTTGCACTACATTTTTATTGTGTAATAAAATAAATTTTCATTTGCATATTTCCCCAAACTTTCTTACTGCAGTGACTGTTCCTTTCTCTTTCTCCTATCAAGTAATCATGTTCAGTCAACAGCAAAAGACATCAGAAAACTCAACTTCTCAACCTCAAAGACCTTCAGCAAGAATTAAAGGTTATACATTAATTCCAGGAGAGGCAAATTGATTTTAAGGTCCTTATTAACCAGGTGAAACAGGAAATACATTATTCTTGGTGACAAATGCATAATGCTTTAGGATCTCATCCTACAGTATGCTTTGGGCATTCTTCCACAGAATTACACAAACTGAAAATTTTACTCCTATTTATTCATCAGCCACAAAAAACCATTACTCAACCAAATGAGAATTTAAACATGTAATTTAGGTTTAACCTTTAAGGTCCCTCTGCCTTCTTTCTTTCCAGTCATGTTTTTAAGTTACAGGGTTTTTATAGGCATTTATAACTTGCCCTAAGAAGGTCTTCCTATCTTTATGGGCGTGGTACGGATTTCAATGTCAGGAGGAATCCTGAGCAAGATTTGATACATGCAGAAAACAAAAAAGTCCATCCAGGTGCAATTGAGTGAGCTAAGGGACCGGCCATACCATGCTGCCATTCACAGTGTGGAGGCCGGGGGTCTGTGTCTCTGAACACATTCTATGGAAGATAAGAGGGATAAGGACAATATGCCAATCCTGTAAAATTAGGAGGAAATCCCATGCCCTTGTTCAACTGTCTACACTTGAGCAGGGCTGGGGAAAGAAAAAAAAAAAAAGATTGAGGAAGAGTTGAGGAATGGGTTCTAGTCAGAAAATGCCAGAGAGGCAATTTGGCAAAAAGTATTCCATTCTTGGCTTGGCTGACCTAATAAAAAAATAGTGGGATAGTCAAAAAAAGGTAGCATGTGTAGCACTGAACAGGGACGGGCGTTAACCGGCACTTAACCATCAGTGACCAGTCATCAGTCTCAACAGGCTTGTAGGCTGCATCTACTATTTCTTTAGTTCTTTGCCTAAGAGAAACCCCACCATACATTGAAGGGTGAAGTTGGTGAGTAATCATTCATTCAGCAATCATTCATTCAGCAAAGCATTTTATAGTCCCCTTGCATTTGAGGTAGGTAGAAATGAGGATATAATCATAACAGTATCCACCATGCACTCTGGTCAGTGGCTCAGAGCTTCATCTTGGCACCACCCAATGAACTGAAACAAAAAGCCTAATGAATCACCTGACTGCATTTTAAACACACTGTGCTATCCTACATGGAAAGTGTTCAGGTTAAACTGCTCTCCCAATGTTATCTTCAAGGAATGCACAAATCTATTTTCCTCCTATGCTTGAAATTGATTAATGCTGAAATACAGCCATTCATCTTTAAGACTGAGCATACTTAGAAACTGAAAGCTTTTTAAGTTAAGATTCAAAACTTAATGGGGGGTGTTTTCTGCTCTAACGGTGTATCCAATTTTCCTGGCTATAGCTTTATCATCATCAAAACTGCCTATACTCAAGTGAATATTTTACAAAGAAAGTTAGCCATTCGCATAGTTTCTGCCTTCAAGAGATGGTGAAATAGAAACAATAGAAAATGTGCACGTGAACAAATTACTATGGCAATTCATTTTAGATTTATTTATGTATTTGTTTATTCACTTATTTATTTATCTGACAGAGAGAGATCACAAGTAGGTGGAGAGGCAGGTAGAGAGGGGGAAGCAGGCTCCCTGCTGAGCAGAGAGCTGGAGTTGGGGCTCAATCCCATGAACCTGAGATCATGACCTGAGCCGAAGGCAGAGGCTTAAACCACTGAGCCACGAGGTGCCCCTACTATGGCAATTCAAACAACACACTATGTGCCAATTATTTCAAAGTGACTCTTAAGAATATACATTTGTATCATTCACAGACTTCTCCAAAGCTTAGCACATTTTCTGGCATTCTAGTTATCAGCACATCTCTCCACTCCAGACTTTCCTTCTTTAACCTCTTATATTCTTATTAACTGTGCCTAATTGACTGCACTGCCTAGAAATTGTTTCGACCAATCTTAACTTCTACTCCATTGTCATAGCCCATGCCTTTATTTCTGTCCTGGTGTTCTTTAATATCTTTCTACTTTCCCTAGCTCCCTACACTCAATCTATGTACAGTACGACCGGAGTAACATTTCTAAAATAAGTAATAATTATTTGACTTCTCAGCTTTAAAATCCTCCAATGGTACACCACCACCTCAAGAGTGAAGCCTAAACAGCTTTCATGGGAAATCACCCTTGCTCCTTCCTAGCTTCCCTCTCCTGTCATCCTATCACCACCTTTCCACCAGCACCAAGATTTCCAGATACCAAACTGTCTGCAGTGCCTTAAATGACCGCACAGTTTTCTTCTTCTCATCTTTACCTATACTTTCTCTGTTGCCTAAATTATCTCTCATTTCTTACTTCTCCAATAAATGCACTCCTACCAAAACATACATTCATGTTCATGAAAAACCTTTACTCTTTGTTCAGTACTGAATTCAAATGTGTCCTTTTTCAGAAGCATTCCATGATAACTCCAGGGGACCTTTTATATGTTCCCTTAAATCATTGCTCCTACCTGTTCTTCATCACATATTACATTATGGTTACCAGACAGTCTCACGGCTGTCTCTGTCCCCTGCTTTGTTCTACTTATCTTTGTATCAACAGCACATCATTGGTACCTAACTCATCCCTAATAAATGAATATATGAGTGAATAAATGGAGGGAGGAATCTTGCTGGACTATGTAATAGGAAATACTTATTGGTTAAATTTTCTAGGATTTTTGTTAGAATACAATGTAACATTAAAATTATTACTTATTGGGGCACCTGGGTGGCTCAGTGATTAAGCCTCTGCCTTCCACTCGGGTCACGGTCTCAGGGTCCTGGGAGCGAGCCTCCCATGGGGTGGGCTCTCTGCTCAGCAGGGAGCCTGATTGCCCCCACCCCCCACCTCCTGACTCTCTGCCTACTTGTGATCTCTCTCTCTGTCAAATAAATAAATAAAATCTTTAAAAAATAAATAAATAAATAGAAATAAATAAAAAATAAAAACATTATTTATATTATTTATGAAATCTATTAGCATGGAATTATTAAATATGTTAATTAGATAAACACTGGTAAATAGTCCAAGAACTCTCCATCACACTGCCACAGCATCTGGCTCTAAATGCTCACTCTATTTAAATGTCTATTTGATTCCAATTTTAGACTTATTAAAGACAAGATAATACTTTCCTATTAAAAAAAAAAGTGCTTCTTATGTAAAAATGTGTCCTTTTTTATTTTGTAGTGAAATATAATCCCACCTCATAAATCCCCCTAATCTTGTCCATCTGCACATCTTCTTCTAGGAAAAATTCCTCTCTTTATTGAGAAAACTAGAGCTCTGTATTTGCACAGCTTCCCAACCTATAATTAAGGATGGAAAGCTGCAAAGGCATACTTGATCAGAGAGGGACCAGAGGATAGGAGGTGTCTGAAGGTAGATCAGGCTGCATGTGAGGGAAGAGAGGTGGTGGAAAAATTAAGTAAGAACCAAAAGTAAAGGGCACCCCCTTAGCACAATTCTGGGGCACCACTTAATTACTGTGCGTGATCTGCTTACAGGTGACTAGGGGATGGTCTGTTTATGCTTTCCTTCCATGTAGCTCCACATTCTAATATCCTCAAAAATTCTTTACTTACAGGTATCAAGAACAAAAAAAAAAAAATCCTAGATTTCTAAAATTTGCCAGGTAGTAATTTTTAAAATGTGGTAGATGGCACTTTTAATTTTTCCAAGTAAAAGCATTAAGAAGAAAATAACTTCCATCTATTATCAGCAACAATTCCTAAAATTCTTTAACACATAAAAGGATTTAATGAAAAATGTCTTAGTGAGGATGACTAGAATGAAATTAATTTTATGAACAATGAAGTACATTTCTCGTAGATGAATAAGGACTTCATCCTAAAGACTGATGTATGCCTTTAATGATGAAAATAGGCAAAGAGTCCACCTCTAAAGAAAGACAAGTTAAAGATTAATCAATTACTCAAGATGACAGAGGGAAATATAAGGGGATTCAAATACGGAAGTCATGTTCTTGGATTTACTAATGAAGATGTTTTGTTAAGTGTCAAGAAGATCTCTTCTGATAAATGGGGTCCAAAGGAGGACATATAATAAACAGAGTAATACCATAAGGCTAATATTTATAAATACCCATTTTGCTTTTAAGAACTCTATAATCAACACTCCCACTTTGCTTTACCAGCTACACTTTCCCAGTCTATCATTGCTTACTTTCCTTTGAGGACGTTTATTTCAAATCCTATCTTTCAGTGAAGCTTGTGTGAACCCTACCTCTCCAGGTAACACTTACCCTCACCTTCCATTTCTTTTCTTTTCTTTTTTTTTTTAAAGATTTTATTTATTTATTTGACAGACAGAGATCAAAAATAGGCAGAGAGGCAGGCAGAGAGAGAGGAGGAAGCAGGCTCCCTGCTGAGAAGAGAGCCCGATGTGGGGCTCCATCCCAGGACCCTAGAATCATGATCTGAGCTGAAGGCAGAGGCTTTAACCCACTGAGCCACCCAGGCACCCCAAAGAGACTTTATTTATCTATTTGACAGAGACAGCAAGCACAAGCAGGGAGAGTAGCAGGCAGGAGAGGGATTAGCAGGCTCCCCGCAGAGCAGGGAGCCTGATGAGGGACTGGATCCTAGAACACTGGGATCATGACCTGAGCCAAAGGTAGCCACCCAGGCACTCCTCACCTTCATTTTCTTAAAGATGAAATCAAAACTCCCTCTTCCTCTTTCAGGTAGACACCTAAACAAACCACCAGCATTATGATAATTTAAGACTCATCTAACACAGTAATTTAGAAATAACAACTTCTCTGAACTCTGCAATTCAATCTTATTTGCAATCCAAATTGTTTATAATGTCAAAGATAGAGTCTTCTTAATGCTATGTATATGACACCCTTAGAATAATGCCTCTACTGTCAACATATATACTTTCTGAAAGATGTCAACTACTAGTATCATGCTAAATAGAACGTAAGTTTTGTTGTAGTAGAGCATTTTTTTTTAAAGATTTTATTTATTTATTTGACAGAGACACACAGGGAGAGAGGTAACACGAGCAGGGGGGAGTGGGAGAGGGAGAAGCAGGCTTCTCACGGAGCAGGGAGCCCCATGTGGGGCTTGATAAGGGGCTCGATCCCAGGACTCTGGGATCATGACCTGAGCCCATGGAAGATGCTTAACGACTGAGCCACCCAGGCGCCCCAAAACATGAATTGTTAAATCTGCAGTTTAATTGTTTACTTACCATTTTGTTATAGAACTTTATGTGGACTAAGCACTAACATGTTTATCACAGGTTTACTATTTTTTATTCTAAGATAAGCATTGCCACAACTTAAAGAGAACGGAGAGCTACTAAGATCATATGCCTGAGGCACTCATTCAGTATAATTCTGTACTCCCAAAAGGATTCTCTGAACCTTAGCTTTACTCTGCTCCTGAATTTGCCCACTTCTATCATCTCACATGCATATATCTTAATTAATCCATCTAGATCTAAAAGTAAAATTTAAAAAATGGACAATAAATGTTAGCTTTGAAATCAAAAAGAATAGCTTCAAAACCTGGGATCAGTCTAACTTGGGTGAGCCTCGGTCTTCTCAAACTTAATTGGGAGTATCTTCTGTGTCTCTCTATAGGATTGCTTTGTAGCTTGAAAGGGATGATGCATATGCCAGCATTATAGAATGTTTCTTTCCATCCTTCTTCCAGCTTTGGGAATTTCAGATCCTTTTGATGGAGAGATCTGATTCAATGGAAAGCAAAAGCCTGAAGACTAGACATCATTTATAACATCATTCTTTGGCTGAATATTATGCAGTATGAAATACAGTAGTAAGAAAAACAACTGGGTCACTGAAAAAAAAAAAAACAACAACCCAGGTTCATTCTAAGTTCTGTACTGTATTTCTGAGAAATGGTAGCAAAAAAGTCTGAGTAATCCCAGGGAGAGCAGGTTTCTTGGTAAAGCAGCGACATACAGGGTGACATGAGTTTACCAAACATAGTGTTCTTATCTTAGGTCAGGATACCTTAGCTTCAAAGGCTAACAACCCTGATTTTATCTATCTGTAACCTGAATCCATCTCTAGGAACAGACTCCCATGAACCCAAGAGATTTGAGATTAAAACCAGAATGCCAAATCATTTTAGAGGAGAATTACCTTTGTTGAGATAAAAGATCCTGGGCTTCTCTCTTTCCCATGTACTTACCACCCCTATGGGCAATTCTAGAGAATGTCAAGTTAGAACTTGGATATGTTTGTTAATTTAACATGAAAACTCTAATCTATAACTGCCAAAAGGCACTGGACAAGCAGAATTCTGCAGTCAATATGTTATCTCTTGGTGAGCCAGCTTCAGGGAAAGCTAAATTATGAATGGTAGATTGCCTGGTGAGTATGTGATCAGAATAAGTTAAGTGTGTGACCCAATGCCATTAAACCTTTGAACCATAAAGAGAAAGTTTATACTTTTTCACTCCTTCTAGAGTCATAACTGCCACCTGGACCAAACAGATGACATGTTAAGTAATGTACTCTTGCTCTATGGGCAGTTTTAGCTAGTGTTTGCCTCTTCCTTTGACTCCATGACTGATGAATCTCTCTGCTGTCTATTACAGCCTTTCAGGAAGGTACATTAACACCTTCCATCGAGTACAGGCAGATCTTACAGCCTGGGACCTGTTGCCTCCATCCTGTGACAGCACTACTCTGTTTTTAAACAAGGTTTTTAAAGTTTAACAAGACAATTATTTTCTCACTTTGAATTCTTGGGAAACACATGGAGCCCTCATCTTCTGAAAAGAACAGGTCCAGAATGTATGATATGATGAAAATGAGGAGTCAGGAAAATACCTTTATATTTAGATAGGATCCTGCACAGAAAAGAGAGGTAGGGGAAGGAGAAGAACAACAGGAAGTTCTAATCATGGAAGCTGTCAGATTTGGGTTTGCAGTGTTCTACAGTACAGATTTACAGAAAACAATTTCTAGCTCATAACAGCAAACTTCTAATTAGCTTGGATCTCAGTCTTTCCACTCTGAGGTTACACAGGCAGGGAGAGAAATACTCAAATTTTATTTTGATTAAATATGTCATCCTTCCCGGTCAGTTTATAGGTTAAAATCTACTCAGGACAACTCAACAGGGCAAATTTGAGAAGCAGCGGACATAGTACTTCTCCTTCCTTCCTTCTGCCCCTTTTCGTAGAAAAATTGAATGTGTATAGGAACTATCACACACTGCAGGAAATCCCCCAATTATAGAATTCAATAAAAGGATTGTCCTGTAAGGCCTCCTGAACATAGTAAGTCATCCTGATGACTTGTTTGAATTCTCTTTTCATTTGTAACTCTTACGGCTCTTTTGATCACCACTGTCTACTCTGCAGTGGTTCAATACTTGCAAGATGCCAGAAGAATAGAAATCTCTAAGTCCTGCAGTGTATTTGCTTAAAAGAAATGTGTTCTCAGATTGCCAAGAAAAATGATCACACCTCTCTATTAATAGTAATAAATTCCATCAAAAAATGCTTCTGTGATAAAATATGATGCTTTCTGTGAATATATAAGAAGGCTATCACTGTTTCTCACCCTGACCAACTTTCTGAGCCACTGGAACAATGACATCATGTTGGATATTTGGTAGCTTTATTTCTATGTCTCCATTCACTCTCTGACCTTTCCCATCATCATTCTGAAAGTGAAGAAAGTCTATAGTACTCAGCGAAAGAGACATATATTTATTTTCTCAGAGGCACTGCTTACCATTTTTGTTACTTTACAAACCATTCTGTTTGTCTGCGATGTGAACTCCTTCTATGGTTATTGTCAGATAGAATAAATTGGTAAGTAGAATAAAAAAAACCAAAAGTAACTGCTTGCTTTTACTATCTTTATCCTATCCATGTAGAAGAGGATCTGAAATATAAAAATTGAAAAAAAGAATCTAAAGAAGATGAGAAGGGAACCCCTAGGACTTAGATGAAGAAATACACGTCTGTACGTCATCAAACCAACAGAATAGGACATACAGGACAATGGCTTCCCCGTCTGCACCTAGCCTGTGGATAAAGGTCATATACGTGATCACCTCCAGGCTGCTGAATAAGCTTGAAGTTAGACTCCATGCTCTCACCTCGTTGTAATTCCAGCCCTTTCTCTCTCATTCTGAAAAGCAAACGCAAGTGAGTGAACATGACATTATTATAGGGATAACCTTGAATCCACTATAATTTATAAGACAGCTAATCTTTCAAACACTTGAACCTGACACTACAGCTGATCCCCATGTGCTCCTATACCATAGTTAAACCTTAGGAGTTATAACCTGTAACAGGAATTATTATTCACAACACGTGGGATAGAGATTGCATGACATAAAAGGCCTGACTTGTAACTTAAGAAACCTTTAGAGTCTGCAGTGAGTTCTGCTTTTGCTTTGCTTAGGTGGGTAGTAAGGTGGGAACTCGAGAGGACAGTTATACAGGAACAGGAAAGGAGAAGCTGAGAAAAAGAACGATCAATCTGTCTATAATACAGAATGATGGATTTATGCATTTGGGAGAGAGGAGACAGGGGAGAAAAAAATTATTCAGTAATCAAGCATTTCCTTTTCAATTGTTTGATGAGTTTGCATTGGTTGTCATTTTTTGCCTAGACCGGGATAATGCTTCATGAATACTATCCCCTTGGGTTTCTCTACAAATGCAAGATGTGTTTCTTATGAGATTATTCCCCAGAGCCTCATTCTGAAATAAACAGTTCATTGCTTATAAGGTTTTTATAGAGCAAGTTCTCTTTCAATAGATATATGACTCAAAAAAATGGAACTGTATAAAAACTGTTCCTACACTCTCATCCCCCAAACCGTGGGATTTCTAACTTGCTCCTTTTTCTCTGGTGAGTCCTGAGGCTCCTTTCCCCCTTCTTTTCAAAAAGCAGCATACTATCAGTATGCAAATTGTTTGGCTCCCAAATGCAAATGGCTGTCTATCTAGAATATTCCACAGTCTTTTCTCAACACTGCATAATAAAGTAAGCCAGCACATAAATCATAGAGCAAAGCTCTATGTGCCATAGGTAAGTTCTTAGAATTTTTAACTACCTAGAAAATTGATTATAACACATGGTATCTCCAGTTTTGGCCTTTAAATTCAGTTTTAAACTCTCTGCTTTTGAAGATCTCATCTTATAAATGAAATGGATGTCTGGTTAGTGTGCTTGGAAATGCCTTAAAGGATAAAGCAAGAAGTACAGATTCCTAACATTTATTTTTATGAGCAATGTGTTCAGTACTTTTCACCATGCTATTTGTCTTTTAAGTGCTTTGTTAATATGCTGTAAAAACCAATTAATAGTCCCAAGGCACCAGTAACCAAGTAGTATTAACCACTTACTCAGACATTCAAAATGATTTAAAAAGGTTAAAACTTACTTCCACTACAGAAAAGGGAGACAAGAGTAAACCTAGTTTAATAATGAACTGTCCCCACCTATAGCCCAGATTTGAACACAAAGAAGCTATACATTCAAAAAATATTTATCCATTACGTTCCATTGCCTGAGCTGAGAATTGTAGCATGCATATAGCCAAGATAAAAGGCCATTTGGTCATTTACCTTGACAACCTAAAATCTGTTCAGTTGTTCAAGGTGAGAATCCATTGGAAGGAACTTAGGCAGGCAGGATCAATAGCAGGTATGTGAGACCTTTCTTGCTCTAGCACATTCTGGCACAGCACACAAAAATTGAAGAGGGTTGAACATCAGATTCCAGTACAAGGTCTTCCTGAGTTATGGGAATTTTTAAACCGCATTATTAGGGATGCATTGATCCTTCCCTATTGAAATTAGAAACCAGGGTTCAACAGCAATAGCACGTGTTAGTAACATGGCTCCTACCCTCTCTCGTCAGCTCAGCACTGACAGCTTGGGCAAGGGGCCACCTGTGAAATAGTAAGCCAGCAGCAGGGTGTACCAAATGAGCACTCATGACTGGCGAAGTAGCAAACCCACTCTGGCATGATCTCATCGTTAACCAGGTTTGATTTCCTTAAGTACTCTACCATAGCCTTTTTCCACTGAAATTCTAAGAGAACCATTTATTTTTCTGGCAAAGCTAACCTACAGTCAGTCTTAGAGTCTCTCAATTCACCCCTGATTCCAAATGAGGGACCATACTCTATATCATTGAAACTGTAAGAGCTATAAGGCCAGTTACTGAAACTGACAGAGGAGACCCAGAAGGTGATTGAGAAAAGTCAGCTAACTACCACAAGAAGAAAGTTATGTTCTCCCAAAGTAAACTAGAAGGTACTTTGGTAGTAACAGCCCAAAAGATATAGTATATCCATTCCAGAAAGTATAAGAAAGCTGCCACCCATAGCAGCAGCATGGAGAGGGAGAAATGGCCAGCTTTCAAGTCTCCCCCAGCAAAGACTAGAGGAGGAAAAGTCATAAGCCCAGCTCAGCTCGGGCTTTGGATGCATTGTTATTAGATTATTTGGCAGATATTGGGTGCTATAACTCAGTGATACTTTCCAGGAATCTGGGAGGCCCCAGGAACATAACTGCATTATTAGTAGACTCTGGAATGGCAACTAACTATCTACTTGGTAAGTCAGTTCTCCATAGCAAGCGTAACATCACAAGTAGCTCAGTGCTACTCTAAATTCAGTGCTGCCAGGTGACACTTCTCTTAGAAGACTTCCAGTGCAAAATCATTTAGTATGGATTCTCTTCTCACCTTCCATAACCTCAAGTACCTCTTTCTGGGCAGGAAAAGTTTTAGTTCCACAGACCCAGTTGCTCGAAACGGACTAAGTCCAAAGAAAGCTTTCTCTTCAACCTGACTCTTAGCCAGCTCCTGGGAAATAACCTTTGAGCCCTGGGAATATTTTGCAAGAGTCAAGTCTTTTTGTGTGCTTGAGGCCATAGGCCATGGTATACCAGTCTGACCAGAAAAGTTTATGCTAAAACATGTCTTAAGGCAAAGGTCTGCTTTTGCATTAGAGGGGTGTGTGTGTGTGTTTGTGTGTGTGCGAGTGTTATATGCTGGAGTCTGAGTAGCTGAAGTCAGTCATGCAACTTACACAACTGACTCCTAATAAAACCCCTAAATGCCAGGGTGCCTGGGTGGCTCAGTGGGTTAGAGCCTCTGCCTTCGGCTCAGGTCATGATCCCAGGGTCCTGGGTTCGGGCCCGGCATCGGGCTCTCTGCTTAGCGGGGAGTGCCTCCTCCTCTCTCTCTGCCTGCTTATGATCTCTGTCTGCCAAGTGAAAAAATAAAAATCTTAAAAAAACACACAAAAAAACCAAAAAAACCTAAATGCCGAGGTGCACATGAGCGTCCCTGGTGGCAACACTTTGAAAGTGCTGTCTCATTTCATATTGTTGCTGACAATTAAGTGTGACCCTTCGTGACTTAGCTGGGAGAAGGCATCTTGCTCCTGGTTCTTGTGGACTCCACCTCATGCCACCTGTTACCTTTGCTGGTTTTAATCTGTGTCTTTTCCCTGTAATAATATCCTTTCACTGTAAATGTGAGTGTAACAGCTTTTCTGAGCCATAGAATCCTTCCAGAGAATCAATCAGCCTGGGACACTTGGGGGTCCTGACTTATGTACCTGGCACACTAGGGCCGTTTTGCTTGCTCAGAGGTCATGCCATTACCGCCACACATTACACTTCCATGACCCTGTGGCAGCTGAGAGCCCTGATCTGCAGGAACAACCCAGGCAAGGACGGCCAGCATAGAATGTTCAGCATAAGATGTTTAGACTTGAAGCTGCTCCATACCATGAGTAGGGTACAAGGTAACAGCTGCAGCCACAGGTGGTTGGGTCAGGACAGCCAGGCAGTCACAGCAGTGCCTTCCAAGTTGGGGTTTGCTCATTCCTCGGTATAGGGTGCTGTTCAGATTTGCCAATCACTTGAGGAAGTCTGAGTACGGCAGGGGACAAAAAAAGATGGGACAGTTTATATGGATCAGATCCCTACATTCATTTGTGGAAATCCGGGAATTTCCTATCACCCTGCAGCTTGTGGGTCTCTAAGTGATAGGTCAGAGCAAATGGACTCCTACAAGAAAAAGCTGTCCTTAGGACAACATTAAGAAGTCCAGCCAGTCTCCCAGGAAAAGCAAGGGAAGTGCTAGTTCAGTTTGTCTCTGATCTAACTGTTCTAGGGCTCGCTGTGTCTCTCTCGATATACAGAATAGATACATGTCTACTGCATATTTCATCTATCTCATATTAAGAGCTAGATACATGTGGAATATTATATATATATAATGTTTAGATGTGGAATATAATATATATATAATGTTTAGATATGGAATATAATATATATATAATGTTTAGATATGGAATATATATGTATATATATATATATATATATATATATATATAATGTTTAGATTTGTAGCATATATATATCCACACACATTTTGGGACTGCCCAGTGTCAAAATGACTAAATTGTGAAGAGTTATCTGAAGGAATGATTCTGGATATCCTAATAGGAAAGGACCATCTATCCCAGTCCATTCGGTGATTAAATCATAGAGTCATCTGCATTAGGACAGTAAAAGGTTTTGCCTAGCTTTTAAAAAATTAGGTGACTCTGTGGTTTGAGGAGATCAGTTGTGACCCACCCTGGAACCACTCCATCAGACTGACCACTTTGCTATCTAAACTCAGAGGAAAGAGCTGATCTTTATCCATTTCTTCTGAATGGACAGTGTCCACCTCTAATATTCCCCCATCTTATGTACTGAACAATTGTAACCATCCTTCTAAGGGTGGGGGCCACTCATTTTCTCATACTGTATTGTTATTAAGCTGATTAGGGAAGTAATCCCTCAAACGCCTGGGTGGCTTAGTTGGTTAAGCTTCAGCTCAGGTCATGATCCCTGGATCTTAGGATAGAGTCCCAGATCTGCCTCCCTGCTCAGAGGGGAGTCTGCTTTTCCCTCCCCCCCTCCACCCTAGGCTTGTTTACTCTCTCTCTCTCTCTCTTTCTCTAGTTCACTCTTCTCTGAAATGAATAAATAAAATCTTGAAAAAAGAAAAGAAAAGCAATCCCCCATCCCCTGCTGTGGTCAAGGACTATGGCAAACTATCAATATGATGATATGGGCTTCTAGTCCCGTCTGGTGGCTTAGCTCTGGAATATCAAGTGTTGGGGTCCAAACTTTGTGGTTGCAGTCTTATATGTTACAGAAAGAAGCAGAATTAGCTATATCACCAATCTTGGGTAGTATAGAAACAGCCCATCCTCTTGGCATCATCTGAAAACTGGAGTCCAAGTCTTGTCCTTGACCTTAATTGTCTCAAGCATCAGCCATAGCTAATTTCATAGAGCTTTGCAGAGAGGTCAACTCCTTTCTTGGGAGACCAGCCTGCAGATGATGAGTGTTGGGACAAGTTAACCCTTTCCTCTTAACAGGCATAACAATGTATAAACTATTAAAAGTTTTATAAGACATCATTTCTGTCCTAGAAAATCTTACAGATCTACAGGGTGAAAGCTAGCAAGATCAAGATACTTTTAGCATCAGTAAAGAATATTCACTGCAGAGGGGCATTGCTTGGAGTCACGCACTTTCAAATTTGATAGTTACCTCATTTAGCTTGGTCACAGAGCATAAGGAACCAAACCTACATCTATTGTTCTCTGATTTTCATCCTTAATATGAAAGACTTTTTTTTTTTTTTTAAAGATTTTATTTTATTTATTTGAGAGAGAGACAGTGAGAGAGAGCACGAGCGAGGAGAAGGTCAGAGAGCAAAGCAGACTCCCCATGGAGCTGGGAGCCTGATGTGGGACTCGATCCCGGGACTCCAGGATCACGCCCTGAGCTGAAGGCAGTCGTCCAACCAACTGCGCCACCCAGGCGTCCCTGAAAGACTTTTTAAAAGCCTAAATGATTTCATATGTTTTAGCTGATATTAATAAAACCATCAATATTGTTATTATTGAAGTTTTACTAAATGGCTCTCACAACTTTAAGATGGGCAAGAGAAAAAAATTGAAGCAAAGTATATTCAAATACTATCCCTAACTCATAATACTTTGAGCCCTAGACTAATCACTTAATCTCCACACACCCTGATTGCCTTATTTACAAAATGAGAAAAGTAGAAGAGCTTACTCATCAGAATGCCAGAAAGCATATAGAGTGATGAGTATTTTTATTTAACCAACTGAAGATATGTAAATTATAACAGGCAGCAAGTTAGAGTGTTTTCCGATACATATCTTTGCCTGAAGAATTTTCTTTCCTCTCCTAAGCATCGAGCAGATTCATTTAGTGCCTAAATCACACTTCCTTTCTGACAGGAATCCCTTCAACCTAGCATTTAAGTTGTGTTGCATTTTTGTATTTCTATAAAACTCCTCTCCACAATAAGGCTATAAGCTTCCAAAGGGCAAATGACATGCCTAATGCTTCTCAGTGTCCCCATAATACCTAATGCATTACCAAGACCATAGAAGAAACTCATTAGGTATTTGTTGGGTTGAATAACATCACCGCTAAGCAGCTAGGGAGATAGCACAACATGCTTCCTCATACTTAATTCTCACACAGTTGCTTTATCAGGTACAAAACCTCCAAGTCTTCAGCCTCTCACTGCTTGAGCCAAAACATTGCTCCTTTATTTTAGATGGGTGGCTGATGTCAGCAGGATCATAATCACAACCCTCTGAGCCAAACATCAGGAGGTTAATAGAAGCTGTTGTTGGAGAGAAAAACATCCTGTTGTTCTTTGTCTCCAAAATTTCCCAGCAGGCACAAGGACCTCCTACTACATGAAGAGCTAAAAAAGAAGGTCCTATTTGCAAAACAATTATCTCATAACCATACTTTTTTGTTACCCCCAGTGGTTTGATGAATGGATAGATGAGGGCACTTCTAAGTATGCCTTTATTTGCATCAAGCTCTAAAAACACAATGTCCCCAATATTACCAATGACAGAAGAAAATAGTTTCATCCCCTGTGGCCATTAGCCTTTTTAAGATGTTATTTCAACAGTTAAATAAACCTTGAGATAATGAACATTTTACTAAGCTAGAGGTATAGAAATAGCTAGTGCAGTATTTATTCCATAAAGTACTCAATGTGATAATGGATTTTTTCCCAATAAAACAATACTACCAATTTTGCCAACTATACCTTACAGATAGAGTCTCCTGTTCCTAGGGAACAAAATCACACACCTTTACTTGCAAAACTCTAGAATGTCTGCAGACTGTCCCAATTTAGTTTTGGTGAAGAGGCTAAATGATAGGCATTACCTTGGTTAGGATCTGTGAGAGGGAGACAGATGACAGGCAAGGACACAACTAAGAACAGATAAGTTCCCAAAAGAAGAAAAAGTCATGGGCTATCCATCACTCACATTGTTCCATTCACTATGCTCAACATTTATTTTTTTCTTTCTGATCCTTCTAAATCTATTAAATCAATTTAAATCTTAAACTGTTTACTCAATAGACGTTCATTCAAAAAAAACAACCTGAGTGAACCGTTTCTTCATAAACTTAAGGAGCTGCTCAGTTTGTGTTGAATAAATACAGTTATCTAGTGTTTTGAGGTTCTAAAGCTCTCTCCATTGTCCAGAAGAATTGCCCTCTGCTCCACACATCCCATTCAAGCCAAATCAGTCTGCATGTATTTTTCATTTTCGGCTCTTCAGGTATCAGAGTTAGGTTAACATCTAGGCTTTGCTGCCCTCTGCTGGGCCTTAGGGAAACAGCGACTCCTTAAAAATTAAATGGTTAACTCACTTGTTGGGTTTAGGATTCCAACTCAAAGGAAGAAACGGGTTTACTTATAGTCTGATAATAAAACTAAGATTTAAAAACAAGGAAAAACCAAAATTTTATTCTTCCTTCACAATAAATGGAATTCTGTAATCTGCACTTAATTACTAAATTTATTTTGCTGAAATATTGCAGTCGTTCGCAATAACAGTGAGTGCAGTTCTGCCTTCTCTGTACCAACAAATGCTCCATTGGCAATAAACACATTTTTCAGAGTAAATACAAAAAAATATGTCCTGTTCTCTCTTATGAAAACTTTTAACCCCTCTCTCTTTACACATAAATTGTAGAAACACAAGACAGAGCAAACATTGTATATTTCTAACATTTCCAAAATATATGGACACACTGCATTTATTTCTAAGCATAAACATGAAATAAAATTGCATAATAGAATCCTTGTAGAGACCCTTGTATATATCCACATATATACAAGTTTAAATATTTTAAAATTTACACTTTTGTTATTGTCCAGAGCATTCTTCTTGAATCGTAATTATGAAATATCAGATGAGTTTCCCTATACTCCATGCTACTTGAGTGATTAGGATAGAACCTATACTGCAACAATTCATTTTAATAAGAAGGATATAAAATTCAATGATAGTAAATCATAGCAATCTCTGAAAAGATTTTTTGTCATCTTAATACGTTGAATTGTTTGATGTAAATAAGAGACTAAGTTATAAAACTCCTTACAGATTGAATTATCAAACTAGGGAAAATTATTTCTATCATGTGCAGCCTACACAAGCAATTTCTTTGAAAAGCCGGATAGGTTGGAATTCATACCAAATGCCCAGAAGCAGCTGTTTGTGTGTTCTGCATATTACCTAATTATGCTTATAGGCAGAAATGAGGTTTGTGATCACTTTTCCCAAGACTAATACAAAAAGAAAACAACATTATTAACATAATCACCATCAGTATAGTTACCATGTATTAAGCATATCTTATATACTAAATCAAGGATGCAATGCTTTACCTTTATAATTCCATTTAATATAATACTAATAGGTATTTATTACCACCTCCATTCTACAGATGAGAATGTATGGCTCAGAAAAGGTAGGTTCCTTGCCATAGACTATACCCTAAGAGTTAGAACAGATCTAGGTTTCCAACCCAAAGCTGTCTCTGAGGTTCATATTTTTGTAAGTGATGGTTCTGTATGTTTAAATATTTTATCTTCACCAATACAAAATGCCAAATACTGAAAATAATTGAATCATTAATATGTTAAGAGACGTGTGTGTGTGTGTGTGTGTGTGTGTGTGTAAATTCTGAAGAGTGGACACACTCAAAGTCAACTTTGATCATTTTAATTACATTATTATACACTTTGCCAAATAACGCTAATATATAAATATGAAAAGCCTTTTATTGTTTTAAGAACAAAATGCTGTCTAAGCAACAACCAGAGGCACCCGGTAGTTCAGCTAAGCCACTCAATTTGAAGTATTTTTGATCCTTAAAGACCTCATTTTGAGGGAGCCTGGGTGGCTCAGTTGGTTGAGCGCCTTTGGCTCAGGTCATGATCCTGGACTTCCAGGATCGAGTCTCACATCAGGCTCCCAGCTCCTTGGGGAGTCTGCTTCTCCCTCTGACCTTCTCCTCTCTCATGCTCTCTCTCACTCATTTTCTCTCAAATAAATAAATAAAATCTTTTTTTTTTTTCTAAAAAAAGACCTCATTTTTAGGGTCATTAGTTCTATGTTTTAAAAAAATGGTTTTTGAAAAAACTTCAAAACTCTGAAACATGAATCGTTCTGCAAAAAAGAGGCACTATTGAGGATTTTTTTGAAAATCTATTATTCTCTTAGAAAACCCAAAAGATGACAAAAAATTCTCAGAATTGATAAATTCAGTAAAGCAGGCTATAAAATCTATATACAGAAATCTGTTGCATTCCTATACACCAATAATGAAGCAGCTGAAGGAAAAATTAAGGAATTAATCCCATTTATAATTGTACAAAAAATAATAAGATACCTAGGAATAAACCTAACTAAAGAAGTAAAAGATATGTACTGTGAAAACTATAATAAACACTGCTGAACAAAATTAAAGATAAGACAAAGAAAGACATTCCATGCTCATGGATTGGAAGAACAAATTTTGTTAAAATGTCTAAATCACCTAAAGCAATCTACATTTTTAGTGCAATCCCTATCAATATACCATCAGCATTTTTCACAGAGCTAGAACAAACTATCTCAAAAATTGTATGGAACCACAAAAGACCCTGAATAGCCAAAGCAACCATGGAAGGAAAAAAAAAAAAAAAAAAAAAGCAAAGCTGAAGATATCATATTTCCAAGCTTCACATTATATTACAAAGCTGTACCAATCAAAACAGTATGTTACTGGCACAATAACTGACACAGATCAAAGGAAAAGAATAGAAAACCCAGAAAAGAACCCACAACTACATGATCAATTAATCTTTGACAAAACAGGAAAGAATATTCAATGAGAAAAACAGTACCTTCCACAAATGGGGTTGGGGAAAATGGACAGCAACATGCAAAAGAATGAAATCGGGCCACTTTCTTACACCATACACAAAAATAAACTAAAAATGGATTAACAACCTGCATACGAGACATGAAACCATAAACGTTCTAAGAGAAAGCGCAGGCAGTAACCTCTTTGATATCAGCCCAAGCACTTATTTCTAGAAAAGCCTGCTGAGGCAAAGGAAACAAAAGCAAAAATAAACTATTAGGATGACATCAAAATAAAAAACTTCTACACAGTGAAGGAAACAATCAACAAAACTAAGAGGCAACTTATAGAATAGCAGAATATATTTGCAAATGACATATATAATAAAGGGTCAGTACCCAAAATATATGAAGAACTTATCAAATTCAACACCCAAAAACCAAATAATCCAGTCAAGAAATGGGCAGAAGACATGAATAGATATTTTTCCAAGGAAGACATCCAGATGGTCAACAGACACAGTCACTTGCCATCATGGAAATGCAAATCAAAAGTGCAAGGTGATAATCACCTCATACCTGTCAGAATGACTACAATCAACAACACAAGAAACAACAGGTGTCCACGAGGATGTGGAGAAAGGGGAGCCCTCTTGGATTGTTGGTGGGAATGTAAGCTGGATGTAGACACTGTGGAAAACAACGTGGAGATTCCTCAAAAAGTTAAAAATAGAACTATTCTATGATCCAGCAATCAAACTACTAATTCAAAGGGATCCTGCACCCCAATGTTTATAGCAGCATTATCTACAATAGCCAAATTATGGAAGCAGCCCAAGTGTCCATAAACCGATGAATGAAATAAAGATGTGGTGTATACAAGCCCACATGCACACACACACTCAGACAATGGGATATTACTCAGCCATAAAAAGGAATGAAATCTTGCCCTTTGCTATGACATGGATGGAGCTAGACAGTATTATGCTAAGTGAAGTAAGTCAGAAAGACAAGTACCATATGATTTCACCCATATGTGAATTGAAGATACGAAACAAATGAGCAAAGGAGGGGTGGAAGAGCGGGGGAGACAAACCAAGAAACAGACTCTTAACTGTAGAGAAAAAAAACTGATGGATACCTGAAGGGACGTGGGTGGGGAATCGGTGAAACGGGGACGGGGAGTAAAAAGTACACTTGTGATGAGCACCTGTGTTGTACAGAAGCGCTGAATCACTCTATTGTACACCTGAAACTAAAATTACACTTTATGTTAACTGGAATGAAAATGGAAACTTTAAAAATCTGTCCTATTCGGGAAAAAAAAAAAGTTGAAAACAAACGTAACCATAACTTATATGTACATTCAAATTAAGTTCTTGCATTTTCCCCTGAATAAGGAAGCACATGAAGTATAATGAGATGCATCAGTTGGAGCCTGAATCTGTAAACCCCCATGTTCTCGTTCAAGTCTTAAAAAAGAGAGTAACACTCTCCTTTGTTCAACTGTCGAGAAAAAAGTCAATTTATAAAGAGTTTACTGGATGGGACCTGAACTTCTGCTAAGAACTTATTAGATCTAAAAATATGATGAATTCAACCATAAAGAATGAAATCTTGCCATTTGTAATGACATGGATGGAGCCATTCGCTTATGCTAAGTGAGTTAAGTCAGTTAGAGAAAGACAATACCATAAGATTTCACTCATATGTGGAATTTAAGAAACAAAACAAATGAGCAAAGGAAAAGAGACAAGCCCAGACGCAAACTTTTATCAGAGAATGGACAGTTACCAGAGGGGAGGTGGGCGGCGGATGGGTGAAAGAGGTGATGGGGATTAATGGGTGCACCTGTGGGGAGCATTGGTGATATATGGAAGTGCTGAATCACTATATTGTATACCTGAAACTAACATAACACTGTGTGTTAACTACCCTGGAATCAAAAGAAAAAAAAAGGAAAAAAATATGATTAAATACAAAATGGGCTTTCCGTTGCGGCTGGTCTTGGACGCACCTTCTAAGGGTATGTAACTGGTTCTCTTTGTTCTGGTACACTCTGTGAAGAACTGATCTGTATTCGTAGCTAATCAAGATGCTTTGTTTCACCTCCCTTTTGTCAGCATACAAAACCTTATGTCAGGAAAGCTCTCAGAGGTAATCAATCCTAAGGAAATAAATGGATCAGGAAGAGAATATCATGAATAAATACTTTATTGAACTATTTAAATTCACTGTTTTTAACACTGCCATATCCGCAAAGGCAATATTACCCCCATCCTGTTTTATAGTAATTGATTTTTAATTACAAAACAACTATGATTAAATCAATCCATCATCTAAAATTATGTTTTACTATCTGTTCCATCATGTTTAAACTATTTATTATCAGTTTCCCATGGCCTGTAATTAACTAAAGTTTTTCTATGTCCCCATTAACTTCAGTTAATCAAGGTTATCCTCTGCTTATTATTCACTTTTTAAAACTCATTTCTTAGCCATGAATCATAATGAGGGAGCAAATGATAGCTGAAATGTATCTTTTTGGAAGATACATAGAGATGACAATAACCTTTATCTAAAATACCAGAATGTTGGGGTGCCTGGGTGGCTCAGTGGGTTAAAACCTCTGCCTTTGGCTCAGGTCATGATCTTGGGGTCCTGGGATCGAGCCCCACGTTGGGCTCTCTGCGTGGCAGGGAACCTGCTTCCCCTCCGCCACCCCCACCTGCCTCTCTGCCTACTTGTGATTTCTGTCTGTCAAATAAATAAATAAAATCTTTTTAAAAAATATCAAAATGTTGTTTCATAAATAAGCTCTAGCTTGAGCAGAAATAAGCTCTAACCTTATGTTAATAATGAGTGCTAACTTTTATTAGTGCTCACTATGTTTTCAGAAGGGCTCTTGGCTAAGCACGATACATGCAAAGATACATTCTTCACAAGAATGCACACAAAAAGCAAACTTATGTAATATGTTTTAAATCACTTAGCTAGTAACAGACAATGCCAAGACTTGTCTAATGTGAGTGACTGTGGAAATTTAATCACTCTATTGCTCTGCTATAGACAATTATTATATGATTCTCTCTTAAAGCTGTCCTCAGCTCATGGAATAGTGTTTTCTCTGGAATAAGTGAAGTATATGTGTGCCTACATAAGAATGTGTTTAATTTAGGATTTCTATAGTTCATCTTTTTTCTATAGGAATCCCACAGTTTTCATAATATAATTTACTTTTTAACTGTCAATTTTTCTAATTTACCAATCCAACTTTAAAAACTAACTACAGTGACAGGGTGATAGGTACAAATTCATCTGAAGGACCATAGTTTATTCAGGCCAGTTAGGTGACAAACAACAGAAATCCACTTCCCACTGGCTTAAGAAAACAGGAAAATATATTGATGCATATAACCAAGCTACAGGAATCACAAAGACGGAATACAAGACAACCAGAAATTTAAACTCTGAGCATTTCTGCTCAAAATCTGGCATCTCATCTCTGTCTAGTTTCTCTTGTCGAAACTATCAGTGAGGTAGGATTGGGCTATCAGAACTTCTAATTCTCTGACATCTTTATAGACAGAGAAACGAACTCTTTGCCAATACCTCTAAGTTTAAAAATACTGTGAAAGATAACTATAGAACACTCATGAAAGAAACTGAGGAATATACAAGAAATGTAAAACATTCCATGCTCATGGATTGGAAGACCAAATGTTGTTACAATGTCTATACTATGTACAGCAATCTATACATTCAATGCAATCCCTATCAAAATACCATCAACTTTTTTCACAAAACTGGAACAAATAATCCTAAAATTTGTATGGAACCAGAAAAGACCCTGAATAGTCTCAGGAACGTTGAAAAGGAAAACCAAAGTTGGTGGCATCACAATTCCGGACTTCAAGCTCTATTACAAATCTATAATCATGAAGACCATATGGTACTTGCACAAAAACAGACACACAGAGCAATGGAACAAAGTGGAGAACCCAGAAATGGACCCTCAACTTTATGACCAGCTAGTCTTTGACAAAGCAAGAAAGAATGGAAGAAAGACAGTCTCTTAAATAAATGGTGTTGGGAAAATTAGACAGCCACATGCAGAAGAATGAAACTGGCCATTTCTTATACCATACACAAAAATGGACTTAAAATGGATGAAAGACCTCAATGTGAGACAGGAATCCATCAAGATCCTAGAGAAGAGCACCGGCAGCAACCTCTTCAACCTTGGCCACAACTTCTTGCCAGACAGGTCTCCACAGGGAAGGGAAACAAAGGGAAAAATGAATATTGAGACTTCACTGAGATTTCATTTGCACAGCAAAGGAAATAGTCAACAAAACCAAATGATAACCTAAAGAATGTGAGAAGATATTTGCAAATGTTTTATCAGACAAAGGGCTAGTATCCAAAATCTATAAAGAATTTATCAAACTCAACACCCAAGAACAAATAATCCAATCAAGAAACAGGCAGAGGGCATGAACAGATATTTCTCCAAAGATGACATCCAAATGGCCAACAGACACATGAAAAAAAATACTCAATATCTTTCAGCATCATGGAAATACAAATCAAAACCGCAATGAGATATCACCTCACAGTGGTCAGAATGGCTAAAATTAACAAGTTAGGAAATGACAGATGTTGACAAGAATGCAGAGAAAGGGGAACTCTCTTATACTGTTGGAGGTAATGCAAGCTGGTACAGCCACTCTGGAAAACAATATGGAGGTCCCTCAAATAGTTGAAAATAGAACTACCTTCCAATCCAGCAATTGTACTACTGGGTATTTACCCCAAAGATACAATGCAGTGATCTAAAGAGGCATGTGTACCCCAATGGTGATAGAAGTAAGGTCCACGATAGCCAAACTGTGAAAGAGCCAAGATGTCCATTAACAGATGAGCGCATAAAAAAGATGTGGTATATATATGCAGTAGAATATTACTCAGCCATCAGAAAAGATGAATACTTACCATTTACATCAAGGTGGGTGGAACAGGAGGATATTATGCTAAGTGAGATAAGCCAATCAGAGAAAGACAATTATCTTATGATTTTACTCATACGTGAAATTTAAGAAACAAAACAGAGGATCATAGGAGAAGAGAGGGAAAAAATAAGACAAAATCAGAGAGGGAGACAAACCATTAGAAACTCTTAATCATTGGAAACAAACTGAGGGTTGCTGGAGGGGAGACGGTGGGGGGATCGGGTAACTGGGTAAAAGACATTAAGGAGGGAATGTGATGTAATGAGCTCTGGGTATAAGAATGATGAATCACTGAACTCTATCTTTGAAACTAATAATACACTATGTTAATTAAATGAATTTAAGTTTTAAAAACACAATAAAAATTAAAAAAAAAAAAATCCTGAAGCCACTCACTGTGGCTCTCATGCCACCCAGGAGAACATAGGAATATGGTCAGTCAGATTTGGGTCATTTTTCACTGCCTTTGCTAAGGAGGCATCATAGATTTAATGACACTGGATTTAAATAAATTTGCTTGGTTAGCTTTCAACTAAAAAAAGAAAATACATAAATCTTTTCCTAGGATCTTAGTCACCCTATCATGTGTACTTAGACTTAAATGGTTTCTAACTACACTTGTGTTTCTATTACCCCCTGAAATGGAGATTTTGCAAGTCTCAAATGGGAGCATCTGATAGGTTGAAAGAGGTCACATGTTTTCAAGTTGGTTTTAAAGGAAAGAGGAAGAGGGAAGGTCTCCTACTAAGGATTTTGTAAAGTTAAATGTGGACTATTGGCCCAATGATTCTATATAATGACATATTCCACTCAAAAAAGAATGTGATTTGCATGGTGAAGAATAAAGGGAAAATATTACTTCATGTGATTAAGCCTATTAGTCACTAACAGTTCTTTGAGGTTTTCAACTTATTTGATATTAAACATATGTATAACAACTGATCTAATCCCTTCTCATATCTGGCATAACAATGCTTACTGTGTGATCATGGTATCACAATATGTTTGGGGCAAATTCCTTTGTCAAATAATGATGCACATTCACAGTAGGGTAATTTGTAGAAACTGCTTCCAAAAGCAGTGAGGATTTTTTTTTAACATGGAAATAATCAATTTAAAAAATGTTCAAGACCAGTGTTGTTACTCTTGAAGTTTGCAAAAAGATAGCAATTATAAAAGGAGTTCTCAGGAGTAGATGGAAGATTATAAAGAGAGAATTTTGGAGAGGATCTCTTTGTAGAAGCATTGCTATAAGCACCACTCCCTCATGCCTTATTATTAGATGAGGGGGAGTAGAGAAACCCATTGGCTAACCATAAGCTTAGTTGACTGGGCCTTGACTGAGATTACATGGAGAGATCTCTAGTGTATAGAAGGTTGCATTTGGAAGGAAAGACATTGTGCTGGGCTCAGTATGAACTTTAAGAATTTATCAGAGTTAAGGATGCATGAATGTTTCCCATACATCCCTATCTGCAAGAAATGCAGATAACAGGAATGTGAGCTTACTCCTGTTCGAGAAGACAGGGATGGGACTCCACTTGTAGAGGGTGGCAGCCAGGAAGCCAGAGACTGAGGGGGATGTGGCCACCAGAAGACAGTTCATACTCAAGATAGAGGAGCTGTGCATAGAAAACCCTAGCAGGGAAGTCCTGAGGAGAGCACAAGAGGAAGAATTGGATTTTTTTTAAAGCTTTTATTTATTTGAAGAAAGATAGTGCAGGAAAGTGCATAAGCAAGGGGAGCAGCAGGCAGAGGGAGAAGCAGACTACCCACTGAGCAGGAATCCCATTGTAGGGCTAAATCTCAGGGACCTGGCATTGTGACCTGAGCCGAAGGCAGACACTTAACTGAATGAACCACCCGGGTGCCCCTGGCTCTAAACTTCTGCCAGGTATAAAGTACCAAAGTCTCTAGAGCAGACAGATCTGTTGCTAAAAGTTAACAGTCATCAAATGGCTATTTTCGATTCACTTAAACACAGGTCACTGGACAACTTGATTGGCAGGGAAGTGAATTGTTCAATAGAGTCCAACAAATGCTAAATTCTTGCTGTTTTTGAAATGAACACTAGAAATTAGACCTTGTGGGGCCAGTTCTAATTTGTATTCTGGAAACTTATTTCAGCTTGAGTCAAATTACCACAGAAGATTTGATAGAACGTGATGATTATTTTCTTAATGTTATGTATAGACTGCTAAGGTTTATGCTCCAGAGTGCTAGTATCTAGAATTCTATTTTTATACTTTTTATCAGACTGAATTGTTTATAAAAGAAAGAAAACTTAAACTCTCATATCCACAAATCTCTCCCTTTTTGATCCGCATGGCTCTCTTTGAACCTCTCTTCACAGTGAGAATTAGGACAGTCGAAACATCTTCTTTTAAAGACTGTCCCAGCATGATTCAATATTCTGGCCTTTCCAGAAAGATACCTGAGCTGCCTCACTAAGATTCCATGAAAGGATTAAGCCCAATGTCCTAAGGATCTATTATAAGCAATAAATCACCATATCTACTCTAAATCTAGAATAATACTAGTCATACCGCCGCTGGGAGAACTAACGGAAGTCGTTCCAGGATTTTCTATGTTCTGTGACTGAGAGGAAGAACCCACATTAAAAAATGCAAACCTCTGCTGTGTTGGACATCTCAAGAGGTTTTTTCTCTCGGGTAAGAAGTTAAAAAAAAACATTGGGGTACAGATGGCCCTTTTCACTACATCTGTATCTTTGGGGTAAATACCCAGTAGTGCAATGGCAGGGTCATAGGGAAGCTCTATTTTTAATTTCTTGAGGAATCTCCACACTGTTCTCCAAAGTGGCTGCACCAACAGTGTAAGAGGGTTCCCCTTTCTCCACATCCTCTCCAACACATGTTGTTTCCTGTCTTGCTAATTTTGGCCATTCTAACTGGTGTAAGGTGGTATCTCAATGTGGTTTTAATTTGAATCTCCCTGATGGCTAGTGATGATGAACATTTTTTAATGTGTCTGATAGCCATTTGTATGTCTTCATTGGAGAAGTGTCTGTTCATATCTTCTGCCCATTTTCTGATATGGTCACCAAACTGTGGAAAGAACCAAGATGCCCTTCAATGGATGAATGGATAAGGAAGATGTGGTCCATATACACTATGGAGTATTATGCCTCCATCAGAAAGAATGAATACCCAACTTTTGTAGCAACATTGACAGGACTGGAAGAGATTATGCTGAGTGAAATAAGTCAAGCAAAGAAAGTCAATTATCATATGGTTTCACTTATTCGTGGAGCATAACAAATAGCATGGAAGACAAGGGGAGATGGAGAAAAGAAGGGAGTTGAGGGAAATTGGAAGGGGAGGTGAACCATGAGAGACTATCGACTCTGAAAAACAGTCTGAGGGTTCTGAAGAGGCGGGGGGTGGGTGGGAGGTTGGGGGATCCAGGTGGTGGGTATTGGAGAAGGCACGCATTGCATGGAGCAGTGGGTGTGGTGCAAAAATAATGAATACTGTTACGCTGAAAAAATTAAAAATTTTTAAAAAAGTTAAAAAAAATAAAAATAAGACTGTTTAATCATCATCTGGATTTTTTTTTTTTAATGTCCCATAGTATTTTGTACTATATGGCAATGCTTGTGTTACTCTAAGCTGAGTTAAGCTTGTTATCTCCCCCACTGGTCGTGAGCTCCACCAAGGTAAGAACTGCTTCTTTATTCTTCAATATCTAGCAAAACAACAACAACAACAAAACAAAACCATCAATGTTGGTGAAAAAATGACAGTTCACTTAGAATTTCTCCAATATTTTAGAATAAAGAAAAGTTACGGAATGAGAATTATGCTTGCTCACTCTGATTTGTAAGTTTTGTCTGTTGGTACAAACATGGTGTATTGTAAAGCATCTAGTGTTGCCAAAGGGGAAAAAAAAAAGCACTGAGAAGATAAAAAGAAGGAACAGCCTATGCTCCACAGAAACACGAAAGGTTCTGTGGTAAAACACAGATTAGCATTTGCAGATCTGCTTTAACAAAACACAGGTATCTATAAAATTGCCATGATTTTTATTATCTTGTCTTTGGTTAAGTCTCTTGTAAATGAGAAGGATGGAAATGACATCAAGGCTCAGCTTCCAGTAAAGTGAGCACACTGGGTCAAAGAATGAATGGCAGAGAAAATCTGATGCTGATTTATGTTCATAAACCATCTAGAACCATCTATAAGTCGGAACTTGAAATACAAAGGAAAAAGGAAAAGTTTGTGTTTTTTTAGACTGAATATATTTTCTTACATTAAAATGAAACTCATGTAATTAAGTGTCATTAGGAAATAGGTTTCAATATGTGAGTCACCGAGGCAACAAAGCAAAAGAGAAATAATTAAATTCTAGTCCCAACTTAGCCATCCAAAAGCTGTGCAAATTTGGAAAAATTCATTTACTCTTTCTGACACTTAGTTTCCCCTTCAGTAAAACAAGTAACTTCATGAGATCCAATCTCTTTCTTCTCATCCTAAAAACTCTGTAACCTTAAAAATGCCTATGGTATTTTTGAAAACCTCAACTAGTATTGTCCTGATTTTGTCAAGAAATACATATTTAAAACAAAACAAAAAAATCACCATTTCTAAGAGTAAAAAAGAGGACAGACTAGTGCTGTCTTGGCAGACTTTGTCTCCCTCCCATACAAGCAGTCCTGACAGATTGTATAGATGCACCTGTATCTCAAGGAATCACACTTGCTGGTGGGGAAGAAAGAAAGTATGCACAGTGGTTTATACATTGAATATAGAAAAAGACCTTGGCAACAATGTGATTACACAGGAACGCATAATAACTTCACAATCCAGTACTCAGAATACTCAAAAAATTTTTGAGAGATGCAACTTTCATAAAGGTATGAGATTTTAGTTTGGAGGAACATAGAAAGCAGCATCAAAATGGTTACATGGTAGGACAAATCCTATTAAAGAAGTAAAATATGTTAGATGAGATGTGTATATTATGACATTTATATATGAGGTACAACATATATAAAGGTTCTTGTATATAAGTCCATTGATACATACATATGAGAAGTGAAAAATATATAATTATATAAAGCTATAAAATCTAAATAAGATACACTTTTACATATGTGACTATAAGAATATATTATAGTATAAAGTTTTTTTTAGGCCTTCTTCAATTTTACTCTGACAAGTAAACTTTTTTATCAGAAAATTCAAGAAATAGGAACATGGGTTCACAGAAGATATTCTTTATCTTTTTACTTAGAGTTATTAAATATGCTACAAGAGAAAGGCAGCTTTCTCCTAGGAAAAGAAATACGTTCTAAAGAAATGAAACTGTAGTATAAATAATACTGTATGATTTAAATTTATCCAAAATATGGGATGCATTTTTAATTTATTCTAGAGATAATGACAATATTCCTGCTATTAAAAAGTCTTCTAGGGATGCCTGGGTGGCTCAGTCAGTTGAGAGTCTACCTTCACCTCAGGTCATGATCCTAGGGTCCTGGGATTGAGTCCTGCATTGGGTTCCTCACTTGGTAGGGAGTCTGCTTCTCCCTCTCCCTCTGTCCCTTACCTCTGCTGGTGTTCTCTTTCTGACAAAAAAATAAAAATTCTTAAAAAAAAAAAGTCTTCTAGAGGCATCTGGGTAGCACAATCAGTTAAATTTGTGACTCTTGGTTTTCACTAAGGTCATAATCTCAAGGTCATGAGATTGAGCCCTACCTCCAGCTCCCCACTCAGCACAGAGTCTGCTTAAGTATCTCTCTCCCTCACCCTCTGCTTCTGCCCATCCCTGCTGCATGATCACACTCAAATAAATCTAAAAAGTCGTCTAATACATTTGATTTACAAGATTGAATTTTTAAGAAATATTTATATATACTATTGCAGAAGGAAACTTCTATCTATCATTAGGATCTATATAGTACAGTAATTTATAGGCTAAGTAATATTTTAAATTCCTCATATTTTTCCTTTTTCTTTAAATTTCTCTTTTTCTTGGACTTTACTTTTACAAACATAGTTTTACAAGTGTTTTACAGATTTCCCTTATTCATTCATTCCTTTATTCCATTGTTCATTCATTCTTTAATCCTCTAGTTACTATATACCAAGATACAGGGAAAAGAAGGAGGGGAAGGTGTTGGAAGAAAAAGCTAGAGGAAAAAGTAGAATGACAAGAATCCTCATACTTAAGAACAGGTAGCAATCCATTAGGGCCCCTCTCTGCACCCTGTCTTTGCCCTGTGTTAGCTCTCTCACTCTAATCTTACAGTTTTACCTTTTACACAAAAGGTATCTTCCCAGTCTTGAAGGTTCTCTGAGCTCCTACCAACACTTCTCAAGACCTAAGCCATTCCCAGTGAAAAGCTCCATCAACCTCATCAATTTGTGCATGATAAAACATTTTCAACTTTTCTAGTTCCCTTTATGTTCCCCCTGTGGTCTCTCTGACACCACCATACTCTCTTACTCAAGTTCTAAGATTGATTGATGATTTTTTACAATCTCTTTCCTCTTGTAATGATTAGTTGCCACATGATATCTACTTTACTTCTACGGTGTTTCGTATTAGTGTATCTTCTCTCACTTCCATTTCCCAAAATTCAGACCCTCATCTTTCTTGCCTGGATTATTAGAACAGCTTCATATATGGTTTTCTCCCTTCTCTTACTTGTTCATGTTGATCCAATATACACTTTACCAGATATTTTGCACAAAGCATTAATGTTTTGGCAAATTTCACTACTTAACCTCTAAAGTCTTCAGTGTCCAAATAGGGATATAGGATTAATTAGATTATACATATAAAGTGCTTAACAGGTGTTTCCATACGGTAGGTATTCCATTATAATTAGCTATGTTTCCATCAATGATGCTTTTCTTTATTGAGAGTTAAAACTTATTATATATAACTTAAAATATTAATTTCAGATATATAATATAGTAATTTGATCTTTGTACACACTGCAAAATGATCACCACAGATAAGTCTGGTTAACATCTATCACCACACTATTAAAAAATATTTTTTTTCTTATGATGAGAACCTTCAAGATTTACTCTTAGCAACTTTCAAATATACAGTGTGGTACTATTAACTATAGTCACCATGTTGTATACATTGTATCATTATGACTTGCTTTAATTCCATATATAAGTGAAATACAGAATTTATCTGACTCATTTTACTAAACAGAGTGCCCTCAGAGTGCATCCCATGTTGTCACAAATGGCAAGATGTCATTTTTTCTTATGGATGAATATTTATTTTGTATATGCATCACAATTTCTTTATATATTCATCTGTAATTAACAACTGTACATCATTGCTCACAGAAAAATGTGTCAAATTATTCAGTTCTCCGCTTGTCATTCTTTTAGAATGGCTATAATGCACAATAATTAAGATCACTGTGGATGAACTGCCTAGATTCAAATCCTGTGGACTCCAAAATGTCACTCTTAGGAAACTGCCCGACTTTTTTGTGCCTCTATATACTGATCTACATAGTTATGAGTATCTATTTCCAGTGTTACTCTGATGATTCAACAATTGGTACACATACAAAGTATAGGGCCAATGTTAAAGGTTTAATTAATGTTAGATATTATCAGTATCTATTCAGAGTCTCCCACAACACCTCCCAATTTGCCCAAACCTTATTTCTCATTCTTCCTGTTCATAAATCCCATGTTTATTCAATGGGAGCTAATTTCTATTTCTTTTCTTTTTTTTAAGATTTTATTTATTTATTTGACAGACAGAGATCACAACTAGGCAGGGAGGCAGGTGGGGGGAGGAAGAGGAAGCAGGCTCCCTGCTGAGCAGAGAGCCCGATGCAGGGCTCAATCCCAGGACAACTGGGATCATGACCTAAGCTGAAGGCAGATTCTTTAACTCACTGAGCCACCAAGGCCCCTCGCTAATTTCTATTTCTTAAACATAACTTCTCTTTTCTGCCTGTGTGTTCAAGCTCTTTTCTTAGACTATCTTGGGTCCTGTCCATTTATACTTTCTGAAAACCACACATTTTCCATATTTATATATGGAAAATGTGTCTTTCACATAGGAAGAATGCAATAACCACTTGTAGAAAAATGTACCACTATCATCGTACCCTCATGTATTTCAGTATGCCACTGTTTATGGTGTTTCTAAACACTTGACTCTTGAATTAATATATATGTGGTAATAATACAATGCAGAGATGAATGTATAATCTATTACTTGCTCTCTTTTGAACAATTTATCTATCATTTGCTTATGAATACATTATAGTATTTATGAATCAGGTAAATGATTTACTGTGCTTATAAAAACACCTCAGATTGGTCTAACTTCTTTTTTTTTATAAGACTTTATTTACTTATTTGACAGGCAGAGATGACAAGTAGGCAAAGAGGCAGGCAGAGAGAGAGAGAGGAGGAAGCAGGCTCCCTGCTGAGCAGAGAGCCTGAGGTAGGGCTCGATCCCAGAACCCTGAGATCATGACCTGAGCCCAAGGCAGAGGCTTTAACTCACTGAGCCACCCAGGCATCCCTAGATTGGTCTAACTTCTGCTTGAACTTTTCTTATAAGAATTTCAGTCTTTTCCTTAGTCTATTAGATTTAACAAATGTGCATTCCAAGTTCACAAAGGGTGTGTGTGTATGATTTTGCAAAGCCACAGGGTGGATTTTTGTGTAATTTTTAAAAAATTATGCTCCATTAGCCAATATATAGTACATCATTAGTTTTTGATTAGTTGCATATAAACCAAGTGCTCATCACAACACGAACCCTCCTGAATACCCATCACCCAGCTACCCCTTCCCCCTACCCACCTCCCTTCTGTAACCCTCAGTTTGTTTCCTGGAGTCTCTCATGGTTTGTCTTTCCCTCTGATTTCTTCCCATTCAGTTTTCCCTCCCTTCCCCTATGGTCCTCTGCACTATTCCTTATGCTCCACCTATGAATGAAACCATATCATAATAGCCTTTCTCCGCTTGACATATTTCACTTAATATAATCCCCTCCAGTTCCATACATGTCGATGTAAATGGTAGGAATTCATTCTTTCTGAGAGCTGAGTAATATTCCACTGCATATATATATATATATATATATATATATATATATATATGTATAGATACATATATATAGATATATACAGATAATGGGTAGAGAAGACGTGTGTGTGTGTGTGTCTACACAGACACGTGTATACACAGACACACAGACACACAGACACACACACACACACACACACACACACGTCTTCTCTATCCATTCATCTGCTGAAGGACATCTCGATTCCTTTCATAGTTTGGCTATTATGGACATTACTTAATGAAGGAACAAAAGCTTAACTGAGGACAAAGCAAAAGCTGACACCCTCCAACCTTCCCCCACCCCACTCCTGGGTGGGACATCTGTGACATTCTTTAGGAATCTCCCACCCATCCTAATGTTAACGACCTTGGCAATGGCCAGACCTCTGCTATGTATCTTGTAGGACCTCTTTAGCATATGAAAGTTCTATCCAAACCTCCCTTTTCCTTACTTACCCCACCCCCATGGTACATAACCTGCCTCCCCTCACAACCCCAGGGCAGCAGCTCTTTCTGCCCATGGGTCCTGTCCCCACGCTTCAATAAACCACCATTTTGCACCAAAGATGTCTCAAGAATTCCTTCTTGATCATCAGCTCCGGACCTCACCCTACTGAACTTCACCTATATTCTAGAACTTCATCAACTGCTATCACCATTAGGGTGCACATGACCCTGCTTTTCACTACATCTGTATCTTTGGTGTGAATACCTTGTAGTGTGATTGCTGGGTCATAGAGGAGCTCTATTTTTAATGTCTTGAGGAAACTCCATATTGTTTTCCAGAGTGGCTGTACCACCTTGCATTCCACCAACAGTGTAAGAGGGTTCCCCTTTCTCCACATCCTCATAGTTTTTAAAAAAATATTAAGCATGCTGTGGTAAAGAAGAGACTACTTCCAAGTTCTGTATACTAGTTATATTAGTTTCCTAGGGCTACCATAACAAAGTATCACAAACTTGGTGGCTTAAGACAACACCAATTTATTATTTCATGATATTTAAGGCTAGAGGCCCCAAATCAACATGTCAGGAGAGCCATGCTTCCTCTGAAGTCTACATGGAAAAGTCTTTCCTTTCTCGTCTGTTCTAGTGATGACTGCCAATCCTTGGCATTCCTTGTTTTATGGCTGCATCACTCTAGTCTCTGCATATTATCACAGAATGTTTTCCCTGTGTCTTCACATGGTGTTTTCTTCTTAAAAGAATACTAAACAGGACACTTGGGTGGCTCAGTTAATTAAGCCACTGGCTTTGACTCAGGTCATGACCCTGGAGTCCTGGGATCAAATCCCACATCAGGCTCCCAGCTATGCAGGGAGTCTGCTTCTCCCTCTGAACTTCTCCCATTTTATGCTCTCTCTCTCACTCTCTCTCTCTCTCAAATGAATAAATCTTAAAAAAAAAAAAAAGAACACTAAACATATTGGATTAGGGACTACAGTAGTGACATCAACTTTATATATCTGCAAAGCTCCTATTCACAAATAAGATCACATTCATAGGTAGCAGGGTAAAGACTCTGGCATATCTTTTTGGGGACACAATTCAACTCATAACACTTGAAAAAGTCCGGAACACGTCACTGTGGCATAAAATTCATTTTAAATGGAAGACTTTTCAGTTTCTGGAATCCTTTATCTAAGAAAGCCTCCCAAAAGGTTTCAGAAAGAATGCCTCATGAACTCTGCTGGAGAACAGTTCTAATCCTCTAATCCTCTTTGAGTTAAGAAGCTGGAACCACATCAAAACAGACATTGTCTCAGAACTATCCTATCTCCCATCCACTCTCTGAAGGGCACTATTTTTCTTTCCAAAAAGTTGTTTTCCTTATAAGTGCCCTTTGTCCCCCCTCCCTTCCCTTCACCTATTAAGAGGGCATATAAGCCCCAAATCCTAATTCCCCCTTTGAGTCTTTTTTTTTTTTTTACATAAACTCCCATACTATAGATGTGATTAAATCTACTTACCCATGCTAACTAGTTCTTTTGTTAGGTTCTATCTTGGGGGGGGGTGCTGCAAATTAAACTAAGAAAGCAGAGAAGTTTTTTATCTTCTCAGACACATTGGTGAATTCAATTTATCAAATATCTCACTAATGAAAAGCTACTTGGAGTTTTTTCTTAGATCTTCTGGCCATGGAGTTGAAGGGTCACCAAGAGGTCCAATGTCTAAGACTTTGTCATGCTCCTAGAAATGCCTTTTCTCTACACATTTGCCAGTTAAGAACATGGCAGTATGGTAGTGCCAACATCTAATCTACATGATGCAAAAATAATCCTGATAAAAGGTAAAGATTATCTGGTAGTTTTGAAATGATTAGACATTTCTAGTGCATACTAGGAGAACAGAACACTATAGGAAATAGATAAATGTACTAACATGAAATCTGGGAATGCCATATAGTCTCTTAGCAGTAAAAGGGCTGAGCTGGGCTAGTTCAGGTGTTCTGATTATTCTAGTGCATGAATTAAAGCTAACATTCTTTAAAGAAATATTTAAAATAGGTATATTTTAAAATTTATTTATTTATTTGATAAAGAGACACAACAAGAGAGGGAACACAAGCGGTGGGGGGTGGGGGGTGAGAAAGGAAGAACAAGGCTTCCCGATGAGCAGGGAGCCCAATACGAGGTTCAATCCCAGGATCCTGGGACCATGACCCAAGCCAAAGATAGACGCTTAACAACTGAGCCACCCAAGCACCCTATTAAAAATATTTTAAAAGCTAATATCCCATTCTAAAACCCTTCCAAGAAAATAAGAAAGCTCTTATAGGTATTAAGATTCACCATTACTGGCTCAGAATAATTTAAAGCCTGCTGGAATTCTAGTACAGCCCTTTAAAACCAATGACCATTTCTGGGAGAATTCCTTGGAATAGCCCCATGGTACTTAGAGTTGACACATCTATCTGTTAGTCTTTATATTAAGTTGGTAGAAGAGGTAAAAGGATGAGAGAGGAAGGAAGGCATAGTAGCTCAGTGACATTTAGAGATCAATCACAGCCATTATTTTTTTACATCTTGTTAATATAAATTTATCCAATCTAAGATCATACAATGTCCCCTGACCATGATCTTCTGCAAATATCTCAAAAACCAATATATTTGAATTCCCAAAAATGGATGTAGTTGTAGATAAAAAACATGAAAAATAGATGGACTGATATTTAAGAGGTGGAAACTTAATTTACATTTAAATAAAGTCCATCTGGTTCAGTGTCATCTGAAAAGAAAACCCAAGAAGGTAGCATTCCAAACTATCCTTCCAATGGTGAGACACAATCACACAACAGCCTTCAGGCAGATGTTGTCACTGTATTTGAGACTACCCATGGCATTCAATGAACCAGGAGAGTTGGTAGTATGGTACCTAATAACTTTTCCAATCATCCTGTATTGTTTCAACAAATTTACCTCCACACTATTCTCTACCTCTAATTGGCAGAATGCAGCCTCCTATGAACACATTCAGTAAACTAATCATCTGTCTGTGTTTAAATACATCAGGATGTGCCAGAGAATAGACACCAGGACCACACCACACTATTCCATTTCTTCTCAGATTCTTTCTTCAATGCCAGAAAGATGTATTCCTTAAACTTGAAAAAAGGGGGGGGCATATTTAGAGTATGGTACTTCGTAGAATCACAATAGAGGCAAGGATTCCACTCTTGAGTTTAATCTCAGTCTTCCTCATTCACTGTGTATCCTTGTTTACAACCACTTAATGTTGCTTCATTGTTTTACCTTAAACAAATGCACTACTAATTTTCCCAGAAATTACTTGAAGTTGCATCTTCATTGAGATTCTCAAGTGAAATTTCTAGAACAAGAAACAGTATGTGCATTAATGTCATTCTTATTGTAGGGTAAATCTTTATTGAGGGGAAAACACCTCAGAGCAAAAATGGCTTTTATTAAATCAATTATTCATTGTTTGTGCTGGCTGCTTAACATGCACTGCTTTTCATAGTCCTTACCGCATGTCATAGTTATTTTTATCTGCATTTTAAAATTTTTATTTTATTATGTTCATTTAGCCAACATATAGTACATCATTAGTTTTTGATGTCTTGTTCAATAATTCATTAGTTGCGTATAACACCCAGTGCTCATCACAACATGTGTCCTCCTTAATACGCATCACCCAGTTACCCCACCTGCTCATCCCTCTCCTTTCTCTAACCCTCAGTTTGTTTCCCAGACTCTAGAGTCTTTCATGGTTCCTCTCCATCTCTGATTTCTTCTCGGTTTTTCCCTTCCTGCCCCTGCGATCCTCTGTACTATTCCTTATGTTCCACACTTGAGTGAAACCATTTTAAAGATAAGGAGATTGAGGAATTCAGGCAGAGAAAAGTCAACACGTTGCCCAACATTACCCAGGTAGGACACAGCAAACTTGGGTTGAATCTAGGTGTGTTAAGATTCCAAAGCTTGAGTTAACTATGGGACCTTATAAAGCAGTGGTACCCAAAGCTGTGTGACTATGAAAGAACCTTCAGATTTTCAGGTCTGACCCAAATCATATATCCAGGTGATAAAAAGTTCATGGTATGAAACTTGGAAATCTGTGTTCTTAAAAATCTCCTGGGAAGTTTCAAGGTTCCACTTTTTTAAAGGATGTAAAAGACACTGAGTATCCATAGTACCATAACTTACTTTTTTAATACTACTAAGTACTATTTGAATGTTGAAAGAATTACGGGTTTAAGGCAATTTGTTTTGTAGTATAAAAGATTAATCTTTATCAAGAAAGCAGGGATAACCTGATTTATGATAGTTGCTAAGGGAGTTGTTCAATATATATTACAAAAATTAGCAGACAGAGTTTGATGGTTTTAGAGAGGAGGAAGGCCAGTTTCTTTTACACAATATAAGCAAATAAAACAAATATCTTGATTAACTATTGGTGACAGTTATTGTGCTAGCATATAATTCATGATCTATAAATAATTGTTTAAGTACATAAAATAAAAACTAAATTTCCACTACTCATTTACAGCATAATTCATTTCACAATTAAAAACTTAATAATTTAACTATAAATGATTTATGCAAAAGGTATCTATACTGTGTCTGTATAGTATACTGTATCTATACAGTGTCTTTGAAAACTAACTTGTAGTAGTAGTTGATATATGTTTTAATGGGACCGTCACCTAGAATCCAATCTTTAAGATATGACAGTCTTCCTATGTAAAATAACCAATCTTCTGTGTCATGCCAAATCAACAGAAATTCAGGAATTTCTCTCTCCTAATTATTGCAATTCCATCAGAATAAATTCTAAATCAAATCTAATAATCTTAAACCGTATTATGAAGCATAAGCATTTATGCAGTTTCCCCAAGTTTTGTTAGATAATAATTTAAAAAAACAAGGTCCCTGAAGTGCCTGGGTGGCTCAGTTGATTAAGCGACTGCCTTCAGCTCAGGTCATGATCCTGGAGTCCCAGGATCAAGTCCCACATCGGGCTCCCAGCTCCATGGGGAGTGTCCTTCTCTCTCTGACCTTCTCCTTACTTGTGCTCTCTCTCAGTCTCTCTCTCAAATAAATAAATAAAATACTAAAAAAAAAAAAAGTCTATACCCTTGTCTGTTAAATAAAGGATTATTCTTATTGACATGTTATAGATGCTTTAATGAATTCTTAAAGTCTTCAGGAAGTCACATCAGTTGATCTTAATATTAATGGAATGAAAACTAGATATCTCAACCAACTGCTGTATATATTATGGCATCTGTCTCTCCTTGACAATTTAATTAATAAATTCTACCATTTCTATTTAGATGTCACATTTATTCTGTATTTTTTTCTAAATCATTTGACACAAAGGTAATACAGAATGATGGTTAAGAATGCAGCTTCCTGGGCACCTGGGTGGCTCAGTTGGTTGGGTGTCTGCCTTCAGCTTAGGTGATGATCCCAGGATCCTAGGATGGAGCCCCATATCAGGCTCCCTGCTCATGGGGAGCCTGCTTCTCCCACTTCCCTTTACTCTTGCTCTCTCTCTTTCTGTCAAATAAATAAAATCTTAAAGAAAAAAATAAAAAGAATGTAGACTCTTGATTGAGAATTCAAATCTTGGTTCTATTATTTATATTTATAATTAGACAACTTGCTTAACTTACACACTTTGATTTTCTCATATTTAAAATAGAAATACACACAGTGGTGTTAAAGGGTAGTTTTAAGTATTCAATAAGTAATAAAAATAAGTGTTTAGAATATACTTTGGCCAATGAATATAATTAATAAATATTAAATACAAATTATCCAAAGGTGCCTGGGTGGCTCAGTCAGTTAAGCATCTGCCTTCAGCTCAGGTCATGATCCCTGGGGTCCTGAGAGCAAGTCCTACATCTGGCTTCTTACTTGGTGGGGAACCAGTTTCTCCCTTTGCTCTGCCTCCCTGCTCTTGCTCTCTCACACTCTTTCAAAAAACAAAATCTTTTAAAAAAATTATCTGTAAAAATTATAAACTTTCATTTATAAGAGAGAACTTACAAAGAACTTTGGGTTGTTAAGATCATATATGAAAAGGTCTAATTAAATTTACATTAATTGATCTAAACCTAAAAGACAGTGACTACTTGTCCAGGACATAGCTTATTCTTTTGATTTTAAATTAGAAATACTTTTGTAAAAAGGATATAAAGCATCCATTCAAGTTTTTTATTTTTTGATTATATAACCTCTTTCTCTGTTTCATTCAATCCCCAAACTCTTCCCACAAGTTGAGCCTATATCACAACGAATTACAGTTTTGGAAGAACATGATAAATATAAGCAACTGATAGTTATGTAGCCTGTGATAATGAACAAAATGTTTTACCTACAACATCTCTTGCTTTTGATTCTTAGAGATCCTTAGTATTCTCACTTCGAAGGTGAAGAATTTAAGTTAATAAAAAGTAAGTGAGCGTTTTATTAAAATCTGTCTTTTCTGACTCTCATAATTTCATCTCTTCACTTTGCTCTTTTTTGGGATTAAATAGCAGTTTGACTGGCCAGCAGGTACCTTGACAGATTTATGACTGCTCTTTTGCTTAAATTCAATCAATACATGGGATTTCTACTTCTTACTAGTAATGGTGAATTAATATATAACAAACAACTGACCTGCTGAAATGGGAAATTTAAAAGCTGGATAAAATCTTCAACTAAGTAAACAAAATCGACTCAATGACATCAGAGAGCCACTGAGACATCAAGGGCCTGATGGCCCAAAATCAAGGAAAGGGACACCTAGAGTGGGCATCTTTTTTGAGACATCTTTTCATCTATTTGCAGCTGGCAACTAAAAGACTACGAAGCTAAAAAAGGGTGAGTATAAAGGGTAATTAAAGAAGCTGAGAAGGTTAATGACTTTTTTTTTTTTTTTTTGAGAGAGAGAGAGAGAGAGCAAGTGTTCATGAGGTTCAGGGGATGCAGAAAGAAAAGGAGCGAGAGAATCAAATTTTAAGCAGGCTCCACGCCCCTGACAGAGCCCACCAAGGGGCCCCATCTCAATACCCTGAGATTAGGACTTGAACGGAAATCAGGAGTCAGATGCTTAACCAAGTCAGTCACCCAGGCGCCCCTAGACCTTTTGTTAATACAGAGCAGAGGAGAAGAAATTTGCTGTTCAAAGACCCTGCAGAGATGGGTCACTGATAAATACCAATAGCTTATAGTTTGAACCTTAACAATTAATAAGGATAAACTAGAAATGAACCTGTAGATCTTTCCTTACAAAGATTAAAATCTAGCTGCAAATCAATAGAATTCTTGATTGAATTAGGTGATCACCCCTTATGGGAACTCCTTGCCAAAAGCAAAACTAATTCTCTTTGTAGAAAGATAACATCTTAGGATGTAGATAATCGTATCACTGTCGTGCCTTAAGCTTTTGGAGTTTCCTGCAAGATATAACACTACTGAGATTAATTTAAAGAAACACTTCAAAAAGCTTGCTTTTGCCTATTCTAGAGATATTCAAGTACGATTATGAGAAACAAACAGCAAGTAAATATACATAGTTCTTACAGAACAAAGCCAACTGTTGTTTGGACAATAGATTTAGCGGTAAGGAAAAACCATGAGATATAATGACAACCACTCTTCCATTTTGAAGCATTTTTGTTATCATAGCTTTCATAATCCTCTGCAGAAGGTCCCAGGCAAAGTACGGCCATTCCAAAAAGAAAGCTTAAAAAGCTTTTTAACAATAGACCTCATTGTCAAAACTTCTTGGTATGGAAGGTTTTCTTCCTAAGTTAATACTGAGTTTACTCAGATAAAATAACACCACCAAGAAGCAGCCACCATCCCAAAGCCTGGGGGAACAGAAGACAGAGAGGTGAAGTTACAGGATATCGAAGGAGGGTCCCACAGAGCTGTTTCCAGAAGTTCTAAAGAGCCAGAGCCTCTTCAGCCACTGCTTTAGCAGGCTGCTGCTGCTGCTAACTCTTATGGTATCCTGTTAGGCTGACTAAATGAAGCTGGAGGGAGGGAGAGACACAGCAGGGCTTGGGGAGGCTGCTATTTCTAAAGTAACCACAATGAAATGGTGAAGCCATTATCTAAAAGAATCAAGAAGTCCCTTTTGTCTTCCTGGGAAGACAGACCCTAGCCAATAAACAGGGATTGCGTTTCCCAGACCTTGACCACATTGGTAAAGTTCATTTTACTGTTGCCTTTCCTTCCTCCACTTCATAATCTACTAGTATAAATTGTCTATGCTACATACATATACAAACCGTCAAATGTATATAGATCCCCATTTTATGTCTATGTACCATAAACACTTACTTCAAACACTTAAATCAAAAGAAAAAAAATTCAACATCTTCTGTTTGTATTGATAGAAAAGTGTTTATCTAACCATTACAGGTATGGCATAATCAATGAGAAGCAATTAGAAAAGCACAATCAAAGGCAGCCCAGTTTTCAGAACATCAATAGACCCCTCTCACATAGAGCTATTTAATGTTGATTTTTCAAACTCTATAGAACACAAAAAATACAATGTTTTGCACTTTTTTAAATGACAAGATACATTTTTATTTCCTAAAAATAATTTCTAGACAGTAGGAATACTTATGTATCATTAAAAGCACAGTTCAGAGTTGACAGACTTGAAAATTGGAATGGGTCACAATACATTCTATATAGGCCCTTACCACACATTATTAATGGGTAAGACCAAAAAAGTGGATGTATCTCCATCATGTAGCAGATCTGATAGCAGTAGGCTATCAATAAATATTGGCAAACAGATGATTCACTATATTATACACTGAAAGTAATATTATCCTATATTTAAACTAACTGGAATTTAAATAAAAAAACTTAATATATTGGCAAATAGGTAAGTAACAGTGACAATTGTCTTTTATTTTTTATGGTATCCTAAATATTTTTCAGAAATATATGGAAAATTTTGACAGAAAAGACTTAAATTCATGACTGTAATTTTTACATTTATAAGAATAAGATTTTCATCTTTGCTAAAAACAAAATTTAGCAAGAAAAGTACAAAATAAATAATAAACATAATTTTTAAAAATTTCAGAGATCCATGAAGGATAAGGCAGAAAATAAAATACTCATTTTCTAGAATTATTTTGTATTATAGCTATCTTGTCAATAAAAACTAAAGATATCTTTAGCCTAGCAGAAACTTTACCAGAACTAGCATCTCAGCCAAAGATGAAAACAACATAGAAGTATTTTAAGAAAATGAATTCAGGGAGGCTGGACCCAAAGGAAAAGTTCCCCATTATCACTCATCATTTAGCATCAGGAATTCCAAAATTTAAACTGCCCTTCTAGAATACGCAGATTCAGGACTATTCTGATTTGAGAAGGTGTGAAAGCTATACCAGTACAGATGTTGAGGCAATTTAGTCAAGAGTTTGAGAAAAACTCACTATAACCAATGTTTGGATCTATAGAAAAATAAATCACAACAAATGTTCATTTGATCTATGCAACCACAACTCTACTTCTTTAGTAAAAAAATGGGAAAGATACAGTAAAACCCAGATTTTCAGAATTTTGAAAAGGACACTGGAGTTCATTTTGTACAACTCCTTTATTTATAGGTAAGTACATTAGGCTCAGGCTTGACACGACTAGCTCACATTCATTAAATAATTTTGCAGAGAAAAACAAAAAAAAATGTGGCTTTTAACTACTAGTCTTGTATTAATATTTGTTTTTAAATAAATCTTGGATTTAACACTGTTTTAGTAAGAACACTCCAGAGAAAAAGAACCAATATTAGATGAAGATATAGATATAAATGCAAAGATCTAGCTCGCAGGAACTTCACCACAAACAATGTTCACATGATTATGGAAGTTAAGCAATCCCACCGTCTGACATCTCCAAGTTGGAAAGCCAGTGGTGCTGAACACCTTAGAACCAGGTGTGCCAATGGTGTCAAGTCCAAAGGCCCAAGAATTGGGGGCCAATGGTTTAAGTTCTGGCTCAAGTCAGAAGGCTCAGGAAGCAGAAGTACTCACGTTTGACAGCAGAAGACGACAGGTGTCTCAGCTTAAACAGATAGAGCAAATTTGTACTTTATTTTTCATTCTATTCAAGCCTTCAGCAAACTAGGTCTACAAAGTTAAATGTTAATCTCTTCCTGAAACTAGACATACCCAAAAATAAAGTTTTACCGGCTATCTGGGGATTCCTTGGTTTGGTCAAGTTAACACACAATTAACCAATATGAACACCAACTCTTCTTATTTATAATATGCAAATAACCAAATCATTCATCCCACCTGATCTAGAACTTTATATCATAGTATATTCAATAAGATGATTGAATCACAACGTGAACTCTTCAAATATTCCAGGAAAACGTCAACAAAACAAAACAAAACCAAGTGGACTACCCAAAGGAGCTTTGAGTATAGCTTCCTGTACTCTCCCCCTGCCTCCAAAGAGAAAAGAAATTTAAATGGTCTTTATGATCAAATATTTTTGTAGAAGGAATATCCACTCACTTTATAGAAAAGCAGCCATTGTATAAAATGACTGGACACACCCATAATCCGAACAGGTAAAAGAACTGTGGAAACACACAAGTAAAGGGTAAGAGAGAAGGCATCAAATGATTCAGAATAGTTTTCTGAAGAAAAATCATTAGGTGTTTGTTTTGGGTTTTTTGTTTGTTTGTTTGTTCTGCTTACAGTTTCACCTAGAAGAAAACCCATCAGAATCTTCAGAGTGTTGTTTTTTTTTTTTTTAAGATTTTATTTATTTATTTGACAGACAGAGATCACAAGCAGGCAGAGAGGCAGGCAGAGAGAGAGAGAGAAGGAAGAAGGCTCCCCGCTGAGCAGAGAGCCCGATGTGGGACTCGATCCCAGGATCCTGAGACCACGACCTGAGCCGAAGGCAGAGGCTTAATCCTCTGAGCCACCCAGGTGCCCCAGAGTGGTTTTAAAAAGAAGGGCTGGATGGGGCAGCTTGAAAAGGTTCTGTAAGTGAATCTGATATGCCCAACTGGATGGTAGCCAGAGTTGGAATAGAAGACTATTTCCTTTATTCTGACAGATGTCCAGACCCCTCATTCCATCAAACTACAGTAAGGCCTGTAGTGAAGCAATCTGATGTATCAGATACCATATTAGATCCTTTACATCTTTACCTCATTTAACTTTCATCCACTTCCCTCAAAAAACCTCAGGAGTAATAAGTAAATTTTATTTAGGGAAATCATTCATTTGCTTTATCTTAAGTTCCGTCTACAGTAGTTTAATACTTATTCTTTCTTATCGAAGATGTGTATGATCTTCTTTTAAATATATTTTCAAAAGTTGCTCACTGTTCTTAAATCATTAATTACTGAATTATATATGCATATTCCTCTAACATCACATCGGAGACCCACACGCTATATATAGTTCTTGAGTGTGGCAGCCTAGCCCCCAAACTGTAATGGTAGTTGTAATTCAAGAGACACCAACAATAGAAATTACATGAAGCCAATAAGTTACAGTAATATTATTTTGTGATACTGCTAGCAGAGTTTTCACACAGAGAAACCCTGTCCGTGGTTTCAAAATTCTGGTTACAGTTACTAAAAGGAAACTTTTAGTTTACAGTTACTAAAAGGGAAAAAAAACAATAAAACAGAACACAAAACAGTTCTGCACTACTGCACCTCACCCAGGGTTAATTAGAATGCTCTCCCTTGATCCTCTGAGGTTTAAGGTTGTGACAAACAGAATGCATCCCAAGCAACAAACACCAAATATTAACATGCCCTCTGTAAAGGCATTAGCTTTAAATGAAGTCAACCATAATCAGATGTTTGCAGCAAATCATGCACCTACAAATGTTATTAACATTGCAACCTGCTTGACACATCTAGTCATTGTGTTCACAACCTAAAGAAAATAAAACATAAAACGAAAACATTTTCTTGTCAGGGTCAGGCTATTGTCATTAATTTCATTCTTCACTACAGTGGGGTTTTTGTTTTGTTTTCTTTTATTGCAGATTTTTTCCCCCTCATATAAGGCTGTCAATATTTAACTCTCCACTTACTCTACTGATACGTAGAGAACAAGAAAATTTTAAACTAAAATTTTAAACTAGACAAAATAAAGATTTATTTCAATAATGGCAATTAAAGACACTATAAGTGCACCTGTGTCAGTTAAATGTCCAGCTTTTGGTTCCAGCTCAGGTTGTGTCCTGAGAGTCTGAAGATGGAGACCCGCTTTGGGCTCTGTGCTCAGCAGGGAATCTGCTTGAGTTTCTCTCTCTCTCCCAACTTGTGTTCTCTGTGCTCACTTGTGCACACTGTCTAAAATAAATAAATCTTTTAAAAAATAACAAAAATTAGGGCGCCTGGGTGGCTCAGTGGGTTAAAGCCTCTGTCTTCAGCTTGGGTCATGATCCCAGGGTTCTGGGATCAAGGCCTACGTCAGGCTCTCTGCTTAGCAGGGAGCCTGCCTCCCACCCTCTCTCTGCCTGCCTCTCTGCCTACTTATGATCTCTGTCTGTCAAATAAATAAATAAAATCTTAAATAAAAAAAAAAGAAAAACCAATTAAAAAAATAAGAAAAATTAAAAGACGCTATAAAGCTGTGTTGGTGTTACGTACTTAAAACCAATACTCAAAAGAACACACAAAAGGAGACAACCTCTAGTGACTTGCATTCCCTAAGGAGACTACCCATTCTTTTGGAAAATTTATCTGAACAGGTATTTCTGAAGGTAAAGAAATAGTCTTGGAGCCAGTGTTTTTTAAGAGACTGCTATGCCAAAGATAGATCCAATCATTTTAAAATACAGAAAGATGCTGTTTAAATGCTGAGATCAAGAATAACCTGAAACATTTATAAGAACATTTTCTATCATTAATTATTTAATGCATAAATGTGTGTCAAATCTCTTCTTTAACTTCCTTTAAATTTTAAAAATAAAACAGCTTTATCAAGCAATATCACCTGAATAATACAATGCTGAATTATACAAGCAATGCTTCACCACTGACTCAGATGCCATTCTGCAGGTTGTAGGCACATACAACATGGAAGGAAACCTCTGCACTGGAGGGGAGAAGACATAAAGGTGGAGCACTGAAGGGAATGGCTGCTCACTACTGTCCAAGCTGCAGTGTGGGACACACAGCAATCTGTCTGAGAAGCAAACCCCAGTGGAAAGGATTCAGGAAACAAAACCTCAGCAGAAATTAGGCACTGAGTGGGAAACCCCAATGTTAGCAGACACAGAGGAGAGTAGAGATTCTCTGAGGGTATTTTTTTTTTATTGTTCATCTAGTTATATATACACAGATATATACATATATTTATATATGTACATTTACACACACACACACTTTTCATCTTTTTGTAGTGTTAAAAAGAAAATCAGAGGCCCCAATTGGTGTCATTTGGGCCAGGCCAAGTCACTAAACCGGGGTTTAATACCTATTCTAATGGTAGTTTCAACTCCCCCCAGAAATATTAAGTCTTAATCCATCAGAAATTTTCTGATCAGCACCAATGAGGTAATCTGTCACATGGGCCTTCTCCATCCTCAAAGGAATATGTGGTCATCTACTTTGTAAAACCCCCTGCCCCTGCACACCACACCCCCACCAAAGAAAGGTGGCTTTGCCTGGCTTTTCCTTCCTTCTCCCTTGCCAGTCACTTTCATGCCCTGCCCTCCTTCATATTAAAATCTCATATTTGGGGGCACCCAGGTGGCTCAATGGGTTAAGCCTCTGCCTTCGGCTTAGGTCATGATCTCAGGGTCCTGGGATCGAGCCCCACATCGGACTTTCTGCTTAGCAGGGAGCCTGCTTTCCCTTCTCTCTCTGCGTGCCTCTCTGCCTACTTGTGATCTCTCTCTCTGACAAATAAATAAATAAAACCTTAAATAAATAAATAAAATCTCATATCTTGCACAACTCCTCAGAGCTCCTCTCTACTTGCTACATGGGATACTGCCTGATTTATGCATGATTTAATAAAGCCAATTAGAACTTCAAGTTTACTCAGTTGATCATTTGTTCTTTAACAGTAGTCAGATGGGAGTCAGAAAAATCACCTTGGAATCACTAAAAACAGCCCCTCTGAAAGAGATTATACAGACCTTGAAATGACTCAGGAAGGACAAATCATGTACAGGAACACAAGCTTCCCAAAAGAATGGGTGTAGAGTAAATACAATCATCTACTCAGAAGAAGAAATCCTTTAGAGAGGAAGAGGGACAGTGATTCTGGATGTGTGCTATAACCTATTCCTGAACCAGTCTTTGTTTCTGGTCAGACATTATCCTTAGTAGGCTTTCCATGGGAGTAGACTGAGCTCTGCCATTTGGGGAGTGCCTGCTTAGTGCAAGCCTAGTCACTTGAACACAAAGGAGTCCGATCATTCTGGCCCACCAAAGAATGAGGTCTGTGAAGTTCTGGATAGGATAGGACAATGATATGATGTGATTAAAAACAGAAATAAATAAATAAATAAATAAACATGCATTGCAAATTCAGGTGTAAAAATTGTTTCTTGAAACTAAAGGGAAACAGAATTTGCCACCCCAAAATAGCTCTCTTTGGCAAAAGGATTGTTTTAAGCTGATTATTTTTAATAAACAGCAGATATAGAAAAGCTCTTAGAAACTGAGTGGACGTTACACTTTTTAAAGAAACGTTTACATTTATAAGGGAAATCTCAATTTGTTAGGATGCCCATCTCCCTCCCCACACTGTACCAGAAAGAGAAGGATGACAGTCTCTAAAAACTCTTTTTAATGGAGAAGTCAACCACTAAAATTTGTATAACAACCTTGCCTTTGTTTACTCACCTTTCCTAATAACCTCTCCAAAATAGCCTCCCCTACTCACAACTTCTTTTATCTTTAGCTAGAGAGGTTAACTGTTAGCTTGGGCCATTTCAAGGAGTTACTCAGTTTTCCTGGGTCTCTACCATGCATATAGAAGATATGCATTATTAAACTTCTGTGGCTTCCCCTCCCATTAATCTTTTATAGGGATGTCTCAACCAGGAACTTAGAAGGGTAGAGGGAAAATTATTTTTCCTCCCTCACAAAGCTTCTGTATTAGCTTATATATGTCCATGCAGAAATGACAAAAAATATAAAAAATGCTGGATATAGTGAGAAGCAGAATTGCTGGATATTTATTTACATATACAGTTTTACTGCAGAACACAAAATTGTTCTTCAAAGCTATATTCTTACATGCTTTTTTCCTCCTCCTCTATTAGTACTGCACAAGAGATTTGATTTCCCCATTTCCCTGCATACACTTGGAATTATCAGACTTCTTTAGATTTGGCAAACAGACTGGTGTTAGTTTTTAGTTGTTTTGAGTTTCCTGTGATTTTTGAAAATGTTGAGTAGTTTTTCATGTCAATACCAACAATATGTGATTTTTCTTTTTGAAGTGCTTGTTTACATTTTCACCTATTTTTGTATCAATTTTTTTGCCTTAATGGTATGTAGATGTTTTAAAATTTTATATTCTTGATACATGCACTGAAGCACCCTCTCAATCTAGTCTCTTTTCACTTTGTTGATAGTGTCTCCTGTCACACAGATCTTATTTAATAATTAATCCATCTTTTACAATTTGCTCACATTGTGTCACTCTTTAGCTGGGTATTAAAATTTTTTTAAAAAAAACCTATATTCTTATTATTTCAACTGTGACTTTTCCTATTTTTTGTCTTTTTATAGCATTTATTTTGTTCATGACTTGAGATTGAGATCTGATTTTAGTTGTTATGTGGATAGCCAATGGTCACAGCAGCATATATTGACTAACCATCCTTTCTCTGTTTCCACTTCTGCCATTGATTAAGTTTTCATACATGTGAGCCTTTTCCTGGATTCACTGTTAACACATGGAACTAAAAAGAATTATCTTTATGTTTCAACCTGGCTATCAGCAGCAGCAGGACTTGACCTACCACCACCAATCTGATGAAGTCCAAGTTTCCAAATTATGGCCACTTTCTCCTGAAAGGTATGAGAGATCCTGGTAGTCCAGTTGATTCTATAGTTTGGAAGAACTCTAGTCCTAGAACATTATATTATTGTGAAAAGGCAAGGATGCTTTTAGGACTTAAGAGGTGGCAGTAAATAAAAACAAAATAAACCATACAACTTAATGGGATGAACACTGCTCCAGTTACAACAATTTGAGCCACTATAATCACAATCTTCAATATTATGAATAATAAGAATACATTGAGCTGGTGAAATGTTCTTCATTTATTATTATATTGAAAGAAAATAACTAATATAAATTACAAAAGCTTTTAGCTATGCAAAACATGGATATATATTAAAGGATATGTTTTAGATTTTAGTCATTTTAGTAAACATGGCCAATGCTAATGCACATCATTAATAGCACTGTTAATGATGTCAATTAATAACATCAGTGTTAATACACATAGACATCTTGCTTCTACTAAGTAGGTCTTTTTCAGGTAGTCTCCATGCCCAGCCAGTGGGGAGCACAACTTGGGGCTTGAATTCACAACCCTGAGATTGAGACCTGAGTTGAGATCAAGAGTCAGATGCTTAACTGAATGAGACATCCAAGTACTCCCAAGTGTATGTCTTTATTTTATTTTATCTTTAAAAATTTTATTTATTTGAAAGAGAGAGAGATTATGAGCCGGTGGAGGAAGGGGAGGCAGAGGCAGGAACAGACTCCCCGCTGAGCAGGGTGCCCAATGTGGAACTCAATCCCAGGACCCTGGGATCGTGACCTGAGCCAAAGGTAGACGTGTAACTGACTGAACCACCCAGGTACTTGTGTATGTCTTTTCATAAGGTATGGGTTGTCTGTGTATAAGTAAGAGTAAACACAATAAACTATGTGTAAGGCAAAGTATCCTGCAAAACTAGAAACTGGTCATCACAAAAGGTCTCTCATTACAGCCAGGTGGAAAGAGTTCATTATATTATAAAATTATTAATTAGATAAATATTTTAAATAGATAGGACACAAGACAATGATTCTGAGAAGTTAACCTAAGACATTAATTCTGTGGATGACCACCAACCTGTAATGACAATAATGCATTCCTAACGTTTTAATAATGTTAAGAAAGTGAATCAGTATCATATAATAATAATTTCATAGGATATGTAATGTGGGATAATTAAATCATACATATGCAATGGTCACTCTAGAGAAAATATAGTAAGTTAAAATATGTAATAATACAGATAAAAATAAAGAAGTCTTACCAATATACACAGGAAGCCATATCTGAACAGAGGTAAAGATCTGACTCACTGTCAAAAAAGCAATCAGGTACCAAAACTCAAAGAATCTATCGGTTGATAATCCAGATATTCTAACTTAGATGGGTCTGAGTGCTTTTTATATTTTGTTTTTCCTTTTTGGTCTGAAAAGATTATTTGAATATGTGAACTATATTAAAGTATTTCTGCTCTGAAGCCATAAAACAATATCAAAATAAGTATTGCCATAACCCTAAGAAAGCATAAAAACTGAGTATAGAAAAATAAGTAAAAGACATCCAAATTGTGGGGCGCCTGGGTGACTCAGTGGGTTGAAGCCTCTGCCTTCAGCTCAGGTCATGATCCCAGGGTCCTGGGATCGAGCCCCACATCGGACTCTCTGCTCAGCAGGGAGCCTGCTTCCTCCTCTCTCTCTCTCTGCCTGCCTCTCTGCCTACTTGTGACTTCTGTCTGTCAAACAAATAAATAAAATCTTAAATGATTTTTTAATAGATTATTTATTTATTTATTTGATAGAGAGAGATCACAAGTAGGCAGAGAGGCAGGCAGAGAGAGGGGGGGAAGCAGGCTCCCTGTTAAGCAGAGAGCCCGATGTGGGGCTCGATCCCAGGACCCCGAGACCATGACCTGAGCTGAAGGCAGAGGCTTAAACCACTGAGCCACCCAGGCACCCCTAAAATCTTAAAAAAGAATAAAAAAATAAAAAATAAAAAAGACATCCAAATTGTAAAGGAAGAAATAAAACTATCACTATTTATAGATGACATAATATTATACACAGAATATTTTTAAAGACTCCATGAAGAAATTTAGAATGAGGGCACCTGGGTGGCTCAGTGGGTTAAAGCCTCTGCCTTCAGCTCAGGTCATGATCCCAGGGTCCTGGGATCGAGCCCCACATCAGGCTCTCTGCTCAGCAGGGAGCCTGCTTCCTCCTCTCTCTCTCTCTGCCTGCCTCTCTGCCTACTTGTGACCTCTGTCTTTCAAATAAATAAATAAAATTTTTAAAAAAAGATATTTAGAATGAATTCATAAAGTTCTAAAATACCAAAATCAATATGTAAAAATCCATTGTCTTTCTATACATGAATAACTATCAGAAAGAAAAATTTTTAAAATCCTACTTATAAGAAATAAGACACCTAGGAATAAATTTAACCAAAGAGATGAAATCTACTGAAAGCTGCAAGACCTCAATGAATGAAATTAAAGATGACATAACTAAATGTGAAGATATTTCAAGCTCCTGGGTTGAATGATTCAATATTGTTATAACGTTCACACTATCCAAAAATATCTACAAATTCAATGCAAGCCATGTCAAAATTCCAGTGACATTTTTCAGAGAAACTCAACAAATAATTCTAAAGTTTGTATGGAACCACAAAAGACCCCAAATACCCAAGGTAATGCTGAGAAAGGAAAACAAATCTCCTTGATTTCAAACTGTCCTACAAAGCTATAGAAATTAAAATGGTATGGTATCGGGATGCCTGGGTAGCTTGATGGGCTCAACTCATGATCCTAAGATCCTGAGATGGAATCACACATGGGGTTCCTTGTTCTGTGGGGTGTTGGCTTCTCCCTCTCCCTTTTCTGCTCCTCCAGCTTGTGCACTCGTGCTCTCTCTCTTTCTCTGACAAGTAAAATCTTTAAAAAAAAAAAAGTTATGGTATCAACATAATATATATATCAATGGAACAGAACAGAGCTCAGAAATAAACCTACACATATGTAGTCAGTTTGTGACAAAGGAATCAATAATACAGAAAAAGGAAAGTGCCATCTCTTCAATAAATGATGTAGGGAAAACAGTCACTAGCAGTAGAAGGAAACTTGAACAGTCACTAGCAGTAGAAGGAAACTTGAAAACTTGAAGTATTTTATACCACATATAAAGATCAACTCAAAATGGATTAAAGACTTGAATGTAAGTCCTGGAAACATAGGCACTAATCTCCTTGACATAAGTCTTGATAACTTTTTATTTTTTTAAAGATTTTATTTATTTATTTGACAGATAGAGATCACAAGTAGGCAGACAGGCAGGCAGAGAAAGAGAGGAGGAAGCAGGCTCCCTGCTGAGCAGAGAGCCCATTGTGGGGCTCGATCCCAGAACCCTGAGATCATGACCTAAGCCGAAGGCAGAGGCTTAACCCACTGAGCCACCCAGGTGCCCCAAGTCTTGATAACTTTTTAATATGACACTAAAAGCAGAAGCAACAAAACCAAAAATAAATAGGATTGTATAAACTAAAAAGTTGCTGCTCAGTAAAGGAAACCATCAACAAAGGAGAAGACAATCTACTGAGTAAGAGAAGGTATTTGCAAATCATGTACCTCATAAGAAAATAAAATCTAAAACACATGAAGAACTCATACAACTCTATAGTAAAAAAAATTCTGATTTAAAAAAATGAGCAGAAAATCAGAACAGATATCTTTCTAAAGAAGACATACAGATGACCACCTGCTACATGAAAAGATGTTAACATCACTCATCATCAGGGAAATACAAATCAAAACCACCATGAGATTTCACCTCACACCTGTCAAAATGCTTATTTTTTTTAAAAGATCTTATTTATTTGTCAGAGAGAGAGAGACAGAGAGACAGAGAGTAAGTACAAGCAGGGTGAGCAGCAGGCAGAGGGAGAAACAGGCTCCCTTCATAGCAAGGAGCCTGATGTGGGACTCGATCCCACGACCCTGGGATCATGACCTGAGCTGAAGGCAGCAATTGGCTGAGCCACTCAGGCACTCCAAAATGGGTATTTTCAAAAGACAAAAAGTGACAAATATTGGTGGCAGGATGTGGAGAAAATATATTGTTCATAGGAATGTAAACTGGTGCAGCCACTATGGAAAATAGTTTATAGGTTCCTCAAAAAATTAAAAATAGAACTCTAATATGATCCAGCAATTATACTTCTAGATATTTACCCCAAGAAAATGAACACTAATTAAAAAAAAAATGCACCTCTATGTTCACTGCAGCATTACTTACAATTGTCAAGATATAGAGACAACCTAAGTGGCCATCAATAGATGAATGGATAAAGAAATTGTGGCATACATACATGCATATACACACACAGATATAAAAAAGGACAAATCTTGCCATTTGTGACAACGTGATGGACCTCAAGTGCATTATGCTAAGTGAAATAAGTCAGAGAAAGACAAGTACCACATGCTTTCTTATATGTGGAATCAAAAAAACAGCAAGCTAACAGAATAGATTCATGGTTGCCTGAGGTTGGGGCCAAAAGAAATGGATGGAGGTCAAAGGTTAAGGAGAAAAATACCTTAAGAGTTCACAACTTTATTTTGTTTTTGGCATATCTTGTTCAAAATTTTGTAATCTACTCTTTGTATATAGAGACTCTGAAGATTTACTTATTAAATGTACAAAGTGGAGAGTGTGGCTCTGATGTTGGGAACACAGTCAGGATTCAAAAAAATTTCAACAGGACAGAAGAAAAAAACATATTTTGTTTTTTTCCTTTAGGCCAAAAGAAAAAGGCTATAAATCTGACAGAAAATATAACTTATAACTGACTGTTCTTTTCCTTGCTTGGTAGGTATAATTAAATCATCATCCAAAAATGCTATGTCAGTTTATACTTTCACCAGTGGTGTAGGAAATTCTTCCCCACCTCTGAAAAACCACAAATGCTTCAGTTTTTACATTTAAATATATCTACTTATAATACTTATTAGCAGTATTGTATATTTTATATTCCTTGATGCAATAAGTCCTTATACCAAGGAGATAATTATGGATATCTGATAAATTTATGTACAACATTGTTGAATGCAATACCATTAAGTTCAGAATGAATTATAAATAACCCACATTTCAAATTGTTGACTGGTTAAGTAAATTGTGTTAAATTATTCTATACCTTCACAGTAAAATATTACACTATTTACTAAGAATCTCTGCTGAATATGTACAGTAATAATAATTCAGTTTAAAGAATGTGAATTATGATCTCATTTTAGTAAAAAGTAGATATAAAAATGAGAAGTCTAGAAAATTAGGTATTAATCTGCCATGTGAATACAAGGGTAACTGAGTAATTATCTTTATCATCTCAATATTAACAATAAATATGAGCTATTTTTTAATTAAAAATACAAGTTACTTGTCAAGGGGAGAATAGTCAAAGACTTCATCTGACAGCATTTCATGAGAGAAGGTCTAGAAATCGTAGTTAACCACACACAATTTTCATTTAGTCAACTAAGTTAAAAAATACGTAGAAATAAACATTAAATATGTATTGCCAAAGATTTTTAATACAATATCATTCCATTAATGCTTATGTTTATGTATATTTTGCCTGCTCTCTAAAAAGTCTGAAACACTCAGTGGAATTATAGTTTTAGTAGTTCAATAGATTTCATTAAGCATTTGAACAAGAACAAAAATGCAAGAAAATTTTCAAACTTTTATAAAAAATGTTTTATAAATTTAGTATTAAGCTAGGTACACAAATGCAGTAGAGCAGGTTCATCAATATACAGTCCTTTGTATATTAAAGAGAAAATTAACAAATACCACCAGTTTAGATTTCTACATCTAATTTGATGTTTTTCAAATTCCAAAAGGAATGTATACATTAAGTCAAATGAAAAATTTCAGGATTGGGTAAACAAGAGATATCATTTCTTCCAATCCACTCACCAAGGCCTGTTGGCCTTGCAAAGACCCTACTAGCAGCCTGGCACATGCCCTTTCACTTTTCTCTGGCTCAACCAAACACACACCCAAATATATACACCACACAGGTATTTGTTTTCAGAACTGACTCACAAATAACTTCATCTAACCTGTCTTTTCATGTTTCGGGGTTTTTTAAAATTTATTTATTGTTTTATTTATTTATTTGACAGCAGAGATCACAAGTAGGCAGAGAAGCAGGCAGTTGGGAGGGCGGTGGGGACAGGCTCTCCACTGAGCAGAGAGCCCGATGCGAGGCTCGATCCCAGGACCCTGGGATCATGACCTGAGTCGAACGCAGAGGCTTTAACACACTGAGCCACCCAGACGCCCCTTCATGTTTCATTTTAAGTAGTTCTTTCCATATTATCAGTATACAGACATTCATTTAAGACCTATTTTTCTAATTATGTCCCTGAACACTTAAGTCCTACAAATGTTTTAGATAAATGGAATGTTACCATCAAGGTACTTTTTATTTAGGTTAAAGTTATTTGCTCCTGTATTTTTTTTTTCTTGTTTCTTCTACTCCTCTCTTACCTTGACCCCAATTACTCTCCCCCACCTTCTATCCACCCTATGATGACACATATTAACGACCTGATATAGTTCACATTAATGATGTTTTGGAAATGCTAAGGAGAAGCAGAATTGCAATGAAGTAAAAGTATCATAAAAATGTTACAATTAAACACACACGAAACAGGCAAACATATCAAAAAATGGGCAGAAGATATGAAGAGACACTTCTCCAATGAAGACATACAAATGGCTATCAGACACATGAAAAAATGTTCATCATCTTTAGCCCTGAGGGAGATTCAAATTAAAACCACATTGAGATATCACCTTACACCAGTTAGAATGGCCAAAATTAACAAAACAGGAAACAACATGTGTTGGAGAGAATGTGGAGAAAGGGGAACCCTCTTACACTGTTGGTGAGAATGCAAGTTGGTGCAGCCTCTTTGGAGAACAGTGTGGAGATTCCTCAAGAAATTAAAAATAGAGCTTCCCTATGACCCTGCAATTGCACTCCTGGGTATTTACCCCAAGGATACAGATGTCGTGAAAAGAAGAGCCATCTGTACCCCAATGTTTATAGCAGCAATGGCCACGGTCGCCAAACTATGAAAAGAACCAAGATGCCCTTCAACGGACAAATGGATAAGGAAGATGTGGTCCATATACACTATGGAGTATTATGCCTCCATCAGAAAGGATGAATACCCAACTTTTGTAGCAACATGGATGGGACTGGAAGAGATTATGCTGAGTGAAATAAGTCAAGCAGAGAGAGTCAATTATCATATGGTTTCACTTAATTTGTGGAGCATAACAAATATCATGGAGGACAAGGGGTGTTAGAGAGAAGAAGGGAGTTGGGGTAAATTGGAAGGGGAGGTGAATCACGAGAGACTATGGACTCTGAAAAACAATCTGGGGGGTTTGAAGTGGCGGGGGGGTGGGAGTTTGGGGTACCAGGTGGTGGGTATTATAGAGGGCACAGATTGCATGGAGCACTGGGTGTGTTGAAAAAATAATGAATACTGTTTTTCTGAAAATAAATAAATTGAAAAAAAAAACTGAAGTGAAGGTGTAAGAAAGAAACAAAAAACATGTTACAATTAGTAACAGCTTTTAATCATAAATAATTTTAAAATGTAGTTCTTATAAATTAAGGCAATGGAATTTGTTAAAACAATCTGTGCTGTATTAATTAAAAATGCACTCCCTAAATGACAGAAAAGCAGGCATGCAAAGAACATTTGGGTAAAAGTGTTTTCTAAGCTTATTCATGATGGAAAAACTCAAACTCATATGAGAGAGATGCCAGACTGCACCTGTTTCAGGGAGGGAGGGAGAAGAAGAGGGAGAGAAGCAGTTTACTTCCATTCCTTAGTTTAGCAGGCACAGAGAGAACACAAAGTTTTCTCCCTCTGGCCTCTCGAGTTTGGAAATCTGACCTATGTTTAGAAGTTAAGTTTTTAAAACTACTAAACATCATCTCACTTTAAAGCCATGTGGGTCTAAAAGATAATCTATTCAACTTTTTTTTTTCCTTTTTAATAGAAATTAAGACCCAAAGTGGTTAAAACAGCTTGACTGTTTTCACAGCCAATTAAAGACAAGGCTGGAACCCAAACCGAGGTCTCTTTCAGTCCACAAATTTTCACCTTCTCTGTATTTTCTTTGTAATGCTAAATCAAAACCTCAGTGACAATGGTAAACACTTAAGAATCTGTATACAACTGAATGAGGGGTTCCCTTCAGTCCTATGGTTAATGACAAAATCCTTTGTAGTTGGGATGAGTACTGGGCAGCTCCCCACTTGTGAGAGCAAGAGGTGGCTGCCCTGTGGGCTCCTGACAATCTGGATTCTAGAATGGCGATTTCCAGTGATGGGTGAGTCCATTACGCCCCCAGTCCTGCAACGTGCTCTCCCTGAAGGTGAAAGTCTTACCACATTAAATGTTTTTTAACTTGAGATATAAGTTTATCACACTACTTTGCATTTCTGAGCATATGGAAAGCAAGCATGTAGAAAACTACATGTGCAAATATACACAGGACGATGCCCAAGTTTTTATTCATTAACTGTACTTTTTAGTTGCTGAATTATTATTTTTTTTTTCTATTTAGGAAAATAAGGGCATAAAAGTTCTCTCTGGTTAGAGGTAGTGATTCCCAACTCAAGACTATCCTCGTTACTAACACCACCACTAACACCACCTGCAAGTTTGAGGGTCCCCAAGCCCACCTTTAGGTTCTACAATTCATTAGAAGGACTCACAGAACTATGATTATAAAGTTTTAATGCTCATATTTATAGTGGATTACAAGGAAAAGATACAGGTTAAATATCAGCAGTAGGAAGAACCACATAGGGCAGAGTTTAGAAAAGGTACCAAACGCAGGTCTTCTCTGATGAAGTCATGGACAAGTACATGACAAAAAAAACACAGCATACTGCCAATCAGTGACTCTCCCCAAAGCCTCAATGTTCAGAGCTGTTATCAGGGCTCCATTCCGGATGTACTGATTGATCTCCCATGTGACTAATCTCTGGAGGTCCAATGATACCCATGACCCAAATGTAACCCAAAGTCTCTGCTCTAAGTCACATTGTTGGTCTTTCTGATGTTGTTGGCCTCCACCATAAGACTATCCATGGTTCGGGGCGCCTGGGTGGCTCAGTGGTTTAAGCCTCTGCCTTCGGCTCGGGTCATGATCTCAGGGTCCTGGGATCGAGCCCCACATCGGGCTCTCTGCTCAACGGGGAGCCTGCTTCCCCCTCTCTCTCTGCCTGCCTCTCTGCCTACTTGTGATCTCTCTCTGTCTATCAAGTAAATAAATAAAAATCTTTAAAAAAAAAAAAAAAAGACTATCCATGGTTCAAAGACCCCAAAACAAACACAGCCATTCCCATCAGGCATGACACGCCAAAGGCTTGGAGATTATCTCCCAGATGCCTAAGGCAAAGGCCAAACTTCTCTTTTTGGACAAGGGTAAATTCTTTATTACATAGAACTTCTGTTGACAATCCCCTGACCCAGAAATAGTTTATTTAAATGATTAGAGACCAAAGTATACAATGGAAAAATTAAGGTGAAAAAAACCTTTCCTACTTATTCAAGAAAGGATTTTTATGTTGGCATGATAGTCCACAATAGACAAGTTGATTCCCATCATCCCACTCAAAGAATGAAGTCATTCTGATAGAGGCTCATGGAGTTACTATTTAAAGGACTAAAACAAAAAGTTTACATCTGAAAATGATAGTAAGTTTCACAACTTACTGTTATTTATAAAAGTAGTTTAGGTCTTAAAAATAAGTAAAAATCTGTTTTCTTTGCAGTAGAGAGGAAAGAAAAACAAGCAATAACTGGAAGATCCTTGTTGCTCTTGGCAGTCAAAACTGTTAATTTTGACCCGCAGACAAAGAAGACAATAGCATTTTGTCTGAGATTATAATCATATTTTTCCATATTCTTTTTTTTAAAGATTTTTATTTATTTATTTGACAATGAGAGAGAAACAGTGAGAGAGGGAACACAAACAGGGGGAATTGGAGAGAGAGAAGCAGGCTTCCCACTGAGCAGGGAGCCCAATGCGGGGCTCGATCCCAGGACCCTGGGATCATGACCTGAGCTGAAGGCATCGCTTAACGACTGAACCACCCAGGCACCCCTCCATATTCTTTATAGTAGTGTACATTAAAATCAAAATTACATTTAAAAAGTTATAATACCATTATCTTTCATCAACATAAAATATATATAATAACTAGAAAATTTTCTTTTGTGAATTTAAATTTTTCATTGAGGATGTTATAATTTTGTCTATTAAATTTGATATGTCATTGTATGTGAGAAAGCACAAAAAGAATGGAATGTAATCCTAATATAGAAAATACACAAAATAACAATTTCTCTAACGTATTTTTCAAATGATTATTTTAAGTGTTCTCTAAGGCGATTTAGATTACTTGCCCAGAAACATCATCTAAATGTACCCATAAAGCTGTAAGAAAGATGCCAAATTACATGCAGCTCACCATAACAATACATTATTTTAATTTAGAATATTTCTAGAACTTGGAAGAAAATTAAATGATGTCATGGCCCACTTGAAGGAGGCTAGCTACCCATCCAATACCACAGACCCATCACATAGCAATACAAAATTTTGTTATTTAATGACTGTGTTAGAGCAGATCTGACTTAGAAAAATAAAAATTCTAAGATTAATTCTCAAATGAAAAGCACAGATTATTTTAAATTTAGTTTGGAATTCTAATGGTACTTTAGTGATATTGAAGGATTAAAATGTTGAAGAATGTCCTACTTTTAATTAAATCCTTCGGGTCTGTCTCTTGCTTAGGAATGACAAGCAAAAAGCACACATATACTTGTTAAAGGATTTCCTTCTCCTTAGGTGCCTGTGGTTCTTGGTCATGCCATTTCAAAGAATGAAGAGGAAGACCAAAGGAAAAGTGGTGGGCAGCAAAGCAAAGTTTACTGGGAAATAGTAAAGTGATAGTATCAAACTCCCTAGAAGGGAGGGGACCCAGGAGGGTTGCCATCAGAGTTTCTAAGTCCAAGGGTTTATGGGCGTGTTAGAGGGCTGCTTTAATCTGATTAACCCTCTCTGTACCTGTCATCCAATCAGGTTTATTCATCTATCACTTAGGAAAGTGTGCAGGCCTCCTTCAAGCGTAGTTTCTTCTTAGGGCAGGAGCCCCTTGTCCCTGTCTACCTTTCATCCAACTATCCATTATAGTTTTTGTTCCTGTTTTTCACCAGAATGTTAATTTACTAAAGGAAATAGAAATAAGGGAAACAAAAGAGTGGTTTCATCAGCTGAGAGTGGGACAGGTCTCTTTACTAGCTAGACCCAAACCCATTCAATGTAGGCCCAAACCCAAATTTTCCAGAGTAGAGACCAGTCTCTTTGTCCCCAGAGCTGCCCATGTCCTTATTACCCAGCTTCGATCCAATTGCCTTTTTTGCCCTAAAATATTCAACTCTCTTGCACACACATACACCCCCAAAAAAGACAATAAAAAAAGCATTCTTGTTGTTTTTAAGACTTAAAGTTCAAGTCTCCATAATAAAAAGCTATTCCCATTTACATATTTATTCCATTTCTTGAGGGCAGGCACAATCAATGCTAGAGCATGGGATTCAGAATCAAATTCAAGTCCAGTTCTTACCACTTTAATCTTAAAGATTAATAGAAATTCTCAAAGACCCCATTTTTCCCTGTGTAAAATAAGGATAGTAATAACTTCATTCTGAGTTCACAGTAAGGATTAAACAAAATGACTTATGCTTCTTAACTGTTGTCATGCTCTTGTACCAGAATAAAAGCCACAGCCTCAAGAAAGGCAACTTGGAAGAAAATCTGCTTTGTTTCTTCACTGTAACCCTCCTTGATTCAGACATACTTCCTATGGATACTGGACCAGAAGACAAATATGAATGGTTGATACTTGTCTATACTCAGAATTATTTCTTTCCTTTGTCCACTAAGCCTTTAATACAAACCATCACCCATAGTTCCTGCCTTCCATAGAGTTCTTTCAGAATTTGCTCCATAGAGCTCTAAAGAGAGCCCCATTCAAGCTCTATCAACTCAGCCCTGCTTTGGTAACTCTAATGTTAACAACTCTTCTCTTCTGAAAGTCAGTGGCCCCAAGTAAATATACCTCTAGCTTTCCTGCCTTACCAGTATACCAGACAGGCATATTTTGACATGTCAAAATCTCTAAAACTCTGTCTCTCAACCTAGGTTTTATATTATTGTCATTTGTCTTAAATGCTCTCATGAAAGTTGGCATCAGGGTCAAATGTGTTTCTTACTTTATATTTATCTTCAGTTTCTAGTAACTGCTTTGCTCAAAGCTTCTTAATAACCTTTCCTAGAAAGACAAAGTAGTCATCTATCTCAACCACTTGATTGCTCCTTTAACTTAATCTAACTTAGCAAATCTGAGACTCTTGCTGTCTTATTATTAGGTCCATGGTTCCCATCTGTATTTTGTCTCTCACTTGGGTCCTAATAGTGCATTTTACTCATCTACAAATTTCTCTGGTGACTTCAATCTTACATTGAAAAGACTTGGTCAGTATCATTGGCTGAAAATATGAAGGCAACATGGAATGTAGTAAAGTCTGCAACTTGAGACTTGAACCTAAGGGCTCCTTTGTGGAGAGGGTCAGGGAAGCTCACCACCTAGGGCTAGTAGTACCACATGGCCAGGAAAGTTTCCATACCAGTGATGCCTTCTCTGGGACCAGAAATCACCCCTGAGATGAGCAGAATTCTGCAGAATCTCAACTATTTACAGTCTCCAGAAGTCCTGCTCTGTCTGAGCTCTTGCTCAATTCCTCAGTGTTACAACGAGTGTTAAAATATAAATGTAATTCTTATAGTTAATGCATAGACTTTTGTTTCGAATATTTATTCATTTATTTATTGAGAGCAAGAGAGGGAGATTGTGCCTAACAGGGAGAGAGTGCAGGGAGAGAGAGAATCCCAAGCAGACTCCATGCTGATTGTGGAGCCTGACACGGGCCTCAGTCTCATGACTGTGAGATCGTGACCAGAGCTGAAATCAAGAGTTGGACACTTAACCAACTAAGCCACCTAGGCACCCCATTAATACATAGACTTTTTTTTTTTTCAAAAAAGGATACTCTGAAGCTTAACATATTTCTAACACAAAAGTCCACTTGTATTAAAAGTGGTCTTTGAACAACAGTTCCTCCCTCTTACCTTTAAACACAGCTTCTTCACTTGATCAATCCCAGTTTGACTCTACCTCCTACAAGCCAATAACCACAGGCATTTTCTTCTAATAATCCTCAGATTTGCCTTTGATTTCCAAGTAATGATAGTCATGAGGAAGATAGTATAAAGAAAAAAATCAAAGTTAATTCTTTCCCCTTTTTCTGTTCTACGTAGGGTGAGAATAAAATAATGCATAAAAGGTATTAAATATAAATGTTTTATTAGTATTATTTTCCATTAAAATCACATTTATGCCTCAATCAAATTATGATTAAAACAACAGAGGAAGAATTATACTCCCTTTTACTTTAAAAACCAAGGATGATTTTTTTTCCATTATGAAATGCTAAATTGATAATGATCATTAAAATGAAATTAGCTGCCTTTGAATTTTATGAATAACTCTAATCAACATACACAGTGAATGCTTAAGAGTCCACACAAAATGGTATTTAATAAGAGAATTAAATTATATAAATAAAAGGTATAAAGGGAATTTATAGATTAAATTTGGATCTGAAAATATAAAGAGGTTTAGGTTAAAAACCCAGATTACTCAATACTTGATTTGAAGTTTTTAAATTACTATTTGGATCTCAATAGAACATTTATATTTTACATGGTAGAAACCATTAGGTCAAAATTCAATATCCTTTCATGATTAAAACTCTCAATATCTGGGAGAGGGGTTGGGAGAAGTGGGGTAGGGTTATGGACATTGGGAAGGGTATGTGCTTTTGGGTAAATTGGAAGGGGAGATGAACCATGAGAGACTATGGACTCTGAAAAACAATCTGAGGGGTTTGAAGTGGCGGGGGGGTGGGAGGTTGGGGTACCAGGTGGTGGGTATTATAGAGGGCACAGATTGCATGGAGCACTGGGTGTGGTGAAAAAATAATGAATACTGTTTTTCTGAAAATAAATAAATTGGAAAAAAAAAAAACCTCTCAAATCTGATGAATCATTAAACATTGTATCAAAAACTGGGGGCCCCTGGGTGGCTCAGTAGGTTAAAGCCTCTGCCTTCGCCTCAGGTCATGATTCCAGGGTCCTGGGATGGAGCCCTGCATCAGGCTTTCTGCTCAGCAGGGAGCCAACTTTCTCCTCTCTCTGCCTGCCTCTCTGCCTACTTGTGATCTCTGTCTGCCAAATAAATAAATCTTAAAAAAAAAATTGTATCAAAAACTGATAATGTACTATACCTAGGCTAATTGAATTTAAATAGGAAAATGCTAATAATGTACTTCAAAAAATCCTCAATAAAGTACATATAGAAAGAACATATCTCAACTTAATAAAAGTCACATATGACGAGCCCACAGCTAACATCTACTTAATGGTGAAAGGGTGAAAACTTTTCATCTAAGAACAAAACAAGGGTGCTCACTCTTACCACTTCTATTCAACATGGTACAAGAAGTTCTAGCCAGAGCAATTAGGCAAGAAAAATAAATAAAGGGTATCTAGGTTGGAAAGGAAGAAGTAAAATTATCTCTACAGATGACATGATCTTATATATAGAAAATCCTAGATTCCACCAAAAATTGTTAAAGCTAATGAATTCAGTAAGTTAGAGCATACCAAAAAAAAAAAAAAAAAAAACCAGAAAAAATTTTCACTTTTATACACTAACAATGAGCTACATGAAAGAGAAATTTAAAAAATAATTTCATCTACAATAGCATTCAAACCAATAAAATATTCAGGAATAAATTTAACCAAGAAAATGAGAGATTTGACTACTGAAAATTGCAAGACACTGATGAACGAAACAAAAGACAACACAAATAAATGAAAAGTTATCCTATGTTCATGGATCAAAAGAGTTAATGTTATTAAAATGCCCATGCTACTCAAAGACCTTTTAAAGATTTAATACAATTCTTATCAAAATTCCAATGGCATTACTCACAGAAATAGAATACTCAAATTTGTATGAAATTCAAAAGACCCTGAGCATCCAAAGCAATCTTGAGAAAAAACAAAGCAAGATACATCATATTTGCCAATTTCAAACTATATTCAATGTTATACTAATCAAAACAGTATGGTACTGGCATATAAACAAACACACAGACCAATGGAACAGAATTAAGATCCCAGAAATAAACCTACACATATATGAGCAACTAACATTTGACAAGGAAACTAACTGAATACACAAGAATAGAGATTCCCTTCAATAAATGGTGTTGAAGAAACTGGGTATTCATGTTCAAAGGAATGAAATTGGACTCCAACCTCATACCACCTATAAAAATTAACTTGAAGTGTATTAAACATTTAAATATAAGATGTGAAACTACAGAACTCGTAGAATAAAAACTGAGGAAAGCTCCCTGACTTTGATCTTGGCAATGACTTTTTTGATAGGATACCAAAAGCACAAGGAGCAAAAGCAAAGAATCAACACGTAAGACTATGTACTATGAAGCCTGTGTATATGGAAACCGCCGTCCCCCCCCCAAAAAAAAACTCCACAACCAACAAACTGAAAAGGCAAACTATAGAATGGGGGGAAAATTGTAAATCACATATCTATTATGAGTTAATATCCAAAATATAAGGAATTCATAGAACTCAATAGCAAAAACAAAACAGTCCAATTAAATGAACAAAAGCCTAAATAGACATTTTTCCAGAAATACCACGCAAATGGTAACGAGTGTATGAAAATGTGCTCAACATCATTAATCAGGAAAATGCAAATCAAAACCACAAGGAGGTTTTACGTCACACCTGTTAGAATGGCTATTATCCAAAAGATAAGAGATTAAGATATGCTGGTGAGGATGGGGAGAAAAAGGAACCTTTATATACTGTTGATTTATATACTGTTGATGGGAATGTAAATTGGTTCAACCATTATGGAAAACAATATGGAAGTTTATCAAAAAATTAAAAATAGAACTACCAGACCATTTACCAACCCCACTTCTGGGCATATATACAAAGGAAATAAAAACAAGAGCTCTAAGAGATACGGCCCTCCCATGTTCATTACAGCATTATTTACAAGAGCCAAAACATAGAAACAACCTATATTTCCACTGATAGGTGAATTGGGGGGAAAAAAATCTGTAGTGTATTTATGTACACACACATGCACATGTGTGCCCAAATATGACTCAGCCATGAAAAAAAAATCCTGCTATTTGTTGCAAACACAACATGGATAAAACTTGAGGGCATTATGCTAGGTGAAATAAGTCAGACAGAGAAAGACAAATTATCACATGATCTCATTTATATGTGGCATCTAAAAAACCAAATTCATATAAAAAGAGTAGACTGGTAATTGCCAGATTGGTGACTGAGGGTAGGGTAAATTGGGAGAGCCAAAGAGTACAAAATTCCAGTTATAAGATAAATAAGTTCTGGGGATCTTATGTATAGTGGGGTGACTGTAGTCAAAAACAGTGTACTGGGGGCTCTTGGGTGGCTCAGCTGTTAAGTGTCTGCCTTTGGCTCAGGTCATGATCCCAGGGTCCTGGGATAGAGCCCTGCATCTGGCTCCCTGCTCATCAGGAGGCCTGCTTCTCCCTCCCCCACTCCCCAATTCTTGTGTTCCCTCTCTCATCATTTCTCTCTCTGTCAAATAAATAAATAAAATCTTTAAACACACACACACACACCTGTGTATAGTATACTTGAAAGTAGATCTTAAATGTTCTCCCCACAAAAACAAAAAAACCCATCCCACCATTAATCCCTGGCTTCTTGGCCACAAAACTGAAGCATGCTGACATAGCATAACACTAGCTCCATAAGACATACTCTCATCCTCAGTATCCATTTGTACATGTATCTTCCTCAAAATTCAACATATCTTGCTCAAACTGTAAGAACCAGTGAAGTTAAATCCCTCCAACCCTTATATCTCATGTGCCTATTTCTGCACTACACACATTTCCTATGCAATTACATACTATCCATGCTAAACTGCATTCCTCCCCAGAAACAACTTAGCCCTAGTATTGTACTTGGTATTTTGAGGCCCTCAGACTGGTATTTCTGTGCCTTTTCCCCTCCTATGTTTTATCCTCTGCTCCTATCCTCTAGGTATAGAATTCTAACCTTTCTACTCTCTTACTACCTCTGCCAACCCTCCTCTTAAAGAACTGATAAAAATCAACACCACTGAACTTTAAGCACTTTATCTAAGATTTTATAGGTCACCTCCTCTATGTACACTCACACAATAACTGCTCAAATCAAATCAACTAAATGAAGTTCTGCACTCTCTGTAATGAGGTCTTTGATGGTGACAATTCTTCCTAAAGTTATCTGTAGATCCTATGAATCAGAATCCCAGCAGGTATTTTTGCAGAAATTGGGAAACTAATCATAAAATGTATATGCAAATGTGAGTGACCCAGAATAGTCAACACAATTTTGAAAATGGAAGAACAGAGTTGGAAACTTTCCATTTCCCAACTTCAAAACTTACTATAAAGTTATACTACTATGATACTGGTATAAGCACAGACTTATCAGTACAATATAGAGTCCAGAAATAACCTCTAACAGCACAAAGGAATTAAAAAAGAGATGTGATAGAGAAATATCAATGAAACTGATCAGACTGGCTTATAAACCTGTATAAAATTGGTAAGACTCTAGCTAGATTGATCAGAGAAAAATGTATAACAATAAGACTTGAAAAATCTACATTAATAGAAAATCCACAGACATCAAAGGGTAAAACGTATATTAAAAACTTTATGCTATCAGGGAAATACAAATCAAACCACAATGAGATACCATCTCACACCACTCAGAATGGCTAAAATTAACAAGTCAGGGAATGACAGATGCTGGCGAGGATGAGGAGAAAGGGGAACCCTTCTACACTATTGGTGGGAATGCAAGCTGGTGCAGCCACTCTGGAAAACAGCATGGAGGTTCCTCAAAAAGTTGAAAATAGATCTACCCTATGACCCAGCAATCACACTACTGGGTATTTACCCTAAAGTTACAAATGTAAGGATCCAAAGGGGCACGTGCACCCAAATGTTTATAGCAGCAATGTCCACAATAGCCAAACTATGGAAAGAACCTAGATGTCCATCAACAGATGAATGGATAAAGAAGATGTGGTATATATATATACAATGGAATACTATGCAGCCATCAAAATAAATGAAATCTTGCCATTTGTGATGACATGGATGGAACTAGAGGGTATTATACTGCGAAATAAGTCAATCAGAGAAAGACAATTATCATATGATCTCCTGGATATGAGGAAGTTGAGAGGCAATGTGGGAGGTTTGTGGGGTAGGAAAGAAATAAATGAAACAAGATGGGATTGGGAGGGAGACAAACCATAAGAGACTCCTAATCTCACAAAACAGAGGGTTGCTGCAGGGAGGGGGGTAGGGACAGGGTGGTTGGGTTATGGACATTGGGGAAGGTATGTGCTATGGTGAGTGCTGTGAAGTGTAAACCTGGCAATTCAAAGAAAATGTACCCCTGGGGCTAATAATACATCATATGTTTATTTAAAAATTTAACAATTAAAAAAAAAATTGTGCCAAAAGTGGAACAGCTAACATGCAGGAGATAAATTTCTTGATATGTAAATTCTAAAAACTGACACAAAAAGAGAAAAATCTCAATAGCCAAATGTGTGTGTGTGTGTGTGTGTGTGTGTGTGTACACGCACATTAAAGAACTTGAATCTAAAATTTAAAACCTTCCCACAAACTGCAGGCCCAGATGGCTTCCCTGCTGAATTCAACCAAGCCATTGAGAAAACAACACTTATCCTACACAAAAGATAGAAGATAGAAAAAGAGTATTTGCCAGTAGATATCATAAGACCAGCATTACATCAAATATCAATACCAAACATTCAATACTAAAATATAGTTACAAGCCTTAGGAATATAGATGAAAAAATTAAAACTCAAAAATATATTCACAAGAGTAGATACACTTCCAGAATGACAGATTAAGACCTCAAAATTTATTCCTTTATAGAAGCAAAAAGAATCCTGGAAAAATTGGTGAAAATCAGCTTTATCAAAACTCTAGAAATGAACCTAAGGCAATAGTGCAGAAACATTTATTCAAGAAATGAAAGGCTGATTCTAAGAATGAACACTCTGTGGCATTTTAACTTACCCTCTCCCATACCATGGTCATCAAATCACAGTAAACTTAAACACCAGCAACCTCACAATATACAAGTTGTGAAACCAGCAGCCCAGCAGCCATTAGAGAAGGCCGTTTGGAGTAGTCCACAAAGTCCCATCCCAAAAAATAGTCACTATCTGGTAGCTCCCTGGGGAGAAAAAACAAAAGCAAAAACCATTCACAGTGTTTTGTTATTATTTGTACTTTCTCAAAAGCTTGCTTAGAAGGAAAATTTCCATCCTAAGGCTATATGTGGAGAAAAAACAAATGAGCAGCAATTGTTTCTAATGCAGCTACCTAAAGCAGTAATAGCAGTTGGAGTAAATAATAGCTAGTGAGGAGTAGAGGGGAAGGGAGAGGAGGAGAGAGGGAGGAAGAGAATAAAAGAAAAAAGAATAAAATTATAGAATTAGATGTTCATAGGAAATTTTATAAAGCTCTGACAAATTCCTGAAAATTCAGAAAAATCGCACATATGTTCAGGGCTGTAAATATGATCAGAAAAGAACTGAGAAGGCCCAGTCTCAACTCTCATTGATTTTGATGCTTTGTATAAGCAGAATGTGAAGCTAAGAAAGAATTCTAAGAGCAGTGAAGACATGTGTCAACACATACAGACACCCTTAGCAAAGGATGGCTCAAGCATTTATAGAAATCTATTCCCAATCATTGACTGATTACTAAGCTAACTGAGCAGAGACTTCAGTGGCCAAACATGATTTAAAAAAAAAAAAAAAGTGTGTCATACACACACACACACACACACACACTTTACAGAATTAGCCCAAAAATATCAGTGGAGTTACCTAACAGACAAAAAGAAGCAACAAGAACAATAACAAAACCTGAAGAGGTGGGGTGGAGGCAAGTGAGGGGAAATCTCATTTTCAAAGTTGGTATATTATTTAACATACCCAGTTCTAAAAATTTTTGAGACATGCAAAGAAATGGTAATATGCTATTCACAAGAAATAAAGTAGTCAACAGAAGGTGTTCCTGAGGAAACCCAGATGTGGACTAGAAAAAGATTTTGTAACATTACAAATCTATTTTATTTTTATTTTTTATAAAGGTTTTATTTATTTATTTGACAGAGAGAGAGAGATCACAAATAGGCAGAGAGGCAGGCAGAGAGAGAGGAGGAAGCAGTCTCCCCGCTGAGCAGAGAGCCCGATGTGGGGCTTGATCCCAAGACCCCAGGATCATGACCTGAGCTGAAGGCAAAGGATTTAACCCACTGAGCCACCCAGAAACCCCTACAAATCTATTTTAAAAACTGAAGAAAAACATATCCGAAGAATTAAAGAAGATGAGAATAATGCTTTACCAAATAGAGAATATCAACAAAGAGATAAAAATTGTAAAAAAAAGAACTAAGTTGGGCGCCTGGGTGGCTCAGTGGGTTAAGCCGCTGCCTTCGGCTCAGGTCATGATCTCAGCGTCCTGGGATCGAGTCCCGCATCGGGCTCTCTGCTCAGCAGGGAGCCTGCTTCCCTCTCTCTCTCTCTGCCTGCCTCTCTGTCTACTGGTGATCTCTGTCTGTCAAATAAACAAATAAAATCTTTAAAAAAAAAAAAAAAAAGAACTAAGTAGAAATTCTATAATTGAGAAGAAAAACAACTGAAATAAAAATTTAAAAAATCAGTAAGTTAACAGTAAATCTGAACTGGCAAAAAAGGAATCAGCAAACTTGAGAATATTCTGTCAGAGGTAACTAAGAAAAAACAATTAAGAAAAATAGAGTCCACTGATCAATAAGTTATTATCAAATGTACACAATACTCACGAGAATCCCAGGAGAGATAAAAAGAGTAGAAAGAAGATCTAAAGAAATGGTTGAAAACTTGCTAAATTTCATTCTACATGAATAGAAGCTCAATGGCTTCTTGATAAGATAAACTCAAGGACAATCAAATCTAGGCACCACATAGCCAAACTGTCAAAAATAAAAACAAAGATGGAATCTAAAAAGTAGCAAAAGAAAAACAGGAGATTGCATATAAAAGATTTTCAGTAAGATTAGTAACTAATGGGGTTCCTGGGTGGCTCAGTTGGTTAAGCATCTGCCTTCTGGCTCCCAGCTAAGTGGAGAGTCTGCTTCTCCCTCTCCCTCTGCTTGTGCATGTTCTCTCTCTCTCAAATGAATAAATAAAATCATTAAAAATGTTAATTACTAACTTCTCATCAGAAACCCAGGAGAGCCAGAGAGTAGTGGAACGACATATTGAAAAGACTGAAAGAAAATTATGTCAGCATAATTAACTGTTTTTTACTCTGTAACCTACTTTAAAAATTACGAGAGAAACCCAGACATTCCTAAATTTTAAAAAAATCTGACTCTAGCAAACTCACTTGTAAGAAATAAAGGGGGTATAAAAGAAAAGGACAGTAGACAATAACTAGAATCCATGAAAGACTAAAGAGCATAACTAAAGATAACTCTATAGAAAAATACAAAAGACAATATGCACTTTTTATAACTCATTTTTTCCTCTATCTGATTTGAAACGTAACAGCATGAAGCAATAATTTTAAGTCTCTATTGAAAGGCTTAAGATGTTTAAACATGCAATTTGTATGACAATAGCCCAAAGGAGAAGAGAGAATAGAGCTATATTACAGCAAAGTTTCTGTACAATTTAGTAATTAAGTTGGTAGAATTCAAATTTGCTTGTCTTAAGATGTTAATTTCAATCCCTAGGGTGACTACTAAAACTGAAAATATTATTTAAAGAAACAAGGGAATTAAATGTACATTACAAAAATATTGACCTAACACAAAAAAAGTAATAATAAAGTAGAATATGGGAAAAAAGATAAAATTATATAGATAACGAAGACCGAACTGGCAGACATAAAACCTATATTATTAATTACATTAAAAGTGGATTTGGGGGAGGGGGGAGTATATAGTTCAATGAATTTTAAGCATATGTCGATTCAGGTATGCTTATAGAAGTAAGTATTCATCCTAAAACTCTTCTGCTACTGCTTTATAGTCACCCTCTTCCTCACATTATTCCTGGCAACCATGGATTTGTTCTTCAGTCCCTATAGTTTTTCAAGAACTTCCTGTAACTAGCCTCACGCAGTATGTAACCTTTCAATACAATGTGTTTAAATTCATCGAAGTTGTTGCATTTATCAATCATTTCTTTTTACTGCAGGCAGAATATTCCTATGATGTACATTCACAGATGTACTCTAGTCTCTTTATCCATTTATTAATTAAATGACATTTGGGCTGTTAACAGTTCTTGGCAATTATGAACAGTACTACAAACATGTGTACAGGCTTTATGTAAACATAAAATTTCAGTTCTCTAGATACCCAAGAGTGGGACTGCTCAGTACTATAGTATGTACATGCTTAACTATTTAAGGAACTATATTATCAAAAACATCCCAACTATTCATAATTTATATTCTCCCTAGCAATGTAGAGTTCCAGTTGCTCCATATCTTCATCAACACTTAGCACCATATTACTCATTATCACCTTCTGATAGATCTGAAAAGATTTTACAGATTTTAAATAAAAATAAATTTTTATTTTTAATAAATAGATTTTTAAGAATCTTCAATCAAAACCAGAGATTGTAAGAATAGATAAAAACATGACACAAATATATGTTTCATTTAGCAGGCAAACTTCACATGCAAAGAAAAACCTTGTAAATAAAAGCATGGATACAGATACATGATACAAACAAAGAACTAGTGGTTATTCTACTATCAGGAAAAATGAATTTTAAGACAAAAATTAAGGACAAAGAAGAACATTTTATAATTAATATAGGATCAATCCATAAGTTAGATATAATAATTATAAATATGTATACAACTACCAACAAAACAGCAAAGAACATGAAGTAAAAGCCAGGAAAATTAAAGAGAAAATAGATAATTTAACAGTGGAAGATGTCAATAGCCCATTTGCAGATAGATCAGTAAGAAAGAACATCAAGGAAATTGAAGAGTTGAACAGTACCATAAACCAACTAGCACAAACATGTATGTAATATTCCAATCAACAGACTACACATACTTCCCATGTCCGTACAAAATATCTCCCAGGACAAACCATCTGTTAGGCCACAAAAGATAACTCCATAAATTTAGAATGATTTAAATCACACAAATTATTTTGTTCAATCACCATGAAATTAAATTAGAAATAAAATACAGAAAGAGTTGGGAAATCTGTAAATGACATATGGATTAAAGAATATGCAAGGAAGGTAAATTAGAAAATGCTTTGTAAGGAGTGAAAACAAAATACAGCATACCAAAACATATGGTAGACAGCTAAGTCAAGGCTTAGAGTAAAATTTATAGCTGTAAGTGCCTATATTAGAAAAGAATTAAATCAATTACCCAACCTTCCATATTAAGAAACGAGAAAAGAAAGAGCAGACTTAAACCCAGAGAAAGCATAAGGGAGAATTATAAAGTTTAGAGTAAAAATAAATGAAACAGGGAAGAAATGGTAGAAAATATTTTCTGATCTTATACTGATGAAGACTTGTACTCTGAATGTATAATGAGATTTTACAACTCTACAGTAAAAAGACAAATAACTCAATTTAAAAAGGGAGCAAAGGATTTGAATAGATATTTCTCCACAAAAGATACACGAGTAGTCAGTAACTACATGAAAAGAGGTTCAAAGTCCTTATCATTCAAAATAATTCTAAAGGAAATGTACATCAAAACCATAAAGACATACCATTCACATCTACTAGGATGTCCAAAATAAAAATGACAATAACAAATGTCAGTGAAAATGTAGAGAAATTGGAATCTTCTTTGCCAGTGGAAATGTGAAATACTACAGTCATTCTGGAAAACATTTTGAACTGTCTCAAAATGTTAATGCTACCATATGATTTAGCAATTACACTCCTAAGCATACATCTACACAAAAACTTATACACAAATGTTCATAACAGCATTATTCATAATGGTGAGGGGAACAAAACAAATGTTCAATTGATAAACAGATAAAATGTAACCTCCGTATTATTTTGTAATAAAAAGAAATGAAGTATTAATATCTACTGTAAGGAGGATGAACCTTGAAAGCATGTTAAGTGTGAGGTCAGTCACAGAACATTACATGTTGTAGGAATCTATTTACAGGGAGTGCCCCAAATATGTGAATCCTTAGAGATGCAAAGTAGATTAGTGGTTTTCTGGCACTGGAGGAGGAGGAAATGGTAAGTGTTTGGCACAAGAACAGGCAGGTAGTGAATGTGTGGTTCCTTTTAGGATCATGAAAATGTTCTAGGGGTGCCTGCATAGTTCAGTTATTAAGCATCTACCTTTGGCTCAGGTCATGATCCCAGGAGCCTGGGATCAAGCCCCACATCAGGCTCCCTGCTCCGTAGGGAGTCTGCTTCTCCCTCTCCCCCGCTTGTGATCCCTCTCTCGCTGTCTGTCAAAACAAACAAACAAACAAAAAATTTTAAAAAAAGTTCTAAAATGAGATTGTTGCAATGATGCAGAATTCCATGAATACACAAAATGACCCATAAATTGTGCACTTTTAAAGAGAAATTTAATGGTATGTGAATTATATCTCAATAAAGCTGTTCTGAAAGATGTATTGATAAGTAGAATAAGAAAGCGTATATGAAAGGACAATATCCCTTAACCAAGTAGATTTTATCCCAGGGTTTGACCTTTTAAGTCCAGAACCTTAATTTTATCAGTATATTCAGATCTAATGAGGTTTTGCCTAAACACAGTTGAGATACAACCATGAAATATATAAAACCACAGCATTAATTTAAAGTGAGGAAGAATCCTATTCCTAAGTATTTACCCAGGAAATATGGAAGTTGACCCTCATACATAAACTTTTTTGTGAATGTCTGTAGTGACTTCGCTTATATATGATCACCAGAAACTAGGAAGAGCCCAAATATCCTTTAATAAAGGAATATAAAAATAGTAGTATATCAACCTATATCATTCAGTGATAAAAAGAAACCACTAATACCCATCTCAAAATGGATGAACCTGAAACACACTATGATAGTAAAAATAGTCAGATCCCAAAGGCTATATAGAAAAAACAAAATTAAGGGGCACTTGGGTGGCTCAGTGGGTTAAGCCGCTGCCGTCGGCTCAGGTCATGATCTCGGGGTCTTCGGATCAAGCCCCGCATTGGGCTCTCTGCTCAGTGGGGAGCCTGCATCCCTCTCTCTCTCTCTCTCTGCCTGCCTCTCTGCCTACTTGTGATCTCTACCTGTCAAATAAATAAATAAATAAAATCTTAAAAAAAGAAAAGAAAAGAAAAGAAAAAACAAAATTAAGGAAAGAGAAAACCTATCAGTGGTTGTCCGTGGCAAGGGTTAGGGGCTGTGGTTAAATAGAACAGAGTACAAGAGAAATATTGTGTGACAAGGCTGTTTTCTCTTGATTGTGGTGGTAGTTACACAACTGTCAAAACTCAGAATTTTATACTAAAAAATTAATTTTATGGTATGTAGGCTATACCTTCCAAAAAGGAATCGATAAATATACATACACACACACACATATATACATATATGTAAATATATATACACATATGTATATGTGTGTGTGTGTGTGTATATATATACACACATATATAAACATATACACACAGAAAAAGGGGAGGGTAGAAAAGAGAGAGAAAAAGACAGCATAGTTAAATTGAATGAATGGATGATGGAAGCATGGATGGACAGACAGATAAGGGAGTTTTCTCATGTCCTGCATCCTTACATATATCTTGTGTCAATATTTGTAAAAGGGAGGAATAAATGCAATCAACCTACCCTTATATTTCCTATACTGCCTTCATCTCCTGTCAAAAGGAAGTACCTCTAAGCAAAGAACCAGGGAACCTATAGTTTTCTGAGAGTAGATACCACTAGGGAAAATAGAATTTATGAGCTATGGATATGTAAGAGTGTCAGATGGAATCACCTTCAATAAATGGAAGAAGCTGTAGACAAGAAAAACACTAAAGACACATATGGTTGCATTTCAACCCTCTGAAAACTTGACTTTTGTTGCCAAGTTAAATGCCTGCAGGATGCTACACCCTGGGGATGGAGTAGTTCTCTCCTCTATGCTCTCCTTCTTTTTGAGGATATCATCTCTGCCTCTTCTCATACGTATTTAGAACTTCTTTCCAAACCATAATTTGTAGCCACAACCAGAAGTTAATACTACCGGCCGGTCTTATCATCAGATGTGGGCTAGCACAAGTACCCATATGTCTCATTCTTCAACTCCATGTGCTAAAAATAACCTCTAAACTTGAAGGGAACAAAAGTAATCTGTAGGGTTTAATAACTGATAAGGAAATAATGTAATTTCCAGAAAGCTCCGTGAAGCAATGGGAAGTAAAATAAAATTAAAATAAAGATAACTTCAAAACAACAACCTTCTTTTAAAGAGTCCAGTTGGAGGAGACTCCAGGATGAAGCCTCATTCATCATCCCTGTACTCATCAGCTTATGAAAAATTATGGTGTTAAAAAGGCCCACTGTCTCTCACAGATATAAAGCCAGAAAATCGATTTGTGAATCATGCGAAGTAATGGTAAGTACTAGCAATGAGGTATTGCACAAGCCTCTAAGTTTCTTTTCACCCATTCTTAATGGCATGGGAAGTAGGAAGTTTGAAATTAAAAAAATATTTTTATACAGAATTGGTTTAAAATGAGTTTGCCAATCTATAAAATCTATGAATTTTTTTTTTTTAGTTCTTTAGGCAGAGAAAGTTTTCTTTTTAGCAGATAAGCTTGTCTTAAGCAAAATTTGGAAGGCAAAGTTAGTCATTTTTACCTGCTTCTAAGTACACCTTTTAGAATTATATCCTTGGTAGTAGCAAAAGGATAAAACTAAGGCAAAATCAAATTGAGCAGTTTTTTCCCTCCAGAAATAAGATTTCTAGCCATCTATTTTTCACAAAGTAATTTTGATTGAATATTTCCAAATACCATCTCTTTTGTAATGTTTTTATGTCCTTATATAATTTTCCATCTAAGTTTTTTTTCTTTCATTCATTTCTGAATCATTTCTATGATTTTACCAGTTGTGTCTTATGATAAGCAGGAAAAACACGGTTTACATAAAAATGATAATGCAGTGATTTATTGAGCTTAAGTGAAAAAAGCTGGTTACTAACCACTAATTCAAAGACTAATTTGTATTTTTCTAGTCTTTATTGTGGTAAAATACTCTAAGATAAAATTCATACCTTAACCATTTTAAGTGTACAGTTAACTAATATTAAATGTATAAGTTTGTACAACTATTACCACCATCTATCTTCATAACTTTTTCATCTTGCAAAGCAAATTCTTTACCTATTAAATTATAACTCCATTGCTCTTCTTGCCCCATCCCCTGGAAATCATCATTCTAACATCTCTGTAATTCTGACTCCTCAAAATGCCTCAACTGAACAGAATCACACAGTTATTTGTCTTTTTGTAACTTGCTTATTTTGCTTGCATCGTGTCCTCACATGCTTTAGCATATGTTAAAATTTCCTTCCTTTTTAAGCCTGAATAATATCATTTTATGTATGTGCCATATTTCACTTATTTATTCACAGATGGACACTTGGATTGCTTTTACATTTTAGCCACTTTGCATGATGCTGCTATGAATGTAAGTGTATGAATATCTTTGGGACTCTACTGTAAATTATTTTGGTTATATACCCAGAAGTGTAATTGCTGGATCATATGGAAATTCTATGTTTAACTTTTTGAAGAACCACATACTGTTTCCCTCAGCAACTGTACCATTTTACATTCCCACCAATACTGCACAAGGGTTCCAATTCTCCACATTGTCACCAACACTTTATATTTTCTCTTCTTTTGATAGTAGCCACTTTAATGAACATGAGATAGCATCTCATTATACTCTTGATTTGCATTTTCCTAATGATCACTGATATTGAACATCTTTTCATGTGTTTATTGGCCATTTTTAGATCTTTGGGGGAAAAAAGCTGTTCAAGTTCTTAGTCCATTTTTTAATATGACTATTTTATTGTTCTTGAGATCCAGTTCTCTATTTTGGATATTAACCCCTTCTATATATGATTTGCAAATATTTTTTATCATTCTGTACATTAGCTTTTATTTTCTTGATATTGTCTTTTGAGACAGTTTTTAATTTTTATGAGTATAACTCACCTATTTTTCTGTGACTTATGCCTTTGGTTCCATATCCAAAAAATTCAATACTATGAAAAAAAAAATTTTTTAAGGTTTTATTTATTTGACCGAGAGAGATCACAAGTAGGCAGAGAGGCTGGCAGATAGAGATAGAGAGAGAGAGAGAGAGAGAAGCAGACTCCCTGCTGAGCAGAGAGCCCAATGCGGGACTTGATCAAAGGACCCTGAGATCATGACCTGAGCCAAAGGCAGAGGCTTAACACACTGAGCCACCCAAGCGCCCTTTTTTTTTTTTCTAATAAGGTTTTATTTAATTGCTATGAAATTTTTGCCCTATGTTTTCTTCTGAGTTTATAGTTTTAAGACTTACACCTAAATCTTTGATCCATTTTAACTGAATTTTTATATGGTTTTTATTAACAATACAATTTCATTCTTCAGTATCCAGTTTTGACAGTACCATTTGTTGAAAAGACTGCCCTTTTCCCATCAAATGATCATGGCATACTTGTCAAAAATTATTTGGCTACATATGAAATGGTTTATTTCTAAACTCTCTATTCTTTACTAGTTCATGGGTATTTTTTTACACGTTATCACCCTGTTTTGATTACTATAGCTTTATAGTAAGTTTTGAGATCAGTTAAGTGTGAGTTCCCTCACACTTATTATTTTTATTGGTTTGTTTTGTTTGGTGGCTTTTTTTGTTTGTTTGTTTGCTTTTTGTTCTTTTCCTTCAAAATTGTTATAGAAGCTCTTCAGATTCCATATGTATTTTAGGGTGGGTTTCTCTGTTTCTGCAAAAAAAAAAACCAAAATCAACTTTTTAGAGGGACTGCATTGAATCTGTAGATCAGTTTGGGTAGTTTTGATATCTGAATATTAAGTCTTCTAATCTATTAACATGGAATAGGTTTTTATTTATGTCTTCATTTCACTCAGCGATGTTTTATGGTTTTCAATGTAAAAGTCTTTCACCTACTTGGTTAATTTCTTATTATTTTATTCTTTTGATGCTATTGTTGTTGCTATTGTAAGTTGCATATTCATTTGCAATTTCGTTTTCAGGTTATTATTAGTACACAGAAATGCAACTGACTTGTGGGTTGATTTTATAATCAGCTACTTTGCTGAATTATTAGTTCTAATAGGGTGTGTATGTGTGTGTGTTGGGAATTTTAAGGTTTTCTACATAGAAGATCTTGTCATCTATTAAAAGAAAATTTTTTTCATTCCTTTTTAGTTTGGATACCTTTTATTTTTCTTGCCTAATTGTTCTGACTAGAACCTCAAATGTTAGGTTTAATACGAGTAGTTAAAGTGAGTATTCTGACCTTGGAGGAAAACTTTTCTATCTTTTCTCATTGAGTATATTTGCTGTGGGTGTTCCATATATGGCTCTTATCATCCTGGGACATTTCCTCCTATTTCTAGTCAGTCAGGTATTTTTATATGGTGCTGAATTTTTTCAGATGATTCTTGTACATCAGTTAAGATGACCGCGTTTCCCTCCTCCCTTCATTCTACATTGATTTTCATGTATTAAATGATCTTTGAAAACCAGGAATACATTCTACTTGGTCATAGTGCACAATTCTCTTAACAAGCTGCTCAATTCAGTTTGCTAGTCTTTTTTGAGGATTTTTGCATCACTATTCATGAGGAATATTGATCTGTAGTTTTCCTATAATGTCTTTGCTTGTCTTTGGTATCAAAGTAATGCTGGTCAGACAGAGTGAGTTAAGAATTATTTCCTTCTCAATTTTTTGGAAAAGTTTGTGAAGAATCATGGTAATTCTTAAATGTTTAGTACACTTCACCAATGAATCCGTCAGGTCCAGGGCTTTCTTTGCTGGGAGATTTTTGATTACTGATTCAATATCTTTACTACTTATTGGTCTATTCACATTTTCTACTTCTTCATGATTTACTCTTGATAAGTTCTGTATTTCCAGGAATTTGTCTTCTTCATCTAAGTCATTCAATTATCCATAGACTCAAAATTTTATTTCTTTAGAGTCAGTAATATTTCCATTCTTTTTTTTTACTAATGTCTTCTTTAAATCTTTAAAAAGTCTTTAAGAATCAAGCTATATTTTTGTCTATTTTGCTAATCTTTTCCAAGAACCAACTTTTGATTTGTCTTTCCTTTTTTGTATTCTTTATCTCTGCTCTAATCTTTATTATTGTCTTCTTTTTGCCAGCTTTAGGTTTAGTTGAGTTTTTTTCTAGTTGCTTATTATGTAAAGTTAGGTTATTTCTTTTTTTTTAATGTAAACATTTATAGTGATAATTTTCTCCTTAACACTCCTATGCATCCCATGTTTTGGCACATTATGATTCCATTTTTTATCTGTATGTACTTTTTAACTTTGGTTGTGATTTCTCTGAAGCATTAGTGGATTAAGAGTGTGTTTAATTTCCACACATTTGAAAAGTTTAGTTTTATTTCAGTTAGTGATTTCTAAACTGCAGCCATTGTGGTCAGAGAAGATATTTTGTGTAATGTCTTTTATAATCTACTGTGATTTAATTTGTGGTTTAATACATGTTCATTCCTGAAAAATGTCCCTTGTGCACCTGAAAGAACATATATGCTGCTGTTGGACAGAATGTTTTTCTTTGTTAGACCTAGTTGGTTTATTGTGTTAAGTCCTCTATTTCCTTATTTCCTTTCTGGTGGTTCTATCCATTACTGAGTATGAAGTACTGAAATCTCCTATTACTACTATAGAACTGTGTTTCTCCTTTCAATTCTGTTTTTGCTACATATATTTGGTGATCATTATTAGGTACATAAATGTTTTATCTTCTTGCATTGAAATGTATTTATACAATGACCTTCTTCTCACCTAACATTTTTTTTTTCTTTTATCTCAAAGCCTATCTTGTCTGATATTAGAATAGCCACCCCTGATTTCTTCTGGTTACTATTTGCATGGACTATCTTTGCCATTGAGTCAGTTTTAATCTGTTTGTGTCTTTGGCTCTAACATCGATTGTGAATACCATATTGTTGAACCTTCTTTATCTGTTTTTTAAATATTTGTATTTTGATTTGGAGATTTTAATATTTACATTTAATTACTGATGTACACATAAAACTACTGTAACACTGTATGTTAATCTTAATTCAACAAAACGGTAATTACTAATAAAGAAGAACTAACTTCTGTCATTTTGCTAGTTGTTTTCCATATGCCTTAAAGCTTTTATTTCTTGCATTACTATCTTTTGGGTGTAGAGAATTTTTTTCTTTTTAACATGGTAATGTTTAAATTCCTTTGAAAGTGTCCTTTTGTATATATTATCTAGCAATTCTCTTTGTAGTTACCATGGAGATTACATTTAATATACTAAAATTATAATACTCAAATTTGAATTTATGCCAGCTTAACTTGAGTAACATATAAAAACTGCTCTTTTCATAGTTCTTTCCACACATCTTTTGGTTGTTGTTGTCACAAAATTACATCTTACACAGTCCATGTCCTAAAACAGAAGGTAATAATTCTTTTTAAAGGTCTCTTAAATTATGTAGAGAATAAAATGTAGAGCTACAAACTCAAGTTACAATGATAATAGCTTTTAGGCTGTTTTAAGATGTATTATTATCTTAAATCATGTAGAAAACAAGAAGTAGAGTTAAAATTCATTGTTACGATTCTAGCTTTTATAGCTGTCCATATATTTACCTTTATGGAGACACTTCTTCATATGGTTCTGAGTAGTATGGACATAGACCTACTGTCTAGTGTCCTTTAATCATTTCATCCTGCAGGAACCCCTGGAGCACTTCTTTGTATGCCTTGTGAATTTTATTGAAAAATGGATATTTGAGTCTAATAATGTGGTAACTCTGGAAATCATGTTCTCCCCATTCCCCAGTTTTTACTGTCTTGTTACAGGCTGTCTGAGACAAGAATCAGCCTAAGGTATAAACTTAGTCTTCCTAGGACTTTTCTGAGCTTTTACCTTTCCCTAGGCATGTATGGTCACTTTCTAATTTTTCCTTGGATATGCAGCTGCCTTCTAATGCCCTAGTCTTTCTTTCTTTTTTTAAGATTTACTTATTTATTTATTTGACAGAGAGAGAGAGAGAGAGAGATCGATCACAAGGAGGCAGAGAGGCCGGCAGAGAGAGAAAGGGAAGCAGGCTCCCCACTGAGCAGATAGCCCAATGCCGGGCTCGATCCCAGGACCCTGAGATCATGACCTGAGCTGAAAGCAGAGGCTTAACCCACTGAGCCAACCAGGTGACTCAAGGATTACAATTTCTCACCCAAAGAATAAATCTATATTATTCTGACTGCCACACTTTTACCTCCAGTACCATTTGTGACCTCAGGAAAGGTGTAATCTTAGAGACTCAGACTCCCAAAAGAGTCTAAGCAAGGGTCCAGTGCATAAAGCACTAATATCTCTACCCCTGCTTTAACCAAAGGAAATTTCTGCAGTACTAACTTAATTCAGCTCAGTTATGATCACATCACTCAGCCCTACTCTTTACACTTGTGTCATTCTAACTTGCTACGCATTTTTACATTATAAGAAGAGACTAAGATACCGATGGAGAGGAGATTGGAGAATAAAGAGAATTTGTCAAACTGAATTATATGTAGTATGAAAATATATATAACAGGCCAATAAAATTCTGTTTCTAAGGGACCCTGCCAGGGCCTTTAGGAGAGAGAGAGAGATGAAAGAAAGTAAGAGTGAGAGATAAAGAGAGAGAGAAATGGCGAGAAACTGGACAGATACCAGTATTCATTGCCAATGAAGTTTGACCTTAAATTCATTTCTTACTGAACATGTATACTAAAAATTTGAATTCAACACCAAACCCCTGTTAGGTGAATCTGGTGGTAATACTATTAGAACACTGACATAATGCATCATTCAAGTTAAAATAATCACACTTCTACCCATTTTTATAAAGGAAAATTTTTATTTTTCTTAGATTTATTATCGTATTTTATTATCCTCATATTTTGCCTCTTAAAATTATATGGCATATTTTGGGAGGTTAATAGAGACAATACAGCCATCCATTTATCTTGATATATTTTCTTTAATAACGAAAAAAATCAACAGAGATGGTCTTTAAAATATCCATATAATCTGTCCTAAAAAACACAACTGAATTTTAGAAGACTGTTCAAAAAGTACTAAGGTTTGCTAAGAATCTATTTCAAGTTGCTAACTAGCTATTGCTTATGTATTTATATCTTTGATTCTAGATTCATCAATTTTCCTTTCAGACTTTATATCCTATTTAAACCAAAATAAAATTCAACCATTAAATGCCTAGTCAGAAATTTCAAAGGCCCATGGAGAAATGCTTTACTTAAAACCATTTCCTGTTAACGTTTTTACTAGATCGTATGACTCTGCAGTGAAATTAACCTTCCAGAAACCTCTAAAATGCTGACTTTTTCCAGCACAGTGTTCCTTGTTCTCCCTCAAGGTACAGTCAAAAAGTTTAGATAAGCGTCAGATGTTCCCTCAAAAGTGATAAGCCAACATAGAAGAAATGTTCTAATGACTGTATCTCTGCTAGGCACGCTACGGAAGAAAATAAAACACGGGACGCCTGGGTGGCTCAGTTGGTTGGGCAGCTGCCTTCGGCTCAGGTCATGATCTTGGCGTCCTGGGATCGAGTCCCACATCGGGCTCCTTGCTCGGCGGGGAGCCTGCTTCTCCCTCTGCCTCTGCCTGCCTCTCTGTCTGCCTGTGCTCGCTCTCTCTCCCTCTCTCTCTGACAAATAAATAAATAAAATCTTAAAAAAAAAAAACACGGCATTTTCTTTTATATCTTTAAGTAATTTCTACACCCAATGTGGGGCTAGAACCCACAACCACAAGATCAAGAGTTGCACACTCCACCAACTGAGCCAGCCAGGTGCCCCTTATGGTTTTGATTCATCCAATTTATTTTTACTGAATTATCCATAATGGCCTCCTAACAGGTATTCTTGCTTCTACATGTGCCTTATCAACTTCACCCACCTATGTCACCACTTCATAGTCTGTTCTTTTTAAAGATTTTATTTGAGAGAGTGGGTAACTAAGAGCTAGGGTTAGGCGTGGGGAAAGGGGGGAGGAGAAGCAGACTCCCTGTCAGGGAGCCTGATGCAGAGTTCTCAATCCCAGGACCCTGAGAACAGAACCTGAGCCACCCAGGCACCCCAATCTGTTCTTTATATAGCATAAAAAGCTGTACTTAAAAAAATCATATGCAATGGAACAATACCTAGAGTATTTGTCTATATATTCCTCTCTTGTGACAATTCCTAGCCTTGTCTTCAATGAAAAATGTAGACGGCTAAACTGAATTTAGATATTATCTGGAGTTAGGGTCCATTGATAAAACCAGGAAAAAAAAAAAAAAGTACTGGTCCTCTCCTACCTGCAGGGGGAGATGTTTAAAAGCCTCTCGATGGAAAAGGTTTTTCTAGAAGAATAGAGTCTTTATGGAACATTAGAATTTTTTGCCTTTTCCCCTGGGGGAGGGTCACATTGTTAGCACCATAGTTTTCCTTGATGTATTACCCTTTTCACTGGGAGGTGTGGTTTGTACATCTATCTTCCCTTGAAGATATTCTCCAGGCTATGAGATACTTTTTCTTGAATTGGGGTCAGGGAATGGTTCTAGATATAGTGACTAGGGCTAATTTGCCACTGTAGATCACTGAACACAGGATAAGCTGCTGAACCATAGGAGACGAGCATAAAAGGAAGGCAAAACATTAAAGCTAACTCAGTTTCTTGTGGAGCAGTTGTTTTATAGTAACTCTTAGGTTTTCATTAAGATAAAGTAGGCCATGAGGATAGTTAAGTTTACAAGTTCCTCCTCTCCACTATCCCTTTCCCTTCACCCCACCCACCAAGAAACCCCTCAGTGGAGCCAATGGGACATATTGGCTGAAAATTAAGAATAGACCTATTGCTAGAGAATGAATAATTGAAGAAAGGGTGTGATCTTCCCAACAGCAGGGAACTGTGGAGAGGGTTCTTAGGGGATGCAGAATAAAATCAGGAGACCAGGCTGGTTGTGAACTGGTTACACATCAACCAGAAAACTTTCCAATTTCCTCGTACCTCCCTATGTTCTATGTAAACAATTCTTACTCTTTAGGTGGTAGGTGAAATACAAACTCCTTGGAGTTTTGTGATGAGGAAGAGATGGAGAAGAAGTATTAAATTGTGTGTAGTAACTAAGATTGCAATGATACCTTCATATGTCTCAACAGGTTATCAGGACAAACTGAATTTTAAACTGGAAGTGACTGGAAAAAAAACACTGTACCAACAGAGTTGATTTGCAGAGGTCATATGCTCTAGGCAGATGAAGGTTCTGGACCAGGAGACATTAATTATAGCCAATAAACTGTCCCAATGATCTTCAGTGCTTGAAAATTATAGCGTGTCACTCTCCTGCTTAAAACTCTCCACTGGCTTCCCTTTATATCTGCAATGAACACCAAATGCTACCATGGCTCGCAAAGCTCCAAGCGTCTGACTGCTTCTAAACTTGAATTCATTCATCTTTCCTCAGCAGTCTGACTTCTTGACATCCCCATGAACTACACTTGTTTCTATCTCAGGACTTCAGTACTTTTTACTCCCTCCACCTAGACTACTCTCCCCACATCTCACATGACAGATCTCTTCCCAGATGTTTCAACTCAAAACACATCTTTTTGGGAAAGACCTTCCAAACTACCCTGTCCAGTGTTCCTACCACTCTAAATCATTCTTGATAAACTCATTCTGTCTTCTGCCTTATCTTTTACCTATGTTATACCACGTTCAAAAGTCTCTTACGTTTTTTGGTTACCTGTTGTCTGTTTTCCCCAGCAGAAAGTCAGTTCATAAGATAAAGGAACAGATCTAACTTATTTACCACTATTTTTAGAATCCAAAACAGGATCTGAAAGATTAAAAATGCTCAACAAACCATTTGTGGAATGAGTTATTCAAGGATAGCAATCATTTTTTATCAAAACAATGTGTTTTGCTTTTAAAACAAGAAGTCTTAAAGTGGTTCCACTTCAGAAATCTGATATAGAAACCTTCCTTACTAGTACATGAAAAGGTAACAACTCACACAGAGCAGCTGTGGGGGAGGGAAGAGAAATCATGGAATAGAAAGAGTCCACTTCAGGGGAGTAGGGTAAGGAGAGGGGGGTTGGGTTATGGATATTGGGGAGGGTATGTGCTATGGAGTGCTATGAAGTGTGTAAACCCGGCGATTCACATATCACATATAATAATGCAATATATGGTAATTAAAAATTTAAAAGAAAATAAATAAATAAAGGCAAAAAAAAAAAAAAGAAAGAAAGAAAGATAGATAGATGGATGTGTGGACTGAGGAAGAGCGAGTAGGAGGAGTTTGCCAGGTAGTCCATGAAGGAAAGAGTATGTCTAAGGAGTATAAAGTATCTTCCAGTGTTAAGAGAACTATATGCAGGGCCCTGGGTGGCTCAGTGGGTTAGGCCGCTGCCTTCGGCTCGGGTCATGATCTCAGAGTCCTGGGATCGAGTCCCGCATCGGGCTCTCCGCTCAGCGAGGAGCCTGCTTCCTCCTCTCTCTCTGCCTGCCTCTCTGCCTGCTTGTGATCTCTCTCTGTCAAATAAATAAATAAAATCTTTAAAAAAAAAAAAAAAAAAGAGAACTATATGCAATTCAGTCTAGCTGCAGAATATGGTACACAGCAGTGATGTAAAATAAAGATTTACAAATAAGAAATTTTAAAAAAAAGAGTCCAATTAATAAGAAGGAGAAATCTAGTTTTACCTTATGGTCACAGTGTGACTTCATGGCTCTATGTCAATAAATAGAATGATTGATTGAATTAATAGTTTCAATGTCTCATACTCCATATCTATGCCGTTTTGTCCTCTAACATTGTAGCCACCTCTTAGAGTGACTGAGATCAACCAAGTGACTTCTTACAGCCTAAACAAAGGGCTGTTATTAACCATCATTCAAGCAGGCTTGATAAGAATGAATATGTATTTTTATGTATAATTGGGCTTGTCTATTCTTGTCCATCTGCTTCTCCATGAGACCATACTGCAATCTGCTGGAGAAATTTGTGACACACATGAAAAATAACTGAGGCCATTCTAAACTAGTAAACATCTGGCCAATCTCCCAACATATGAGACAACCCATACCAAATCAGCAACCCACAGCTGATTACAGAAATATAAAAGAGCCCAGCTAAGACCAGAAGTGATGCACAGCTTATGTGAAGGCCCAATCATTTTGAGTTTGTTAAGCAGTGATTGTAGTAGCAAGACTGCAACAGCAGATAACTGGAAGAAAAAGAAAAATCACTCATGCTGAGGACTCTCAAATCCACAACTTTAAATCCATTTTTGTAGTCCACTTATTTCTCTTGAACCTAAGACTCAAATACTTTCTATTTTTATAGTGGTAATAACACAGCAAAATCTGTTGAGTATATTATATGCCATGCCCTGGTATACATTTACTATGAAATACTTCATTTGATGCTTATAAAAAGTTTACATGTGGGGCTTACATAGGTTGAGTATTTCTCCAAGTATTCCCTAGCTAGTAAATAGATCTAGGACTTGGACACAGGAAATTCAACCCCATGGTCTGTTCTTGCTCCATAGGTTTTTCTCCCTTTACAGAAGTAGGCATTGGTCACAATGTCCTAAGGATATTTCGGAGTTGACATAAACAATGTAGTTGAGCTCTATCTTGTCTACACTTCTCAGCAAATCTATTTTTCCTATTATAATTTTAATTTCACCAGTAAAAAGTCAAAGTAAAAAAAAAAAAAAAAAGGCTACATCTGAGAAAACTTTTTTACCCTGCTTGCTTCCACATCAGTTAGGAAGAAGGTCCTGTTTGACATCTAAGCATCACAGCTATGATGTCTCCTTTTCAAGATACCCACACTTACTGCCCTAGATCAGAACCTCACCATTCATTAAAGTTTTCTGACTAATAATTCTGTCTCCATTGTGGCCACCTCACCATTTTCCACTACTCTAATGCTAAAATAAGCATTCTAAAATCCAAATCCCATCCTTTCTGTTCAAGATTCTTCAGTGGTTGCTCATGGTCTTTTAGGTGGGAATTAAAGTCCTTGGTATAATCAAGAAGCCCCTTCATTACCTGGTCTATACCATGCCTTTCATCATGCATCTACCCATGTCCCCTTAAAGCAGCTCACATTCAGCCATCCTCAACTACTTTAGTTCCCTAGATAGACTGTGTTTTTTGTTTGTTTTTTGTTTTTTTAATGATTCTGTTTTTTAAATGTACTGATTCCTCCTGTATTTAGAACTTCTTTCCTCTACCCTGATGATCGCTTCTTTATTCTTCAAGACTACTCATGCTTCAGTTACTCTTGGAAGCCTTCCTAGAAATGTATCTAGCATCACTCCAGTTTCACCATCCCCTCTCTGTGGGTGGTTAGAAAAGCCAAGATTGTGCATTTCTCTATTATGGTTCTTATCACACTGGATTGTGGTCTTTGGTTGTCTGGTCCCTCTGCATCCGACTGAGAGCTTCTGAGTGCAAACACGGCCTTGTTCATTGTACTGTCCTCAGCATTTCGCATATGGCAGGTATTCAACAAATACCATCTGGATGAAAGAATGAATAAATGCATGAAGCATTTTATTTATTTTCCTACTTAGCCTAAGAACAAAACTCATTTGGTGGTTGAAATTTTAGGAAGGACATCTTAAAAGGAAGAAGCATTTAAATGAGAATTGTAACTTAATACGAAGGAATATTCTTAAGAAATCTCACCTTATCCCTCTCTAAAATGGTACTTCCCTGAACACAAAGTATCTCAGAACAATTCTGATATATAATTAAATATATTAAAATTAAACACAGCCTTGTCTAACATCTAATATGTAATTACAGTGTTCTTTTTTATCCATGAAATATTCCCCACAATAGTACAGTACAATAAACTCTTCCCATTATAGGGAACCACATAAATTTTGATAATGTTCTGTTTATTAAATAATTTCATTAAAAATACATAGAATATTTACCTATTGACAAGGTCACATATTGTAAGCGAAGAAAAGTAGCTAAAGCCTCATTTGCTTAAGTCTATGCAGAAAACCAGAGGATTATAGTCCACTCTTCCTTTCATCTAGAGTAATATTCTATAATGCGAAACTACAGTGTTCACATCAGCCATTCACTGTGAACCTTCACCAGGCGTGGGCTCTTCAGTAGCTCTGCCTACCATGGAAGACACAATTTTTTATCATCTGACCATTTCTTTATGAGAAAAACTTAGTCACTTCAATGCATTTAATCTAAATAGTCACTTCACAATTGTACTCAACAAAATAGTTTATTGAATTGAAAGTAATATGGAATTATTTTGTGATTTTTCTGGAAAATAAAGCAGATATTGAATATAGATATTATTTATAAGTGTGTCCTTAAACAAAGAGAAAATGACTTTGGCTTAATTTATAAGTATCACTTATTGTATTTTTTTTTTGGAGCCCTGTAAATTTAGTGAAAAGGGGTCTATAGTAAGACATATAGTAGTGATCAAAAAGTTACAAAACAATTGAATTCTAATATGAAAGCAGTGCTTGATTTTTCAGAGGTAACATTTGTCATTTAACCGTAGCTTTCAAGGCCTTAAGAATAAATTAGTTTCCTGCCTTAAGGTAGGGCCAGCAAGAGAGATATTTTGAATAAAGGACATACCACTGTGTACCCTTCACATTACACTTCGTAGACCTGCTCTAATTAAAGCCAGCTCTGTTCATAAATATCACTCAAGTTCACATGCTATTTATCTTGAGTTTACTAAGTGTCCAATATTGAATAAAAATATCCAAACAAGCACATCAAAAAATGTCAGTCTTGTAGAAAAAAAGGTATTATAATGTGACCTTGTATTTCAGTATACAGACTCACTTTGTAGACCTACACTTTAGATTAATTTAGGATCTTATCCCCAAAATACTAAAGAATGGCCTAATTACAAGATCACTATCACTGGGGATTTCAGCTTGTACTTCAATTTCTATACTTAGTAAGTACACTATTGTAAGCCCTACTTTGTATCCTAGAACATTCCAGTATTTCAGTGAGATCCTTCTTTTGGAGAAGTGGAATCCTTCTATAAAGTCACTGTCATGATCTGTATGTACTGCATTTGACTAAGTATGATAACTCTTCATTTGAAAAAATAAATGAGATTTGAATGTTGTCACTTACGGGGAGGAAAAAGAGCTCTGTCTACATTTTAGCATGGTTGGTTGCTCTGAACGCAATCTTCATTTCTGAGATTGGATCATTATTTTGGAAAATTAAAATCTACAGATGTATTAAACATGTTCAATATTTTGATACAACTCATATGTCACATACCAGTATGGAATTAATTGTTAGAGCCGTAAATAATCCATAAACTGATTAATGCAACATACTGGATATTAAATCAGTAAGATATCTATTTTGTCACATTAAGGAGAGCTTTCATTTGTTAGGGAAACTTATTTAAAATAAATATATTTTTTAAAGTAAGGTCCTCCTCCTAGCTTGTTTAATTTATCTTATCTGGGATGTATTCTTTGAAGCCAGACCAACACCAATCTGTGGATCAACACTGTTGAACCACAGATATAAAACATGCTGATCAGGCTGGAGAGACAGAACCCATGATATGAAGGACTTGTGATGATTCATTTAATATATATATATAAAGTGCTTAAACAGTGTCTTACACACAGTGAGTACTCAGTAAATGTTAATGACTCTTGCTATTGTTTTCATTTAAGATTAAAATTTACATTTTAATTAAATCTCCTTGAAGTAAAATGGAATATGGTGAATTTTATCAAATTTCCCATATAGAATATCATTTTTTTCTATACGTGGGCAGGCCAATTTTAGTCTGTTTTAGTATACATAGCAGACTAAACTATCTGGCACCCCTATATTTAACCAGATGCCTTTCATTTACATAGATTTTCCCATAAAATGTGTGCACAGAGCTAAATTCTACTCATTGGATCATATTCCAATCAGGGAGCAAAGAATAATGAAAGAAACTTTTGGAACATTTCAGAGTATTTTGTACTTGACTTCAGAAATCCCAGATCTGCCATTGGATAACTGTAAGGCCTTAACCTTTCTGAAATGGTTTCCTCATATATATACATTCCTTACACAACTGTTAGGTGAATTTAATTAGATTATGAATAAATCATGTGTCTAAAATATACAGTGTAGGCATATAAATGCCTGTTCTCTTTATCTTTGCTTTCTTTCCCAATCTCCAATATCACCAGTAAATTAGAATTTGTTCACTGTTTTCAGTAAAATTTTTATATATTCATACAAAACTTCAAATCATTTGGTTTCTATTTTAAAACACTATTTTGTGCTCAACACACATCTTAAAAATTGAGTGTTATCTTACAGTTTCATGTTTATGTCATTGAGAGTTGTGTCTGTGTGAGGCTGGCAGAGTCAGATGCACTTGGAACACTGAAAACTTAACATCTAAATCAAGAAGGGAAGTCTATTTTATATTAAGACATGAAGAACTCTTGAGATTTAAAGTATGGCAGATGTACCAGTGGTTAAGAATGAAGAATTTAAAAATCAAATTTTCAGGGGCACCTGGGTGGCTCAGTGGCCTTCAGCTTGGGTCATGATCCCAGGGTCCCATGATCGAGCCCCACATCAGGCTCTCTGCTCAGTGAGGAGCCTGCTACCCCCTCTCTCTCTCTGCCAGCCTCTCTGCCTACTTGTAATCTCAGTCTGTCAAATAAATTTTTTTAAAATGTTAAAAAAAAAATCAAATTTTCAGGGCACCTGGATGGCTCAGTCAGTTGTCTCTGCCTTTGGCTCAGGTCATGACCTCAGGTCCTGCAGTGGAGCTCCGCCTCTGGCTCCCTGCTGAGCAGGGAGTCTGCCTCTCCCTCTCCCTCCTGTCCCCACTCCTCACAGCCCCCTACCCCCACCCAGTGCCCACGCTTGCTGTCTCTCTCTCTTCCCCTCACGTACTCTTGCTCTCATTAAATAAAATCTTAATAATCAAACTTTCTGTGGTTAAGTCTCAACTCTTCCACTTACTATCTGTACCTTTGGGCAAGCTACACTTCCTGAGACCCAGTTTATAAAGGATAGTGGTTACCTCATATGATAAGTACTACATTGCGTTCTCATTTAATTCTTATCATAATGTTCAATAAATATTATAGTGATACTCTCAGAACATAATAGCCTTATTTTAGTTATAAGTAATAAATGCTAATATCACTGAAATATACTCTGATTCTCTCAAAACACTGGGTATTACTCTTTGAGAAGGTTTATCAATTCTTCTCCAGGGGTACTGGTAGGTTCTTCTAAATCATCCGAAGAATTTCTTCCCCCATAATTACCCCCTGTCCCCTCTTCAGCCTTTCTCCTCTTAGCCATGCACACTCTGGAAGAACTATTTCATTGTAAATCAATCCTCTTATACTTCTGAATATTCACAGAATGCTACTTCTACCCCTCTGCCTTAAATGAAACTTGGTTTTTTCCTGCTATAACTTTTTGGAAAATTTGTTCTGTCAGCCATTCCCCTATATTTCAGGCATTGGAGGCAAAATTAGTATGGATCAAATTAGCCTTTTCTCATTTTAAAACTATTATTCTTCCTCTTTGATACAGAAAATCCCTCTTTTTTTCAACATTCATGACATCTACCCTCCATCCAGTCTGCCATGTGAAAGCATACTAGCCATGTGGTTCTGCAGTTTAAGGTCTTTAACACAAGGCCTCCAACTGCTTTATCTTAATAGAAGCATCTAAAAGCAGGTTTGAATCCTTCAGCAATTTGATCACTGATATTCTTCTCATCTCAAAAGTCTTTCCTTTCCCTGAACCATAGGAACATATTCTGATGGTCACATTCTGGATCTCACCTTTCATCCAACAAGCATGCATTAAGGACCCAGTATGTGCTAAGCACCTCTGGATACACAGCAATTATCCAAACAGATAATAATCTCTGGTTTCATGTAACTTGCTTTCACAAAAGACTATTCTGGCCATAATATTCTCACGCCGTTTTTTGTTTTTAAGATTTTATTTATTTATTTGGCAGACAGAGATCACAAGTAGGCAGAAAAGCAGGCAGAGAGAGAAGGGGAAGCAGGCTCCCCACTGAGCAGAGAGCCTATGGGGGCTTGATCCCAGGATGCTGGGAACATGACCTGAGCCAAAGGCAGAGGCTTTAACCCACTGAGCCACCAAGATGCCCCCTCACACCATTTTCTAAGTATTCCTGCTTGCTGTTCTCTCTAATATCTCTGCATACTTAAAAAATCCCAAATTTCCTTCTAAGCTAATGCCTGTCCATGGCTTTACTTCCTCTTTAGACTCTACTGTATCAATGTTTAATCACTGTCTTGTTACCTTATCAGTGTTCCCTGCTCTTGGGTCACAGCCAATACACTAATCCACTACTTTAATTCAATTTAAGTACATGATTCCTTTGCCACAGGCTTCAGTGTTCTGCTAGAGGGGAAAAAAGAAATCACAGAACCAAGCTTACCATAGCAAAATTAAAGCATCCACATTTAGATAGGTTTTCAATAGAATAGGACGGATGATTTTCTATTCATGGATTTAGCTTCTTTCTACCCAAAGACCCTGCTACTCCTTCAAATCCTTATCTCTAAATAGATAGCCCTTCTTCCTGTTTTGCAAGAATACTGGGTCATTCAACAGCAAATTTACTTGCTACCTGCAATTATCCATACCTATGTTCACCTCCATTTTTCACTCAACAATTATTTATTGAGAACCTATCATGTTTCAAGATTTATTCTATGACCTTGTGATACATCTGAGGATAAAAGTGATGAAGGTATTTTCCTTCATCTAGTTTATATCTTAGTGAGGAAAAATAGACAGTAAGCAATGATTATGATATATAACATGTTAGTATGTTACTATGATACATACACATTGCTTCTTGTTATATAACATCAGTGTTATGGGTCAGTGCTGTGGGTAAAAGAATAAGTAGTACAAGATTAAGAATATTAGGAGTGCCATAGTGCTCACAATATTAAATTGGCTGGTCACAGAATGTCTCATTGGGATTAGTTTTCAGCAAAGGCATAAAAGATAAGAAGTTCAATGAATCTCAAAGTTAGGCTTTAGGCTCAGAAGACAAGAAACAATTTATCTTAAATAAGGTTATATTTGCCATCTCCACAAATTTCTAATGGGTTTAGCATCTGTTCAATTCATTCTTCTTCTCCCCTATAGTTTATATTTTTCTCCCCATAAACTAGTCTGATTTTCCTGTACATGAGATTAAGAAATCCCCTCTTACCCTGGACTACATCCGGTTATTTTTTCTTCTCTTACTGGGTGAGTCATTAGGGGGAAAAAAAAAATGAACAAGCACATGTTATAATCTGAGAGTCTATAACCCCAATATGGCTCATATGTATTCATGTGCCACAACAGTGTTCTGAGAAATGTAAATTTTATTTTGGACTATGCTAGACAAGGAACATATTCTCTACTTAACCATGGTTCCCCCCACACCCAATCATATTATAGTATGCCTTTTCCATCCATTTGTATTACCTATTTGGTCTTAATCACTTGACCTTATAAATTTGGACTTTGCTCTTAAGTATTTCTGATATCAGAATCAGAGGGGCTTTTGAAAAGTGATTACCATGTTGATTATACTACCTGTATTTCCAAAATTTGAAAATTATCTGGCAATAACAGCAGATGATAAAGAAATTACACCTAACATTTGGAGATTGTACCTTCATCATTACTAGGAATGGATTATTTTATGTAATGTATCCCTGTAGCAAAAAATAACATTGTTTCCTTCAATGAATAAAAAAAATATTTGAACCATTATACTATCTTAACACTATGGTATTCAAGAGTAAGGTAAATCTAAAACCACATGTCTACAACCCAACTACACAGGAATTATCCTCTGAGTCATGCTGAGGAAGAGTCATGCTCCCCACTTAGTTCAATCCTAATAGTGTAATAATTTCTACTTCCTATTAGAGAATATGCCTCTAGTACACAATAGAGTAGGATGTGAACAAGGATGAACAGTGATATATGGTTTTCCACAGAATTCTGATTATTGAGAAACAGTACAAATAACAAGTCTTCTATGAGCAGCTCAATAGAGGGAGGGACAGGGTAAGGGGGAAGAAGGGGGAGGGGAAGAGGGGGGAGAGAGAATAGATTACTCTGGATATAAAACCATTAAGTTCTTGCTATGCCAACAAACTGGTCTTGAACAGAGTCTGGAACTGATTTTGTGTACTTATGTTGTTTATACCATTTTATCCTGCTCCCTTGGTATAACAAATTAGATCAGGACATGGTACATGAACTACATCAGTTATCTAGATGACCAGTGACTTCAGGGAGCCTGGCATAAAAGCTCTGTCCATGGCTAACTCAGAAAGACAATCTCTTAGGGATCTGAAACGTATGAGATAATGGTAGAGATAAGAAAGATGTAAATACAGAGATTTTCTATGGGAACACAGTAAAGAAAAATAGGAGAAGACAGAAAGGGCTGTTTGGTAGTGTCAGGAAAAGGCAAACGAATAATAGGAAGAATTTTATTGGTAGAGTGGACAGTGCTAGAATGGGAAGAACTCCATGCTGCTAAAAGTAAGACTACTGGTTATTAGAGTTGCTTGTACCTTCAAACTCATTCTAACACTCCAAGAGGAGAATATATCTGGATAACCTATATTCTCTGAAGAAAAATTGTAGGTCTCCATCGACAGAACAGTAAGAGTCAACACCACCATGCAGCTAATGCTTTAGAGAACTAGGTTAGGAACCACACTGGGGTTTTCCAAATTTAGATCTGAGAACAGAATATTCCATGAACCCTAAATATTAAATAGCTATACTGTACACCTGGGCCTTATTCAAAGATGAGAAAACAGGAGAAAATGGCATTTACAAAAATACTCAGCAATATAAAGGGAGCATTTTTGAAGAATCTGAAATTTTAAAAAAATTAGAAATCAAGCTTAACCAAAAAGAAATTATTAAACATTGAGATTCTAACTCTACTTGGCTGTGATAAAGATTTTTTTTGCAATTATGCAGCATTATGCAATAATGTCTAGCTAAATAAGCATGATGGTATACCCTAAAAGGAAGAGATTTTGTTATTTGGGTGGTTATCATTGGTCCTTACTAGCAAAAGAACTTGATATTTAAAGTTTGACACTGTGTCTAGAGCTCCAGAAAGAAAATCAACTTGAAACAGATAAACTTTATTCAATTACCCTGGTTCTTCCTGGGTCTTCCCATCTCAAAACACAGTTCTCTGTCACCTAATGAGCTTCATTTATCCTTCAACACTCTGCCATAAGTGAAAAGTACTTAATTTTATAAAAATCCATTAATTTTAAGGAAAACTATTATACCTTCTATCCTCAAACCCAAATATGCAGTTTACACATTTAGAAAAATTGAATAGCGAGAACAAATTCATATAAGCAATAACTGAAAGTAAAAGTAAGTAAATATATACAAATTTGATATGACATATTTTTTATAAGAGGTACTTGCCAAAAGAGGAAGAAAGTCTTGACTGTGAATGGTGGGTGATGGAGGAGTTTGTAAGTCATCTTTCGTACATGAATAATTCTGTGTCCTATTCTTCATAAATATTTAACTGTTTTAGGGCTCATGATTACTTATGTAGTCATATTTCACTGAGAAATTGAGGTATAGCACAAAAAAACATCTGGGCCAAATTAAGGATCAATAAGAAGGTGCTTTAAAACACCTGTATAGAGCATGTATAGTCAACAAATGGTAGACGATTCTATTCTTCCACCCCTCATACTATGTGCAATTATGAAAACCCAAACATGGTTGGTTTGTCCCAACATGCTGCATAATTCAAATTTGTCCATATGTTATTCTGAATAAAAACCATATGCCAAATTGATGATTATGTGCTGAAACTAATAAAATTTCATGTCATGTCACATTCATTAAGTGCAGTATTTTGAGGAAAAGTCATTATGTTAAATGAATGGCAAAAAGTCATTAATCTAACAGTTTTATGCACATCAAGTCTATAAATCTCAATGTTCTTACCTTGGTCTCAACACCTGTATGTTATCTAGCCCTAGGTACTTCCATATCTTCCTTTGTACCACTCTTCTCTTACTCATTCTGCTCCACCCACCCTGACCTCCTTTTTGATCTTCCCATATGCCAACCTTGCTTGTTTCAAGGTCTTTACAATAGGTGTTAGTTCTGCTGAGAATGCTCTTTACTCCACATGGTAATATGGCTCAGGGAATGCAAGCTCTATGAAGACAACAATTTTGTCTGCTTTTATCACGGATATACTCCTACTACTCTAGCACACAGTAGATACTCAACAAATAATTGATGTTGAACCAACAAATGACAGGTCTGTTTATAGACATATTAAGCAAAAGAACAGTCATGGCCCAAGAAGAAGAGGAGATTGAGAAGTTTGTTTTTTGATTTTAGGATTTGTTTTGTTTTTGTTTTTATTTTGTTTTGTTGGTTTTTGTTTTGTTCTGTTTTAGTTTTGCTTGAAGACAACCGAACTGTCCATACCTCCCTGAATAATGGTGCTTTCACAATAGAAGGTATGAGTAAATTTGAGCAAGTAATCAAGAAACTTTAAAAATGTATAAGCCTCTGAAATATTCAGAAATATTTTTCTATATTCCTTTGAGGAATGTTTTTCAAAAATTTCTCCAAGAATTGCTTTTGATACTGAAATCTTTGCAAAGTTAACTAACAGAGAAACCAAGAGTCATCTGTGTTTTCAATTGGTCAATTTTTTTCAATTAAATTTTAAAATTATCTTTTGAAAATCTATAACTTTTTAAGGTATTGATCAAAAAGCCAAATAAATATTAAAATATTTCATTTGGAGCCAACAGACACACAAAAAGATGCTCAATCTCACTAATCAGGGAAATACAAATCAAGCCACAATGAGGTATTATCTAACACCAGTCAGAACAGCCATCCGGAAGACTAGACATACAAAGTGGAGAAAAGTGAATCCCCATGCACTACTGGTAGGAATGTTAACTGATGCAGTACTATGCAAAACAGTATGGCAATTTCCTACAAAATTAAGTATAGAAATACTAATGATCTAGTAATTCTACTATAAGATGTTTACCCTAAGAAAATGACAACACTAACTTGAAGAGATACATACACCCCTATGTTTATCGCAGTATTACTTATAATAGCTAAGATATAGAAACAAACCAAAGTGTTCATTGATAGATGAATAAACACATGAAATATGTTTGTATATAACATACATATATGTGTGTATACATACATATAGACACAATGTAATATTAGTCATAAAAAATGAAATCTTGCTATTTGCAACAACAGGGATATATCTATAGGGGCTTATGCTAAGTGAAATAAATCTGATTGAGAAATACAAGTACTATAAGATTTCAATTATGTGTGGGGGGAAAAAAAAGATTCAAATACTGAGAAAAAAACAATAGTTGCCAGAGAGAAGGGGAGTGAGGGAATGAGCAAAAATAGGTGAAGGGGTATAAATTTCTAGTTATAAGTCACAGATGAAAAGTACAGCACAGGGAACATAGTCAATCATAATAACTTACTATAGTGACAGATACTACTATACAATGTTCACCTCAAGAACTATGTGTCGAATTCTCAAATCCCACATACCTGAAATTGAGGTAACATTGTATCTCAACTATACTTGATTTAAAAGTGTTTCATTGGGATTGGGTGAATCTGGGTGATTAAAAATACATTATAACATTTGTATAACTATACTATATGCATGTTTCTCTGCTATCCATTTGATCCCTACAATTACACTATATCAGAAAGGACAGTCACCATATCCCTATTTCACAGATAGGAAAACTGAACTGAGAAGAGAGTATACTATTTAATAAAGAAGAGAAAAAGTCAGGAGAGGAAGATACATACGTGACTCTGGACTAGTGCTTGCTCTTCCATTCCATTCTGAAATCCGCTCCTTAAAATTCTTTCAGAAAATCAGTGGTATTTCCTGCAAAGAATCATAAAGCTTGAAGCTAGCTAGTAATCACATCCTCATTAGAGAATCCATTTTTAGCTAATCAAGCTCCATTGCCATAGTCTCATCCCTTATAGCTTTTTAAAATAAATCCTTTACAAATTGCTTGTTTGCTCTACATTTCATACAGTGTTAAGAAGATCTATCAGCTACTCCATGCATGCATCACAGAACAGGTGAAAGTGCAGAACTCAGTAGGACTCCCTAGGTACCTAAATAAAAATGAGTTAGGAGAAAAACCAAGGAGGAGAAACAAACTGAAACACAATCTTTTCTTATTCTGTTGAGATTGTTTTTTTTTTCTTCTTTTTACAAAATAATGGTCACCAATATGATGTGTCCCATAGAGTTTTAAAGGTTATTCTTCATTCTAGAATGTCTGGCTTTCACAAAAAGTCAGATTTAAACTTTACAGAATCATTATTCACTTCAGCCAGTGTGGTTCATGAATCTCATATTCTATGATTTATGCATGGAAATTGCAAGCACTATCAAAGAATATCAGCCTGAACTCTGTACAAGATTTGTGAGTGTGGGTGTGTATAATATCAAATTCAAATGTTTGTATGTGTGTGTTTGTCTGATGGCTAATTTTTGCTTATATTTTCCACAATAAAATTAGGTTGAATGCATTTTAATATGTCAATTTCATTTCTGCAAAAATTTTGTAACCAAGGTGATAGCTAGCAAATGCCTATTAGGTTGATTTACATGAAGGTCATTTTGACACAAGGCAAACAGTTTTCATCTACTCCACAGTAGCAGTCTCCTAAAAATTGCAGGTGGAGTCAGAACTATAATCTATGCAGCCTAGGATTTAGCCTTTGAAAATCAGGACAACCCAAAGCAGTCTGAGTTGTTTTCTCAAATATAAGATAATAAGATGAAGACCCACACAATACGAAATTTCAACGTCCTTTCATTTTTTTAAAACTGCTTTTTAAAATCCTTTACTGACACATACGCGAATCAAATAGAAAATTTTGTGATATACCAGCAGTCTAACAAAAGCAAGTATCTCCTCACCAGCTCATATGCATGTCCTACCCAGTCCCGCAAGTGCTTCTGCAAGGTGACTAGTTTTAAATGGGAAAAGAGGCCTTTAGACCCTCCAGCTCTGAACAAAAAGTGTCGTGATCTCATGACTACTGAGATGGAGCCTGAGAACTCCCCCGAAGTTTGGCAGAAGCATTCAGGCTGTTCCTAGGCTACTGGTGCATCCAATTCCTTAGCCTCTATTAGGTAGAACTCACCTTGACCATTTTGTGCTCAGTGTTGATAACAGACATTAACTGACTCATAATAGTACTTATGAAACTATCATTTTAACAAATTTAAAGTATTCGAAATCATGCCTAGCACTTTTATAGTAAGCACTTAAACATGTTAATTTTGTTTAAATTGTGCAATAGGGACTTCCCAACCCTATACAGTATTTTTTTTTTACTTTTCCTTCAGAAATATGGACAAGTATATCCAAACATTTGTTGATTACAGTATCTTTTCCCTATCTCCTAATTTCTATATGAACCCCAGTTTATTTCAGTGCTGACCTCTTTCCTAAGTTTTATATTTGTATATCCAACTTCCAACCAATATCTCCTGGGCATCTACTAGATATAATCAACCTTAGTATGGCTCCAGCAGAATTCTTAATTTCTTTACATCCTCTACTCCCACCTATCTCTCTCTGGATAACATTCCTCCAGGGGCACTTGAGTGGCTCAGCCAGCAGAGTGGCTGACTACTAGTTGGCTCAGGTCATGATCTCATGAGTCATGAGGTCAAGCCCCACATCAGGCTTGGCGCTCAGTGGGTAATCTGAAGATTCCCTCCCTCTCCTTTTACCCCTCCCCGCCTTCTTCCCCTACTTTCTCTCTCAAAGAAATAAATCTTGGCGTGCCTGGGTGGTACCGTCAGTTAAGCCCCTAAATCTTGGTTTCGGCTCACGTTGTGATATCAGGGTCCATGGGATCCCGCCCTGTGTCGGGCTTCATGCTCAGTGCAGAGTTGGCTTAAGATTCTTTCTCTCCCTCTGTCCACCCCTCCACCCTCTCTAAAATAAATAAATACTAAAAAATAAATAAATCTTTACCAAAGAAAATAACATTCCCGTAATTACTCAAGTTGAAAACACAGCAGTCATCCTTGATCCTTTAATCTACAGATCTCCATTTTCTTCCTCAGTATTATTTATGGCAAAGTCACAGGCCATTTCTTCTGTTCTCTTGGCTTATGACAGCTTCAGATCAGCTCAGTGTTTTGCCACATCTTGGTTTTGTTGTTCCCATTGCATTTCTTTGACTGTTCAACTGAAAGCAGCTGCTATTTTTTTTTAAAGAAGATTAAAATGGTGGGAGGTTGGGGTACCAGGTGGTGGGTATTATAGAGGGCACGGCTTGCATGGAGCACTGGGTGTGGTGAAAAAATAATGAATAATGTTTTTCTGAAAATAAATAAATTGGAAAAAAAAAAGAAGATTAAAATGTTTCCTGCCTCCCAACAATTTCTGAATTCCAAAGATAGAGACATAGAACAAAGTAATGTGGTAGAAAAATGAGAGTTTTCAAATTCTCCTGGTATTTACTTTTTTAAAAGATTTTATTTATTTATTTGACAGAGACAGACACAGTGAGAGAGGAAATACAAGCAGGGGGAGCGGGAGAGGGAGAAGCAGGCTCCCCACTGAGCAGGGAGCCCAATGTGGGGGCTCAATTCCAGGACTCTGGGATCACGACTTGAGCTGAAGGCAGATGCTTTAGGACTAAGCCACCCAGGCATCCCTGGTATTTACTTTCTTATTGAAGAAGTTCCCTGAACTTACTGTTCTAAATCAGGTCTCAAATAGTTTCCCAACAAAGTAGGTGGGGTTTTGTTTTATTTTGTTTTGTTTTTTTTTGTTGTTGTTTGTTTTAACACTTTCTTAAAGACAATATCAGCTCAACTTCTCCTATGTCAACCATTAGTCTCCACCACCCCCCTCTAGGTCGAACATATATACAAATAAGGGGTGCCTGAATGGCTCAGTGGGCTAAAGCCTCTGCTTTTGGCTCTGGTTATGGTCCCAGGGTCCTGGGACCGAGCCCCACAGCGGGTTCTCTGCTCAGTGGGGAGCCTGCTTCCTCCTCTCTCTGCCTGCTTCTCTGCCTACTTGTGATCTCTGTCAAATAAATAAAGAAAATATTTAAAAAAAAAAAAAATATATATATATATATATATACACAAATCAGTGGGAATCTGATTATCAGTAGTTTAACCTTCAGTTAGCCATAATTTAATAAGGCTAGTTTGACAAAGTTAGCATTATTAAAAGCATTATTAGTATGATTATTAAAAGTACTACACTGTATGACACACATCACCTTAACCACAATGATAGTAAATAGCTGTTTTTGAATATCACATAGGCTTAAGATGTTAAACCAGTTACCTTAAATCAATTAATACACAAAAAGTGAATAGCGCTGTCCTAGTCAAGATCTTCACTTACTCAGATCCTATACAAATGATCCTTGTTGATTAAATTCATACAAAAACAAAACAAAAAACAAGAACAACAACAACCTGTTCATTCTGAGAAGTTTGCAGCATAGTGAAAATTCAAAGAAACAAATCAAATAAAATGACCCCTTTTAGGCTTCTGCAAGGAAAAACCAGTGAGGTACAAGGTCCCCTTTATAGAAACCATGGAGGTATTTTATTATCCTTTGTCTTCATGCTGGACAGCCACGCCTACCCATATCCTGACTAGGTCTGCAATATTAGTGATAAGATCATGCATAAGATAGATATTACATAATTTTTCTACACTCATTCTAACCAAATATACTGAATATACATTCTTCATTTTCTTATGTTCAAGATATCCAGAAAAAAGCAACCTTTTGAGTTATAACAATTATATTGTCTTTTTCTAAGTTTCCTTTATAGTAACCATTCACTATTTTGATAGGTAGATATTTTCTACTCAAGAGGTGGGAAACCTATAGAAAACTTTCATTAAATGGAAGTTGCAGACACATGGCAAAACCATTAGAATTTCAGTATATCTTTCAAGTTCCCCTTCAAAAATCTCAACCCTTTTAATAGAAACCAAACCAATCATGAGCTTTCCCTATTTCGGTAGCTCTTTTGGTTATGAAATATCTGCTTTAAGAACTGGGTGCTAACATTGTACATGAACAATGTTTACAGTTAATACATTAAAGAGCTTCCAATTAAACTAAAGCATATGTAACACTGGTCTTTTCTCTGCCCTCTCATAAATTCGGGTGACAGCTGAGCTGTAATTCTTTGCAGCATTTTTTATCTGGCACAACTAATGTGTTCTCTTTCACCTCTCACTTCAGATTCTCCCCCTCATTTATAATTCTAAGTATATTTATCCTCCTTAGTACTACCTCTTATTTTCCTTCTTTCACTTCATATATAGGATCTTGCTATTGATAATCCGAATTTATTCAGTATATGTTATCTTTACATGCTGCTTCAGCTACATATGTTTTTTGTTTAACGATTCAGTTGCTGTGAGGTTTGTCTGTAGGGGTATAGTACTTGGAAAGTTCTTTCATTTAGTATTTTTTTAAGATTATTTATTTATTTATTTGACAGGCAGAGATCACAAGTAGGCAGAGAGGCAGGCAGAGAGAGAGGGGGAAGCAGGCTCCCCACCTAGCAGGGAACCCGATGTGGGGCTCGATTCCAGGACCCTGGGATCATGACCTGAGCCGAAGGTAGAGGCTCATCCCACTGAGCCACCCAGGTGCCCCTTTCATTTAGTATTAAACAAAAACTGTTCGAGGGTGCATTTTTATAAAACTGACAAATGTTAATATATAGCTATTAATGCTGATCTGGATAATACATCTTGGCATTTATTATTCAGGCAAAATTCTATTTTTCTTGGTATTATAACATTTTACAGATGAATTACAATAAAAACAGTATGAAAATTTCTAAAGGTGGAATAAAATCCAATTTCTCTTTCTTTCTCGTGCATGCGCGCGCGCACGCACACACACACACGCACACACACCCCACGACTACTAAACAACTATAAGACTTTGTGGTTATGACAAAAATCAGTGCCTACAAAGTACTTAGTGTCTTGCAATTTGATCTCTTTCCTCATTATTCTCTAGAGGGCAGTCTTTTTTTTTTTTTTTTTTTTCATTTGAGAGAAAGAGAGAGAGAGCACGCAGCAGGGCAGGGCAGAAGAAGAAGAAAAACTCAGGCAGAGTTCCTATGGAGCACAGAGCCCAATGCGGGTTCAATCCCAAAACCCTGAGATCATACCTGAACCCAAACCAAGAGTCAGTGCTTAACTGACTGCACCACCCAGGCACCCTGACAGTGAATTTCTGATAGCCCATGTAACAATTACATTTACAACCTCAGTCCAAATTAACCCAGATCACATCACAAGTATTGGAATATATTCAGAACACACTGACCAAGACAATCAGCTATAAATTTAACTCTTAAGCTTTGCAAATCATTTCTAAATTAATTTGTCAACTACCCAACAAAGTAGAAAATTTTCCTTTAAAACAAAGTTTTAGCATTTACAAGATAAATTTAATTTGTGACAGTCTTGTCTAATGAGTGTATGTCCACTTAATCATTAATAACACCATTCCCTGCTTGAAGATGAATTTATGTAGCCACCATCACTGCAATTCTCACTTGGAAATATTTGGAAGGTAGACTGATGAGGACAAATATGTGCGGAACTGGTACGTAAAATAAATAGTTTTTCATCTGAGCTCTGCTGATAAATACCTATTTATTGCCTAAATACCTAAATATTGCATTTGATAGGATTCTCGATATTTAAGAACCCTTGTTTTTCAGTCTGCAAAATAAAGTCATCCAGGATGACTGTGCTCATGCCCAAGGCTGCTCCTACAGGAAGCAGCTTCAGAGACCTCACACTAGAGAAATGCACTTCACAAAAATCATTCTATGCAAGTGTGACAGCCAGAATAATGGCTTTTCAAAGTGAGTTGTATTTTAATTGCTAACAAGTAAAAATGGTAGGTATTAAATTTGTAGGTAGAATTAAGGGTGCTGATCAACTGACTTTGAGACTGACATATTTTCCTAGATTATCAAGGTGGGCCCAGGGTATCAATAAAAGTCCTTACAATACGTAAGAGGGAGGCAATCGAGTTAGTGTTAGTGTGCTGCAGCATGAGAAATCTTGACTAGCTATTGCTGGTTTTGAAATAGATGAGGACCACAAGTCAAAAAACTGGATTAAATGTAGAACCTGGAAAAAAGCAAGGAATGTATGGTCCTCTTGAGCCTCCAGAAAGAAAGCAGACAAGTGGTTATATCCTGATTTTATCCCATGGAAAATCATTCTGGACTTCTGACCTCCAAACAATAAATTTATTTTGTTTTAATCTGCCAACTTTGTGATGATTTGTCACAGAGCAAAAGAAAATAACTGCATCAAGTCATTAAACAGCAACATAATATCAAAGATGGAAGAAAGGAATCGGTTTCTAAATTACCACAACCACAACAATATCTATTTTCCTGAAAAAAAATTACACTTGCAAAGAGACAAAAAATGACCCATACACAGGAAAAGCAGCAGGCAACAGAAACTGTGAGAGGCCCCAAATGTCACATTTAATTGACACAGGCTTCAAAGAAACCACTATAAACAGGTCTAAAGAACTAAAAGAAACCAGAATTAGAGGAAAAAAATGGAAGATGTGAAGACATTGTCAAGGAGAGTAAAGAACTAAATGGAAATATTGCAGTAACACAAAGGAAAAAATAAAATCACTAGAGGGGATCAATAGTGTATTTGAACTGGCATAAGAAAGAATAAAGGTACTTGTAGATCAATAGAGTTTATACAAGCTGAAGAACAGAGGGAAAAAAGGGTAAGAAAAAAAGTAAAAAGACAGAGCCTCAGAGAAATGTGGGACACCATTAAATATACCAACATTTACATAATCGAAGTACTAAAGAGTAGAGAGAAATAGAAGGAAACATCCAAAAACAGAAGTGACTGAATGTCCAATTATTATAACAACAACAACAACAAAAAAATCAACCTAAACCCTCCAAGCAGCTCAATGAACTCCAAGTAGCTATTTTGTGTTTGTTCCAGCCTACTGACAGTGATGATATAAGCTAGGAATGCCTGGGGCACTTAATGAGCCTGTACTTAGGGCAAGACCCCTCCCCCCCACCATTTCCCTGACTGGAGCCAAATGTTGGGGCTGTAAAGGCCCTTGTGGTTCTTATAATTACAAGAGGCACCTTAGGAACGAACATCAGGAAACTTTGAGGAAAAAGTATTTATTATTCATAAGTCACAGAAGATACAGGACACACTGGGGCCGCACAGTGAAGCTGTGGGTAGAGAGGCAGACAGAGGATGGACACACAGAAAGGGAAAGGAATGGGGTTCTGCCTTTATTGGAGTTGAGAGTGGAGTGCCTAGGCTTTTGAAGGCTTACTCTTCATATTTAAAACAAGAATGAAAATTCAAATGCAGAAAGGGAAATACAGGGATATTCAATTAGTCTGTTATCCAGGTCACCCAGGGCTTTCCAAAAGCAGAACTTTAGTAGTGGGCATAGTCTGGATCTTTATCTAGTTGTATAGCTAGCAATATTTTCATTCAAGATGTAGGTCTTTGAAATGAATGTCTCAATGATCAGAAGCTTAATGTCAAGCACTTATGTTAAAGTCAAAAAAGCTAAATGTCAGGGACCTACAGTAATATAAACTCAAAGAGAGTTACAGCAATAGAAATATGAAGAGAGCTACAACAGATACATCATAGAAAATATTCTGGAGATCAAGTACAAATTTTTGGTAGTACAAGAGAAAAAAAAATCACCAGTCACATTCAAAGAAACCCAAGTATGATTAATCACTGACTTATAATCAGACATAGTGGAGATCAGAAAACACGGGAACACATTTTCAAACTACTGAAAGAAGAAAAGATGTCAATCAAGAATCTTATAGCCAATAAAACTATCTTCAAAAATGAAGAGGATGTAAAGACATTTACAAAACAAAAAAGCTGAAATAAAGGGAGATCTTAAGAGTCAAAACAAGTGATACAGTAATTCAAATCTACACGGAATATATGTAAAGGTAATTCTATAATTACAAGAGACACTATAAATTAATACTTCTCCTTTCTTCTGTTTCTTTTTGAAATAAATAGGTTTATAATTGCATTGTTGGAACTATACCAAATAGAAAATGTAATGAATTTTACGAAAGCAGCACCAATGAGGTAGGTAGAAGGAAAGCTGTACTGAAGTAAACATTATCAGATGGTAATGGGAATCTACAGAACAAAGAGAACTTAAAGTGGTAAATAAGTTTAATACAACAGACTAATATGTACTTGGTTTCCCTTTTCTCAGTTTTCTTAGTAGATATGAAATTATTATACAAAATAGTACTTAAAATAATGTATTTTTAGGTAATATATAGAGATGTAACATGTATAACAGCAACACAAAAGGGAAGAGAGAATAGAGTTATATTGGAAGAACATTTCTATGTTTCACTAGAATAATTATAAAGGTGAAATGGAGGGGCTCCTGTGTGGCTCAGTTGGTGTCCAACTCTTGATTTCAGCTCAGGTGATGATCTCATGGGTATAAGTGCTCTCTGTGCTGGGTGTGGAGCCTGCCTGAGATTCTCTCTTCCTCTCCCTTGACCCCTTCCCTGAACTCTTAAAAAAATTGAAGTGGGTTCCTACATAAGCCCTCATTTAACTACTAAGAAGGTACTTTTTAAATATAGTAAAAAAAAAATTAAGAAATTTAAATGTTACACTAAAAATGTTCCCTTTTTAAAAAACAGTAAAGGAGAAACAAATAAAAATGACATGAGATATATTAAACAGTAAAATGACAAAGACACTTTAGATTCAAAGATACAAATACTTAGGGGCACCTGGATGACTCAGTGGGTTAAAGCCTCTGCCTTTGGCTCAGGTCATGATTCCAGGGTCCTGGGATCGAGCCCCACATTGGGCTCTCTGCACAGCAGCAGGGAGCCTGCTTCCCTTTTTCTCTCTCCCTGCCTGCCTCTCTGCCTACTTGTGATCGCTGTCTGTCAAATAAATAAATAAAATCTTAAAAAAAAAAAAGGTACAAATACTTAGAAAATTCTATGTCATACAAATAGCAACCATAAGAAAGATGGAGCTGCTATACTCTTATCAAGCAAAACAGACTTTAAGTCAGAAAAATATTACTGCAGATAAACATTTTATAAGAAAATGCAGGCCAATCCATCAACAAAATCTGAGTTATAAACATATATGTACCTAACAGCAAATTCCAAATACATGATGCAAAAATTGACAGAATACAGGGAGAAACAGACCATTCCAATAATAATGAAAGTTCAAGAGTCTACCTTCAATATTTGAACTACCCAAAGACTAATAATGAAAAATTTAAACACTATCAATTAGACCCAACAGATATTTATCAATACTCTACACACCAATAGCAGAATATACATTCTTAAATGTATATGGAACATTATCCAGGATAGACAACAATTGGTCATTAAAAAAAAATTAAAAGGACTGAGATTATACAAAGTAAGTACAGAGTGAAATTAGAGTAAAACTAGAAATCAGTAATCGAGAAATGGATAATACTGACATGTCAGTGAAAATTTTAAGACTTATCTATATAGCAAATAGGTCAAATAAATATTAAGAGAAATTAGTGAATATTTGAAATTAATTAAAATGAAGATACAGTGTATCAGAGTGCAGCTAAAGAAGTACTTACGGGAAGATTATTGTTATAAATGTAAACATTAAAAAAAAAAACCCAGAAGTCATTTCAAAACAATAACCTAGTTTGCTGCCTCAAGCCACTGAATAAAGGAAAGCAAATTAAACAAAAATAAATACTGGACTATAAATCATAGAGATTAGAAAAAACAAAATAAAAACTGAAAGTCGGTTTCTGAAAGGATTTTTTGTTTTTACTTACAAACCTTAGCTAGACTGACAAAAAAAAAAAAAGAATTACTCAGGTCAAGAGTGAAGAAAGGTACGTTACTACTTACTTACTTCTTTAAGAAATAAAAGGATTTAAAGGGGATATAGCACAGTTCTATGCAAAGAAATTATATATCCTAGATGTAATGGACACATTCCTAGACAGAACCAATGTTCTAAAACTGAAACAAGAAAACAACAAATAGCTGATCCTGCCTACACCAATTAGAGCTTATATAATATTAGAAATTTTTAAACTCTACAAAGACAAGCACATGTACAGATGATTTCCCTGATGGAATTCTACCAAACATTTAAAGAAACATTATCTGTTCTCCCCCAAAACTTCCCTAGAACTGGAAGAAGAAGGAAGGCTTCCTAACTAATTCATAAGGTCAGTATTACCTTGATACCAAAGCCAGATAAAGCCATCATAAGAAAATACTACAGATCAATATCAAACAAAAACACATCAAAAGGATTATACATCATGAAGAAATAGGATTTGTTCCAGGACAGTGAAGTTGAATTAAAAAAGACACATATTAAAAGTACTATACCTTATGAATAAAGCATAAAATACATATGATCATTTTAATATATACTGAAATAGCATTTGACCAAAAATAAGACTTCCACGACAAAAAACACCTGATAGGTTGTCTAGGATTAAAGAGAAAAAAAAAGAAAAATGAAACCATATTTAATAGTAAAAGACTAAATGCTTACTCCCTAAAAGCAGGGTGGGAAAAGAAACAGGCCATCAGCTCTGCCCCCCACCCACCTCTTTTTTTTCTTTTTTTCTTTTCTTTTTCTTTTTCTTTTTTTTTTTTTAACATTATGCTAGAGGTGCTAGCCAGTTCAAATAGGAATAGGCAAGAAAATAAGAGGAATATGTTTTGGGAAGAAATATATCTATTTGCAAACAATATCTTGTTACAGAGAATCCTAAGAAATCCACTAAAGAAAAACAGAACTCAAATGAGTTAAAAAACAACAACAACAACAACAAAACTATAAAAGGTCAATATGCAAAAATAAACTATTTTTTCTTTCTTTCTTTTTTTTTTTTAAAGATTTGAGAGAGAGAACGAGAAAGAAAGATTAGCATGAGTTGGGGGAAGGGCAGAGGAAGAGGAACAAGCAGACTCCCAGCTGAGCAGGGAGCCCTAGATGGGGCTTGATCCCAGGACCCCGAGATTATGATCTCAGCTAAAGTCAGATGCTTAACCAACTGAGCAATCCAGGTACCCCCAAAATAACCTATTTCTATATATTACCAATGGACAATCCGAAAAGTAAAATTCATATTTATCATAGTATCAAAAATTATCAATAAAAGAACTATAAACTTATGCTCTGAAAACTATAAACCATTACTGCAAAAAATCAGAAGACATAAATGACCAATAAATACAGGAGATGTTCAACATCATTAGCCATCAAAGAAAGTATATCAAAGTTATTAGATACCATTACATGGGTACCAGTATGGTTATAATAGAAAAGATAATAACTAGTGTTCATATGGAAATGGAGAAATTGGGAACCGAAAACACCAATGATACAGCTTCTTGGAAAGTAGTCTGGCACTTCCTAAAATGTTAAACAGAGTTACCGTGTTTCCCTGCAACTCTATAGGGATTTAACCATAGATATATAACCAAGAAAATGGGAACATATACACATAGACATTTTTATGTTCATGTTCACAGCAGTATTATTCATAATTGTCAAAAAGTGCAAACAGCCCAAATGCCCACCAACTGGTGAATGTACATTTTATCTGTAAAATGGATTATTTAGTAATTACCAGAAGTGAAGCAGTAACACAGCAGAGGAATGCTGAAGAAGGATGATGCAGTAGAGGAATTCTGAAAATATGCTAAGTGAAAGAAGCCAGTCATAAAGGACCATGTTTATTTATTTACATTTTTTATATGAAATATCCAAGATAGAAAACAACTATAGATATAGAAAATAGTAGTTGCTTATGGCTGCAGTATTTGGGGTCAAACAAGAAATGACTGCTAATGGGTATGGAATTTTCTTGGAGTGATGGCAATGTTCTAAAATTGATGTGGTGACCGTTGCATGACACTGTGAATGTTAAAAAACTTAAACTTTGGTGACAAGCTTATGAATTTTGGAACACTGGAAAGAAATAAAATAAAAGAAAATGAAAAAAAAAGTAGATCATATAATCTACTTAAATATAAGCCTATGTTTTTACAACTGTATATGAAGATGCAATTTCTTAGAAAGTGTTGCTCGCTTCTAAATAAGTATGATAATTATCACTGGGAAATGTTACCATTTCAAGACTAATTAGGCTGAACTGTGTAGTTGTTCAAATATCAGCATTCTCAGTTTATTATTAGTCTTTTTTCCCCCCTATAGTTTTGCCCCTAATGGAACTGAATTTATTTCCTACACTTTAAGAAGTCAACAGTAGTACATAAAACATAAATAATGATGATATTCTGAAAAAATCTCCTGGTTTGGGTATAAGGCTAAGTGATTCTAAGAACAATTCTAGACGGACTTTGTTTAAATGATTCTTTTACTGTTTTCTCACATTTGCCAAGCAACATTACAAACCTCTGCCTATCAACTACAAGTGAAAAGATGGGCCAGATTGACAAATATACTATAAATGTAAATCTAGATTTAACTATTTTATCTGAAATACAAAACCATTTTAATGGTAGCTACAAAAGAGCAGGTTTTACCATTAAAAGCCATGGTTTGGTCACCTGAGTGGCTCAGTGAGTTAAAGCCTCTGCCTGGGGCTCAGGTCATGATCTGAGGGTCCTGGAATCGAGCCCTGCATCGGGCTCTCTGCTCAGCAGGGAGCCTGCTTCCTCCTCTCTCTGCCTGCCTCTCTGCCTACTTGTGATCTCTGTGTGTCAAATAAACAAAATCTTAAAAAAAAAAAAAAAAAGCCACGGGTTTTGTTTGTTTTTGTTTTTTTGGAGAGAAGATGGTAGCAGAGTAAGAGGACCCTAGGCGCTCCCCTCATCTTAGGAACACAACTAGGCACCTATCAAATCATCCTAATTGCTCCCTTGCCCCCCCCCCCAAAAATTTAATCTGAAGACTGACAGAACAAACTCCACAACTAAAGAGAGAAGAGGCCACAAAGAAGTAGGAAGTGTGGAGATGTGGTTTGGGGGGATAAACAGATGGAAGGTACCAAGGAGGGCAGGGAGCTGTAGTCATGGAGAGGGGCAAGGAAGAGGAGCACACAGGAGAACACACAAGAAGAACATTTCCCCAAAGTCTGGGAAATGAGAGAGGCTGAATTTCATTAGTTCTTGCAACCAAAGGAACTGAAATCCTGGAGTTTTAAAGGTCAGCAGGCTCGGCTAAGATACAGCCCAGAGGGCAAAGCATGGCTCTTGAGGAGAAGAGCAGGCAAACAACCCAGGGACAGACATCGTGAAAACAGCAATCTGAAGAGCACCAGAGCACACAGTGGGGAGATTTTTGCTGATCTCAGAGCTTGTCCCTAAAAGGCAAAGTTCACAGAGACCTCTCTGGGAAGAAAGGAGCTGGCCAGTGCCATTTCCCTCCCTTACCCCTCACCATAAACACAAAAACCCCTGTGCGAAGCAAGGCAGCGTAGACACTCGTTGCCTTAACTTGTCTAAAGTAAGCCCCACTGGGAGGAGTGCCTTCTCTGTCAAGCCTGCCTCTGTCCTAGCACAGAAGGCCCCTCTCCCAGAAGACCAGCACAAACCCCTGCTCACACCACCACATCACCTGACCAGTTTTGCAGGGCCTCAGTTTTGGTAGGGGTGGTGAAGATTTCATTATACAAGTGGACCAGAGCACACCTCACTAAAACTCCCCACATTCAGGCCAGAGACCAAATATGGCCCACAGTAGGCAAGGAGAACCCCTGCAAGTGACTAGCCAGAAGGTGAGAACAGCCAGAACACAATAGCAGAGCATACACTGCACATGTCAGAGACCCTCCCTTAAGCACCAGGCCCTGGACCCTTCATGACATCTTCCTCGTAAGGCCATTACAGAAGCATGAGACATAATTGCCTTGTCTCACACAAAAGACTTAGACAAAAATGCAAAGAAGGAAGAATTCATCCCAAATGAAAGATAAAATAAGACCACAGCCAGAGATCTAAGAGAAACAAATATAAATAACATGCCTCATGGAGAATTTAAAGCAACGATCATAAGGATACACACTGAGCTTGAGGAAAGAAGACATAGTGAGACTCTTGCCACAGAGATAAGAGTTAAAGAATCAGAGATGAAGAATGTAATGAATGAGATTGGAAACAGCCTTGATGCAATGAACAGCTGGCTGGAAGAAGCAGAGGAATGAATTAGTGGCCTAGGAGATAAAGTAATGGAAAACAATGAAGCTGGAAAGAAAGAAGAATGATGCAAAATGAGAATAGAATAGGGAACTCAGTGATTTCATCAAACCTAATATACAGGAGCATATGGCTGGCTCACTCAGAAGAGGAGCTGAATCTTGATCTTAGGGTGATGAGTTCAAGTCACACATTAGGTGTAGAGATTACTAAGTAAATTTAAAAAAAAAAAAAAAAACATTTTTGTTATAAAAGTCCCAGAAGAAAAAGAGAAAAGGGGGACAGAAAATTTATTTGAAGAAGTAATGGCTGGAAATGTCCCTAATCTGGGGAAGCAAATAGACTCCTGGATCCAGGAGACATCAAAATCAACAAAAGCAAGCCAACAAGATATGTTTGCAAAATATCCTGGTATCAATAATTATTCTGAATGGAAATGGACTAAACACTCTAAAAGACATAGGGTGTCAGAATAGATTAAATAAAGAAACAAAAAGACACATCTCTGGCAGCCTACAGAGACTCACTGTAGACTTAAAGACACCTGCAGATTGAAAATGAAGGGGTAGAGCAACATTTATCATATAAATATTAAAGAAAGTCAGAGCAGTAGTATTATAAACTAGACTTCAAAACAAACACTAACAACAAGAGTCAAAGAAGGGTACTATTTAATTAAGAGGACAATTCAACAAGAAGTTCTAACAATTACAAATGTTTATGCGCCCAAAATGGGAACACCCGAATATATAAAACAAAAACAAAGAATTTATCAATAATAGCAGGGGACTCTAAAATCCCACTTACATCAGTGAACAGATCATCTAAACAGAAAAATCAACCAGGAAACAATGGCTTTGAACGACACACTGGACCAAATGGATTTTAAAGATATATTCAGGACATTCCATCCAAAAGCAGCAGAATCTGCATTTTTTTCAAGCACATGGAACATTCTCTAGAATAGATCATAATAAGTCACCAAATAAGCCTGAAATACAAGGATACAAATACAAAAAATTTGAAGTCATACCATGCACCTTTTCTGACCAAAATGCCATAAAAACAAGTAAGTCAACCATAAGAAAAAATCTGGAAAGACCACAAATACATGGAGGTTAAACAACATGCTACTAAACAATGAAGGGGTCAACCAAGAAATCCAAGAGAAATACCACAATACATAGAAACAAATGAAAAGGAAAACAATGGTCCAAAACCTTTGTGATGCAGCAAAAGATGTTGTAAGAGGAAGTTTATAGCAATACAGGCCTACCTCAAGAGGAAAACCTGCCAATAAACAACCTAACCTAATACCTAATGGAGCCAGAAAAAGAACAAGTGAAGCCTAAAGCCAGGAGAAGGAAGGAAATAAGATTAGAGCAGAAACAGAGAATATAGAAACTAAAAAGATAAAAAAAAAAAAAAAGAAATCAGGAGCTGGTTCTTTCCAAAAAAAAAAAAAAAAATAGAAGGGACCCAAGCAGATAAAAATCACAAATGAGCAAAGAGAACTAACACCACAGAAATACAATTATAAGAGAGTATTACAAAAAACTATGTCAACAAATTGGACAACCTAGAAGAAACAGATAAATTTCTAGAAACATAAATTACCAAAACTGAAACAAGAAATAAAAAACTGGAACTTAGAACAGACCAATAACGATCAAAGAAACTGAATCAGTAATCAAAGAAATTGAATCAGTAATCCAAGAAGATTCCCAACAAACAAAAGTCCAGGAACAGATGGTTTCACAGTTGGATTGTACCAAACATTTAAAGAAGAATTAATACCTATTCTTCTAAAACTATTCTAAAAACTAAAAAAGGAAGGAAAACTTCCATAGTCACTCTATGAAACCAAATTACCCTGATACCAAAACCAGATAAAGACATGACAGAAAAAAAGAACTACAGGACAATATTCATGATGAATACAGATGCAAAAATACTCAACAAAATATAAGCAAGCCAAATCCACCAATACATTAAAAAAGTCACCACAATCAAGTGGAATTTATTCCTGGGTTGTGAGGGTGGTTTAATATTTGAAAATTAATCAGAGTGATACATTAGATCAATAAGAGAAAGGATGAGAACGATATGATCTTAATAGATAGAAAATAAATAGAAAAAACACTTGATGAAGTACAATATCCATTCATGATGAAAACCCTTACTAAAGTAGGTTCAGAAAGAATATACCTCAACATAATAAAGGTCATATATGGAAAACCCACAGCAATTATCATCCTAAATGGGGAAAAACAGAGCCTTTCCTCTACAATCAAGAACAAGACAGGAATATCCATGCTCACCACTGTTGTTCAACATACTACTGGAAGTCCTAACTGCATCCATCAGACAACAAAAAGAAAAGCCATCCAGATCAGCAAGGAACAAGTCTTCACTCTTTGCAGATGACATTACATGCTATATAGAAAATCCTAAAGACCTCGTCAAAAAACTGCTAGAACTGTTAAATGAGTTCAGTAAAGTCACAGGATACAAAAATCAATGCACAGAAACCTGCTGTATTTCTATATACCAATAATGAAAAAGAAAAACTAAGAAATCAATCCCAATTAAAATTATACCCCAAATCATAAGATACCTAAGAATATACCTAACCAAAGAGGTGAAAAACCTATATTCTGAAACTAACACATTGATGAAAGAAATTGAAGATGACACAAAGAAATGGAAAGACATTCCATGCTCATAGGTTAGAAGAACAAATATTGTTAAAATGTCTAAACCACTCAAAGCAATCTATACATTTAATGCAACCCCTATCAAAATACTACTAGCATTTTCAGAGAGCTAGAAAAAATAATCAAAAATTGTATGGAACCAAAGTAGACCCAAATTATCAAAGTAACCCTGAAAAAGAAAAATGAGGCTAGAGGCAACACACTTCCAGACTTTGAGTTATATTACAAAACTGTAGTAATCCAAGCAGTAGGTCACTGGCACAAAGATAGACAACAAAGAGCAATGAAAAAGAAGAGAAAACTCAGAAATAAACCCACAACTACATGGTCAATCTTCTAAAAAACAAGAAAGAATATCCAGGAAAAAGATGGTCTCTCCAACAAATAACGTTGAGAAAACTGGACACAACATGCCTAAGAATGAAACTGAACCACTTTCTTACACCATACACAGAAGACTTAAATAGGAGATATGAAACCATTAAAAATTCTAGAAGAGAGCACAGGCAGTGATGTCTTTGACATCAGCTGTGACAACTTCTTTCTAGATACATCTCCTGAGGGAAGGGAACCAAAAACAAAAGAAACTATTGGGACTACATCAAAATAAAAAGCTTCCACATAATGAAGGAAACATTCAAAGAAAACTAAGAAGTAACCTATGGAGAGGGAGAAGATATTCACAAAGGACATATCCAATAAAGAGATAGTATCCAAAATATAACTTATCAAACTCAACACCCAAAATATAAACAATTCAGTTTAAAAAATGGGCAGAAAGGCGCCTGGGTGGCTCAGTGGGTTAAGCCTCTGCCTTCAGCTCAGGTCATGATCTCAGGGTCCTGGGATCGAGTCCCACGTCGGGTTCTCTACTAGGCAGTGAACTTGCTTCCTCCTCTCTCTCTCTCTCTCTCTCTCTCTCTCATCTGCCTGCCTCTCTGCCTACTTGTGATCCCTCTCTGTCAAATAAATAAAATCTAAAAAAAAAAAAAAATGGGCAGAAGACATGAATAGACATTTTTCCAAAGAAGACCTACACATGACCAATAGACCCATGAAAAGATGCTCAACGTCACTGATTATCAGGGAAATGCAAATCAAAACTACAATGCAATAATCACTTCACACCTGTCAGAATGGCTACACTCAGTAACACAAGAAACAGGTACTGCTTGCAAGGATGTGGAGAAAGGGGAACCCTCTTGCACTCTTAGGAAAAATGCAAACTGGGTGTAGCCACTGTGGAAAACTGTATGGAGGTTCCTCAAAAAGTTAAAAATAGAACTACTCTATTTTTTTTAAAGATTTTATGTATTTATTTGACAGAGAGAGATCACAAGTAGGCAGAGAGAGAGAGAGGAGGAAGCAAGCTCCCTGCTGAGCAGAGCCCTATGCTTGACTCGATCCCAGGACCCTGGGATCATGACCCGAGCCAAAGGCAGAGGCTTAACTCACTGAGCCACCCAGGCACCCTAGAACTACTCTATTATCCATCAATTTCATTACTAAGTATTTACCCAAAGAATACAAAAATACTAATTCAAAGGGATACATGCAACCCGATGTTTATAGCAGCATTATCTACAATAGCCAAAATATGGAAACAGCTCAAGGGTCCATCAACTATGGAAAAGCAGGTGTGATACACATACATATATACATACACATGCTGAATTATAGCTCCATAAAAAAAGAAAGAACGAAATCTTGCCATTTGCAACACATGGATGGATTTAGAGAGCGTTATGCTAAGTATCATATGATTTCATTCATGTGGAATTTAAGAAACAAATGAGCAAAGGGGAAAAAAAGTAAACCAAGAAACCGACTCAACTGTAGAGAACTGATAGTTACAGAAGGGAGGTGGATGGGGGGGATGGGTCATATAGGTGATGGGGATTAAGGAGTACACTTGTGATGAGCACCTGTGATATATGGAAGTACTGAATCACTACACTGTACACCTGAAATTAATATTGTACTGTCTGTCAACTAACTGGAATTTCAAAGGTTTTTTGTTTTTGATCTTCATGCATGGGACTCATAGGGGATATGAAAACCTCCCTGGTTATGTGCCAAGAATTCCCAGGATAGATGCTCAACTCTGACTAAAATGTTAGTTCCCATTTTCAAACACCAAAGAGCCTTCCCTCATGTTCAGAAGTCTCGTGAACTCTTAAAATCCACGCATGGAAGGCTAAAATGGGTGTGTTCTGGTGTAGAGCACTTTGGTTATTGGCTTTACTAGGCCCTTGGGAGCCCTAGATATGGTAGATACACAATGAGCTAGGCAGGGGTTTATTTTTATTCCTTTCAGGGATTTTTAGGTCAATTTAGTGTCAGACTATAAACTCTTTAAAGTATATCTCAAAATTCAGTGACATGTGAAAACTAGACACTTTCCCACATATCCCATTAACTAATTTCAACCCACACTTGCCCTCTCAAATGGCTGTGTGTCACATAAACTACACACCCATGTGTGGTGGCACTGGCTTTGTGGTCATAGAAATGGAATACAATAGGACAACAATTCCTTTAAATGTTGGCAACACCATTTTAGTCTGAAAATACCATCTCCACTAAAAAATAATATTTCTACATTCAGAATATGGCTTTTAGCATCTGTGTAGAACTAACATCTAGAAAATAACCTTATATTCATCAAAGGAATGCTGTGTTGTGGTTAAAGCACATAAATTTCAGCCTGAACTTTATTAGTCATTTCCGAATCTGAGTTTTCACATAGAAAAGTAAAAACAACTAAAAACATTCACAAACCCCTTTGGAATTCTCAGAAGGATCAAGGGACTTCTATAATTTTCACCCTAAATATGAATGTTTATCTTTATATCTTATATTTACATCTGTAGATGATCTGGCTGATATTTTTAACATGTTACTCTAGTTGGAACTAAGGGAAGATATGAAATTGCATTTCATAGTTTAGGTGTCTGTGTACTTGAGAGCAAATATAAAAGAGTATAATAGATTTATTTGGAGGCAAATAAAGTAAAATTAGTCTCTTACATAAAATATGGATATCAACTATTTGCATACTCATTCATTCAAGAAATAGTTCTTGAGTTCCTACCAGGCATTATGTTAGGAAGGGAAAATAAAATGGGAAAAAAAAATCAGATATGTTCCCTCCTTTTGAGGCTCTTATACTCCAATGGAGGAGAAGCTATAACACAAATAATGACATCATAAAATGTAATATTCACAACTGAAATGAGCTTCAGCATCTCCCTTATACCCAAAAGCACCACTACAGCAAGATGTTGTGGTCAGCCTTATAATTCCATGTGCTTCTAGTGCTTGTAATAATGTGTCACATAATCAAAGTTCAACAAGCATCTTTTGAATGAATATATAAATATTGAGCTCCATAAAGACATAGGAGCTAGGAAAATATTTTTTGGAGTAATGGCCTGTAAGCAGATTGATTTTTTGCTTCTGGAGAGAGGATAGCCTTAGAAGAAAGCAGGGGCTGAATCTTCAGGAATTCTAACATTTTTTGAATGGGCAGAGGAGAAACCTGAGAAGAAAAAAGAGAGTTGCCTCCAGAGGGTGAAAAAGATAACTAAGACAGTGCTTTGGCAGTAAAGGAAGAGAAGGTCTCAAGTGATCAGCATCTCAAATGATTGCTGCTGATTAAGACCAAGTAAGAGAATAACTGAACAGGTCTACCACACTGACAGATAAGAAGATCATTACTGACGTATTTCTAGAAGTTTAATAAAATGATAGGGGTGAGTTTTCAGTGGGTTTTAAAGGCAGGGAAAAGTAATTGCATGGCATAAGCATTTGGCTATGAATCGAGGGGAGAGATGGTAGAATAGCTTGAGTCAGAGATATACCAATTTTAAATACAGAAAAGAAATTTGAAAATATGAACACAATGAAATACAAAGAACATTCATTAATTCAAAAAATATTTAATGAGATACAAATCTGCCCTAATACTTGAGATATATAGGTGAAACAAAACAGAAAACAAACAAAATAAGAAAAGCTCCTTTTTCTCATGTAACTTGGATCATGAAAATTGACAGATTGCACTTGGAAATAAGAGCACTCTCTTATAATGCGAATAAAATTTTTAAAAATTTGGAGGAGAGGATTATGGGGACCTGGAGCTATGTGTGTCAGTCAGAGGCAGAGTTATGTTGCATTAATTAACAAACTGCCTTAAAATCTCAGTGGTTTAACATTCTCATTCATGCAAAGGTGGACAGACAGCTAACATTCATGAGGTAATTCAGAATTCTAAGCATTCTCACGACACCTTTTAACACAATGCTTCAAGATTCACAGAAGCAGGGGAAAGGACTCTGGAAAATCAATTTTAAATGACACCAATTCCATTTTAATGATTAAAGAAAGTACGCTCTAAGAACAAATAATCTTTTTATATGTCTAGAAACACAAAATGTTCTAGAAATACTGCAAGCACAAGTAGTATCTACAAACAATAAGTTCTAGTTTTCGATCGGTCCCTCTACACATATTACCTACTCATTCTCGGCCAGAGGATGTCAGTTCTGACATTACATTAGAGTCAACTTCGAAGACCTCAAAAAAAATTAGTGTATGGATCCATGCCTAGTGATGTGGGTTTAATTTTTCTCAGACATCGATGACTAAGAATTACTTGCTTGGAGAATACTCTTAAATTTTTTTCATCTAGGTGGATATAAGCAATGTTTAAAGCATAATTCCAATCACTTGTTTACAGTGACCATATTTTTATCTCTATTTTATGAGACACATCAACCGTAAGGTATTAGACAAAGCAATAGAACTACTTTATGGCATTTTAAAAACATTAATTAAAAAAGAAAAAGAATTCTCCTCCTTATTCCATAAAGTCACTTTCTTGAAGTTAAATAATAGTTCTATTTCCTTCCAATCACTTATCTTCCCTCAGCTCATGTGTCAGGTATACCTATAGGTTAATGTTCTTACTGACTTTTTCCAGTGTATTGCTATTCCAAATACATACTTAAGTGGGTGGCTTCACCTTAAATTTGTTATTTTAAGATATTGTGATCATAACAATTTTTTTTGCTTTGGAAACAGTATTGTATTTTAGAAGCATTTGTCACCAATTTTCTTAAAAACATTATAAAAAAAAACCCTAGAGTTAATTTTCCTTGCAAATACACTGATATTTGAGGTGCCTGACAAGTATCCTCTCCCCCCAAATTTCTCCCTTAACTCCTTGCTATAGTCTCAGGTATCCCATATACCATTTTTAAAATAACTGTTACAATGCAGATATGCCTATGGGAAGGACATAGCCCTTAAGCTGTAACAGTCATTAGCCCTTATATTAAGATTAATTTGTCAACTGTCACCTTAGAAATTGGAGTGCAATTCCCAGTGTCTCCCGTCATAGAAGAGGTGAAGTTTAACAAGGGAGCAAAGTTTTTGAAGAGATAACAAGGAAGTACTAAATGTTATTGCCAAGAGAGGGCACCATGATGGCACCCTGAAATCAAGAAGCCTGGGTCACCAGAGTACCCATGTAGGCCCAAGATGTCTAGAGACAGGAAAAAAAAAAAAGAAGAAGAAGAAGAAGAAGAAGAAGAATAGAAATAGTGTGATATCGACATAGAAGATAGAGATGAGAAACACAAAATGAAAGTTTACCTACCTCCAGTTTTGCTTACTTTCAAATTCTCTTTTAGGTACTCTGCTATCGAAGTAGATAAATCACTGACTACTCTTGTTTTCATTAGAAATACACCACGGAAGAGTCAGGGTGGTATGGCGGAATGAGCGGAACTGATGTCAGTGTTAGGGGCCTGGGTTCAAATATACAGCTCAGATAGTAAATGGCTATATGAATTTGAACAAGTCACTAAACTTTGTTTCTTTCAGTTTCATCTGAACAGCACAAAAATCAGAAAATTGAATCTAAAACCAAAATAAATCATGCTCGATAAAAGACAGCTTTCTGTAAGTATCACCTATGGCAAGGTATATATTCTGGATTAAAACACAGCTCTGCCATCCCTATGCAAAACGAGAATGACAGCATGCCCTCAGAGGACACATACAACACTCACATTGTGTGACTCTGATCACCACTCTTATAAGATGGCATTAACAAGTAATATATATACAGTCCTACAACTGTCAGTTACGGATATGAATAATGGCCACATATTCAGCAGTAGATACAAAATAAATGGAGATTCCTGAGATATATGTGACTTTCCTTAAAAAATAAAGTGACTAATTTTGACTTTAAACACAAACTATGTTAATTAATTTCCCCATGCCTCCATGCTTCCAAAGAAATAGAAAGTATTTCATTAAATGTCTTTAAATGTCTCTTAGAATCCACTTAGAATTTTATGAAAGGAGATCTAAATGCCATTTCTCATTTCAAAACACTTAAGCATAACTGCAGAAAATATCAAGGTGTTGGCTTTTTTTTTATCCTGTAGATGATTGGACTAGAATATAAACTGTATACTACATAATGTGCCAAATTTACCTACTGAAATGGAACTTTTTCCTTTATTATTACAAATAGCCACATACATATTTCTTACATACCTTATTTCTCAAATCCTTGAACATTCTGTTCTGAAGTAGAAAAATGATTTCTTTATGAAGTACATCTTAATTTTCTTATGATTTGGTTTTATTGGATGCAATTGATAGCATCAATTGTAAAATTCTCTGAAACATTTTATGGTAAGTGGATATTACTGGGAATGATCTAGTACAAGTTAAAAAACATCTGGTAACTCTATAAAATGAGACAGACTCTATGCCATATATTAATGATGCACCCCACCTAAATTTGTGTTACAAAAAAAATGTAATTTTTATTTTGCCTTCTGCATAAACATGATGTTTGAGAACTAATCTTCATGTTCACAATTTTCTTCTATAATCAATTTAACGGATACTAATCTGTTCAGTAAAAGCATTGAGATACTTGGGAACTGGGCCAAATACCCTCACAATTTTAATTCAAACACATAACATTTGTAAAACCTGCTTCATTTCACAAAAGGTTAAACATCTGCCAACATCTGTTCTTCACAGCAGTAGGTCTACAGTGTGTCATTATCCAGAATCTAGCTAATGGAGGAAGTGGAAGCTTGCTGCTAGGCTACCAGCTTCAAGAAGGAAGGTGTAGATTTCTCAATGTCTTAGAACTTTTAACTCATTGACCATAGGATTTTCATTGTTAATTTTAGCAAAATCACAAGTAATAGCCAAGAAAAGAAAAAAATGCCAAGATGGGGGGAGGAAATAAGTATTTTAATATGTAGTAGAGTTATTTTACATTTTAGAATAGATGTTGAATGATTGCACTGATTTTTCAAAGAATTATTTTTACATTTTCTTATTTCCCCATAACACCTTTTTGATTCAGTTATTCTTACTTGATCATGAATTGGTCTTTTCAGCTATACCCTTGTACATGAATAACAATGATGCCAGCAGTAGCAGCAGCTGCTGCAAAAAGGCAAGACTCTTTTTAAAGTAATTTGCCTGCGTTTTACATTACGTAGGACCTAGAAATACATTACATTATGAATCTGGAAGACAAGCTGTGCAGTCCAGAGGCCAAGACCCTCAATACAGACAAAAAGATCTTTAAGAAACTTTACACTTCAACTAACAAGCCAATATTGAGTACATTAGAATATACCAATGTGTCAGTAAGACACTACAGATTGTACCATGCATAAAACACTCTGAATCATTTCTTGTGATTCAGAACATGCAGAGAAAAAAAAAAGGTATTTTAATGGTAATTTTTGAAAAGAGAGTAAATGGTAAAAAGATGTATTTCAGGTCCTAATATAAAATGTGGCTTTAAGCAAATGCCTCTCTAAACATTTCGTATTTACTAGTATTACGTATTCATATTTACTCGTATTTACGGGTACTAGGAGAACACAGAACTCTTATTGTTCAGTTTGATATAAATCTTTTGTTGTTGTTTTTGCTTGTTTTTAAGATTTTGCTTATTTGAGAGAAAGCATGAACAGAGGAGGGTGAGAGGGGCAGAGGGGCAGAGAGAAGCAGACTCCCCACTAAGGAAGGAGCCCAGTGAAAGTCTCTATCTCAGTACCCTGAGATTATGACCCAAGCCAAAACAGACGCTTAATTGACTGTGCTACCCAGGCATCCCTAGAACAGTTTTACGAGAGAAATAATTCTTTATTCTTAGTATTAATAAAAAATGGTGATTTCCATCTCACCAACTGCATTTCTGCACTTATCTCAAATCTTCTTATGGTGGCCATTTTATTTTGGATGCACGATTTATAGATCAGAGTTCTAGAAAACAATTCCAAGACAGTTTAAGACTATGCAGCACATTTCCCTCAGTGGGATGATAAAAGGAAGTTCACATTAAAAGAACAGGGGCTTCTGAAAAAGACAGAGGCTGGCAATAATCTGAGGTAATAAATGCATTCAGATTCATGGAGATGCAGAGCTAAGTAAACAAAAGTTCTTTACCTTTGAAGAACTGATAATCCCTTCATTGATAAAAATCTAGAAGATGCTATGGGAACAAGAAGGAAAAAGCACTGAAATACAACTATGTGGGAAAATGGCAATAAAGCACTTTTCCTAGAATTGAATTAGGGGGGAAAAAAAGTCTCTGTGACAAGTTGGGGAGGTTAAGAATGTTCCAGACAATTTAAGGCTGAATTTAGGTCATCTGGGATAGGGTGACAAGATTTTCAAAACTAAAAAGCAATCACACTGATTGTTCCATAAGGAATGCTAAGTAACCATGGAAAAGTCGTATCTCATTGAGATTTTTATAAAAGGTTAATTTCACAGAGATGAAGTACCTTCTTTCCTCATCCCAGAAGGTGCAGCAAACCAAACATACATTCTCAAAAACTGATCCATTCTACTGGGCCCAGTGTTTGATAACATTGTACCAATGTTGGGCAGAATGACTGTTACCAAGGAAACCCACAGACACCAACTTAAAAGCAGGAAACGGACACTCAAGTGAGTCCATTCATTAAAAAGAATTTCTACTCCTGGAATCAAATGTAGATATTTTATATCCAAAAAATATACAAGGACCAAACAACATTTAAGAGCAATAACACCCCCCAAAAGACCTATCCACAGAAACCTATATCCAATTGACCTGAATGTCAAACTCTGCAACATTAGATTCCCCCTCCTCCCCCCACCCCGCCCTTTAGTTGGCCTTCCACTTTAAAATAGTATGTATAATCTTCACTTGATAAATAATAAAACAAGTAGTTTTACACACTAGGGGACGTTTTCAGTTTGTTCATTTGCTTCTCCAAAACCCTATTAAACAAAACAAAACCTAACTACAGGAGCAAAGCTACCTCCACTCACTGGAGGGCCAAGGGGTGTGTGGGGGGGGCGGCAATGGTGAGGGAATACACAGCATAAATTCTTTACCTCATCCTCATTCATATTTACTGAACTAATGATAAATTATTATACCTAAAAATTATTTGTTTGGGGAGGGTTTTGTTTTTACGTTTTCATGTTCATGTTTCATGACCCGGCATGCTTCATCTCTTTCCAATTTCTTTGTTTTTTGTTTTGTTTTGTTGGGGGAGGGGGTTGTTTATGTTTTGACTTTTTCTCCAATTATTTACTCAAAGCCAAATTAAGAGGTTAGAAGGATTTAGGACCTACAATTATGATGCCCCCCACAAGAATGTAAAAACTGTTCAAAATACCAAATCATTAAAATTGGAGAATATTTAGTAACCCTATTGTTCTTGTTTTTTCCATTTATTTTGCATATTTTAACTCCTTCCTGGATCTCTACTAAGGTTTTTGATTTTACAGCATGGAAGACTCCTTAGGGAAGGAGAAAGACAAAAGGAGAGGAAGGAGAGAAGGGTGTCAAAATGACCCATCAAGAATACATACTATAGCAAGAGATTTTAAATTTGTCTGTTTACTAAAACATAACTACACTGAGTCAATAATTCTGGTGTTGCTGCCTTTGCTTCATTTTGTTTGCGCCTGGTTGATTTTATTGCTTTCACATTAGCTCATTGGCCTTGTTACCAAGCCTGCCCCTCATTTGCTTTACTTAACCTCCGCACCAGTGATTTTCAGTGGATCCACAGAGCAACAGTATCACTATCACCTGGGAACTTGTTAAAAATGCAAATCCCCAGGCCCCATCCAGATTTAGAAACAGAAAAGTTACCGGTTATGCCCCTTTTAGGAGTTAGTTGGATAGTAAGGTACTGAGGGCCAGGGTCTCCAACAAGAAAATCGGGAGGCAGGACCCCCTAAGATAAAACAGCACTGACATCCTTTTCATAGCTTAGACAGGACTGTACCAGCTTTCTGCTTTGCAGCCCTTGCAGAAATGATCTCTGGCAAAATATCCTAAAACAAGGCAATTAACCACAAAGCATTTGTCAATATCATAGGCATTAGCCCCCAGGTGTCAGAAAAAAAAAAAAAAAAATCAGCAGGCTGATATTAACCTAATAGGAAAACAGATACATGACCAAAGCCCTGTTTTCATGACTCAGCACACCCTGATTGCTTAAGATAGTTCTGCAAAAGAGATCATACAAACCCCTACACCAAGAAACTCCAGGGGAACCATCTCAGACACCCCTCCCTCTCCAGGAGCTTTATACTATAACTCAATACACTTGGCTTTGCTGCCCATGTCTCTTCCTTCTGCCTACCTCTTCATTCTTCTAAGCCGCTGCCTAACCAAGAACCACAGGCACTAAAGGCAGAGAACTCTTGTAACACCCAGAGCCCTGGTTTCAACAAACTCTCCAGAAGATTCTGACATATGCTGACTTTTGAGAACCACTGCTCTATACATCTATTGGTATGATTTTTCTAAAGCACCCTTCTCCCCAGGGTCCTATTCTTCTGCCTAAAATACTCCAACATTTCCTATCTCATCTTCAAAATACAGTCCAGACTTCTTTTAACATAAAGATGATCATATGGCCTGATTCATACATCTCTCTTCTACTGTCATCTTCCATCAACCTAGCAGGCCAGTCACGCTGAAATTTATTTACTTCCCCTATTACCTATGCTAATGTTGTTTCTGACTACTGGAAAACCCTACATATCTTTTTTCATCCAGAACTGTTCCAGGTACTCCCCTCAAGGTTTCCCTCCTCTAATCCCCCTCCCACCCATGCTGCCATCCCCGACAATATTCGCCCCAGGAAGGCATATCTAGGCACTCTTTCTTCACTGTTTTCTTATCAGTCTATACATGCTCCTCTAATCCTTTTGTTTTTCAAGAATACTTTTCTCTTGTCACCCCAAAATATGCCATTTTGGCATATTACTTTAAAGTCACTTGAGAATCAGCAAGTACAAGGACACTCTGACTCTCCTTTGACCCCTGAATGCAAGAAAGAAATCTTCCATATGAAAGGTACCCTCCCTATACTAGGAGGGTAGATGGCATCCTTATCACTAGAAATAGGGAATTTAGGGCCAAGAATCCTTGTTCACTAATTTACACCCCCCAAGCTCTAATCTCTTCATCACATCAATCCATCACAAACTTATTGTTGGTTTTTCCAAAAGGTATAAAATCTTCCTGCTTTGGTCACTTTCTTCAGACTCATTCTTTAGTCCTATTTTTCTCTTATTAGTGTATCTTATGTTAGTCATTAGACCAGCCAAAGAATGTAGAATGGAAGAAGGGAAAACTTTTTCCTCTATGCATTTTTCAGACAGAAATACCTTAGGGAAAATGGACTGTAATTAATGATATCTTGTTCATCATCCTCTATGAGCCAGGCACATACAGGTTGAATAAATCCTTCTGTTGATGAATAACAACTACAACATCTCAGGGATTCAAAAATCGCTTACTTTGGGATTTGAACTTTCCACAATATAGTTGTGAAGAGTTTCAGAGCAGACAGATACTCAGAACAAGTCAATGAATAACCGAGAGGCACCTGGGTGGCTCAGTGGGTTAAGCCTCTGACTTTGGCTCAGGTCATGATCTCAGGGTCCTATGATTGAGCCCCGCATCGGGCTCTCTGCTTGGCGAGGAGCTGCTTCCTCCTCTCTGCCTGCCTCTCTGCTTGTGATCAGTGTTTGTCAAATAAATAAATAAAATCTTAAAAAAAAAAAACAAAAAAAGAAAACACACCAAAAAGAAAAAAAATTCCGTGGATGTTCTGTATTAAAAGTAATGGCACCTTTAAATTCCCATCAGAACTTCCAATAGTGTGAGGGAACAAGAGGAAAGAGGGTCAGGAAACCAGAATGTGCCTAAGGGCTTTTTGCTTTTGTCCATGCCTTTTAAAGGACAAAGACAAGTCCTACAGCCTAAGCCACAGGACTTGAAACTCTAAATAAAACCTTGATTGTAAAAGACAAAACACATTCAGGAAAACAAAAGGAACTTGAAAATACATTAAGACCAAGAAAGATTTGAAGGGGGAGAGCTAGATTCTTGTCTTCTCAAGTAGAGGAATGAATTTCGTGAGCAAAGGAGAGTAAGTAAAGTGAGAGACTTTTACTAAGCAAGGATACAGTTAAAAAAAAAAAAAAAAAAAAAAAAAAGCCCTCAGGAGGGACAGAGATCCTGACAGGGGTGCCATTGAGGGCTTTTAGAGTTGGTCTTTACAGAAAGCTAACCAGGTGACTTAAATCTTTTTGACTTCACTACTGACAGCACCTTTGTGTAAGCAGGGCTAGTGATGCCATTTTTAGTGTTTACTTCTTTTTAGGGTCTGTTTATTTATTTATTTTTTTATAAACATATATTTTTATTCCCAGGGGTACAGGTCTGTGAATCACCAGGTTTACATACTTCACAGCACTCACCAAAGCACATACCCTCCCCAATGTCCATAACCCCACCCCCCTTCTCTCAACCCCCCTCTCCCCAGCAACCCACAGTTTGTTTTGTGAGATTAAGAGTCACTTATGGTTTGTCTCCCTCCCAGTCCCATCTTGTTTCATTTATTCTTCTCCTACTCACTTAAGCCCCCATGTTGCATCACCACTTCCTCATATCAAGGAGATCAAATCATAGTTGTCTTTCTCTGCTTGACTTATTTCACTAAGCATGATACGCTCTAGTTCCATCCATGTTGTCGCAAATGGCAAGATTTCATTTCTTTTGATGGCTGCGTAGTATTCCATTGTGTATATATACCACATCTTCTTGATCCATTCATCTGTTGATGGACATCTAGGTTCTTTCCATAGTTTGGCTATTGTAGACATTGCTGATATAAACATTCAGGTGCATGTGCCCCTTCGGATCACTATGTTTGTATCTTTAGGGTAAATACCCAGTAGTGCAATTGCTGGGTCATAGGGCAGTTCTATTTTCAACATTTTGAGGAACCTCCATGCTGTTTTCTAGAGTGGTTGCACCAGCTTGCATTCCCACCAACAGTGTAGGAGGGTTCCCCTTTCTCCGCATCCTCGCCAGCATCTGTCATTTCCTGACTTGTTGATTTTAGCCATTCTGACTGGTGTGAGGTGATATGTCATTGTGGTTTTGATTTGTATTTCCCTGATGCCGAGTGATATGGAGCACTTTTTCATATGTCTGTTGGCCATCTGGATGTCTTCTTTGCAGAAATGTCTGATCATATCTTCTGCCCATTTCTTGATTGGATTGTTTGTTCTTTGGGTGTTGAGTTTGCTAAGTTCTTTATAGATTTTTGGACACTAGTCCTTTATCTGATATGTCGTTTGAAAATATCTTCTCCCATTCTGTCAGTTGTCTTTTGATTTTGTTAACTGTTTCCTTTGCTGTGCAAAAGCTTTTGATCTTGATGAAATCATAATAGTTCATTTTTGCCCTTGCTTCCCTTGCTTTTGGCGATGTTCCTAGGAAGATGTTGCTGCGGCTGAGGTCGAAGAGGTTGCTGCCTGTGTTCTCCTCAAGGATTTTGATGGATTCCTTTCTCACATTGAGGTCCTTCATCCATTTTGAGTCTATTTTTGTGTGTGGTGTAAGGAAATGGTCCAATTTCATTTTTCTGCATGTGGCTGTCCAATTTTCCCAAAACCATTTATTGAAGAGGCTGTCTTTTTTCCATTGGACATTCTTTCCTGCTTTGTCGAATATTAGTTGACCATAGAGTTGAGGGTCTATTTCTGGGCTCTCTATTCTGTTCCATTGATCTATGTGTCTGTTTTTGTGCCAGTACCATGCTGTCTTGATGATGACAGCTTTGTAGTAGAGCTTGAAGTCCGGAATTGTGATGCCACCAACTTTGGCTTTCTTTTTCAATATCCCTTTGGCTATTCGAGGTCTTTTCTGGTTCCATATAAATTTTAATATTATTTGTTCCATTTCTTTGAAAAAGATGGATGGTACTTTGATAGGAATTGCATTAAATGTGTAGACTGCTTTAGGTAGCATAGACATTTTCACAATATTTATTCTTCCAATCCAGGAGCATGGAACATTTTTCCATTTCTTTGTGTTTTCCTCAATTTCTTTCATGAGTACTTTATAGTTTTCTGAGTATATATTCTTAGCCTCTTTGGTTAGGTTTATTCCTAGGTATCTTATGGTTTGGCGTGCAACTGTAAATGGGATTGACTCCTTAATTTCTCTTTCTTCTCTCTTGTTGTTGGTATAGAGAAATGCAACTGATTTCTGTGCACTGATTTTATATAGTGACACTTTGCTGAATTCCTGTACAAGTTCTAGCAGTTTTGGAGTGGAGTCTTTTGGGTTTTCCACATAGAGTATCATATCATCTGCAAAGAGTGATAATTTGACTTCTTCTTTGCCGATTTGGATGCCTTTAATTTCCTTTTGTTGTCTGATTTCTGAGGCTAGGACTTCTAGTACTATGTTGAATAGCAGTGGTGATAATGGACATCCCTGCCATGTTCCTGACCTTAGCGGAAAAGCTTTCAGTTTTTCTCCATTGAGAATGATATTTGTGGTGGGTTTTTCATAGATGGCTTTGATGATATTGAGGTATGTGCCCTCTATCCCTACACTTTGAAGAGTTTTGATCAGGAAGGGATGCTGTACTTTGTCAAATGCTTTTTCAGCATCTATTGAGAGTATCATATGGTTCTTGTTCTTTCTTTTATTGATGTGTTGTATCACATTGACTGATTTGCGGATGTTGAACCAACTTTGCAGCCCTGGAATAAATCCCACTTGGTCGTGGTGAATAATCCTTTTAATGTACTGCTGTATCCTATTGGCTAGTATTTTGGTGAGAATTTTCGCATCTGTGTTCATCAAGGATATTGGTCTATAGCTCTCTTTTTTGATGGGATCCTTGTCTGGTTTTGGGATCAAGGTGATGTTGGCCTCATAAAATGAGTTTGGTTTTCCTTCCATTTCTATTTTTTGGAACAGTTTCAGGAGAATAGGAATTAGTTCTTCTTTAAATGTTTGGTAGAATTCCCCGGAAGCCGTCTGGCCCTGGGCTTTTGTTTGTTTGGAGATTTTTAATGACTGTTTCAATCTCCTTACTGGTTATGGGTCTGTTCAGGCTTTCTATTTCTTCCTGGTTCAGTTGTGGTAGTTTATATGTTTCTAGGAATGCATCCATTTCTTCCAAAATGTCAAATTTGTTGGCTAGAGTTGCGCATAGTATGTTCTTATAATAGTTTCTATTTCTTTGGTGTTAGTTGTGATCTCTCCTCTTTCATTCATGATTTTATTTATTTCGGTCCTTTCTCTTTTCTTTTTGATAAGTTTGGCCAGGGGGTTATCAATTTTATTAATTATTTCAAAGAACCAGCTCCTAGTTTCGTTGATTTGTTCTATTGTTTTTTTGGTTTCTATTTCATTGATTTCTGCTCTGATCTTTATGATTTCTCTTCTCCTGCTGGGCTTAGGGTTTCTTTCTTGTTCTTTCTCCAGCTCCTTTAGGTGTAGGGTTAGGTTGTGTATCTGAGACTTTTCTTGTTTCTTGATAAAGGCTTGTACCGCTATATATTTTCCTCTCAGGTCTGCCTTTGTTGTGTCCCACAGATTTTGAACCATTGTATTTTCATTATCATTTGTTTCCATGATTTTTTTTAATTCTTCTTTAATTTCCCGGTTGACCCATTCATTCTTTAGAAGGATGCTGTTTAGTCTCCATGTATTTGGGTTCTTTCCAAACTTCCTCTTGTGATTGAGTTCTAGCTTCAGAGCATTGTGGTCTGAAAATATGCAGGGAATGATCCCAATCTTTTGATACCGGTTGAGTCCTGCTTTAGGACCGAGGATGTGATCTATTCTGGAGAATGTTCCATGTGCACTAGAGAAGAATGTATATTCTGTTGCTTTGGGATGAAATGTTCTGAATATATCTGTGATGTCCATCTGGTCCAGTGTGTCGTTTAAGGCCTTTATTTCCTTGCTGATCTTTTGCTTGGATGATCTGTCCATTTCAGTGAGGGGAGTGTTAAAGTCCCCTACTATTATTGTATTATTGTTGATGTGTTTCTTTGATTTTGTTATTAATGGGTTTATATAGTTGGCTGCTCCCACGCTGGGGGCATAGATATTTAAAATTGTTAGATCTTCTTGTTGGACAGACCCTTTGAGTATGATATAGTGTCCTTCCTCATCTCTTATTATAGTCTTTGGCTTAAAATCTAATTGGTCTGATATAAGAATTGCCACTCCTGCTTTCTTCTGATGTCCATTAGCATGGTAAATTCTTTTCCACCCCCTCACTTTAAATCTGGAGGTGTCTTCGGGCTTAAAATGAGTTTCTTGGAGGCAACATATAGATGGGTTTTGTTTTTTTATCCATTCTTATACCCTGTGTCTTTTGATTGGGGCATTTAGCCCATTAACATTCAGGGTAACTATTGAGAGATATGAATTTAGTGCCATTGTATTGCCTGTAAGGTGACTGTTCCTGTATATTGTCTCTGTTCCTTTCTGATCTACCACTTGTAGGCTCTCTCTTTGCTTAGAGGACCCCTTTCAATATTTCCGGTAGAGCTGGTTTGGTATTTGCAAATTCTTTCAGTTTTTGTTTGTCCTGGAAGCTTTTAATCTCTCCTTCTATTTTCAATGATAGCCTAGCTGGATATAGTATTCTTGGCTGCATGTTTTTCTCGTTTAGTGCTCTGAGTATATCATGCCAGCTCTTTCTGGCCTGCCAGGTCTCTGTGGATAAGTCAGCTGCCAATCTAATATTTTTACCATTGTATGTTACAGACTTCTTTTCCCGGGCTGCTTTCAGGATTTTCTCTTTGTCACTAAGGCTTGTAAATTTTACTATTAGGTGACGGGGTGTGGGCCTATTCTTATTGATTTTGAGGGGCGTTCTCTGAACCTCCTGAATTTGGTGCTCGTTCCCTTTGCCATATTGGGGAAATTCTCCCCAATAATTCTCTCCAGTATACCTTCTGCTCCCTTCTCTCTTTTTTCTTCTTCTGGAATCCCAATTACTCTAATGTTGTTTCGTCTTATGGTGTCACTTATCTCTCGAATTCTCCCCTCGAGGTCCAGTAGCTGTTTGTCCCTCTTTTGCTCAGCTTCTTTATTCTCTGTCATTTGGTCTTCTATATCACTAATTCTTTCTTCTGCCTCATTTATCCTAGCAGTGAGAGCCTCCATTTTTTATTGCATCTCATTAATAGCTTTTTTGATTTCAACTTGGTTAGATTTTAGTTCTTTTATTTCTCCAGAAAGGGCTTTTATATCTCCTGAGAGGGTTTCTCTAATATCTTCCATGCCTTTTTCGAGCCCGGCTAGAACTTGAGAATTGCCATTCTGAACTCTAGATCTGACATATTACCAATGTCTATATGGCTTAGGTCCCTAGCCTTCGGTACTGCCTCTTGTTCTTTTTTTGTGGTGAATTTTTCCGCCTTGTCATTTTGTCCAGATAAGAGTATATGAAGGAGCAAGTAAAATACTAAAAGGGTGGCAACAACTCCAGGAAAATATGCTTTAACCAAATCAGAAGAGATCCTAAATCGTGAGGGGGGAGAAAGGGGATAAAAAAGAGGTTCAAAAAGAAAGAAAGGAAAAAAAAAAAAAGAAAAGAATTAAAAAAAGAAAACGAATAAAGAAAAATAAAAAGAAAGAAAATATATATATATATATATATTAGATAAACTAGTTAAAAAACATTAAAAAGAAAAAGGGTAAAATTAAAAAAAAATTTTTAGCAAAAGAAGAGAAAATAAAAATGAAAAAGAAAAAAATTACTTTAACTGCAAGACTAAAAAATCACAGGGAGAAAGCCATGAGTTCCGTGCTTTTCTTTCTCCTCCTCTGTAATTCTGCTGCTCTCCTTGGTATTGAAACTGCACTCCTTGGTGGGTGAACTTGGTCTTGGCTGGATTTCTTGTTGATCTTCTGGGGGAGGGGCCTGGTGTAGTGATTCTCAAGTGTCTTTGCCCCAGGTGGAATTGCACCTCCCTTACCAGGGGCCGGGCTGAGTAATCAGCTTAGGTTTGCTTTCAGGAGCTTTTGTTCCCAGAGCGCTTTCCATAGAGTTCCGGAAGACGGGAATACAAATGGCGGCCTCCTGGTCTCCGGCCAGGAGGAGCCGAGAGCCCGGGGCCCCACTCCTCAGTGTACCCTCAGAGAACAGCGCCCAGTAACTCCCGTCTGCCTGACCTCCGGCCGCACTCCGAGCTCCCCGAACCTGAGACAGGTTCAAGGTAACCCCGAGCTGCGAGCTTACTGTCGGCTCTGTCACTGTAGCCCGCTTTCCCGTTCCAATATCCGCAAGCTCTGCGACACTTAGACACCCCCGATCCTTCTGTGACCCTGCGGGACCTGAGGCCATGCTGACCCCGCGTGGGCTTCGCCCCAATTTAGCCTCTGGAGCGATGTCCCTCAGCGGAACAGACTTTTAAAATTCCCGATTTTGTGCTCCGTTGCTCCACCGCTTGCCGGGAGCTGGCCCCTCCCCCCGGGGTCTATCTTCCCGTCGCTTTGGATTCACTTCTCCGCCAGTCCTACCTTTCAGAAAGTGGTTGTTTTTCTGTTTCTAGAATTGCTGTTCTTCTCTTCAATCTGCCGATGGATTTGCAGGTGTTTGCAATCTTTAGATAAGCTATCTAGCTGATCTTCTGCTAGCTGAAGTAGTCTCAGCCTGCTACTTCTCCGCCATCTTGACTCCTCCCCTCTGGGGTCTGTTTATTTTTTGTTGACCACGTGAGATCGTCATAAATAAGACTCCCACCTCAGACATCTAGGGCAGGGTAGCCTGGAGTGTTTCTTTACCTCTGGTTTCCTCACACCTCCACATTTGGGGGGTTTCTGTGAACCTGATCACAGAACCACCCCCGCCCCCCGCCATCTATCTCTCCCTATGTAGCCCTGCCTGTCCCTTTCTCAGAGAAGCTTAAAAAAGAACACTTATCTTGGACATAAAGCAAGAAAACAATGTCAAGAATTTGTAAGAACAAGCTGCATTTATACTGTGAATGGATAGCGGTAATGCTGTCAGGACAGCCACATTGCAAAATAATAAAAAAAATCAGGACTTACAATTTTAGTTCTGACACGTAAAGAGCTCGGAAGTCATCACCGCGCAATCTGAAAGCCAACAACTCTTCTTAGATCCATCCAGGAACTGAGGTCACAGAGCAAAATGCTGCCTTTAAACACTGGGAGAGATAGGTAACTATAAAAAACAACAGCTGAGGTCAGTTTGCCAGCCAGAGCCATAACTTGGAGGAACACTTAGGTCGTAATTGACTAATTCCTAAAGGCTGAGAAGGGACTGACCTGTGCACTGAAACTCCTTGGCCAACTCCCAGGGAAGCCCCTACACTTTAATGGGTACCCTCAGGGTACAGATACAGCTCTGCTGTCAGCCATAGGTAGGTTCCTGGGAGTTTACATTCCTCGTCCGTTCCCCCTTAGACAATGAATGGCGCGGTGTGTAGCAGCATATAACTCCACGTACTAATATGCAAAACAATGAAATTATGAGACTAGGCTAAGTGTTGGAGTTTGGGGAAAAGGAATCATAGATATTTAGTAATTAGAGGCTTTATATTTTGAATTGTTTATTATGTGCTAAGCATTGTTCTGACAAATTACTTCCTTTGATTCATTCATTAGCATGGAATGCAATTACCATTATTTTCCTTTTTTACTTCTAAGAATTTATTTGACAGAGAGAGAGAGAGCTAGAGCTGGGAGTTAGGGTAAGAGAGAGGGGGAGAGAGAGTCTTATGCAGACTCTGCACGGAGCATGGAGCTTGATGCGGGTCTCTATCTCACGACCTGAGCTGAAACCAAGAGTCAGATGTTTAACTGACTATACCACCCAGGGCCTCTTACCTTCTCATTTTCTATGAAAAATCAGAGATTTTTTAAGAAGCTTATTTGCCAAAAGTTCACATAGATGGTGCATGAAGATTTAATCCTACCTCTGACTCTAAAACCTGTTGGCTATTCAATCCGCCTTTAAGCCCACAAATGGTAGAAACAGACTTTTACAAAAAAATAAAACTTCCCCAAGACTTTGACCTCAGCAAAGTTCTTCCTGTATCATTTTGAAATATGAATCTAATTGGTCTTAAATTGAATCAGCCACCTTCCAAAGGCTTAGAATGCTCTGTTTTAAATTCTTTTCATTCTAAAGTATTCTTACCCAGAAATTTTAGAAGAAACATAATAAATCTTATTAAACTTATTCTAACAGTTCTTTTCCAGAAAACACTTACATCGCAAAAATTGTTCAAGGGCTCTTCTAGGAAGATATCCTAGCTAAATCATGGCGGTTATATACGATATAAAAAGAGCACAATGAATGAAGATATTGAGGAATTGGGAAATAATCCAATCTCTTTAATAGCAGATTTAATAGTGCAACTTATCTTGGGGTACTAAAAGCACTATTTGATTTCTATATATTATAGAAATAGTAATCAAATTACATATACATATATATTTGTGTGGGGTTGAATGACCTTGAAATTCTAAAATAGTACTTTATAATGAATTACTGTATCCTTTGTATCCTCCAGATCTGCTGATCAGTGTCTCTGAAAGATTCTAAACTTGGCTCCATGCAATATATTTTATGTTAGAATTTTTTTCTTTTTTAAAAAATTTAATATTAATTTAATTTTAAAAGAATTATATGCACAATTTCTTTTCTCTCCTCATTTTCCTCATGGTATCTATAATTGTTGCTCAGTTCACCTGAATACCTGTTTGAGACCTCATGGATTTAGTTTCTGGAATTTATAGGCAGATGGCATAATTTTTATTGCTCTATGAGGTAAAATGTCAGATTGAGATTATACAGGTTTAATTTTTTAAAAAAATATACGTAAAGAGGTAAAGAGGCTCTTCTGTTTTAGGATAGTTTTATCTTTATAGAAAAATTATAATAATAATATAGAGTGTTCCTCAGATGCCCTTCATCCAGTTTCCTCTATTGTTAAAAATTACATTACCATTTGTCACAACTCAGAAGCCAACATTTGTCCGTCACTATTAACTAAAGTCTACTCTTATTTGGATTTCAATAGTTTTTTTTCCTGAGAATGTCCTTCTTCTGTTCTAGGATCCTATTCATTATCATGCCAGACTGTTTACTTATCATGTGTCCTTCATCTCATCTGGTCTATAACCATGTTTCAGACTTTCCTTGTTTTATAAATCCTTTACAGTTTTGAGGTTGTTTTGTATAAAGTTCCTTAAGTGAGTTTGGCAAATGCTTTCCTCATGGTTAGTCTGGGAATACTGGTGTTTGGAGGGAAGACCACAAAGGTGAAATAACCATTCTCACCATATCACTTGAAAGATACATCAACCTGACTTATCACTGATGATGTAACCTTGCACCTGGCCAAGGTAGAGTTTGTCATATTTCCCCAAAGTGAAGTTACTTCCTTGCCTTTCCATGTTCTGTTCTCTGGAACCAAGTCACTAAGTGCAAATGCAGGATCAGAGGAGGTGATTGAGCTCTGTGTCCTAGAAGAGGAAGTACCTATACAGATTCTTTAAATGGTCCTATAAGGAAGATCTGTCTCTTCTCCACTCATTTACTTTTTCAATCATGTAGTTATATCACCATGTATTCACTGATACTTATTTTATAAGTGGGATTATGATGTGACACTAGAGTACTTATTTTGTTGCTCACAGGTTAGCTCCTGAGTTCCTTTGACATGCCCCCCACTTTTGAAGACTTTCTTAATTTCTGGCACTGAGAATTTACCTCCTTCACCCCTAGAATGGGTCATTTCTCCAAGGAGCCCTGATTCTTTTTGCCAAAAGAAACTATGATCTAGGTACTTGGTGTGCTCCCTACCACTATGCTGTCACTGGTTATTGGCCCTCTGAGCAGACTGAACTAGGAAATGTCTATACATGTATCTCTATTTCTGTATCCATTCATCTATATGAGGTTAAACATGAGTTTATACTGATGTCTCTACCTCTAGTCCAGTTCCATACAGCTTATTCTAGCCTGTGGCTTTCCCTTTCCTAGAATAGGAAACTTGGCTATTGCTATCCACCTTGTTTACTTACTTCCTCAATTCCAGTATACAATTTTTTTCCCTTCTGAAATAGAACTTACCTTATTATTACAAAACCTCTCAGAATCGAAGACAACATCTTTTAAAAAAAAAAGTACAAGATCATTGCTAATTTGATAAAAGAATTATAATTTTTAAAGTTAAATAAAAATAAAATTATAGTTTGATCTTAAAACTATTTAAGGATCCCCAAACAGTATTCTTGTGTGTGTATGTGTAGTTTTCCATTAAGTGACTTTAATAGCTATAAGGAAAAAATACAAATTCCATTCAGAATGGCCAACCTCCTATCCCAAAATTTTCTACACCTCTTGGCTATGGAGAAAATAAAAAGAAAAAAAGAAAAAGAAAAAAGGCACATTTGAGTAAAATAAGTAATTTTATTCCACTGCCTAAGAACACTCCCAAGACACTTATCAGTCATAAGTGACTAAACAATCAGGTTTCTTCCCTCTTGGTTTTTCTGCTACACAGGCAAATTTTCATCAAGGTCTCTAGAGACTCAAACACTACACAGGAATCTCACCTACTAAGGAAAACTGGATTTGACCAATACCCAGCCGTACCCTACTCCCATGTCCATTCCTACCCCCAATACTAGCTGAGCTCCGGTGACACTACCTCATTGTGTCTGAGACGAAGTGAGCACTTCTTAATGGATTTTACTAAAGGCAGTTGGTCTAAACAAGTTGAACGACTAATCAAGTATCATAATAACCTTAATAGTTGAAACAGAAGATATAGCATTTCTTTCATCTTTCATTTCTTAAAGTATTAAATTCCAAAATTTTATTTTAGATGCCTCCCATAAAACATTATTTTTAAAAAGAGGAAAATTATGAACATAACCTCAGCCCCCTTTCAGATTGCTTGTTCTAAAATTTTTTCAATTTTAACTAAAAGTCTGCAGCTTGACCTACATGTCTTCTTTTCAAAAATCTCATAGCAGTGTAACTTTTCAAAGACCTCCTGAAAACACACTTACAAACTCCTCCGCAGCAGCTTTGTGTGAATTTCTCCAGCCTCTGTCTCACTTTCCTATAGAGAGCATGTGTAAAAATGTTACAAGTTTTTTGTGCAGGAAAAGGCGAGTTTTGACAAGAAATCATATCTTAACATCTTAAGTCCAAGGAAGAGGTCTCGGGGCTGAGATGAAGATCTTGCTAGAGAGGCACAGCTGTGGTGCTTTGGGTGATAGAGAAAGCCACTGTAGCACTGTGTAGGCAGAGTTTGCCAGAAATCCACCCTCTAGAATGTCAGGGAAAGCTCCACAGGGGGAGGTGCTTCACCGCAAGGTATCTGCCTGAGAGAGGTGCTAAGGTAAATGCTGGCTTTCAGTGCTACACACTGTAGGAATAGAGCACCAGATATGTCACCCACATTGTAGGACCTAGAGTGAACCTGGGAAGCTGTACTGAAAGTGAGCCAAGAGGCTGACTGGAAGCACCTCAGGACCAGGAAGTACAACTCTTCCCTCCTCCAACACCTATCCAGTGCCCTCTACCAACAATGTTACTGTCAGCTGGAAAACAAAATATTTATTCACAGGACTCACATCCATTGTTGTAAACAATAAAAACATGAATTTGGAGCTGAGAAACAATAAGTGGATAACTGGCAAAGTTCCCAAACATATGTAGTTTAAATTATATTAAGATCTGAGAAGTTACCCCATATGTGGCTCCATGGCTTCCAGATACTGTATTAACTTCAAATGTGGTCCACTCTTACTTGAGGGAGTAAGGCTATGCTTTTCTGCTACAAGAGCTGAGCAGTAGGGGGAAGGAGAGAAAGTATGCTCAGACAAAAAAGAAAAGTCACATACTTGTAATTCTTATCACCTTTATCTTTCAAAGGCAACCCCTCCTGTTGCTTCTGCTTACTTTGTCTAATGTTTCATTATTTCAAAACGCCAGATTTGTTTAAATTTTTTTTCTTTTTCTTTTTTTTTTTTTTTTAAAGATTTTATTTATTTATTTGACAGAGAGAGATCACAAGTAGACAGAGAGGCAGGCAGAGAGAGAGGTAGAGGGAAGCAGGCTCCCTGCCGAGCAGAGAGCACGATGCGGGACTTGATCCCAGGACCCTGAGATCATGACCTGAGCCGAAGGCAGCGGCTTAACCCACTGAGCCACCCAGGCACCCCTAAATTTTTTTTCAATTTTTGTAACCATTATTCGTGGGTTTCCCTGGACTACTTCACACGTCCAGCATAACTAGAAGTCTGGATTTTCATTAAAAAGTAGATATTCAAGTAAAATAGAGTTTCTCAGCATCTTTTTTTCTTTGGTTTGCAGTAGAAACTCAAGTGTCCAAGGGCTTAGATCTCCAAATCTCACTTCTTCAGGGTTATGAAATATTTTCCAAGATGAGTGTGTGTTTGTGTTTTTCTAGAATGATTCTGAAGACAACATCCCTGGTTAGTAATATCACTGTTTTTGACCAGTAGCTGTTGGTCCTCTAACAATTTGTGTTCTCCTTTCACAGAAAAGACTGATTTCTGGAAAGGGACTGTCCCACCCTTTTCAAGTCTCCATTTCTCCTGGGACCCAAAGAATGTATGCAGAGGTGACTTGTGTCACATTTGGCTAAAATGTGGATGAAACAGGAAGATGTTATGAATTCTTTCCTTCTCCAACTGTAAAAGAATGTATTTATGACCTATGTGATGGAAGTACCATAACATGGAAGGAGCCAGGATCTTTGAATTGCTTCATGCAAGCCTGCCCACTGAACACATATTAAGGGATATAGCATAAATAAAAAACTTCTAGAGTGCTAAACTACTACATTTTAGGGTTTATTTGGATAGCAGCTGGCAACACCCTAGCCAATACACCAGAATGGAAGTAATATTTAAGCTCCTGTCTGACATTAAGAAACTAAAAAGATCACATTTATGTTTGAACCAAAAAATATATAGTAATTTTTAGAGCTGAATGTGTCTTTATCTGCTTCCTTAATTACATAGGTTAGACCTGGACTCTACATTTAAATAATCTGCAAATACATGGGATTTTTCTAAGTACTATAACATAGACCACAAGACATTCTGTGACTTAAATTCTGGAATGAAAAGAGAGGAGTGGAATTGAGAATAGATGTATTACTCTATCTTTTATCTGGCATAACTTGAAATGTACAATTCCCAGAATCTAAGAGAATGAAGAAAATGTTGCCCTGCTTTACGAAGTCTGTATCCCAAAATTGTCCTATAATTGGTAGGAGCAGAAGGAAGGATTTTAGAGCATAAGAAGCAAGATGACAGGGTTTGATTCCTGGAAACGGGAATGCTATTATCTATCCCGTAGAAAGCAAGCCCACAGTTTGCCAACACGTCATGTGACTCAGAACTAAGGTAGAGTCTCCCAGTAAAAAGAAACCAAACAAAGGCTAGGCAGATGGAGCTCTAAGCCATAAAAGGTGAAACTGGAGTTGAGAGGCAATAAATAGTGGGACTTAGAGCAAAAATCACAGATCGTTGCAGAAAAACAATAAGAAACAGAAATAGGAACAGTGTGGAGTCCAGTACTCTGGTCTAAGAGCCATGTGGGGTATTTCCTCTCCTCCTAAAATAAGAGTAATAGCCCCAACTTACTTGTCTTTTAAATAAAAATGGAAATTCATTGGGGCGTCTGGGTGGCTCAGATGCCTCAGGTAATGATCCTCAGGGCCTGGGATCTAGCCCTGTAGGGGGCTCCCAGCTCATCAGGGAGTCTGTTTCTCCTCCACTTCTCTCCCTGCTTGTATTTTCTCTCTGTCCCTCTCTCTCAGATGGATAAATAAAACCTTTTTAAAAAGATTTAATTAAAAATGAAATTCACAATTAATTTAATAATGTGATACTGAAATAAAAGTATATCAGTTGTAAAGATGGCACTTCTTAGTTGCCTCCATAAGTATTCCTTCTTTGCCATTGCTGTGTGGGCATTCACAGGTCCAAATTTTTCTTAGAAATGAGAATGCAACTAGAATAGCAATTATGGAAATGTGGATTTAGTCCCAAAATAGATGCCAAATATTTGAACATTCAAAAATGACTGCTGCACCTCAAACATGGAGTGTAGGAAAAAATCAGCCAGAAATGTGTTGCAAGGAGCATCAAGAGAAGTGAAAGTCTGAGATCACCTGACTTCCAAAACTCTGGTAGAATTAGCACTGGAAAATTTTATTTTTATTAATCAAGGAAGCAATTAAAAAAACTAATTACAATCCCTTCTTTATTTGTTATAGGAAAACATGGAATTGACAACTGGAGAAAGAAGGCACTAGAAGGCAAGATTACAACAACTATTCCTGTATTTTTTTTTATTCTTACCTGGAAACATATGGCTAGAAGGCTCGTGTTCCCTTCTAACAAATGGCAAAGTGTACAGTGGCTGAAAGGGAGGTGGGAAAGTTGAAGTTTCAGGACCCAAGTGTGTCTCTGACCATGAAAGCATGGGAGTGCAAATATAACATGTACTTTATATGGAGAAGTTGCCTAATATTCTTAACTTGTTAAGAAGAGATGGGATTCCAATTTATTAATGTATTTGGAACTGAGAAAAGTGAAATCTGCAGGCTGAAGGACTTTAATCTTCAGGGTTAAATGGAGCTGAGTTAGGAATGGATACCCAAATGGATATACATCTAATATTTGGGGCACTGGGTTGAATTTCATTATATATGAAGAACACATAAAGTAAGAAATAGCACTTCAATTAATTATTTTATAGGCCAGCTTAAATATGTCTTAGCTATTTTTTTCTTTTTGTTTGGAATAATGGAAAATTTTGTCACCTTTATAGCAATCTGACTCTGTAATGGGAACAAAATTATTAACAACAACCCAATATTATACAAAAGCTGAAATTTTAAGACTAAATTCTCAAAAAAAAATTACTAATCAATTTACATCAACAATATAAAGATGTATTTTTATAATAATTAATAATATATATGTCATTATAGTGTACATTACCATGTGTTTGACCTTTATATCTCAAAACTTAAAAATAGAAATTTTACTCATTTCTCCCCTTTCATCTCATTTTTAGCAGAGTTCCTTTTTTGTTTGCTTGGTATAGGTATCGTTTCTTTCCACATATATTCCCTATGTGCCAGAAGAAGACTACCTCACCTTCAAAACCTAAGTTGGGCCCAAGTGAACAGATAGTAACCCCATCCATCCTCATCAGTGATTGGCTTAAGAATGGAATATGTGAGCCAGTTTGGACCAATGGGGTGTGAGAGGTTTTCAGGAAACCATGATGCAATTATTCTTTTTGTCTTCTGGAATTCATTCTTTAAATGACTATTTGCCCTTTCTCTTTTACTGTTATAAATTGATCCAAAATCTGGAACTGATACCACGATCTTAATAACAGCCTCACTGATGAAACCAACACATGGCAGGAAGCAGAGCCAAAAGATTTGCTAGAGAAAACAGTGAGAGACACTGAATTTACTGTTAGTCATTTTAGCTAGCAATTGATATCGGGTTTACTGTTTAAAACAGTATTTTTTTTTTAAAGATTTTATTTATTTGATGGATCACAAGCAGGCAGAGCAGCAGGCAGAAAGAGGGGGAGGCAGGCTTCCCGCTGAGCAGAGAGCCCATTGGGGGGCTCAATCCCAGGACCCTGAGATCATGACCTGAGCCGAAGGCAGAGGCTTAACCACCTGAGCCACTCAGGTGCCCCTAAAACAGTTTTATATTAATTTTTCCTGAAGGCATCTAAATGATTGAGTGGAAGTAATTTTTCTAAATATGAAAGGCTTTTCCACATAGATATTTCTCTCCTTTTTTTTTTTTTTTTCCTCTCTCAAGTATTGGGAGATCAGAGACTTGGTTTTTAAATTACTCCAGACCTTGCCTTTGTCTTGTGGCTTTCCCTCTAATCACAGACAGATATCAAGACTAGGCCTATTCTTGATGCCAGAATGTGAAAAATTAATTTCTCCTGAAAACTGAACTTTGGACTTCTGTATCTCAAAAGTTGAAAGTGGAAGTTTTATCACTTCAGCTTAAGAAAATTTCTAATAGCTTTTTAGCACTTACATTGCTGTCTCCTAAACAGGTCCTTTTGTCACACACAGAAAAGGTAATATAATTCTGTTTTTTCTTACAGTTGTTGTCATGGATTTTATTTATACAAGTCACTCAAATTTGAGAATGCAAAGGTTTCTAAATATTATCTACACTGCATAGTGGGAATTCCTATTTCCACTATGTGAAAAGTGAGGAAGATGAAGTACTATTGGAAAACTAATACATCGTGGTCTATTTTGGTATTAATTTGAATTAATCTATCTAGCTGTCATGAGGCCATTGATATATTGTTCATTCTGAGACAGTTCTTTATTGGCTTCATCATACATCAAATCCATGCACCACAGAAATCTATTTGTGGATTGTGGATTTAAAAATAAAATATCTATCTATTGAAATATTAAAATGCAAAATTCTCTTCCATGTCCTGGGAAATAAAGAAGTTGATACATAGGGACATGTATACATAAATAAGAATAAGACACACTGCTTGCCAACAAAAGGAATAATAGATTAGTAAGGATGCAGAGGAAGTGTGGATAAAAATAATTCAAAATAAGAGGAAAAAACGTTTTTCTATTTGTGTTTAGTTTCATTTTGTGTTTGCTTTTGGATGGCTTAGTATAGAAGCAGCTAAATTCAATATTTTGAATAGAAATAATAGTACATTTTATGTCCCTCTTAATTATTAGCAGATTGGAATGTTTAGTAGTAGAGTGTCCTTCTGGTTTTGACATATAAATAATTCTAAGCTTCAGAATTAACTGTGGAAAAACAGAAAATCAGCTAAACTTTTTTTTAGCTGTTCAACATTTTTGCCTTTAAAGAGATTTAACTATAATTACAGAGAAGGGCTTCATTAAATTTTCTCTTATTCCAAGAACTTCAACTTTTGAAGGTGACTCTTGAAACTTATTTTTAAGGAAGCATCAAGCAAGATTTCATTCCTTTATTTTTACTTTAAATTATATTGCCCCTTGCCAAGAATTTTCTTTCCATTTGCAAAGAAATTTATAGATTTTACTTTCAGAAATGTTTTATGTTGTAAATGCAATATTTACATAAAATTACAGCTCTGGTTTTTATCAAAGAAAAGGCAGAGATATTTAGATTTGTCTGCAATTTCACAGGAACAAAAATGATATACAAGGTAGCAACTGTGGATATAATAAGATTCTATAATTACTCTTAGTGATTTCTTATTTATAGTTAGAAAAATGATGCCTTCTTTGTGTCAAAGTAGTCTCACATATGAGGTCAAACCTTTTCATACACCTGGAAAGTTTGTGGTTCTTCTAATTAGTTTATTATCTTGATTACATTCAGTGTAAGAGTGGGTTAGCATAAGAATGGCCATCCTGAAGGCTGGGAAGCCATTTTACTGAGCGTCCCTAACCAGCCGCCACAGCTTGGGTGACTTGAGATAAGAGAAACTAGCTAAAACCTAAAAAACAACTTAATCATATACCCAGGGCGGTTAGAGGGTGGTGCCACAGGGACCAGATGTTAATGAAAAACAAATAGTTAACTTGCAGAGATCACAATCCTGCAAGACAGGAGTCTCCCTTGGTTTACAAATGTCCTAGTGATTTACAACAAAGAAGCTGTCTTCTCAATAGCCCAATTTCCAGAAGTTCCTTGAGGGCTGGTGTCACCCTCCCCACCATAAGACTGAAGGAGGCTGAGGCAGAAGGAAATGTAAATAAAGTTAAATTTCTTCTAAACCTAAATCTCACTTAACCACCAGGGTGACGCCAGGGTGGCAAAAAGTTAAACAAAGTTAAACTGTCAAAGTGGGGCGCAAGATATGTATGTAGCTATGAAAAAGTGCCTTGAAAATGCTATATAAACCCTTGGCTTTGAGTGCTCGGGGTCCTTGTTGAAACCCACTGTGCCAGGCAGATACTTGGACCCCAGCTAGCTGGAAATAAACCTCGCTGTGTGACTTGCATTGTCAAGAGTGTATGCTGTCTAATTGAGGGGTGGTCGACTCCGTACCCTAACATTCAGTAGTTTCATGATTCTCATTTTAATCAACAGTTCATATTTATGGTTGAAAGCATAAAGGTAAATGAAGCAACTCATACAAAAATAAGTTAAATAATTCACTGTGGCAAGGAATAGATCTATAGGCTGTCTTATCATTTTAGGCCAAACATTAAATTTAGCACAACTTGTGGGACCATGAAAACATGATATGTTAGAGTAGATTTTGGTTCTTATGCTGACAAGTTCATAAACATAGTATCAAAAAGATGTATTCATTCCTTAGGAAATCACAGTGGTTAGTTCATCACTTGCCAGCACTTCAGTATCTGCAGGTTAGTATGGTTGATAAAAATAATTTACTCATTCAAAAATAATTATTATTCAATAATACATATTAGACACACTCTCCATGCCGGACATTATTCTAAGCACCAGGATATAGCAGTAAACAAAACACTATCCTTACTATCACACAACCTACAATCTAGTGATGGGGAGACAGACAATAAAATAAATAAACTGAAATAAACCGAAATAGGAAGTAAATGGTACAGAGCAGAAAACAGAAAGAAATAAACAGGGTTAAATAACATAGAGAATGGTATGATTCATACTGGATAGTTAGATAAAGTCTCTCAGGTGAGGTGGTATTTGAAAAAACATTAATGATAGAGCAAATCATGTAGATATCCAAGTTAAAAGCATTCGAGGGAGAAGGAGTAGCAAATGCAAAGACCCTGAAATTGGAAGTGTTAATCCTGTATTCAAGAAACAAAAATAAGGCTATTGTAACTGAAACAGAGTATTAGTAAAATGAAGTGTTAGGAGACATAGTAAAAATCATAACTGGGAACCAGCTCATATATGTCCTTTTAGTGACCATTGTAAGGCCACTGGATTTTACTATAACTAAAAAAAGACACCTCCTAAAGTATTTTAATGAGGGTAACATGGTCTCAATGACATTCTGAAAGGATTTCTCTGAATGCTATTGTGGAGAATAAGCTATAAATGGTAATGAACAGAAACAAGGAAACCCTTGTTAGGAGACCAATGGAATAGTCCAAGTAGGAAATGACTGTGAGAAATGATGGAAACTGGAGAGCAGTCCAATTCTGGAAATGTTCTGAAGGTAAAGACAAGAATTCCTTGCCCCCAAGATTGATTAATATGGAAAAATAAGGTTTTCCTATTTTGATTATACATGCGATTTACAAATGCTTTAGAAAGTAACAATTCAAATCCCTTCTTCCTACCAATTTTGATATTCTTAGAAGATATACCATGTTTTTTTTTTCCTTTGGAACCCCAATAAAGATGAGTATCCATGTTTGATTCTCATAGGAATATAGTTAGATTTCTCCATTCAGTTAAAATAAACCATACTTCTGGTCCAATAAGATCAAAAAACAAAAGAAGAAAGAAAGAAGGAAGGAAATGAGGGAGGGGTGGAGGGAGAAAGGAAGGGAAGAAGGAAGTAAGACAAAGAAAGAAAAAGAAAAAAGAAAGAGATTGATTAGAAATGAAGAAGTAAAAATGCCCTTGTTTGTAGATGACCTCATCATTTTTGTCCAAATCATATGGAATCTATAAGGAAGTTACTAGAATTAATAAGTGAATTTAGCAAGATTTTAGAACGCAAGATTGATACATAAAAGTCAATTTGTATTTATATATAATAGTAACTGACAACTGAAAACTGAAATTGTAAAATCAATACATTTATAGTAGCATCAAAATTATGAAAGACTGGAATCAATCTGACAGACTATACACTAAAATCTGCCAAGCATTGCTAAGAGAAGTTAAGGACTGCCTAAGTAAATGAAGATATGCCATATCTATAAGCAAAACAACTCAATATTAAGATATCGATTCTCCCCAAATTGACCTACAGATTAAATAGAATCTTAATCAAAATCCCAGCAGATATTTTTGTAGAAAGTTTAAAAAAAACCAATTTTAAAATTAAAATGCAAATAACCTACACTAGAAAACCTTGAAAAAGAAGAGGATTTTTAGGACAGAAAAATGACTCTGTAATGGTATATACATGTCATTGTAAATTTGTCTAAACCCATAAAACGTACAATGTTAAGAGTGAAACCTAATGTAAACTATGCACTCGAGGTCATAATGATGTGTCAGCGTAGGGTCATCAATTAATATAAAGGTACCACTCTTGTGGGAGGTGTTAATAAGGTGGGAAGGCTATATATATGTATCGGGATGGAGGGTATATGGGGCATCTCTACCCTTTGTACTCATTTTGCTGTGAACCTTATACTGCTCTAAATAATACAGTCTATTTAAAAAAGGGAAATTTTGATTACTAAAACTACTTGATTTCAAGTATAATGATAAAGTTACAGTCAACAAGACTGGTGATATTGACATAAAATCAGACAAATGGGTCAGTGAAACATAACAAAGAAACAGACATATACAGACATGTAAATAGATATGAACAGCTGATTTTTGACAAAGGAGTAGGGGAAACACAGTAGAGAAAGGACAGGGTTTTCAACAAATGGTGCTGGGACAACAGAAACAACCCATACGCACTATATACTAAAATTAAGTCAAAAGTCAAATGAATCATAAGACATAAATGTAATACATAAATCAAAACTTCTAGAAGAACATCTTTAATCATCAGGGCCATATACTGCAAACTAAAATGTGAAACATGATGTTAGCAAAACAGTGGAGTAGGAAGTTCCAAGCTACCACCCCCCAACAGTTAAAATTGCAGAATTTATTAGAACCAACTTTGTTAGAACTCTGGAAAACAAAGGTTTATAGCAGCCAAGGAAATTTTAAATCAAGACAACGCAACTCTAAAATGGAGGAACAACTTGTCCTTGCCGCACCCCCTCCCTGATTCAGCAAGGGTCAGAAAGATGGAAGTCTTGTTTTTCCAGTGTGGGATGCTAGTCCCTGGCTGTGGCAGGAGTTGAGTAGACCCAACTCCTAAGCTGCAAGGGAGTTTCTTTGGGAAATCAGGGCATTCAAAAGCACGCACTAATATGGGAGAATTCAGAAAGCCATGTGCATGTCCAATGTAAGACGCATGCTCAGAAATATCTGGGATAACTCTAAGCTTTTACCTAGCTAGGTGTTAATAAAGTACCCTGGCACAGAGCAGTCTGGGAAGACTAGGGGAGGTGTGGGAGGGGTTTCATTTGCTTTAGGTGTTGGTACTCAACGAAATCTCTGTCAAAACACTAGTTGAAGCACTGGGTGTGGTGCAAAAATAATGAATACTGTTATGCTGAAAATAAATTTAAAAAAAACCAAAAAACCACTAGCTGAACACAAGCTAAGAACAGACTTCAGTGACCACAATTTAAGGAATAAAAATCTCTGTGAAACCAGTAAGTCACTAAACAAATGGACTAGTCAACTTTCAATAGTCAAAAAAGCTACAAACCCTAGGGAAAGTGGAAAATCTGATTTCCAATGTCACTACATTATGATATTTAAATGTCTAGTTAAAAAAAAAAAATCACAAGGCATGGGTGCCTGGGTGGTGCAGTTGTGTAAACTGCCAGTTCTTGGTTTTAGCTCAGGTCGTAATCTCAGGGTCCTGGGATTAAGCACTGTATTGGGCTCCACACTCCAGGAAGCAGTCTGTTTCAGGATTCTCTCTCCCTCTGCCCCTCCCCAGCTTGCCTGTGCTCTCCACAATTAGCTGTCAAGAAAATGCAAATCCGAACCATAATGAGATCACTCTACATACACACTAGGATGGCTATAATCAAAGAAACAGATAATAACAATGTTGACAGGTTGTGATGATATTAGAACCTTAATATCTGTTGTTGAGAATGTAAAATGGTACGGGCCTTTTAGACTATGATCTGGCAATTCCTCAAAAACTCCCATTGACCCAACATTTCACTCCCAGGTTTATTCCTTAGAAAAATGAAAATCTATGTCCACAAAACAATCTGTACACGAATGTTCATAACAGCATTATTCATAACAGTCAAAAGGTAAAATAACCCAACTATCTATCAACCGATGGAAGGATAAACAAATGTGGTATTTCCATACAATGGAATATTATTCAGCAGTAAAAGTAATAAAGTACTGACAAATGCTATAACATGAATAAGTTTTGAAAAGATTATGACATGTAAAAGAAGCCAGTCACAAAAGGATACATATTGTATTAATTTCATGTATATGACTGTTCAAAACAGGCAAATACAGAGAGGCAGAAAGTAGGCTTGTGCTTGCCTAGAGCAGGTGGAGATGGAATGGGGAATTACTGCCAGTGGGTCTGGGGTTCCTTTGGGACAGCATTAAAATGTTTCAAATTTAGACTGTGGTTATAATTGCACAACTCTGTAAGTATACTAAAACCCACTGAATTATTTATTTAAATCAGTGATTGCATGGTATGTGAATTTTATCTCAATAAACACTTTTACTCAAAAAATTTTAGAGACTTTATTAAAGGAAATATTCATTGGAATAATCTCAGGTTATCCTACTCAGCATATTAACATAAACAATGTGGTCTAAATCAATGGCCTGTAAACGTGGATGCATCACTTGGGAGACTCATAAAAAAACAGAGCCCTGAGCTTTTATTTTCATTAATGATATTTAGGCTGACTTGAAAGAAATGTATCATTTGGCAAACCCCCCATTTCCTCTAAAATCAGCATAAGTTGCCATTTATCATTTACCAAAAGCTGGTTAAATTAATAGTACTCTGATATTTTACTACTGCTACTGACATTCTGCTAGATACAGTAGAGTAATATATGATTAACATAGATATCTATGTATTTCCTAATTTATAAAACAAATGAAAACTCATCATAAAGGTACATGGCAATTAATACCCTGTTATCTCATACCAACTTTCCTTTTAAAAAATATATATATATTTATTTATTTATTTGACAGGGATCACAAGTAGCCAGAGACACAGGCAGAGAGAGAGGGGGAAGCAGGTTCCCTACTGAGCAGAGAGATCAATTGGGGGTTCAGTCCCAGGACACTGGGATCATGACCTGAGCCAAAGGCAGAGGCTTAACCCACTGAGCCACCCAGGTGCCCCTCATATCAACCTTTCTAAACTGAAATTTTCAGTTTACTCAGGATAATAAGATCTTTAAGAGGATATGCCAAGTAAATGGATTATTTTATAATAACACTAAAACAGAGGTGGGAAGACTAGAATTATTACATCTTATTTCACATAAAAGGTATTTTTTCTCCTATCTCTCATATTGTATCCTCCGGGAAGCTACCTATTAGCAATAAAATAAAATTGAATTATTACTTATTTATGTCTCTTCTTTTCACACTTACTAAGGTATTACCATTGTTTCAAGCCTATATTCCTCAAGAAATAACTAGTTTTTATGTCCAGTTAAAACCTGATATTCCTTCATCCCTATAGCCATTCACTAATTTTTTTTTTTAACTTTTAAAGATTTTATTTATTTGACAGAAAGAGAGAGAGAGCATGAGCAGGGAGAGGGGCAGAGGGAAAGAGAGAAGCAGACTCCCCACCGATCAAGGAGCCCAGTGAAGGGCTTGATCCCTGGACCCTGGGATTATGACCTGTGCCAAAGGCAGATGCTTAACAGACTGAGTCACCCAGCCGCCCCCCATTCACTTTCTTAAAACACATTCAGTTTTTCTATAGTGTTGTCAGACTCTGCCTTTTTTGCATACTTTAGGAACAAGGCACAATCCTTGCCTTAAGGGAAGAAAGACAGTTAAGAAAGACAGCAGTTTCAACAGAGTTAGAATCACCAGGGGAGGCGAACTCACACAGTGATCGATGTAAAGCAGCAAAAGCATAAGTGACAGCAGGCAGAGAAATGGAGGTTAAGGAAGATTTAACAAAATAGAAATTCTTGAGCTCTGGCATGATGAGTTTGCCCCTTTGCCAGAGAGGCGTGGCTGGTTACATACCGAAAAAAGAAAAAACAGCATTTATAAAAGCAGGGAAATACTAAATTGTATAGAACAGTTATATTAAAACAGAATTGCATTTTTACCTCTGCTTCTAGGAAGACAGAGAAGAAATACTTTACCTACTATTCCTTCTATGCACATGTCTACATGAGGAGAGGAAGTGCTGTGAATGATGGAAGTATGGTGATGCAGCATTAGGCAACTATTGACCTTTAGACGGTATGTCAGGAGGAAGGTCACCTCCCCACTTCCGGATTTCAGTTGACAAAGGTTAACTGAAACAACAGAAAACAAAACCACCATGGAAAAGGGGGGCTATTGTACTTTGAAATGCAAATTGAAAGAGAAAAAATAGTCTTATTTATTTCACAATCATTCTCTGTCTTGAATCAATTCAAGATACAAAAGAGTTTGCCTTCCTACTGATTATATCAATTTTTAAATTGCACTCATTGCTATTTTTCTCTTATTCAGAAAGATTTATTGGATGTCTGTTACGTGCCAGGAACTATTCTCGGTAGAGCAATAAAAAAACATAAAAAATTTTCACACTCATGAAGCTTAAATTCTAGCTGGAAAGATATAGGAATAAACAAATAGTGAAACAGACAAGCAAAAAGGATGTCAGAAGGCACAAGTATCACAAAGAGAAATAAAGCAGACCGATGGGATGGCGATTATACATGGAGAGTTACTATTTTCATTGGGATAGTCAGGGAAACTGACTTATCCCAAGATTAATGCATGATGATGGCAGCAAATTTTAACAAATAAAGATGAACAAAATGAAAAACTGAAATATTTTTTATTTTATGACCTGGGGAGAGAGAGTCAGTGTTAATATTGTATTTTAATAACAATGAACATCCATAATTATTTCATGAGTCTAATTTCAAATGTCAGTCAACAACCATTACAAAATTAGAGTTATGATCAACATTATCATAATTTTTTTCTAGTAAGTTACTACCACTGGCATTGGATGGGAGTAACCACTTCTTGAAATACTTTTTTAACATTGGTTAATGCCATTCATCTATATATGATGAAATCTGAGTTGTCTTTTTTTAGTTTTTGTCATCAGCACAATCATTCTATATTGTCTTTAAAACACAGTAAGGAAGGCACTTGGGTATCTCAGTCAGTTCAGGGTCTGCCTTCCACTAAAGTCATGATCTCAGGGTCCTGGGATCAAGCCCCGCATCAGGCTCCCTGTTCAGTGGGGAGTCTGCTTGTCCATCTTCTTCTGCACCTCATTACTGCTCATGCACTCTATCTTTCTCTCTGCTCTCTCTCTCAAATAAATAAGTGATATCTTGGAAAAAAAAAAACAACATAGCATGCATCGTGTGATGGAATCTATGTTCATCCAATTTAAAGAACTATTCTTTTTAAAGATTTTATTTATTTGACAGAGAGAGCGAGAGAGAGAGATCACACGTATGCAGAGAGGCAGGCAGATGGGGGGAAGCAGGCTCCCCGCTCAGCAGAGAGACTGATGCGGGGCTCGATACCAGGACCCTGAGATCATGACCTGAGCTGAAGGCAGAGGCTTAACCCACTGAGCCACCCAGGCGCCCCAAAAAACTATTTTAAAGAACAGGGGAATACGTTTTCTCACAGTAGGCTAGAATGGTAGTATACTGCCTTATTTCAACAGTGCATGTATAGCACAAAACCTCAGTTACCCTTTGCAGAGGGTTTTAAATATTTTTACAGCTTTACTGAGATATAATAGGTGTATAATAAACTGCACATATTTAGCTGTATAATTTGGGAAGTTGTGACATTTGTACAAACCCAAGTAATTGTTACCACAATCAAAAAATAAACATTTCTATTATTCTCAGTTTCTTTTGGCCCTTTCATAATCTAAACCTCATCATATATCCTCATTCACTTCCCAGGAGAATATTATTTGCATTCTGTCACTCTAGATTTGTTTCCAATTCTAGGATTTTATATACATTGCATAATATTATCTTCATTTTTTGTCTAGTTTCTTTTATTCATCAAAATTATTTTGGGATTTTTTCAAGTATTTGAATGTACCAATGATTTGTTCCTTGTTGTGTTAAGTATGAATATAATACAATTTGTTTATCCATTCATTGATTAAAGGACATTTGGATTGTTTTCAGCTTTGGCCATCATGACAAATAATGTTGTTATGAACACTCATACAAGTATTTTTGTGGATGTATTTTTCATTTATATTAAGTAAATACTTGTTGGGTGATATCGTAGGTATGTGTTTAAGTTTGTTTTGTTTTGTTTTTTTTAAATATCTTAACTGTTTTTCATATTGGTTGCCTCATTGTACCTTCCCACCAGCAGCCTCATCCTCTACCCCAGCCTCAGTTTTGAAGACCCTTTGTTACAGCAGCTCTGCTGAACATAAGTCACAGTTCACACCATACAGGAACTGAGACACTTAAGGACTCAGAGAAACATCAAGGTCAGCTTCAGCGGTATGAGAAGATCTACTTTTAAGTTCATTTTGTCATAGTCATGCTTCAAGTTGGTTCTAGGCAACTTTTTTTTTTTTTTAAGATTTTTATTTATTTATTTGACAGATCACAAGTAGGCAGAGAGGCAGGCAGAAAGAGAGGGAGAAGCAGGCTCCCTGCTGAGTAGAGAACTCAATGTGGGGCTCTATCCAAGGACCCTGAGATCATGACCTGAGCCGAAGGCAGAGGCTTAACCCACTGGGCCACCCAGGTACCCCGCTAGGCAACTTTTGAGAGAGTCTTCAACCCAGGAACTAAAAGATCAATCTGGAATAATGGAATACTCTACCCTCAACTAATTTAACCTTCCTTGATGCTATGCCTCAAAAAACAATGAAATCTGGACATCAAAGTTCATGAGATCCAAGTCTGATGACTTTTGATCTCCTCTCTTTCTCCTTTTGGCTTTCCCCAAATCACTCACAGATGGGAAAGGAGCTAGGTCATTGTACTTTACCCCATGCTTCTCAAATGATACATTTACTAAGGTTCTGCTGCGTAATGGAAAGCAGTCACATTAAGCCATATCCCCATCCCCTTCTGAGAGTACCCTCCATCAAAGATAACAAAAATCATGAGTTTGGTGTGGATGTTTCCTAACAATATTTTATACTTTACCATACATACAATACATAAATAATATATACGTATATACATGAGCAATATACTAAATTATTGCATAAAGAATTTTCATTTTTTCTATTAAGAATACCCAAATAAGGTATAGGAGTTACATGTCCTTTTTCTGTTCTTTTAATGATTACCAGTAACAACTACTAGACATACTTACAGTAATATTTTAGTAAAACATTCTAAAGTAAATCAGTGTATCAACCCACAAAAAAAAGGATCTTACCAAACTTTTTTGAACTCCCACTTCGTATCCCAAACCACATTAAGTATGAATGTATTTGTTATTTTATTTTAGTGTCCTTTAATTTTTTCAGAGTGTTTTATATGTTGCTCACCTTTCTTTCTAGAATCCCACTCCTTCTGCCTGGGGTTATTTTTCTTCCTGGTATAATATGTTATCAGTGACAGACTTTGGAGTGATTGAAGAACAAACACTTCAGAAACATGTTCATTTTATTTAAGCCTGTTTTTTTTTTTTTTTTTAAAGATTTTATTTATTTATTTGAGAGAGAGAGACAGTGAGAGAGAGCATGAGCGAGGAGAAGGTCAGTGAGCGAAGCCGACTCCCCATGGAGCTGGGAGCCGGATGTGGGACTCGATCCCGGGACTCCAGGATCACGCCCTGAGCCGAAGGCAGTCGTCCAACCAACTGAGCCACCCAGGCGTCCCATTTAAGCCTGTTTTTAAACTTCTGAAAGAGAATAAAAAATTCTAAGCTGCTGTTGCAAATAATAGAAATCATATTGGAGTCTTCATAATGTGAGGTGAAAAGGATAGTTCTGATAAAAACAATTTCAATACACCTATATTTTAAACTCCAGTATTTGGATTTTAATTTAAAATGCAGTTAAATCTGAAAAATTTATAATAAATCTAATTAATGAACTGATGTGATATTAAAAGCAAGCCATACATTTTGACTCATATTTTTCTAAGTATTTCATGATATTAACAAACATAAAAATTTACATTTATAAATGCAGAGAGTACTTTTCATGGACATTATATGGCAAGATATCATAACACAGAAAAATTATTACTTCCAATCATGCAGAAAAATTTGTCTTAAGACTCATTTCAACTTGATTAGTGAGAAGACAGGATTCTGCTTAACACCCTGTGTTGTAAATATTCTGAATGACCAGTATCTCTTAGTAGTAAAGGGAAATAACTCACAGCATGGTGCCTAGATAAACAATGCTTCAGATCCTAGTGATTTCCATCATAGTTTTCCTTTCATTTAAAGGTGATTCTGTGTATAAGGGATACTAACTTTGTTATCACTTTTGTTTCCTTTTTGAAATGTCTTTTTTTTTTCTGTCTTGATAGCGATGATCTGTTTTGATGTATGTGTGTGCATGTATGTGTAATAACTTAAAAATAGTTTAGATGTAGATATCCAGGTTCAAAGATATTTTCCTTCAGCACCTTGAAGATATTCCATTGTCTTCTGTGACATAAATTGTTGCTAAGATAAACCCTACTTTTAATATGATTGTCTTTTCTGCATAGGAAATCTATTTTTACTTTAAAATGTTTTAAATATTGTTCATTGTTCTTAATGGTATGCATTTTTTATCTCATTCTTTAAAGTTTATTAGATACACATCACAGCTTCTTGCTATAGCTTCTCTTTCATAGACCCTATCTTTTGTTGAATTGTGGAAATCTACCTATTACCAAATTCACTTCTTCAGTTATGTCCAAACTGAATTTATGTACTGATTTTTAAAGTTAATGGCTAATTAATGTTAAAAGTTAATTTTTTTAAATTCTCAAAATGGTTAATTTCCAAAAAATAGTTCTTAGTTTTCTTCACATTGTTTTACAATCTCTTATCCATTACATGGATGCCCTTTGAAGATTTAAAATAAGCATATTTTAAAACTTCTTCAAATTACTTTAGTGATCTGATGGGATGCCTTCATGGCTCAGTGGGTTAAGCCTCTGCCTTCAGCTCAGGTCATGATCTCAGGTTCCTGGGATTGAGCCTCGCATTGCTCTCTCTTCTCAGTGGGGAGCCTGCTTACCCCTGTCTCTCTGCCTACTTGTGATCTCTCTCTCTGTCAAGTAAAAAAAAAAATTACTTTACTGATCTGAGTGTTTTTTTCTCAGGTATGATTTTTCCACTCATGAGTATGTTCTTTTTCATGGCAATGGATTTTTCGTTTGTTTTGTTATTTTTATTTGATAGCCCATTCTGCACTGTTTTTCAACATATTCACATATTCATCCCTTCCTGTTAGAGGGTTTCACGAAGGTTTCAGAAGAGACTTTAAGGAGAGCACAAATTAGGTCTTACATTATTAGTGATGAGTAGCACAGACTATCCCAGAACCTATATCTTGCACACTGTGGGCTCGGTTCGGGACTTGCTCTGCCTTACCCAAATGAATGCCAGGTAAGGTGTAATTTGAACTTCAGGTATGTAAAAGAAACTATTTCATCTCCTGTGCATAGGTGGAGAATTTGGTTCCACATCTGAATCTGGTTTCAGCCCCTGACTTTACCAAAGTTCTAGTCTTTTAGCATTTGCCCAGTTTTGCTCTTGCCTCTCCGGTTTTTCAAGCCTCTGTACAGGTTCCTCATCATGTCCCTAGCTTTTAAATATTGAATCATCCTAGGGTTCTGTCTTTAGTTCTTAATTCTATTCTATCTACACTCTGTGCCTTAAAACCTAACAAAACTTCATGATATTAAACAGTGTCTACGTTTTGATAGTTCCCAAATGCCTATCTCCAGAATGAATCACTTCTCTGAACTCTGAACGTGTATATTCATATACCCACATGATAACTTCAGGTGGATGTCTAACAAACATCTCTACCTCAACATTTCCAAATCTGAGCTTTCACTTTTCCCCTCAAACCCACTCCTCTTACAGTTTTCTTCATTTCAGTATAGGAACTCCATTTTTCAATCGATCAAATAAAATAACATAGAGGTATTGCCAAGCACCTTTTCTTACACAAACATACAGTGATCTCCCAGGAAATCCTCTCGAAACGTACCCTGAAACTGTATCCAGAAGAAACCAATATCTTTTACCTTCTATCTGCCACTCCATCTGTGACACCATTGTCTCTACCCAAATTACTGAAATATTCTTCTAATTGAACTATCGTTTCTGTCCTTGCCTCACTTTTTCCCTTCCCAACACAGCTTCCAGGATAACAATTTCAAAACATAAGTCACATCACACCATTTCTAAATGGCTTTCCGTCTAATTCAAACTAAAAACAAATGACCTTGTTGATTTATTTTTATAATCAAGTGTTCAATTTCTATTCTGAAATTTCCTCTTGCAATGCTCCTCCTTGATAATTCCTCTCATACCAAACTACTGGTGTTCCTCATACATACCAGGTCCTTATACCTCATTTCCTCTTTGCCTAGAAGTTTCCCTCCACCCCCAATATTCATATGGCAAATCCCCTTACTTTGATTTTGATATTTCCTCAATTGTCACTTTCTCGGTGAAGCTTTTTCATTGTTATTTCCCATACTCTGACATTTTATATCCCTTTTCAATATATTAGTTCTCTCTTTCACATTTATCACTATCTAAAACACTACATATTTTACTTAATTCTCTAGTTGCATTTTCCTCCCCCCTATTAAAACATAAACACATTACAGTCGGGGGTGGGGGGTGTTTGTTTAATTCACTTCTATATCCAAGAAGCTAGAATAAAACCTGGCCAAAAAACAAACAAACAAACAAACAAACAAAACAAATAATAAAAATTTTTATATTAAGGTATGATTTTAAAAAGATTTCCATTTGGGGGGCACCTGGGTGGCTCAGTGGTTAAGCCTCTGCCTTCAGCTCAGGTCATGATCTCAGGGTCCTGGGATTGAGCCCCGCATTGGGATCTCTGCTCAGTGGAGAGCCTGCTTCCGCTCTCTCTGTCTGCTTCTCTGCCTACTTGTGATCTCTGTCTGTCAAATAAATTTTTAAAAAATCTTAAAAAAAAAAAGATTTCCATTTGGGGTAATGAAAAAGTTCTGTAACTAGATACTGGCAATGGTTATACAACATTTTCAATAAATTTAATGTTACTGAATTGTGCATTATAAAATGGTTTAAATGGTAAATGTTATGTGTGTCTTATCACAATAAATAAAATGTATGTTAAAAAAGAACCATGAGTTTATACAAATATAAAGATAACTACATGTGAAAAATTTTACTTAACTCATTTATTAGTAAGAGAAATTGTAAAAAGTTATGATTGGTTCAAAAAGCATTTGAGAAAAAAATACACATATAAAATTTAAAAAGAAATGTTAAACAAAGATTTCTGGATAAAATATAAAATTATTTAATACTCTATAGAATCCAAGAATCATAATCTTTTAGGTTATCTGTTCTATTAGTTGGAAATTATCTGTATCTCTGCAGAAAGAATATCTGTAAGCTAACCTCTACTCTTACAGAGATGAATACAATCCAGAAAGCAAGGGCATTGACAACTCAGGATATGTCCTGTGAAGTTCACACTCTCTGAAACATTTATGTCATGTTAACTGACTGTAATTTAAATAAAAAGTAAAAAAATAAAGTAACTGCAAGTCTAAATAAATAAATAAATAAAACATATATTTAAACTGTTTTTATCTATATAAACCTAAGGAAGGCTGAATAATTCTTCAAATTTGACATTTCTCCCTTATTTAACATAGAATATGTATCTCATTGGATCCAATAATCATTTAAGCTAATTAGAAATATAAGTATATTAATCAAACCTGATTTTTCTAATATCTCCCTTTTTATAAGACGAAACAAATTTATGGATTTCCCATGAGTTCTACAGAAAATTTCATAGAGAATTTCAGTTGTGAAAAATATTGTGAAATTTTTATTTTATATTTTCTAAATTTAGGGTTGAAACTTGAAAGTCAAGGCACCTGGATGGCTCAGTTGTGTCTGTCTTCAGCCCAGGTCATGATCCCAGAGTCCTGGGATCAAGCCCCCACAGGAAGCCTGCTTCTCCCTCTCCCACTCCCCGCGCTTGTATTCCCTCTCTCACTCTCTCTCTGTCAAATAAATAAATAACATTTTAATTAAAAAAAAGAAAAGAAAATTGAAAGTAAAAAATCAGGAGTATTCAAAGATCTGTAACTAGATTAATACCAATCATGATTGACAGAGAGACAATATTCTGTTGCCTATGTAACCAAAGGGACAATAAAATATTTTAAGATAAACCCAGAGGACAATTATGATTTTAAGGAAACAGCACATTGGGGCACCTGTGTGGCTCTTTTGGTCAAGCATCTGCCTTTAGCTCAGGTTATCATCTCAGGGTCCTGGGATGGAGCCCCACATTGGCTCCCTGCTTGGTAGGGAGCTTGCTTTTCTCTCTCCCTCTGCCTGCCACTCTCCCTGTCTGTGCTCCCTCCTTCCCTCTGTCAAATAAATAAATAAAATGTTTAAAAAAAAAAAAAGGAGACAGGCCTTTTACAAGTAAGAAAATTTTACAAGTAAGAAAATTTTTCTTTAACAACTGAGGACATAATAAACTCTATACAGAAAACAACCAATTATGCTGAAAAGAGATAAAACCTCTGATAATGGACACCACTATATAGAAGATAGAGAACAACTTTTTACTGTCCTTTATTAAGACTCTAATTTAACATTTTAACAGAGAAAAACATTAATATAATACTTAGATTAATATAAGAATTTATAGTAAAAATTTTAACTCAGCTTTCTTTTTTTAAAGATTCTATTTATTTGATAAAGACACAGGGAGAAAGGGAATACAAGCAGAGGGAGTGGCAGTCTGAGCAGGGAACCTGACACAGGGCTCCATCCCAGGACGCTGGGATCATGACCTGAGCCGAAGGCAGTCGCTTAACCGACTGAGCCAGCCAGGTGCCCTGAATGTCTCCTTTAATACCATTCACTTGGCTCTATCATGAGTGCACTTGGGCATCTCAATGAATGATCTCCAAAATGAAGTACAATTTTCAGTAGCTGAAAAACATGGTTTCATGTTTTTCTCAGTATAAAATAAAAACATCAAAATTTTTACTTAAATCATTAGTTAATATGGAAACCAGTAAGGATTATGACTGGCTTATAGAGTCTTTAAGAATAAAAGAGGGATAAAACACACTGGAATAAAACAAATGTTAGGATAAGATTTCTGTGTTAGATATGAAACTACCTATATCTAACATGATCACACACAATAATCTTCAGTGTTATCTGCTCTACTGGGCAGACATTATCTGCTTCTCTTCCAGACAAAAATCTACAAGTTAACCTTTTGCCCCTTCAGAGTTGAAAACTGCCTGACTGGCCAATAGATAGTCAAGCGAGCACAGCAGTGAAAGAATGCCAATAATCTTTCTTAGCTATTTCAAGATAAAATAATTTTCTGGCTATTACCTATAATAAGTCTCTAGGTTTTATCAGACTTCAATTTACTTCCAGTGGCCTCAGCTATATGTATGTTTACTGCTGTCTTATCTTTCATTTTCACAGCTTTAGCTCCTGCTTAGTACTTGAATTTAAGAACTTATATAGAAGAAAAATAATATTTGAAACTCTCTAGTGGTGGGATAAACTGACATTTCTTTATAATATGGTTAGTTTGTTAAACCATAAAAAATTTCCATTCCAAAGCCAGATAAACTTATATTTAGAAAGCTATAATAGTTTCTCTTGATTACATGGTCTTTTTCATCATTTTGATAACAAAACAAATAAATGTCCTAAAAAAAAGCTTTGCTAGACAGATTAAAAAGATAGTTATGAGTTCTGTTATATTCAAATTGTAAAGTTTCATTTCCAGAGTAGTTTTTACCTATATTAATCTAACATCAAATCTTTTGCTTTAATGATGATATCTGCCATAAGATCTCAATGAAGTTTTATGCAAGGATTAGATAAAAAGTTACTCCAGATAATTACAGTTTTTGATGGTCCATTCTTAGCATATGAATATTCTTTATAAAGGTATCACTTGAATTGATATTACCACTACATTACATGTTAACTAATAATTTATTGGACTAATTTATTTCCATTAATTTTCATAAGCCAGCCTTTTTTTTCTTAACACTAGCAAACATTGAACACTATAATGCCTAAAAACCTCTCTTTCTATTCCATGTAATGAATTTCTTTATTCCTCTTACCCTTGGTCTTTATATGAATATCACAGGGAATTTAGATGTCTTCTGCCCTTGTTTTCAGTACAGTGTGAACTCATATAGACATTTCCAATACCCTATTTACCACCCAAAGCTATTTTTTTTTCTCTTTCCAGTTAATGGGTTCTTGCTCTACCTGGTGAATAAGCAGAGAATAAAATAGGCTCCAGCTATATCATTCCTTTGTGGATAGATTCCCAAACTTTGTAACTTTCCTTATCCTTGTCAAAAATGTATCTGTTTTTGTCTCACTTCTTCAAAGAATCTGTTTTCCAGGAGATATTTTAATAGTAACTCATTGTCTTATTTAATATAGTAACTCACCGTCTTTCTTAAAAACACATATTTTAATAAAGGCCTCAATGAAAAGCAGTACCTCATAGAAATTCAGGTTTCATTAATAATCAACTATCAGAAAAAGAATTTAAGAGAATTCTATTTACAATTATATCAAAAAGAATAAAATGCCTAGGAATAAATGTTACCAAAGAGGTAAAAGACCTGTACTCTGACAACTGTAAGACATCAATCAGAGAAACTAAAAAGACAAACAAATAGAAAGATAGATCATACTCGTAGATGACAAGAATATTAGAATGTCCATACCATCCAAAGCAGTCTACAGATTTAATACAATGCCTATCAAAATACCAATGGCATTTTCACAGAACTAAAATGATTAATCCTAGGGGTGCCTGGGTAGCTCAGTGTGTTGGGGCCTCTGCCTTCAGCTCGGGTCATGATCCCAGGGTCCTGGGATCGAGCCCCACATCGGACTCTCTGCTCAGCAGGGAGCCTGCTTCTTCCTCCTCTCTATCTTCTCTCTGCCTGCCTCTCTGCCTACTTGTGATCTCTATCTGTCAAATAAAGAAATAAAATTTTAAAAATAAATAAATAAAATAAAATAAAATGATTAATCCTAAACTTTGTATAGAACCACAAAAGACCTGGAAAAGCCAAAGCAATCTTGAAAAAGAACAAAGCTGGAGGTATCACACTATTAGATTTCAAACTACAGTTCGCCCTTGAACAACATGGGGGTTAGGGGGTTATGCTCCTGGTATGGTCAAAAATTCATGTATAACTTTCTTTAAGATTTTTTATTTATTCATTTGAGAGAGACAAGACAGAGAGAACAAGAGAATGAGTCAGGGGTGGGGGAGTGCCAGTTTGAAGCAGACTCCCCACTGAGCAGGGTGACCAATGCAGGGCTCAATTCCAGAACCCTGGGATCAGGCCATGAGCTGAAGGCAGAAGCTTAACCAACTGAGACACCAAGGCACTCTATAACTTTTGATTCCCCAAAACTTAACTAAAAAACCACTGTTGACTAGAAGCCTTACTGGTAACATAAATTGTCAATTAACGCATATTTTGTATGTTATATGTATTATATACTCTGTTTTTACAACAAATTAAGTTAAAGAAAAGAAAATATTATTAAGAACATACAAGTATAGTACTGTACTGTATTTATTGAAAAAGAAATCTGCGTAAGTGGACATGTATGGTTTAAAGTTGTGTTATTCAAGGGTTAACTGTATACTACATAGCTACTATAATCAAAACACTATGGTAGTGGCACAAAAACAGACACATAATTCAATGGGACAGAACAGAGAGCCCAGAAATATACTTGTACATATATAGTCAATTAATATATGACAAAGGGGACAAGATAGCCTCTTCACACATTGGGAGAACTGGGCAGGCTACATGCAAAAGAATGAAACTGGACCACTTTCTTACACCAACACACACAAAAAAAACCCTAAAATAAATTGAAGACCTAAATGCAGGCCTTGAAACCATAAGAATCGTAGAAAAAAATCATAGGCAGTAAACTCTTTTAGCAATATTTTTTGGACCTGTTTTCACAGGCAAGGGCAATGAAAGCAAAAATAAACTACTGGGACTGCAACAAACTGAAGAACATTTGTACAGCAAAAGAAACCATCAATGAAATTAAAAGACCACCTACTGAATGGGAAGACATATTTGCAAATGATATATCCAATAAGAGATTAATATCCAAAACCAAAACCAAAAAACCTCACACACCTCAACACCAAATAACCACAATCTGATTTTAAAAAGGGTAAGAGCACCTGATAGGCATTTTGCAAAGAAGACATATAGATAGCCAACAGACACATGAAAAAGTGCTCAGCAGCACTCTTCATCAGGGAAATGCTAATCAAAACTACAATGAAATATCACCTCACACCTGTCAGAATGACTAGTATCAAAAAGACAAGAAATAGCAAGTGTTGGAGAGGATGTGTAGAAAAGGGAACCTTTATACACTGCTGGTGGGAATGTAAACGGGTGCAGTTGCTCTGGAAAACAGTATGGACCTTGTTCACGATTAAAAATTGAAATACCATATGATCCAGCTACTTCACTTCTTAGTATTAATCTGAAGAAAAACAACAGTAGCTCAAAAAGATATATGCATTCTACATTCATTGCATCATTATAACAGTCAAGATATAAGAGGAACTTAAGTGTCCACCAACAGATAAATAGGTAAAGAAGCTGTGGTACATATATACTTAATGGAATATTATTCAGTCATAAAAAAGAATGAAATCTTGCCATTTGCAACAACATGGACAGACCTAGAGAGTATTACACTAAGTGGACTAAGTCTGAGAAAGACAAATACCACATGATTTTACTTACATATGGATTCTAACAAACAAAACAAAAAGGAAACAAAACAGACTCATAAATACAGAACACAAATGAGCAGTAACCAGAGTAGAGGTGGTGGAAGTATGGGTGAAAGAAGTGAAGGGAATTAAGAAGTACAAACTTCCAGTTATAAAATAAATAAGCCATGGGGATGGACTTAAAGTACAATTTAGGGAAAATAGTAACACTGTAATAACATTGTATGATAACACTATGGTAATGGAAGGTAACATGGTAATCACTTCATAATGTATATAAATATCAAATCACTCTGTTGTATACCTGAAACTAATATAACATTGCATGTCAACAATACTTCAATATTTTTTTTAATTCTTTCTCTTTTAAAAAATAAAAAACCCTTCAGGTTTATTAGTTTCAGGGCTGTTATAACAAATTGTCACTGTTGGGTGGGTTAAAACAACAGAAATTTATTCTCTCACAGTTCTGGAGGATAGAAGGTGTTGGCAGTGACAAATTGTATACTCTTTCTGAAGGAGCTAAGGAATATGTTCTACGATGTTCTTTAGTTTCTGGTGTACCAGCAAGTTTTGGTGTTCTTTGGCTTATTGATGTTATCATTCTAAACTCTGTTTCCCTCATCCTATGGCATTCTCTCTGTGTGTCTTCTATGTCATTTCTCTTCTTCTTATAAGGACACTAATCATACCAAATTAGGGCTTGCCCTAATTCCCTGCTATGTTATCTTAACTTGATTGCCTAACTTGATTTTAACCATTCCATTTCCAAATAAAATCACATTCGCAGGCACCAGGGGTTAAGATTTCAGTATAACTTTTTGAGGGGGAACATAATTCAACCCACAATCCTAGGATTTGCACCACAAAGTTCCAATTCTTCCCAGATGGTTAAAAGTGCTCTAGCCCCAAACATCAGGAGACATGCAATTTAAATTGTCCATCAACTGCACTTTTCATGCTGTAAGGTGACTATTCTTTCACATCCTTTTTGTTTGAATGCAGACATGCTTGGGTTTTGCTCTCAATATTGAAGCCGTAATAGTGAAGGAAAATTAAGGGAGGTATGCTAATCTGCCTCATACATCATCTGCAAAATTGTCAGGTAAATTCGGATTCCAAAATTTTTGTTTTAGTGTTAGTGACTAGAAGCAGAATAAACATGGTTTGATTTGCAGTCAGCTTGCTATGTTTGTGACATTACAGCAGTAGAAAAAATATTGTTGAGAAGCATAAACTAAGAAAATTTAATACGGAAGTCATTGATTTAGTCTTGGGAGAGACTCTTTTTCAAATAATAGATGAATTTTATTGCTGCTTTTAACATTCACTATATTTTTCAGCAGTGTTGCCATATAAATATTAAAAATATCTTTAAAAGTAAATTATATGCAAATATATGGATATTAAATATCACATGATTGTAAAGCTATTAGATACTGTTTTTAAGTCTACAGGAAAAGCTAATTTGAGCCTGACTAATTCACATTTTTGATATTTCAGTAAGGGTTCAGTTTAATTTTACCTTTGCTTTATGAGAAAATAATTTGCTAAGCATATTTATCTTATGAAGAAATTGCTCTGTTTATGTGACAAATTGTATACATATTTCTTGTAGCCTGGAAACATTTACATCTGAATAATTGATACACTAATTATAAATCATTCTTAGCTGTTAGTTAAATAAGTTTTCTAAGTTCTACTTCCAGAGGAGGAAACTGTCTAAATCAAAGCAGAATATAGCATAGTAGAAGCTGTTATAAAAAGGGATTTCTATATAAGAAAAAGCTTTTTAATACATAATTTTACCTATTTAAATATACCTGCCCTTTTTTCAAAGAAATAAATTAGAACACGTTTCCTATATTAGATTTTATTCCTGATCATTAAATTGCTCATATTCTGAGCTAGAAAGCAAAATTTGAATGGTTAATATTAAAGATTGATGGATTCTATAAATGAGTGAGAGATGGACACCATGGAATTGTTCTTATACATTGTGGAACCAAATATAGTTTCATTTATTATGCAAAAAACTGGGTAATTGTACAAGATTGCATTCTTTTAGCACAGTGGGTGTACTGAAGATGTACACATCTAACATTACTCAACAGGATTTAGATGTTGGAAGTCTGGATGAATCTGTTACAAAAATTTACACAAGAAAAATCTCAAGACATTCTAATTTTGTAATGAGTTCTCACAGAGTCAAAAGCTAGTGGGGTTATTGAGAATAATGAAGAGAATTCATGCACTGAAATGCCAGAAGTAAAACAGAGTTAGTTGTTCAGGCATTTCAGAGAAAAGCAGAACAAATCAGAGACCTGAGGCTCAAATTCCACTGAACACATGGCTACTCTTTTACCCTTGCTTATTTCCATACCTGTGCATTCAGTAGATTCAAGCCTCAAGATCCTCATAGGGCTTAAAGGACTTCAAACAAACTGGAGAAAATACTGACAACCATCACCATACTAGATCAGTCATGAATTAGCATATCATTTTATGCCCACGTCACATGATTACATAACCATTTTACTATGGTTATGATGTCACAGATTCTTTGGATTATATATCAAGAAGTTGACTAAATGTCTATTATCTGTATTTTAGACTTAGCCCTTCTGAGTGAAGTTCACATTTAGACTTAGGCTTAATTAGTGAGGAGAGTTTTCACTTAGGGATAGCTCTCCTAGGAAGAGAAAGATCTTTGCTATTTGACCATGATGATTTAGCATAGATTTTTGTGACCCCTAATGATCCTTCTAATTCATAAAAACAGTTCTGAAAGACTGAGCCGTTGTATAAATTGAGGGAAAATGCTATATATATTTTGTGTGTTTATATTGATATTTCAATATTGAGTGGCTATTCCATTAATGATTATGCCACAGTAGGGATTACAAAGATTGTGGCATGGAATGGCTGCTCCTGAAAATCTTAGATGTTACTTAGGGAAAAGGTGTAAGTCCTTGAATGCCCAGCTCAGAACATGGGAATAAAGAAAAGGAATTAGAAAGTCTCTATGAAAGCTTTAAAAGTTTCCTTATCTTCCACAGTCGTAAAACAAATACTGAGCTTGAGTGTAAGGGTTATGGGGTTTCAGTGCCAATTGAATGTAGCACTCTACCAAGCCTCTTCACTAGCATTAAGGCATGGTGTGCAAGACACTGGAACCTAGAATAGTGGGTCATTTTGATAAAACAGAGAGGACCGAGAAATTTGAGTCCCTAAATTATCCTAAACCTTCCTCAATTGTAGAAGCAGCCGATCCTTACCAGCATTACTGTCCATAAGATCTTTCACTTTGGGCAGCTGCCTCAAGAATGCCTGTTTCAGGGCGCCTGGGTGGCTCAGTGGGTTAAGCCACTGCCTTCGGCTCAGGTCATGATCTCAGGGTCCTGGGATCGAGTCCCGCATCGGGCTCTCTGCTCAGCAGGGAGCCTGCTTCCTCCTCTCTCTCTCTGCCTGCCTCTCTGCCTACTTGTGATCTCTGTCAAATAAATAAATAAAATCTTTAAAAAAAAAAAAAAAAGAATGCCTGTTTCACACCTGACCTCACCACCTCTCATTGCCTCTAGTCCCAAATGGAAGATTTTTAGCCTACCATACTCCAAATGGAAAAATAAAAGACCTACTCTGGAAAAAAAGATAGCTTTTATCCAAAAGAATTGCAGAAACTTGCTAATGTAAATATTACCAAGGTGAGCATGTCTGGGGAAAAGGGAAATATTCAGACCTTCCAGAAATATTAGATGTTGGCTCTGAACTGAACTAATTCTCAAAGACCCAAAACCCTGCTATGATTCATGGCCAGAATAAGTGACATTGGAGGTCAGTTTAAAGATGAAGTTGTGGGGCACCTGGGTGGCTCAGTGGGTTAGAGCCTCTGCCTTCGGCCCAGGTCATGGTCCCAGGGTCCTGGGATCTAGCCCCACATCGGGCTCTCTGCTCAGTAGGGAGCCTGCTTCCTCCTCTCTCTCTGCCTGTCTTTCTGCCTGCTTGTGGTCTCTGTATGTCAAAAAAAAAAAAAAACTTTAAAGATGAAGTTGTGGTCTGAGGCATCTCACAAGATATCCACTGAAGTCATGGCCACATGCTGTGGTTCTTTCGTTGGTTCTAGAATATATACTTAGTAACCGGAAGAATTCCTAGATTTGTTCCTGTGAATTGGGGGTCATTAAGGTAAGTATGTCATGTGGAAGTCATTATGTCAAACCTGCACCAAGACAGTAAATTAAAAGCAATGTCCTATCCCAGAAGATGGGCAGAAATCAATGCAATTTTCAAATACCTGGAAGACTGAGTGGTGTTGATTCCTACTGTCTCTCCCATTAATTTATCTTTTTGGCTGATAAAAAAGCCAGACAGGCCTTGCAAAATAAATGATTAGATACTATTGCAAACATAATCAGATCATTTTACCAATCATAACTGTGATGGGAAAACAGAGATTTTAGTGGATAAAACCAATATATTCCTTATACATCCTTATACATTCCTTATACATCATAATTTTGCCTTATTTTTTTTAAGATTTTATTTATTTGAGAGAAAGAGAGAGAGTGAGAGAGCACAAGCAGGGGGAGTGGCAGAGGGAGAGGGAGAAGTAGCCTCCCTGCTGAGCAGGGAGCCCAATGTGGGGCTCGATCCCAGGACCTTGGGATCATTACCTGAGCCGAAGATAGGCACTTAACCAACTGAGCCCCCTAGGTACCCCTATATTGCTTTCTTTAGATTCTTATCAACAGACAAAGCATGATCAGAAATAGAAGAACATCCTGACTATCTTCACAGGATATGTCAATTTATCTGCTCCTGTTCGTCACATAATCCTGAGGGATCTTGACTGTCCTGTTATTCCTCAGCTATCAGGTTGGTTCATTTTATTGATGACATTATGCTCATTAGACTTGGCTACAGGATATGACAAACTTTCTAGCTGCCTTAGTGAAACACGGGCATGCAAGAGGATATGGGATGAACCTTGCAAAAGTTAAGGAGCCCAACATATCTGCCCAGTATCTAGAAAAGAAAGGTGTGCTGGAATACCCTTTCTAAAGTGAGAGACAATCTACACGATACCCTCTGAGAAAAGAGGTATGATGTTTGTTTGAATTCTTAGGATAAGTGGAATAAACACATACCATATTGAAGTCTATTCTTCTAACCCATTCACCAGTCAGTTTAGCATAGGATCTAGATGGAAAAAGCAGACCCATACAAGTTGCCCCCACTATTTAGGCCTTATTACCTGCCATGTCCAATAGCACTGGAAGTGTCAGTAAAGGAGATGCTACATACAGCAGTTGGCAAGTTATAAGGGAACCCAGAGTAGGGTTTTGAACCAAGGACATGTCTTTTTCTGCACACTCTAGCATTGTTACTGTAACCTGGTAACTGTAACGCTGGGCATTAGGTGATTGATTTTTTTTTAAATTTTTTTTAAATTTTATTTATTTTACAGAGATCACAAGTAGGCAGAGAGGCAGGCAGAGAGAGAGAGAGGAGGAGGAACCAGGCTCCCCGCTTGAGCAGAGAGCCCCATGCGGGGCTCGATCCCAGGACCCTGAGATCATGACCTGAGCCGAAGACAGAGGCTTTAACCCACTGAGCCACCCAGGCGCCCCAGGTGATTGATTTAATTTAACTGTCCTTCATGACCTGGGTATTATCTGATCAATGAATGATAAAGTTGTACATAAGCAGCAGCATCTCAGGCTTAAATGAAAATATTTGTTAAAAGAATGAACAAATGTTACCTTTTTAAAAGCATTTTTCAAACTTCAATTCCCTTTTACATTTCCTTATTCTGATTGATACATTCCTTTAATTAAAAGGAAATTAGAAGGAAATCATTAAGAATATTTAACTCACTGAAGAGTGTAGAGACATTTTCAAATATTAACTCACATGGTACTGAAATAAAGAAATAGTTTGATGGCCCACCAGAGGGCAAATGGTGATCCAAAAAATAACTGTGGGTTCTTTAAAGTGCCCTTTGCTATTCCTTTCCTTCCCTTTAATAACAAATAATTATCTATATGGAATTATTATGTCTGGCAATATTTACCCACTCATTCATTATTCATTCAGATGATAGATAGCTAGAAATGACAGAGATAGAGAAGGTCTGAATCATAAACAGTGCAGTAGATTTTATTTATTTATTTATTTTAGTGCAGTAGATTTTAAATGAGTCTCTAGGACATTGAATGTATAGGTTGATAAAGGAAATACATTTAATTCCACTGATTCAGTGTCTTCATTTCCAAATAGGGGTACCTTAGTATTTCTAAAGGAAGACATAAATATTAATGTGAATTACTCATAGACTTAATGAATTTTGTCCAAACTAAACAAGGATTTTTCTCAAAAATTGAACAAAAGTTTGTGTTTACTGTCTTTATGATGATTAATTGGATTAATGATGCTTAACAAATTTTAGCAATATTTAAAACTATTTAATGGAATTCAAATTGATTTAACAATTTAGGTGTTCTGTCAACTATGAAGAAAAGATGTTAAATGATCCCAGGTTAATTAGCTTTTGATGCTTAACCAGTCTTATCTAGTCTTTTGAGCCTAAAAGCATAATAAGGATTTCAAAAAGTTTAGTTATTCCCAGCTTGGTTTAAGAAGGCAAAAGACACTAAGCCTCATTTAATGAAGCTTAACCAAGTTTAATGGAGCTTGAAAATTTTAATGAAGTTTAAGTTTTAATAAGATATGATAATTCCCTTCTATTTAAGATTATGAAGATTTTTCTTTATATCTGGAAAGTACCTTAATTCCTAAGGCAATTATGAATACAATGAAAATCTATTGATAAATAAAGATGACCCTTAGGAGATACAGTATGCTTTTGGGGCTGGAGAGGAAGAGCAACTTGAAAACTGAAATTGTGAGTATTTCTATAAAATAGCAGATAATAGATTCTCAGAATCTGAAGGGGCCTTTTCTTCCGTTTTATTTGATGTTCTATCCAAGGCAGGATCCCTCTATATACAATTCCTGAAATACTGTCATTTAGCTGTAACCTTGAACAACCCCATGATGAGGCTACTCCTCTAGAAAACATCACATTGGACTTTAAACCAACTATTTATAGATCACTATTTTATATTGAGATGCAAAATGATATTATGAAGCCAGCTTGGCTTACATTTGAATATTGACACCAACAGTTACCAACTGTATTTATACACATTGCTAGAAATAAAAAATAATATTTAAGAACATATGTTCTGGACTTAAGACTGCCTGGGTTTATATTGCAGCACCAATACAAGCATACCAGATGTGAAGCCTGAGGGAAATCATTTAACCTCTCCGAGCCTTGATGACTCAAGAGGATTTATTTCTTCACAGAGCTGCTGTGTGGCAAGGTGTGGGCAATTAATTAATTAATCTAGATATTTGGGAGTTCTCTGTACAAGTCTCATAATCATTTCAAAATTAAAAAATAAAGCAAATATAATAAAAACTAAAATGCAGCTCTTGTGAACATCAAATAATTGAATTGTGTTTTTATTTTGTTTTCAGTCTATTCTGTCCATCTCTATCTATTCACTGGAGTATTTAATCCTCTTAAATTCTATTTATTTATTTATTTATTTATTTATTTGACAGAGAGAGAGAGATCACAAGTAGGCAGAGAGTCACGCAGGGTAGGGGCAGAGCAGGCTCCCCACTGAGCAGAGAGCCTGATGGGGGACTCGATCCCAGGACCCTGAGATCATGACCTGAGCCAAAGGCAGTGGCTCAATCCACTGAGCCACCCAGGCACCCCCTCTTAAATCCTTAATCTCAGGAAACAAACTGAGGGTTGCTGGAGTGGGGGAGTGGTGGGGAGGACGGTGGCTGGGTGATGGACACTGGAGAGGGTACGTGCTACAGTGAGTGCTGTGAATTGTTTAAGACTGATGAATCACAGACCTGTACCCCTGAAACAAATAAAACATTATGTGTTAATAAAAAATTAATATAATTAAATGATTGGTTATTAAATGTTTTCTATTTTTTCTTCTGTTCTTTGCTCTTCTTATCCTCTTTTTCTGTCTATTTGGATTAACTGAATTCTTTCAAAAGAATCCTTTTGGCATTTCATTTTACTCCCTCTGTCATTTTTTATGAATACCTCTGTTTTAATGTTTCAGTAGTTGTTCTAAGAACTAAAATAGTATTCTTAATTTATCACAATCTTCCTTGAATTAATATTACACCAGTTTAGAAAATCAGCAGGGAGAAAGTGGCTTTGAATAACACACTGGACCAGATGGATCTCACAGATATATTCAAAACATTCCATTCTAAAACAGCAGAATACACATTTTTTCAAGTACACATGAAAGATTCTCCAGAACAGATCAAATATTGGGCCACAAAAGAAGTCTCAACAAATGCAAATTATTTAAGTCATACCACGCATCTTTTCCTGCCACAGTGCTATGAAACTAAAAATCAACCACAAAACAAACAACTAGAAAAAACATAAATACACAAAGGTTAAATAACATTCCAATAAACAATGAATGCTCCAATCAAGAAATCAAAGAAGAGATTAAAAAATACATGTAGACAAATTAAAATGAAAACATGATGGTCCAAAATCTTTGGGATTCAGCAAAAACTGTTTTAAGAGGGAAGTTTATAACAATGCAGGCCTACGGGCGCCTGGGTAACTCAGTGGGTTAAAGCCTCTGCCTTCAGCTCAGGTCATGATCCCAGGGTCCTGGATCAAGCCCCTCATCTGGCTCTCTGCTCCAAGGATGGCCTGCTTCCTCCTCTCTCTCCGCCTGCTTCCCTGCCTACTTGTGATCTTTGTCTGTCAAATAAATAAATAAAATCTTAAACACACACACACACACACACACACAATGCAGGCCTAACTCAAGAAGCAAGAAAAACCTCAAATAAACAACTTAACCTTATATCTAAAGAAGTTAGAAAAAGAATAAACAAAATCTAAAACCAGTAGGAGGAAGGATTAAAGCAGAAATAAATAAGGAAACTAAAAAACAAAACCAAACCAAAACAACAACAAAAAACCCATAAGAAAATAGATCAATGAAACCAGGAGTTGAGTTGGTTCTTTGAAAAGATCAATAAAATTGGTAAGCCTTTAGAAATACAAGGAAGAAAAAAAGAAAATAAAGAGGAAAGGAATGGAAATAAAAAAACAACAGAAAAAAGAAAGAGAAACTAATATATAAAAAAAGAGGACTCATATAAATAAAGTCAGAAATGAAACAGGAGAAATAATAACCAACACCACAGAAGTACAGAAGTACAAGGATTATAAGAGAATATAATGAAAAACTGCATGCAAACAAATTAGACAATCTGGAAGGACTGGATAACTTCCTAAAAACATATAACCTCTGAAAACTGATTCAGGAAGAAATAGAAAATTTCAACAGGCAAATTACCAGCAATGAAATTGAATCAGTAATCAAAAAAGTCCCAACAAACAAAAGACCAGGACCAGAAATCTTCAAAGGTGAATTCTACCAATCATTTAAAGAAAAATTAAAACTTACTTTTCTCAAATTATTCCAAAAAATAGAAGAAGGAAAACTTCCAAATTCATTTAATGAGGCTGGTACTACCCTGATACTAAAACCAGGTAAAGAATACTATAAAAAAAGAAAACTGCAGGCCAATATTTCTCATGAACACTATGTACAAATCTGCAACAAAATATTAACAAACAAAATCCAACAACATATTATAAAATGCTATTCACCAAAATCAAGCAGAATTTATTCCTGTGTTGCCAGGGTGGTTTAATATTTGCAAATCAATCGGTGTGATACATCATCTCAACAAGAGTTAGGATTAAAGCCCTTTGATTATTTCAATAGATGCAGAAAAAACATTTGATGAAGTACAACATCCATTCATGATAAAAACCATTAGCAAAGCTCGTGTTGGAATTATGACTAAACATCATCTGGATTTGATCTTCTGCCCCAAGCAGGCTGGTGTTGCCATCGAAAGACTATGTGAAAAATGTGATGGCAAACGTGTGATCTGTGACTCCTACCTGTGTCCGTGCACTCTGGTATGCATATGTGATGAGTGTAACAATGGCTCTTACCAGGCGCTGTGTGATCTGGGGAGGCCCTGGGGTCTCAGATGCCTATTATTGTAAGGAGTGCACCGTCCAGGCAAAGGATAGAGATGGTTGCCCAAAGATTGTCAATTTGGGGAGCTTTATGACTCTTCTCTTCTATGAACGCAAAAGGTATGGCTTCAAGAAGAGGCGATTGGTGGGTGGCCTCTTCTCCCACCCACCACCAGATGCTGCAGCTGTCAGAAAAGATGGCGATCACCACCGTGCAGAAGGAGGAGAGAGCTTCTCCACAGGCCCCTCTCCACCTTTCCTCCTCTTACCCTGACACGTGATAGGGATAGAAAAGGAATCTTTACACAACACTCTTGGCAGACCAGAGCAGAGAAAAATGGATAGATTGGCTCATAGTTTTTCTTGAATTCAAGAAACAAGTGTGTATTCCAAATTGCTATGTTCTCTCTACCCCAAGAGCTGCTTCTTCTTCCTTTTTTAGACACCAAGAGCTTCTGAAACAGGAATAATACTGCCTCAGTCTTCTGTTTGATGAATTAACTGTGAAGCTACCACAGTGAGAAACCTGTTCTTGGCAGCAGCCCTGATGGCAGACCTCATGGAGGAGACATCTGCTGGGTTGGGGGTAGCTCTCAGAACAATCAGCGTGGACACTGAATCTTGTAACACGTAGCAGGTGATGCCTGCTCATGTTATTTTCCTTCTGAGAACTTGGAAAACCTTTCTCTTGCTATTGTGTTAAGGAAAGCAGGTGTTTCTTTACTGGTTTTTTAAAAAAAATAGCAAAATAGGTTTAGAAGGAACATACTTCAACACAATAAAGGCCATATATGAAAAACCCACAGCTAATATCATACACAATGGTGAAAAATTGAGAACTTCCCCCTCAGATCAGGAACAATACAAAGATGTCCACTTTCACCATTTTTATTCAACATAGTACTAGAAGTCCTAGCAACAGCAGTCAGACAAGAAAAAGACTAAACGTGCCTCCAAAGTGGTAAGGAAGAATTTTGTTAAGCATTCACTATTTGCAGATGACATGATATTATACATAGAAAACCGTAAATAATAAAAACTCTACCAACAATCTATTAGAACAGATAAATGAATTCCATAAGGTCACAGCATACAAAATTGGTTGCTATACACTACACAAAATTGGTTCTATATACTAATAATGAAGTAGCAGCAAAAAAATCCCATTTACAACTGAACCAAAAATAATAATATAACTAGAAATAAACTTAGCCTGGGAGGTGAAAGACCTGTATTCTAAAAACTATAAAACATGGATAAAAGAAATTGAGGACAACAAGAACAAATTGAAAGATATTTCATGTTCATGGACTGGAAGAACAAATATTGCTAAAATGTTCGTATTACCCGAAATAATCTACAGATTTAATGTAATCTCTATCAAAACACCAGTATCATTTTTCATAGAACTAAAATAAAAATCCCAAAATTTGTATGGAGCCACAAAAGACCCTGAATAGTCACAGCAATCTTGAAAAAGAAGAACAAAACTGAAGGTATCACAATCCCAAATTGCAAGATACACTACAAAATTCTATTAATCGAAACAGTATGGGACTGGCACAAAAATAGACACCTAGGTCAATGGAACAGAACAAAGAGCCCAGAAATAAACCCACACTTATATGGTCAATTAATCTTTGACAAAGAGGCAAGAGTATTCAATGGAAAAGACAGTCTCTTCAAAAAGTTGTGTTGGGAATACTGGACAGCTACATGCGAGAGAAAAACTGGACCATTTTCCTATACCATACATAAAAATAAACTCAAAATTGATTAAAGACCTAAATGGAAGACTTAAAACCATAAAAATCCTAGAAGGGAGCATAGGCCATCATTTCACTAATATCAGCCATAGAAAAATTATTCTAGATATGTCTCCTGAAGCAAGGGAAACAAAAACAATAAACTATTAGAACTACATGAAAGTAAATAGCTTCTGCACAGCAAAGAGAACAATGAGCAAAATTAAAAGATGGCCTACTGAATGAGAGAAGATACTTGAAATTGGCATGTCTGATAAAGGGTTAGTATCCAAAATATATAAAGAACTCATACAACTCAATGCACAAAAAAAACAAATAATCCAATTAAAGAATGTGCAGAAGACGTAAACAGACATTTCTCCAAAGAAGACATATAGACAGCCAGCAGACACAGGAAAAGATGTTCAACACCCTAATATCAGGGAAATGCAAATCAAAACCACAATGAGATATCACCTCACAACTATTAGAATGGCAAAAGTAAAAAACAAAAGAAACAAGTGTTCACAAGGATGTGGAGAAAAAGGAACCCTTGTGCACCACTGGTGGGAAGGCAAACTGGTGCAGTCACTGTGGAAAACAGAGGAAGTTCCTCAGAAAATTAAAAATAAAATTATTTTAAGATCCAATAATTTCACTACTAGTTATTTACTCAAAGAATATGAAAACACTAATTTGAAAAGATATACGCACTCCTATGTCTACTGCAGTATTACTTAAAATAGCCAAAATATGGAATTATCTGTTAATAGATGAACAGCTAAGGAAGAAGTGATATATATATATAATGGAATACTGCTCAGCCATAAAAAAGAACTAAATCTTGCCATTTGCAACAACATGAATAGAGCTAGAGAGTATCATGTTAAGTGAAATAAATCAGTAGAAAAAGATAACTTATTATTTCATTCATGTGTGGAATTTAAGAAACAAAACACAAGAACAAAGGGAAAAAAAATAAAAAGAAACAAGCCGGAAACCTATAAAGCAACTCCTAACTATAGAGAGAAAACATGGGTACCAGAGGGGAGGTGAGTAGGGGGATAGGTAAAATAGGTGATAGGGATTAAAAGTACATTTATCATGATGAGCACTGAGTAATATATAGAATTGTTGAATCACTATACTGTACACCTGAAACTAATATAACACTGTATATTAGCTATATTATATTAACTATATATTAACTATACTGGAATTAAAATGTAAAATATCCCAGTTTAGGTATAACAAGATGTTTACAAAAGTAATGTTCCACGATACTCTACTGCTATCTTTTTATGCAATTGTTATGATGCCATTTATCATTATTTATGATAGAAACCCCACAACAAATGTTACTGTTTGTGCTTTAAAGACACAATTTGTATTTTAAAGAAATTAAGAAAGAGAAAGTCTTTTTTAATTTTAATTTTAATTTTTTTTTTTAAGATTTTATTTTATTTATTTGAGAGAGAGAGACAGTGAGAGAGAGCATGAGCGAGGAGAAGGTCAGAGAGCGAAGCAGACTCCCCATGGAGCTGGGAGCCTGATGTGGGACTCGATCCCGGGACTCCAGGATCACGCCCTGAGCAGGAGGCAGTCGTTTAACCAACTGCGCCACCCAGGCGTCCCTTAATTTTAATTTTTAAAATTAACATATAATGTATTATTTGTTTCAGGGGTACAGGTCTTTGATTCATCAGTCTTATACAATTCATAGTACTCAGCATAGCACATACTCTCCCCAGTGTTCATCACCAGCCACCTCCAGCAACCCTCAGTTTGTTTCCTGAGATTAAGAATCTCCTATGGTTTGTCTTCCTCTCTGGTTTTGCCTTATTCGTTTTTCACTCCATTCCACTATGATCCTTTGTCTTGTTTCTCAAATTCTTCATATCAGTGAGCTCATATGATAATTGTCTCTCTCTGATTGACTTATTTCACTTAGTGTAATAGCCTCTAGTTCCATCCATGTCTTTGCAAATGGCAAGATTTAATTTTTTTTTTATGGCTGAGTAGTACATCATTGTGTGTGTATCTGTATCTATATGTATCTAGATATCTAGATATATATACACATACCACATCATCTTTATCCATTCATCTGTTGATGGACATCTGGACTCTTTCCATAGTTTGGCTATTGTGGACATTGTTGCTATATACATTAGAATGCAGGTGCCCCTCTGGATCACTACATTTATATCTTTAGTTTATATATTTAGTGCAATTTAGTTTAGTTTATATATTTAGTGCAATTGTTGGGTTGTAAGATAACTCTATTTTCAATTTTTTGAGGACCCTCCATACTGTTTTCCAGAGTGGCTGCACCAACTTACAGAAAAAAGTCTTTTAAAAATACTTACTTGGGGTCCCTGTGTGGCTCAGTGGGGTAAAGCCTCTGCCTTCAGCTCGGGTCATGATCCTGGTTGTCCTGGGATCAAGACCTGCATTGGCCCTCTGCTCAGCAGGGATCCTACTTTCCCTTCTCTCTCTGCCTGCCTCTCTGCCTACTTGTGATCTCTGTCAAATAAATAAATAAATAAATAAACACTTATCATTTATACTGCTCTTCAGTGCTTCCTATAGATTTACCTTTCCAATTTCTTTTTTTATTATTTTTTCTTTTTTTTTAAAAGATTTTATTTATTTGAGAGAAAGAGAGTGAGAGAGAGAATGAGAGGGAGAAGCAGACTCCCCGTGGAGCTGGGAACCCGATGTGGGACTCGATCCAGGGACTCTGGGATCATGACCTGAGGTGAAGGCAGTTGCTTAACCAACTGAGCCACCCAGCTGACCCCTCCAATTTCTTTTTTTATTTTTTTAGACCAAAAAATTGTCCTAAGAATTTTTTAAAATATTGTATTGATTTATTTGAGAGGGAGAGCATGCACAAGTTGGGGATAGGGAGATTGTAGAAGAAGAGGGAGAAGCGGACTCCCTGCTGAGCAGGGAGCCTGTGCTGGGGCCCAAATCCCAGGACTCGGTATAATGGCCTGAGCTGAAAGCAGATTCTTAACCAAGTCAACCAGATGCCCTGCTTTTAGCATTTCTTACAATATAGAACTTTTGGCCACCACAAGCTCTATTGCATTCTGTTTAACTGGAAAAGGTCTTTATTTAGCCTTTACTTGAGAAGATTATTTTTGCTGCCTATAAAGATATATTTATAGTTGCCTTTTTTGTTTGTTTTTCGGAGGGGTTTTGTTTGTTGTTTTTTTGTTTTGTTTTGTTCCTTTGTTTTTAAGAAAGACTTTAAAACTATCATCCGTACCTTCTGGCATACTTTGTTCATAATAAGAAGTCAGCCACCATGTTTAACTGTTTTTCTGTACATAATGGGACGTTTTTCTCTGAAAGCTTCTGGAATTTATCATGTATTTTCAGTAGTATTACTACAATGAAACTTAGTATGATTTTCTTGCATTATCCTGTTTGGAATTTGCTAAATATCTTAAATGTGTGAATTAATGTCTCTCATGAAACTTGGAAACTATTTAACCACCATTTCTTTAAACATATTCTGTCCTGTTCTGTTGTTTCTATCCTCGGGGACTCTGATATTAAAGTACTTGGCATTAGACTGATTGATTGTTGTGTTTTGCTTTGCTTGAATTTTCAGCCCTACCTTCACTGTACTTTTCTCAGCAAAACTAGTAATGGTGTTGGACCATACAGACAATTGTTGGACCAAGCAAACTATTCTCTCATTTTGACTGCATTCAAAACTATAAGTGTTCCTGTCTGCCTCTATTTTAACCAATAGCCTACCTGGCCTGACCCCAGGGGTTCAATTATATTTTGGGGGCAGACTTCCTCCTACTGCTGCCTGAACCAGACCTAGCACCTGGGTCACTACTCATATATGACTTGGTCCTTTTTCTGGCAGTCAGCTCATCAGGACTTTCTTGCATCCACTGCTCTTTAGTTGTCTCATAGATAAGTATGTTCTATTTTAACTAGATTTCCATTTGTGATACTACAGAAGTGAAGGCTGTGCAGGTCTTTTCACGTCCTAACTGAAAGTGAAATCCCCTGTTGCCTGACCCTAATGAAGTTGTAATCCATGAGGTTTTCCTTTTGTTATCTTTGTTCTTCTATTTGATTTCTTTTTGTTGTTGCTGCTATAATCAAGCTGCTGGAAATTCTTTATGTAACTGTTAAGTCATACTATCTTTGCTCCTATTAAACTTGCACTTAACCACTCTTATTTTGATAAAGTTAGTCTACAGCAGCAGAGACCAAAAAACTATGTTTTGGTTTACAGGTAAGAATTTTTTTAAAAAAGGAAATACATCTTTCAGAGAAATGTTCTTAATAAAGGCAGAGATTAATTTTTCTTTTAAATCACTTTTAAGTGGTTAATTTTAGTAAGTTATTCATAGATACTGCCAAGGACTGAACTCTTGATCTTCAGTTAACTTTTTTTTTTAAAAACATTATCAACATCTATGAATATTCAATCTTCTAGTGTATTGTCCAATGTCTATTATATCTAAGAAACTACCAACAGCAATGCAACATTCCTGTCTTCAATATCTGATATTTCTTGGTGTTCTCCAATGTAATTACCGTAATAATCTGTATACATTTTCTACTAAAAAAGCAAACAGCCAAAAAACCCCAAAAACAAAAGTAGTAATTTTGTGTTCTGTCTCTTTCTCTCCTTCTTTTTAATTTTACATTGTTTATTCCAAATAAGAATTCATTCTTGTTCTTGTTGTGAAAATAGCCTGAAAAGCATTCATTAACATCTACTTTACGATGTATAGGTTTTATTCTTATAGGTTCTATTTCTTATGGGATATTTTTTATTTTATTATGGTTATATAAGACTTCTTACATCATCTTAAATAAATATTTAAAATCTGAGCATATCAAAACACCCTGTTTGTAACCACAGATATTTTCCCTTTCTTAGTTTAAATCTTTTGGATTTAGAACACCTAAATTTTATAGTTTTTTTTCTAAATTTTATTTTTAAATAAATTTATCTTTAAATAAATTTTATTTTTAAGTAAATTAAATTTAAAATTTGTTAAATTTTATTTTTAAAATGTATTATTGATGTGAATTATACTAGCATTTGAAAATAGCCCTATGATCTTATCCATCCCATTGAATTTAATCAAGTTATCAATCAAATTAAATTTGATCAAGTTATCAATTCCCCCACCATACAAATTCACTGTCTTTTCTAGGATCAAATAATTCTTGAATCATAGGTTGAAGATTCTGAAAATCAACTCCTATTCTTTGGCTATTTAACTTATATATTTATTTAATCTTCTATAAGTCTCATCTCCATAAAAGAGATGAAAATATCTTTAACTGTATCCTTTTTGTCCTTGGTTATTATCTATGAAAATGTAAATAATGATAATTAGCACCAATTTGAAACAGCTCTTTATTAAGCCCAATTTCCCTTAGGCAACTGTAGTAGTTCACTCGGACTTTGGCCAACTATACTAAAATACAGTTCATCTACCTCTACTTTTTTGCTGCTTGGGTATCCTAGTCACAGTTACCAAAATAAAATATTGTTATTAAATCATAAGGAAGTTTTGCTTTCTGTCGACACTCTCAAGGAGCATAATAAAAGATGATAGATTTAAAACAAAGAATAATTTAGAACAGATATCAAATGATAAAAATGACCAGAAAAATCTACCAAACAACCATTTGACCATGCGATCTGCTCAAAGCTCAGACCCCCCAACTAGCACCCAAACCTGTGTCTGACATCTTCATCTTAACAGCCTGAGCAGAATTACATTTCAAAGAATTAATGTTATTTTCTCCATAATTCCTTACTCTTGGGCTCTCTATGTATTCTTAGGAACCGTGTTAACCATGGAAGACTGACAGATAAAGTAGGTGCCTGTAGAATTAGTTTTTCCACTTCAAAATTTAGGATAAAATCAGAGCTAGAAGTAGGCAAGAGGGATTAGGATGAGATCACTGTCCTATGTTATCTGGTTTCCAATAATTGAAATATATATAGAGAAAGTTGCTTTGTTTTCATGTGAAAGTATAAATCGTGTCACTCTACTACATCTTACTTGGCAGCTGTAGTCCCCTGTGAATTTTTTATTTTAAAACCTCCCATATTTATAGTGCATAATCACTTAAAAACTACAAAAAAGAAATAGCTATTGAATAATTTATATTTAAAATCTGAGACCGGTGAGACTTTTTACAAAGGAACCAGGCTTGATGCTTTATAAATGTAATAGTTTTCACACTGTGTTAAATCATTTCAAATTAATAGTCCCTAACTAAGGTAGCAGTCCAGCAGTAAGAAGACAGTTTTCTGCATGGCCTTTGTTACTTTCAGTAGTTTCAGCTTTTAGCAGAAAGTCTTTATATTTTCAAACAGAATACATACCAGTGATGCTTTAAAAATAACAATAGAGCACAAGTCAAAGTGTGGTCAAAAAGCTTTATCTTAAATCTGAAAAATAACCTAAAACTCCTTTGCATTCCTCTTTGCACACATGATTTTAAGTTTTAACTCTTGTGAATTACGCCTAAAATTTGGATTATGGGATACTGGCAAATTTATACATTTTTAATGAAATATACAAAGTCATATATATACCAACATAACTGTTTTAAATTCAGGCTTCTAGAAAGTTAACTTAGAAGCCCACACTATATATAGTGAGTAATGATACTGAGTGTTACAGTTATCAATGTATAGGAAGATCTTTTTTTTAGTATTTTTATTTATTTATTTGATAGAGATCACAAGTAGGCAGAGAGGCAGGTAGAGGAGGGAGGGGGAAGCAGGCTCCCTGCCAAGCAGAGAACCCCACACCGGGCTCAATCCCAGGACCCTGAGACCATAACCTGAGCCAAAGGCAGAGAGGCTTAACCCACTGAGCCACCCAGGTGCCCCTGGATAGAAGATCATTTTTGTCTTGTGATGGGAGTTTAATTCGATTGCCCATCAGAGCTACAGCTCAGACTCTGTAAGTGAAGTATTATTTTAAATAGTAGGAACAACATGTATACATATTTATGAAAAGATAGAACAATGCTTATACTGTATTTTTAATTTGTAGGCATAGTTCTCAAGCAGAAATTATCCTTAATAGAGATGAACATAGATAAGCATCATAATGTTTGTTTACAAGCAGATTACATATTAATCAACTAATTTATATTCTAACATCTTAGCTCTCAGTCTCATTCAATTTGTTGTACAATGAAGTTCTTGAATTTCTCTCCTATGCCTCTTTTTTCAAGGTAATAAATCTCAAAGGTAAATCAAATTAAGTTCTCTATGCTTTTTAACACCCTATTTGCAAACTGTTATCTTGTGTTACTGTGTGCAAATAATATGCTAGAAGTAAAAGGAAAAATATAACAGAGAATACCAGTAAAATTAATTTTCCCAGGTCATAAAATCTAAGACCAATAAATCCACAACGAAGGGATTAAAAATGGTCAGCATTCATTGCTCTGTTATTTTTCATCACTTTCTGCTTTTCTGGGCAATGCTTACAGCATTTCTACAGTATCATTTCTTCAGGCTCAGATTTCCATACCACCTTTGAAAACTGCCAATATGACATGGTGGTCAAAGCAGTCCAACCCTCTATACTTCATTGTATAAAATACTTAGTCTCTCTGGATTTAAAGCAACGTTTCTCCTCTCCCCTTTAGCATATAAATGCATAAAAGTAAAAAAAAAATGATTTGTCTACTATGTGTTAGGTTCAGATAGCATAAGTAAAGTCAAATTTAATTTACTTCCATTTTTATACATTTTATATTTTGTCCTATTTTTTAACTGTCTTTGTAAGTATGACATGAAAAATACAACATTTAAGCAAATTTTGTGCTATGGATAATTCACATATAATGTTTTCTGAAATATAAAAGAACAGATAATGGATTTAAGAATAGCATTGTCTTAGCATGAAATAATTGTTAATGCTTGATTTCAGTTGCATTGGAAAGTTCTGCTATTTAAGAGAAGAAGAAAACTTTTAAACCATGGACTGATTCTTGATATTTCCACATTTAATACCAATCATTTGGCTTAAAACTTTGACCCAACTTAAATGCATGCATTCTTGAGAGAGTAAAAAAAATCAGCTTCTATCATGTATTTATGCCTTATTATAAATGGTTTATAAATCCCAGAATGTGAGAGAATTGAATAACCAAAAGTTAGAAGAATATGGAAGGAATATCAAATGAAAGCACTCAGGTTGTTCGATACCACTAATGTATACAATTGCCAATTCTGTATTTTTGTACTCTATGTTTCTAACTAATATCCAGTATGAAAAAGGATACTTAAATGCGGGTAGGTAACCCCCACACCTCAAAAGTGTTTACAATATTTTTGATGTTCTATATTTTACTTTTTCCATTTTATAATTTATAAATTGCTACCATTTTAGTGGAATGTTTAAAGTAACAAAAAATATTTTTATTTTTAGCAAAAAATAACCTAAAGCAAAGAAGGAAGCTCTAACACCCAGTCCAAAATTTGCACAGGGTGAGCAAAGGCTCTAAAGTATCAAACCTAATTTCTTTCATTCAGAAGAAAATTTAGGAGACATGGATTCAATGGTTTACCAGTTATGGTCAGCAGCTAATCTAAGATTAGCATAGAGATCTCCTAATTGCCCAGTCTCAGTAATTAGCATATGTGGTATCATAAAAATCCTTCCATTCACTTCCCTCTAACACTGCCTCCCATCTGTCCATATTGTGTCCTGTGTTCTACATGCGCTCTCCATGGAAATGTCAATAAAGTATTACCAATGTATGTAATCATAATTGAGGTTGTCAAATAATTCTTAGCAAATAATACTTGTATTTTTAATGGCATTTGTTAAAATCAAATATCTAAGCACAGACAAGCCATAGCAGTGAAAAGAGACTGGTACTAAGGAACCTACCCTATGGCTCCCGTCATCTCCCAAAACATTCACTTGCACTACTGTTAGAGGTATTTTCTGAACATATCTAAGTTAAGCTTCTAATCACAGACTTACCCCAACATGCTTCACACTGGAACTAAGAGAAGGGGGTTGGGTTTGATGGGATCTGTAGATACAGCGAGAATAAAAATAAATACAGCTTTTGCTTAAAGTCTGTAAAACCTTGCTGTAATAACCAAATAAAAATCAGATTTTGAGCAATACAGGAGAACTATTAGATATCCCTAATACAATCCCAAGATTTTTATATGAAGCTTCAAGGAGAAAGGGACAAAATCTGGGCCAGGAAATCAGGGCATGAAAAATTGTATATCACTATTTATACATAATAATGTAGACAGACAGACATGAAACTACTGGAAAAAGTTTAGGGAGAGATTAGGTCATCAGGACAAAATAAAGGGAATCATGGATGCCAACCTGAGCCACAAATGAGGGATAGCTTTCAAATGCATCTAGAGCATAACGTCATTAGAAGAAAACCATACAACGTCATAGGCAAGAATAAACTGGAACTATGCAATGAAAAACAGGTACAAGAAAGCCAGAAATGGGGGTGCCTGGGTGGCTCAGTTGTTAAACGTTGGCCTTAGGCTCAGGTCATGATCTCAGGATCATGGGATCGAGCCCCGCATGGGGCTTCCTGCTTGGCGGGAAGCCTCCTCCCTCTCCCACTCCCCCTGCTATGTCCCCTCACTTGCTGTGTCTCTCTCCACCAAATAAATAAATAAAAACAAACAAAAATAAAGTCAGAAAACTTGTCTGAGATCTGTCACAAACAGGAATCCCAAATCAAGTCATGTTGAAAGGGAACCCTTTCCATGCACAAAGTATAAAGTAGGTAATTGTCTACCAAGGTTAATTTCAGATGTATGGGAAGGCCCTACTATATAAAACAAAACAAAACCCCTTTATCCACTGACTGATTTTTTATTTAACACCTCAAGCATTTGGCCTTAGTTTTGATCTTCCAAAGAAAATAAATCCATTATCAATTCTTTACACCTCAACAATGCAACATCAGGTTTTACGGTGACTCTCCAGTCTTCATAAGCCTGGGACCTATAGGATTAGTCAATCAAACTGTGTACACACTGTTAGTTTCAACATAACTTTCTTCATATTTTTTTGGCACTGTATACATACTCCTATCATTTTGAAAGTAACAGTGAACTAATAATTATGTGTATTTATGTCTTCTTCAACTAATATTTAAAATCCTTAAGAGGAAGGCATTATAAATTTTAATAATTCTTTTCCCTCATAACTTAATATAGAATCTAATATATGGTAGACATTCAGTATTAGCTGATCTGAAACTTTGCTACAGGCAATTTTGTTTTAAAAAAAAGTGATTTTCAGCATGTAAATCATATATTAATTCTCCTGATTGGCACACAGTCTTAAATGTTTTTTCTTTTAATTGAACTGGCTGCCATGTTTTAAGTTTCACCATCCTCACCACAGAATTAGTTGGTGTCAAGAATCCAAATTATGTTTCTACACCCGCCTGACTTATCCTTTGTCCTTGAATGTCACTTCTTTTTTCCTAGATCTAAATTCCACATAATACTATTGATTTTTTGGTATGTGTAATGTAAAGTGATGTCCTTTATCCACTTTTAGTAGAACATGCTGTTTGAAATACTTTCCTTATAAAGTAACATTTTCTAATGCAATATTGAATGAGCTACCATAAATCCTTCCTCAAATATTGTTGTATAAACATATATATATGTACTTAAAAAGTACATATATATATATATACTTAAAAAATACATAAGCACAGACTCTCACCTGTTCATCTTTCATATAAACATATATATATATACTTAAAAATACATATATATGTATATATATATGTATATATATATATACTTAAAAAATACATAAGCACAGACTCTCACCTGTTCATCTTTCAAACCAATAGTTTCTATTTGGCTGTGGCTCTAGGAACAATTTGTATCACTGGAGTAGAGTGAAGTCAAATGTTTTGTGTCTTTGTTCATTCAGCAAGATGACTGAAGCAAAAGAGTTCACAAAAAAATAACATTTATAAAGGTGTCTAAAGAAGGTTTTGAACAATTATAACATTTCATCAAGACACCAAAACTCTGCCAAGGAATTCCTAGATTCATGTAATAGCTTATTCAACACTCAAAAATATTTCTCTTTCGTCACTGCATATAATAAGATATTTTGATGTAGGAAAATTTAGATGAAGTCAGATACAGCATGGTTGATCTTATTTCAATCAGCCTATGCTCTAGCTTTTTTTTTTTTTTAAAAATCCCTTTCTCTGAATAATACATTTCCCCTTCTTTGGAATATTTATTAGTAGTTAGAAACTAACTCATTCCTCCCTGTACAGACACAACCTGAGATCCTTGGATGCTCTCTGTTTCTTTTGAACAAGCAGCCAACTCCATGACCCTGTCACCTGCCACAGCCAACTGAAGTAGGTGGACAGTCAGTCAAAACTGGGTCAATGGGAATTTGTCTCCAAGGACTGCAGAGCTGTTACCCAGAGAGATTAGAGGCGCAGTCTCTGCACTGAAAGAGTCTAATGTGGCTGTCACTGGGCTGACATGAGCAACTGGATCAAAGGAATTTGGTATGCCAAGAGAAGGAAGAAAGAAGCTAACCCACAAGGAGAAGTAGAGATGAGAAAAAAATATTAAACCAGAAAGAGAGACGGAGAGCAAGAAAAAGAGATAATAGCTTTCTTAATGTCTGATTATCTTATAGTTCTTGGTTCTTATTCCCATGACTAAATCCTATCTGATCTCTACTAAAAATTAGGAAATTTTTCTAATTATAAATGTTCTTCCTCACAGCATAGAACTCAAGCTTATATTTGTACTTCCTAACTAGAACAATACAAGTCTTACAGTAAGTAGTCCAAAAAAGTGGTGGGGATACTGATTAAAGTACATACAAAGACAATTTGCTTAGGTACTCCGGTTCCAAGAAATCAAATAGATAATCTAGAACTCTCATATCTGATATAACCATCCCTGAGAGAGTCCTTGATTTGAGATAAGCATTGGGTCAATGAATTTACATTATCTCATTTTATCCTCCAACAAACCTAGGAGTTATGTGCTATTTCCAGCATTTCACAGATGATGAAACTGAGACTTAAAATTTCCTAAGGTCACAGAGGCATTAAGTGGTGAAGACAGAATACAAAGTCAAGTCTCTGAGTCTGATCCTGTGTTCTTTTTATATATAATTCATGTGAAATTGGTCAGTTTTGTTTCTATGTATCTAGTTTATGACTAGATTATTCTTCAAGTATAATTGCATATTAAAACACTAAGCTAAAGACTGCTATAAATGGCTTAGAAGATTTGTAATTATATTATTTGTTACTTATTGCTTGTCAAATTTATTAAGTGATGAAAATTAAAAGACATGAAATCAGAGATAGCTAATTGCTAAAGATTGAAAGAGGCCTAAAATCGTCCAAATGCAATTTAGTCTAATAAAAGAATTTATTTTGATTGTGCCTTTTAGGGAGTAAACAATACCTTTTCACTATCTTTAATTCCAACAGTATTACCTTTATGAAGATAAAGTTGGCAAATTTCTTTGTTAAAAATATGTACTTCCTATTCTCTAAACATGTTAGACATGAATGAATAAATAAATACCTTTATGACAAATATCTGAAAAAGATGATTCATAGAAATAAATATTTTTAGAGCATTGTTATAAAAACTCACACTACTAGTAGGTAGATTTATCTGTGACCAAAACATTCATGCAAAATTATAAGTACTACATTATTTTTAATGCACTTTCAAAATTTTATATTTTGACAAAAATTGGTGACATTGTACTTTCTAGTGAAAAGATTAGCCCAAATTAATGACTCAGACACATTCAACCCTCAAGTTTTATTTTTATAAAATAAACTCATGAAAATAAGTTTAAGCTACTAAAAATAAGTCTCTCTTCATAAGCAATATCACTTGCAATTATGTTTTTGCTAGTATGTCATCAAAAGACAAAAAAGTGACTTAACTCTTCTGAAAGTTATGTCATTTTAAACTATAAAAATCTTGACTAACAACTAGCATATTAACAATAATTTGTACAAATTCAGGAAAATAATTTTTGAAATATCATTCTCATGAAAGATTTTAGAATGGAGACTAAAATATAGTTATACATTTTAAGACTTTGAGAAAAGAATTTCTTTCAAATGATGAAAATAATCTCTAAGTCTTATTTTAAGATGTTATTTTGTTTTGTTTTGTTTTAATGAAAAATAAGACTGAGACACCAGACACAGTTCACTGGGACAACTTTGTACATTAAGCAAATATGAATTACAGAGAAAGTCTGGAAAAGGAAAATTTTTTAAAGTAAAGTAATCCTTGAATATAAGATAAATATCCATAGAACCAGTAACGATAAATCAGATGTGAAAAACAGAAAGCAGTGTTGAGATTTCAGATTTTTGGGCTTTGCCTCCAGCAACTGGCACAATAGATAGGGGAAGCAGAGATTAAAAATGCCTCATTGAGGTAGACACTGAATCTGGGTTCAGTTTGGATCCAGGCCTATGAATCAGGAGCAAAGAAAAATCTTTTCCCAAGCAAATGACTTACATAAAGATGCATACCTAAAAATATGAGGGGGAAAACAAAACAAAACAGAAAAATCGGCCCATTAAGGACAGGTACCAAGCCATTTGCTAGGCCATGACTTAACCTGAGGTTTCCCTACTAACCCCAGATGTTAAATGCTAAGTGGACAATATAAGATCTGGTTGTATACACAGGATTATAAAGACCAAATCGAGACACTCAAAACTAGACGACAGGAGCACAGAGAGGGAAGGAAGGGGAGAAAAATGCCACCATAGCTGGGCCTACAAACCAAAATTCCAAAACCAAGGAGGAAAAAAATGGTAAGAGCAACAGATCAAAAAACCAAAATTCATAAGATTGTCACTTCAGATAGAGTACAGAATAGTATATCTAAAATAAGTATGTTGCAGATCAAAGACTTAAGAAAAAGGTAGCCATGAAACAAAGAGCAGGATAATATGAAAAACAACTAGTTCCAAATATCAGGAATTAAGAATGTAATTATTGAAATTAAAAATTTAATAGATCTTTTTTTTTTTTAGGTTGAAAAAAGAACACAAAGAAAGGACTATTTTTTATCTTTAAAAAATGCACAGCAAACATAGGAAAGCTAGTAAGACAAAGAGTGAAAACACAAAAAGGAAGTTCAGAAATAGATGTCAAATGACAGATTTAGTGAGAGGATTTAGTTTCTCTCTAATAGGAATGCATGAGAAAGACACTGGGGAAGTGTTGGGAGAAACAATACAAAGGGGTAAGGCTGAGAAATATTCTTTCAACTGGAAAACACACTTAAAAGAACAAGCAAGATAAATAAAAATCACTATATCAATGCATTGTACTACAGTAAGAAACAATATTAATGATAAATAGTACATGGATAAGTAATGAAAAAGATTTTCACATTTAGAAATATATGGGGGGCAGGGACACCTGGGTGGCTCAGTCGGTTAAACTGCTGCCTTCTGCTCAGGTCATGATCCCAGGGTGCTGGAATCGAGTCCCGCATCAGGCTCCTTGTCCAGCAGGGAGCCTGCTTTCCCTCTCTGCCTCTGCCTGCGACTCTGCCTGCTTGTGCTGTCTCTCTGACAATAAATTAAAAAATCTTTAAAAAAAAAAAAAAAAGAAATATATGGGGGGGGCTTCCTTCTCCCTAGGAGGCCCAATAAATTACGATGTTTAATATGTTCATTAAAAAAAAGGATGTTTAATATGCTCATTTTTTAAATAAAGTTTTAAATAAAACATTCAGAACTCCAAATAATAAACATCAAAAAATTTTTTAAAGATTTTATTTATTTATTTGCCAGAGAGAGATCACAAGTAAGCAGAGAGGCAGGCAGAGAGAGAGAGAGGAGGAAGCAGGTTCCCCTCTGAGCAGAGAGCCTGATGTGGGGCTCCATCCCAGAACCGTGGGATCATGACCTGAGCTGAAGGTAGAGGCTTTAACCAAACACTGAGCCACCCACGTGCCCCAGTAAACATCAAATATTGAGGGTATTTTTTTCTTTCTTTCCATTTTACTGTTTTGTTTTTCTACTGAAGCTCAGTTTGAAAGAATTGTTAATTACACTTGTAAATTAAAAAGCACACTATCACTGCCTGTCCTCTTTCTTCTCATATTTTTGCCTATCTTTCATGATCACTATTCTTATTCCCCTCATCCCATTGTTAATGTGCTTGATCTCTGCCCTTAAATATAACTTCATACAGCTTCACAGCTGGAAGGAAGTTTTGCTTCAGTTGAATCATACCTTGAGTCCCACTCAAGTCTGATTTTGGTATTTATATAAGACTTTGGACTTCAACTTTAGAATTGTTGCTGGAAAGAATTAAGACTTTAGGGCCACTGGTATGACATGCATGTATTTTGTAAATAAGAGGAGGACATGCATGTTGTATAGCCTGGAGGGAAATGGTATGGACTGAATTATGTCCGTCTAGAATTCATATGTTGAAGCCCCAATGCCCAATGTGATGGCAAATGGAGGTAGAGCCTTGGGGAGATCAATAGATTTCAATGAGATCATGAAGGTAGAACCCTCATGATGGGATTAGAGTGCTTATGAGAAGCACCAGAAATCATTCTTCCTCTCCCATGTGAGAATGCAGTGAAAATCAGCCTTCTTCAAGCCAGGAAGAGAACCCTTACCAAAAAAACTGAATCTTGATCTCAGACTTACCAACCTCCAGAAATGTGAGAAATGTCGTTTAAGGCACCCAGGCTATGGTATTCTGTTTTGACAGCCAGAGCTGATTGATACAAATATTTTTTTCCAAGTTTCATTGTATTTCTTTACTTATAATAACTTTTGTTTTTCATTTTTCTTACATGCTCTGCACTTGACAGATCCAATTTCTTTTGATGATTTTAAATCCATTCATTCGTTCTTCTTCTTCTTTTGGGGGGGATGGTCTGTTCACTACCTTACCCTTTATTATTGTTTCCTTCCTTTTTCTTTTTTATTTTTTTAAAGATTTTATTTATTTATTTGACAGAGAGAGATCACAAGTAGGCAGAGAGGCAGGCAGAGAGAGAGAGGGAAGCAGGCTCCTCGCTGAGCAGAGAGCCCAATGCGGGGCTGGATCCCAGGACCCAGAGATCATGACCTGAGCCGAAAGCAGAGGCTTTAACCCACTGAGCCACCCAGGCGCCCCTCTTTTTCTTTTTTAATTTAACAACATCTCTCTCTTCCTGAAAATCATGGTAAATATTTTAATACATTCTATCTTCCTGGGGTTCCTAAGACCTTGCATGGTCTTCTTCTCCAGCAAGTTCTTTTCTTCACTAGACTTTAAAAAAAAAAAAAAGTGCATTCCAGTTTGATAAAGACAAAATAAACTTTAACTTTAAAAAAAAAAGAAGATATAGGGGCACCTGGGTGGCTCAGTGGGTTAAGCCTCTGCCTTTGGCTCAGGTCATGATCTCAGGGTCCTGGGATCAGGCCCCACATCGGGCTCCCTGCTCTGCAGGGAGCCTGCTTCCTCCTCAATCTCTCTCTCTCTGCCTGCCTGTCTGCCTACTTGTAATCCCTGTCAAATAAATAAATAAATAAATAAAGTCTTAAAAAAAAAAAAGAAGAAGAAGATATAGAAGAATATACTAATGATCTTCGGATAGGGAAAAATATTCTTAAACCAGATGCTCTTTAAAAAAAAAAGGTAATACTAACATTTTGCATTGTGCTAAACAGGCAATGAAGGGGTGGGGAGTCAAGTACCAAAGGACTGACTGCTTTCTTTTTCTATTTTAAAATTTAGATGACTAGTTCTGAAAGAATCAAGTGAAGTTTTACTCAGAGAGAAAACGTGTTATTCTGGCAAGTTTCTGAACCATTTTGACCCTTAAGATTTGCAGACTACTAAGCAAGTTTTGAACTCCATCTAAAGTTCACTCATACTCTGTGGAGTTCAGACTCCCGGCAGCAGTTACACCTAAGCAGGGCAGGCAAACAGGCTTGCTACTTCCCCCCTTTCCAACCTCCCTTTCCTCAGGGATGTACATTTTTTTTTTTTTTTTTTTGCAGCGTACCATGTGCCGCGAATTAAAAATCGCTCTGGGAGCTTCCAGGTTGGTGAATACATGGAGACCCGGGCACAGACGCGCGCCTGGAGAGAGCCTGGAACCTCTCCCCATGTCCCCACCCGTTCTCCTGCCCTGATGCTTCGTGTCTCTTCCTCTGCGTGTTCATTCTCAGCCTGTTCACAAGCTCACCTTTCCACAGAAGCTCCTCTTTCTGGAAAGGGCGCAGCCTCCTTGCGTCCAGCTGAGCAGTGAACCCCACAGAGGAGGGCCAACAACGCGGAAGCCTATGGGGCCTCCAGATCAACCCGCAAGCGGGAGCTACCATTGCCAGCGGCCCCTGCGGAAGGCGCTGGCCTGCGACGCTGTGGCGCAGGCTCGGCACTGTGAGTTCCCGCCAATTCCGCCGGCCGTGATTTGGCAGCGCTGAGACCCGCGCTCCACGCAGCCGCAGGCCGAGACGTTAGACTGCCCGAGCTGCCCAGCTGCTTCAGCTGCGTTACCTGTGCCGGCGGAAGTATTGCGGAGTGATAAAAAAAAAAAAAAAATTGCTTTCACACGATGAGTTTTCATTCATACTAGAAAATGGCAACCACATTTGCTACGAATCCTTTGACTCCCAAAGTGATGTGGAAAAGGAGATGCAGGAAGTGCGCGATGTATTCCCACAGACCTGAACAGCATGAAACAGTGAAGCCCAGAGCTTCCCCGGCTCAGGAGAAAGAACTATTTGACATTGGGATCATAGGCTATGGCAGTGTGTTAGATGTCCGCGTTGTGTAGACATAGGTTCTGAGTCTCCGCCCCTCAGGATGATGGCCATATGCATCATGGACTGGACATTGAAGGAGGGCTTTTCTGGACTTCAGCATCGTCTCCAGGTATGATCTGGATGGAAGGAGGGGTGTTCATTGTTGGGTCCGTGATAAATCAGAAAACGGTCTTCCACAGTACATTCTGGGATACTTGACTGTGAGTCTTGCAAAGGGTGGTGAAAATGTTAAGAACTAAGTTCTTCTAAGTGAAAGAATTCACCTTCGGTCAGAATTATCTATAAACATAATTTTAAAATACGTCAAAAAAATATGCTTTGGTTGATCAATATATTCTTGAAAATAAAGCTGGTATAAGATTTGAGAACTTGCCCTTGAGCCAATTTATGAAGAACTTCAACAGATCTTCCAAAAGCATCACAGTTCACGTCGGCGCTGGGAGCATTTCAAGATGGTAGCCAGCAGATGTCAGAATAACATAAAAAAATGACAAACGTGGACCCAGGCTTGAGTGGGAGACCACGCTCGGACACTTTTCTACAGCTGGCTGGATGTCCATGTTAGAGAAGGAATCAATCTTTTACTGAAGAGCTTTCTTAATATTCATACTAAAACAGGCTGCATTTCTGTGCCTATTGATTTACAGAAAGAGGATCAGTTTGATCCATTTACTGTTCTAAACAAATCTCCATCTGCCATGAATTGGGTAACATTTCCACTAACGCAGAAGAAAAAGAGGAGAATGAAGCTGAATCTGATATTAAACATAGAATCAGAGATTATAAGAACTTTCTAGCTTCCTATGTGGAAGTTTTCAAAGGGTTTCTTGAGAACCTAGACAAGTCCTGAAAAGGGGAAGTTCTCAAGAAGAATGATTTACAAAAAGATTTCTGAAGGTAACAATTTCCCCCAAACCAATGTGGATATCTTCAATCTAAAAATCAAGTACTTCAAAAGCCATTCCATAAATATGGCAGGACCATGTATGCGTCTTAATACTCAAAGCAAAATTTCCTTTTCTTGAGAAATAATTATGTCAAAAATACTCCTGAGAACAAACACCAAAGGAGAGTGTCAAGATTCCTGGAAGGAGCAATAATGGGAGGGATAAGTGGATTGCAGGTAACTTTGCAAAATTTAATATTATACAATGATAATTCTAAGATTTCCAATACGAATACTCAGCTTTACCAATTGCTGTAGATAGACGTAAGTGAGCAGCAGTATACCTGAGATTTTAATCTCACCCCAATGGATACAGGTCCATAGTTCTGGAGTGACTATTCTAGATGAATGAGACATTTGTCTTTAAGTCTTTGACCCTTAATTATACCAGAAGTATGTGTTCAGTTATTTCCTAATTTTGCCTACCAATACTTTTATTAGGCTGCACTTTTAAAAATCATTGTAAACTGGGCCTCTAAACTTACAAAAACTTCCATTCAAAAGATATAGGTTACTATATTACAATAGTAAGATCTAATAGTGTATCTTTCACAACTAGCAATTATAGCTCCTTACTGCTTCCCTTGGAAACAATTGGATTATTACTTTAATTGGATTATATTACTTTTATTGGATTATACTTTAATTTTAAAGGTTTTGCTTCTTCCTTATTTGATTTTGTGCTATAGATTTTGAAGTATCAGATTTCTTTTGCCTGGTTTTACAGCCAGTCGAAACAAAGCAATTATTCTGGTTTACATTCTATTTTCTGAAAAACATTAAGAAACAAGGTATTGGGTTAGTGATTTCCATGACTTATGAAAATTTTCCTTCCTTTGCATTTCCTTTAAACACTGTTTTCTCTGCAGTTATATAGTCTTTTTTTTAATCTTTTAGTTTACATAGAGCAGACTAATGTAGGCAACACATTGAAATGCCTTGCATTCCTTTCTCTGCCAATTATTTTTAAGAAGTATTCCACTTCTATTGTGAAGACAAAAATGCCACTCTTCACTGAAGTCTGTATATGAGGATCGTGAAAATGGCACAGTAGAAAACAACCTGAATCAGAGTTGATTTGGGAGAAATCAGATCAGTGTGCATTATGAGAAGCATTAAGTGAGATTTTAGCTCCACCTAGTGTCCTGCGGTAGACTAATATCTTGGAAATGAAAATACACCATTTTAGGCAAGACTCAGATTAAGCAGGAGCATAAGGCTAGTCCCTTTGACCTCCAGTCAAAGGCCTGTTGTTTTGTGTTTTTTAGTTGCTGTACTGAAAAACATCCATGCAAGAGAAATGTTCTTGGATCTAAGGAATTTGCCAGATATTTACAAGGCCAATCAGCACACGACAGCTCTTTCATATATTGGCTTTAAAAATAGGAAGATTTGAAGTGATAGAAACCCTGATCTGCTGAAAATAACAAGACAGTGATGGAAGTCAGGATGGCAATAACACTTGGAAATAAAAAAGTTCACAACACATCTAAGGAAAATTTTACATATGCAAGAATGAGGTCATACTGTGCTTTTCTTTCCTTTCAGTGCAATATATTTCAATATAACCATTTTAGAACTGGATTGAGATAATAGACAAAAAACAGATGAAGACATAGAACATATGACTAATAAAATAAATATATTTGATTATATAACTATGGCTGTATTTGGAGGAGGGAAGAACTTAAATTCACCAAATACAGAATAATCTTTAGTGTATACCTATAGAACATTTATAAAAATTAATCACACACTTGACTAAAATGAATTTCTTAAATCTAAAAAGTAATGCGTTTGTAGATCACATTCTCAAAATAAAACTAGAAATAAATTTTAAATGTTTCATGATTATTTAGGAATTAAGAAGCACACCCAACTCTTGAATGAAAGGGAACAAAAATAAAATTATAAACTAAATAACAATGAAAAGGAATTATAACATTATAACAAAGCCTAGGGGATTGAGAAAAAGCAGGATTAAAAAAAATTTGACCTTCACAATACTCCATTATTCATGAAGAAAGATGAAAAATAAAGGAATTAGTATTTATCTTAAGCTATTAGAAAAAGAATGACAATCTGGAGTGAGGAAAGAAAATTAGTAAAGATGTAAAACCAATTTGCTTAAAAATGTTTTATTAAGAAACAATAATATAAAACAAAAACATGCCTATTTATATCTGCTTGAAGGGGTCAAACACAGCATTATTTCAAAGTCATCCCAGCAAATTTTCCAAAGTTTGACTCTTCCATGACAACAAATAATAGGCAATTTAACATTTTTAACCAATACCTCTTTCAAAGTGTGTCAGTACTCCATCTAATTTTGAATTGCCATAAGAGCTTCTTACCATCCTGCTTGGGCCCATTTTAATGTTTCACGTATTCTAACACAGAGGTAGGAGTAATTGCGCAATTTTTTTTCTATAGGGCCCAAATGTAAGTACCTTGGGTTTTGTGAGCCAAATTGTGTCTGGTGTCTGTCCCAGCTAACCAACTCTGCCCATTGTTGCTCAAAAGCAGCCATAAACAACATCTAAAGGAGTAATAATGGCTATGTTCCAATACAGATTTGTTTATAAGGAAAAAAAAAAAGATTTGCAGATGAATTTGGCCTATGGGCTGTGTTTGCTGACGTTGATAGGTATCATAGATCTATATATGAATATATAAATAATTTCACTTCAAAACAAAGAGCATATCCATTTGAGAATGATAGTAAAGATATATAATAAAATAATTACTACTATTACTATTATGCTATCATTTTGGTGGGGACTTTCTACAGGTTTTTTAAAATAGTGTTTTATTTTATCAAGTGTAATTTCTCACCTAATAGCCACATCAATCCTGTGAAGTAAGTAGTGATATCCCTGCCCTTTTCCAGATGGAGAAACTGAGATTTAGACACTTAAGATATTTGAGCAATGCTCTAATTGTAAGGTGGTAGTTTGAGATTGAAAGTCATGTCTGCTGAGTCCAAGTTCTAAAGAGCTCCACAGCAATACTTGGAATCACTGTGTCATATTCCCAGCACATGACAGTGTTTTTCCTGGGTTCAGGAAGCTATTGTTACATGTTCATATTTCTCTGAAGGCACTTACACTCCATTTCCAAGGAAGCAATACTCCATCCCACCCTCCCTTCCCACCTTGCTACAGCACTGAGTTCTCTGTAATGGTAGAAGAAGGGAGCATTCCAATTAAGAGTGCACCATTCCCTGAATCACATAATCATCAGGTTAGGACCCAAGCTTTATAATTTAGGCAGCATGGACCCACTCCCTCTTGTCCTTTTGGAGTGAGTTGTGTCCAAGCACAGCAAATGCTTGCTGCTATAAATTCCATGAAATAAACTGAAGAAGCAGGGCTTCTTTTAGGCCCAGCTGTCTGCCTATATAATGTGACGAACAGATCAGAGACTTGAGGCTCAAAATAAATTTCAAGGCTCAAAATAAAGGTAGAAATACCCTGCTATGTTCTTCAATCCAGCTTTACTGCTAAGAAATCTGAGCCTGTTTTAATACTTACTGGGTCCTTGTTTGACTTTAATTGGGTGAGTTCCCAAAGATGGAGAGAGTGAATAATCAGACTCACTCAGACCTCCTGACTATAGGAACCACAGAAATTATAATGCATGCCTGAGGCTACTTGAGAGTCCACATTGTTTCTGGAATGTTATCTGCCTAGAGTATACCCAAAGGCAGAGTAACTCTAAAATCTGTTGAATTCCTCTCCATTTGACAACTCTTTAAGAGAATTTCTTAAATAATTGTCTATAATGAAGTTAATGGAAGACTAACCAATTATAGTCTGATCATGAAAGAGGCTGGAACTGAACTTAATGAGACAAGGTGAAATTGCAGAAGACTGTGGAATGAATTACAAGGATCAATGGTAGCAACACTTAGTGAACTGTTTGATATGATGAAGTTCAACTGCAATGTGATGATTAAGGCAAGAACAAGGGCATTAAAGGAAGAACAGGTATCAATTATTTTGTTTTCTTGGAGTTCAAATGTTCATCCTTATGTAAGAAGAATATAATTCAGGCACAGAGATGCTTTCTTTGAAAATATTGTGTCAGGCCAATACATTACTGAGGAAAAACCTCATTTGTTTACAACATTTTAAATTGCTCCTTTTAGATTCTAGAATCTAGAAGTCTTGCGTAAGCCTGTGGCTTGGGACAATCATCAGAACTTTGCTTTCATGAAATTAGGCAGAAATACAGATTCTCTTGGCATCATCTAGTGAGATCACTGCCTGTCAGCTTGCACTCTGCAGCTACAAAGAAAGCAAAACTTCGGAATATGAGAATTCTCCCCGGGTAATTGTAACAGAGGTAAGAGGAATGTCTGGCACATAAAAAGTTTTTTTTTTTCTTAAATTTGAGGATTCGGATTTGCTAATCTCACAACATTTAACACACATAGTCAGAAGATAGTTTGGAATTATTCCTGGTTTATCTACATAGATTCAGTAATAATATATGAAGAATATAGGTCTTTTTAAAGGAAAAAAACCAGTCTGCTGTATTTGAATATAAAAATGTACCAAAAAATAAAATAATAAAGTAAAATAAAATTATACCAAGATATGAATCCTTTCCACTATTATTTAAATATATATTTAACCAGACTTGGAAACGTTCTGACCAGTAGAAAGCTGGATTTTGATGTGAAAATGTTGGGGTTCAGAGCAAATGGTTAAGAAAGAATTCTTGAAATGTCTTTGGTTTCAAAAGGGTGGTTTTATTAAAGTATGTGGACAAGACCTGTGGGCAGAAAAAGCTGCACTGACGTTGTGAGGAGTAGCTGATTATATACTTCCAAGGGGAGGGCTTTAGGGATAGTGTAAGTCTCTAAAGAGTTTGGAAGCAAGATTTCTAGGACCTTAAAGGGCTAGCTGTTGTTGGGAAAACTTCATTTACTACTGTCTAGTAAAATCTCAGTCATGAGACTCTTTAAATGTATATCAGTGGTCCATATGTTTGGAGGATGATTGCCAACATATAACTTGGGGGGTAGAAATAAAGGAAGTTTCCAAAGGAATTTTTGTATCTTAAAGGAGCCTCAGGATCCTAGAGGTCAGGCTAATGTTAAGCTAAGGTTACCTTTTGCCCTTAGCAAAGTTGTTGTTATTGTTGTTTTTAAGATTTTATTGATTTATTTAGGGGCACCTGGGTGGCTCAGTGGGTTAAAGCCTCTCAGCCGCTCAAGTCATGATCCCAGGGTCCCGGGATCCAACCCTGCACAGGGAGCCTCCTCTCTGCCTGCCTCTCTGCCTGCTTGTGATCTCTGTCTGTCAAATAAATAAATAAAATCTTAAAAAAAAAAAAAGAAAAGATTTTATTGATTTATTTAAAAGAGAGAGAGAGAACATGAAGCGGGGTAAAGGGCAGAGGGAGAGGGAGAACAGACTCCCCACCTGAGGAGGGAGCCCAACTCCAGGCTGACCTCAGGCCCCCAAGGTCATGCCTGAGCCAAAGGCAGACACTTAGCTGAATGAGCCTTCCAGACACCCTGCCCTTAGCAAATTATTAACATCAGGGCAGTTGAGTTCCTAGAGGAAGGTCACTCTCCCTGTCTCATGGACTTGTCAATGGGCTATAGAATGCAAGGAAATTTAATTTTTTTTTCTTTTGTCTTTGTTCTCCACATCAGATTAGATGTACAAAAAATGAAAAGGATAAGCACCTATTAGTTAGATACGAAACTGAAATTAAATTTTAGGTTATGGGTAAATTAATAGAAGACTATTCTAGTAGGAAGCATACGATTTGAAATGTGAATTACAGTTTAGGGCTGGATAAAAGGGAGTAATTAACACAGGGGAAAATGTAAATATTGCCCCTAATTTGCTAGAAAAGTTTGATTTAAACAATATAATTTCAGAATGCCTGTTAGGTAGTGAAGTTTGTATATCAGTTACATGCTTGGATTTATAACATTAACTCTCAGGAGCTATTGTTTTTTTTTTCGCTCTAATAAAACAACAGCATAAAATATTTGGTACTTCATGAATTAAGCACATACCTAAATCAATGTCTACAGGTATATTTACATTTACATTGCCTCTTTGTCCTTCTCCCATTATCAATCTCTTACTCCTCCAGGGGTAATTCAGTTTTGAAAAACTAAGATATATTGAAGCCACTTAAAGCATCTCAGAAAACAAAATAAAGCAAAACTAGATTTCTTTAGAATATTCCAAGAATTGCTTTAATTCTCTGTCCTCAGCAATAGCAAAATAATTGACTCTTTTAGGTGAATCAATACTAGTTCTTTTTTCCTTTGCCAACCTTAAAATGAAACAAAGTTATGGTCATACCATAGGGGTATTAAATTTCTTTTGCTGTTGTAGCAAACATCACAAACATAGTGGCTTAAAACAACACTAATTCACAATCTTATCATATGGAGGTCAGAAGTCCTAAACTCAAGGTGTGTGTGTTTGGTGGCGGGCGGGAGGGGGGGGCTGCATTCTTTTTGGCAACTCTAGAGAAAAATCTGTTTCCTTGTCTTTTCTGGCATCTGGAGTCCTCCTGCATTCCAGGGTTCGTGGCCCTTTCTTCCGTCTTCGAAACTATCTCTGATTCTGACACCTCATCTCCTTCTTTTTTTTTTTTAAGATTTTATTTATTTATTTGACAGATCACAAGCAGGCAGAGAAGCAGGCAGAGAGAGAGGAGGAAGCAGTCTGCCTCTGAGCAGAGAGCCCGATGTGGGGCTTGATTCCAGGACCCTGGGATCATGACCTGAGCCGAAGGCAGAGGCTTTAACCCACTGAGCCACCCAGGCACCCCTCATCTCTTTCTTTTAAGGACACATGTAATTACATTGGATCCACTCAGATAGAGAGGTAGTCTCCCCAACACAAGATCGTTAAATTAATCACATCAACAAAGTCCCTTTTGCCAGGTAAGGTAACATACTGACAGGTGTTGAGAATTGGGACATGGACGTCTTTAGTGGAGGGGGCGGGGGAGGATGTCATTCTGTCTACTACAGTAGCATTTATGAACTTGAGTCTAAATCTGATGTGGTTTAGGGAAGAGACAATAATAGAGATGAAAAAAGAAAAAAGCCCTTTTCGAAACAGTTTAACTTTTTTCCTTATCACTAAAACTACAATGAAAGAGATCTATGTAATTTTTATGGGACATTAAATGGGAAATAAGTTCTGTAAAGTCAGAAGCTGGCCTTTTTTGGAGAGTAATTATGTAATTATTTTAATCTGTTTTTATGAGATATTTCAACAATTCATAGATGTAAATTGCCTCCCTTTTCCTACTATTTGCTTTATCTGTCCTTCTATAGATATGGAAATGAAAGTCAGAGATGTGAAAAAGAACTTCACATTTGAAAATTTTGTGAAAGATATCTATCTGACCAGCTTAATGATTATACTCTAGTCCAAGCCCCAACACTTCACATGTAAATTATGATGTATCTAGTTACTAGTGTCTTTTCAAAGCTGTTCCCTGCAATCTATCTAAATATTATTCTCTTTAACGCATGCTGCCTAATGATCACTGTTTTTTCAGCACCTTAAGTCTTACCCCCTAATGGACTGTTTCGTTCATCAATTCTTTTATTCACTAATTTATTCTACTGATGTTTTTATTGGCTATTTTCTAGGGTTTGTGCTAGAAACTGGGTGCAGGAAGGAGTGCGTGACAAACACACAAAAAAAATGTCAGTGCGTGCATTTTCCCCACTTTTTCCAGTCTCACCACCACTGAGAATTATTTTGTTGCTTTAGGGAGACAATAGCATACTGATTAATGATGACGATCATAGACAGTAGACTCAGACTTTCTAGGTTCAGACAGGGTCCCAACCATTCTCATCCTTCTGATCTTGACAAATTACTCACTTCTTTGTGCCTCACATTTTTCTCATTAAAATGAGAGTTGATTTAGCCCTTATCTACTGGGATTTTTGTAGTTTAAATAAGCCAGTCTACAGAAAGTGCTGAAACCAGTGCCTGACATATTGCAAAGCCCTCTGCAGATGCTAGCCATTATTATTTCCCTTTACCTCACTTATTTCTGTAAAGAGTATCTCCTAACCAAAGAGCCCCATTCTTATTCTAATAGTGACTAAAAGGAAAGCTGAAGAAGAGAGGGTGGTAAGATTTGCTTTGGCTGGAGCACAAGATTTCTCTAGGGAGAGAGTACAGGAAAGACAAGAAATGGGAGATGGCCAGGAGGTGTAAGAATTATTGAAAGTGGAAAAAAAAAGTAGGGAAATGATTTTTTTTTTTAAGATTTTATTTATTTGACAGAGAGAGCTCACAAATAGGCAGAGAGGCAGGCAGAGAGAGAGGGGGGAAGCAGGCTCTCCACTGAGCAGAGCCCAACATGGGGCTCGCTCCCAGAACCCTGAGACCATGACCGGAGCCGAAGGCAGAGGCTCAACTCACTGAGCCACCCAGGTGCCCCAGGAAATGATTTTTAACAACATGCCTTAGTAAGATACTAAAGCTTTAGAAATTTTAAGAAGATTCAGTAGAAACTAAAATTGTTTTTTTTTTAAGGTTGCCAGATCATTTTATCATTCATTAATTCATTCAACAAATTATTAATGGAGCTAGAACTATGTGTCATATATCTTGTGTTAGGTACCTGTGATAGTCATGAAAGGTTCTGTCTGCATTTAGCTTTTGTTCAAGGAAATGACAAACAATGATTGAATAATCAGACATAGAAATGTTAAATTATTAATGTTGCAGTTGCTATAATCATTCACTCCAGGTGATCAACAAAGCTTTTGTTGGTATCTGACTGATGATTAAGGGAGGGAGCTTGGCCTGTTTTAGGAAAAGAAGGAAGAGGTGTGGCTGGGCTGCATTCAGTGAGTGCTTGAAGTGAAAGGAGAAGAGGGATAAGACATGTCAGACTGTGTGTGTGTGTGTGTGTGTGTGTGTGTGTGTGTTCCCATGTGAGTCTTAATAAAGATTTTGGCTTTTGTCTTTAGGAGAAATGGCCTGATGTAATCAGTTCTATATAGTGAAAGAATTTTTCTTCAAAGACTGCTTAGAATAAAAGACCAGTGGACAGACCAGTGGGAGGCCATTGAATTCATACTGAGGAGAGCTGAGTGGCTAGAATGGGGTAGTGACATCATACAGGTGGCTTTATGTATGGATTTAAATGCTTTTAAAAGCTGTTTAAGAGTGAATCAGCAACTTCCACTAATAATGACAGAACAGGTGTGAGGTTCAAGGAAAAGGTATGACAGATGACTTGTAATTTTCTGGCTTGACTAACTAGTTGGATAGATGGCAGCTGCATTCCTGGGAAGACTGGAAGAGACTAGAAACTGTGTTGGATTTATTTTTGACTCTGAAAAATCTGTCCTCAAAATGAAAGAGGGTTTATACAGAGTTAAAATCATCACTGTAGAGATGAGCCAAGAGTACTGACGAATTATGAACATTGAAATTTACTGTTAAAAATATGCAAATTATGTTTCATTTTATAGAATTATTTTAGTTTCAGGTGTATCATATAATGATTCAATAATTCTGTACATTTTACAGTGCTCATCAAAATAAGTGTATGATAGTGGGATACCTGGGTGGCTCAGTTGTTAAGCGTCTGCCTTTGGCTCAGGTCAGGATCCCAGGGTCCTGGGATTGAGCCCCACATCGGGCTTCCTGCTCAGTGGGAGCCTGCTTCTCCCTTTCCCACTCCCCCTGCTTGTGTTCTTGCTCTCTCTGTCAAATAAATAAATAAATCTTTAAAGAAAAAAGTTTACTATTAATTTCTTTTGTCTATTTTACCCATTACTCCACCCACCTCCCCTCTGGTAACCACCAGTTTTTTTTTTCTCTGTATTTAAGAGCTGGTATTTTGTTTGTTTCTTTTTTTCTTTATTTGCTTGTTTTTTTTTCTTAAATTCTACATTTGAGTGAAATGATATGGTATTTGTCTTTCTCTTACTGATTTATTTCACTCAGCAGTACGTTTAGATACAGCCGTGTTTTGGCAAATGGTAAGATTTCATTCTTTTTTATGGATGAGTAATATTTCAGTGTGTGTGTGTGTGTGCGTGTATTCATATCTCACATTTTCTTTATGCATTCATCAACAAATGGACACTTGGGTTGCTTTCATATCTGGGCTATTTTAACTAACGTTGCAATAAACATAAGACTGCATATATCTTTTTGAATTAGCATTTTGTTTTCTTTGAATAAGTACCCACTAGTGGAATTATTGGATTATATAGCAATTCTATTTTTAACTATTTGAGGAAACATCATACTGTTTTCCATAGTGGTTGCACTAATTTCCATTCCCACCAACAATGCATGAGGGTTCTTTTTTCTCCACATCCTTGTCAACACTTCTCCCATTCCAAAGGTTGTCTTTTTGTTTTGCTTATGGTTTTCTTTGCCAGGCAAAGATTTTTATTTTGGTGTAGTCCTAGTAGTTTTGTTTGGTTTTTGTTTCCTTTGCCTCAGGAGACATATCTAGAAAAATGTTTTTATTTCTTTTTTTTTTTTTTAAAGATTTTATTTATTTATTTGAGACAGAGAGATCACAAGTAGGCAGAGAGGCAGGCAGAGAGAGAGAGAGGGAAGCAGGCTCCCTGCTGAGCAGAGAGCCCCATGCGGGACTCGATCCCAGGACCCCGAGATCATGACCTGAGCCGAAGGCAGCGGCTTAACCCACTGAGCCACCCAGGCGCCCGAAAAATGTTTTTATTTCAAACAGATTACTCCTTATGTCTTCTTCTAGGAATTTTATGGTTCCAGGTTTTGCATTAAGGTCTTTAATCCATTTTGCATTTATTTTTGTGCCTTAAGACAGTGGTCCAGTTTCATCCTTTTGCATTTAGCTGTCCAGTTTTCCCAGCACCATTTGTTGAAAAGACTGTCTTTTTCCCATCATTTGTTCTTGCCTTCTTTGTCATTGATTAATTGACCGTAAAAGCATGGGTTTATTTTTTATTTTATTATTTTGTTTTATTTTTAAATTAACATATAATTATTATTTGATTCCGGGGTATAAGTCTGTGATTTGTCAGTCTTACAAAATTCACAGTGCTCTCTACAACACATACCCTACCTAAAGTCCATCACCCAGCCAGCCCATCCCTTCCTCCACTCCACCAACCCTCAGTTTGTTTTCTGAGATAAGTCTCTTATAGTTTGTCTCCCTCTCTGGTTTCATCTTGTTTCATTTTTCCCTCCCTTCCCCTATGATTCTCTGACTTCAGTGAGATCATATGATAACTGTCTTTCTCTGATTAACTTATTTTGCTTAGTGCATACCCTCTAGTTCCAAACATGGGTTTACTTTGGGCTCTCTATTCTGTTCTATTGATCTATGTGTCTTTTTTTGTGCCAGAGCTATACTGTTTTGATTACTACAGCTTTGTAGTATATCTTGAAATCTGGGATTGTGATCCCTCCAGCTTTTTTTTTTTTTTTTCCTCAAGATTGCTTTGTCTATTCAGGATTGTTTTTGTAGTTCCACAAAAGTTTTGTGATCATTTTCTATGGTTCTGTGAAAAATATAGTTGGTATTTTGATAGAATTGATAGAATTAACCACATTAAATCTAGAGACTGCTTTGGGTAATATGGACATTTTAACAATATTAGTTCTTCCAATGTGCAATGTTCTTTTTAATTTATTTATTTAATTTTTTTCTTATTAAATAGAGAAAACCAATTTAAAATTAAACAATATTTTTAAAATTTAAAATTAAACAATATTTTTGTAAATTTTAAAATTTACAAAATTTAAAATTAAACAATATTTTTCACCCAACCGGCATGGAAACCCAATTCTAAAACATTAGGAGCTTTTCTTGGATGAAAAAAGATGTCAATATTAGGCATGCCTGGATGAATTTAAAGTCTTTGTACTGCCCTGCTAACTGGGGCTTGAGACTTGGCTGCTGATATACAATTTGAAGATAGTAAGCATTGTTTTTGACCAGACACTGAAGAAATTTATAGGTAATTTTGTGCAAAGAAGAGGAGAAAAGGAATTTGGTTTAAAAGAATAATAAGCTCTTATTACAGAAGAGAGAGAGAAACCATTGAAGAAGCACAAAAATGCTGCCAATTGTGTAAAGGTCTGTCGGACCAAGTACTGGTAGACAAGTTTCCAGCAGAGGAAGCTCTTATTATACTAGAGGTAGCACAGTAACTTGGAATCATATGCAGAATTCATAACAGTTATTTAAATAAGAAAGGTACAAAATAATCTGCTTGTGAATTTAAAGAGAAGAAACTTCTACTCTGAGTAATAAATCAAGGAGCCAGTATTGTTGAAGATCAAAAAAGTTGAACAAATCCATGGAGGAATCTTTCTTCAAAAATAAACCTGTTTTTTTTTTTTAAAGATTTTATTTATTTATTTGACAGAGAGAGATCACAAGTAGGTAGAGAGGCAGGCAGAGAGAGAGAGGAGGAAGCAGGCTCCCTGCTGAGCAGAGAGCCCGATATGGGGCTTGATCCCAGGACCCTGAGACCATGACCTGAGCCGAAAGCAGAGGCTTTAACCCACTGAGCCACCCAGGCGCCCCAAAAATAAACCTGTTTTGACCCCACCCTAGCACGCATCTTGATTACTTGGTAAAGTCAGTGAAGAATGAAGAAAGAAAGGAGAAGAATTGTGGCAGGATTCTAGGAATAACAAAAAAGAGAAAGAAAGATCTGAAGAATGTAGATGTCACGCAGGTAAGTTTCAACTTCTTGAAGAAAGAGACCCAAGTCCCTCGCTGGTGATCCTTATCCCCAGAATCACTTCAGCAAGCCTAGGGCAGAGCTTAAGAGAATAGTACTTACAATTTTTTTTTTCCCCTGAAATCAAAGTTGTAAGATGGATTACTATGATCATTTAGGGACACATGCCCTTGTGTTCCACAGAGCCCTCCTCGAAAAATGAATGATTTGGTTATGAATCTGCTGAGTAAATAGGCACATTTCAATATACCTATATGAATATTCAAAAGGACAAATGAACAATGTGTTGTGAGCACAGAGGGAGAGATTCTTCCTGTCTGAGCAACTTACAGAAGTTAGCCCAGAGGAGAATTATTGAAACTAGATTTTTATTTAAGGTATAGAAGAGTACATATATAAGTGTACACCTCAATTAATTTTCATAACATGGATATAGCACCATGCAACTGACCACACAACCAATGCACAGACAAAAATAAAGAAAATAGCCAGCCCCCAGAGATTCCCTCTATCCTTCTTTCTACCACCTTACCCAAAAGAAAACACTATCTTGATTTTTTTTTTTAATTTTATTTATTTGACACAGAGAGAGAAGTCACAAGTAGGCAGAGAGGCAGGCAGAGAGAGAGAGGGGAGGAAGAAGGCTCCCCGCGGAGCAGAGAGCCCGACTTGGGGCTCGATCCCAGGACCCTGGGATCATGACCTGAGCCGAAGGCAGAGGCTTTAACCCACTGAGCCACCCAGGTGCCCCTCTCTTGATTTTTTTAATTTAAATTCAATTAGCCAACATACGGTATATCATTACTTTCAGATGTAAAGTCCAGTAATTCATCAGTTGCGATAACACCTAATGCTCCTCACATCAAGTGACCTCCTTAATGCCCATCACCCAATTACCCCATCCCTCTACCTCCTCTCCTCTAGCAACCCTCTGCTTCCTTAAGTTAAGAGTCTCTATGGTTTGTTTCCCTCTCTGATTTCTTCCCATTCAGTTTTCCCTCCTTTCCCCTATGATCTTGTATACTGTTTCTTATATTCCACTTGAGTGAAACCATATGATAATTGTCTTTCTGACTGACTTATTTTGCTCAGCATAATACCCTCCAGTTCCATTCATGTTGATATAAATGGCGAGTATTCATCATCATTGATGGTTGCTTAGTATTCTATTGTATATATGTACATCACCTCTTCTTTATGTACTCATCTGTTGATGGATATCACAGCTCTTTCACAGTTTGGCTATTGTGGACATTGCTGCTATAAAAATTGGGGTGCAGGTGTCCCTTTGGATAACTACATTTTTATCTTTGGGTAAATACTTAGTAGTGCAATTGCTGGGTCAAAGGGTAGCTCTATTTTTAACTTCTTGAGGAACCTCCATACTGTTTTCCAGAGTGGGAGTACCAGGTTGCATTCCCACTAACAGTGTAAGAGGGTTCCGCTTTCTCTGCATCCTCGCCAACATTTGTTGTTTCCTGACATTAATTTTAGCCATTCTGACCATGTGAGGTGGTATTCATTGTGGTTTTGACTTCTGTTTCCCAATGCAAATTGATATGGAGCATATTTTGTTTGTTGGCCATTTGGACATATTCTTTGGAGAAATGTCTGTACATGTCTTCTGCCCATTTCTTAAATGGATCATTTGTTTTTTGAGTGTTGAGTTTGATAAGTTCTTTAGAGATCTTGGATACTAGCCCTGTATCTTTTATGTCATTTGAGAATATCTTCTCCCATTCCATAGGTTGCCTTTTAGTTTTGTTGACCATTTCTTTTGCTTTGCAAAGGTTTTTATCTTAAGGAGGTCTCAATAGTTCATTTTTGGTTTTGTTTTTCTTGCTCTTGGAAACATGTCTAGCAAGAAGTTTCTGAAGCCAAGGTCAAAGAGGTTGCTGCCTGTTTTCTTCTCTAGGATTTTGATGGAGTCCTGTCTCACATTTAGGTCTTTCATCCATTTTGAGTTTATCTTTGTGTATTGTGTGAGAAAATGGTTCAGTTTCATTCTTCTTCATGGCTGTCCAATTTTCCCAATACCATTTGTTGAAGAGACTGTCATTTTTCCACTGGATATTCTTTCCTGCTTTGTCAAAGATTAGTTGACCATAAAGTTGAGGATCCATTTCTGAGTTCTCTACTCTGTTCCAATGGTCTATGTGTCTGTTTTTGTGCCAGTGCCATACTGTCTTGATGAGTACAGCTTTGTAATAGAGCTTGAAATCCAGCATTGTGATGCCACCAACTTTGGATTTCTTTTTAACATTCTTCTGGCTATTCAGGGTCTTTTCTGGTTCCATACAAATTTTAGGATTATCTGTTCCCGCTTTATGAAAAATGTTGATGGTATTTTGATAGGGACTGCTTTGAATGTGTAGATTGCTCTGGGAAGTATAGACATTTTAACAATATTTATTCTTCTAATCCATGAGCATGTAATGTTTTTCCATTTCTTTGTGTCTTCCTCAATTTCTTTCATAAGTCGTCTGTAGTTTTTAGAGTGCAGATACTTTACCTCTTTCGTTAGGTTTATTCCTAGGTATTTTATGTTTTGGGGTACAATTGTAAATGGGATCTATTCCTTAATTTCTCTTTCTTGTCATTGTTAGTGTATAGAAATGCAAGTGATTTCTGTGCATTGATTTTATATCCTACATGTATATGTTGCTGAATTCCTGTATGAGTTCTAGCAATTTTGGGGTGGTCTTTTGGGTTTTCTACATGAGGTATCATGTCATCTGTGAAGAGTGGGAGTTTGACTTCTTCTTTGCCAATTTGAATGTCTTTTATTTCTTTTTGTTGTCTGATCGCTGAGGCTAGGACTTCTAGTACTGTGTTGAACAACAGTGGGGAGAGTAGGCATCCCTGTCACATTCCTAACCTTAACGGAAAAGCTCTTTTTCCCCTTTGAGAACGATATTCGCTGCAGGATTTTCATATATGGCTTTTATCATACTGAGGTATGTTCCCTTTATTCCTACACTTCGAAGAGTTTTAATCAAAAAAGGATGCTGTATTTTGTCAAATGCTTTTTCTGCATCAGTTGAGGATCATATGGTTCTTGTCCTTTCTTTTATCAATGTGTTGTATCATATTGATTGATTCGTGAATGTTGAGCCACCGTTGCAGCCCAGGAATAAATCCCACTGGTCATGGTGAATTATCCTTTTAATGTACTGCTAGATCCTATTAGCTAGTATTCTTGGTGAGAATTTTGGCATCCATGTTGTATATCTATAAAATGTAAAAGTGAAAATTTTAAAAAGACTTAAGAACAAGGAGTTTTAAAATGAGAAACTAGTTGAAAAGGGGAAAAAAGGGGAAAAGAAAAAGAAAATTTTAAAATGAAAGACTAAGTACTCATGAGAAAAAAACCCTCAAATTCTATCTAGTATTTTCCCCTAGTACAGGAGCTTTTCATTTCTGAGTGATCCATAAACTTGGTATTTGACTGATGTTCCTGCTGGTCTTCTTCGGGAAGGGCCTATTGCATTGACTCTCAGGTGTCTTTGCAGTGTTGCCCCTCACTGCCCCTTGTCAGGGAGATGGACTCAAGTGTAAGCTGCTTCAGGTTGCTCTATGTGGCTATTGTTCCCTGAAGGCTTTTTGCTCCACTGTAGAGGATGAAAAAAAAAAGATAAGAAAACAAAAGCAAAATTGGCAGTGCCCCAATTTCCAGCCCTGGACCTGAAAGATCAGGGCACCCAGTCTTCAGTGCAACCTCAGGGAACAGCAGTCAGGCAACTTTGTGTGTGCCAGACTCCGCAGACTGCTGTGGTGCACACCTGCACCAATCCTCCCAGGGGAGGGGAGTGTCTCCCGGTAGCCTTGCTGCTTTCTGGGCTCCTACTCTGAGAGCTGTTGCCCCATTGTGTGCCACTATCCTGATTTTTATCACCATAAATTACTTTTTCTGATCGGAGTAGTAGAGAATTCTAAATCATGTGCTTTTTTTCTATATATCTTCTCTGGCTGAATATTATGATTTTGAGGTTCATCCAGATTATTGTATGTGGCAGTACCATAATTTATATATCCATTTGTACTAACCCAAAAGAGTAAAATATTAACTTAAGATACACTCAATAAATCAAGGACCCACTGTGTAATCTCTAGAAAATTCATCCTTCCTCCTCCCAAAATAGCAAGGCAATCTATAGGGAAGTTAATACAAGGGAATATAGAGAGAGCAAAAAATATATTTGATTAATTCTTATTAAGTCAAGAAAGAAGAAAAAGGAAATAAGAACAGAAGGGAAAACTAGGAAAAAAGCATAAGCTAATAGATGGGGATTCAAATATACCAGTGATAACTTTAAGAGATGAAGATTCTCACTCTGGATAAAAATAACCTGACTATTTTCTAATTAAAATAAACATACTTTAAATATAAGAAATAATGAAAGGGGCTCCTGGGTGACTCAGTTAAGTGTCTGCATCCTGATTTTGACTCAGGTCATGATCTCAGGGTCCTGCAATTAGGCCTCATGTGGGGCTCCTCACTCACCATGGAGTCTGCTTGTCCCTCTCCCTCTGCTCCTCCTCCTGCCCCCCCATGCTCTTTCTCTAAAATAAATAAATCTTTAAAAAAAAAAGAAAGAAGGAAAATAAAAGCATACAAAAGGATATGCCATGCAATATTCATCAAAAGAAAGAATGTATAACTTTACTAAAACCAAACAATAATTCTTTAAACCAAGAAGCATCAGTAGAAATAAGATGGCATTTTTGTAATGAGAAAAGGTTGAACTTACTGGGAAGTTATCACAATATTATATGTTTGTATATTTAAAATCTAGCTTTAAAATTAGAGAGCAGGGGCACCTGGGTGGCTCAGTCAGTTGAGCATCTGCCTCCAGCCTAGGTCATGATCCTGGGGTCCTGGGATTGAAGGATCCCCACATCACATTGGGCTCCCTCCTCAGTGGGAAGCCTGCTTCTCCCTGGCCTCTGCCCCTCCCCCTGCTTGTGCATGCACATTCTCTCTCTCTCTCAAATAAACAAAATATTTAAAATTATCAAATACTAACAAAATTATATGAAAAATACATGCACCCACGCTCACTTTATTTTTTCCACACTTCTTTCAGTAACTCATAAAAGAAGGCAACAAAAAAATCAGGAAGCATATAAAATATTTGAACAGCATTATTAACAAAAGTAACTGACATAGTACCTATTAACAACAGAATACACTTTCCCTTCCAAGACCATATGGAATATTTAAGAAAATAGCTCTATATGCTCTTGGACCATAAAGATCTTTATGGTTTTGGACCATAAAGTTCAAGGTTTAAAAATCATACAGGGTATTTATCTGACCACAATGGAATTAAGCTAGTGGCAAATAACAAAACAAGCAAAAAGGAAATCTCTAACCCTTTAGCAATCAAATAACATACTTCTAAATAACCCGTTGAACAAATTGTCAAGTAAGATAATATTTTGAGCTAAATGAAAAGAGAAAAGCAAACAGAAACTTATAGAGTGTAACTAAAGCAGTGCTAAGTAAAATGTATAGACTTAAATGCATATTGTGGAAATGAAGAAACCTTAAACATTAATCATTGAAGAATCAGTCTAAAGAAGCTAGGAAAACATCAACAAATCAAACCAAAGTAAAAGAGAAAATAAATAATAATGTGCACAAACAATAGAAAATAAATGAATGAGAGAAGTCAATAAAACCAAATTCAGTTTTTTAAAAGACTTAAAAATTTGAAAAAATAAATAACAAGACTAAGAACAAAGGAAATTATATATATTAAGAATTTAAAAATGAGATATTATTATGTATCTTGCAGGTATGCAAAAGTAATAGGGAATATAATGGACAACTCTATTCCAGTAAGTTAAACATTTAAATGAAATGGACTAATTTCTTAACAATGTAATTCTCCAAATTTGGCATGGGAAGAAATGGAAAATGTGAATAGTTTGGTACCTATTTGAGAACTTGGATATGGCATTAAAACCATGGTTTCACATGTGAACTTTTTTAGCCATTTACATAATCTCCTTCATAAAATAGAAAAACTACTTGAATCATTTTATGAGGTCAGCATAACCACAGATCTAATACCTGCTGAGGTTACTGTTAGAAAGATAAATTATATGCCAATGTCTCTCAAAGTTGTAGATGCAAAATCTCTAAACAAAATATTAACAAATCAAATATAATATATAAAAAGGATAATATGTCATTATCAAATTATATCTGCAAGGATGTAAGGATAGTATGATATTAGGAAACAGTTTATTCCAAACTCTCTTTTCCAAGCCAGGGTTCCTTCTCTTAGCTGAATTCTGAACCATTTGCCTTTTTGCTTCTTTATTTTCCCAACTTCATTTTTTTTTTTATATTATGTTTTCCTTTCCTTTGCCTTTCAGAAGTCTTCGTAGTCTTAAACTGGGATGCCTATCAGCCACAATTCCAAATCTCCTTCTAGAAATACTCCAGCAGCCTTGAGTTGGTCATACAGTTTGGGACATAAAACTCTCCTTATTGGAGAATTTCTGTATTCCCTAACTCAGGCTTCCCTGGTGAAATGTATTTCTTTCTTTTTTTTTTTTTTTGACATCAGATACCACTTTTTATTGTACTACAAAGATATCTGAAAAAAACATACAATTTGAAACGCTTTATTTTTGTGTGTGTCCTGGTTATTAACAAGGCTATTTAATAAAGTTAGGATTCCAGTGAAAGGAAGTTTTCATGAAAGCCTTGGGGATCAGTTGTATGTCATATAGCGGGGAGTAGCACTGAATTTGGCGTAAGACTTAATGACCTTATTTACAGCCTCCAAGAAATCCTTCTCGGTAGCAATTTTTCGCCGTGCTCTGATGCCGGCTTCTGTGCAGACGCTTCTAATCTCCGCACCAGTGCTATTTGGACACAGTCGCGCTAACAATTCAAATCTGATATCTCTTTCGACACTCATTGAACGAGCATGAATCTTAAAAATGTGAGTCCGACCCTCTAGATCAGGTAAGCTGAATTCAATCTTTCTGTCCAGTCTCCCTGGCCTCATGAGTGCTGGATCCAGGGTGTCTGGTCTGTTAGTGGCCATCAGCACTTTCATGTTACCTCGAGAATCAAAACCGTCCAGCTGATTGATCAGTTCCAGCATTGTTCTCTGCACTTCGTTGTCTCCTCCAGCAGCATCATCAAAACGAGCCCCTCCAATAGCATCAATTTCATCAAAGAAGATAAGGCAGGCTTTTTTTGTTCTGGCCATTTCAAAGAGCTCACGAACCATTCGAGCCCCCTCACCGACGTACTTCTGTACAAGTTCAGATCCAATAACTCGAATGAAGCAAGCATCAGTCCTGTTAGCAACTGCCCGAGCACAGAGGGTCTTCCCTGTACCAGGACCAAAAAGCAGCACACCCTTGGGAGGCTCAATGCCAAGGTTAACAAATCTTTCTGGATGAAGTAATGGGGTTTCAACTACTTCTCTAAGTTTCTCAATCTGTTCCTTATAGCCACCCACATCACTGTAAGTGACATCAGGTTTTTCTTCCACCTGCATCATGGTAAACTGTTGGGTCAATCTTGGGAGGCAGCGGAATGCGAATCTGATACTTATTTCTGTCCACCCCAACTCTCATCCCTTCTTCAATGTTGGTAGGTGCTACCTGATCACTGAGGTCCACCACAAACTTGGCAAACTGCTTCACATTGATAATGTACTTTGGGTCCTCCGAGTCAGCATTGATTATCTTCGTACACCTTGCAACCTGCAAAGGCTGTTCACTCTGCAGTGTTTGCTTATCTGCAGCCAAATCCCAGAGTGCTGGTGGGGCCAGGCCAGTATCAGACTCTTTAATACCAGTGAGCTCATTAATTTTCTTGAGAAGTTGTTGAATGTCATCTTCAACCTGCTTTATCTGCCTAGAGTAAGTGCTTTGACCGTAAGTTTTCAGCAAGGCAATATCCCCCTCATCCAGAGCTCGGATAGGCTTATCCTCCTTCTCCTCCTCTTTGGTTTTCCGCTGATCCGCACCGAGGTAATCCGGCATTTTCATTGTTCCGAGGCCCTCAACTGCTCAGTGATTACCTCTTTTTTTTTTTTTTTTTAAGATTTTATTTAATTGGGGCGCCTGGGTGGCTCAGTGGGTTAAGCCGCTGCCTTCGGCTCGGGTCATGATCCCAGGGTCCTGGGATCGAGTCCCATATCGGGCTCTCTGCTCGGCGGGGAGCCTGCTTCCTCCCCTCTCTCTCTCTGCCTGCCTCTCTGCCTACTTGTGATCTCTCTCTGTCAAATAAATAAATAAAATTTTTAAAAAAAGATTTTATTTAATTGACAGAGAGAAATCACAAGTAGGCAGAGAGGCAGGCAGAGAGAGAGAGGGGAGGAAGCAGGCTCCCCGCCGAGCAGAGAGCCCGATATGGGACTCGATCCCAGGACCCTGGGATCATGACCCGAGCCGAAGGCAGCGGCTTAACCCACTGAGCCACCCAGGCGCCCCTGAAATGTATTTCATATGGCTTTCCATACCTTCCTCCAGTGGGAGCAGAATAAACTCCCGTACCCACTAAAACTTGCATTAGGACTAAAACTGTGTTATTAAATACTGCTCAGCCAGCCACATCTTCTTAAAAAGGATTACCTAAAAATAGAATGTGAAGTAAAATCTTATTTAGCTGATTCTTGTTGGTGATTGAAGTACCATGGGATCTGAGGTCTGAGGTACCACAGTCTCCAATGGGGCATAAGAAAATAGCTTTTGCTTTAGGTTCTGGTTTCTCTAGAAGGGAGAATAGACATACAGGAGTGTTTTACTGGGTCAGGCACAGCTTTATAACAAGGATAAGTTCTTGCTGTGTCTCACTGGATGTTTTCAGAGAAGCAAGATGGAATTACCTCATCTCAAAGAGTCCAAGCCAGGTGGAAGTTGAGAGGAAATTTATTCTGGTTCTCTTTGTACCTGTATCCCTCATCAAAGTTTTCTTCATCAAGTTTACTTTGCCTTCACTTTCAGGTGCTTCACCTGACTGTATCAGCTCTCATCAGGAATGTAAATCCCCCTAGCCGCTGCATGGAACTTTCTTTGCCTCAGAAGTGGTAGAACGAGCAAATACCGCAAAATTTAGCATTAGGTTGTACTGCAACCATTGGGACAAGGTCCACATAGAGTTATTAGATCCCCAGCACCTGGGACCAAAGAATTGGTCTAGGAAACATAAATGAGTTTGAGATGCTCTGGTAGCAATAAGTGGTGCCAGACACACTCATTTAACCTCAGTCTGCCTGTTAAACTCTAGAAGTATATTCCATACTTCTAGTGTTGCATGTTTAATGAATACAATTATTTGCTGGTTTTCAGTTCGATACTCAAGAACACTGTTAGATTAAATCCCTGAGCTTTTGCAAATTCCGAGCTACCACATTTTTGAGATGTGGAACACACATGCTACCAGAGCATACCAGGTTAATATCCCCAAGTAATGTATCATTAGAAAAATAAACCATACATTGAAATTCAGAATATGTTAATAGGATAAGTACTAATAGCAAGTTTTATCAATACCAGTAATTTTACCCAGATATATTTTTGTCCCATATTTTTATAACGCTTCTTAGAGCATTCCATTAGATGTGTTAACATCTCTTGCATCTACTCTGTATTTCTCAGACATTATAAAACTTGGTGTGATGACTAAAAATAGATCCTGGTTATATGGTTATAAATGATATTCACTGTAAAACAAATTTATATATACATTTAGAAAAGAATAAAAGTAGAGAATGGGTGCTTTGAAGTAAGGCATAAGAATGACCAACATACTAATGGGTTTTATAGGTTTTTAACATTTCTGTTTTATATCCAAGTTATGATGAAACTGGAAATTATGTTATTACCATAAGAGATGACTGCTCCCATCTTTCCATTCCTTTTAGCATCTCCATTTAATCGTATTTAGAAGATGGATTAGAATTTAACTTGTCACTTATGGCTTTTAGTAAAAAGCTTGGAAAGAAAAAAAAAAAAAGCTTGGAAAGAGTTGCTTTTCGACACTTTCTCCTCAGCAGTCCCAGTGGGCCTGTGAGGAGTATTATGTTCTTCTAACTCTTGGCATAATGCTCTAAGAAGATGCCAATGCTTAGCCAAAGCAATTGCATTAGGAGAAGTGAATATTTGGGAGAAAACAGAGCATCCCTAGGAAAGAGTTTGGCTGGTGCTGGCCAGTAATGTGTGGCAGCAACACTTAGGGGATAGATGCAGGGTACTGAGTGGAGAACTTGGCTCTTCCACCTGCTGGAAGACAAATAACCAATACATGTGTGTAGAAAATAACTCCATTATTATATTCATGATCACTGCCAAACCCGTATAGCAGAGTAATTTAGGGTCTCTAAACTTGTGATCTGAGCTGAAGTTATAATGTAAATCCAGGGACTCAGTCCATATCTGCTAGTGATGCAGTAAGTCCTTTAAGCTACTTTTATGCAAACCAACATTTGGGAACTATGTTTGGCTTAGAATCTAACAGTTAATGGGTTATACGCTAGGGCTTAAGAACATGGACCCTGGTACAAATCTACCTGGACTCACTACATAAGCAGTGAGACTCTTCCCTTAAGAGCCTTTAGCTCAGCATACAATTTGGGCTCCATGAATCTTGGCTGTACTAACAATTGTCAAGGCAAATCTCCCTATTCTCAGTGCCTTCATTCCTTGTGTGCTGCCTTTTCTTTTTTTAAGATTTTATTTATTTGACAGACAGAGATCACAAGTAGGCAGAGAGGCAGGCAGAGAGAGAGAGGGGGAAGCAGGCTCCCCGCTGAGCAGAGAACCAGATGCAGGGCTCAATCCCAGGACCCTGGGATCATGACCTGAGCCGAAGGCAGAGGATTTAACCCGCTGAGTCACCCAGGTGCCCCTGTGTGCTGCCTTTTAATAAATCTATTTCACCTTTAAGAATACTCTAAATGATCATTTTAACTAGATTTCAAACTTGCCAAATTGGGAATGTTTTTAATTTTAAAAAATGGTATTCTACCTTCTTCTGGAGTCAGGAGTCCATTTATTTATGGTCTAGTTCCTTCCCTATACCCTGGGAAACCTTAGAGTTACCTAAGTACAAGCATTATTGTTTAACCATGTTAAATGTCAGAGGAACATAGGCTGAATTGCCCCCCAAATAACTGAGACCCAAGTAAGCAATCAATCTAGGATTCTTTGGAGTTTCAAAACCAGATCTTAGTTGGACGGGGAATGAAGGAACTGGGTGAGGAGTGAGGAGCCCTACTAAAAAGGGAATCTGGGCTATTTTCAAACAAACAGATTGTTGGAGAGTACAATAATGCATTATTCACATATTCCATTACATTTCTGACTTCAATAAATAATTAACCCCCCATGAAATGAATACTGTAAGTTTGAGATTGAGCTAAGAATGTATTATATATAATATTACCAATAAAATTTTCAACTATAAATGTTTTTTAAACAACTAATTTTAAGTAAAATGAAGACATTATGCTTCAGATGCAATTGTGAGTTCTCAGATAATCACAGTCTTCTTAGTCTCAAATTCCCCAAAACTCACAGAATTGCTTAAGCAGTAATATATTTCTTACATTTTCTTCACTGTCTAAATGCATTTTTAGTTTTTCTTCCTTGCTCTTGGACTACTGAAAATCATTGCAAGTGCAGCAAGACTACTTTTTATGCCATTACAAATACTGACATTTATTCCTAATGACTATAAGGGGGGAAGCCAAAAAGCAATTGCAATTGATTATATACAGAAGGTTCTTTTAGTCACAATTACAGCATTTGTATAAATTTTCAAATCTGCAGTTGTAGATGTCTCAGAAGATAAATTCTCAATTATCATTAAAATACAAAATATAATTTTCTAAAACAAGTGTTTTTCTCCTAAACAAGATCTGGATCTTGTAACTAATTCTTCTCTACACCGTTCTTTTTCTAGATCCCAATATAAATTGTCACTTTTGCAATCTCACTCCCCCAAAATATGTTAAAAATTTCCTTGCATTCTTTAATTATTTTATTAAAATAAAGTTTGAGCACTGATTTTATATAAATTCCCTATCCTCTACCTGGAATTTCAAATGTGATTCTTTCTCTGACACACTTTAGTGTTATTATTTTTTTTTTAACTGAAGTAATTTAAAAACCTTCTAATGTCCTTCCTGCCACTCACCTGTTTCTCTTCTTTCCTTGCTTTTTCCTGTGCTTGGGTTAGGGGAGGCTCAGTCATTTAATCAGTAGGTTCTTTGTTTTTCTTTTCTCTTTACATATCAATCCCTATTTCTGAACAAATATGGTCTGTAGAAATATAAATTCCTTGCTCTTATCCTAATGGCCAAATTTCTTATAGTTAAAACCAAACTGACTTTTAAAAGGTTGTCAAAATTGCTGCATTGGTCAAAGTTTAGCCATCATTTCTTTTCTTTTCTTTTCTTTTTAAGATTTTATTTATTCATTTGACAGAGGGAGAGAGATCACAAATAGGCAGAGCAGCAGGCAGAGAGAGAGGGGGAAGCAGGTTCCTTGCTGAGCAGAGAGCTCGAGATGCAGGGCTTGATCCCAGGACCCTGAGATCATGACCTGGGCTGATGGCAGAGGCTTAACCCACTGAGCCACCCAGGTGTCCCTAGCCATCATTTCTGACAAGAAGGGTTTTTGATCATTGTCATCCAGATCTAGAACAGGTTTTTTTTTATTCCCCTATACAATACCTTCTATTTGTTCTTTTAATGTACTTATCCCATTGTACTGTAAGTTCTATTTATTTATCTGTATACCCTATGAAACCATATTTTTCATGAGGGACGTAAAAAGGGGGTCTGCCTTGTGGCTAACACAATATCTGACACATAGTAGGTAACCTACAAATATCTGTGTGTAAAATTAACAATGAAAACTCCCTCTGCCTCCCTTTGAGGAATTAAGAATGAAAAGGCCTGAGTGGGCAGGATGTCTAGCACTCCATCATTGACATCTGTTATCTTCAAAGTCCCTTATGAAATATATCTTAAATTCTACAATGAGAGAGTTGAATTAGATGCTATCTAGAGAACATTGTCAGCTCTGAATGTGTAATAACAAATGATCTATGCTGTTCCTTCCAATTAATCTGAACAAGAAGGAAAAAAGGAAAGCTACATGAAGGTGCATCACTGCAAATGCGTGGAAATGTCTATATAAACTGAATAATAAGGAGAGAGTAGAAAAGGAGTAAGGAAAAGAAGGAGAAGAATAGCGAGATAAGGAGAGCCAACACAGACTCTGAAATTTTATTTTAGACAGGAATAATTTCAAATATACCCGTTGAATCAAGTCAAACATATCATGTATAATTATTAATTTCACTAAAGTCATGGCTGCAATAAAAATAGATCTATCTGAATCAAAATTTTGCACAACACCGTACCTCCCAATAAGAAAAAACTAAATAAAAACATGGGGATATATGGTGAAGGGACATGGACTATGTAGATATAAGGCTTAATTTGAACAGCAGGGGGCAGTAGGGCATTTTCTTATTTAAAATATAACGCATCTAAAGGAAAAACTTAACTTTGAAACTTTTTCAATCAGTCATATTTGCTCAAAATGCTCACCATATGCAGACTTTTGAAAAATATATTGAGGAAAATTCCTTAAGAAATAATATACTAGTTCATAAGTATTTAAAATGAAAAAATTATTAAATTAATCATCATACCTATGTTACCTTAAGTCAGTGCTTACTAGTTCAATTAAAACAGATGGCTAATATATATGCCTCTTATAAAAGCAAACTGTAATAACTTCTTCTTTTAATTGAGATATAATTGACATATAACATGTCTTGTTTTAGGAGTATAACATAATTATTCATTATATGTATACATTGAAAAATAATTATAGTAAGTCTAGTTAACACCCATCACCACACACGGTTACAATTTGATTTCTTGATGAGAACTTTTAAAATCTCTCTTAGCAACTAAACTATAATTTGTGGCTTTCCTCTTCCTTTGTGCAAATGCTCTCTGAATAAATGCCAATAACTAACTGAGTGATAATTCTCTTCTTCAGTATTTAAGCTGCTTCAAGGCATGAAAAGGCATTCCTAGTCATTGTAACTACTTAGTGCAAAGTGCCATGAGGATTTGGACATGCTGGCAGAAAATAAATTGTGCATGATTAGTAGGAAGGAAGAAAAGATTCCCAAATGTACTAAATTAAAATTATTTGCCATTACCAGTGATACTTACACTACCTTTTTATGGCTTTTTAAAAGATTTTGTTTACTTATTTGAGAGAGTGGGAGGGCCCGAGGCTGAGGGAGAAGCAGGCTCCCCACAAGCAGGGAACCTGATGAAGGGCTTGATCCCAAGTCCCTGAGATCATGACCTGAGCCAAAAGGAGATGCCCAATAATGCATATTATATTATGCTTTTCTTTGCCTTTAGTGACTTTGACACCTTTGAAGAGCACTGACCGGTTATTTTATAGACTATCCCTCAATTTGGGTTTGTCTTACATGCTCTCCTGATAAAATTGAGTTTATGCATACTTTAAAAAAAGATTTTATTTATTTACTTGACAGAAAGAGACAGATCACAAGTAGTCAGAAAGGCAGGCAGGGACAGAGGAGGGAAGCAGGCTCCCTGCTGAGTAGAGAACCAGAGAACCCAATGGAGGTGGGGGGGGGGGCTTTCCCAGGGCTTGATCCCAGGACCCTGAGATCATGACCTGAGCTGAAGGCAGAGGCTTAACCCACTGAGCCACACAGGCACCCTGAGTTTATGCATATTTGACAAATACCACAGAAGTAGTATTGATGTCTTCTCAGAAGGAACATGATGTTAACATGTCTTACAAATGGTGATGTTAATTTTGATCATTTCATTATGTTGGCCTCTGCCAGGATACTCCACTGTAAAGTTCCTATTTTTCCCTTTTGTAAGTAATACCTATTTTCTGACTAGATTCTTTGCAATTATGGGATTATACTTTCTTCCTAAATAATACTTCCATATTTACAGCAGTTTTAGATTAACCAAGGAAGATTTCTGAGAAGACAACAGAGATCCCATATACCACTGCCCCTACTCTCCACACAATTTCCCTTCTTATTTGCATCTTTTTTTTTAAAGATTTTATTTATTTATTTGACAGAGAGAGATCACAAGTAGGCAGAGAGGCAGGCAGAGAGAGAGAGGAGGAAGCAGGCTCCCCGCTGAGCAGAGAGCCCGATGCGGGACTCGATCCCAGGACCCTGAGATCATGACCTGAGCTGAAGGCAGCAGCTCAACCCACTGAGCCACCCAGGCGCCCCCTTATTTGCATCTTAAATTAGTATATTTGTTATAATTAAAGAACCAATATTGATACATAATTATTAACTAAGGCCCATAATTCAGATTTCTGAATATGAGAAATAATATTTCTTTTTTTTTTAAACATAATGTCCTTTTTTTCCATTTCAGTATCCCATCTAGCATACCATATTTACATGGAGTTGTCATATCCTAATCTTTTGGATGTAGCAATTTCTGAGACTTCCTTCTTTTGATATATATTTTTTAAGATTTTATTTATTTATTTGACAGAGAGAGAGATCACAAGTAGGCAGAGAAAGAGGGAAGCAGAGAAAGAGGGAAGCTCTCCCCGCTGAACAGAGAGCCTGATGTGGGGCTCAATCCCAGGACCCTGGGATCATGACCTGAGCTGAAGGCAGAGGCTTAACCCACTGAGCCACCCAGGTGCCCCTTTCTTTTGATATTCTTAACAGTTATAAGTAGTACTGGTCAGGTATAATATACGTTGTTCTTCTGTTGAACTTTACCTGATGTTTTTCTCTTAGTCTGGGGATATGTGTTTTGGGAAAAAGAGGAGAGACATAAAGTGCCATTTTCATCAGGTCATATCAAGAGTCTCCACTGTCAACATGATGTCAGTCATGATGATGACTGTTGATTTTGACCTTGATCCCCTGGCTGAGGTAATGTTTGTTAGGTTTCTACACTTTGAAGTTATTCTTTTCCCCCGTTTTCATACTTGACACATTGGAAGGAAGTCACTATGCCCAGCCCACACTTAAGGGATGAGGAGTTATTCTCGCTCTCCTTTAATGTGGTGTATCTACATAAATTATTTAGAATTCTTCTGCATGGGAGATTTGTTTCTTCTCCCACATTTATTAATTTATTCAATCATTTATTTATATCAGTATGGACTCATGGATATTTTATACTTTGAGTTATAATTCAACACTACTTTTTTATTTTGTTGCTCAAATTGTTCTAGCTTTGGTCATTAGTAGCTTTTTCAGTTGGCTTCCAAGTCCCTTTGCTTTGACACAGCCCCATTAATGGGAGGTGGGTTGTTGTTGGGGGTTTTTTTTGAGCATTTCTTTATATTCTGGCACTATAAGATGTGCCACATTCATCCTGTTTATTTCCTATCCCAGTCCTAGAAACAGCCATTTTTCAAAAGAGTCCTGGGTAATTTTATTGGACAATGATATGGGCAGTAGATACACCAACCATCCCTTGCTCTTAACTCATTTTTTTGTTGTTTCTTTCTAGGAGTTTTAAAATCATATCTTTATCAAAGATTATAATATTTCATTATAACTTTCTTTTGTAAGGAACAATTTTCATTTAAACTGATTGGCTTTTGTTGGTCCATTCACTTGGGAGACTTTTCCATTCTAAGAAATTGGCTCGTATTATTTACTTAACAATATGCTCTCACTTGTTCTCTCTGCTCTCTTCTGGAATTCCTTTCAGCTGAAGGTTGAACCTTTGGAATTTATTCTCTGATTTTAATCTTTAATATCCTGCTCTTCATATCTTTGCACATTTTTAATGGTTTTCACAATTTTATTATTCAGGCTCTTTCTATATTACCACCACCACCACCATCATCATCATCATCATCTACCATAGATATAGACTCCAGGAGGTCTTTCATATATTATTCCTTTAAAATAGGGCATCCTGGGGTGCTGGGTGGCTCAGTGGGTTGGGCCTCTGCCTTTGGCTCTAGGTCATGGTCTCAGGATCCTGGGATCGAGCCCCACATAGGGCTCTCTGCTCAGCTGAGAGCCTGCTTTCCGCCCCCCTCTCTCTCTCTGCCTGTCTCTGTTCCAACTTGTGATCTCTCTCTGTCTGTCAAATAAATAAATAAGATCTTAAAAAAAAATAAGATAAGATAGGGCATCCTATCCTTGGTCCATGGATTTATCGCTCTTATTTCTCATGTTAATTATATTGTCTTTGAATTTTCTTCTATACTTTGCTCTGTCTCTAAGTCCACAGAATTTCTTCTTTCAATAGGTTTGTTTCAGTTCCTCTCTGCCATGCTAAAGACATTCCTCAAATGTTCAGTGATTCTTATTTAGTGATCCCTAAGTAACCAATTGGATACTCTACATTTATGCATGTGTTTGAGGGTTAAGGGAATAAATCCTGTGGAATAGAAGACTTTATTCTAGGATGATTCAGTAATCAGCCAACTTTTTTCTTGAAGACACCAAAATGCCAGAATCAATGGGCCTATCCTGTGGGATAGATCAGATTTTCTAGTTAAGATCCTAGAATCTCTTTTCTGAAATATAAAATGTAACTACTTGAATTCTGGGTGTTGGTTAAGCGAAAGAACCTGGAGCAAAAGGGAGAATCTTATCACTGAGAATATAAACTTTTATTAATTTTCCTCTTTTCGGTCCAGCACCTCTCTTCATTCTCCACTGTGTTCAGTATCCCAGATCTCAAGCCTCTGCAATCCAAATTTCCCTGAGAACATAACTGCTACCATGAGTTGAGGAAGAGGGCAGTTAACAGAGTGGGCTAGGGTTGGATGGCCTACTCGTGGCCTGAAGATTTTCAAATAGCTTCCTGTTTACAGCACCCAAATGTGCCCAGTTGTATGATAACCAGGTCTCCTCAATTCCTGAGATTTTCTAGCTGTCGGCAGAAAGGATTAGTTTCTCTCACCAGTATCACTCTTTATAGGCAAGTAGGTTGGACTTCCTTTGTTTGACTTTACTAAATCATTTATTTTCATTTTTCCATCTACATTTCATTTCATATATTGCATTTTGCTGTTATAAATGTCTCATAGTTTCGCTGAAGATCCTGTTAGCAATTTCTGGTTTTTGTACTCCTTGTCTTGAAAAATTGGGGAAAGTAAAAGTTGTAAGAGGAGTTTTAAACTTGGCATTTTATCAAACCAAAACAAAGTGGTAGAAACAAATAATGTAATGTAACTATGTAACAATGCATTTGAGGAAACAAACTAGACTCTTACTATAGCTATTCAGTTAGTCCTTCAACCTGAATTTATTGTAATTTAGGTTGGGAGAAATGTTTATTGATAAATTAAGCTATGCTTTTGTAAGTTCTTAAATCATTAGAAGTCACAGCCATTTTTTCTAATTTGCTGTTTGGCAGGGACATGAAGTCTAAATAGTATGCCAATTGCAGATAGAGACAGGGCATGGCAGAAGTTGCTGGTCATCCCACAATATTTATTCTTACCTTTCTCTGTATTAGTAGAAACCTCAACTTCTGACTCACTGAATAGAAACCAGAATGAATATCACATTCCTTAACTTTCCTTGTAACCAATTGTGTCTAGTTAAGTTCTGGCTAATAGGCTATCAACCCAAGAATGTGTAAAATAAAACTTCTAGATTATAATATTAGTGGAATGGGCATGAATTCCATTTCTTCTATTCCTTTCTTCTACTGCCTGGAATACAAGTGTATTGGTGAGCCATTTTGAATTATGTGAGTGAGTGTTTAATACACTAGAGATAAGAAAGCAACAAAATTGAAAGAACCTCATTGTGGGATATTTTGGACTGCTTATACCTGGATTAGTGGGTTTGAGAGAAAGAAGCTTCTGCCATGTTTAAGCCACAGTTATTTTAAGTTTCTGTTACAGCAGTCAAATCTGACTTTTTTACTTATGACATGTATATACTCAACTATTTCACATATATGCACATAAATTATAATGGGATTTCTAGAAAATGACAACAAATTGCAAATTTGTAATTATCTTTGCTTTCTATTTTATTTTTTCACTTGAAAATATTCTGGGTTTCTGCTAAACTGGGTTAGGAATTACTTGATACATGACTATTGGATTCAAAATTGCAAAATGGAATGCACTGTGATCAGGAACATTTTGAAAAGGAACTTCAGCTCTATCTGTATCTTCGTAATCTGATTCTTAGGATCAAGACAAGCTATAAAGTATAGGTACAAAATGACCTACCATATACTATATGAGTATGTATTTTCCATATGAGATATTTACCATTTTCTCTGCTGATTTCCAATATTTATTTATTTGTTTATTTTTAAAGTTTTATTTATTTATTTATTTATTTATTTGACACAGAGAAAGAGAGAATGAAATGGGGGGGAGGGGCAGAGGGAGAGAGAGAAGCAGTCTCACTGGAGGTGGGACTCAATTCCAGTACCCTGAGATCATGACCTGAGCCGAAGGCAGAGGCTTAACATACTGAGCCACCCAGGCACCTCTGATCGCCAATATTAATACAGCTTTTTGCTGATATTCTTTATTGACTGTGCCTATCTTTGGAAGATTTTTGGAAAAAGTCAAATTAGGGCTATGAGTTTATATATGTATATGTATAAATATATATGTGTATATATATGTATGTATATTACGTATGTGTATATATATATTATGAATGCAAAACAAGTATGTAATCCAGGTATGTATGTATATATATCTAAGGAGGTAAGAAATTGAAATTAGTTTAGAAATTTGTCAAGTGACAAAGGGGAGTAGACGAGCCCAAACAGCTTTAACTATCTATGGTCTATTCTTTTATTTCTGAGAATCCCTAATAAGCAAGCCATTTATTGTGTTCCTCTGACACTGTTAAACAACTTTCTATAGCTTTATTTGTTGTCCAGATTGTTACAGTTCTGGAACCTGGGATAGAGTGGAAGACCATGGCAAAGTTTTCTTAGAACAATTCTAAAGAACTCAAACATATAAATAGAATCATAAGTAGAATACTATACACTTAAAAATCATGGTAAAGGAACTGATTCTGGCTTTGCAGTACTGTCTTATGTGGGTATGTAAGGATGACAAAAAGTGAAGTAATAAGGGTGCCTGGCTGGTGCAGTAGTAGAGCATGTGAATCTTGTTAAGTGTTGTAAATTTGGGTTAGAGTCCCATGTTGGATATAGAGATTATTTAAAAAAATAAAATCTTAAGACAAACAAGTATTACGTGTTATGGATGGACTGTTTGTAACCCTCTCCGCCACCTGCACTCAAATTAATATGTTGACACCCTGTTTCTCAGTGTGAAGGTAATAGGAGATGGTGCCTTTGGGAAGTGATTAGGATTAGACCAGATTAAAGAGTGGATCCCTCATAAATGGGTTTAGTGGTGTTATAAGAATCATGAGAGGGCTTGCTTCTCTCAGCTCTTCACCTTGTGAAGATACAAGCAGAAACCTATACTCTGAAACCTAGAACATGGCTCTCACTGGACCCTGACTATGCTGGAACTCGCATCTCAGACTTCTAACCTCCAAAGCTGTGAGAAATCCATTTCTGTTGTTTAGAAACCACCAAGTTTGTAGTATTTTGTTTTAACATCCCTACCTAAGACAAAATGGATTCTAAGTATTTGCCTAGGATATTGCACATGACATGGAAAGCTAACTAGCATTAGCTAAAAAGAAAAAAATATGAAGTCTTAAGAACTTTAAAATTCAAATGATCGCAATCATGCAAATGATTTTCTTCAATATGATTTATATTATATTCATCCTAAATGATATCTAAGCCTGGATTTTGACAACAAACCCAAGCCCATGTCTATTCCTTATTATACTAGAATAAGGGTAAGAGAATTTCCTCTTTGATGCTGAGTGCTTTAAGTTCCTTGTGTGCCTTGGCATTCCCCATAGATGTAATTGAACTTTCTTGTTTTTACCCTTTCTTTTCAGAGAGGCCTGTGCTTTATGTCAAGATTCTGCAGCCAGGGGAAATTTTCATACCTATGTATTACAAAAGCATTGAAGTATATACATTCTAGAGGCTAGGCAGAATGAAAGCAGATCAACAATTCTCATGTTCTTCATATTATGTGTACTCTATGATCTATTTCTATGGTGAATCACTACAATTTTCTGACAAGCCCATAGTGCCTTGGGGGCATGCTTGGTGCTCATTCCTTTGGCAAATTTACTGGATACCGACTCTATTACAACCTGTGTTCTAAATGCTACCTCATAGCAGTGGATAAACAAGAACTGTCATGCAGTATTCATTCTGGTAGAACAAAACATAAAATAAATAAGCAATTGATATTTAGCATGCTAGATAATCGTTATGGAGAAAAACAAAGCAGGGGCATCTGGGTGGCTCAGTCATTAAGGGACTGCCTTTGGCTCAGCTTGTGATCCCGGGGTCCTGGGATCTAGCCCTGCATTGGGCTCTCTGCTCAGAGGAAAGCCTGCTTCTTCTTCTCCCACTCCTCCTGCTTGTGTTCCCTCTCTCGCTGTGTGTGTGTCTCTCTCTCTATCAAATAAATAAATAAAATCTTTAAAACAAACAAACAAACAGCAGTTGCTAGCTATGGCCAGTTTCAAAGTATGGGGATTATAGCTGAGGTGGAATGGAGAAAGAGATCCTCTATTAGAGAGGAAATCAGAAGCTAGGCTATTAGATGTTTCATCCAAATGTTGTTGATATCCAAATGGATGGGAAAGTGATTAATAATAGAAAGAATCTGGATGGAGAAGACTGTCAACCTGAAAGTAAATCCTTAATAAGAATGTCCATAAAGTTAAAATATGACTGCTAGACTAGAAGAAAAAAAAGATGACACAGCTAGACACACAGATCTCAAAAAAAAAAAAAAAAGGAGTTTTGATTTGTTTGCATTTGGGCAGAATTGTTTAAGGTTTTATCAAACCTGGATGTCATGAAATAGAATGAGAATTAAAACAAGAGTCCCAGCTATACTCCTGATGCTGACACCTTTGAGGTTAGAATAAACAGCCCCCACTTAAGCAGGCTGCAAGGAAAATAATTCCCCTATGGTCCTATCAGGTTCAAGTGTAGTGTGATGAAGTAGGTTTTTCTTTTCTTTTTTAAGCATTTTATTTTATTTTATATAGTTCGATTAATTAACATATAGTATATTATTAGTCTCAGAGTAGTGTTCAGTGATTCATCAGTTGCATATAATACCCAATGCTCATTACATCACATTCCCTCCTCCTTAACGCCCATCACCCCATTACCCCACCCCCCCATTCCCTCCATCAACCCAGTTTCTTATGGTTTGTCTCCCTGTCTGATTTTGTCTTATTTTATTTTTCTCTGCCATCCCTTAAGATCTCTGTTTTGTTTCTTAAATTCCACATGTGAGTGAGATTGTATAATTGTCTTTCTCTGACTGACTTGTTTCACTTGGCATAACACCCTCTATTTCCATCCACGTCATTGCAAATGGCAAGATTTCATATTTTGATGGTTGAGTAATATTCCCTCTTATATACTTATATACATATACATACACACACACATACACACCATATCTCATCTTCTTTATCCATTCATCTGTCACTGGACATCTGGGCTCTTTCCATAGTTTTGCCATTGTGGACATTGCTGCTATAAATATTGGGGTACAATTGCCCTTTGGATCACTACATTTGTATCTTTAGAGTAAATGCCTAGTAGTGCAAATGCTGGGCAGTAGGGTGGCTCTGTTTTTAACTTTTTGAGGAAACTCCAAACTGTTTTCCAGAGTGGCTGCACTAGCTTGCATTCCCACCAGAAGTATAAAACAGTTCCCCTTTCTCCACATCCCCATCAAAAGCAGTTTTTTCTTGATAAGGTACGATATGCAAGTATAGAGCTTCTACCTTCTAAATATGTACTTGGGAAACACAGCTTAGAAAACATGATTATAAAATTCTTAAGGCAGAAGTGTGGAAAACAAACAGCTTACCCCTATTGAGCAATCCAAAATAATCTCATCAACTCATTATTAGGAGCATAATGGTTGTCAAAATTTGTCAAATTAACTTAGTAATAATATCAAATAATGGTGGCAATGATGTAGGAAAAATGTTAGTGTTCAAAGCTGATGGCCAAGAAAGAATTCCTGAGATATATTTGGTACAAAAAGTGGTTTTATTAAAGCACAGGGACAGGACCCTTGGGCAGAAAGAACTGTACTGGAGTCATAAGGAGTGTTGCATTATATACTTTCAAGTTGGGATGGGGTTAGGGATAGCGTAAGTCTCTAAGGAATATTGGAAGCAAGGTTTTCAGGACCTTAAGGGGGCTAACTATTGTTGGGAAAATGTCATTTATCACTGTCTAATAACACCTGAGTCATGAGACCCGTCAGATATATACTCCAGTATATATGCTTGGGGGATTATTGTCAACATATATCTTGCAGGGCAGAGATAAAGGAAGTCTCCAAGGGAATTTTTATATTTTAAAGTTACAGGATTTGGGGAGTCAGGCTAGGGTTGTCTTTTGTCCTTAGCAAAGTATTAATATTAAGGCAGTTGTGTTTCTAGAGGAATATGACTCTGCCTGTTTTAAGGACTCATTAATGGGCTACAAGTAGTAAAGAAATTTAATAATTTTCTTTTGCCTTTGTTTCCCATATTAGCAATATATTTGCTCCAGAGCAACAACAAATGATTGCCCAGCTCAGAAGATAAATCCAACATCATTGGTTTCCCTTCTATTTGTCTCTTGTTTCTATTATTGGTTTGCACAGCATCTTGTGTTCATTACAAAGCAGTGTATGTCAAGTATATTATTTAAACTTTAAAATATTTAATATTAAATTTGTTAAATGTTTATTTTTTTTTACACTTGCTCTTCGCCAAAAGACCGAGAAGTGATTCTTATGTTTTTTCTTTAAAGATTTTATTTATTCACTTGACAGAGATCACAAGTAGGCAGAGAGGCAGGCAGAGAGAGAGAGGAGGAAGCAGGCTCCCTGCTGAGCAGAGAGCCCAATGCGGGACTCGATCTCAGGACCCTGAGATCATGACCTGATCTGAAGGCAGTGGCTTAACCCACTGAGCCACCCAGGCACCCAAGATTTTATTTATTTATTTGACAGAGATCACAAGTAAGCAGAGAGGCAGGCAGAGAGAGAGAGAGTAACAGGCTCCCCATTGAGCAGAGAGCCTGATGTGGGGCTTGATACAAAGACCCAAGACCCTGAGATCATGACCTAAGCGGAAGGCAGAGGCTTAACGCACTGAGCCATCCAGGTGCCCCTCTTATGTTTTAATACACTGAAAGATGCATAGATTTTCCTGGGCGAAAAGGGATGCATAAGTTGGATTGCCCCAAAAGAAAGTACTATGCATTAAAACATTCACTTGTAATACCATCAAAAAGTGTGGGAAATAGAAGATAATAATCTACACATTGTTTTTTTATATATTATTGTTACATTCAGTTAGCCACTATATAGTTTATTAAAAAGAAATCAAGTGGATCTTTGACACTATGAAGTCCTTGTTAATTTTTAGGTAAGCTAGTGGTATTGGGTTGTATTGAAGGGGTTGTATTTTTGGAGAACTTATTCAGAGACTTATGTTGATAAAATTATGGAGAAAATATTATGATACCTGGACGTTTAAGCTAATCCAAAGTGAGAGGGCAAGCATAGATAAAACAAGATTGGCTACATGTTAGCAATAGCTGAGGCAGTATGACTGAGGCAGAGTGATGAGTACAGAGGAGTTTGTTATACTTTCTTTTTATTTTTGTATATGTTTGAAATCTTTCATAACAAGTGTATAATTTAAACAAACAAAATACATGTAACAAGACCTTTTCTGTGAATCATGGATGAAACATGCAGCCCCTGACATGGTTTGCATAGAACTAGTATTAGTTTAGTTCCATTTTACCCTTCTGTGTCTCATGCCTTGAAATATACACTTAGAGTCTCTTAATAAATATACATGATTTCTTTTCCCTTTTCCTCATTTTTAAATTATTTTTTCTTGGTGTGTTGTGGAAATCTTTTTTTTTTCCTTTTTTCTTTTAATTGTTATGTTCATTTAGCCAACATTTAGTACATCATTAGTTTTTTGATATGTGTTCAACAATTCATTAGTGCACCATTTCCAAACAAGATAGGGTTATAAAATAAACGTTCTATGGTGTAGCAAAAGTTTCCAAACCCTCTTTGAGAAAGAAGGTCCCGCACCTCTTGATTCATCCCCAAGCTTGATTGTTGCACACAGTATTTCCAAATATGCATGATTTTTCCTTTGGCCTTTGTATCTCAAGTCACCAGAGTGGGAGAGAAATCCAGAGTGAGGTTGTAATAGCTCCAACCCATTCTTTTCTAAAGAACCATGCCCCACGTCCCTAAGCAATGTTCAGATCTGAGGGCTGCGGACTGTTAATTGCCCCTGACAAGCTCTACTGGGGCAGTTAGGCGAGGGGAGAGAGAAAGCAATTGGAGGTGAAAACCTGAGTTTGCTGCCTTCTTCTCTTCCTCTCCCCTCCTCTCCCTACCCCTCTAAAACCCTTAGCTGCAGTCCCCCCTTCCTCTTCTCTCCCTCTTTTCTTGCTCTTGCATCAGATCCCCCTCCTCACGGATCTCCCTCGTCTAGCCCCCTCCCTACTCCCACAGCTGTGGGTAAGACGCACGCAGCAGCTGCGGTTGTGAGCTAAGCACTGGCGCTGCGGGTCTCCTCTGCATCAACCCGCCCACGCCCGCCCGGTCTGGACAGCGAAGTCGCTCACCGGCCTTGGGATGAGGGCGGGGGAGAGGGTGGAGTGGCTGGGAGATGGGAGGGTGGAGTGGGAAGGACGCAAGAAACAGCATCTAGGCGGCAGGCGGGGCTCCACTGCGCATCTGGCCAGGAGTGGTCTCTGGGTCAGTGGCTGGGCAGCCACCCCAGAGACGCGTTTCTAGCTGGGAATTCAGTGGGGCCCATTCACCGCCGAGCCATCGTGGCCTGTAGCATCAGCTGGTGAGGGCAGACGCCAACCTAGCAACACCGCCTAAGCAACCAGAACTCCTCAGAAGGCCGGAGGGATCTGGGAAGAAAAAGAAGCCCAGGAGAAGAAAAGGGCTCCAGGGAGTTCTGCTTCTCAGGGTTCCCTCAGGTACTGTTGGAGACCCGTCACGTGGTTGCAAGTAAGTGTCTTTTCTTGCTGTGTGCCCAGCCCCAGAATGGTGAGAGCCACCGCCTGCTGCCCGCCTTTCCCACCCACCCCCAGCCTGCCCCACCCCATACACACCCTTAAGGTCTTTAGCAGTAGATTTAAGATTCTGGACCCGAATTAAGAGAGTTACTGCAAAAGCAGCATTGGTCTGCGGATGTTTACTCTGCCCTGTGCCTGTGGTCAGTTTTCTCATCCCACCAGGTAAGCTTCTGAAGTCACGACGCTTTACACTAAGAGCAGAACGTAGAGTTTCTAATTTCTGGAAACCCTGTATGGCAATGACTTTAAGGTTACATGACACAATGATAGAATATAGGGGATAAAAGCTTACGCAGAATGGAGTATACTTCAAAGGAATCCTGTGTCTTATTTTAAATAACTTAGTGATTTTAAGATTGGTGCTTTTCATATGTGAATCAACAATATAAAATTAGGGGCATAGATTAAAAAATTTAAAAAAAAAAAAGAAGCATAAATATGATGGAAAATGTTGTGCCCAGTTTAAAAGGCTGGGCATTTTGGTACTGTTTGGATCAACAGGTTTGTTTTTGTTTTTGTCTTGTTTAGCCTGTAAACTGCATACCTTCTGGAAGTTTTCTTCTAGCAGTGATGAGGCATTCATTGTGACTCTGGTTATATGTTGCCTCTATTACTTAGGATATTGGTCAAAGCAAGACAAATGATAAAAATATGTAGAATGACACACTGATATGCTCCCTTTATTAGTGGAAATGATGGAGTCAAATTTGGGTACTGGTCAGAAAATTCTCTTGAAATGAGAAGTTTGGGTGGTATTTTGTAGATACTTTTCTTCCTGGCTATTGTTCAGTAGAGTGGTTTATGGCAAAATAGAAGGAATCTGGGCTCTGTAATAAACAGAGTCTTGTGCACCACCATACTTGCTATTTTCCAGCTCTAATTAAAGTTTCTAAAATCCAGCCACTAATTTTACAAATCAAGAAGATAAGTCTCATAAGTAATTTTTAAGGTTACTTAGCTAATCAATGATGAGCTAAAAGTCCAATGAAGACTCGAGATTTAGAATATTTTTTTTTCATTTTTTAAAAATGAAATGAGTCATTTAACTTTTGATTAAGCTTTATTCTTCTTATTTGTAAAAGACACATCAAAAGCTTACATATCCTGGTAAGAACTGAATAACACAGATTACATGAAGGGTTTTGTGAATGTAATGTCATGTGTAACTGTTGCTTATATAAGGAATTATTTCATGTTTTTATCCACTTCACTATACTCGTTCTCATTTTACGTTTCTATAAAAACGAAAGGGGCTTTGACAGCCTCAGTACAATGCACTAAAGGAAAAGAAATTCAAATCTAGGTTCCGATCTCTTGGCATCTGTACAAAGTATATTCTAACCTGTGAGACTCCATCTTCACAAAATTGTGTGCCATGATTAACAATTCATATTTAAATACTTTTGAATATTCTCAAAATAAGCTCTACCTTCTTCCTCTTTTTAGCTTTAAGTTTTATTTTAGAGTTATGGTCTTACTTTCTTGGGACCTTAAGTATATTAGATATTGCTAAATTTATTTGGCCCATTAATTTATGTAGGAGAAGTGAAAGTTTATGTATACAATATTCTACTCTTAGCTGCTGGGATTCATTATAATCCTGGCCTCAAGAAAAAGGTACTGTGAACCCCTTCTTTCCAATGATGTGTTTGAAAACAGTAGGAGAAAAACCTGAAATTGGATGTAGGCTCAACAAAAGGGACTTATAGACCACTGATGACATAGGCCCCAAGACCTGCTGTTACTTATCAGTCTCCACTAAGGAGCAGAAAGTAGAGCCAAACACCTAGGAACTGGGCCTTCTGTCTCATAGCCTCCTGTGGGAGAGGCTCTGGTAGGGTAGCTGATATACACTCCCACTAATTTTGCCCAGTCAAGATGAATATAGCTTTAAAGAACTCTGGGAATGAAACAGCAGTGTTTTGCTCAATACCTTACTTAGGGAAGAAGTGTCCTAATACTTCTTAGTCCTAGATCTCTGTACCACAATGGGGCTACTCAGAGACTGACTGAAAACCCTATACCTAGCATCATCGACCCGCTCTTGAAAGCTTATGGTGGGGGCATTAGTATAAAAACTTCATTTGGGGGACTCTGCTCCTACTATTTTCAGTAACCAGTATCAATTTGGTCAGCCATTGGAGGATATCTGCAAGTGCCACCCATGCTGACTAGCTATTGGCAATGTAATCATCCACTATCATATGAACTTGTACAGATCTCATTTTTCCCTGAGTTGGCCCCTTTCTCTTCTATTAGTGTGAGCTGAACAAGACCAGGCAAGTAAGTTGTCACCTCCGCAATGCTGAAGGAGGAAACCTTTAAGGCTGAGGAGAAAGTTTTCATTTGATGGCTGGTCTGTATCTCTTGGCCCAGCCATGATTATGATTTCCGTAGATTTGTTCATTCATTGTTATTTATAAATCAGACTTACTCTAGTTGTACTCCATGCCAGTGGGAGATCCCTCCTTCGTCTGGCAAATAGTTATCCCTCATATATACATAGTATTCTGGACTGAAGTGACTCAGCTTATTGCTAGCTGAGGATAACTACTCTGTGTTCAGTTGTGGACACCACAATCATTGTGGTGGCAGGCAGGTGCCAGACTGACTATTTGAACATCAAACAAAAGATTAACCAAAATGCTGAAGCTAGTACCCTCACCGACACCATGCCCACAACCCTGGCCAGAGAAATTATGACTTTAGAAGTCTGAGATTAGGACAGAGTGTTTGGTTTTAAACTAGAGCCAAAGGATGCTGATTTGGGGGCCACAATACCTGGTTGAACATATGGGGCTGAGTGGAATATTTCTTCCCTTCTACTTCAAATGCGAGGGTGAGGCAACTGATCCACCAGTCTTTAATTCTCTGAGTTCTTCCAGAGTTTGCAGGTCCAAGCACCTGATTACAGGCTATACTTTGGCTCTGGTCCATATCTAGTCTCACCCTAACATGTTTCAAAGTCATTCTCCAATTTGAGAACGAGTTGAATATCTATGTGCTTGGTTCTACATTTGAAATACTAGAGTAGTTTTGGGGTGAGAGTAGATCCTGGAAATGCAGACCATCTCTTTCAGAGTGATCAGAAGCAGAGGCAAGTAGCCAGTTCTAAGAGGCCTCCAGGATCCCAGTAAATGTGCCAGTTTGGGAATTTTTAAAAGAATTTTGTATTCCATAGATCTGATTGTATCTAAAACGATACGCAAAAAGGCCTCAGGATTGCTGATGGGTATAGAAGTTACATGTATAACAATCTCTCCTTTGTATTATTCTTAGCAGGGGCAAAAATTCATTCCTCCTTCCTAAGTTCTTAAATGGACTCTGGCCAGATTCTTCTGGTCAAGGGTCTGACTGACTAGGGTCACAAGAACAGTTAGTTCTGTAAAGATTCTGGCTTTTCCCCAATATGCTTGTTTTGGTGGGCTGGACAGGCACAGCTTGGAAGTTGTTATTGTATCCATAGAAATAAGGGAACCATGCTAGTGAACCATGAGGTTGCTATAGAGAAGTGCAAGTGGGCTTAGTTAAAACTGAGGCAGCTTTCCTTCATGTTCCTGGAAGCATTCCCTGCCTGCACTGGTGGTCATAATGGCTCACTTCTGAGACTCCATCCTACACAGTGACTTACTGTCTTGCATCCACTCAGAGGCTTTCAAATATCCACTGAGCTTTCCATGGGCTAATTCTGGTAAGTGTATTTGAGATCAGATGCTAAGATTTTGTCACATGATACTTTTGTCCAGATTTCTTCTCTTCAGTATAAGTTGTACCACTCTGAATGTGTATGACCTGCACTCCTCCTCCCTAGCAAGAAGATACTTGTAAAGATCTCAGCTCCTGATTATTTTAATGAACCATTACTAGAATCTAAGTTTGCTAAGTTGGCAGGGGAATTCAGTTTTCAGAAGAGATCTTTTTATTTAAGGGACAGTTGGGGCTTGTCTGTTGGAATTTTGGTGGTACTCATTTATTTACAAGGGTGTTTTACTAGTTTTTTAATCCAGAAGAATTCCTGGATTATAATTCTTAGAGAATATAATCAAAACAAAATGGCAATGCCTACATATGTTTTTGAGAAAGTTACTTACTTACAATTTTCCTCTGCAGGATGATGTATTCTAGGAATACTTACTGAAATTGTCAGAATATATGAAATATATGAAAATGTCATATATAAATATATGGTAGATTATGTTCAAGTAGTGTAGAAATATTAGCCAGAAGGTGACAAAATTCCCTGACAGTTTTTCCATCCCTCTCCATAGATGTAGCAACTTCCTTCCTTCCAGAGGGGCATCATCATGCATGAACTAGCATATTTAACACTATGTATGCAGTTCTTATAAAATACGTTAGTCAAAGGTGAACAATGCAATCCAATTTCAACATTAGGTTTTCACTAATTTACTTTGGGAATCTTTCCATACGAGCACAGACATATGTGTCTCATTTTTCAGGAATACTAAATAGCATTCCGTGATAGCAAGATTTTGAAATTTATGGTATCAGTTCCTTAGGGTAGGCTATTTGATTATTTCTAGTCTTTGGAACTGAAAGTGTGGTATGATTAACATCTTGGCAAACATACTTTCTCAAACTTCAACAAGAATATTTATAGGACAACTTAACTGAAGGCCAATGAGTACCATGCAACTTTAATTTAGAAACTATTGCCAAACAGAAAAAATGATGCAAAAAAAAAAAATAACAGATATTATTTACCCTTCTAGCTGAACTGTGTGAGGGTACCCATTGCTTCCATATCAAGTTTGCATCCATTTGAGAAGAGTTTCAGTGATGTGTTCTAGAACTTTACGGTAAAAATGATTGACTATTTTAATCTTATCCATATATGTCAAAATTTCATGAGCTTCAGTCATCTTTCTTCATAGCTTTCTACTTCCTAAAAGACAGTGATATTATTTTTGTATCCTCGATAAGAAAAAAAAATCAATGCCTCTCATATCATTTGAGTCCTAAATTCTGGAGAAAAAAAAAGGGAAAGAGGGCTCTAAAAGAAAAGGCTCTACACCAGGGAATTTAGCTGTGAGTCATCACAGAATGTGGGAAGGATGAAATGTAAGCCATAATATATATAGGAAGTGCATTTAAGTGGTCTCAGTGAACAAAAATGTCAATCTAAATTGGTCACTTCACTAAAGCTGGTATGCTTCCTACATTCTCAACACTATAGATTCAGTTTAATGATCACATTAACTCTGTCTCCTTCACTTATGCATGTAATACCTTCCAGTCTCAAGTTAATTTGTTTATCAGCCTTGTCATTACTTTTTTTTTAAGTTATCTGAATGTCATTGGTACAATAAGCTTGATGCATTGTCCATGTCGAAACTAAATGAGAAGTCTTTTTGCCCTCATCTCCTATTCCATATCCAAGTGAAATTGACATTTGGGATATTATCCTGACTCTGTGGATCCACTGTCTAATTTTAATTTTTGTTTTATTTTTCTTAATTTATATTATCTTGCTATCTGATCTACACCCTTGTGAGCTACCATGAATCTTTTTAGTAAATACATTAGGGAATAAATATATATTATCTGGTATACAGTGGAACATCTCATAATTCTCTTTGACAAAGCTACTCTAGCTCATCCTAGATCAACTCCAGCTTCCCAGAAAGCAGAGAGTTTTCCATACAGCTATTAGATGGTGTGGTTCCCATTCCCTGAAGTGGGGAGAAAGTAAAGGAGTTGAGTATGCCCTGGGGCAGTCATTTCCTACATGTGTGGACTCTGTCTTCCCAGCCCGACTTCATTATTGGCAGGCTCTACTTTGGGAATCAAACTAAGGGATAGGGGAGGAGAATGAGAGGAAAAACACTGACTTCTGGAATCATCTTTTTTACCTGTCCTTCATTATCTCTAAGAAAATGCAGCTGTAGTTGCCGATACAGAATTCTATCCACGTAGTCTCTTCCCTTGGAACTCAGGTAAAGAGATGGAACATTGGTTCTCTGCTTGGATGGCTGTGTCATTCGTCATCCCACTAAAGATGATTTTGAAAAGGAAAAAGAATGCTATTAATAATTAGTTCTTGGGGCACCAGGGTAGCTCAGTGGGTTAAGCCTCTGCCTTCGCCTTAGGTCATGATCTCAGGGTCCTGGGATCGAGCCCCGCTTCGGGCTCTCTGCTCAGTGGGGAGCCTGCTTCCCCCCCCCCTCTACCTGCCTCTCTGCGTACTTGTGATCTCTCTCTCTGTCAAATAAATAAATAAAATCTTAAAAAAAATTAGTTCTCAACAATAGACATAAATCCAAACTGTCCTCCAAAACTGTGACTTTTGGCCATGCTACTTAGATATGAGATTAGATGTACTGGAAACAAGAGGAAGAGTAGAAGGGAAAAGATTCATTATCTTGGAAGGAACTAGAAGCAATAGGATAAGGTAGATGTCCCAGTTGCATTTCTTTGTTTTTAAACATTAGGGATCGAGTCCCACATCAGGCTCCCAGCTCCATGGGGAGTCTGCTTCTCTCTCTGACCTTCTCCTCGCTCATGCTCTCTCTCACTGTCTCTCTCTCTCAAATAAATAAATAAAATCTTTAAAAAAAAATAAAAATAAAAAAAAAAAACATTAGAGATATTTTGCACCAGGACCTCTGTGGCAAAATGGCAACATCTGGTAAGATCATTGCCAACTAAACATGCAGAGAATGAGGACTGTTTTAGAGCTGAGGAGCAAATAAATAAATAAATAAATAGTACCTAAAGAGGTGAAAAACACATGAATCATCTGGAGGAGTTATGTTCCTAAGCAGGTATTTGCCTTAGCAATTCTGGTATAGCTTCATCTCTTATAGTTAGGAGCTCAGACAAGAAAAAAACAGTTCCCCAAAATGTAACAATGTCTCTGCTTTCTTTATAAATGAGGATGGATGAAGCCTGGCTATTAGCCAAAAGAATCTGTCTAGCAAGCTGCATTAGATTTATCTCAAGAGGCCCATGCTCAAGATATTCTGAAATTATCTGTGTGGCTTGGGCTGCTGCTTTCTAGATTTTCAATATTAGCACCAGGAGACTTCTAATATGCAGTCAAGAGCTGGTATAATTCAAATCCACTGTGAAGAGGATTTTCTTTCCATACAGCTATGAGTACCACCATCCTCTCACCTTCTCTGTACTCTCAGAGGCCCCAGGATTCACATCTAGTCAGCTGCCCACATTATGCTACATGGTTCAAGTCTTGTGCCCATCTCAAGTTAAGCCAGAGCCAAACTAGGTGCTAGAGGTCTATGGTTGTCTTTATGTGACAACACTTCTATCTGGTCACAGATTTCAGGCAGTCTGTGGATCTCTGAGTTTAGTTCTACTACTCAAAGGTGGGCAAAAATGAAGGTTCAAGGAACTCTAACAGTGTCAGTGCAGATTGAGAGGATGCTTAGGGAGGTCAGCTTGTTGTGAATGTCCCCAAAAGCTCCAGGGAGAATGCCAGTTTGGGTTTTTTCAAACAGAAACTGGGGTCAGGTCTTACAAATCAGAGGATCCAGTTGCATCAAGTACTTCAGGATTGAAGGCAAATTGTAGAATCTGGTTGCCTGACAGAGGCCCTTTGCATTCCTCTGAGAAGAAACAAAGGGTACTTTTCTCTCAATTGTTGAACCCTAACATGGCCTCTGGTCAAAAATTTTTGGTCAAGGATCTGACAGATTGAGTTCACTATGAATATAATTCTAGGAAGATCCTGGCTCCTTTACAACTTGCTCATTTTTGGGGGGTAACAAGGGATAATTCAGAAATTCCAGAGGTCAATTTCACAAAGCAATAGAAATTTTGAGAACATCTGGAGAAATTTGGGACATCAAGTGATTTGGAATGTTGGGTTAGACTCCCTTCACAGACTGATTGGTAGGGATCAAAACCTTCATTGTCTTGGGAGATTCGAGTAGGAATATTTAAGACAGAATCAACTTTACTTTTGTGTTCCTGGCAACCTCACTTCCTATTGTCTTCATCACTTTTATGTATAGTGAAATTCCTTAGTGAGGCAGGAGAACCCTCACTGAGATCCTGTTCCCAGTCAACTGCATCCACAGTAGTGGATGCAACTGCAACACAGTGGTTTTTCAACTGCCACAAAGTTTTCCTTCTGTTCACCTTTCTTCCTAAATTTGCAATCTGATACAAAAAGAGAGACTTTGCTATCTGACCCTGTTTATGAACTTCTAATTCTATTGGGTATATTGACTATGTCATTCTGAAGCTTAATGTCTTAGACTGCTCCTCTCCCAAGAAGAGAGACATTAATTGTTCTGATTATTGGAAATTTGACATTTTGGAGATGATTTTAATTCCAGTCTTTGTTGCTCTTGAAGCTTAGTTTTCAGAGATGACCAAGATGACGTGGTTCTTATTTGCTTACAAGTCTGTCTCCCATTGTCCTTAAATTCAATGACTGTATTTTATTAATATTTCCAGCACTTCTGTCTGGCACAGTGCTTGGCACCTAGTAAGTATATATTCCATAATGATTGCTAAATAAATTATGTCAAAAGCAAACACCGTGGTTAAACTTACTGTCATAAATGACATATCAAGGGGCGCCTGGGTGGCTCAGTGGGTTAAAGTCTCTGCCTTCCGCTCAGGTCATGATCCCGGGGTCCTGGGATTGAGCCCCATGTTGGGCTCTCTGCTCAGCAGGGAGCCTGCTTTCCTCCTCTCTCTCTGCCTGCCTCTTTGCCTACTTGTGATCTGTGTCTGTTAAATAAATAAATAAAATCTAAAAATAAATAAATAAATAAATGACATATCAAAATGTGAGTGTTGAGTCCATGGTCAAAGGAGCGAGACTGATACAAAGTGAAGGTCAAGCAAAGCTTTATTTCACACCAAGCATCGAGAATCAGACTGACTGGCCAGGGCTATCTCTTGCAAAGAGGCCACCTCTCCCAGCCTCACAGACTAACTTTTATAGAGTAAAAGCCGTGTGGTTGAGCCTGGCCACACACAGGTGGCCAAGTGAATTACAATTCACCCTATAGTAGCTATTTGAACTAGCCTATCACTCTGGTCAGAATTGGTGCCCAAAAGGCAGGGTCCACATTCTTGGGTGGTTAGGGAGGTGCTTTCCTGATTAGATGTCTCCACCTGGCTTGGCTCATCCTTGTATTCTGGGCTCTTTTACCTCCCCCTGACCTGACACATCCTGGTATATGGGCTCTTTATCAGGGGCTGGCTGATCAGTCATATTTCACTGGTTTCCCAGACTTGTTTCTAAGTAAATTCCTCTGGGGGTGGCGGGGCAGGGTCAATCTAAGTTTACTGCATAAACAACAAAATGGCCCGCTCTGGCTAAGTAGGCCCTTACAGTGAGAACAGTTTTTTAAAGAAAAATTGAAGCTCAATTTTCAAACATATCTATAATTAAAATGTTAAACTATAGAACTATAATAAAAATGTGATTTTTATAATAAAAAATAAAAATAATTTAAAAATTCATAATAAAATTATAAAATTCTAACTATATATCATGTACATTATATTATATATAATATTTTATATATTATATTATAAGATCATAATAAAAATTTAAAAATATGATAAAAAATTTAAAAACTTAAAAAAAATTAAAAATCATAGTTCTTTCTGCAATGTAACCTATTCTAATAATCTGCTCCAAGGGGTCTGAGAGGGGTTAGGACAAGGAAACTAAGGAGGGACAAAAGGTACCAATCATGAAATCTGAAGCCACCAAAAGCCCAGAACTAAGATCCAAAGTGGGTTAGTACTAGATCAAACACACATATTGAGGAGCCTTGGCTAAAAAGGATGAGACACACATATTGAGGAGCCTTGAACTCTGGGCAGAACATAATTACAGAGAATGTAAAGATCAGAGCCATAAAATCAAAAGTCATTTAAGTCAAAAAGAGTAAACAATTCCAGGGCCAAGAAAAATAGTTGGCATTAAACAAAGTGGTCACTAACTGGAGTGAAAAGATGGAGATACACAAAGAATCCAGAAACATGAATTATACAGTAAATGGAATGAATCCTGAACCAGTTTTAGAGACTGGAGCTTGTATGCTTACTGGACTAGATGGCAATTTATGTTAAGTCTCTCCAGCCAGCTGCCTTCCAGTCAGTCTACCTACATAGAAATAGTTACACCATTGAGACATGAAGTCACTGGGTAATAACTGTGACATACTTTAGATTATTCTTACAATAAAAAGAAACACCATCAGTTTCTTCTAAAGCTTAGTGGAATCTAGGAATCTTAAGGGACGTGTGTTCTGCCTTATTTATCCAAGAGTCAACCTTCATCAATCTCAATCCTTCTAGCTATATCTCAGGAGAAGAAAACAACACTTAGGATAGGGAAGAGGGAGAAGTTTTAGAAGAGCCAGAACTTTAAAGTTTGGTTGATTTTTTTTCTCCCCATTGGAAATCTTGGACTGCCAAGATTGCTGGAGGCAATTATTAGAAGAAGCAGATAGAAGCAAGTAACTTGTAAGCAGAAGGAATAAAATCTAAAAGCCTGATGATAAAAGAGATATAAATAAGTAAAGCAGAAGAAAATGTAAAAAGCAGAACTCTTTGAGTTTTAAAAATTATTTAAGGATGTCACAGTATTGCCCAGTATTCCTCAGGGTGCCTGGGTGGCTCAGTTATTAACTATCTATCTTTGGCTCAGGTCATGATCCCAAGGTGCTGGGATCCAGCCTTGGGTCATCGGACTCCCTGCTCAGTGAGGAGCCTGCTTCTCCCTCTCCCTCTGCTGCTCCCCCTGCTTGTGTTCCCTCTCTGCTGTCTCTATGTCATCTGTGTCAAACAAATAAAAATCTTAAAGAAAAAAAGGATGTCATAGTATTGCAGTTACTATAATTGAATATTATTACTTTGATTTATCAGTAAGAAATTAAATAAGGGACACCTGGGTAGCAGTCAATTAAGCAGCTGACTCTTGGTTTTAGCTCAGGTCATGATCTCAGAGTCATGAGATGCATCTGGATGCGTCATGGATGCGTCTGCATCAAGCTCCGTGCTCAGTGCAGAGTCTACTTGAGGTTCTGCCACATCTGCTAAAATAATTAAATCTTAAAAAAAAAGAAATTAAATAACATTCTGCCTATTCTTTTTATAAATTCCATGAAATAATATAATAATTTCAATTAAAAAGGTGGTTAACCATAAAAATACCATGCTTCAAAGGATTAAAAATAGTAATAGCTAGTATTTATTGTGTAGTAACCAGCAGACACTGTTCTAGGTGCTTTATATTTATTAACTCTTTCAGTGCTCACATTCCCTTTCTTATTCCCACTTCCTATTCATGTTTATGGTTGAGGAAACTGAGGAATGGAGAGGTTAAGTATTTTGCTTAAGGTCATAGTTAGAAAGTGTTTAAAGCCCGGGTTTGAATCCAGATCATCTAGCTCTAGAACCAAACATTTTTCCAAATTTTTATTAAATTTTTATTAATATTTTAAACTTATAGAAAAATTTTCGGACCTGTGTAATGAACACCCATACACTCAGAACCTAGAGTCTTCAATTATCATTTTATAATATTTAACTTATCATTTATCTATCTATGCACTCCTCAAACCATCTGTCCATTTTTTATATTTCCATATTGCTTTTCAAAATAAGTTGCAAACACCATCAGCCTCACAATAAACACTAAATATAATTCATATATTTAAGTAGAATTCAGTATTTGTTTATAGACTTTTTTATTTTCTCATTTTATTTATTTGGGGGATCAGGGGGCGACTAAGAATTTTAAGCAGGCTTCATGTTCAGCGCAGAGCCCAATACAGGGTGAAACCACGACCTGAGCTGAAATCAAAAGTCGGATGCTTAACTGACTGAGCCATCCAGACACTCTGTTTATGGGCTTTTTAAAGGTAAAAAAAAAAGTAAAATGCACAAACTTGAAGGGTATCGTTTGGCCAGTGTTCACCAACATGTATAGCCTTGTGCTCTGAAGTGCTAATAGGCTGTTGAACATCATTTTCACCCTAGAAAGTTCTATCATCCCTCCTACTCAATTCCTGTTCCACACCTAGAGATTAGTTTGTCTGTTCTAACACTTCATATAAAGTGGATCGTATAGTTTGTAATACTTGCTGGAAGTCTTCTTTCACTCAGTGTAATGTTTGTCTATCATTACTTCATTTGTTTTTATTGCTGGGATTGTGTTGTATTATATAAGAGTCCACAGTTTTTATTTTTCTGTCTGTTTTCTTCATGGACAACTGAGCTGTCTCCTTTTTTGGGTAATTATACTTTATATTTTTCCACATATTTACCAAATCTCTTACTCTTCATTTCTTCTTGAAAATCTAAATTTCCAGCTAAAACATCTAAAAATATCTTTGTGTTTTTTCTTGGAAGATACTTTTGCTTTATGTGGAATTCTAGATTTACCTTTTTTTTCTTGCAACACTTTAAAGACATTATTACACAGTCTTCTGGTTTCTGTATTTTTGTGATGAGAAGCCAGTAATCATCTTATTATTGTTTCCTAACATATGCCACTTTTCTTTAAGTGCTTTCAGTATTTTGAATGATATCTCTTATTTTTTATCCATGTAATTGTTTTGTGATTTATTTTTTATCCATGTGATTTAAAACACTAAAACACTTATTAGTAGTGATACATAAAACCACTTGCTTTATAAACTTTTTAAAATCATAAATGTTAAATGATAGGTAAGTGCTTTTCAATGGACTGTCCTTAATATCATTCTATAACGATATAAAGAAATTCTATAAAGAATTTTACATTTGCAAGGATACATAATTTTTGATATATAAATTTCAACTTTATATATCTATAAAACTATATAACCATATTTGGTATATATGTATATAAATATATACACATATATTTATGTATGTATATAAAATAGTATACACATACATATATAGTCTAATAATATACACATACATATATGGTCTAATTACCTTTATTAAGCTCCAGATCCAAATTCCTAATTAATATCTGAATTTTTTTTTTTAAGATTTTACTTATTTATTTGTTATAGAGAGAGAAGCGAGAGCAAGCACAGGCAGACAAGAGTGGCAGGCAGAGGCAGAGGGAGAAGCAGGCTCCCCGCCAAGCAAGGAGCCCGATGTGGGACTCGATCCCAGGACGCTGGGATCATGACCTGAGCCGAAGGCAGCCGCTTAACCAACTGAGCCACCCAGGCATTTTGATTTTGGATAGTTCAGATACACCTCAAACCCCCAAAATACAAAACATTTCCTCATCTTTCCCTAATCTAAACTGATACTTCTTTCATATTCCATACACTTTATATGGTATAGCAGTCAATCATATGATCCAGATGTGTGTGTGTGTGTGTGTGTGTGTGTATGAACATATTTTAGTAGAAGCACATGATATCATGACTGCTTTATTCTTAGCTATCAAAATACTACTCTGAGCAGTCTCATGAATAGAAATTCGTTTGACGTATACCAATGAGGTAATTTTCTTTTTTTAAATACATTCTTTTTTAAAATACATTCTCTTCTTTTTTAAAATACGTTCTCTACCTTTGCGCAGTGGCAGTATCGTAGCCAATGAGGTTTATCCGAGGCGCGATTATTGCTAATTAAAATACGTTCTCTTGAGTTCTCTCTAGATAACTGCTTTCTTTCTTTCTTTCTTTCTTTCTTTCTTTCTTTCTTTCTTTATTTGTTAGAGGGAGAGCACAAGAAGGGGGGAGCAACAGGCAAAGGGAGAAGCAGGCTCCCTGCTGAGAAAGGAGGCTGATGCGAGACTGATCCCAGGACCCGGGGATCATGGCCTGAGCTAAAGGCAGGTGCTTAACTGGCTGAGCCACCCAGATATCACCCAATGAAGTAAATTTCTTTTTTTTTTTTTTTAAGATTTTATGTATTTATTTGACAGAGAGAAATCACAAGTAGATGGAGAGGCAGGCAGAAAGAGAGAGGGAAGCAGGCTCCCTGCTGAGCAGAGAGCCCGATGCGGGACTTGATCCCAGGACCCTGAGATCATGACCTGAGCTGAAGGCAGCAGCTTAACCCACTGAGCCACCCAGGCGCCCATGAAGTAAATTTCTATTACTCAATTTCTGTTACTCAAATTGCTGGGATAAAGTATATACATTTTAATTTAGATAATTAGTTCTAGATCTCCTTCTAGAAAAGTTGTATTATTAACACTACCAAAAAAAAAAAAAGTTTATTGGAGTGCTTATTTCCTCAAATGCTAGCCAGTAGTTTGCTTCATTAAATTAGGACTTCCTTTTTAAATTATTATAAATGTGTTCATTTAAGTTTTCTTTTTATAACTTAGATGTTTCGTTTTTTTAAATTTATTTTTCATTTAAATCACCAAACATCTAAGGTTTTTTTTTTTTTTTTTGGTTATTATGAATCTTGGAACACTGAAAAAAATAAAATTAAGGTGTTAAAAATAATTTTAAAACATTTTAAAAAAGGAGTATATGGAACAAGGATAATGGACACTGCCCAATTCTGAACCTCCACAAATATACTCCATAAATAATACAGGACAAAAAGAAAAACATAACTATATAAAGCCCACACAATCATCATTAACTAGAAAGCAGAGAATGATTGATCTTCAAAATGCTTGTTAAAAAAAACAGATTCATTTGCGCACTCTTTCATGCTCCAAAAACTTTAGAGAAAATAAGTTCTAAATTTATTTAAAATGACTAACGGAGAAAATGCTCACCCTAATTGTGAAAATAATGGAGGGGGAGCATTTTCCATCTGGATATCTGCAAAAGAAAATAGGAGGAGGGGGCATAGGCAGTGTCCTAAGTCATTGCCAAGATCACAGCCAACAACTGGCAGAAGCAGTCCAGCGAGCATCATAATAGCTCTGCTCAGATCACCAAAAGTATAGCACTGGCCACTGCTACTGCCTTTGTTGCTACTATCGCTCCCCAAACTGCTGAATGTTTCTGCTGAAGCTTCTTTCTCTCTTGCAAAAAAAGGGATTATCCACTGCCTCTCTTACTTTGTGTCATTAAATCAAAATTAGAAATCTTGAGCTGATGCAGTTGGTTTGCTTGGAAAGGTCATGTTGTCACTTTTTAGACTCATGAGAAAATCGTTATCTACATTAGCTTTCCTTTTCACTTATTTTGCAGGAGGACTTCCACCATGATTCATACAATGACAAATTTTCTAAATCAGTGTAGAAGATCACCATGTTAGGCAGCAGCACTTCCTGCCCTCCAAATTAATGTCTACTATGCTAGCTCACCTTCAATTTTACAAAAACTTCCAAAATATTTGAGTTTGACAACATTTACAACAAAGAAAATTTCCAGACAATTCCACGTGACATCAACCTGTCAGTTATTCAGTGAAACTGAAACCTAGGGTTTTTGGATATCTAAGGTAGCTATACTAAGGTAGCAATTGTTTACACTTGTCTGAAAATTTATAGTTTATAAACACTTTTGTGGTATAGTTTAAAGATACCCAAATTTAGATTTAGAAACACCTGAGTTAGCATCTCCCTTTACCACCTAACTAGCTATACAGTGATGGAGATATCATGAAACTCATCAATCCCTGTTCCCTCACAGGGATAATATGTGAGAATATGAGATCATAGAATTAGACACCTCTAGTTCAGTGCCTCTCAAATGATAGTCACTCAGTAATTGTAACTATAATTAAAATTGCCATTATTGTTATGATAAATACTGGCCTAGGTTCAAATGTTTGAATGTTTGAAATTTGTTTTAAGGAGAATATTTTTCAAAAGAATGCATCTCTTTTCCCCACACTGATGCCGCTGGCTGCTCCTTTCAACTCATGTCCAAGAACTGGGGCTTGCACTCGAATCAACAATATAAACTATCAGTACAACTGAACTTGTTAGAAGCTTGAGTCTGAGGTGACTTTGATACAATTTTTGCCAAAAGCTTACTTTAGCTCTTCAGATTTTTAGAAAGGCATTCTAATAGACAGATTAACTATTAATCTTTCTATATTTTTCAGGCTTTCATATGATATTAAGCTCATTCACTGGAAAGCATAGTGCCTGACCATATTTTATAAATTCCCCACAGAAATGCTTTCACTGAATTATGAGGTAATGATCAATAATTTAAAGTCTGCACTCAGCCATCTAAAAGTCGGATGCAAGCCAGTTCCATTTGATAATGCTTGCTTTTCTTTGTCATACCATAGAAGAGAATGCCCACGCTCCATTCATTCACCTAGTCAACAACCCAGAGTGGTTTCATTCAGCATCAAAATCATTACTAGAGATGACTTCTGGGTTAACTGACTGGATTGGGAGAGAGAATTAGAACTGGCAAAGTCAGTACTATGGCCCAGGATTTCGGTATATGGTCTGGTTTCATATTTATGACCTTGTGAGATACATAAGGGATTCCAAAGTTTACATATGAGGGAAGTATGACAATCTACATTATCAAGGTCTTGTAGCTAGTAGGTGACATATTAAGGAATCAAAGATTATTTTGCTAAGTAGGAGGTGGTAACAGGAAAAGAATATTATATTTGGACAATGTAATAAGAAGGCTGGCTTGCAGGGGCACCTGGCTGGCTCAGTTAGTGGAGCATGTGGCTCTTGATCTTGGGGTCGTGAGTTCGAGCCCCACATTGGGTGTAGAGATTATTTTAATAAATAAGCTTAAAAAAAAAACTGGCTTGCAGGGACGCCTGGGTGGCTCAGTTGGTTGGACGACTGCCTTCAGCTCAGGGCGTGATCCTGGAGTCCCGGGATCAAGTCCCACATCAGGCTCCCAGCTCCATGGGGAGTCTGCTTTGCTCTCTGACCTTCTCCTCACTCATGCTCTCTCTCACTGTCTCTCTCTCTCAAATAAATAAATAAAAAATCTTTAAAAAAAAAAACTGGCTTGCAAATTTAATTTTGAGGTTTCTATGGAAAGTTTTCAAAAATATTTTCAGTAATAACAGCATCTTTGCAGTAAGTTTGAACCTCCCTTTGTATCTACTTTTAAGGACAATATTCTTTACATATATAAACTTAATAATATTTGTTAGCTGTTATAGTGGATCCTAAAAATATAAGATGTAAGATGTACCTTTATTGTAATTTGAAAAGAAAAAAGACACTTTTGATTTTGTTAATTCAGTGCTGCATAGGTTCAGTTTAGCTAATGGGTAGCCCAGACTTTTAGGTCATGTGGTACTCTGTGAAAATTCAATCCAAAGATTTTAAGATTGGAAAGTTCTAAAATTATAAGGTTGCAACCAATCAATATTTGGACCCATTTAAATTATTATACCCAACTGTCAAGGAGGGTGTGCTTTCATATTGCTACTTACAAGGAAGGATTAATGTCCAAATCAACCTGTTCCGTGTCTTGACAGCTATTAAAAAGTACTTTATTATTTTAAGCCAAATGTATTCTGCTGCAGCTCAGTGTTCCTAGTTCATCTTTTCTTTTTATTTCTATTCTATTGTGAGAATCATTGAGATATTAGGAATCAACAGTGTTCCACTTAAATGTTTTATACTTTCAACTAACATATACTCCCTCCATTCTTTTAACTGGTCTATAGATGGTGTGATTTGAGGTTAATCAAAATTCTGATCCCATATGAAGACCCTTCAGTTTACACACAGGCTTCTCAGGTGTGGTCATGGAATGCAGCAAAATAAAGGCTGCCTCCTCTGTCTTCCTTCTAAACAGACAGAAGTTCTATTAGGGTTTTTTGGCAGAAAAAAAACCAGTATTGATTTATATTACAATTATTATTAAGTAAAACCCCTTGGCAGTTTTCTCTGCTGCAAAAACATACCTATTGCATTGTATAGATGGGTTGCTTTGGTTCAACTTTCAAAACCTTACATGTATTCCTATTTCATATTATTCTATTAGATTTGGCCCGTTATCCTAAGATATAAAATCTTGCATAATTGAAAATTCATATTTACTTCCCACCTATTGTGTGCCAATCACTGTACTAGGCATTTTCACTATATTATTATACTTTATTCTTCTTTAACATGAGAAGGAATCCTAATTTTATGACTAACAGGTTCAAGAACATTAAGTAATTTTACTGAGACCATTAAGAACATTAAAATAGAATTTAGGATTTGAATGTAGGTCTATTTAATCCCAAGGTTCATGACTATTTTTGTTTATACTAGTCTATAACCATGAGTTGTTAAGAAACTATTTAATATGTATTCAGTGAATTCCATCTAAGGAATACAATTTTGAAACCTCATTAAATATTTTAAAGGAAGATTTCATATGTAAGAGCAAATGTCAGTTATCTGTAGCTTGTATTTATAAATTGTACTAATTCAAAGCATTTTGACTCCCCTCAATAAAGTATGATATGTGAGATGTGTTCAACAGGAAATAGGATGGAGAAAATCAGCAAAAAAAATATCTTTATGTGAGAGAATAAAACAAAGTTCATGAATGGGAAATTGATGCATGAAATTATATTTAATGAAAACTAACTTCAGTGGCTTTTAGGATGACTTGAAATAGGCAAAGATTTAGAACTGAGAGAAACCTATAGTAGTCCCTATACTAACACAATCCAGATATAGAATTATAAAGATGTCTACCTTGGGGCACCTGGGTGACTCAGTGGGTTAAAGCCTCTGCCTTCAGCTCAGGTCATGTTTTTAGGGTCCTGGGATCGAGCCCCACATCGACCTCTCTGCTCAGCAGGGAGCCTGCTTCCTCCTCTCTCTCTTTGCCTGCCTCTCCGTCTACTTGTGATCTCTGTCTGTCAAATAAATAAATAAATTTTTAAAAGATGTCTACCTTCACATAGATATATAAACAATGGGTAGTATTTAAATACATAGTTGAAAATAATTGTAAGAAAATTATTTTGTTCTGAGGAATTGATGACACAAATTTCACAAATAATTTTCAAGGTATTAAATTTGTGTATTTGTGTGTGTTTGTTTTTACTATGGTTAAAAGGTTAAAGAGTAATTTTGGTCATTCAGGAAAACAATGAAGTTTGTTTTTATTTGTTAAAAATTGCATTATTGGTGTGATTACCACACGAATAATTGAGAGGAAGAGAGTGTTTCAGGAAATGTACTTGGTAGATATCCATGTACAGTAATTGAAATTCAGTGTTTGCCTATGTATTCATGAAAAACATGAATATAACAAAAAGGAAAGGCAGATTTTAAAGGATATCCGGTTAAAATTTGGGAGAAAGTACTGAGTGAGGGAAATAATCAGAACTATAAGAGGAGCTACAGAAGAATGGGGCCCAAAGCCAATGAAAAATGAGTTTAAGGAACAAAAGTTTAGTTAACGGTTAAATACAGCTGAGAAAGAAATAATTGGGTTTTGTTCCCCAAAATTCTCTAGAAGTTTAGAACTCTTTTATTATGAGGAAGAAACTGAAAAAGAAGATTTCAATGAACTTACAAATAAGTATAATATCAAGTATAATAAAATCTAGTTTAACAACTCATATATACAAAACTCAGGAATTTTCTTTGAATGTGTATATTCAGTTTGCTGCTCTCTTTCAATCATATCCTAACCATTTGCAATTTAAAATTTTTCTTTATATACCCAAATTTTATATAGAACTAAAGAAAATACATTTCTTGCAGGTACAAAATTGGAAATGACTTCCCCAGAACAAAAGGGCCTTGTCCCCTTCACCAGAGAATCTCTTGAACTTATGAAACAGCATATTGCTAAAAAGCACAGTGAGGACCAAAGAGATTTAAAGCCAAACACTGACTTGGAAGTTGGAAAAGAGCTTCCATTTGTTTATGGGAATCTCTCTCCAGGAATGGTGTTGGAGCCCTTGGAAGATGTGGATCCATACTATAAGAATAAAAATGTAAGGCTTTATTGACCGACTACATTTTCATTATTTATTTCAGAAGTACGAAAAGTATAATTGAGATATGACTAAAAAAGAATGAAAAGTAAATCAAAGTTATTTTAAGTTGTAAAAAAATGGATAAGAAATTTCACAAATATTTGGGATTTTTATCAAATCTGATGGCTTTCCTGTTAGGTTAGTTTGTTGGAAGTTACTCTACTTTTAATAGGCTATACTGTGATGCCTTAACATAAATGACTTGTTTTGTGGGAGCATGTTGACTGGCTACTTAAGGTTACTGATTTTAAAAGAACTGTAATATAAAATTTTTGTAATATGTACAACAATTTTAAATGTTCAACTGAATGAGCTTATTCAATAGTTGAGAAAATAAGCCAACCTATATTCCTATATTTTATTTACCATTTTTATTAATTCATACATACACATCCTATCTTATCCTGAGAATGACTTGAGGAGCAAACTAAATATTTGAACAATTCCAAAACAAGCACAAAAATGATGAAAATAAGAATAATTATGCTTAGTAAAACCAGAGATCTGTATGGGTTGACAAAGCTGGAAGAGTCTTCCTTGAGAAATTAGAATTTGAATTACAGCTTGGAGAACACTTCACATTTTAACAGTGCAAAGGGAAGATCTTCATATTAGTTGGAACAGAGAAGAGACAGGGTGTGATAGAACTCGACCCCTATTGCAAGTGTGAGAAATGAAAGAATGAGGAAGTGAAGATGCCAACATGGATTTAACGTGATGGCCAAAAGACTGATGTGATGAATGCAATGTTTAAGTAAGTTTAATCTAAGACTTCTAAATTACTATTGCATAGAAAATCTACGGTCAGAAAGATGGTATAAGAAAGAGAGTAATCTAGACCTGAAGTCAAGAGACCTGATTATAGGAGGGTCTTGGAGGAGGGAAAAATGTAACAAACCTGAGAAGAAACAACAGGATTTGAAGATAGACTAATAATCCAAAAATTTCTAACCTGGAATAATGGTGGTGCTACTTATAAAATTGAAATAATTCTAAAAAAGAATAAGCTTGGGAGATATGAAGATTAGCTCTGTTGTGGACAAATGTAATTTGATATTCGTAATATTACCAAATGGGCAAAATGGAATTGAACCAAAGTCTCTGGACGGAAGACAAAGTGATGATTTTGCATAAACACAACTCTTTCAAATATTTTGCATGATGGAAAAGTATTGGCATTGTAAATGTATTTATTAACAAAGACTCCAGTATCTCTTGTAGCTTCCATGGGCATTATGTAACATTAGCTATAAAACACTTGTAAAATCTTCAGAATATTTTAGTGAAAACGTAAGTTGTCATCTCAATTATCTCTGCTTTCACTTTTGCTGTGCTTAAGTCCTAATAGTTGACTTAGCATAATAACCTTAGAAGTAACTCTAATCTAGCAGAGTTCTGAGTTCTTTGTAGTGTTTACAGATATGGTAGGCAAATCTAAGTTTGTTATTGAAGACAAAACCAAGGATTTTGAAAAATGAAACATGCCAAAAATTGTAAGGTTAGTTTGTATAAGAAGTATTAATATTAATGATGATACAAAGTATTAAAAATGTGAATTATATTCAGTTTATTCTGTTAATGGTGGTATACCAACAAATAATCCTAAAATTAAATAATTTCGGCACTTAAACATTAACTGGAAAATTGTTATGTCTGGAATCACTCATTTCTTCACAAAAACATAGGCTAGTTGATTGCACATATATTACCTCTTTTTTTTTTAAGATTTATTTTTTTATTTCAGAGAGTGAGGGAGAGTGAAAGAGCGTGGGGGAGGGGAAGAGCAGAGAGAGTCTTAAGCAGACTCCATGCTGAGTGCAGAGCCTGACCCTGGGCTCAATCTCCCAACCCTGAGATCAGGACCTGAACCAAAATCAAGAGTCAGATGCTTAACCAACTGCACCACACTGGTGCCCCGCACATATATTACCTCTTGTAAGAATATTGATATTCTTCTGGGAAATAACAGAAAGCACATTTTAAATAATCAGATTTTGGGGAACACTTTTATTTTTGCATTTGAAATGGAAAGAGGGAAAATAACTAAAATACATGCCAAAATGTCCACAGATTGTATATTGGAAAAGTGTTTTAGTGAGAATTATAACACAGTTGGTTTCCATTTAGAACATGTTTTCAAAAATTATCAATGGATATATAATTGTTTTCACTAATATATTTATATATATAGTCAAAAATATAAATGCCAATATACAGTCACCATAGATACCTCTAATATATAATTATATTTCACATACAATATAATACTTAAGTATATAATAGATTATACTTATACATATATCATTTAGTATACTGTATTGTATCATATTACATTGTATACTATATATTATACAGTGTTATATTATAATGGGTATAATATCATATATAATGTATTTTTACTCACACCATCATAAATGAATTTTCCAAATGGATATGTATATATGGTAAAAGTGTATATATGATGTATACACACATACATACATAGGTAGATACATTTTAATTTCTTTTTTCTTTTTAAGATTTTATTTATTTACTCGAGAGAGATAGAGGGATCACAAGTAGGCAGAGAGACAGGCACAGAGAGGGGGGGAAGCCCCGATGCAGGGCTCGATCCCAGTACACTGAGATCATGACCTGAGCTGAAGGCAGAGGCTTAACCCACTGAGCCACCCAGGTGCCCTGACACTTTTTAATTTCTATATTATATTATAGATACACACATATACATATGTACACATGTACATATATAATTCATTTTTAGGATATTTCTGATCTTTCATTAGTTTTGGATTTAATGCTTCTGTATCCCAATATATTAGTTTTACATGATGTAACTTTCTCTTTTAGGGATGTTTATGTCAATGATAACATATAAAAGTGGTTTTATACCTTAGATAATTACTAGTGATTAGTAAAATATCTTAGTGAATGGGGTCATTTTTGCTGTTGTAATCTCACACATTTTTTGCTTTGAAATAAAAGTAACTTTTTTTATATTCACTAAATTTAGGTCTCTTTAAATGCATCTTCATGAACCATTAGGATATAGATTTTTTCCTATTATATTTGTTCTGCAGGAAGACTTGAGGATTGGAGTGTGGCAAATGGCTTTGTTAGGCAGAACATTGGAAAAAAAAATTTATGTAATCCTAAATATCAATGAAAATGTTTAAAAGAAGAAATCTTTCCACTTGATTTAGTCTGTAAAACAATATCAAAATATAAGAAAAGTATAACAGCTAAAATTCAGTTGAAATGATCATTGGCAATAATTTGTGTAATGGATGAGTTTATAGTTCCTAGTTGTAATTTTACTTGACTTTTTTTCATTTTATAGACTTTCATGGTATTAAATAAAAGTAGAACAATCTTCAGATTCAGTGCCACGTGGTGTACACTTTCTCCTTTCAATTCAGCTAGAAGAACAACTATTAAGATTTTGGTGCATCCATATCCTTTTCTGTTGTCTTTAGACTGTAGCAGTATCAAATATGACTATTCTATTCAAATATTGCTGTAGTGTTTTTCTCTTTTGAACTATATCTCATTTTAGGTCATATTGGAATCTGGATTACAACTGCACCAAGTGTTCCATATTTGAAAATACATTTATGATTTATTTTCTAGTACATTCAGCAGTAGTAAATATTAACAAATCTTAATCCTCCTTGTTTTTCAATACGAATAGTATTCTTTTTGATATTTAAAGAGCTATTTTATCTCATGTATATACATATAAACATGTTAAAGAAACATATATTTCCAATATTATTTTATCCGTTATTCCTTGACTGTAACTTACCTTTTTCCGACTATTCATTTTAATTAGTGTCCTGATTGACTGCATATTTATGTCCATGACTGAGATGCCAAAATGGGGCCCAGCAATACAGTAAGTCATATAATTTTATTATACATTATTTCATGTATGATTTTATATTATATTTAACATGTTGCATTATAATACTTTACATACTACATATTTAATATTTTATAACTTACTATTTATATTTAATATGTAATATTCCTTGTAATAAAAACTCATTCTTCATAATATATTTATACATATAACACAGTTTATGGATTTTCCAAGTAAAAATAAATCACATATATATCAGTTAATAAATTTTAATGTTTTTCTGCCCTTTCATTTATTATTAGTTGGACTTTAAATGCTGCTATTTCCCGGGGCGCCTGGGTGGCTCAGTGGGTTAAAGCCTCTGCCTTTGGCTCAGGTCATGATCCCAGAGTCCTGGGGATTGAGCCCTGCATGGGGCTGTCTGCTCAGCAGGGCACCTGCTTCCCCCGCCACCCCACCTGCCTCTCTGCCTACTTGTGATCTCTTTCTCTCTGTCAAATAGTAAATAAAATCTTTTTTTAAAAAAATCTGCTATTTCCCAACATATTATGTCAACTAATATAAAAGTTTGATTATTTAGCTAAATGTTTGTGTCTATATGAGGTTTTAGTATAAAGTTAATTAGTAATGATTAATATATTATTTCAGTGCCTCAGCTTTTCTTTACTATTGCAGTTCCACACTGGATTTGCTTTAAACTCAAGTAGTATTTATTCTTTTCCATTCTAAGAAAGTTATTTCTATTGCTTTCTTTCTGTTCTATTTCTTCTCTCTTTCTAGAGGAATGTGGATAGTTTGGATATTAGACCAAAATAGTGGAAAGGTCCATTAAAATTTCTAGAGAAGAAGCCTTTCTTTTTTTCTTTATTTTATTTTATTTATGTATTTGAGAGAGAGGTGAGCATGAGCAGTGGTTGGGGCAGAGGAAAGGGGAGTAGATTCTCCCACTGAGCAGCCAGAGGTGGGGCTTCATCCCAGGATCCTGGGAAAATGACCTGAGCCAAAGGCAGACGCTTTACCAGTTGAGCCACCACCCAGCCTCCCCAAGAAGAAGCCTTTCTTGATGCTACCTCTTAGGCTTTAATTCATTCTTAAAACTAGTTAATTTTGGAAGGTGAATATAAAACTGATTCATTACAAAAATTCTTACATATACACATAATAAAATTAGTTCTTTCATACTTTTATAATTCAGTAAATTATTGTGTGATTTCCAATGCAGAATAAATTTGATATTTTATATTTTCATTATTTACCAAAATATATGTAAAGACAATGACTCTAGCTAGGGCTTGTTGAAAAAAAATTGATAGTTAAATTTTATGGTTAATGCTGTAAGACATAGCCCACCCTAAAAGCCCTACCTTGTGGTTCAAGGAGCATAGTTTTTTGTTTTGTTTTGTTTTGTTTTTCTAATTGGTTGGTGGATGGGTTGGTTGACTGGTTGGTTGCCAAACAGTAACCATAGACATATTATTTCAGAGTTGGCAATGCATTATTCTCACTTTTAATGTTTATATGAAAAACTTTCTGCAGGAATATTTTGCTTGGAATTTACACATTTGAAATACTTGTAAAAGTCATTGCAAGAGGCATCTGGGCAGAACCTTTTTATTTCTTTGGTGATCCATGGAACTGGCTCGATTTCAGTGTAACTTTGTTTGAGTGAGTATTTCTTCAAATTGCAAACATCTTAATACCTTGTTAAGTAAGCTTTTCATAAAGAAACATCAGCATTTGCAAAGTTTTCTCCTTGTAAAAATTTTGCAAACAAAGAATATTTCATAATCATAGCCATAATGACTCTCAGGCAGCTCCAACTGAACTAGCCCTCAGAATGTGCAATAAAAATGAAAGGAATTGGATATTATCTGTTTTCTATCTGAGGCAAAACAACAGAGGTTAAATTTTAGAATTTTAAGTGATGATTTTCAGTGCTAAGAAAGTCTCTTGGAGACTTACAAGAAGATCTGAATATGTTTGATTTTATCTCCAACCTACATTTTGTTTAGCTACATTATTTAAGACCAGTAAACACTAGATAACAGAATATCTTACACACACACTCATACACATACAGACACACGTTTTCAAGAATGTTTCATTAAATTCTAATGATTTACGTGAGTATTTTTTCAATGTTTCTATTTGCTGTACTCTGTTCTATGGCTAAGGAAATGATCACTGGCTCCAAACTCCTGTTAAATAGAATTTAAAATGATATTCCATTTTTAGGTTTGGGGTTGATTTTTTAAAACAACAAATAATCTTCATAAAGCACATAATCAGTGTCTGCCCTGTTGTAAGCAATAAAAAATAGTAGCTAATATCATTGAAATTATTATCACTACTACTGATTACTATCATTATCATGCTGTTGCCTTTTCTGGTAGCTAATACTTAGCTAACACAGTTATTACGTAACCCCATGTGTCAGGTGCTAAGCCATGCTCTTTACATCTATGAGTTGTTTAATCACCACAAAAAGCCTCAGCATTAGGAATCATTATCCCCCCTTTAATTTGAAGAAACTGAGGCAAGAAGGAATCAGTAATTTTTCCATGTCACACAGCTAGTAACTTGGGAGCATGGATTTGTAGATAAGCATTCTGGCTACAGTCTGTGCCCTTAACCACTCTATTCCCTGCCTTCTGCTATCTTCACCATCATCAACCCCATCATGATCATCTTCATCATGATCATCAGAAGAAACTTAAGTACTTAATCTCATTGCTTTAAAAACTATGGATTTTTCCAATTTTTAACTACCTCTTCACTGATTAGATAACAAAATATTTATGAACATAATATAGGGTATTTGGTATAGAATGATGACTAATCACAGTGTCAAGCTTTTATAAACAGTCATAATTTGTTTGTGGGTTAATATTTACCTAGCTACCTTACACTGTAGCAATCTTTGTCTTCCAATCAATAAAGCAACTATTTGTGAAATGGAACAATGAGAGCAAGGGAAACGTTTGGATATGTGGTTTTAAAAATAAGTTTTAAATAGTATAAAAAGTCAGTGATAAGCAGCCTAGACTTAGTATGACTTCTAATAATTCTAATTTAATCCCACAGGCACATAACAAGATATTTACTTCTCGGCTCAAATACTATAATATTTAGTATTTCAAGAAATTTGAGAATTTTGAAAATTATTCCCCTAAACCAAGGTAAGAAATGGCATTTAGTTCTTGTCTTCATTTTTATTTATGTTCTACCCTGTATTCTTTTGAACTCGCCTGTTAACTGCTTGGAGAAATACTAAATTGAACAGTGTTTCATCTTTGAAGTCAGTGAATTATCTGATCTGTAAGTTTATGTCAGTCACTCCAGGAAAGCCAAAAAAAAAAAAAGAAAATCACATTTGACTGTTATTTATTCGAGATGGATTCAATTCTTAATGATAAAATAAAGAAATTAACCAAAGTATATTATTTTCTATTTTTTCTTATTTATCCTTGCCTCTTAAATATGAACTTACAAAATTGTCCTTAGACTTCTGAGAGAGATAGCAATCTAGACAGGTAGCTAATATGCCTTCTTTTTCTCACTGTATCTAAAAACCAGTTGAAATGAACAAAGTAATATAAAATAAGATAAATTCCATTTTGCTCTGAGTGCTTGGATAGGTTGCATTCACATGCCACAGAGTTAAAGGAGGTTCTGCTAAATAAGGTAGGGCTGTGAACACATTGATGGAAGATTCTAATTTGCAGCTCCCATTCCTGAAGATATCCTAGAGAAGCCCATCAACAGCTTTTAATTTGTGTTAAGAATGAATGAAAACAATCCAGTATGAAACAACTCCATTAGTGTTTTGGCTGCTGAGTCAGCAGTATGAAATAGGTGGGCCAATAAACCCAGAGGCAAGTGTGATAATACCAAAAATGAGATCTACAGATGATTTTTGTCCATTGGAATACCATGAAGACGGCCCATATATGCATGCTATACACTTGGAGTCTAAATTGGGCAAAACAGTAAAAAAATTAGAGAGTGTGGTGATGGATCATACATAGCCCCGTGGATATATTAAAACACTGAACTGTATACATTAAATGTGTGAATTGTATGATTTATGAATTATAGCTCGATAAAGCTATTTAATAAAAATGGATTGGCAGCTTCACCAAACCCAGTGAAGAAGGTGGCAGTGATAGGAATTCCCACAGTTCTACCTCCCTCACTACTCACAAATTACTAGAACATAAAATTGCATCAACTGTGTCTTCATCTTAGGCTCAGAGGTAAAGATTATAGAAGAAATCAGGTGAATCTAAATTAATACAAGAACAACATATCTTAGCAGACTTAGAAACACACAGGCTGATAGAAATTTCTCTTTTTCCAAGGGAGAAAGTAATCAACAGAAATACCAGCAATATAGAGCATATGAAAGTATTTTGCAATACCAAAAGGGAAACATACTATTTAATAAAATAAAAATAATCCTCTTTTTTCTTTAAAAAAGTATGTCCTAGGAGCAAGCATAAGAAGTCATCCTTTTTGTAGTGCCTTCAAGATTTTATTTATTTATTTACTTACTTACTTATTTATTTATGAGACGGCACAAGTTGGGGGAGAATCAAAGTGGGAAAGAATCTCATGCAGACTGCACTGATCTCCACATGGGGCTTCATCCCACGACACTGAGATCATAACCGTGAGATCTTGACCTGAGCAGAAGCCAAGAGTCCATGCTTAACTGATTGAGCTACCCAGGTGCTCCTTTTGTGAAGAAAACCTGGACTCAAACAAAAGATGAAAATGATATAATAAAATAGACAAAAGTACTTATTAGGCAAAAAGAGTGTTAATACCCAGGACAACTGTGTGATGTGGTCAGTTAAGCATCTGACTCTTGGTTTTAGCTCAGGATGATCTAAGGATCTAAGGATCATGAGCTCCGTGCTCTGTGGGGAGTCTATTTGAGCTTCTCCCTCTCCCTCTGCCCCTCCCCCTGCTGCTCTCTCTCTTTCTCTTTCTAAAACAAAAATAAATAAATCTTTTAAAAATTTATATTAACTTTGGTGAGTATTTTATGGTAATAGTGCATTAAAATATGGTACTATCTCTTTAGTATTTTGGCATAGTAAAATAAAACCAGTTGTGTAAGGAGAAACTAGAGAAATTCTATATTAATACAATAGAACAAAAATGGATGGGTTAACGAAAAAGAGAAAACTAAGTTCCACCTTATGGATAGTAGGTGACCCCAAAAAAGAGACCAGAATAAATGTAAACGATAAATCATTGAAAAATACACTAGAACGTTTTAAAAAAAATTTTAACTTGAGATTTTTGTCACAAATGGAGAAGGTTCATTTTATAGTAGACAAAAAAACTAAAAGATACATTTAGATATAACATTTTTTTAAATTGAAGCTTTAAAAAGTAAGTATATTACAAAAATCCTATGAAAAGGCAATGAAAAATTACCTATGAAAAGGTTATTTTTAGACCTTTTGATAATACTGAAAACGAATAGGCAGTGGAATTTGAGCTTGGGCAAGGTGTAGGCAGGAAGATTATGACACTAGTGTTCTATACCTGTCTGTCATCCAGAGGTGAAGCTGATAGGAAGATATTCACAGCCAAGCAAGAGTTCTGAAGTTTTATGTATGTATCTTTCCTGAACAACTGGTATGAAAAAAAAATACTCAACAATGGGAAGATTTAATATCAGAACTAATCATAGTGAACTCTGAAATCATTTCAACACAGAATGAATTCCAAATTACTGATAGTATGCAAAACAGAATGCAAATATTACAACCCAAATTAATAACAGACATTCCTAAGCTAGAAACATGTTTTGTGTTTCAGAAAACTTTGAAATAGATAACAAAATTGTTTTAGAAAACTAGTGATTTTTAACATTAGAATCTAAATTAATAAATTAATTTGGATGAATTCTTACATCTACCCACCAGCATTCTTTTTTTTTTTTTAGATTTTGTTTGTTTATTTATTTATTTGTTAAGATTTTATTTATTTGACAGACAGCAATTACAAGTAGGCAGAGAGAGAGGAGGAAGCAGGCTCCCTGCTGAGCAGAGAGCCCGATGTGGGGCTTGATCCCAGGACCCTGAGATCATGACCAGAGCCAAAGGCAGAGTCTTTAACCCACTGAGCCACCCAGCATTCTTGCATGATAACTACCAGCTGTAGTTGAGGAACAGCTACTCCTTTAAATCAGGCATATTCATCCAGGTCCCCTCTGCTCCCCTTTTGCATGAATTTGTGTTTCCTGACAAGCCATTTTAAGGATTTGAATGTTAACCTTTCCTGTAAATCATGAAAAATAATATGTAATGGAAAATACACAAATTGAGCCCTTTACTTGGTTAGAAGTACTAAATTATATTAACAAAAACTGAGAAGGGGGAAATAGAGAGATGTGAGAAAGTAAATGTGGTTATTTCTTTATCTTACATTGTGAAACTATAGTACATAAAGTTTTATTTTTGCTATAGAGGGTACAAGTTTGTTTCAATAAGAACTTAAGCTTACACTGTTGGTGGGAATGCAAGTTGGTGCAGCCTCTTTGGAGAACAGTGTGGAGATTCCTCAAGAAATTAAAAATAGAGCTTCCCTATGACCCTGCAATTGCACTCCTGGGTATTTACCCCAAAGACACAGATGTCGTGAAAAGAAGGGCCATCTGTACCCCAATGTTTATAGCAGCAATGGCCACAGTCGCCAAACTATGGAAAGAACCAAGATGCCCTTCAACGGATGAATGGATAAGGAAGATGTGGTCCATATACACTATGGAGTATTATGCCTCCATCAGAAAGGATGAATACCCAAATTTTGTAGCAACATGGACAGGACTGGAAGAGATTATGCTGAGTGAAATCAGTCAAGCAGAGAGAGTCAATTATCATATGGTTTCACTCATTTGTGGAGCATAACCAATAGCATGGAGGACAAGGGGCGTTAGAGAGGAGTAGGGAATTTGGGTAAATTGGAAGGGGAAGTGAACCATGAGAGACTATGGACTCTGAAAAACAGTCTGAGGGGTTTGAAGTGGCGGGGGGGTGGGAGGTTGGGGTACCAGGTGGTGGGTATTATAGAGGGCACGGCTTGCATGGAGCACTGGGTGTGGTGAAAAAATAATGAATAATGTTTTTCTGAAAATAAATAAATTGGAAAAAAAAAAGAAAAAAAAAACTTAAGTTTGCTACAGTTTCTCAAAATATATTTTACCTTAAATACTAGAGGAAAAAGGAGAAAAAGTAAAGTTTATTTTTAAAAGATAAGACACATAAGGCAAATATATAAATCAAAAAACAAAATGGTAAAGTCATATCCAAAAATAAAGGCAGTTTATGAAAATAAATACAATTGGATTAAATTTTTCTGTCAAGATGTATAAATTTAATATTAAATCTTAAGTAAATCAAATTCTACAAAAGATATACCTAAACTAAAGCAAAATGAAAGCTTAAAAATAAAAAGAATGGGAGCTTGGTTATGTGTGTATGTATATCTATATATATGTGTGTGTATATATCATCACATTTTCACATGCATATATTTTTATTTAAGAATTGTTCTAAAATAATTCCAACAGGGGTAGCTGGGTGGCTCAGTCTTTTAAGCATCCAACTCTTGATTTCAGCCCAGGTCATGATCTCATGAACGTGAGATAGAGCCCCACATGCATCAGGCTCCAAGCTCAGTGGGGAGTCTGCTTGAGATTCTCTCCCTGTCCCCTGCTCCTCCCCAGCAGCTTACACACACCCTCTCTCTCCTTCTCTCACATAAATAAGTAAATCTTTAAAAATAATAATTCTAGCAAAACATTGTGAAAAAACTTTTCAATAGAAAAAAATTTACAGAGAACTAAAACTAATATAACACTGTGTGTTAATTATACTTCAATTAAAAAAAATACGAAGAACTCATGACAGTTGCCAAATGAAAAGTACATGTAAAATATACATGTTTTGAAGTTCATTATAGTAATCACAGAAACTACAAAGTAAAGTGATCCCACTTTTCTTCTAATAAATTGGCAACAAAGTTTTTTAAATATCCCAGTTTTAATGAAGGCTTGACTATGTATTTATATCTTTGGTTTATGTATTGGTTCAACATCTCTTAAAAACAAATTGAACATAAATGTATCAATACATATAATATGATACAGAAATTCTATTTTAATGTAATACTTTAAAAAAAGACTTGGATATAACAAAATAAAATAAATAGTGTAACTCCAAGTGGCAAAATAAGCTATAAACATATTTCCATATGATAGCAATTAAAATTATATATTTATCTAGATATCACATTTCTTTAACCACAAGAATAGCTTTATTTCAACCTTATCTTAATGTACTCAAGAAAGCCAATCTTATCTGAGGAGGTCACTGAAAAATAGATTCTCAGGGCGCCTAGGTGGCTCAGTCAGTCAAGCATCTGCCTCTTGACTCACCTCAGGTCTTGATCTCAGGATTGTGAGTTTGGACCCCACACACTTAAAAACTTAGAAAAAAAAAGATTTTCAGTTCTCACAATAATATATGAAGCAGGTATTATTAGCCACATTTTAAAGACACTAAAACAGAAGCATAGTAATATTGACAGAATCACAGCATTAGTACATTCTTATCCACTGTTAAGCTGAACAGTTATTAGGATCCTAAATATAAACAGACCAACAAATAAGAAGAGCAAGGGAAGAAAGAAAAGGAAGGAAGGAAGGTTAATACTAGTTTTATTGATGAAGTTACATTATTTACATTATTTGTGTTGTTTGTTTCTTTTTTTTATGTTTCCAGAATTGAGCTTTTAAAAAACATTGAATTGCCATTGACACCCAATGTTACATTAATTTTAGGTATACAATACAGTGATTCTACCTGTCTGTCTGTTTTGCCATGCTCACAAGTGTAACTAACACTATCAACATGCAATGCTCTTACAGTACCACTGACTATCCCCCATGCTGTACCTTTCATCCCATGACTTACTCTTTCCAGTACTGGAAGTCTGTACCTCTCACTGCCCTTCACTCATTTTGTCCATGACTCTGCTCTGGCAACCACCAATTTGTTCTTTACTTATGACTCTGTTTATGATCTTATTTGTTCATTGGTTTACTTTTTAGATCCTACATATAAAAGAAATCATATGGCATTTGTCTTTGGCTGTCTGACTTACTTCACTTAGCACAATATACTCTAGATCCATCCATGTTGTCGCAAATGGCAAAACCTTGTTCTTTTTTATGTATGAATTATATCCTATTACATATGTAAATGACATCTCTTTATTCATCCATCTGTGAGTGGACACTTAGGTTGCTTCCGTATATTGGCTGTTGTAAAAAATGCTACAACTAACATAGGGGTGCATATATCTTTTTCGATAAATCTTTTCTTTGGATAAATACCCAAGAGTGTAATGACTGCATTTTATGGTAATTCTATTTTTAATTTTTTGAGGAACCTCCATCCTGTGTTCTATAGTAGCTGCACCAATTTAGATTCTCACCAGCAGTGCATGAGGATTTCTTGAGCAGGTTTTATTTAATAAATAGAAAAGTTAGTTCTTGAGGTAAAAAGACAGCATTAAGGCTGAATTCTCAATTAGTAAATTTCTAATGTAAATACAGTCTACAGATACCACAGTTGTGTGTTATTCTCATTCTTAATTCAAATTTGTACATGTTTTGTTTAATCAGCTCCAAAATTGAATTCTTAAAAAGTTAGTGAAAGAAGAGTATAAAATACTGCTATTTCAAACTATTTCTTGTTTCAACAACATTTGCAACCTATTTTGATTTATAACTCTATACTTATGCTTATAAACGGTGGTGGTTGGTAGGAAAAGCAGTAACCAAGAAAAAAGTCGTATTCTTTATAGCAAAGAAAAACAAATAATTAAGTTTTAAATTTGTGCCTGGATTATTTTAACAAGTGTAATAAGCTAGCAATAATATAGAAACCTTAAAGTTCAGATTTTTATTTATTTTTTATTCATTTTACTTATTAGATGTAGATAATGGATGATTTAGATTACGAAGCACAAGCTGTTGATTTCAGCCGAGTATGCATTTACCATGGAGGAATTGTGCTAACAGCTGCTTTACTAAGATATTTTACTTTATTAAAAACAAACTTTTTTCTTTTTAGGTCTGAAGTCTTTCACAGGGATCCTCATCCACTGCTTGAAGAAACTTACTGGGGTCATTTCCCTAACTCTGTTTTTTCTGACTGTATTTTCTTTAATTGGGATGGGGCTCTTCATGGGCAACCTGAAGCATAAGTGTTTGCGATGGCCCCAAGAAAACGAAACTGCAACCCTGCACAACAGAACTGAAAATCCATATTATATGCGAGGTAAGAATCACTTGTCATCTATGTCAAAAAAGTTAAAATTTTTCTCTGCAACGGAGTGGACTTCACAGCATTGTTGAACACTCAACTTTGGAACGAACTTGCAAATGCTCTAACTATGCTCAAGTTCACATGCTTTTTCAAAGTTCACATGTTGCCACTTAGCTTTTACCAAAGACCTACATGAGTACTTGTTTTCAGTAACCAAAGGAAATCTGAAGATGATTTTTGCTTTTACAAAAAAGACTAAAAGTAAAAATAGCATTCAGGGTTTGCTTTGCAGCAAGCCATTATAAAGGTAGCCTGCATCCCCACAGGGAGAACAGCACCACCAGAGCGCCTTCCCCTGGAACCCCGCGCAGCCTCCCAGCATCAAGCCAACATAGACAAACCTGTGCTTTGTCTCAATTTATTTTGTGTGTCTATTAGCAAGATGCATCCTAATGTATCAGAAAAGCTGAAGAGAGGTTATATTTGGGGCCTAGGAATGCCCACAAATTTTTCCCTATAAACTAATGGTAATTACTTCTTTGCCTTATGCCTTTCCCTTCACAAAAGGTTTCATTAGGAATGTTCTACTTTTGGATGGCGGAGGAAACCTGTGCTGATTTGGATCAGTTTCATTTATCATAATTGCAATTCAGAGTTCCAATCTTCAGGGCGCCTGGGTGGCTTAGTGGGTTAAGCCACTGCCTTCAGCTCAGGTCATGATCTCAGGGTCCTGGGATCGAGTCCCGCATTGGACTCTCTGCTCAGCAGGGAGCCTGCTTCCCTCTCTCTCTCTGCCTGCCTCTCCATCTACTTGTGATTTCTCTCTGTCAAATAAATACATAAAATCTTAAAAAAAAAAAAGTTCCAATCTTCAGATAGTTCAGTGAGGAAGATCCAAGTTTGAAATTGTCAAGTTTCGCAAATTTTATCCTTTAAAAAATAAATATAACCAGAGTCTTATTTGCAGTTTTATCAAAATAAAATCCTCATAATACTACCTTTCTTCAATAAAGTTGTTTATTTAAAATATAAAATTTAAGTCTACTAATTAGAAATTTTAAAATGACCCTGTAAATAAAAAATAGACTACATTAGGGGAGGAGTCAAGATGGCGGAGAAGTAGCAGGCTGAGACTACCTCAGCTAGCAGGAGATCAGCTAGAGAGCTTATCTAAAGATTGCAAACACCTGCAAATCCATCGGCAGATCGAAGACAAGAAGAACAGCAATTCTAGAAACAGAAAAACAACCACTTTCTGAAAGAAGAGATCCTAATCTCTTCAATCTTTCTTTTTTAAATTCTTGATTGAATTTTTAATTCAATCTCTTTTTTTTAATTCTTTTTTTCTTTTTTTTCTTTCTTTCTTTTTGAACCTCTTTTTATCCCCAAATCAGAAGAGATCCCAATCAGAAGAGATTGGGAGATCCCAATCAGAAGAGATTGGGAGATCCCAATCAAAGGAGATCCCAATCAGAGGAGATCCCTCACCCAATCATGAGGGGGGAGAAATCCCCCCTCACGATTTGGGATCTCTTCTGATTTGGTTAAAGCATATTTTCCTGGGATTGTTGCCACCCTTTTAGTATTTTACTTGCTCTTTCATATACTCTTAGCTGGACAAAATGACAAGGCGGAAAAATTCACAACAAAAAAAAGAACAAGAGGCAGTACCGAAGGCTAGGGACCTAATCTATACAGACATTGGTAATATGTCAGATCTAGAGTTCAAAATGACAATTCTCAAGGTTATAGCCAGGCTTGAAAAAGGCATGGAAGATATTAGAGAAACCCTCTCCAGAGATATAAAAGCCCTTTCTGGAGAAATAAAAGAACTAAAATCTAACCAAGTTGAAATCAAAAAAGCTATTAATGAAGTTCAATAAAAAATGGAGGCTCTCACTGCTAGGATAAATGAGGCAGAAGAAAGAATTAGTGATATAGAAGACCAAATGACAGAGAATAAAGAAGCTTAGCAAAAGGGGGACAAACAGCTACTGGACCACGAGGGGAGAATTCGAGAGATAAGTGACACCATAAGACGAAACAACATTAGAATAATTGGGATTCCAGAAGAAGAAGAAAGAGAGAAGGGAGCAGAAGGTATACTGGAGAGAATTATTGGGGAGAATTTCCCCAATATGGCAAAGGGAACGAGCATCAAAATTCAGGAGGTTCAGAGAACGCCCCTCAAAATCAATAAGAATAGGCCCACACCCCGTCACCTAATAGTAAAATTTACAAGCCTTAGTGACAAAGAGAAAATCCTGAAAGCAGCCCGGGAAAAGAAGTCTGTAACATACAATGGTAAAAGTATTAGATTGGCAGCTGACTTATCCACAGAGACCTGGCAGGCCAGAAGGAGCTGGCATGATATTTTCAGAGCACTAAACGAGAAAAACATGCAGCCAAGAATACTATATCCAGCTAGGCTATCATTGAAAATAGAAGGAGAGATTAAAAGCTTCCAGGACAAACAAAAACTGAAAGAATTTGCAAACACCAAACCAGCCCTACAGGAAATACTGAAAGGGGTCCTCTAAGCAAAGAGAGAGCCTACAAGTGGTAGATCAGAAAGGAACAGAGACAATATACAGTAACAGTCGCCTTACAGGCAATACAATGGCACTAAAATCATATCTCTCAATAGTTACCCTGAATGTTAATGGGCTAAATGCCCCAATCAAAAGACACAGGGTATCAGAATGGATAAAAAAACAAAACCCATCTATATGTTGCCTCCAAGAAACTCATTTTAAACCCGAAGACACCTCCAGACTTAAAGTGAGGGGGTGGAAAAGAATTTACCATGCTAATGGACATCGGAAAAAAGCAGGAGTGGCAATCCTTATATCAGATCAATTAGATTTTAAGCCAAAGACTATAATAAGAGATGAGGAAGGACACTATATCATACTCAAAGAGTCTGTCCAACAAGAAGATCTAACAATTTTAAATATCTATGCCCCCAACATGGGCGCAGCAAACTATATAAACCAATTAATAACAAAATCAAAGAAACACATCAACAATAATACAATAATAGTAGGGGACTTTAACACTCCCCTCACTGAAATGGACAGATCATCCAAGCAAAAGATCAACAGGGAAATAAAGGCCTTAAATGATACACTGGATGAGATGGACATCACAGATATATTCAGAACATTTCATCCCAAAGCAACAGAATACACATTCTTCTCTAGTGCACATGGAACATTCTCCAGAATAGATCACATCCTCGGTCCTAAATCAGGACTCAACCGGTATCAAAAGATTGGGATCATTCCCTGCATATTTTCAGACCACAATGCTCTGAAGCTAGAACTCAACCACAAGAGGAAGTTTGGAAAGAACCCAAATACATGGAGACTAAACAGCATCCTTCTAAAGAATGAATGGGTCAACCAGGAAATTAAAGAAGAATTGAAAAAAATCATGGAAACAAATGATAATGAAAATACAACGGTTCAAAATCTGTGGGACACAACAAAGGCATTCCTGAGAGGAAAATATATAGCGGTACAAGCTTTTCTCAAGAAACAAGAAAGGTCTCAGGTACACAACCTAACCCTACACCTAAAGGAGCTGGAGAAAGAACAAGAAAGAAACCCTAAGCCCAGCAGGAGAAGAGAAATCATAAAGATCAGAGCAGAAATCAATGAAATAGAAACCAAAAAAAACAATAGAACAAATCAACGAAACTAGGAGCTGGTTCTTTGAAAGAATTAATAAAATCGATAAACCCTTGGCCAGACTTATCAAAAAGAAAAGAGAAAGGACCCAAATAAATAAAGTCATGAATGAAAGAGGACAGATCACAACTAACACCAAAGAAATACAAACTATTATAAGAACATACTATGAGCAACTCTACGCCAACAAATTTGACAATCTGGAAGAAATGGATGCATTCCTAGAAACATATAAACTATTGGTATGCCTGGGTGGCTCAGTTGGTTGGACGACTGCCTTCGGCTCAGGGCGTGATCCCGGAGTCCCGGGATCGAGTCCCACATCAGGCTCCCAGCTCCATGCGGAGTCTGCTTCTCCCTCTACCTTCTCCTCACTCATGCTCTCTCTCACTGTCTCTCTCTCTCAAATAAATAAATAAAATCTTTAAAAAACAAAAAAGAAACATATAAACTACCAAAATTGAACCAGGAAGAAATAGAAAGCCTGAACAGACCCATAACCAGTAAGGAGATTGAAACAGTCATTAAAAATCTCCAAACAAACAAAAGCCCAGGGCCAGATGGCTTCCGGGGAATTCTACCAAACATTTAAAGAAGAACTAATTCCTATTCTCCTGAAACTGTTTCAAAAAATAGAAATGGAAGGAAAACTCCCAAACTCATTTTATGAGGCCAGCATCACCTTGATCCCAAAACCAGACAAGGATCCCATCAAAAAAGAGAGCTATAGACCAATATCCTTGATGAACACAGATGCGAAAATTCTCACCAAAATACTAGCCAATAGGATTCAACAGTACATTAAAAGGATTATTCACCACGACCAAGTGGGATTTATCCCAGGGCTGCAAGGTTGGTTCAACATCCGCAAATCAGTCAATGTGATACAACACATCAATAAAAGAAAGAACAAGAACCATATGTTACTCTCAATAGATGCTGAAAAAGCATTTGACAAAGTACAGCATCCCTTCCTGATCAAAACCCTTCAAAGTGTAGGGATAGAGGGCACATACCTCAATATCATCAAAGCCATCTATGAAAAACCCACTGCAAATATCATTCTCAATGGAGAAAAACTGAAAGCTTTTCCACTAAGGTCAGGAACACGGCAGGGATGTCCATTATCACCACTGCTATTCAACATAGTACTAGAAGTCCTAGCCTCAGCAACCAGACAACAAAAGGAAATTAAAGGCATCCAAATCGGCAAAGAAGAAGTCAAATTATCACTCTTTGCAGATGATATGATACTCTATGTGGAAAACCCAAAAGACTCCACTCCAAAACTGCTAGAACTTGTACAGGAATTCAGCAAAGTGTCAGGATTTAAGATCAATGCACAGAAATCAGTTGCATTTCTCTACACCAACAACAAGACAGAAGAAAGAGAAATTAAGGAGTCAATCCCATTTACAATTGCACCCCAAACCATAAGATACCTAGGAATAAACCTAACCAAAGAGGCTAAGAATCTATACTCAGAAAACTATAAAGTACTCATGAAAGAAACTGAGGGAGACACAAAGAAATGGAAAAATGTTCCATGCTCCTGGATTGGAAGAATAAATATTGTGAAAATGTCTATGCTACCTAAAGCAATCTACACATTTAATGCAATTCCTATCAAAGTACCATCCATCTTTTTCAAAGAAATGGAACAAATAATTTTAAAATTTATATGGAACGAGAAAAGACCTCGAATAGCCAAAGGGATATTGAAAAAGAAAGCCAAAGTTGGTGGCATCACAATTCCGGACTTCAAGCTTTATTACAAAGCTGTCATCATCAAGACAGCATGGTACTGGCACAAAAAAAGACACATAGACTAATGGAACAGAATAGAGAGCCCAGAAATAGACCCTCAACTCTATGGTCAACTAATCTTTGACAAAGCAGGAAAGAATGTCCGATGGATAAAAGACAGCCTCTTTAATAAATGGTGTTGGGAAAATTGGACAGCCACGTGCAGAAAAATGAAATTGGACCATTTCCTTACACCACACACAAAAATAGATTCAAAATGGATTAAGGACCTCAATGTGAGAAAGGAATCCATCAAAATCCTTGAGGAGAACACAGGCAGCAACCTCTTCGACCTCAGCCGCAGCAACATCTTCCTAGGAACATCGCCAAAGGCAAGGGAAGCAAAGGCAAAAATGAACTGTTGCGATTTCATCAAAATCAAAAGCTTTTGCACATCAAAGGAAACAGTGAACAAAACCAAAAGACAACTGACAGAATGGAAGAAGATATTTGCAAACGACATATCAGATAAAGGGCTAGTGTCCAAAATCTATAAAGAACTTAACAAACTCAACACCCAAAGAACAAATAATCCAATCAAGAAATGGGCAGAGGACATGAACAGACGTTTCTGTAAAGAAGACATCCAGATGGCCAACAGACACATGAAAAAGTGCTCCATATCACTCGGCATCAGGGAAATACAAATCAAAACCACAATGAGATGACACCTCACACCAGTCAGAATGGCTAAAATCAACAAGTCATGAGACGCCTGGGTGGCGCAGTTGTTTAAAACGACTGCCTCCGGCTCAGGGCGTGATCCTGGAGTCCCGGGATCGAGTCCCACATCAGGCTCCCAGCTCCATGGGGAGTCTGCTTCGCTCTCTGACCTTCTCCTCGCTCATTCTCTCTCTCACTGTCTCTCTCTCTCAAATAAATAAAATTAAAAAAAAAATTAAAAAAAAAATTTTAAATCAACAAGTCAGGAAATGACAGATGCTGGCGAGGATGCGGAGAAAGTGGAACCCTCCTACACTGTTGGTGGGAATGCAAGCTGGTGCAACCACTCTGGAAAACAGCATGGAGGTTCCTCAAAATGTTGAAAATAGAACTGCCCTATGACCCAGCAATTGCACTACTGGGAATTTACCCTAAAGATAGAAACGTAGTGATCCAAAGGGGCACGTGCACCCGAATGTTTATAGCAGCAATGTCCACAATAGCCAAACTATGGAAAGAACCTAGATGTCCATCAACAGATGAATGGATAAAGAAGGTGTGGTATATATACACAATGGAATACTATGCAGCCATCAAAAGAAATGAAATCTTGCCATTTGCGACAACATGGATGGAACTAGAGGGTATCATGCTTAGCGAAATAAGTCAAGCGGAGAAAGACAAATATCATATGATCTCCCTGATATGAGGGAGTGGTGATGCAACATGGGGGCTTAAGTGGGTAGGAGAAGAATCCATGAAACAAGATGGGATAGGGAGGGAGACAAACCATAAGTGACTCTTAATCTCACGAAACAAACTGTGGGTTGCTGGTGGGAGGGGGGTTGGGAGAAGGGGGGTAGGGTTATGGACATTGGGGAGGGTATGTGCTTTTGGGTAAATTGGAAGGGGAGATGAACCATGAGAGACTATGGACTCTGAAAAACAATCTGAGGGGTTTGAAGTGGCGGGGGGGTGGGAGGTTGGGGTACCAGGTGGTGGGTATTATAGAGGGCCCGGCTTGCATGGAGCACTGGGTGTGGTGAAAAAATAATGAATACTGTTTTTCTGAAAATAAATAAATTGGAAAAAAAATAGACTACATTATTGAAATTCTCACTATTGTTGGATTTCTGTTACTGCTGCTAATTTTAAATGTTTTGAGTTATCTTTTGGTAAATAATAAACATACTTCAGGCAAATAGTAATAATGCCAGAATAAATATTGCTTTGCTTCTATATATATAAGTAACACATATGTCTGATCACATATCGTCACCGTAACCCTGCAGAGAAGTGAATGAGCTTGCTTACAAACAGAAAAGATGGAAGTTCAGAGAAATTCAGTGAATGTTCCAGTATATTGCAACAACTCAGTGATAAAACTAGGATTCTAACCATCCCAATCTGGCTTTCAAATCCATTCCTTCTCCACTGGATTATACTCTCTTACTGGATTTTTCACTCATATTAAAATTATCAGGTCTTTCTGAAAGTGTTTAGAAAAATATAAAAGCATATTTTTAAACTAATAAAAGTAAATTGTTAAGTCTTACGTAATCCCCTACATTGATTTTATTTGTATTTGGATATAAGTTCCAAAACAAATTTTAATGGATTTTACTCCTTATTTTACCCCATAATATCATTATGCTGCAAGTAATACAAAATTATTGATATATGAGTATGTGAAATATTTCCTTATTATGTGTGTCTATCTCATGGTCTTCATTCTAGTGGTGAGGGCAACAGAAAAATGGATGTTAAATCTTAGATTCCAATTGAAATACTCTTTGGTTTCTTTAGTTATAACAAAAAATATACAAATTATATAAAAAATAAACAATTTTTACTACTTCACAATAATGAAATACTTCAATATAGTGAATACCAATAGTTATTGCTGGAATAAAATCCAGGTTCTTTTCATCTTAGTTAAAGAGTAAGTTATATTATAAAGAAATCACTTTATTAAGTTTACAGCTTTAAAATTTGTCCAATTCTAGTCATTCCATTTCCTCTAAAAGCATGTTAGGACTTGCTGAAAATGTTATATTTATAAAATTTTATTTAACCTAATTGCCATGTCAAAGTCCTATTATTTTAGAACAATATTTGGGACAGTCCTCAACTACTAATGTTGAATTTCATTTGGATTTTGACTGCCATTTAAAAGGCTTGACCAGTAGTTCCTAACTATGATTTAAAACTTCTTCTAGGGGCCCCTGGGTGGCTCAGTGGGTTAAAGCCTCTGCCTTCCACTCAGGTCATGATCCCAGAGTCCTGGGATCGAGCCTCACATCGGGCTCTCTGCTCCAAGGGGAGCCTGCTTCTCCCTCTCTCTCTGCGTGCCTCTTTGCCTACTTGTGATCTCTGTCTGTCAAACAAATAAATAAAATCTTAAAAAAAAAAACTTCTAACATTATTTTAGGTAAAGTTAAAGTGACATCATTTGGCATTGTAGTAATTCAGTTTTGTGTGTGTACATATGTATATGTATATAATTTTATATATACACACATACATTGAGGACTGATCTCACGTGTTGGAGCTGTGATTTGAGTTCAGAACCTAAAATCAATACTTCTAAGCATGTATGTTCCCAACCCTGGTAGTTCATATCTGTAAATACACAATTTACATATTGAATGACAGCAGATAAGGATGCCTGAATAAATTCTATGGGCTATGATTCAGATTAGTTGGGATTATGGTTAGATTAAATGACACCAGGGTGAGTAACTGGCACTGGATGCTCAATATAGAAAAATAAGCTTCAACATGGGAAGAGGATGGTATTTAAATGCAGAGACAGAAATATGATCTCATGTTAAGGAAGATCATTAGGAATAAAGCCTGGAAGAAAAGGTCTCAGCTTTCACTTTGGTCTTGGGAATTTTTCCTTCAGGGTTCTGGTCACAACTGACTGATTAATATTTGCTTCCCAGAACTCTAGTTTTGAAAGTGATTCTCCTCTTTTTATGCTGGGTTTTGTTTCTTTTGGGGCAGTGTAGTAGGTAGATTGCCAGACATCTTTTGGTCTGTGCATCACATGTTAGGACAATCTTGTAGATAAGAAAGGGTGGGCTATATATTCCTACCTTTTCCATATATAGAGAGAGATGTTCATATTCTATGCAGATCTAAATGGATATCAGATATGCTCTTCACTCAAAATTAGGTAACAGAATATAATTTCTTTCCTATTTTGCAGAAACAGAAAACTTTTATTATTTGGAAGGAGAAAGATATGCTCTCCTTTGTGGCAACAGAACAGATGCTGGGTAAGTGTTGTTAATGTTCTTGTATCAGTCAGTTTTATAGATCCATAGTATTTACTGAATGACTAATGATTTGGCTGATGTTTATCATTTGATTACATTATCTTATTTTGTCATTAAAACCATGCTGAGAAATATACAACACGGAATACTATTGCCCTGATTTTACAGGAAAAAGCAACAAACAGACTACTTAAATGATTTATTCAAGGTCATGAAGTGAATAAATGGCAAGGCTGGGACTTAAATAAGGATCTGATTTTTTGTTTTCTGTGTACCCCGGAGCTAGTGGGAATTATCAAGAGAGATGATATAATCTTTTCTTGGTCCAAAAGCCTTTGAAAAGAAGAAATAGGAAATATATGCTGTTATTTCATTTATTTTATGGCTTGTATATATTTTATGACAAAATTTACATTAATAAAAAGTTTATTGCTCTTAGAAATAGTATTTATAAATAACTATTTAATGATATGATAACACAAGTTTTACTGTCATATAATTTCAAATGAAGAGAAAAGAAAGTAGAAATATAGTACTTCTCAGCAGTACTAGAACTTTCCTGTAATTCCTTATGTCACTTCCATCAGCTGGAAATGATATGGTGCCCATCTGTAGGGTCAGCTCTTTCTTAGGCTCTAGGGCTCATATTAACAAAAGTCATATGGGGGTAAAGGAGCATGAATTATGTAGTTTATATATTCACGTGATTTAGACATTTTGTCGCTTGCTCAACGCTGCCCAGCACAAATACATTTTAAACCTCTCTTTGCATCACATTTGTTAACTATTAAAAGTCCAAAACAAGTCACATGGCCAAAGCCAGAATAACATTGGAGGAAACTACACAGGGTATGGATGGAGGGAAGCATGATTTATGTGGCCACAACTATAATAACGAATCATAATATTCAAGCCCCCAGAAGATAAAGTATGAAGACTCCATCAAAGGAAATAAGATAAATCTTTAATCTGATCTTTCTACCATTGTGCAAATACTGATTATAAGTTATCAATGTGGAAGTGTTTTCTCACCCTTAAATAATGGGACCCAAGGGCTTAAGGTGAGACATTTGAAAATTAAACCCTCAATGACTGAAGCTTTGTTTTATGACGGTTATTCCCATTATGTATGCTTTCACCTTGATGCTGATAGCAAAGAAAACTTCAACAAGGCTTGGCAAAAAACCATCAGTGAGACCCCTTTTCCTTTTAGATTAATTAACACTGTTCACTTGTATTAACTTAAAATCTACCTCATTTGCAGCTTTTTCACTGGGCTTTGTTTAGACTGTTCCCTGTGGAAGAAAGAACTCTTTATTATTCATGGGTGGATATTCTGTATTTATGATTTGGCCTGTAATCTAAAAGTCACTTAAGAGTAAGCAGTTTCTCTTCTCTTTGTCTTCTTTAGTCAGTGTCCTGAAGGATATGTGTGTGTGAAAGCTGGCACAAATCCTGATTATGGCTTCACAAATTTTGACACTTTTGGCTGGGCCTTACTTGCCCTGTTTCGGTTAATGACGCAGGATTACCCTGAAGCACTTTATCATCAGGTAAGAACAGAATCTACATGGCACAAAAAATGGTATCATGTCCCTATCTTCTAAAATAATGGTAAGATGTACCACAATTTATTAAATTTCTATGGGGAGAAGAATTTGAGGACAGAAGAAAAGAGAGTCAGAATTACTGAAAGTCAAACTGTATGCTAACTCTGTGCCCAAGTCTGTGCCTTTATGTATATCATATTTAATCTTTGAAACAATCCTGCAAGACCTATCGGTATCTGCTAAGATCAGAGTGGGTAACCTCTCCAAAGTTACAACACATGTATATTCTAGAGATCACTGCCCTGCTGTATGATATCACACATTTGATATTAACTGAGTAAAGAACATTGGTAAGTACTACCTCTTCAGTCAAAAAATTTGAACCTGGGACGCCTCGGTGGCTCAGTTGGTTAAGCGGCTGCCTTCAGCTCAGGTCATGATCCCAGCGTCCTGAGATGGAGTCCCACAGCGAGCTCCTTGCTCAGCAGGGAGCCTGCTTTTCCCTCTGCCTCTGCCCCACTATGTCTGCCTGAGCTCACTCTCTCTCTCTCTGACAAATAAATAAATAAAATCTTAAAAAAAAATTTTAACCTATGAGATTAACATGTATTAAGAAATTTTTTTTTACTTTTTAAATTTTTTTTTAAGGATTTTATTTGTTTGAGAGACAGAGATGACAAGTACGCAGAGAAGCAGGGAGAGAGAGAGGAGGATGCAGGCTCCCTGCTGAGCAGAGAGCCTGATGCAGGGCTCGATCCCAGGACCCTGAGACCATGACCTGAGCCGAAGGCAGAGACTTTAACCCACTGAGCCATCCAGGCACCCCAAGAAATTTTTTATTTAATGTCTACAATGCGTATTTCATTTCAATTCTTCTATTGCTTCTCATTCCCCTTTAATATTTAATCCTGCTCTGATTATAAGGCTTGCTGTTCTGAGACTTGAAATCCAAATTCTGAGAGTCTCTCTTTGTAACTGATGATTTATGTGCCATATTTTCTTAGAAAGTTAAAATACATATTAGAATGGTGACTTCATTTTTCTAAGAGAATTTTCATCACAGTGAAATATGCAACGTTAGTTTAACAGCATAGTTAATATCAAAGTATATTAGATAAAATAAATTACTTTAAATTTCCAAAGTATGTATAGTTGAAGGAGAACACTCTCTTTTTTTAAAACATATACATACATTCCATACTTTTTATGATTGGATAGAAAAATTATGAGAGGTGTGTGTGTGTGTGTGTGTGTGTGTGTGTGTAATGACCTCTATAGGCTATTAATAATGATAGGACTTTTAGCACAAATGTTCATGTTATGTTATTAAATAAAAGTCAAGTAAAGTAAACAGTCAGTACAATTATACTTCTATAAAAGAAATACATGAAAATATTAAAATGACTTTTTAAATTGCAAAGTATATTTTTCTGATTTTGTAACATGAATATTTATTTATATTGTTATTTTCCAAACTTTGACAAGTATCAGTGCCTGTTCCATAACACTAGGGGCTTCTTATTTCTAAAATAATCTTATCACATTATCCTACTTCTAAAAATCCTTCAGAGGTTCTGCATTCCCATAGGATGAAGTTCAAAGACTAAATAGATGGTCTATAGTGCTCTTTAAAATCTAGTTTCTGGGGGCACCTGGGTGGCTCAGTGGGTTAAAGCCTCTGCCTTTGGCTCAGGTCATGATCCCAGGGTCCTGGGATCGAGCCCTGGATCGGGCTCTCTGCTCTGCGGGGAGCTTGCTTCCCGCTCTCTCTCTACCTGCCTCTCTCTGCCTACTTGTTATCTCTGTCAAATAAATAAATAAAATCTTAAAAAAAAAAAAAAGGTCTAGTTTCTGCATACTTCTCCAGATGTATTTTCTAACAATATTCCAATATATATTCTGCTTTATTTGAGTATAGAAGAGGCTTTCTGTTTCCTAAGTGAGTTTTTTCCATAATTTCTTGTTTCAATGTATATTTTACCCTCAGCCTAATTTCAAGTTTCATTCTATCTTTAGTCTCATACCTCAAACCCAGAAGAAATCTTGAACTTTTCCCCAAACTCTCCTTTCACAGCTAGGCAAGTCCTACACCAAAATACCATGGAACTGTACAATTTCCTCTAATTGTGGTTATTTTATTTGTTTATTTATTTTTGAGAGAGAGAGAGAGTGAGGGGATGCACACATGTACATGAGAGGACAAGGGGAGGGACAGAGAGAGAGAGAGAATCCTAAGCAGTCTCCATGCCCAGCATGGAGGTCCACATGGGGCTTGAACCTTGAGGGCTCAAGCCTGAGATCATTACCTGAGCTGAAATCAAGAGTCAGATGCCTAATGGACTGAGCCCCCAGGCCTCCCTGATTGTGGTTACTTTAAATTGCTTGTTCAGTAGTTTCTCCCACTAGTAGATATGCTACCTGAGAAGAGTTCTTTTTATTTCAATTTAATTGTTCTATCCTCAGTATCAACACATAGAAATGCTTAATGAAATTTTAATAAGCAAAAATATGAGTATTTATAGATCGTATCACTTTATATAATGTTTTCTGTTTTTATGGTTACAGCCCTCAAAGTACGTTAGCTAATTTTCTTGTTAGAATTGGTTTAAAGGAGGGGCGCCTGGGTGGCTCAGTGGGTTAAGCCACTGCCTTCAGTTCAGGTCATGATCCCAAGGGTCCTGGGTTCAAGCCCCACATTGGGCTCTCTGCTCAGCAGGGAGCCTGCTTCCTCCTTCCTCTCTCTCTGCCTGCCTCTCTGCCTACCTGTGATCTCTGTCAAATAAATAAATAAAATCTTTAAAAAAAAAAAAAAGAATTGGTTTAAAGGAAATCCTTTCCCACTGCTAGTGAAATGAAACATCAGTGTGGGAGTGTCCTGGTGGAGTCCACATGGGACTTTCATCAGTATTGCACTCTTGTTATTGACTAGTGTGTAGAGATGGATTTCTTTGATTTGGACTGGATTTGTGCTCTCAGCATTGCCCCACACTGAACTGACCATGGCTAGGGAAATTCAGCAATTATTCCCAAAGAGTGTAGTTTATGTTTTAGAGAATACAATTCTCTATTCATTCAACAAATATTTATTTGATCCAAGCACTCTTTGATACACCCAGGGTACAGAAATGAACAAAACAAAATGTCAGTCCTAATGGACATAAACAAAATGCTATTTCTAACAATAGTTAACCTTCACTGCATATTTGCCAGAGGCTAAATGCATCTTCACATGCACTATTTCATTTGCTTTTTGTAACACTTCTAGGCTTTGGGTGCCATAATTACCCCAATTTCAAACTAAAATATACTAGAACTAGAATGTGTATACTTTTCCATCATAATAAAAGTGTATACTTTTATCCTCCAGCTGGTTTCATATACTGGAAAGAGCAAAAGTTTTGGATTCAGGCCTTTCTCCAAAGCTGTGAGAGTTTTGACATGTCATTTTGCCTAATTTTCATCTTTCTTCTGCATATTGGAAATAGTAAATACCACATAAATGTGCTACACAGAATTAATGATACAATAAGCAAAGTATTTATTTATTTATTTATTTTTAAAGATTTTATTTATTCACTTGACAGAGAGATCACAAGTAGGCAGAGAGGCAGGCAGAGAGGGGGGGGAAGCAGGCTCCCCACTGAGCAGAGAGCCCGATGCGGGGCTCAATCCCAGGACACTGAGATCATGACCTGAGCTGAAGGCAGAGGCTTAACCCACTGAGCCACCCAGGCACCCTAAGCAAAGTATTTATTAATGTGCATGGCCTGCAGTGTATCCCATGGTGTTCATTACTAACTCTTGAATCTACTACTATAGATGATAGCTAGTTCTGTGGGAAAACTATTTAACCAAATCCTAAATAGGTGACTCTTCTAAGAAATAAGGTTTATTAAAAATGCTTATAATGATAAATATACTATAGGTTAGTAAGAAATTATTTTTGATTGAATGTTAGAACTTATTAACCTGTAAAACATTTTTAGCTTTGTTGTATCAATATAATATTTTCTGTAAATAATACTTATCTATTGATTCAAGTGGATGCATAAAAATTAACACTAACCTCATCTGGGTTTTTTTGGATTTTGTTTATATACTTATAGTCAACGATAATAAATCAGTGGTCTGTATTACTTACATAGTGGACTGTATCAATTACTTATAATTTTAAAAATTTTAAATTCTCTCATTATCTTAGGTAATTATTATGAAATAAAAGCTAGTCAATGCTTAGTTTTGAAATCTAAAATCTTTGTTTTTTTCCTATCCATAAATGACTTTAATAAGTGAGTTATATGACCTTCTCATGTGATTTGTCTAAATGTTCTTCACCAAAGCAGATATTCTGATATAGAAAAATTTTTGTTTCCCACCTCTTTGAATAGATCTAAGCTTGTCCCTTATTTTGATGTTTTCATAGAGAACATAGAGAACATATTTTGATGTTTTCATAGAGAAGATGAAACTAATCTCTAAACCTTCATTCTCTGACTTTTATTAAGCTTCATATATTTAAAGATTCTACTGTAAAGGAAATAGTCTTTACTTTAGACTGTCCAGCTTTCTTAATTGAGAAATGACAATTCTTTCCTTCCAATATGTTTCTTTGTTAGTGAAGACCTAAGAGCCAGATGCTCACTCTAATTTAATTCAATTACTAAATTCTTTGATTTTGTACTATGCATTTTGTACCTTATATATATCTAAAATTGAAGAGCTTCTCTCTTATTTCTCCAAGTAGAGCCAGTAAAACTGTCCTGTGATTACATTCCACATACAATTAAATTATTTTCATTAACAAAATGTGATTTTTTCCTTTTAAAATAGGAGATTATAGGAAGACAAATAACATTTTCCTCTTTTGTCTTGTTTTCCAACTCTCCTTAGATCCTTTATGCTTCTGGGAAGGTCTACATGATATTTTTTGTTGTGATAAGCTTTTGGTTTGCTTTTTACATAGCAAGTTTGTTCTTGGGCATACTTGCTATGTCCTATGAAGAAGAAAAGCAGAAAGCTGCTGAAAAAGCTAAGAAGATTGAGCCAAAATTTCAGCAGACTTCAAAAGAACTTCAAGGAGACAAAGCAGTTGAGGTATGAATTTTTCTTAATGCTTCATAGAATCAAAGAATTTGAGCTATTTCCTCAAGATCTTGGAGTATATTGCTTTCTACATGGTGCTCAGTACTGTGTGTTGTACATGGTAAAAATATTAACAGTGATCTTGCTAAGTGGGCTCACTTTTGCTACAAAACATTGTTTCTTCAGTGTACCATGGCAAGAGTGACCAAGAGCTTTAAATATTTATTTAAGACAGATAATTTTTGTTCCAAAATGTATATTACTACTGCTGATAAGTGATGGATATATTATTTTTCAAACTTGACCTCTCTGAATGCAAGTTGAGTTTATTAATTCAAACTTGCTTCTGATAGTTCATCAGAATTAACTGGAAAATTTCAGTATTCAACTCAAAAGTGATACTGTCTTCCATAAATTAGAAATCATGAAGTAGTAAAAGCGTAGATAAAAAATACAGTACTGAAATTGTAAAAAGAGCAAACAAATGTACTCAGTGGCTTTCTAGCTCTTTCAGGAGGAAATGCACTATACATCTTGATATAAAGAATTATTTTATCCATGGAATAACCAAATCCATGATAGTAAAACTTAATAAAGTTTAACTCTAATTTTCAATTATTTAATGTGGCTTTTGAGTTTATTTTCAGATTTTTAGCTCTATAGCAAAAGATTCAGTCTATGAATCTAAAAGTATTGACAGAAGTATGCAACATTAAAGAAGTTGTAGAAATTATCTTTAAAAAATCAAAATTGTGCTGTAAGTGTACTAAGGGAAGAGGACCCAGGAAAGCAGCACAAGTAGCTTTCTTATATTCAATCTCAGACTTCTTTCTCCACTGGGGAGGAAGAGGTTTAGCTTAGTTTCCTAACACCCCTAGCTGGAGCTGTTGATATATGGTGGGCAGGAGTCAAGTGGCCTGGGGTAGGATACATTCATTGCCTCTTCCAGGTGTTGCTCCCTTCCCCTGCATTGTAAGGACCTTTTTGCCTGGGAGCTTGGTCTTTGGAGACCTCTGGGCCCAAAGTGGCCATGGTCAAGTTGAATTCTCCATGACTGGAGTGGCTTAGTTACAGGACTTCCCTTGGGAGGAGGTGTCATACCCTGCCTCCTTTTCCATTCTTTTAGATTTGTTACGATTTTGCACTCTCAACACCTGCTTATAAAGGTTGTCTACACTGGAAAAAAAGGAAACAACTTGATGGCAAAAGGGCAGATTCAGGGAGCAGATAAAGGATAGAAAAGAGCTATAATAACACCCTGTCATATGAAGAGGGTAAAAAGAGATGGGGAAAAGTAAAGAGCTAAGATACACTCTGGCACTAAGTGGAATGCGTAATAAGGCTGGCTAAGAGATTTATTAATATCAAAGGTAACTTCTGGGTCAAAAGGGGGTAAAATGTTAACTTCTCTCTATATAAAACTATTAAGTCATCATCAATAAAGACGCTCTAGAAAAGTAGTTCTACTAAAAATGTGGGAACTGAAGAACAGAATGTAAGATCATACCAGATTCAAGTTATTGATAGATACTGTGTCTACATGGTTCATAACATGCATACCATTGAAACAAGAAGCAATTATAGACAGTATGAAGAAAACATGTATAAAAAGAAGCTATTGAGTGTAGCCATTATATCATCCATGAGGAAGTCACAGAAAAGATTACAAAAGATTTCTGTCTCTAGAAATGAGTGTGGGGTCCTTCTGATTGAATGATTATGGTCTGAATGGTATTCAAATGTGTAATTTGTTTTGAAGTGGTTTTTCAAATGTCAAGGACTACACACAAATGTATCCAAGAGCACAATACTTCTCTTGTGCCAAGATGAGATGCCCTATTAACTCTGCTTAGGAAGAACTTGTATTATTTCCCAATTTCTTAATATCTCCATTCATTTGGCTGGTTTGGGTCACATGAAGCCTTTCTGGTTTTAATTAAAATCTTTCAATTGTAAAGGATTTCTTTTCCTGGAAGAACACTAGAACATTTTGTCATGAAAAACTTTTTTAGGAAGTAAAAGTGAAGGTCATTTTCACAAGATTTACTTTCTTTTCCTTTTTTATGTATACATAAGAAAATGCTGGAAAGAGAATTTAAAATGGAACATACTGAGGACCCTATAGGTGACTGATCTGATTTAAGACTAATCAGATTCTAATTCTCATGTTGGAATTACTGGGAGATTACTTAGATGCTTCATATTCTCACATTGTAGGAAAGCAGTAGATCATATTGGCTAAAAGCACAGTTTGCAGTCAGATAAATATAGATTTCAGTCTGTTTTAGCCACTTAATAGATGTATGATATTTTCCAAGTCTGTTAACTTTTCTGAACTTCAGCTTCTTTGTCTGCAAGATGTATATAATTGTAGTATCTGTCTCATGTTGATGTGAGATTCAAATGAAATAAATTCTTGTAAAGCAGTTGGCAGTGCTTAGAGTATACTGAGCAACTGAAAAAAAAAATGTTAATTGCTAATTATAGGAAATACAAGAAGGCACAGCAGTACCTAATGGATTATACTCCATAAACATAAAACTCTTAAGTCTTTGACACTATCCCCCTTTTCGGGGCAATTAAAATAATAATAACAATAATAGCAATAATAGTATATAATGTTTATTGAGTGTCAGCTATGTTCCACACATATGATAAGCATCTTCATGATCTTCAAATTTTATCTTCATTGAAGAGTTCTGTTGGAAAGTTTGACCTGTATTTATTGGTGTCTGATTTCTCAACACTTTACTTCATTTTTTGCCACTTTATTTTCCTGGAGGCTCAATGCTGAAACTATATTATTCCATCAGTTGCACAGTTGGCAGATGAAACTTTCTTAAGAATTGCCAGTCATGGGGCACCTGGGTGGCTTATGGGTTAAGCCTCTGCCTTCGGCTCAGGTGATGATTTCTGGGTCCTGGGATCGAACCCCGCATCCTGGCTCTCTGCTCAGTGGGGAGCCTGCTTCCCCCTCTCTCTGCCTGCCTCTCTGCCTACTTGTGATTTCCCTCTCTCTCTGTGTCAAATAAATAAAATCTTTAAAAAAAAAAAATTGCCAGTCGCTGTCCAAACCTCAAGAAGAGCATCAGATATACACAACTGTAGGAATATAAATATTTTTAAAAACATTTTCCCATCTAAAATGATATCCTTATAGCTCATCTATCTAATTAAATAAAATATTATTGACAATCTACTATATGCTAGGCATTATACTAAGCTTTGGAGATTTTAAAATGTTAGTAAATACACATATAGCATCTATCTTCATGAAGGTAATGGTCTAATGGGGAGATAGACCATAAAATTATCACACACATAAAATTGTACCTCTCTGACTACCAGACATTATGTGTTTCCTGAAGTTATGGGATGGGAGACATAAAACACCACATACAATATATTCTTGCCATAATCTGAGCTAAGCCTAGTAAGCCTCTAGATCTCTCTTTTTCTAGAGACTATAATAAAAGAACACAGGGGCACCTAGGTGGCTCAGTGGGTTAAAGCCTCTGCCTTCGGCTCAAGTCATGATCTCAGGGTCCTGGGATAGAGCCCTATGTCAGGCTCTCTGCTCAGCGGGGAACCTGCTTCCCTTCCTCTCTCTCTGCCTGCTTCTCTGCCTACTTGTGATCTCTGTCTGTCAAATAAATAAATAAAATCTAAAAAAAAAAAAAGAGAGAAAAGAACACATTAAATTACACTAAAAGGACATAATATATCAAATCAAGAATGTGGAAAATTCTACAGTTGTAAGTGATCTATTACCATCAACAAGTAAATCACAATAGAAAAAATAAAGCCAGAAGATAATCAGTAGGCCTATGAAAAAAATGCAATATGGGGACCTTTTTTGTATTTGATTGGAACAAATAAACTATAATAGAAAATTTCTGAGCAATGAAAGGAAACAGAGCATGGTCTAAGTATTGGATAATATTAAGGAATTACTAATTTTCTGATAGTGATTTTAATATTGTGATTGTGTCTTACAAAGTTTATTCTAAGAATTATATGATGTCCAACATATTTTTCCTGAAATATTTTAAATTAAGTGGGGTGAGTAATACATGAGAAGTGAAGAGTATACTATTATTAAATTTTAAGGCTAGATATTAGGTACCTGTTGATTCACTGTTTTATTCTCTTCTAAAAATAAATAAATGAAACCGTAGCAAGTGCTATAAAAGTGAGAAACATGATGTTTTAGGAGACTATATAAAGGATTTCCCTGAGTAATAACAGGGTTTTCTGAGGAACTGATGCTTGAACCAAGATCTAAAGAATGAGAGCATGCCATGTAAGGGGAAGGAACAGAGTGAGTCAGGATTAAAAAAAAGGCCAGTGTAGCTGCAGTAGAGAGAGCAAATGTGAGTATAAGATGAATATATCAGGTGTTCACTGCTAAATGCTAGAAATATGGCTGGATTCTTTCTTATTCATGCCTCCTCTCTAGAGAAAATTTAAACCAGTTGTGAGAACAGGAATTTTAGGTGCTTTTTCCAGTCTAATTTTAACTTTGGATATGCCCTTATTAGCTCTTAAACTTCCAAACAGATTACTGAGTCAGGATCTACTTAATTTGCATTATAAAATGGTTCTGTCCTTAGTAGTTGGCCAACTTGTGGGCGTTCATTCAATATTTTTAAGAGCTCCATTTAGGTAACTATATTAATAAACCAATATGTAGTTTATTCACTTTAGATTCTAAAATATATCCACAGTGCAAGCCAAACAAGTAGAGATTAAATATGACTACATCAACAATAACATAGTTACTCTCCTCACTGTACCCACTTCACACAGATGATTATCTTGACTAAATTCCTTCTTGGGGTGATTCCATCAGACATTGTCACTACCAGAAACATCTCTAGGAGAAGCAATTCCTTTATACTAGTGGAAGGACTAGTGGAAGGTATTCAGTATACCACAAAGTATCATCTTCATGAGGTTAAACCTGGGAAATCCCTGTTAGACTTTAATAACAGAACAATTATGATTCTGTTGGTTTTTGACTCATGGAAATTTGAAACTGTATAAATTATAACTTATTTTTTATTATGTTAGTCACCATTCTATAACTTACATTTTATGAAACCTTTTAAGTCAGTTAAAAAATAGTTTCTGGAGTAAGTTTAGTTAAGGTAAATAAATTAACCTCACATCCTAAGTTTTTAGCTTACTTTTTCAGAAAAAAAAATTAGTAATGAGGGAACAGAGATCAGTAGACCTGAAGAATCTGTCATTTTCATGGTGGAATCAGTATATAGTAGAGTTGGGTTTTACCTCCTCTAACTCTAGTATTTATAAAATTAGAAGAAACTTGACTGATACTGAGTGAGATAAATATGATGATTTCTTGATGGCTGGTATGCTACTTCAGGAAGACTAGAGCAAAACCTGCCAACTAGGTTGTGCTGGGTATCAGTTATCATTGAGATCCGACCACTGATTCTTTCAGTGTTAGTGAAGCTGCACCCCCATCCCACTTACCTCCATTCTAGAACAGCCTGGCCTATTCAAATTTATTTACTCTTTATTTCACCTATTTAGCTACACCTATTTACCAAGGTAAATGTTTACCAATACCTATTTAACTTAGTAACATGTTACCAAGTTAACAAACATATCAATTTCATTCTCCTTTGTGTCAAATATAAACACTGTAGGGAACTCTGTGGTGTAATATAATCTACCCATTGTCAGGTTTTTTTTCTTTGGTGTGTGCCCGCGTGCATGCACACACACACATAGATTTCTGTCTCTAGAAATGAGTGTGGGGTCCTTCTGGGGGTGGGGGAGCAGAGGTAGAGGCAGAGAGGGAATCTCTTTTTTTTTTGTATATGGCTTCTTTTATTTATTTATTTATTTGTTTATTATTTTTATTTTTTTCAAATTTATTTATTTTCAGAAAAACAGTATTCATTATTTTTTTCACCACACCCAGTGCTCCATGCAAGCCGTGCCCTCTATAATACCCACCACCTGGTACCCCAACCTCCCACCCCCCCCGCCACTTCAAACCCCTCAGATTGTTTTTCAGAGTCCATAGTCTCTCATGGTTCACCTCCACTTCCAATTTACCCAAAAGCACATACCCTCCCCATGTCCATAACCCTACCCCTCTTCTCCCAACCCCCCTCCCACCAGCAACCCACAGTTTGTTTCGTGAGATTAAGAGTCACTTATGGTTTGTCTCCCTCCCTATCCCATCTTGTTTCATGAATTCTTCTCCTACCCACTTAAGCCCCCATGTTGCATCACCACTTCCTCATATCAGGGAGATCATATGACAGTTGTCTTTCTCCGCTTGACTTATTTCGCTAAGCATGATACGCTCTAGTTCCATCCATGTTGTCGCAAATGGCAAGATTTCGTTTCTTTTGATGGCTGCATAGTATTCCATTGTGTATATATACCACATCTTCTTGATCCATTCATCTGTTGATGGACATCTAGGTTCTTTCCATAGTTTGGCTATTGTGGACATTGCTGCTATAAACATTCGGGTGCACGTGCCCCTTCGGATCACTATGTTTGTATCTTTAGGGTAAATACCCAGTAGTGCAATTGCTGGGTCATAGGGCAGTTCTATTTTCAACATTTTGAGGAACCTCCATGCTGTTTTCCAGAGTGGTTGCACCAGCTTGGATTCTCACCAACAGTGTAGGAGGGTTCCCCTTTCTCCGCATCCTCGCCAGCATCTGTCATTTCCTGACTTGTTGATTTTAGCCATTCTGACTGGTGTGAGGTGTCATCTCATTGTGGTTTTGATTTATATTTCCCTGATGCCGAGTGACATGGAGCACTTTTTCATGTGTCTGTTGGCCATCTGGATGTCTTCTTTGCAGAAACGTCTGTTCATGTCCTCTGCCATTTCTTGATTGGATTATTTGTTCTTTGGGTGTTGAGTTTGCTAAGTTCTTTATAGATTTTGGACACTAGTCCTTTATCTGATATGTCGTTTGCAAATATCTTCTCCCCTTCTGTCAGTTGTCTTTTGATTTTGCTAACTGTTTCCTTTGCTGTGCAAAAGCTTTTGATCTTGATGAAATCGCAACAGTTCATTTTTGCCTTTGCTTCCCTTGCCTTTGGCGATGTTCCTAGGAAGATGTTGCTGCGGCTGAGGTCGAAGAGGTTGCTGCCTGTGTTCTCCTCAAGGATTTTGATGGATTCCTTTCTCACATTGAGGTCCTTAATCCATTTTGAATCTATTTTTGTGTGTGGTGTAAGGAAATGGTCCAATTTCATTTTTCTGCACGTGGCTGTCCAATTTTCCCAACACCATTTATTAAAGAGGCTGTCTTTTATCCATCGGACATTCTTTCCTGCTTTGTCAAAGATTAGTTGACCATACAGTTGAGGGTCTATTTCTGGGCTCTCTATTCTGTTCCATTGATCTATGTGTCTGTTTTTGTGCCAGTACCATGCTGTCTTGATGATGACAGCTTTGTAGTAGAGCTTGAAGTCCGGAATTGTGATGCCACCAACTTTGGCTTTCTTTTTCAATATCCCTTTGGCTATTCGAGGTCTTTTCTGGTTCCATATAAATTTTAATATTATTTGTTCCATTTCTTTGAAAAAGATGGATGGTACTTTGATAGGAATTGCATTAAATGTGTAGATTGCTTTAGGTAGCATAGACATTTTCACAATATTTATTCTTCCAATCCAGGAGCATGGAACATTTTTCCATTTTTTGTGTCTTCCTCAATTTCCTTCATGAGTACTTTATAGTTTTCTGAGTATAGATTCTGTGCCTCTTTGGTTAGGTTTATTCCTAGGTATCTTATGGTTTGGGGTGCAATTGTAAATGGGATTGACTCCTTAATTTCTCTTTCTTCTGTCTTGTTGTTGGTGTAGAGAAATGCAACTGATTTCTGTGCATTGATCTTATATCCTGACACTTTGCTGAATTCCTGTACAAGTTCTAGCAGTTTTGGAGTGGAGTCTTTTGGGTTTTCCACATAGAGTATCATATCATCTGCGAAGAGTGATAATTTGACTTCTTCTTTGCCGATTTGGATGCCTTTAATTTCCTTTTGTTGTCTGATTGCTGAGGCTAGGACTTCTAGTACTATGTTGAATAGCAGTGGTGATAATGGACATCCCTGCCGTGTTCCTGACCTTAGTGGAAAAGCTTTCAGTTTTTCTCCATTGAGAATGATATTTGCGGTGGGTTTTTCATAGATGGCTTTGATGATATTGAGGTATGTGCCCTCTATCCCTACACTTTGAAGAGTTTTGATCAGGAAGGGATGCTGTACTTTGTCAAATGCTTTTTCAGCATCTATTGAGAGTATCATATGGTTCTTGTTCTTTCTTTTATTGATGTGTTGTATCACATTGACTGATTTGCGGATGTTGAACCAACCTTGCAGCCCTGGGATAAATCCCACTTGGTCGTGGTGAATAATCCTTTTAATGTACTGTTGAATCCTATTGGCTAGTATTTTGGTGAGAATTTTCGCATCTGTGTTCATCAAGGATATTGGTCTATAGCTCTCTTTTTTGATGGGATCCTTGTCTGGTTTAGGGATCAAGGTGATGCTGGCCTCATAAAATGAGTTTGGGAGTTTTCCTTCCATTTCTATTTTTTGGAACAGTTTCAGGAGAATAGGAATTAGTTCTTCTTTAAATGTTTGGTAGAATTCCCCCAGGAAGCCGTCTGGCCCTGGGCTTTTGTTTGTTTGGAGATTTTTTTTTTTTTTTTTTTGGGTGTGGTGAAAAAATAATGAATACTGTTTTTCTGAAAATAAATAAATTGGAAAAAAAAAATAGAGCTTCCCTATGACCCTGCAATTGCACTCCTGGGTATTTACCCCAAAGATACAGATGTCATGAAAAGAAGGGCCATCTGTACCCCAATGTTTGGAGATTTTTAATGACTGTTTCAATCTCCTTACTGGTTATGGGTCTGTTCAGGCTTTCTATTTCTTCCTGGTTCAATTTTGGTGTTTATATGTTTCTAGGCATGCATCCATTTCTTACAGATTGTCAAATTTGTTGTCGTATAGTTGCTCATAGTATGTTCTTATAATAGTTTGTATTTTTTTGGTGTTAGTTGTGATCTCTCCTCTTTCATTCATGATTTTATTTATTTGGGTCCTTTCTCTTTTCTTTTTGATAAGTCTGGCCAAGGGTTTATCAATTTTATTAATTCTTTCAAAGAACCAGCTCCTAGCTTCGTTGATTTGTTCTATTGTTTTTTTGGTTTCTATTTCATTGATTTCTGCTCTGATCTTTATGATTTCTCTTCTCCTGCTGGGCTTAGGGTTTCTTTCTTGTTCTTTCTCCAGCTCCTTTAGGTGTAGGGTTAGGTTGTGTATCTGAGACTTTTCTTGTTTCTTGAGAAAGGCTTGTACCGCTATATATTTTCCTCTCAGTACTGCCTTTGTTGTGTCCCACAGATTTTGAACCGTTGTATTTTCATTATCATTTGTTTCCATGATTTTTTTCAATTCTTCTTTAATTTCCCGGTTGACCCATTCATTCTTTAGAAGGATGCTGTTTAGTCTCCATGTATTTGGGTTCTTTCCAAACTTCCTCTTGTGGTTGAGTTCTAGCTTCAGAGCATTGTGGTCTGAAAATATGCAGGGAATGATCCCAATCTTTTGATACCGGTTGAGTCCTGATTTAGGACCGAGGATGTGATCTATTCTGGAGAATGTTCCATGTGCACTAGAGAAGAATGTGTATTCTGTTGCTTTGGGATGAAATGTTCTGAATATATCTGTGATGTCCATCTCATCCAGTGTATCATTTAAGGCCTTTATTTCCCTGTTGATCTTTTGCTTGGATGATCTGTCCATTTCAGTGAGGGGAGTGTTAACGTCCCCTACTATTATTGTATTATTGTTGATGTGTTTCTTTGACTTTGTTATTAATGGGTTTATATAGTTGGCTGCTCCCACGTTGGGGGCATAGATATTTAAAATTGTTAGATCTTCTTGTTGGACAGACCCTTTGAGTATGATATAGTGTCCTTCCTCATCTCTTATTATAGTCTTTGGCTTAAAATCTAATTGATCTGATATAAGGATTGCCACTCCTGCTTTTTTCTGATGTCCATTAGCATGGTAAATTCTTTTCCACCCCCTCACTTTAAGTCTGGAGGTGTCTTCGGGCTTAAAATGAGTTTCTTGGAGGCAACATATAGATGGGTTTTGTTTTTTTATCCATTCTGATACCCTGTGTCTTTTGATTGGGGCATTTAGCCCATTAACATTCAGGGTAACTATTGAGAGATATGATTTTAGTGCCATTGTATTGCCTGTAAGGTGACTGTTACTGTATATTGTCTCTGTTCCTTTCTGATCTACCACTTGTAGGCTCTCTCTTTGCTTAGAGGACCCCTTTCAATATTTCCTGTAGAGCTGGTTTGGTGTTTGCAAATTCTTTCAGTTTTTTTTGTCCTGGAAGCTTTTAATCTCTCCTTCTATTTTCAATGATAGCCTAGCTGATATAGTATTCTTGGCTGCATGTTTTTCTCGTTTAGTGCTCTGAAAATATCATGCCAGCTCTTTCTGGCCTGCCAGGTCTCTGTGGAAAAGTCAGCTGCCAATCTAATACTTTTACCATTGTATGTTACAGACTTCTTTTCCCGGGCTGCTTTCCGGATTTTCTCTTTTTCACTAAGGATTGTGAATTTTACTATTAGGTGACGGGGTGTGGGCCTATTCTTATTGATTTTGAGGGGTGTTATCTGGACCTCCTGAATTTTGATGCTCGTTCCCTTTGCCATATTGGGGAAACAGGGAATCTTAAGTAAGCTTCACACCCAGTGCAGAGCCCAGTGAAGGGCTTGATCTCACAACTCTGAGATCATGACCTGAGCCGAAATCAAGAGTTGGACACTTAAAGGACTGAGCCACCCAGGTGTCCCACCATTGTCAGTTTCTTAGAGTTTAAATTCAAATATAAATTATATTCTTGGTCACTAGAAACACCTGATCTCTATTTATGATAACTATGATGGTATACAAGTTGAGACATCTACATCAAACCCTAGGAATATGTTTCCAGAGCAAGGCTTCTTTTGAACTCTGTGTAACCACATCGTTATAATAGAGTATCTTAAAACCACTACTCAAGTGACAAGACAAAAAGAAGTGATTCCTTTGTGGAATTTTCAGATATATTCTAGCCAAAACAACTCTTTTAAATCCATTCTTTTACCTGATACTATTCAAGTTTATTTCATTACCACAGAGCCAAATAATTTTTTAAAAGATTTCATTTATTTGACAGAGAGAGATCACAAGTAGGCAGAGAGGCAAGCAGAGAGAGAGAGAGGAGGAAGCAGGCTCCCTGCCAAGCAGAGAGCCCAATGCAGGACTCGATCCCAGAACCCTGAAATCATGACCTGAGCTGAAGGCAGAGGCTTAACCCACTGAGCCACCCAGGTGCCCCAAATAATTTTTATTTTATCAAGAGTTTTCAAAGTTATAAAATACCTTCAAGGAAAAATGTAAAGTGTTTGAGAAATACTACTATTCAGTAGTATGTTTGCCAACGGGATATTTTGCAGTGATCCTAAAGTATACATTGAATGGTTTATCAAATATGAGTAATGAATCACTTCTCAGTCTTTTGGCTAAGATCAAGTGCAAATACGAGTAATAAAAACAGTATTCTCTGACTTCCTACTTTTATAGTTGATCTCATTGTATGAAATGATTTTTTTGAGTTGCAAGATAATACACATTCATTACCAAAAAGTACTAAATCAGTTTAATATTGCCTATAGTGTAAAGACTAGCACATGATGAAACCCAAAAAGATTTCTGGAAGTAAGAATCAGCATTTTAAAGAAGGTTATAAACCTTCTTATAGTTTTAGTCTTGTATCTACAAAGGGCAGAAGCCAGCACGGGACTCATCTAATTTCTTTTTAGACCAAGACCACACAAATAGAAATGAAGAAAAGATCACCAACTTCTGTGATCACTTCTTTGAATATGTTGGATGATGCTACTGCTGCTATCAGACATGAGGAAGGTAAAGTAAAAAAATAGTTAGACACTCTGAAAGGTACTATTGATAAGACTCACTTTTAAAGTAATCCTGTAAATTCTTTAGAATTGCAGATGATAACAAAAATTTAAGGAATAACCTAAGAATATTAAAATGAGTAATTCCATACACATGGTATTTTAAACATTGGTATTTTAGACATTCTTATCACTCACCAAAGAGTACTAAGAAATTTTCTTTAATATTGAAAGCAACAAAGAAGTATTAACTTATAACTTAAAACAGAGGTTGGATAACATAACAATCATATGTTAAGATATTTTTCGATATATAACCAGTAGTTCATTGTCATGGATAATATTAAAAGATATTATTTTGTAAAGCATAAAAATCTAGAAATTATAAATCATAATACTCAACTTTATTCCATATTTGTTTTCTTGAGAGAAACTCCTATGATTTGCTTCTAATACACAGTTTATCTCATTTCATTTGTCTAACTCAGCAAGCATGAACAAAATAAAGGAAATTTGCTTTGCTCTGCTTTTTATTAGTACATAATATTTTTATTTGCTAATTCCCAATCATAAGTCTGGTTTTAAACATCTCTTTGCATGCAAAAGTCAAAATATTTTATTAGACCTTAAACAATTTGCTAATGTTTAACTTTTTTATTCCTTCATTTCAGAATCTGAAAAATCCAGGAAGAGATGCCCATTGTGTTGGCATAGATTTGCTAAAACTTTCTTGATCTGGAATTGTTCTCCCTGTTGGTTAAAATTGAAAGAGTTTCTCCATATGATTATAATGGACCCATTTACTGATCTTGTCCTTACTATATGCATAATTCTAAACATATGTTTTTTGGCCTTGGAATGTTATCCAATGAGTGAAGAAACCAACAATGTTCTTCGCATTGGAAACCTGGTAAGGCTCTTGTACCTTATTTTCATTTATGCCTTCAACTTTTCTTTAGTTATCATTACCCCATTATTTTATTTTATTTTATAATTCCAATGTGTTGTAAATGCATTATATGCATAGTAGATGAAGTATTATATTCATACTTCCACAACTGATCACCCCCAGCCCTGCTTTGTAAGTGTTCTTCTCATTGAATAAGTTTGTAGCTGAAGCTTAAAATTCTGCCATTTAAGTTTGAGATTCTAGTCAGTTGCTTGGCAGTTAGGTAAAATGGAAATATTATTTATTTCTTCTCCCTTCCCAAACATATCCTGGTATATACCATATATATATATGGTATATGCATATGCATATACATATACACACACACACACACACACACACACACACACACATATATATATATATATATATATATAAAAAACAGAGCTGAGCAGAGGTGAAATAACAAATGCAAACTCCTCACTGACACCTGAACTCTAAATCCTGACTACAACTGCACCTGCCCTGTCTGCTCTAGCCTCTAGTCTTTGGCTTGATGGGAACTTATCCTTATTTTAATCGATACAATGCAAAAAGCAAAACAGATTTCTGTGAGTTTAAAAACAAGTCACGTCCAAGAAAATATACAATGTTCAATTTTTTTTGCTTTTATGTTGGTGGTTGTTTGTTGCTTGGTATTAGTATAAATGGCTAAAATGCTACCCATTTTGAATTATATATTTACTTGGAACCAATACAACAATTTAGTCATTTCTACCAGTATAGTTTTCAAGAGACAGTGTTCACCAGTTTACTTTTTTTTCCCCTTGGTTCACATATGCACTTTTAAAATTCTTTCACAGTTTAAAAAATTAAATAACTTATCATGTATTCCTTATCCCAAAAAGAACCATTCAAAATGAAAAGATTTTCATCTTTAAATATTCTTTTGTTGTCTTTCAAGACAGTTTTCATTAAATATTTGAAGATTCTGTATACAGTGTTTGACGTTAGACTGTTAAATTAAAAATGTTTGAGTCTATCCTTATGATAATATAGACTCCAAAACTAATCAGTTCTTGAGAGAGGAACTGTGAAGAATGTGGCAGTGAAAATTTATAGTTTTTGAGTATGAGGTTTTGATATTGTAATTGGAAGCGTATTTTCATCTGTGTTTTGTTTCTGTTTAGATTTTTATTGGAATTTTCACAGCAGAAATGATTTTGAAAATCATTGCAATGCATCCATATGGGTATTTTCAAGTAGGTTGGAACATTTTTGATAGCCTGATTGTGTTCCATGGTTTAGCAGAACTTTATCTAGCAAATATTCATGGAGTGGCTCTTTTTCGAACATTCAGGGTGGTAAGTAGGATCCAAGATTTCAATTTTATTTTATGAAAATTTATCTCAGCCTCCTCAGACACAACACGGGAAGAATAGTAACACTTATCCCACTGGGGTATTTGAAATAATAAATGAATTAATTTTTAGGTAAAGAGCTTAGAAGGTATCCCAGGAAGAATAAGCATTTTCCTGTCATTTGACCAAAACCTCAAAGGAAATAAGCTATATATGTAGCAAATTTGAGGTATAGTTTTAGGAAGCAGGACCAGAGTTACTGGTCAGTTGTGAGGAGCAGGATAATGTGGAGTCCCAGAAGCAGAATGCCAGTGTATAACTAAGGAATTTGAAAGAGGTGAGTATTTCTAAATGTAGAGTTAGAAAACATTATAAAAAACCATAAAGGCCAGGGGAATGTTATTACGAAAGTCTTTAAGTCAGAATTGGTATATATGCCTGTAATGTAGAGTAGTAGTAAGAATCAGAAAACTACCCAAGGAAATAATGTTATTAGGAGAATATATATGGGAATGTTACATACTTGATAAGTAATATATTCTCGTAAGAAGTTGCAGGAATGTAGCAGGAATCAAGTACAATTAAGTAGATTTGATCTTATCTAAATACTTCAGAACACTGCCTTATGTCCTCATCTGTACATTTTTCTCGTCAGTAAGATAAACATATGTGAGATGTACCTATCAAATTTATGGATGAAACAAGACTGGTAAATACCAAAAAAAGATAATAAGAGATAGTATAAAAGTATCTGAAAGGCTGGTGTGGATTGAATATAAATGATTCAGTTTTACATGGATAAATGTGAAACCCAACTTTTGAGTCCAGAAAGACAACTATATACTAAAAAAGTTGGGGAAGGTATAACATATATAAAAGGGGATGTTTCAGTTTTAGATGACTAAGTTCACTGTAATATGATGGCTAAAATTTTAAGGTAATCCTATCCTGTATCAATAGAAATCTAGTGAAAACAAGAAAAATATCCAGACTAAACTGAACAGACTGCTGTGTTTGGTTTCTGATATGTTACTTTAAAGGAAAATACATAATAGAAACTTCAGTGGAATTTAATGAGACCTAACAGACTTTTTTCAATATCATCTATATGTCAGAATGTCGGAGAATTTCCTGTGTTGTGAAAAGCGAAACAAAGAATGGATAGTTGCCCTACGAGATATTAAAACATAAAACTAGAGTAATTATAATCACATAATAGCGAATGGAAATTGACAGATCAACAGAAGAAGATATGTATGGATCTAGTGTAAAAAATACAGAATATATATAATGTATTAAGAATTGTATAAAATGAATTTTCAGTGGTTAGTATTAACAATCTTAAAACTATTACATTAAAGACTACATTTGTAGTGTATAATGCTGATAAAAATCTTAAATGTACATCATAATAAATAGTGACCAAGTTTTTCGTTGTTTCTTATTTTTGTTGTTTCTGGCATTGCTGTATTAGTTGAGAATTTTCAAGTTGGCAAAATACTGGCCAACGTTTAAGATTCTGATGCAGATTCTTAATATCTCCTTGGTGGCCTTGAAAGACTTGGTCCTGCTGTTGTTCACATTCACATTCTTTTCTGCTGTGGTTGGCCTGAAGCTGTTTGGTATGAGTTATGAAGCATGCGTCTGCAACATAGACAAAGACTGTCGTCTCCCACGTTGGCACATGCATGACTTCTTCCACTCCTACCTGAATGTGTTCCGGATTCTCTGTGGAGAGTGGATAGAGACTTTATGGGATTGCTTTAAGATAGCTGGCCAATTCGGTTGTATTTCTTTTTACATGATGGTCATTTTAATTGGAAACTTATTGGTAAGTAATCCATGCTTTTAAATTTTTCTTGAAAAACTGATGTAATGTAGTCTGGTATTTTCATGATGTCTGTTAACTGTGTTGTCTGATATGGTGACCTCTAGCCACATGTGATTGTTGGTCACTTAAAATACAGTGGTTCAATCTGAGATGTGCTACAAGTGGAAATATGCACTGGATTTGAAGTCTTAACCTCAAAAAAGAGTGTAAATTATTTTATTAGTAATTTTTATATTGAATGAATTTTAAAATGATGACATTTTTAATGTATTTAGTTAAATAAAATGTTAGTAAAATTAATTTCACCTGTTTTTATTTATGCTCTTAACGTGACTCCTAGAAAGTTGCATAGGTGACATGCATCATATTTCTGTTGGATAACTCTGCTGTATTACCTTGCTACTCAAATAGCATTGGCATCATGTGGGAGGTAGTTATCAATGCAGACTTTTAGACCTCATCCCAGACCTATGGAAGTAGAATCTACATTTTAACAATAACCCCAGATTTCTATATGCACATTAAATTTTAAGAAGCACTTAAATGTAACACTGGTTGTCAAACTTGGCTGTACATTGGAATAAGCTGGGGAATTAATAAAACTATAGAATGCCCTGGATCCATTCCCAGAGATTTTGATTTTATTGTTTTGTGGACATAGGCTGGTCATCAGGATTTTTTTGAAGGTTTCATTTGATTAAATTGCAGCAAAGTTTGAAAGTCATTGGTTTATTAAACTATTGTGCTTTAACTAAAAGGTAAAGCTATTGCTTTTAAATTCCTAGTGATTGAACTGTTGTTATGTAGATTGAATAAGTAGCTTTCACTTCTTCCAAGAAAAGGGAATGGTTTACAGAAGAAAACTGCTCTTACAGGAAGAAAAAATAAGGATTCACCATGTGGTTTTTATTTATAAAATCATAGAGATCAAATAGATTCTCCAAGACTGAAAAAAAAAAAAAATCACGTCAGACTCCATTGTATCTATTGGTGCCCTTCCTCATTGCTTCTATTTCCCCTTGGTAATAACTCCTGTCCACTTATCACTGCTGTCATTATGGTTAATTGTTGATTTACTGTCTCAACCTTCCTTATTAAACTAAGCTCCACAAAGGAAAGGATTGAGACTATTCTCTTATATCATCAAAGCCTAGAACAGGGCTCAACCTGTAAAAATATTTCAATGACCTCTGCCTCTATAGCTACTGGTACACTTTCAATTTCCACTGACATAACCATATTCTTACTGGCAGGAAAAAAAAAACCCACAACCAGCATACATACCAGCATGCCTAATTAAAAATGTCAGAGATAGATTTCACTTCAGTTGTGGTATAACACATATGTGCAAACAAGGTCATTAGAGACAGATCTTTGTATATCGCACATCTGTCTTCTGTACATCTATCTTGCTGGCTAGTAGCTTCTGTTTTATCAAGATGGCTGCTGCAGTCTGAAGCTTCATGTGTTCATATCGTGTCAAGTTTAATAGAAGAGAAATTCCTGTTTCATTCCTGGAAATCACAGCAAATTTCTCCTCTTATCTTATTAGCTCTGAGTCACATGTCTATTTGTAAACCCATCTCTATTGTTCAGGGTATGGGATACATTTATTATTTATTGTGCAGAGTGTAGAATATATTAACACATTATTATGTTAAGCTACTCAGAATCCTGTCCTGGAGCTGGAGTTGGCATCATTCCAGAGCCAAATCAACTGATAATAAGGGTGATTTCCCAAATGAAATGTAAGTTTCTGTTCCCAAAAGGAAAGGCCATGGTTGATGGCTATTGACTTAAATAACACATATACATACATACACACACACAAACACACACACTTCACAAAGAAAAAAAAATGCTGAGGCAATTATATAATTGTACTTCTGTTTCTTTGTTTTTGAACTCACTCTGTTTCTTATTTTTCTCATTCCTATTGATCAGGAACTTGATGTCAATAGGCAGAGGGATTTCAGGGTAAAATGGAGTTATAAGAGCCTCCACTTCCAATTGATTGGTCATAATATTGCTTGGCTTGCTGAATCTTTTAAACTTTATTCCCCTCAACAGTCATCCATGTGTGGGACATCATGATAATATTAACACTACAGTAAATACAAGGGAGAAAAAAAAGCAAGGAAACAATCTGTAAGGCTACAGAACTTTTCCCCTGTACTTCCAACTTGTTGCATTATAGTATTGTAATTTCGCTTCAAAATTCATGTAAAAAGAACTGTTTCTCATTTTTTAAATTTAACTTTATCTTATTTGCCCAACAAAGTTCCAACAGTGACTCAGCCTTAAGTGGAAACCTTAAAACATTATCATATAAAAAGCCAGTATTTAAGTGACTTTTAAATAGTTACATGTAGTGTTGAGTTGTAGAAAAAAAACAGTTCAGATCCAAGAAAACATGGGTTCAAATTCCATTTGTATCATTTACTAATTAAATGGCTTTGTGCACATTACTCAGGCTCCTTAAGCCTGCAATCTCTAATCGGAGAATCCTTAAACGGTTATTGTAACTTAAATTATATTAGCTGGCACTCTATAAATATTCATAAATATTTATGTTTTTAAGCTCTAGATAATAACTCCCACATCTATAGAATTTTGTTAATTAAACATTATTTAGAAGTTTTAGTTATGCAAACTTTCCAAATGTTTTCACTTGCAAGTTAAGTAGTTGCCACCAAGTGAATTGTGGTCTCTGGCTGAGGACTAGAAACATAAAAAGAAAAGAAATAGAAAACAATATAAAATGCAGTTGTTTTTTAAAAATAAAAAATTGATGATAAATATGTATGTTGCTCTACATGTTTACATCTTCCCAGATTAAATATATGTTAAGATACAATTGCAACAAGACTAAAATAGAACGTCCATACATGTTAAATTCCTTGATTACTAATGAAATAATTACTTGTACTTTAAAAATACTTGAAAAATGCTGCAAAATACTTAAAAAGTACTTGAAAAATAATAAATAAATCTTGAATCTTCCTTCTCTTCCATACTACTTTATTTTGATAAGAGTTGCTCAATTCTTACCTAACAGATAGACATCCTTGAGATAAAAGGAAGGGCAAATTTCAGGAGAGACATTTAAACGTTTTGTTTTATATACATTATGTCATCTTTTGTTTTCCAGTACAAAAACAAAAAAAAATATTTTGAATCTCTTTATAGAAACACTGTGACTAGAACAAAGTTACTCTATACTTATGTAATATAATCTTTGTGTCTCCCCCTTCCTTCTTTATTAATGCTCAAATAAGAAGTAATCAATCCGGTATAGTTTGGTAATTTACACATTCTGTTTTTCTTTTTTAATTCTTAAAAAGACTATTTTTAATTCAGAGCACATTTGAACAATACAGTAGCATCTTGTAGTATTGCAAAAATTTTCTTTATACCATAGTTCAGAGTATTTTGAATTTTGTTGTTAGCCTTTTAACATTTTCACTATAAGTGTGAATCTGTAGGTATTGTGTGTGTGGTATGTGTTTTAAGATACAAGAAATCTTAGATTGTAAGATTTTAAAAATACAACTATTGTAGCAAAATTTTTCCTTGTCCAAATCCTGTCACAAAATCTATTCTTTCATTTATTCTATAATTAATTTTTTCAACAAATATGTATTTATCACTTATTTTGTGCCTAGCACTGTGCTAATTATCTACTTAAGAGAAAACTTGGTTCCTGCTCACATGAAGTTTATAGTCATGAAATTCTCATCTAACATCCTTTCCTTATTTCTCGCCATGCCTAATAACCAAAGGAAGGAAAAGAAACAACCAACAACCTTAAATTATATTTAGTGTTGCCTCTTAACATCCTGAACTCATTGTCTCTTAAGAATGATAGGAATCCTAATAATGTAATTTATAAAAGGGCCATAGAGCCCCTGCCCATATCTGTAAGTTAAATATATATTAGTATACACAAACATACACATATATGTATATTTTTTTCCAATTTATTTATTTTCAGAAAATCATTATTCATTATTTTTTCACCACACCCAGTGCTCCATGCAAGCCGTGCCCTCTGTAATACCCACCACCTGGTACCCCAACCTCCCACCCGCCCCTGCCACTTCAAACCCCTCAGATTGTTATGTATATATTCTTAAATATAATTCATGTCATTTGAACTTGCCCATTAAAAGCAATATGTAAAACATAAGGGAAATTAAATCATAAAAAGCTCAAATATCTAAAAAGAGGCAGATAAACTTCCATAACAAACAAGATACTCAAATTATTATTTTAAGTCTAAGAGAATTATCAATATAAATCTCCAACTCTAAACTCCAAAAATATTATCTATGTCCTACAATTACAAAGAAGATAAAAATATGATTTTCTATAAACTAAGTGTGGCTTGATCATATCTTTCAGTGATAATAAAGGTCAAAATATACACTTCCTTGAGTTTAAATAACTTACAACTATAAGGTATAATTCTTCCATCACTCATCTCTTTCTTATTTAATCAAATTTATTACTACAAAGAATTAATTAGCCTACCCAGTGCCTGTGCTAGCATGTCACAAGAAAATTTAGATGCAGGCTTCAGAACCAGGAATAGCTCTTTCCCCATGATACTCCTTGTGGGTTTGCAGAACCCATGGAGATGTCATTGTACGTCTTGCTGGGATTGAGCTGAAATAGTCCGTCACCTGAAGAGGCAGCCTGTTTTCTCATCTTGGAAGAGGTAGGCTGGCTCAATGAAGGAAAACAAGCTTTGGAATGAGACCGACTCAAGTCCAATCTATGTGACCTGAGATATTTGACACCTATAAGCCTTGCCTTTTTCATCTATAAAAGAGAAACAAATGATATGTCATAGAATGTTGTGAACCTAAGATGAGTTCTGGCCATACAAAGTCTTAGCACATCGACCCACTGTAAGAACTGAATAGCCTAAATAGCATTAGAGTTTGTATTGGGTTTGCAAATCTCGGGTAAACTTTAAAAAAAAAAAAAGAGTTTATTGTTTAGAAGGAAACAAAAAGTGAGATAAGCTTAACCTTATTTACTTCCTTATTTAGATAATTTACCTGTTTCTGGCATTGGTGAGCTCATTTAGTTCCTACAACCCTGCAACTACTGAAGAGAACGAGGAAGCAAAAAATCTCCAGCGTGCAGTGGCGAAGATTCAGAAAAGAATAAACTATTTGATTTCTAAAATATTATGCAAAAAACAAAATGTTTCAAAGGAGACAATGGACCATGTAAATGCCGTATATGCTAAAAAGAGTATTTCTGACCATACCCTTTCTGAATTAAGCAACACTCAAGAGTTCCTCAAGGATAAGGAAAAAAGCAGTAGCACAGAGAAAAACACAATGACTGAAAATGAGAGTCAATCACTTATCCCCAGTCCTAGTGCCTCAGAAACTGTACCAATTGCTTCAGGAGAATCTGATATAGAAAATCTGGATAATAAGGAGGTTCAAAGCAAGTCAGGTGATGGGAACAGCAAAGAGGTAAGTTGTTTGAATATTCTGATTGCTTATTGTTAGTTTATGGCATTATTGGTAAGAGAGTGGATTAGTGTTGAAGTTACAGTTGAAGAACCCAGTCAATCCTAGCTACAGCACTCCTTGCTCCTGATTGTATGCTCTTCATTAAGTTAATTAACTTGTCTAAACTTCAGTTTCCTTGTCTATAAATTCAGATAAAATTGGATCTATTTCTTAGGGAGGATAAGACTAAGAAAAATAGTTCAACGGTCCATAGAACAATCCCCAGTCTATAGTGAACACTTGGTAAAACAAGATAATATCATTACAAAATTCAGTAAATCAATAAGCAGGCAGCATGGGATGATGTGAAGCTATTGAAGAAAGTTAAGTTTTCAAAATCAATGCGTGTTATCAGAGAAATCAAACTCTCCTGGGCATTATCATCTTTGAAATGTGAGACTCGACTACAGGAGGGCTAAAATACCTTCCTACTTGCTAAAATTCTAGGATTCTTATCACTTTATTTCTGCAACACTTACTATAACATATATAATTGAGCTAGACTAAAAGAATAAAGAAAACTCACCAGATTGAATTGTGAACAGTGTGTGGCTTTATCAATTCTGGGACAAACAAAACAAAACGGAAAAGCAATGACAATAAAACCCAACACATTCAAAAAAGCATAGATATTGCTGTTAACTTAGCTTCTAAAATGTATACCCTACTGGAATCAATCTTAGTGTCTTCATGTGCAAGCACTGTATCTTAGTAGGAGGTGTAATTTAATGGAAAGTTACATCTACAGAGATCTTGTCTTCTCTCTGAGCTTGTACCTCAATAGAGAGGTACTTGCATTGTACCATCTCAGATCACTCACAGGCACTGGGGAGGGAAGACAATGTCTCTTTCCACATCCCAAAAATCTCTGGCACCATCTTGTCTCCCGGATCTCTTCTAGCTTGGCACCTGTTCTGCAGTAACTTCTCAAATTGGCCTAAAAGGAGTTGAGTTGTAATTATTCAAAATCCTTCCAGCTCCTAGTGAAGGCATCTATCTTTGTGTTAGAGAAACACTTTCACTCCTTAGCATGCCCAATATTTTTTAGGTTCATTTTCCTTTAAATAATGCCATTTCTAGAAAACAGGGAAAACTCTTCTCCAGCTACACTTATGTGTCTTCACTTACAACTTTGACTACCATTTATTTCTGGGTAAAATTGCTATTTATCTCCACACATCATATTGAATTGCTCCAGGAAACTTCTTGCCAATCTCATTAGAAAGTCTGGGATATGAACATATACAGGAAAGATGACACTAAAAATATTTGTAAATGGTGAGGTTTCAGGAGTTGTAATTTATGCTGCATAATTATTTGGTCCTGTTGATTGGATTAGCTACTCATAGATTTATTCAGTTAACTGTACATTTAGTTACATATTTAATTTAGACACTTCAAAGTTTATGCTTTTAAACTCATGAGTACTTTAGGATTCTGATCTACTAAAAACTGAAGAAAATAAAATCACATGTGATCTGATAATTCTGAGATACAGTCTCTTTCTTTGATATTTAAACTCTCAGCCATTTTTTAGTTGCAACATAACTAAATTTATATAGTTATAAAAATAACATCAAACTTTACATTGGGTTTTATAACTTTTTTCATAATGTAGAGGTATAGCATGGTCAGTCTCCCATGCTATTAAGTAGTCTTCTAATAAAATTATTTATAATTTTGAATCCCAGTTGATTTATTTTTAAATTAGAATAATACATACTAAAAACGCTTAGAAAAATCACATCAAATAGTTTATGCACAAACTCTAAAATAACGTAAATATAAGGTGTATAATTTTCAATTATTGAATGCATAAGCATTATATAATGTTCATTTATTGTTTACTTTCAAATCAGTACATGGCTATACCCTTTATTTTATCAGAAATAAAGAAAATATGAAGAATTGATATAATAAAGGCAATTTGTTTGGGAGTAATTTCCTGATGGGTATATTTTTTTTATTGAGTACCAAATGTCTTACTGACAATTGGCTATGTACAGTCTAAGGCAAACAGAGCTTCCTAATTATATTTCCTTGACATTTATTGAGGATAAGACCAATAGGTAGGACACAATATTTACAAATTTCCTTTTGGTATACTTTACTTAGATCTTTCCTTAATTTTTAAGTAATAAGTGTTTTTTCCAGATGTTTTACTAGATTTATCTTATTTTTTAACTAGAAAATAATCTTCCTTACTAACTTTAAGATCTGGGTCATTTAAAGGATGGGGTGTTGTATATTTATTTTAAAATTAAGTAATATAAAGCATTGTGAGAAAATGATTTCAAGTAAAAGCCACGCATGTCACATGCATTATTACCACATACACAAAGTCATGGCTATCTTTTCTTATCCAGGGCTGAGCTTCAGTCAAGAACAGAATGCGAAAGAATGTCAATCCCCTCAAATAGCTTCTCTCCATAGCACTAGTACAAATTTGCCAGGTCTATTTCTGACCCTTATTCTTTGGGCCATTTACTAATTTCACCTCAGGGTAACCTTACATCAGTCCTGTCCTATGATGGTAAACACAAGAATATCTGGACTAGATTTTACCAAACAAAACTAAGTTCATTCTTGTCTACCCATATTCAGCATCAAGGGGTAATTTATCCTGATACTGCTCATCTAGCAGAAATGGCATATAGACAAACCTTGTGAGTAACTTCAAGAGAGCTTTGAAACTCAAAGCCTTTTGGATACTGGAGATACAGAATCCTAGACATCTTTAAGGAGAACAGTGTTGTGAACTGAGTGTTAATTATTTTAGCTTAAATGAATTCTTAATTAATTTTTTAGAACTTCAGCTCACAGAGATATGCATGCATTTTAATGTCTGTCCTGAAATTAGCCTAAAAAGTCTTTAAAGCTGGTAAAATCTTTCTATACACAATTTTTCTTATTTATGAAGATGAAATAAACTTGAACTCCAGTGAGAAGCTTTAATCACAGCTTTCTTGGTGGGACTTTACTTTTCAGAAGGTAAAGCAATCTAGCTCATCGGAATGCAGTACAGTTGACATTGCCATCTCTGAAGAAGAAGAAATGGTTTATGAACGCGAGAAGCCAAAGCATCTGAAAAACGGTAAGAAAAAAATAAGTTCTTTGATTGTTATATTGAAATTACACTAAATTTTTCTTAGCCTAACTAATACTATGGGATATATTTTAATTTTAGAGTTTATTAATTTGGTTAAGGAACACACAAATACACTCACAAACATGTGTGCATCACACGCACACATGCCTGTATGAATCCTGATAAAATTTATAGGGAATTTCAATAGAAAAGTGAACATTTGGAAAAGAGGGAGAGAACCTAGTTCCTAGGAAGTTTAATAGAGTAATTAAGAGCTTTCTGGAACCAGATAGCCTGAATTCAAATCCCAGCCCACCACCGACAAGCTTTTACTTGCCCTCTCTCAGGCTCATTTCCTAATATGTAAACTGAGGATAATAATAAAACTTACAGGATGGTAAAAAGATTAAATAAGTACACATGTATGTGTGTGCATTCATGGGTGCATGTGTGTGTATACTTATGCTTCAAGGAATACTGTCAATATTCAAAATACCTATATGAAAACATCTTGTATCTTTCATAGGAAAACAAATCATGTAGTGGTGATTTATTTTTTTTAAAGATTTTATTTATTTATTTGACAGACAGAGATCACTAGTAGGCAGAGAGGCAGAGGGAGAGGGGGAAGCAGGCTCCCTGCTGAGCAGAAAGCCCAATGCAGGGCTCGATCCCAGGACCCCGAGATCATGGCCGGAGCTGAAGGCAGAGGCTTAACCCATTGAGCCACCCAGGCGCCCCAATGGTGATCCATTTTTATATCCCACATGAATGTGAAGAAATGTATAAGACTTCAGTCAATTGATTAACTCATGAGATATGTAACATACATATAATTCCAATTAGTTTCCTACCAAGATTAACAGATAATTACAGGTTCTGGACGTTGGAAATCATCAGAATGGTAACTGCTAAGTGCTCAAATTTCTGTATTCAAACCAAGAACTTGCTCTCAGTAGCTCAACTTTTAGGACTTGTATCATTCAAGACAGAGGAGTAAACATTTCTGATAGTTTTTTCCCCCAAAGATGTATAAATTGACAGTAGGTAAAATTCTAAAATGAAATGCATTGACTTTAAACTTCACTCACCTCTCTTTCTTCGTTTTCTCACCTGTTAAGCACTGTCTTCTCAAGTTTCAGATTTTCTTTTAGCTAACGCTCTTAACCAGAAGGCAGAGTCCAACCCACGCACATGTACTCTACCCACTAAGTACTCTGTAATTCAGGGGAGGTCCTCAGATAATCTCAATCAGAATCTCTATTCTCATGCCACCTAAGACCTGACATCAATTTAACTGACTTTAAATAATGTTATACTTATTAACATTTCATAAATATCTGTGTACTTAAATGAGAGTGTTTATTATGCCATGTAAATCTTCAGAGAGTGAACTTTCAGGCATCATACCAAAATGTGATATGTAGATGTTGTGTGTGTTGGGGGATGGTTCGGTTGTGTTTTGTTTTGCTTTGTTTTGTAGGATGGGGGACAAATTCTGTTCTCAGACTTTGTCCCACAAGACTTGGGAATGTTCTAAGTCACCTCTGCCTTTCACAATTTCCTTCCTCCTACTGTTCACAGACTACTCACAAGTTTTTCTTTTCTTTCCTCAGTGACTTCAGTGGTCACAGAAACAGGGGTAAAAATCAAATGTTTCTAAGTCAGAGAGCACCTGTATTATATTCTGTAAATACCTAATTGCTAAAGCAGATGGTGAGCTTTTTCATGACTTTTCAAGATTTTTCCTCTTAGCACTTTCATTTTTGACAGGTTATAGAAGAAGATCTTCACCTGGCCAACTTAGTAGAGCATCCAAGAGAGGAAGAATTTGGCAGAACATAAGGAAAACCTGCTGCAAGATAGTGGAAAACAGTTGTTTTAAGTGTTTCATTGGCCTTGTCACACTGCTCAGCACAGGTGCTCTGGTAAGTAAGTGTGGGAGACTTTTATGGGAAAAAATGTATTTGAAGTCTGCTACTTGAAGTCACCATGCCAGATTACTTTTCCACAGAACACTTATTATACAACAACGTTCATATTCTGTGATTTTACTTTTGGAAGACATATTGCAGTTCCTTAAAATCTGTATATGCCTCTTTCAATATTAAATATTAATATTTAATAGTAAATAATATTAAATAATAAATAATATTAAATAAATAAAACAATTTTGAAATATGTGAATGACAGTGGCAAAAATGAATGTTAGATACCTAATACTTATTTTTTTAAAAGATTTTCTTTATTTATTTGACAGAGAGAGATCACAAGTAGATGGAGAGGCAGGCAGAGAGAGAGAAAGAGGGAAGCAGGCTCCCTGCTGAGCAGAGAGCCCGATGTGGGACTCGATCCCAGGACCCTGAGATCATGACCTGAGCCGAAGGCAGTGGCTTAACCCACTGAGCCACCCAGGCGCCCCCCTAATACTTATTTTAATAAAGTTTTTTAGTTTTTGTTTTTAATTTTTTATTTTTTATAAACATGTAATATATTTTTAACCTCCCAGGTACAGGTATGTGAATCGCCAGGTTTACACTCTTCACAGCACTCACCATAGCACATACCCTCCCCAATGTCCATAACCCCACCCCCTCTTCTCTCAACCCCCCTCTCCCCAGCAACCCTCAGTTTGTTTTGTAAGATTAAGAGTAACAGATGAATGGATAAAGAAGATATGGTGTATATACACAATGGAATACTATGCAGCCACCAAAAGAAATGAAATCTTGCCATTTGCAATGACGTGGATGGAACTAGAGGGTATCATGCTTAGCGAAATAAGTCAAGCGGAGAAAGACAACTATCATATGATCTCCCTGATACGAGGAAGTGGTGATGCAACATGGGGGGTTAAGGGGGTAGGAGAAGAATAAATGAAACAAGATGAGATTGGGAGGGAGACAAACCATAAAGTTTTATTTTTGAGATAAACTTTAGTAATATGCACATACATACAGTTGTACTGTTCTAGTACTTCAGTACCAATTCAATCAGGAAAGAGAATTGCTATTTATACTTTCAACGACCTTTGAACCAAAAATGTATTCACCTATTGAGCCAACAACCTTAATTCTTGGAAATTATCCTATAAATATCTGAGCATGTATTAAAGGCATTTACAAGGCTATTCACTGAAGAATTCTTTGTAATAGAAAAATATTGAAAAGCAAAAACAGTCCATAATAAGTGACTGTTTAAATGTGCTGTAGTACAGTCTCCCTGTGGGATACCGTGCAGCTATTTTAAAAATATAAAAACTGGGGTGCCTGGGTGACTCAGTCGGTTAAGCCACCAAATCAGTTTTAGCTCAGGTCATGATCTCAGGGCCCTGAGATCCAGCCTGAGGTCAGGATCCCTGCTCAACAGGGAGCCTGCTTCAGGATTTTCTCCCTCTGCCCCATCCCCTGATCTCTTACTCTTTCTAAAATAAATAAATAGATTTTTTAAAAAAAATACAAAAGCATGCTGATATTGCAAGGTACAGTAATAAGTGAAAAAAGGAAGATTTAGAATAAAATGTATCTGTTAGTTTATTAACATTCATGTTTCCCACTGTCATTCATTTATTTTGAAATTGTTTTATTTAGTTAATACTGAATGAGGCATGCTAGGTTTTACATAAAGAAAAATAGAATGTATATTATTTGCTTGTATTTGATTAAAGAGGATCAGAGAAGGATACACAGCAATAGTTAATTGTGAAATCACAGAGCAGAGAAGATAGAGTCACAGCTGGGAACTAGACTTTACACTGAATACATTTCTTAAGTAAACTTTATATTGACATTTAGCACAGATACTGAGAACCGTGTTGAAATTCTAAGTGTATAGGCTAAAGAATTTTCACAAAATGAATGCACCTGTGTAACTGCCGCTTAGCTTGGGGAATAGACATTACCAGGACTCTAGAACCACATACTCTGACCCCTAACAATTACTTTCACACTCCACACGGGTAACTGGTATGTGGACTTCAACTGCCAATAGTTTAGTTTTGCCCGTTTTTAATGTTTTCTTAATGGAAACTTTTTAATATTTTATATTATTTTGCATTATATACTATTTAATAAATAAATACATATAATAAAATCCTTTATAATCATTTTAGATATTTATGATTTGCTTGTACAGACACTTTCACTCCATAATTGGTTCAACTGGAAAGTCTGTAACTCCACTGTCATGATCTATTTACTTTTTTTTTTAAAGATTTTATTTATTTATTTGTCAGAGACGGAGAGAGAGTGAGTGAGCACAGGCAGACAGAGAGGCAGGCAGAGGCAGAGGGAGAAGCAGGCTCCCTTCCAAGCAAGGAGCCCGATATGGGACTCGATCCCAGGACCCTGGGATCATGACCCGAGCCAAAGGCAGCTGCTTAACCAACCGAGCCACCCAGGCATCCCTGACCTATTTACTTTTATTTAATGTTAGACTTATAAGAATCACACCATTATTTGTATATGATTATTCTTATCCTTATTTACTTTTTGACCTTGAATGCACTTTGATATAAGTCTGCCTGGCATTATTGGTACTTTTTTGCCTTTTTCAGTGCTAAAAGAAAAACATGAAATTGCTTTAAATGACATTGTCAGACTTTTAATTCCTCCACAGTAAAATTAATGTTGACCTATTAAATCTAAGAAGCTTGGGAGAAATGATTACCGTTTTATTTCCTATTCATGTGCTTCCACTGGTTTATCTGATTATTTCTGTGGCAGTGCAAGTTTTCTGACTTTGCTTGTAATAGCAGTGTGGATATCTGAAGACAAATTAAAAAAAAAATCTCTACTTCTCCATTAGCAACTAGCATGCACCTGTGAGTTGACAACATGGAATTAGAGATAAGAACCAGTCAGATGTGAATAAAGGTTCCACCTCTTATATTAAGTGTGATTAACTGACTGGAGAGAAGTTTTTTGGATCACTATGGTGCCAAGTTCAGTCTGTATAAGAAGAAGTTCTGGTACCAATTAATGACGTCTGCTATGGGCATGGGATCAGAAAATGATACAGATTATGTGAATAAATCCAAACAAAGTGAACCAGCCCTTAAAACAACAACCTATGACTTGACTCACCATCTGCTTAATAGGGAAGGCATTTCATTCCTCCCTATGCCAAAGATTTTTTAAGAAATTACATGTATACTAATCCTTAAATTTTTTTTATCCACAGGCTTTTGAAGATATCTATATTGACCAGAGAAAGACTATTAAAATCTTATTAGAATATGCTGACATGATCTTCACTTACATCTTCATTCTGGAAATGCTTCTAAAGTGGATGGCATATGGCTTTAAAGCCTATTTCACTAATGGCTGGTACAAGCTAGACTTCATGGTTGTTCTGGTACGTATTTTGAAGAAAAATTTAAATGTTCATTATTTGATTTCCATCTTTAATCCTCACTTAACTCTTGCATTTGCTTGTATCTTCCTTTTTTTCTCTCTCTCTGTATAATTTAAGTTACCAAAATCCCCTATATCTTCATTTGTAGTGCTTAACATTTGTCCTTTTCTTCTCTCCTAGTATTTTAAAAGTTCGACATGTTATTCCTGGATTATTCTAACAATCACCTATTAACCCACTACTAACATAATAGGCCTATTGTACATCAGTGCACATCAGTATCCTAAAATATTTAAATTTTATTGGTTCAATTTTTAAGTCATATATTCAAAATTAGATGACTTACCACAACCTTCACCATCACCACACTGATCCAAGCTACCAAAAGTTCACATTTGGATCAGTGCAACACTTTTCAACCCAAGATCCTGGCTTCCGCCACTGCACACCTTCATTCCATTTTCCACACAGCAACTACATGCATTCTACTGTTGTAAAATCAAAGCCAGCTCAAGTCTCTTTTCTTCTTGAAACCCTCCAATAAGCACCTCATTTCACTCCCAGTAAAAAGCTACACTCTGTGCAATCAAAGCCTACAAGTCTCTACATGGTCCAGTCTTATCTCCTCCTACTCTCCATTTCCCCATCCCAGTCAACAGACTGCTGCATCAGCACTGATGTTCCTAAAGGCCTTTAGGTATGCCAGAATGACTGCCATCTTAGTACCTTTTCACTTATTTTTTCCTTCCACCTGGAAATTTGGCTGGCTTACCTCACTTCCACTTACTCAAATAAAAATGCTGAAGTTAGGTCTTTCTGCACTACAGTATTTAAAACTGCTTCCACTACAATGTTCCCTTGTCTTTTCCCTCTTTCTTCATCTCCACAGCACCTGTTAATGTTATATATTAATTGATAGTCATTGTTTATTCATTATGATTGTTTGTCTTTCCCCACTGAAAGGTTAGCTCCTTTAGGGAAAATTTGTTTTCCCAATATGGTTCTCTTCTTATCCTCAATGCCTAGAACAATTCATGTAACATAATAGGTACTCAGTAATTTTTGTTGACTGAACAGATGGTTCCTGTCCTATAAGCAGTGATTGAAGCTTCTCACTGTATAAAGAAGATGACTTACAATATCTGGTCTCTGGCTTCTAAATAAATTATTCCAAATTAACCTTCTGCTCCAACAAAATCACGATATACTTTCAACCCATTTTCCTCTTTTCTAGTCATTGTTCCACATCCCTCCACACTTACATAAATCATATGCTTACTTCAAAGCTCACTTTCAGACCATCTCTTAGTATAGCATAAGAAAGAACAAATTTTTCCTTTATGCTGTCTTGAAAATACAGAAAATATGAAGATACTATAAAAGTCAATCATAACTCTACCATCTTGCTTGATCTCTATTAATATTTATTAATCCTGATTGATTTTTTAAAGATTTATTTATTTACTTACTTACTTATTTGAGAGAGAGAAAGAGAGAGAGAGCAAAGGGAGGAGCAGAGGGAGAGAGAAAGAGAGAATCCCAAGCAGACTGTACACCAAGAATGGAGGCCAAGACATGGTGCTCAACCTCATGTCCCTGAGATAATAACATCAGCTGAACCAAGAGTCAAACATTTACCCACTAAGCCACCCAGGTGCCCCAACCCCAGATGATTTTTATGCATATGCTTACTTTAAAATATCACCTTAGTATCTTTTCTATGCATATTTGTAATTTGTATTTGGACCTAAAAATATTCATATCTTCCTTGATGCCTCTTCTCTGAAATCCTATTCTATTATCTTAAATAATTATGTATAAATTAATATGTAAATACATTCCAAATTTTGCTTTTATGAATGCCTAGTATACTATTACTAGATGATAAAAATTCATGAAACTGATTCTTAATCTAATTTCAAACTCAAAATTTATATAAATATTCACCCTTAATCATAATGTATGTCAAATACACAAATTTTTATTTATCTCAATAATACATATTCCTACTACCAGAAAATATTTGTTTTATGTTTTTTTTCTTTTTTTAAAGATTTTATTTATTTATCAGAGAGAGAGAGGGAGAGAGAGCGAGCACAGGCAGACAGAATGGCAGGCAGAGGCAGAGGGAGAAGCAGGCTCCCTGCTGAGCAAGGAGCCCGATGTGGGACTCGATCCCAGGACGCTGGGATCATGACCTGAGCCGAAGGCAGCTGCTCAACCAACTGAGCCACCCAGGCGTTTATGTTTTTTTAAAATAATTTTACCACAAAGTTATTTTCTTATACATTTCTATAAGTCATTGTTAAGATATATGGAAATATACTTTAAATCTTTTGCATACTTCTTGGTAAGGTTTGAACTGTTTATCTTTTTTATAATAAATGCAAAGCTTATTTTGCAGATTGTTTCGATTGAGTAAAAATTAAGCCCCTATTCACTCTGTTTTTCCTTAAATATATATAGGTGTTTTGTCTGAGCTTAATAGGCAAATCTCGGGAGGAATTCAAACCACTTACTTCCATTAAATTCCTTCGGGCACTCAGAGTTCTATCTCAGTTTGAAAGAATGAAGGTAAGAAAAAAGTTTCTAAGCTAATGTGTAGATTTTTATTTACAATTACTGAACTTCTATAAATTAAATCTTCATAGTCTTCTCATTTGCATCCTTAACAATATTAATGCAAAAACCTTACATTCTACTATTTTTATATATTGAAGGCATAGTAGAAATTTATTAAAATTTTAGGTCTTTATTGCTCATAAGATACGAAAAATCATAAAAATAAGAAAAAAACCCCTAATAGTTGGGAGAGAATATTAAGTTTCAAAAAGTAATACCATTCTAACCTACACAGATGTCTATGAGTATTAATAAAATTATCTCAATATTGAAAATATAACTGACAGAAAATGAAACTTTGATCACCTACCTGTTTAAAGTTATAGGAATATTGTACACACTAAGTAATTATTCTGAATAAAAGTGATTTTAAAATAATTTGGTTTTTTTTAAGTCACACATAACAAACTATGAACTCTTGCGTTCTCTCCCTCACCAACATGTTAAAATCTCTTCTGAGCACTGTGAGTAAAACTCATAGGTTGAGCCACAAAAAACAACTAATATTCAATCTTTTGGGTCTATGATAGAAATCCACCTGCTATGGCTTGACCTAATGAAGAAAACAGAGTTGATGACCACCACACATAGTGTAATTATGTAATATATAGTGATCAACTGTGTGTGGAAATAGCAGCAAAAATCTAATTTCACCTTTCATTTCATAATCATACATCAGTGCATTTTTCATTTATAAAGATTACTTATCATTAATATGCCTATTTGCTTAATATTACAGAATGCCACATTGTCAATATAGATAGGATCCAATAAGAAAATTATCTATGTTTAATGGTATAAGAAAGCGTCCAGTTTCATTCTTCTGCATGTGACTGCTCCTTTTTCCTAGCACCATTATTGAGGAGACTGTCTTTTCACATTGTATATTTTTGCCTCTTTTGTCATAGATTAATTGACCATATAAGCCTGGGTTTATTTCTGGGCTCTCCATTCTGTTCTGTTACAGATTCAGATCTTAAGCTTCATCTTAACCTCTGGAGGTTCTGAAAGATTCTGAAAGATTTCTGAAAATATATCATTCAATATATCATTGAAGTCACATGATTATAAAATTAATGTTTGCTATATTTAATAAGCTCCAGTCTTGGGTCCTCTCATTACTGAAATATTTGTGTCAACTGTATCTACTGCTTTTATTCATACATAAGTGTATTTTCTGATAAGCATAGCATTTTTTTCATTACAGGTATCAGTGGGCCTCTCAAAATATCTAAAATGCCAACAAAGTATCTGTGGCTTAGTTTTAGAAATAAAATGAAGTGTTACTGAAAGCACAGTTAAAAATTAAAATATTTATTCAAAGCCAGAAGACTAAGGAATATCAGCAAGAAAACACAGCAAAAAGGATATGGATTTAGTAATGGCTGGGGGAAGGAAGGATAGAGTTGTAGCACAGAGAATTGTTGGTGCCTCATGAAAAAAAGAGAAAGAAATGAGATAGGGAGAAAAGGAGTCAAAAGTGTAATGCTAAGGAAAAGATGAAGAAATAGCAAAGAGTGGAAATTTCTGTTGGCTATAGGAACTGGCTTACATTTGCCATAACCACTACAGTGGAGTGATAAGAATAAAATTCTGATTGTAGTATTCAAGAGAGAAGGGAGTTGAAGAAATGGAAACGGTGATTCTAGACTATTACTGTTACTCGAGTTGAGGGGGTACATTTGTTTCCCATATTTCCCACTCTGGAGTGGCTCACCAGGGACATAGAGTGGTGCTGTGAGGTGGTTTTTGATTTTGCAGGCTTCAGGTGCCCATTCAGTGTTTCTTTTTTTTTTTTTCCCAATTTATTTATTTTCAGAAAAACAGTATTCATTATTTTTTCACCACACCCAGTGCTCCATGCAAGCCGTGCCCTCTATAATACCCACCACCTAGTACCCCAACCTCCCACCCCCCCGCCACTTCAAACCCCTCAGACTGTTTTTCAGAGTCCATAGTCTCTCATGGTTCACCTCCCCTTCCAATTTACCCAAATTCAGTGTTTCTTGACGTAGCCTCTTGCCTTGACTTCACTGATAAGTGATCTCTTGGTCTTCCTCTTACTTCTTCCAACACTTCAGTGTCTGCTTTGTAGGCTAATCCTTCCAAAAGTTAGAATCACCAAGACTTAGATGTAGGCCTGTTTCTTTCTCGTTTCATGCACTTTCTAGCTAATAGATACACAGTTAGTCACACAGGTTTGGTTGTCTATACAAGAAAGTGATAAATGTGTTGAATCAGTGAAATAATTATTTTGCTAATCAATTCCATTGCCTTTTAGTGATTCCTTTAGTATGAAAATTTTGAGACCATCTGAATTTTTAATGTCTATTTTTTAATTAAAATTTATTATTTAGGTTATTCAAATACTGGCATGTGGCCTATTGAATTTTTAACGATGGCCTTTTTTGGGTTATTTCTATATGACATTACATTTAGTATTTCCAATTAAAGTGATTTCACATTTCTTACCTAAATTTTACCTGTTTTTTTTTTTTATTTTACACCAGGTGGTTGTGAGAGCTTTGATAGCAACAACTTTACCGGCTTTGAATGTGTTTCTGGTCTGCCTTTTGATCTGGCTGGCTTTTAGCATCATGGGAGTACACTTATTTGCTGGCAAGTTCTATGAATGCATTGACCCAACAAGTGGAGAAAGGTTTCCTATATCTGAAGTCATGAATAAGAGTCAGTGCGAAAGCCTTGTGTTTAATGAATCCATGCCATGGGAGAATGCAAAACTGAACTTTGATAATGTTGGAAACGGTTTCCTTTCACTGCTTCAAGTGGTAAGTTCACTTCTGATTTTTTAAAATAGATGTTTTTATTTGCTCATTCATATTATAGGTGGAAATAAAGAACAAAATGTGGTTGAGTACTAGAATTGGTTATAACATATTTTAGCAATTATTAGTAGATATGGGAAATGCTATACCAGCCTTGTTTGGAAACACAGACACTGCTCTGCTGGGAGAAGGAAGTACAGAGGAAGGTAGGATTGACAGGGAAGATGGCAGGTACTGGAAACCTATTTCTACTTCTGTTGTCATTGTTAAGGTAATAGGTTCACAATTTTTGGTCCAGCTCAGGGTACTGTTGTTTTATTTCTACTTAGTGCTATGGCTCCTCAGTCACCCAACATCTAACAGAAATGAGGAGATAAATAGTTCATTCTTGTCTTACCTCCCCCGTAGAAAAGCACATGTGTAGCAGTATAGTAAAAATGACACTTGGGCAGCATGTATTTATTTACAATTTATCTATATACCTCTTTCTATTTCTACTATCTTACAGTATTTTGTTATCAACTACAATTAAGCTACTACAATGAAGCTAAGTGGTTTTAAATTCGTGTTAATAGACAATATAAAATGCAATAATGAAAATTATAAAGGTCTCAGTTACATGGTATATTAAAATGTGGTCAGCCTTACTAATCAAGTTTTACTATATTAATAACAAATTGAGTTTTACATTTTATTTGCCATAAGAATTAAATACATGCCATTTTTACAGGCAACGTTTAATGGATGGATCACTATTATGAATTCAGCAGTTGATTCTATTGGTGTAAGTACAATATCATCTTAGAGCCATTGTGAAGGTTCAAGGCAAAGTTATTTTCTCAATTCAAGAAAAGGGTAACAACAATAACAGAATAAATAACATGATGAAATCAAATGCTTATGCTAGAAAGAAATTAAATACATTTGAGATTGACTCTGTCACTGAAAATGAAATCCTCCCAGTACTATGCACAGTGGTTGAAGCCCAGTAGGCCCATTTGAAGGATTATCTGACTTCATTACAATTATTAAACCAATGCAGCAAACTTTAAAATCCAAGTAAACAAAGCGATAATGCCACTTCACCAAAGAACAAAGTGGAAACATTACCTCATGTAGAATTGTTGGTTTTTCTTGTTGTAAACTGCTTTATAAATTATATGTTTTAAAAACTTGGTATACCAATATTCTGCTTATGTTTTCCACTTTTTAATTTATTCTTCTTTTTAAAGATTTTGCTTTTTAGAGCTGTTTTAGGTTTACAACAAAATTGGGAGGGAGGTATAGAGATTTCCCATATACCCACTGTCCCCACACATGCATTGCCTATTATCAACGCCACTCACCAGAATGGGGCACATTTTCACCAAGGATGGACCTACATTGACACGTCATAATCACCCAAAGTCCATAGTTTACCTTAAGGTTCACTTGTTGTTATACATTATATGGGTTTGGACAAATGTGTAATGACATATAACTATCATTATAATATCATAAAGAATATTTTCTGTATGCCCTAAATCTGTTATGCCCTAAGAAATCTGCTATGCCCTACCTTATTTTGCTTATTTTTTAACTTAACTTTTAGGTAAATAGGCAACCTAATTTTGAAGAGAACATCTACATGTATTGTTACTTTATCAACTTCATTATTATTGGATTATTTCTTCCTTTGAGTATGCTGATTGGTGTTATTATTGCTAATTTCAACGTGCATAAAATAAAGATAAGTACAAATATTTTTTGTTCACTAGTGCTTGAGAAAATCAAGCACATTTATAAAAATGTCCTCCTTCAAATAATTAGTTTGGGATTCAGCTAGATATCATTTTTGTTTGGTACTTAGCTAAAAAAAGTAAGTTGATATTTTTGCATATTGACAAATTTTGTTAAAGTGTTCATCTTTACATTGTTTTCTTTTTTTTTTTTTTAAGATTTTATTCATTTGTCAGAGAGAGAAAGGGGGAGAGAGCGAGCACAGGCAGACAGAATGGCAGGCAGAGGCAGAGGGAGAAGCAGGCTCCCTGCCAAGCAAGGAGCCGATGTGGGACTCGATCCCAGGACGCTGGGATCATGACCTGAACTGAAGGCAGCTGCTTAACCAACTGAGCCACCCAGGCGTCCCTACATTGTTTTCTATATTCAAATGTAAATGGGCAAGTTTAAAGGCTTAAAGTTACAAGTGTTTCTATATATATGTTTGTAAAAAATGACATGCTGACAAACAAGTAATATTGTGGTATGTCTGCACAAAAATGTAAAGAATTTCAAGAAAAATAAGCTACACATTTTTACTCTCTGATATGTTCACAACTTCAGAGTCATAACCAACATAGACATCTTTGTCAGTACAGTAGGTTTTCCAGCTAGACATAGAGAGAATCCTAAATATATGACCCAAATAGGAGTGCTTGAAAAGAGTAGGAAACAATTCAGAGACAGAAGCAAACATCCAACTGACACCATCTCTAACAAGATTTCCTTCAGGGCTTCTACAAATGCAAATGCCTCAAAAGTCCTTTAATTCTGCTTATTTTAACCACAGACATCTACTCTCTGGAGGTGTAGGGAAACCTTCTAAAAAGTTGAAGAAAAGAATAGTCTAGTTTTGAAATTCTATTTTGTCCATGTCATCAAAGTTCAGCCACGTGCAGACTCTGGTAAACAAACCACCCAGTCTCTGCTAATCAAATGGGATTAGGAGAACAGTGTTCAACTACGCATCTGATAGATTCTTCAGCTTCTTGGGACTTCAGCCCAATGGGATAACATCCTAGGATTTGCTTCTGGACTTTAAATTCATGACTCTCATCTAATTTAAGTGACTGAGTCCTGACTTAGGGCAGTAATAATTCCTAATTTTTAGATGAACACATTAACTATTTACCTCTTATTCATTTTATACATTCTGTATAAGATACTAAAATTAGCACTAGGAACGCAAAAATAAATAAGCTCTAGAAGGCGCTATGAAGATGTAAACACAAGGCGCTGTTGGCATAATAGTATAAAATATCATCTGATAAGCATTATTTGGAATATTAAGTAATATATGGACTTATAAAAACACATAAGTGACCAATTCTGGTTTTTTCTTGCTTATTAGAAGGTACAAACCAATTTTATCTTTAGCTTTGGAATTCAATTTTTCTTAGCAAACCTTTCCATTTTTCCCCCACTGTTTCTCCTTCGTCTCTGTTTAACATGAGGTAGGCCTCAGGAGAATGAAAAGTTGAAAAAGAGTTGACTGCCTACAAGAAAGTGCACCAGAACGTAATTGATATGTGTCATTACCCAATATTCTACATGTGTTTAGTGTGGATTTGTGTGCAAAAAGTCAGACGTAGTTAAATGTGATTTAAATCATTGCCTTATGCCCTTTGTAAATGATCAAATCAGTAATTACCAACCTTTCCAAAATGCCTATTAATGATAAGGTAAAATTTAGATTCAGTGTGATTTTAATATCTTTTTCTTCATTTCTTTACCAGGGAGGCTCAAATATCTTTGTAACAGTCAAACAGAAGAAACAGTCCCGTGCACTGAGAAGGCTGTTGTGTGAGGAGTCTCAGAAAACAATCCGGCGCCCAGGAGTAAGTTTCTTCTGTATATTCTCTTTTAAAAATGAAAACATGTTTTTGAAATTCTTCACAAATGCTTTGGTAAAATTTAAAAATATGTTCCTTAACAAAGTTTGGATGGTCTTTTTTTTTTTTTTTTTTTTTTTTTTTTTACTGCATACACTAAAATTATAGTTTGGTAAAAACTTGGGCCCTCACTTTCTTTCCTGTTTATGCTAGAAGGGAAATTATAATTCTGCAGACAATATGTGTGTATATATAAGCTATTAATAAGGCCACTATGCCTTTCTTTTTTTCATCCACAGAATAAATTCCAAGGATTCGTCTTTGACTTGGTAACAAGTGAAGTTTTTAATGCCATCATTATGGCTCTTATCTGTTTTCAAGCAATAACTATTATGATACAAAGTGATGAACAGAGTCAAAATATGAACATTGCTCTCTGCTGGATTAACTTAGTTCTTATTATACTATACACTGGAGAATGTGTACTGAAGCTCATTGCTTTCCACTGTAACTATTTCACCATTGGATGGAACATTTTTGATTTTATGGTGGTCATTTTCTCTGTTATAGGTAAGATTTTTAGTCAATTTTCTTTTATAATAATACTAATTCAGGCAAGTTCTTATACTAAATGTGTCCTCAGATACAGACAAAGGCAAACAGGCAAACAGAGAAGGGATCCTTCTTATTCCAGTAGGAATTTTTGCATTCATACATGTATACACACTTGACAGCTATAAGATATTCAAAATACTTGTTGAATTAGTACATACTCTTTACTTCAGAGGTCACCTTTTCAGTGTATCCCATACAGAATTTTCTAGGATGGCTCTAGAAGGAGATTTATGTCTTAGCATGATATAACCTTTCACGGTCCCTATTCTTTTTTCTCTAATTTCTAAAACTGTTTACAACTTTCATAGCACTAGAGTGTTAGGCTTTAATGAATTTGTCGCCAGTTTTCTCTTACCCTGGGGACCTCAGTCTTTTATTTAACAAATATATTTGATTATCCCCTTTGTGAATACACATTATGCTGTATGCAAAGAATCCAGTAGTAAACAAGGTAGGCATAATCCCTGTATGCACATAGTTGACAGCCTAGTAAGGGATAGAGATGATTAAATAGTACATATATAATGTTGTGCTATTAAGGTGATAAGGGAAAAAGCACAGGGTGTTACAGTGGCACAAAAGAGTGAGGGGAACCTAACAGCAAGTAAAGGTCAGAGGAAATTGCATGGAGGAAGCAAAATTTAAACTGAAACTTATTGGATACAGGGGTAGCCAAGTAAAGAATCTAAGATAAAAATGTTTTAGGCAGGGAAAAGTTTATTTTCTGCCTCCCTATAAGACACATACTAGAATGTAAACTCCACAAGAGATAATATTTAAATGTTAACGGTGTCAAACATATTCTATATAATCAATAGGGAAAATGGGGACAAACTATCTGCCCACTTGTGCTTCCAGAAAATTCAACCTATTCATTTGGTGGTAGAAGCAGTCTGCCTATTGATAGACAAGCACAAGAAGCTTGAAAGCAATGTACATAAAAGCAGGAAGGGGCTGATAGGAAGAAAATAGAGGAATATGGAATTAAAAAGCCATTTGGGAATAAGGTGAGAGTTACTGAATCAGAGATCTCGAAGAAGAGGAAAGCACAAAGGAAAAGCTATTTGATTTTGAAATCTCAGAAGGTGAAGAATCCTGTGTCCAGAATGTGGCCGTCACTGCCTATGACTAAAGTAAAATAATGGAGATTATCGCAGTTAAGAAAGTCAAAGAAGAAGAAACTGACCTTTCAATGAGTTGTTGATGGTGGATGTTGGGGTGGAAAGGGCAACAGTGAACCAAGTACTAGTAAGTCTCCAATGAGTGTGAATGAGAAGGAATAAGTAGATCATAGAGCCAAGAAATGGTAGGCAATAGTATATAGTTCAGTGGCATGATCCACAATGTGTCAGGAGAGAAATATTTTTTTTCTTTATAAAATTGACTTAAAGTATCTAGAAATCACATTGGAAAGAATGAAAGATGCTTGGTAATTCCATTTTTCAACCCCAAGAAATACGGTGTGGGAAGAAAGAGCTGTCTGCAGTTGACAATGTTACAAGGGAAATAGTATCCTTAAGATAAAGTCAGATTTTAGACAAGAAAGGAAGTACAGAAAATGGAGTGATGAGGATGTAGAAAAAATTGTCTACAATTAAATGGGGATAGGTCTGGCATAATGGAAGAATTTGGAAGATTGTGAGAAGTGACAATTTGAGTCAGGGTAGAAGATTCACTCTAACAAAGTGGAGATGAAGATATAGGTAAGATAAAATGTCAGAGAGAATGTTGTCATCGACAATGACCAAATTGAAGGGAAATATGAGACATAGTCCTTCCAGATTCAACAAACATACCATCTCAATTAGAAGCTTCATGGGATTCTCTCCTCCCCACCTTTCAACTCTAAAAAAACCTCATTGTCTCCAGTACTTCCAGAGAACATATGTCTATACTTTTAGGGTAATTGTAACTTTACCTTGTTTTATAGTGGTAGCTCTTACTTCCATAGTTCCCTCATCCAACCACAACTGCTACCAAAAAAGTTCTAGGCCAGGACTCATTTACTTAATTCCATTTAAAACTGCTGAGGACCCAAATACTATTTATGAAATAAATAAATTAAACTATAATCTGTGAATCACGGAATGCCAAACATTTTTGTAATTATATTGATCACCTAAGTCTTTCTACCTTGCATGACAATAACTTTAAATATCTACTTCTATTTTCTAGATTATAAGATCTTTAAGGACAAAAGTCAAGTCGTTCATCTTTGCATATTTGCATGACACCTTTATTAGATATCCAGTAAAGCCTGGATTGAACTCTTTAACAACTACCACCAGAAAAAAACACGACTAATGTTCTATATTATGGAATCATGCCATTTGTGATTCCAGAAATAATTGACCTATAGTACTCTTAAAATGATGTGCAAATAGTTCTCTTCCAGATTTTGGTAGATACCCTGAAAATTGCCACAGTTAGTGTTTGAGTAATCCCCACTTTCAATATGTTCTGTTATTTGGGAAGGATTAATAAAATGATCTTAACATATAGAAAAAAATGATATAATAGTAATTGAAATAATAGATAGTTGAAATAAATAATTGAAATAATAAATGAAATAAAACAATTTATATTTCTCTAAATATAATCATATCTAAATAACTTTATTACCTGTTTTATCTTCTCCCACACCAAGAACTAGTTCTGCCTATAACAGTAGGATACTACCTTGTGTCTCCTTCCATTATGGAACTGATACGACTCTCACGGATTATCCACATCCTGCGTCCTGGGAAAGGACCAAAGGTATTCCATGATCTGCTACTCCCTTTGATGCTGTCTCTACCAGCATTGTTGAACATCAGTCTTCTCATCTTCCTGGTCATGTTTGTCTATGCCATCTTTGGAATGTACAATTTTGCCTATGTTAAAAAGGAAGCTGGAATTAATGATGTGTCCAACTTTGAAACTTTTGGCAGCAGTATGCTCTGTCTTTTCCAAGTTACAATATTTGCTGGCTGGGATGGGATGCTCAATGCAATTTTCAACAGTAAATGGTCTGACTGTGATCCTGATAAAATTAACCCTGGGACTCAGGTTAGGGGAGATTGTGGCAACCCCTTTGTTGGAATTATTTATTTTGTCAGTTACATCCTCATATCATGGCTGATCATAGTAAACATGTACATTGTTGTTGTCATGGAATTTTTAAATATTGCTTCTAAAAAAAAAGCCAAGACATTAAGTGAAGATGATTTTAGGAAATTCTTCCAGGTATGGAAGCGGTTTGATCCTGATAGGACCCAGTATATAGACTCTAGCAGGCTTTCAGACTTTGCAGCTGCCCTTGACCCTCCTCTTTTTATGGCAAAACCAAACAAGGGGCAGCTCGTTGCCATGGATCTTCCCATGGCTGCTGGGGACAGAATTCATTGCCTTGACATCTTACTTGCTTTAACAAAGCGAGTTATGGGTAAAGATGTGAGGATGGAGAAAATGATTTCAGAGATGGAATCAGGGTTTGTGTTAGCCAACCCTTTTAAGATCACATATGAGCCAATTACTACTACTTTGAAACGAAAACAAGAGGCAGTCTCAGCAACCATAATTCAACGTGCTTATAAAAGTTACCGCTTGAGGCAAAATGACAAAAATACATCAGATATTCATATGATAGATGATGACAAGGAAGTTCAAGCTACCACAGAAAAAGCCTATTTTGACAAAGCTGAGGAAAAGTCAACAATTCAAAGCCAAATCTAATCCCACTTACCACATTTTAATCTTCTTCATGTTCTAAAAATGTCAGAAGTTTGAATCAGAAATAATAACCAAGATCAGAGAAGTCAAGAGTTTACTTATCAACTGTTTACAATCCATGGAAGTTAAGCTTATGTTCATAAGACTCCATGTCAAGTTTGCTTTTTACCTTTGTATATCCAGTGTAACCAAGACAACCCCTTAAAAATCACTTCAGTGAGTTAAAATGGCTTACAATTGCCATTTGATAATCCAATGCTTGTTTTCTCTCTCTGGCTTTTATGGTATGTGCTTCTTCTAGAGGACTGGGAGGTGATAGTAGAGATTGGTAGCAAAAGGAGCTTCCTTGTATATTTTATGTCTACTTTATGGGTTTTAAGTCACTGTTAGTAGGACTTAGTTACAAATAAACAAGTACAATAAGTACTTTCTTAAGGTGGGATGGTGTTAAAAAATAACAGTGTTACAGGCCATTAAATCATAAACTTGCCTACACAGATGCCAACTGGGGAAGAGAAAAAGGCTATTCTTAGAAAGTTCCTTTGAGATCAACCACAGATATTCTTAGGCTGATCCAAACCATGTTTGGTTGACCGGAGCCTTGGTTTTCGTTTTTATTTTCTTTTATTTTTGGTACTGGGAATTCATATTCTTTGATTGTTTCTGGATTCCTGGTTTTTCATCTCTTTGGCTAGTTCTACCTAAGCTCTAGCTCTTCAACAGAATGAGTTCGGAGAGTAAGAAGCATAAAGATAACTATAATTATTGCCTACATTTTCCTCATTTTTTTCACATTTATACTTTTTCTAAGTATACATCTACTAAAATGATATATATAGAAACTGTTAGTAGACTCCTGTATTATCTTATCATATTTACCATTTATCAGTGATGTAACATTGAGTAGTATGATCTGGTAAATGAAAGTCATAATATGATTTAGAAGAGTCAAGGGTTGCCATTATCTCTAGGGATTTTCACAGAGTCTTCATGCTTACTTGGGAAACTGTGTCCACTTTGAAATAGTTTCCACTGTACTTTGTGGTTCTCTATAACTCAGAGAAAGAAAATGACCACTGAAACTGTGAGGAACCTGAATAGGAGATGGAAGTGTAAGTTTGTTGGTGGTGGTGTTATGTAAGATTAGTATATACAAATTAGTTTTCACTTCCTCATTTATCTTTCTAAGTTTGTTTTTGTTGTTTTTAATCCATCACACACACCTCCTATAAAAGGGTTTGCGTTTGAAAAACTTAAAAACCATAAATATTAATTTTCACTATTGAAATTGTATTTAAAAGGTAGACACAAGTAGTTGGTCTTTGACATAATCACAAAAATGTAGCTACTTGTATCCATGTAGTTTGAGATTCTGATACTTGTTCCCTTTGTATGAAGATTGATTTCAATGTGCCTACAAAACCCTAAAGGATTTGGAAAGAAAATATGTATACTGTTGACTTAAATGGCAAACTTCAAATATGTTGTATGACATTCAATGTCACTTAAATGTCAGTAATTGTATTTTATTATGAATGCATGATCTTGAGCCTTAACTACTATAGCCTATTTCTGCCCCTCAGAAATGTATTAACCTGACCAAGATGCCTTTGGGGGAACCCTTAAGTAAATGTAATTTCAGGGTTCTGTTTCTCTCTATAAGTGTTCCTTCCCTTTCTCCTCCCGTTCTTCATCATGTGATGGGGACCAGTGAGGAACTAGTGTTAACTTGGTGACATGGTGACAGCTGGTGCTTGATCTAAATTTTTTAGTTTTCTATTTCTTAGAAATGCTTTAATGTAGAAACTGCTTCAGATATTTAAACTTAACCTTAACTTGCTTCTGTAAATTCAAGACCATTAACTGATTTTAGTTTGAAAACTGTATCTTTTACTTGTAAACCATGTTTGCCACTAACCTTCCAAAAACTGTGTAATGAATTATTTTTAACAAAGTCTTACAATATATTCTACTTTTTAGAAACTATAGAAAATAATAAATACGACCTGTTAACTACAGTAAACTTTGGTTTTTTGTTTGTTTGTTTGTTTGTTTTTTAATAAGTCAGCTTGTCTATTTTGTATGGTAGGAACTTTTTCAAATGAGCCTAATCACATTAAAGCTTACTCATTCAGGCTCAAAATTCAAAGCTGTGCTTCCTTTGGATTCAAAAAATTTTGTAAAATAATTGTTAGTAAGCTTAACAGAGACCTTTACACACTGACAAAATTTACAAAGTAATCCTCCTATCAAAGGCATTAGTTTTTTAGATATATATCTCAGTATTACTTGGAATTTGCTTTATGGAGGATAATGCTGAATTTAAATTGATTGTTGTGCTTCTTTAAAAAATTTCTTTCTATACCTTTTAATAAATATAATGAATATACTTTGAAATGGTTTTTAAAGATATTGAAAATAGCTACCATTTATTGAGCAGACTATTATGCCCCTCCTTGCTCCAAGCATTTATCATGCCTGAACGCGGCATTCACAACTCATGAAGAAATGATAATTTTCATTTTATAGCTGAGCAAAATAGACTTAGAATGGTTATAAGAGCTTCTATATGGCACAGAACTTGTAAGCAATGAGACCAGAACCTCAAACCAGGTCTAATTTCAGAGCCTTAATATTTGACTCCTATGTACAATACTGTCTAGGAATAAGTGACCTAGTTAAAGGCAGAAAAAGTTTAAGATGAAATAAGTTGTTGAAGAGAGATAAGTTCTCTCTCTCTCTCTCTCACCTTTCCCCTCTCTCTTTCTCAATCTCTCTTTTGGTGGAGGGAATTTTAAAAGTAGAGCCAACCCTTGGAAAAAAGAAAGACACAAGGAATAAAACAATAGAAGTTTTTCATTCAATAGGTATTATATGCTAGATACTGATGTAAACCCAGAACTGGTATACATACTCATTCATACTTACATACATAAAACATACATACATACAGTTGAGACTAGAGAACTTGCTGACTACTGAGAGAAAACAGCTAATAATAATACCTGGTAATTTGTAAATATTGGTGTAAACTGCAGCATGTATTCAGGAAAGAAGATGGGTTCTACATTGAAAATTATAGGTGAAGTTAGTAAAGTGGGCCCTGGAAGATAAAGAAAGATTTTATCAATTAGAGAAGAAGGTAACCATAGTCAACAGAGACATTTTTAAGAAAAGGAGTTCATACAGAGATGAACTCCTGAGCTTTTGGTTCCGAGCTTTTGGTTCTTCAGGCTAGACTATAAAGAAAAAGAAGAATTAAAGATGGGATAAAACATCTACCCCAGAGATTGGATGGAAAATTAGAGCAGAATACTTTGAGAACCCTGATCCCTTCCCAGTCCTTTGGTTAATTTCCCTTAACTGTTCTTTGCAGTGATTCTAGGTCCACATTCTAATTCTAACAGTTAATGAAGAGCACCAGTTCGTGAATGAGTCTTCACTCTCCGGGGGACTTTCATCCTTTATGTTAGAAAACCTAACACTGTCAGGGTCAGACACTTAACTCCTCTCCTTATCTGTAAGTGAATCTCTTATCTTCATTGACTTCAAAAGCACATATGAGCTCAAAGTATTTTCTCTCAATTCCAGCTAGTTTATGAACCATCCTGATGGTACAACACCCCTAGTCCTGGATTCTAAATCTACATTGCTGCTTCCTGACGGTGCACGGGAGAAGAATGAGGCACAAACAAGTCGGCTGCAAGAGAAAGGGAGTCGGGGGCAACAGTAGAAAATACTGTTGCCCCCGAACAACTCCTCAGTCCTGCTTTTGTTAGATATAGACAGTAATCAACAAAAGAGCCAAAGAAGGAGGGCAAAATACGTCTGGTCAAGCAGTATAAAGTTTATAGTCGAGCAGGCACATAAGCACATTCAGAGGACTTATCTAATTAGCCACAGGTGCTCTTGGCGGGGGGGCTGGGAGGGTGCGTGGGGGAGGATAACAGAAAACTGAAGCAGGCGGCATTCTGCCCTGAGCTAGCTGGGCTTCCCCAGCTGCTCTGCTTCAAGGCCGTATATCGTCCTCTCCCCCAGAGACCTGTTGCCAGTATGTGTTTTTCTTGAGGCTATATCTAAACGTGCTTGGTAACTAGTAAAATTTCCCGTGGGTTATATTTTAAGTAATACATTGTTCTGAGGGACAGTTACACTACATCACATGAGAGTAACTTCTTAAAATGATGCATAAATTCAGAGTTCCCAGTCATGTAAAATCTCATCATCATTCTTCCCATTCTTTTCTCCTTCCCATTTTTGTTTTCGTGAGATTCTACTGAACACCTAGGGATTAGACACAACAGTTTAGGGATAAATAAGGTCAACTTTATCCTTAAAAAGGTAGTAGTGAGGGTTTTACAGAGAAGCAAAACTAATAGAACACCCATGTTTGCCCCACTATCCAAAAGTAGAGTGTTCCTATAAATCTTTTATAAACTGAAATGACGTAAAGTGAAGAAGTAATTACCACTAATTTATATGGAAAAAAAACCCCAAAACTCTATCATTCCAAAGCCCAAAAAATAACCTTTGAGCTTTTTTAGATCTTTGTGTATCTAACGGATACACAAGATATTTCAAACAAAGTGTGGATGCTCACAAATACAATTCAAAGGTATGGAAGTTTGATGTTGAGGTGCTGAATATGGCTCTAGAGAAGGAGCTTGGTGCAGCCACACTTGCTGCCTGGATGACAGCTTATGGCAAAACAAACACCATTTTCACTTTTCCTTTCATTTTTTATTTCCTTTCTTCTTTTCATAAAAGTGAAAATCCTCTTTGGATTTCTTTTGGTTAGCAAGAACAGATACTCATGTAGGTCTTTTGTAAAAGCAAACTGGTGCAACTCAAACTTTAGAAAAGCAAGGGATACCTGTATCGATTTATAAGAGGAAATTTACTATTACAGGAAATGTTTCCCAGGATTACAGAGGCTGAGGTATGCGACGATATACCGTGTGCAAGCTGGAGAATCAGGAAAGTCAGTGGTATAATTCAATCCAGATCCTAAGGCCTGAGAACAAGGGGAGTCATGGTGTATCTCTTACAAGATGGAGGCCAAAGAATGTGGGGAGAGGCACTGGTGTAAGACTTGGAAGTAATCTTAAGACCCAGGAAAAAGGAACTCCAATGTCCAGTGCAAGAGAAGATGAATGTCCTAGCTCAAGGACAAAGAAAGAGAACTTACCCTTTCTCCATCTTTTGGTTCCATTCAAGCTCCCAATGAGTTGGATGATGCTTGCCCACATTGGTGAGGGCAGTCTTCTTTTTTTTCATCCTTTTACTTTTAACAGATAGATGTCATTGGATTTGAAGCAAGTTTCTTGTAGGTAGTATATAGCTGGGTCACACTTTTTAATCCACTTTTATTGATGTATTTTGACCATTTACATTCAAGATAATTATTAATATGTTAGCTCTTAAGGTTTCTATTTATTATTTGTTTTCTATTTGTTTCTTCCGGTCTCATCTCTCTATTTCTGATTTCTCTGTTTCTCTTTTCTGGCCTTCCTGCACCAAACTGGAGCATGCTTTAGGATTCCATCTAGATTTATGTATAGTGCTTTTAAATGTATCTCTTGTGTATCTTTGATAGTCATTCTGAGTATCACTAATCTCTATCTATATATGAATTATACCATTCACTAGCGTCAACATTTTACCACTTTGAGTGAAGTGTGGAAACCGCATTATTTATATTTTTTGGTCTTCCTCATTTTTAAGAACCACTGTCATGGGAATCAGATGATGCTATACTTTTTTTTAAAAGATTTATTTAGAGAGAGAGAGAGAGAGAGTACGTGCATGAGTTGGGGGCACAGGCAGAGAGAGAGGGAGAGAATTTCAAGCAGACTCCATGCTGAGCATGGAGCCTGTCACAGGGCTTGATTTCATGACACTTAGATCACAATCTGAGCTGAAATCAAGAATCAAATGCTTAACTGACTGAGCCACCTAGGTACCTGTGGTGATATAATTTTTGTTCCAATCATCAAATATGGTTTTAAAACTCACGAGGAAGTGAATGGTTCTTCAAACACACCCATATTTCTGCTCTTTGCGTTATTCCTTCGTCCTTCCTGATGCTCCAATACTTTCTTTTATCAGTTCCTTTCTGTTTGAAGAATTCTGTTTAGCCAATCTTTAAGAAGATATTCTATTTTTCTTTAATATTTTTATACTTACGTGTTGAAATAATAACATTTTTGATACATTGGGTTAAATAAAATGTAACTACTAAATTTTAAAAAAGAATATGTGTGCTAGTAATAAATTCTTTTAGCTCTTTTTTTTTCTGAACATATTTTTATTTCTTTCATTCCTCAAGTAAGGATTCACAGAATACAGAATTTGTAACTGACAGTTCTTTTACTTCAGCACTTGAAAAATATCGTACCACTTTCTTCTGGTTTCTATGACTTCAGATTTGAGATCCATTATCATTTGAATTGGTATTTCCTTGCGGGTAATACTCATTTCCCTCTAGTTGTTTTCAAGAATTTTTTTGTGTTTATTTTTCAAAAATTTTAACTGTGGTGTATCTTTGGCATGGACTTCTTTGTGTTTATCCTGCTCAGTATTTACTCAGCTTCTTGGAATTACAGGTTTGTGTCTTTTACCAAATTTAGGACATTTTCAGCCAATACATCTTCAAACAACTTTTCAGCCCCCCTCTTTTCTACTTTTCTTCTGGGATTGTGTTGACATAAATGATGACTCTTCTGTTATTGTCTCGTAGGTCCCGGAGGCTCTGTTCATTGTTTTCCCAATTGTTTTTTTTTCCTTCTCTGTTGTTCAGATTGGATGAATTCTATTGTTCTATACTCAAGTTCACTGGTTTTCTACTGTCATCTTCATTCTATTCTATTGAGCCGTCTATTCAGTTTTTTATTTCTGTTTTTGTATTTTCCAATTCCGTAGCCCATTTGGTTTTTTCTTTAGAGATTTTCTGGTTTTTGTTTCAGGAGACTTTATAATTGATTGTTGAAGCATTGTTAAAATGGATACCTTTAAGTATTTTTCAGATAAGTTTGACATCTGATTCACCTCAGTATTGTGTCAGCTAATTGTCTTTTTTCCTTCAAGGTGAGATTTTCTTAGTTGTTAGTATGTTGAATGATATATATATTTTTTTCATCATACTCAGGGAATTTGTCTACTATGGTGGGAAATACTAGATCCTATTTAAGTCTTTCATTTAGCAGGTAGTCACACTATTTAGGTTTAACTCCAAGGACTTAATTCATTTTTGTGAGCTGTGATTCCCTGGTGGCTTAATTTTTCAGAAGCTTTGTGATCTTTTGATTACAAAGATGTGATCACAAAGATGTGATCTTCTGATCTTCTTGGTTTATCTGGTGTGGCTTGGACTCCCACTGGTTTCTGTTGGTGCTGCCTAAGAGACTGGAGGAAATTTCCACAGGTCAGGCAACCTGGTTTTTCTCGGTGGTGGTAGGGGAAAGAGGTGGATCCTCCTATTTACAGCTCATGAGAAAAAGAAGATCCCTGAAGCAGGCTGCTTGTGGCTACATCCACCTTGCTGGGTCTACACATCCATCACAGTGTCTTTGGACAAGAAAGGAGAGGCTTGGGCAAATCTCTGGATCAGAGAGAGACTTTCTGGATCAAAAAGCCTTTCTGGATTAGGCCATGTGCTGCAGCTTGGTCTCTCTTTGCCAGTTCCATCCACTTGCTCCACCAGAAAAAGAGCATCTCAGGCCCAGCAGAAAAAGAAAGTTCTTCCTCAGTCACCGTCTTTTTCGTAGGGTCCTCAAGAAATTCTTGTCAGTAGTACAGGCTTATCTAATGTTGCCGGAGAGACTCTCTCAAGCTTCAGGGGAAGAATAGGCCTACCTGAGACTACCTTCTATTTTTAGATCAAGGGTGGGTGGACTTCTGCTGTTGGATTTTGGGATGCAAGATGCCTTTCACTGCACTGTATCTCCAGTTGTGTGTGTGTTCGAGCCAGCTTGCTTTCCTTTTACCACCTTTAGGGTCCTTTTTGTTTGTGTTTTGTGCCATTCCTGGTTGTTTTTAGCAGAAAAGAGCAGAGAAAATATGGTTTATGATATCTCATCTCAACCCAAAGTCTCATAATATATTTTTTAAAGGTCGGTTGAAACTGTTAAAGGAAAAGTAAGTTAATGTAGAATATTTCATTTTCCAATATCACATAAATGAGACATCACTTTAATTGGACAATTATGTAAATATACTATTAGTGTAAATACTAAAAATGACTAAAATACTATGAAATTAGTACTAGATACTAAATATTTGAAGTAGTGTGAAATTATATTGCCACTTATCGAGGTGCTTAGAATTATCATTATTAACAAGCATTACTATTTAACACAAAGAATATTGGTAATAAAAATTTAATTAAGCCATCAAAACTTATGATCAATTTTTTTTGCATGGATAAATCCTAACATAGAACAGTGGTTCTCAAAATGTGCTCCTCCGAGGTGTCTGGGTGGCTCAGTCCGTTAAGCATCTGACTCCTCATTTCTGCTCAGGTCATGACCTTAGGTTCATGAGATGGAGCTCACACTAGGTGTGGAACCTGCCTAAGATTCTCTCCCCTGCCCCCGCACCTCTCCCACTCAAATAAATTAAAAAATATTTTAAAAAATTGATGTATCAGCTGTCCTGGATATCTACCCTATGCTCCACCAAAACCACTCTCCTTTCTTCTCTTTGCTCTGCTCTTAGAGACTCACTTACAACATCTGCTTCAGGGGAGGAATAGGCCTACCTGAGACTACCTTCTATTTTTAGATCAAGGTGGGGTGGACTTCTGCTGTTGGATGTTGGGATGCAAGATGCCTTTCACTGCACTGTATCTCCAGTGTTGAGGACACTGATTTCTGGTTGTGTTTCGCCAATAAAAAGCACCAGGAAAAAAAAAAAAAAAAAAGCACCAGAAAAAAAGTGCTTTCTCCTTCCTCGATTACTGTGTTTCATTTCTGTTCTTTGCCTGTGACCATACCTTCTGTGACTTTCTTACAGTTAATATCTATTCTTTAGAGATTTCTGGTAACTATGCTGCCTGCCCCATCCCCTTCACGCCTAGAAGCAGAATTTCTTGATTTCTCCTTACACATTACCCACACCTTTTATAAGCCCATTTGCTGAACTCTCCACAAATTATTTCCTTGTACTATGACTTTCTTCCGTAATAAGAGCTTATCCTTGATCCATATACCAACTAAACTTTGGCCTTTTGTGGTTTTTGAGACTTTAAAAGAACTCAAATCCTATCTCCTATAATAATTTCGGCCAGAGAAAGTTTGCATCTCATTTCTCTTCGATAAGCCAAAGCAAAAAGAGAAAAGAGAGAAAGTGAGTGAGAAGGGAGAGAGGGAGGGAGGAAGGGAGAAAGAAAGAAAAAGAAGAACGAACGAACGAAAGAAATGTTATTACATGCTACAATACTTGTGTTTTATCATTATTTGTTTATGTTCAAGTATAATTAATATAGTTTTTTATTAGTTTCAGGAAAAGGGTAAAATACAGGGTAAAAAAATTTGAATTATATCAAATATCTTAAAATATACAAGATCTTTTTGTGTTAAATTCTTACACTGATAAGGAAAATCTGTGTTCTGAGGTGGCTGACCAATCCAGCAGGGGAATCCCAGTCCCTGCCCCAGGGCCATTCCAGGCTTTTCCCTAGCCCTACCGGCCACAGCCACAAGAGTGGCACAGGTATGGAAGTAAAAATGTATAAAATAGCACCTTTGTGTTCGGGTCTCAGACCTTGAGAGATTACTCTCTTCTGGGCCTGCTAGCATGAAATAAATCTCCGATCCTCCAAGGCCTACAAGTGCTGCTTGGTTTTTGGGTTTTTGGGTTTTTTTTTTTTTTTTTTTGGGCTAGGATCCAGTCTGTGTTCCGTAACAATACCATAACCTGTCTTATCTGTTGCCAAAAGCCAAGTTACAAGGTTTTGTGCTTAAATACAAAAACAAAATAAAATACAGGCTCTCTGGCCTCTAAAAATTATAATCTAGCCCAACAGACCATGAAAAAAGGGCATAAAACAAAAGTAGTATATGCTACAACCCAAATTATTAGTAGGTAAAGGTACAACAGATGCTAATGTGATGTGATCATGGGACTTGGCCTAGCCTTTGACCACACACTAATAGTCTGCCCATGATATAAACAAACAACACTTTCACTAGTTTCAGCCCAGTTCTTCCTTTCTTGCTTCAAGTCTCAATTGTTTGAATCCCCTGCCTAGAAAATCAACTTTTTGCTGCCACAACCTAGCCTGAGCACTTGGAAATCCATCACCAAGGATACTGAGTCTTACTGTTCTCAAAGCTTCCAGTCTATCCAGCAGAAACAGAGATAGTGACCTCCCCGAACTGCAGACAGCTCAAGGCATGGCAATGAAAATTGTTCAATAAATTTATTCTACGTATAAGCATTAGACGAGATAAAGGTTTAAGTCACTGTTAAGAGGACTCTAAGTATGTAAAAAATGACTATTAGTCCCTCCAAATTTATTCTCCCCTTCTTCTATGGTAATAGCATTCTTAATTATTAGCTAAGCACAGCCTTCTAGAATAAATACTACATTTTACAACCTCTTTTTCCAGGGAAGGCTGACAACATAACTGAATTCTCTTCTTTTATATTTCTTTCCACCAACTGGAACCTGGGTGAAGAGATGGGTCAACAGTAACGAAACAAGTAAGGCCAATAATCAATGAATGATAAACAACAAGATAGAAGTGCCTGGTTCAGATAATCATAAAATAGTAGCAATTAGATCACATTTTGTTTCCTTTAACTAAAAAACAAACAAACAAAAAAGAACCTGTGCATCACACTGAAGTGATGTTCCAAGCTTCTTCCTTACATTTCTAGGCAAAGGTCCAAATCTTTAAAAAAAAAAAAAAAAAAAAAAATCCATGTCATTATAGCAAGATCAGATTCTCTTGCATTTAGGCCTAGAAAAATTGTTAGACAGCGGTGCTGTCAAGAGAGGAGCCATCTAACACAAGATCCCATTATAATCGACTCTGTTAGCTGTATGGCTCTTATGGGTAGTAGTTTCCAACTCTGCATTGACTTTCACTTTTGCTCAGTACAGATTTCTCCCAAATCTTAAACAACTGAATTGGAAGAAAATTATTATAAATTCATAAAATAGTGCATGGTGAGGTAGGAGCACCTTTTTGATGATGGTATGTCATGCTTTTTCAGCTTGTGAAAGAGCTATCTTTGCTTGCTAAATACATATTTCTGTTTAATTGCTCCATCAATCATGCTTATTAGTTCTGGTGAAGGAAAGTATCTGTCTCTCAACCAACTGAAACTTCTTTAGATCAAGGTGAAGTCTGGGTGCATTTAGGTCAAGCAAGTCTTGGCAACAGTATAACCAGTTTGATGAAGTAGACGTGTTGATTTATTTTCTTTCATAGCACAGAAAGTTACTAAGAGTTATCTCTAAATGTCTGCTTTTCTCCTGGACCTTAAATTATTAAATATATTGCTATGTCCTCACATTGCTTTTTGCAGAAGACACTGCATTCTTCCATTGGACACCAAGATTCTCTACTGCAGCATAACCCAAGCCAAACCAGCCATGGTTTGCTGGGGATCTCTGCTGCTACAGCATTTGAGACCCACAGGAAATGTCTCATGAATAATGCGCAGTTATAAACAGGTGACTGTATCAAGATGTCTTCACTTAATGCTATGCCCAAACACACTCTGAGGAAAGTAATTGGATACCTTCAGTAGCAATTGATCTGTACAGGAAGAAACTGATTAAAAGCTTTGCAAGGCATCGATTGCATGTGCATTAGCTTGCATTGGCTTGCATTTATTTTCTACTGAAAACCCACGTAAATTGCAACAATAACCAGAATCATAATGCTAAAGAGAAATATAAAATATTTTAAAGCCACAAATATGAAAATCCAGGCCATTCTTCCACTGCAGAGTAGGTAAGAGGCAAAATCAGCTTACCAGGAGGCCGCCTATAATTAGGTTAAGTGCTTGTGAGGCAGTGTCAAGTGTTGATGTGCTACCAAAGGAACAGCTTATAAAGTATGAATCCACTCTCCATTTTCTTACCACCAGCAACAAGAAATGTCTGCAGGCTCCAAGCACCTTCCTGGAACAGCCACCATTAATCTCCAATATGATCATGTCACCTTTTAGTTATTTTAGATGAAAAAAAAAAATGGTGGCCTTTTCCCACTCCCAATCACCGACTAGGTGTTAAACCTACAGGATAGCAGTTTGGGGGGCTATCCTCCAAACTGTTAGTTTGGAGAAAACTGATAGTTTCCTCCACCAGAACTATCAACACAATAGGCTGAAGTTCATTGCTGCTGTTATGGGCGGGGAGCGGTAGATGGTCCCCACAGCCAAGTTATATATGACAGATATAAGCCTCTTGACTTACACAACTCTTCTTTAACAAGAAGATTGAAATGTGGTACACACTCCTAACTGGATGATGAATTATTATGATCATAATCATTTATGTTTGTAAGACAGCATTGTAACGATTTTTGTCTGACTTGTTTCATTTTAAATCGTTTTAGCTCACTGGCTATGATGTTAGCCATAAATCCTTTAAAATATTAACTAGATCTGAGTAACTTCTTTCTGAGATTATAAAGCAGAGTCATTTATTTAGGTCCTCTGGAGATTCTATGCTGATCGTCTATAGGAAGCTTTATTTACATTATTCCTCTTTTATGGCTATGTTCTCCCTATCTTAATTATTCCTGCTTATCTTTGTTGGTTTAATGCGTGAAAATTAAATATGTTAATGTGGAAGAGAAAAAATATCACATTTCATGCTGTTATTAGAGTGAGGAGCTAACACTGGGGAAGAGGGATTTACTTAAGGTTATTTAAAGTCAGGATCTTATGCTTCCATTTATGAAAGATTAACTGCTGTGGGAATTGTCATCTCACTGTAAACCACAAGAAAACTTGACAAAATGTGTGAAAGAAATATTTTTAGACAGCAAGCAATAGGCAGCGCAGGATGAAATCTGACAGAAGGGGTCCTGAGACAACTAAGCTCCAGGATCCCTCCCTCTATTAAAGCCTGCTTCAGGCCTGATTTAAATACAATTCAATACCAAGCCTCAAATTCCTAAGCTAGTTTGAAAGTAATTTGGACGTGTGCCTTATTTTAAGGAATAGAATAAGATGCTGCACTCGCTAATGTAAAATTCACAATTTTCAGCATCTAATCAAAACTGTCAGACAAGGAAAGAAGCAGAAAAATTTGACTCTTATGCAGAAATAAGAAACAGACTCATTTATTATATAAATTATCAAATAAGAAGATTATAATATTAAATAGTTGTTCTAAATAGTATAACTGTGGGCGAAAATGTAAAAGAACACATGAGTTAATAAAGAAAAAAATTGAAAATACAAAAGGAATTCAAATGGAGGCCAAATGCTAGAGATTAAAATAAAATCATCGGAAATGAAGAAAAACTGGATGAGTTTAACTGCAGATTAGAAACTGCAGAAAAACTGGATGAGTTTAACTGCAGATTAGAAACTGCAGGGGTGCCTGGGTGGCTCAATGGGTTAAGCCTCTGCCTTCGGCCCAGGTCATGATCTCAGGGTCCTGGGATTGAGCCCCACATCGGGCTCTCTGCTCAGTGGGGAGCCTGCTTCTCCCTCTCTCTCTCTCTGCCTGTCTCTCTGACTACTTGTGATCTCTCTGTCAAATAAATAATATCTTAAAAAAAATTAAAACAAAACAAAACCACATAACAGATCTGTGAACTTGAATATGTTCATGATCCCAGCGTCCTGGGATTCAGCCCCACATCGGGCTCTCTGCTCAGTGGGGAGCCTGCTTCCTCCTCTCTCTTCCTGCCTGCCTCTCTGCCTCCTTGTGATCTATCTGTCAAATGAATAAATAAAATCTTAAAAAAAAAAAAAGCAAAAAAAGAAGAAAATGTATCACAGTAGTACTACAATATATAAGAACGGTCAGGGGCGCCTGGGAGGCTTAGTGGGTAAAGCCTCTGCCTTCGGCTCAGGTCATGATCTCAGGGTCGTGATCTCAGGGTCGTGGAATTGAGCCCCATATCAGGCTCTCTGCTCGGCAGGGACACTGCTTCCCCCTCTTTCTCTGCCTGCCTCTTTGCCTACTTGTGATCTCTCTCTCTCTGTCAAATTAATAAATAAAATCTTTTAATAAGAAAAAAGAAATGTCAAAGGAAGTTCTTTGAGTAAAAGGTAAATGACATCAAATTGAAATGTGGATTTAAACCATGGAATAAAGAACACTAGAGATCGTAAACGTGGATAAATATAAAATACCTATTTTCTCATTTAAATATCTTTTTAAAAACTGACTATATAACACAAAGATAATAGCAATGTATATTGTTTTTAATTCATTTATATATCATATGAAAAATTCATAAGACTAAAACATAAAGGGAAAGATTGAATAAATGGAAGTATATGAAATAAAGTTCTGAGCAGTGCTTGTGAAGTGGTGTAGTATTTGATGTTAGACTGGTAAGTTAAAGAAACACATTCTAAATTATAGAATAACCATTAAAAATATAAAACATTTATCAATGGACACATAGGTTGCCTCTATGTTTTGGCTATTGTAAATAATGCAGTAAATATAAGGATGCAAGTATCTTTTCAAATTCGTTTTTTGTTCATCTATTTGTTTTATTTATTTATTTTTTAAAAGATTTTTATTTATTTATTTGACAGATCACAAGCAGGCAGAGAGGCAGGCAGAGAGAGAGGAGGAAGCCAGCTCCCCACTGAGCAGAGAGCCCCATGCAGGGCTCGATCCCAGGACTCTGGGAGCATGACCTGAGCCGAAAGCAGAAGCTATAACCCACTGAGCACCCAGGTGCCCCATAATCTATTTGTTTTCTTCAGGAAAATACTATGAAGTACAATTCCTGGACCATAGGGTAGTTGTATTTTTAATTATTTGAGGAACCTCCATACTGTTTTCCAACATGGCAGCACTAATTTACATTCCCACCAACAAGATATACAGTGGAATATTACTTGGTCATAAACAATGGGTAGACCTAAGGGGTATTATGCTGAGTAAAATAAACAGACAGAGACAAATAACATATGATTTCACTTATATGTTGAAGCTAAAAAAAACAAAGCAAACAAACAAAGCAAAACAAAACGAAAAGAGACTCCTAAATACAGAGAACAAACTGGTGGTAGCCAGAAGGGAGAGGGATGGATAGATGAGCAAAATAGGTGACGGGGATCAAGTGATACAAACTTCTAGTTATAAAATAAATTAAGTCACATGTATGTAAAGTGTAGAATAGGGAATTAGTTAACAATATTGTAGTAATTCTGTATGGTGACAGAGGGTAACCACATTTATCATGGTGAGCATTTTGTAATGGATATTAATGTTGAATCACTACATGATACACCTGGAATTAATATAATATTGTATTTAACTATATTGCAGTTAAAAATATTTATATATCTCTCACACAAATATAAACACACAAATGCATATTATATATGTATATATGTATATATATTCTCATATCTGTGTGTGTATATGTGTGTGTGTGTGTATATATATATATACATATATATATATATCTCACAAAGAGAAGGCTAATAAGCTAATATAGGGGAGATAATGGCATCTTAAAAAGTTGTAAAATAGGGGCGCCTGGGTGGCTCAGTCAGTTGAACATCTGATTCTTGGTTTCAGCTCAGGTCATGGTCTTGGGGGTCCTGTGATCCAGCCTGTGTCTCAACAGCCTGTGTCTCAAGGTCCATGCTCAGCAGGGAGTCTGTTTCCCTCCCTCTCTGCTCACTGCCCCCGCCACTCGCACACTCTCTTGCTCTAAAATAAATATATAAATCTTTAAAAAAGTAGAAAAATAATATTTAAAGAGGAAGAAAACTTAAAAAAACAAAAAAAGAACAGATAAGACAAATAGAAAACAAATAGTAAGATAGCAAGATGATAAATTTCAGTTCAACTGTATCAGTAATTATGTAAATTATAAATAGTCTCAATACCCTAATTAAATGACAAAGATGTCAAATAGGGTTTATTAAATGGGGCACTGGATGTGGTGGATAAGCAATGAATCTTGGAACACTAAAAAAAATTTAAATGAAAAAAAAGAAGAAAAATACCAAATCTTTAAATGGGAAGACACAAATTGATCAAAGACAAAGATGAGATAAAATATACCAAACCAACCCTGACCCAAAGAACATTGGATTGCCTGTATTAAAATAAAAAATAAGTTTAAGAGAGATGTTATCAGAGATAAAGTTGTATGTTTCCTAGTAATAAGTCAAATTGTCAAAAAGAAGTATCAATCCTAAATGTGTATGCATAGAATAGCAGAATTTCAAAATATGTAAAACAAAAGTAATGAAACCAAAAGGAAAAATAAGCAATCCACAAGTATACTCAGATTCTTACTCTTTTCTTTCAGCAATTGATAGAACAAGTAGAGAGAATCAGAAATCATGTAGAAGGTGTGAACAACCAATCTGACTTTATTGATATATATATATATTTTTTTTAAGGTTGTATTTGTTTATTTGACAGACCGAGATCACAAGTAGGCAGAGAGGCAGGCAGAGAGAGAGGAAGGGAAGCAAGCTCCCTGCTGAGCAGAGAGCCCAACTTGGGGCTCGATCCTAGGAACCTGAGATCATGACCTGAGCCGAAGGCAAAGGCTTTAACCACTGAGCCACCCAGGCACCCCACTTTATTGACATTTTAGAACTCTGCCAACAATAGCACAATACACATTCTTTTTAAGTACAAATGAATTATGGGCTCAGACACAATAAGAAGAGACATAAAACACATCTCAACAAATTTGAAAGGACTGAAGTTATAAAATTATGTTCTCTGACCCGAGCAATATTAAACTTGAAAGTCAATAAATGAAAGGTATATGGAAAATCCTCTAAGTTTTTTAAAAAATTGAAAGTCATACCTAAATAACCTATAGGTTAAAGAAGAAATCAAAAGGGAAAGATGAGGTAAACTTATCTTTATTTACAGACAAAAACACTGTGTACATAGAAAATACCACAGACTTTTAAAAATAAAAATTGTAAAAACTACTAGTCAGACTTTAGAAAGATAAAAAGTCATTAAACAAAATTAAAGAATGTTTATAATATAAATTAATTACTGAGATATTGATGTTAAATATCAATAACTAATACTATATATAAGATTATAAAAATATAAAGTACTTAAGAATAAATTTAACAAACTATGAGCAAAATCTGTACTCTGAATATTGTAAAACATTACTGAGAATGGAAAAAATAATCTGTTAATGCATTGGAAAATTTAATATTGTTAAGATGTCAATTTTTCCTCAATCTGTAGAGTCAACACAATCTCAATCAACATCACAGTAAAAATCATCAGGTCAATTATCAAATTTATTTGGAAATGCAAAGATCATAGAAAAAGCAAAAGAACTTTGAAAAAGAATACAAAATTTGATGAGCTACAACACCTGATTTGAAAAACTACTATATCAAGATACTATAGTATTAAGGTAAGAATAGTATACACATATCTTTGGAACAGCATAAAGCCTAGAAATTAATCTACAACTAACCAATGAATGATTTTCAACAAAGTTACCAGGGTAACAAAATGGAGAGAGAAAATGTTTTCAACAACTGTACTAGAGCAATAGGATAGCACATTCAAATAAAGATCAATTAATTAATTATTGGCTATCCTTCCTACCATTTAAACAAAAATTACCTTGAAATAACATTAGTTCTAGACAGAAGGGCTAAAACTGTTAAAATTCTACAGGAAAAATTATGATATAACCATTCTAATATTCGGTAAATGAAAGATTTCTTAAACAAGTGTAAAAATACAAGACTATTACAGAAAAAAATGTTTATTATGAGGGCTGCATAAAATTTAAAACCATTTGCTCATTGAAAACACTGTAAAGAAAATATAAGTCCATTATAGTCTGGGAAAAATATTCTAATACATACACCTGACAAGGAAATTTTATTCATAATGTATAAAGAACTCTTACATAGCAATATGAAGAAAATGAACAACTGGATTAAAGATGGCAAAAAAACGTGGATATACATCTTCACAAGAGGAAGAGGTAAGTGATACATAGAAGATACAAGTAACAAATAAGCCCAACATAGTTAGGCATAGGAAAATGCAAATAAAAACCCCAATGAGGCACCAGTGTGTACCCACTAGAATGGATAAAATTTTAAAATGACAATGGCAGGTGCTGTTGCTCTGTCTTATATTACAGGTGAGAATGCAAAATGATGCAAGCACTTTGGGACTTCTTAAAGACTCCTTCTTAAAGCACAGATAGATTTATTACCCAGAAAAACCACTCCTGGGTATGTATCAAAGAGAAATGAATACAAATGTCCATATAAAATCTTTATTGGGTGTTCAGAGCAGATATCTTCATAATAATCTCAAACTAGAAAAATGTAAATGTAAATTGATTGGTGAATGGATAAACTGTGATATATCCACCCTGGTAATGTTATTCAGAAAAAAAAGAGAAATGAACTACTGATAACCACATTGTAAATGAATCTCAAAAGGATTGTGCTAAATGAAAAAAAGAAGATATAAAGTATTACATATTCTATGATTCCATTTAAAACAAATTCTAGAAAAGGCAAAAACTACAGTAATAGAAAGCACATCAGTGGTTGCCTGGGCCTGAGTCTGGGGTGAAGGGACCAAAGACAAGCTTTTGGGTGATGGAAATATTCAGTTCAGTATCTTGCAGTTGTGGTCACACAACTAACTACACACTTGGCAAAACTCATTGAATGGTACATATAAGATAGAGAATTGGATATAAACTATATATCAATAAGTTTGATTTAAAAAATGTGTAATTTGTTATGCTAAAATATATAGACCTGCGTGTATGCAAAGAAAAATCTGGAAAAAGAGACTTTAAGGCATTAATTATGGTAATTTCCAGGTAGCCTATTTTTCTGGCAAGAAGTTAGAGATAATGAATAAAATATTTTCTTAGGAAAATGTATGCATGGATAAGAAAATGCTATCAACATTTAAGAGTAACTATCATAGGGCACCTCAGTGGCTCAGTTGGTTAAGCAACTGTCTTTAGCTCAGGTCACGGTCCCGGACTCCCGGGATCGAGTGCCGCATTGGGCTCCCAGCTCCACAGGAAGTCTGCTTCTCCCTTTGACCTTCTCGCTTCTCATGTTTTCTCTCACCGTCTCTCTCTCAAATAAATAAATAAAATCTTAAAAAAAAAAAAAGAATAACTATCATAAGAAATTAAAGGAAACAAAAGATATCAATATAGGAGACAAGAAGAGAATAAAAAGAAGAAAGTCAAGAGTAAAATACACAAGGAAAAAAATATGCCAGGAATAAATTCAAATACAAAAGTAATCACAGTAAATAAAATAGATACACCTGTTAGAATAGTTTTCCATACAGTATGGGAAGGGGTAGAAAGGATGACTTTGCAGTGGAGAGTATGACAAGCACTACCTCGGTCAGATGATAGTCAAGGTCAACAGTCATTAATCACGCTGATAGTATATAGCCCTGATATGATGTGACAAAAAGATACTTCATCTCTGTGATTTTCCTCCAAAAATTCTATAACCACATTCTAATCATGGGGAAGAGATCAGACAAATTCCAAAAGAGTAGCATACTGCAGAATCTCTGATTAGTACTCTAAAATGTTCAAGGTCATTCAAAACAAGGAAATCCTGAAAAATTGTCATAGTCAAGAGGAGCCTAAGGAAACAAGACAAGGAAATGTGTGCTACCCTATATGGGATTTTGGAACAGAAACAGAACATTAGGTAAAAATTAAGGAAATCTGAATAAACTATGGATTTAGTTAATATTTATCTATTAATATTAGTTCATTTTAATTGTAACAAATATACCATATTAAACTAATATGTTAATAATCAGGGAAACTGGAGCACCTGGGTGGTTCAGCTCGTTAAGTGACTGCCTTTGGCTCAGGTCATGATCGCAGGATCCTGAGATCAAGCCCTACATCCAGCTCCTTGCTCAGCGAAAAGCCTTGCTCTCCTACACCCCCTGCTTGTGTTCCCTCTGTCACTGTATCTCTCTCTGTCAAATAAATAAATTAAAAATCTTTAAAAAATAAATAAAAATTTTAAAAGGACATGTTGCCTGGAACACTGGGTGTGGTGCATAAACAATGAATCTTGGAACACTGAAAAAAATTAAATTCAAGAAAAGCACAATGAGAATTTAAAGTAATTAATTAATTAATTAATTAATTTAAAAAAGAATGAATGGATAGGTGTGCTGATGAAAAGCCTCAAAATCAAAAAGATTTAAATTCTGAAATTAATTCCAAACAATGTTCTTTTTAATATTATTGCTATTGTTGCAACACACAAGCTTTTTTTTTTTTTTTAAAGATTTTATCTGTTTATTTGACAGACAGAGATCACAAGTAGACAGAGAGGCAGGCAGAGAGAGAGAGAGAGGGAAGCAGGCTCCCTGCTGAGCAGAGAGCCTAATGCGGGACTCGATCCCAGGACCCTGAGATCATGACCTGAGCCGAAGGCAGCGGCTTAACCCACTGAGCCACCCAGGCGCCCTGCAACACACAAGCTTAAGGATCCTGAAATTCACATGGAAGAGGAATTATCCAAACATAGCAAAGATAATTATGAATAATAAACAATAAATAAATAAACGGGATTATTACATTTCCAGATATAAAAAATAGAAATTTCCTCCCTTCCAGTCTTCCTTTCTTCCTTCCCTCCTTTTTTCTTTTCCTCCTTCCTTCCCTACTGTCTTCTTTCCTTTTTCCTTCTTCTTTCCTTCTTTCCTTTTAGCTTCTCTCAGTTCCTCCTGCTCTCCCCATTTCTCCCTCCCTCCTTCCTTCCTTCTACTTATATACGTAACACAATCCGATAATGGAAAAGAGCAACTTCAGCCAAGGTATAGGAATACAATGTTCTGACTAGTGACTTCTCATACATCCCACAGACTTACATTGTAATTTCAGGAACTCATTCTCTTCAGAAGTAGTCAATATTCTTTGGCCGAGCCATCAAATATATCCAAATGAAGGAGTGCCTTTGAACTTATGCTTTTGAATTACAAAATGGGTCTCAAGTTGGACTCTAGTAGAATTAGTGATTTCATGAAATAGTGTAAATCTGAGGATTATTATAGATTAATAATTTAGATATAATTTTATTAAATCATAGGCTACCTCACCTTATTAGAGCAATACTGGTCTTACTCTTTTTAAAAACAAATATTTATTTATTTCAGAGAGAGAGAGCACAAGCAGGAGGGGCAAGGAGAGAGGGAGAGAATTTCAAGCAGAGACTGTGCTGATCGTGGAGCCCTACCCTGTTTTCAGTCTCACAACCCTGAGATCACGGCCTGAGCTGAAACAAAAAGTCAGCAGCTTAACTGACTGTGCCAATCAGATGCCCCATTAGTTTTCCTCTTAATTCTGATTATGGCTCTCTTTTGTATAGTCTATAGTATAAATTATAGATATGCCAGTGGCAACGAATTCTTGGGGGAACCTTTTATAAACAAAATTAGTTAAATGCAGATTTTAAGAAAAAAGTGTTTTAAACAAATCCATACTGAACACTTTAGTCCTGAAAGTAATGAAGCCTTCGTAAAAGTCACTTTATGTATTCTACTCCTGCCCTCAGTGGTGATGTACAGCTAATAATAGTGGTTAGTATTTACTGAATGCTTACTATAAGCCAAGCATTCTCTTTAGTATTTTATTTGTATTACCTCCTTACAAAAAAATCCATTGGATGGGTATTGTCATTGTCCCCATTTTATAGATGACTTAGGATAGTATATGGTAGAGATAAGAATCAAGTATATGTAATCAGACTCTATTATACTTTAGTACTTCTGACATATGGGAAGTGTCAATCTATTTGTTTTTTTAAAACAGAAACAGAAAGTCTATTTGTATAGACACTTATTTGTATCCCATCTTGTTCTAGAATGAAGTGAAGATGACATTCGAAAGTACTCTTGTGGTAGATTGTATTTATGGCCCCAATTCTTTGCTCTTCCCTCTATCAATGCCCTTTGCTTTGTGAAATTATAGTTTATCTCACTATAGAGTGAGATAAGTTCCTTTCTTCATCCTTGGATCTGATAATTTGGCCATGTGACTTACTTTGACAATTAGAATGTGGCAAATGTTCTCTATACTAGGTCTGAGCCTAAGCTGCAGGAGATTTGCGTGTTTTCACTTGCCGTCTTCTTTGTGAAAATATGTCTAGATAGTTAGGTGCTGGATGATGACAGATCTGTCCCTTAGAACTGAGCTTTCCCAAGTGCTCCAGCTGAGGCCAGTCTACATCAGTCTAGATTAGTAACTTTCAGCCAACTTCCAGACATGTGAGCAAGCAGACACGTAAATAATTCAGAAACCAGAGCCACCTATCCAACCCCCAGTAAACTCCTGACTGTGGCAATGAATACTGATTTTTGTATGCCAATAAGCATTTTGACTGTGTGTTATGCATTGTTATGATGGCCATTAATAACCGACAGAGTATAGAGTAAGTTTCATTAAGCAAGATTTTGAGAGCTTACTCTATTCCAGACACTTTTCTAGATGCCAGGACTATTATAGTAATCAAGAGAGATGGGGTCCCTGCTCTTTGCAGAGATTACTTTCTATGGAAAGACATAGACAAAAAATATGTATTTGTACAGGATACTTTCAGATAGTGAAAACTGCATGAAGAAAATCAGGCTGGATGGTATAATCGACACTGACAGAGAAATTGAAGACGTGAGGCATGAAGTGTGTGGAATCACTTTTGACTTGGGAAGGTCACATTTGGGTTGGCACTTGAGGGAGTACCAGGAGACAGCCATGCTAGGATCTGAAGGACTAAGGAAGACTCTAGGCTGGTGTTGTGGGCTAGAGTGTTCCCTGCAAAAAAGATATGTTCAATCCCGGTTACTGTGAATGTCAAATAGGGTTTTATTAGAAATGGGGTCTTTGTAGATACAACCAAGTTGAGGACATGATGGATTATAAATGGCTTATAAGAGGAGGTGCTTTTATAAGAAGAAAGAAATTTGAACACCACACAGAGACACAGACACATACACAGCAAGAATGTCACATGAAGACAGACGTGGAGACACATTTAGAGGCCAAGGAACACCAGCGGTTCTCAGCAACCACCAGAAGCCAAGAGAATGACATGGAGCAACATCACCCTCAAGAGACTTCAGATGAAGCAACTCTGCTCGGTACCTTGATTTTAGGCTTCTGGCCTTCCGAATTGTGAGAGAATACATTTCTGTTGTTGTAAGGTGGCCAGTTTGCTGTACTTTGCTATGGCAGCCCTGGAAAAGAACATAGCTCAGAACAGATTTAGTGGATTCTGGTCTGAAAGAGACTCATGAGCTTGAATATGGTGAGTGAATGGGAGAGTACACAAGATGAAGGGGAGGAGACAGGCAAGGGCCACATCATTTAAGGGAATAAGCTACAGTTTGGTTTTGAAAATAAGAAAAGGAGGAAATGAAGCTAAAAGAAAATAAGGGAAGGAAAGATATAAAGAAAACAGGAATAAATGTAAGTAGGCAAATATCCATGTCATAGGTTCCCCTGTGCTTCTTTGATTTAGCCTGTGAATTCTTTTTTTAAAGATTTTATGGAGGTATGTATGTATGTATTTATTTGAGAGACAAAGAGGGGGGAGGGGCAGAGAGTTAGGAAGAGAGAATCTCAAGCAGACCCACATTGAGCATGGAGCCTGACTTGGGGCTTGATCTCAGGACCCCAAGATCACATCCTGAGCTGAAATCAAGAATCAGATGCTTACATTGAGGCGTCCTCGTGATTCGACCCCACGCGCCCACCCTCACGACATCATGGTGGCCTACTGGCGACAGGCTGGACTCAGCTACATCCGGTACTCCCAGATCTGTGCAAAAGCAGTGAGAGACGCACTGAAGGCCAAGTTCAAAGCAAATGCTGAGAAGACTTCTGGCAGCACCGTAAAAATTGTGAAACTGAAAAAAGAGTAATCTACCCTGGGTAAAGCTTGAAATGCTACATTTTCCAGGGTGAAGATGCGTGGGTCCATGTTATGACAGACTGAAAACGATCTCCCTGCATGGAAAAAAAATCCTTGTCTTGTTCTAGATTGACAATGCCAATAAATTAAAATATGGTTCACTCTTGCAAAAAAACAAAAAAAAAAAAACAAAAAAAAACAAAAAAAAAACAAAAAAAAAGAATCAGATGCTTAACTGAATGAGCCACTCACATGCCCCTAAACTGTGATTTGTTTTATCACCCTGGACAGAAAGAAGTTCATGAATCAAAGTGTTTGTAAATTGACAGCTAACTAATTACCCAATCACTGACAGAATCAAGTCTAAGCTGCTTTGCTTAGATTTATTTTTGCTTATCTCTTCAATTTCATTTTCATTCACTCCCTGCCTCACATATAAAAGTCATCCAACAGATTTTATTTCTTAATGTCCTATTGTATTTCTCACTTCCATATGTGCACATGCTGTTTGGTGAAATATATCGCCACCATTTGCCCCAACACTCACTTGTCTTCTCCTTCTCCTTCTTCTTCTCCCTCGTCGTCTTCTTCTCCTCCTCCTCCTCCTACTGCTTCTCCTCCTCCTTCTTCTTCCTCCTCCTCCTCCTTCTTCTTCCTCCATTCATTCATTCAGTAACTGAGCCATTTCTCTTGATCAGGCATCCTTTAGCATGAAGACATAGTAATAAACAAAGTAGATATGTTCCATTTTACATGGAACTTTCCTTTACCAGCCTAGAATGAAAAATAATTAGACAACTATAATTGTGTCAAGCATGATGAAAGGAAAGTTCAAAGCATAAGGTGGGGAGAATGTGACCCAGTCTTGGGAGTTGGAGATTGGCTTCAGACTGAAATACAACTGATGAAAAGAGTTTGACAGAGAATGGGGATGGCCTAATAATCAGAGAAAACTATATGTTCAAAGACCCCTGAAATGAAAAGAAGTATTTCTTGTTCTAACAATCTGAAGGAAACTACTCTTCCCTCTGTCTGTCCCTGTCTTTCTCTGTCTTTCCCCCTCTTTTGTTTCCTCTCTCCTTCTCTTCCCCCTTTCTTCAGTTGTTGATTTGTGTTTCCACTCAGAAGGGATAGCATAGCATTATTTATTATTTGTATATAAAGTTATTTATTAAGAAAAGCTCCAGTATCCTTACCTGTTCATTTGGAGTAGTATATATGCCTAACCTGGTTGTAATGAAAATTTAATGTGATTGTGTGCCCATGCCTGGTATGTCATGAACACTCAAAAACCTTTGCTACCTATCACTCTATTCGTGTATTTATCATTGAGCTTACCATACATTCTTTGGGTCAAACCCAGTGTTAAGGTATTTTTACAGATATGGTCTTACATAATCTCACAGACTCCTATAAGGCAGTGTGACTGCTCTCAAGTTGAGAGAACTAGAATCTAGAATGTTCAACACGTTAACAAGCTTCACTGGGCTTAAAAGCCCAGGCTTTTAGACACCACATAAGCGTCATACTTTTATAGGGTTATTCCATCTTCTTCTTTTTTTTTTTTTTTAAATATTTTTTTATTTATTTATTTGACAGAGATCACAAGTAGGCAGAGAGGCAGGCAGAGTGAGAGGGAGGAAGCAGGCTCGCCACTGAACAGTGAGCCCGACGTGGGACTCGATCCCAGGACCCTGGGATCATGACCTGAGACGAAGGCAGAGGCTTTAACCCACTGAGCCACCCAGGTGCCCCCCATCTTCTTTTTAAAAAGGGAAAGATGTTCTTTAATTCTGACACAAACATATGGGAAAGATGTTTCTTAATATTGACACAAACATATTTGTTTAGCTTTGTTTATATAAAGGAATTTTGAACTTAAATGTAGGAAAGAAACAAGATTGCATTATCCTACAGCTCAGTACTAGTGATACCACAAAGTTAAATCGCTCGGGAAAATGATAGAAAGCAAACTGATTGTTAGAAGAATGTTAAAGGAAATAAATCAGTCAAAATGCAGTCATTGTGTTTTTAATTCATGGGAACAACAATCTCCTTGCCAACCCAGCCTGGAGATACAGATCATTTTCCAAATATGTATAATATGGAAGACTTCCAAAAACCTGTAGGGCTGATCATTAAAAGCTACAATTAGCCAGTGGCCATCATTTCAGCCTTCTGTCGCCATCCTCTTCCTTCAGGTCCCATGAGGCTGATGCTTATGATAATATCCCTTAATGCAGGTTAATGGCCTAAGAGGTCAGGAAAACAATTTGCATCAATTGGTAGATGGCGTGGCTCTGATATATATTTTTTGGGGGGTGTCCATAATCAGAAATATATCCACATGGTTGAATCTTCAGACAATATCTGCTTTCTTTCAACAATGGTATTGAAGCAAAGAATGCAATAAATTCCCTGACAAGCATCTGGCGTTCAAGCTATCTGTACTTATTAAGTCCAGATCTTTTGTGCATCATTTGATTTGGGGTGAACTCTGTGTTTTTATCCTACTGCAGAGTCTATCTCCAGACAAGAGGCTGTCAGTACTGGCCATGGTTGTTACAAGTCCATGAGGAGTTTTCACCTGTTCTAAACTTGCGATTTCCCCTGTCCGTGCTCAGTGCACCCGGCCGACAGCTTCTACGCAGGCAGCCATCTCCCTGGTTCGGAGGGCTCTACAGTCTCCATAGCCCTCACAGCTCTAACAATTAGCCATTCATTTCCAGACCTGTAACCTCTTCTCTTTTTTAAAGATTTTATTTAGTAATTTGACAGACAGAGATCACAAGTAGGCAAAGAAGCAGGCAGAGAGAGAAAGGAGGAAGCAGGCTCCCGGTAAGCAGAGAGCCAATGTGGGGCTCGATCCCAGAACCCTGGAATCATGACCCGATCCAAAGGCAGAGGCTTTAGCCCACTGAGCCATCCAGACGCCCCCCTCTAACCTTTTTTTTCTTCAGCTTCCAAGGCCAAGTCAGAAATATTGCTTCAGATTCCTGTGGTTTCCCCAGAACAGTATAATATAGAGCAATTGACTGCAATTTTCTCCATACTCTTATGCAATACAGACTTTCTTCTGAGATAGAGGAATCAGAGAAAACTCCCTCTGACTTACGGAATGAATTCATTGTTCTTGAAAGAGGATGGGTAACACACCACACTGTCTGCTGGAAGTTACTGTGAGACCCCAAAATCTTTGTTCTCTTCTCTCTTGTGCTACCAAATATGGATCCCTAAAATGACAAGCGGAAGTCAAGAAAATAATTACATGCAATGCAATTGGCAATAATATTAAGTTGTAACTTTCTAATTTAGAAAATTAGCAATATATATAAAATTAGCTGTATATATAGGTGTAAAGCTTGATACAGGGTTTTTTTTTTCCTGTTAAAGGTACTATGTTATTCTTAGATTTATGTCGTGTGTATTCCTTCAGTGTTAAAATATAATTTAAAAATATATAATATGGGTTTTGAGGGTGCCTGGGTGGCTCAGTGGGTTAAAGCCTCTGCCTTCCAGCTCTGATCATGATCCCAGGGTCCTGGGATTGAGCCTCACATTGGGCTCTCTGCTTAGCAGGGAGCCTGCTTCCTCCCCTCCCTCTCTCTCTCTGCCTACTTGTGATCTCTGTCTGTCAAATAAATAAATAACAATCTTTAAATATATATATGTATATATATAAAATATGGGTTTTAAATATCTATTTGGAATTTTTTAATGACAACACAATGTTGATGTCTTCACATCAAACTCTCTTCGTAAACACTTCAACTTGGATGTGTCACAGGATCTCAAACTCAATATATAAACAACTTTACTCATCATCGTAAATCATTATATCTATTTTTCTTACAATATTATTTTTTGAGGGATAACATTGTTAATAAGATCATCGTCATCCATATCAAAACCTTTTGATTTATCCTAAATACTTCCATCTACTCTCCTACTTGAATCCAATAAATACTTCCTCCCAAATCTACTTAAAACCAAATAAAACTCTCAATTCTGATCACACCGTTCCATTTTTACTTCATTAGTTTATGTGTTTATTTTTTCTCCCCTTCATTATTTTTCAAATCATCCTTCCCAGTGTTGTTGAAGAAATACATATTTTTAAAAAAGAATCATGTGTCCCAAAATAAAATATGATGGTGATAATTCATATTTTCAACACATTTAGAATAATGTAATTATTCTATTCTATTCATAATCTGTTCCACCAGATTAATGCCAGATAATGTAGCAGAGTGTATTCAAGACATGAACTTCATCTATACAGAAACTGAAGTTACCTGCAGTGTGCAAAGGCTTCTATCTTTGCACATGAGATTTCCTCTGCCTGGAATGTGTTCTTCCTCCATCCAACCCCACCCACCTAAGTCATAAACAACAGCCTAGATCCAGCTCAAGCATCACTTTTTGGGGAGCCACTTTGGCTGACACCCACACAAAAAATTAGCATAAACTGTGGTAAATGATTTGAGAAGGAGAAGTTCAGGAGATAATGGAAGCATGGAGAAGTAGAATTTAACCCATACTTGTTCATCAATCAGGGTTTAGTGAATGTGATATCTGAGATCTGCAGGATGATAGAAGTGGGGTAAGCACAGGTGTTGGGGCAGAAAGCTCCACTGAAGGAAGGCACAAGAGCAGAGAGCAGAGCCTTGCTGCTAGAAATAACAATGCATACACCTGGGCCTTTGACCATCATCTGAAAAGGGAGCATGGAGAATTGATTCAAGTTGGTAATGCTGAAGGGTGACAGAGCAGGTATGGTGACTGTTTCTATAACTCAGATAAAAAGTTCATGCCATTCAAGCTCAGATAGTGGGAATAGTGATGGAAAGAAATAACTTTGAGAGACTTTGGTGTAAGTCCCCCCCCCCGCCTCCAAGAAAGAGATAAGTAAGGAAGAAATAAGAAAGAGGGAAGGAAGAAATAAAGGAAGGAAGGAAAGAAAAAAAAAGAAGGAAAGAAATCTCAGTTAAAAAAGGAGAACATTTGCTCTATTCTTCTTTCCTTTCTCCTTTGCTTAGATAAAATAGAAAGTGTCTACTTTTCTAGAGACCACCAAATCTCTAGCATTTGCCATTGACCTTTTCCTTGGTCAACATTTACTAGGATTTCTTTGCTCATTTGTGGACAAAAGCCATTCAAAGCCAACCCCAAAGCAAAGATACAAAGTTATGAAATAATATTTTGGCTATTAATGTCTTTTATTTTGTTTTAAATTTTTTTTTGTTTATTTGAGAGAAAGACAGTGAGAGAGAGGGAGAGAAAGTACAAACAGGAGCAGGGGCATAGGGAGAGGGAGAAACAGAGTTCCCACGGAGCAAGACCCAACATAGGACTTGATGCAGGGCTCAACCCACGGGCTTGATACCAGAACCTGAGATCATGACCTGAGCCAGAGTCAGATGCTTAAACAACTAGCCACCCAGGTGCTCCTCAGTGTTAATGTTTTTGCATTTCATTGTAAAGGATAAAGCTTATCATCATCGGATGCCTCCCCACTTCTCCTTTTCTTGCCATTATTATTTTGTTTTTTTTCTCCTTCAAGAGTGTAGACCAACAAAAGTAGGAAAATCGAGAGGAGAAATTAGGGGCAATGTTCAAGTTTGATATCTGTTTAGAACTCTATTAGGGATTATTTAATGCCTTGCCACACTTAGGAGTAATCTACTTTTAAGATGAGTTCAGGCCTTAGAAGACAAACAAGGCCCTGGAATTAAAGGGCCTTCCTGAAGAGCTATATGTATATCTCTTCTAAAGAACACGTGTGCCTCATGGATTCGATCACCTACCTTCTTCACTCAATGCCATTTAAACAGTGCTTTTATTCTATAACCATTTCCCTTTTTCTCCCCTTGATTTCCTGTCTAGCCAGTGATTCTACCTGTTACCTCTAACTACTATATCTTGAATTTCCTCCAACCAATTTTATTATAAGAGGTAAAAATATCTTGTTCACAAATTTAAAAAATTTTATTTGAGATTTACTAAAAATAAATTACGCATTATAAAATGTTAATTACATTTAAATTTTCAAAATATTTAAATATCCTAACTTCTATACCTATTTATACTGTCTCTCTTTTGTTTCAAATTTTTATATATTTCTAAGAGCTTTTTGTTTTGCTTTGTTGTTAATCAAGAGACTGTAATACAAGGCTATATATTTGAGGAAGGCTTTTCTGTATCAGATGTAGTCCCCTTAAAAATAAGTTAAGTGAATATTTGTGACAAAATCACAAGTCGAGAAAGAGAAGTTTGCATAAAATAATTGCGAACTATTAAATATATATCTCAGCATTAAAAAATATGTATCTCAAAAAAAGGAAATAAACCTAAATTAAACCTGTCATATTTACTATCTGAAATTACTTCTTTGCATATCACTCTTACAAATACTCAGAAGTGGTTCCCTTCTGGTCATCTAGAGATAGGTCCTAAAACTGAACATCAGCAATACATACTTTTTCTTTTGCTTCTCATGTAAAGAAAATTATAACAAGATCCATATGAGGAAAACTCATAAAACACATGAACAGATGAATAAAAATCACACAAAACGGATGAAAAAAATCAAAGAACTAAATCAATGGAGAGAGACACTCTGTTCATGGATAGGAAGGCTCAAGGTTTTCAAAATGTCAGTTCTTTCCAAATTGATCCATAGATTCATTGCAATCCGTCAAAATTGTATCTAATTATTCTATGGATATTTACAAACTGATTCTAAAGTTTATGTGGAAAGGCCAAAGGCCCAGAGTATCCAACACAATATTTTTTTTCAAAAGATTTTTAAAAATTTATTTATTTGAGAGAGAAAGAGAGAGATCATGAGAGGGGAGAAGGTCAGAGGGAGAAGCAGACTCCCCGTAGAGCTGGGAGTCCTATGCGGGACTCAATCCCTGGACTCTGGGATCATGGCCTGAGATGAAGGCAGTGGCTGAACGAACTGAGTCACCCAGGCACCCTATCCAACACAATACTGAAGGAGAACAAAGTTGGAGGACTGACATTACCTGACTCCAAAATTTACTGTAGAGCTATAATCAAAGATAGTGTGGTATCGGTGAAGCCAAATAGATAATAGTAGACATACCTTTTATACATTTGTCCAGACTCATAGAATGTACAACACCAAAAGTGAACTCTAAGGTAAACTATGGATTTCTGGTGATAGTAATGTAACAATGTAGGTTCACTCTTGGGTTTAAAAAAAAAAAAAAAAAAGATACCATTTCTGGTGAAATTATCACCAGATAATGGGGGAGGTTATACATGTGTGGGGGCTGACAATATATGAGAAATCTGTATTTCCCTCTCCATCTTGTTGTAAATCTAAAAAGAAGGAAGGAAGGAAGGAAGGAAGGAAGGAAGGAGAGATGGAGGGAGAAAGAGAAAGAGATAAATAAATAAAGAAAGAAAAGGAAAAAGAAAGAAAAAATAATGTGTTTTCAGATGACTTTCAAAAATATTTGACATTATGAACACCAGGTGGCAGTAGATGTAGCATTTATCAAAAATGAATGTGCGAGGAGGAAGCAATTTTGAACTTTATGTATGCAAATTAATATTCACTGTATGCAGTGTGCAGGGTACCTCTGAAGGAAAGTCGTAATCCAGTACTATAAAGATAACTTCATATTTGAACCTATGGCTCCTATTCAATTAAATCTCATTTTATTTCTTCTCTTAATTTGTATCAAAATACATTAATTAGCTATTTTGGCAACACCTTCCAGAAGTGGGAGTCATAAAAAAAACATGAATATATGTTGCTCATATATTTTTTTCTGGAGGTTATATGTTTCAGCAAAAGAATTTTCAATTTTACACATACTCATACAAAAGAAATCTAAAAGGCTAGAGAAGAAAGGACATTAAAAGTTATTTAGTACAGGGACGCCTGGGTGGCGCAGTTGGTTGGACGACTGCCTCCGGCTCAGGGCGTGATCCTGGAGTCCCGGGATCGAGTCCCACATCAGGCTCCCAGCTCCATGGGGAGTCTGCTTCGCTCTCTGACCTTCTCCTCGCTCATTCTCTCTCTCACTGTCTCTCTCTCTCAAATAAATAAAATAAAAAAATCTTTAAAAAAAAAATTTAAAAAAATAAAAAAATAAAATAAAAAAAAAAGTTATTTAGTACAAACTTTCTCATTTGTGCAGGAGAAAACTAAAACACACAGAGATTAGGAGACATGCCCATGGAAAGACACAGTAGCAATTGGTAAAATTAGGAAATGGCTTCTATCCTCTTTCTACTATACTATGAAGAAGTTTAACTTCTCTACATGCTTGCTTTCAGTCAACAGGTTTAATTGCAAATAAATGAACTACTGAGAGGTTTATTTACCTTATGTTTTTATTTGACAGACAGAGATCACAAGTGGGCAGAGAGGCAGGCGGGGTGGGCGTGGGGGTGGGGGAAGCAGGCTCCCCGCTGAGCAGACAACCTGATGCGGGGCTTGATCCCAGGACCCTAAGATCGTGACTTGAGCTGAAGGCAGAGGCTTAACCCACTGAGCCACCCAGGAGCCCCTACTTACCTTATGTTTATATTGTTCATCTACATTTACCAAATTCAATTTTTAATTCATAATTGTAATGTAGCCCGGCCAGTATTTTCCAAATGTGTATGTTGAGAGACATAGACTAGCCACTTGCTACGGAGGTAATATAGCTCATTGCTTAAGCAGATGGGCTCCAGAGCCTGGTAACTTAGGCTGACACCTTAGATCTGCCACATATTAGCTCTGTGGCCTTAGGCAAGTTGTTTAATCTCTCACATGTTAGTTTTTTCACCTGCAAAAAAGGGGATGGTAATAACACCTACCTCAAAATATTGTTGTATGGATTATTTGGGTTAAACACACAAGGTTTTAAAAAATAATCTCTGGCACATATTAAAACTTCAGTAAGTGTTATCATTAATTTCACTGGCAAGGACCAAAATAATTTCAAGAGTTAAAACTATTTTTCTGAAATTTTGTAAAAATACACTGACCGTTTAAAAAGATACATCTCATTTACCACTCAACCTGTCTTTACTACAGTTCAAATAATGTTTCTAAGAACACCAATATTTTCTTGGAATAGTTAACATATTTAGATGTTGCTACAAAAGACCTCAAATTTATAATTTATCATACCTTATTCATCACTCTAAAATAAATTCTAAGAAACCTGATTTCTTTTTTTTTTTTTAATTTTTGGTGAATGGAGGTGTCTTCCCTCAAAGCTACAAAAAGTCTTTATTGAAGTGCCAAAAACACAAGGTTAAAAAAAAAATTAAATGTCAAAAAGCCCCCACAATAGTGGTAATCAGATCATTTGAAAATCTGGGATTTCAGTGATAAACCTTAACTATAAGTGGCAAATAAGGCCTTACAAATACAGGCCAGACCCCTTGAACACTGAAATCTTGTAGACCTCCCCAAGTCTTCCCACTCTTTTAGCTCTCTAAACTTTTAATCCCCAGACTGAGGATATTTATTCCATTGTTTTGTTAAAACAAAACCAAATTCAACCGAGTACATTTAAAGATCAAATTGGCCTTCCCCAACAATTCATGAATCATACAGCATCCCATCTAGCAAACAGAAAGGAGCTAAACAAAATGGGAGACCTCTATAGGCTGAAGGGGGCAGGACAAAGAAAGAGATTTCATATTTCTTTGGGTCTATCGGATGGATTACTCACTAGTGCAGACCAGGAAATTCCAGATCAACTAGTTTAAGATTATATTTCTGGGAAAGGTTGAAACTGCAATTAAGTTAGGTATTAAGTCTTGGTTTGCTGACCTGGGACTTAGCACAGGTGACTCTATTTTAGATGTTGTCTTTTGTTTGTTTGTTTGTTTTGGACAGTTTCTTCTTTCTCAAATGTTCCATCCCCATCTTTTCTTTAACATCTACTACTGACAAAACTCAGTTATTACCACAACCTAAACTATACAGTCAAATTAGTCAACATTCTACTTTTGACAGCAGTCAAAATAACAACAAAAAGGATGCCTATATTTCCAAACTACATTTCATGTCACATAATGGAAGTTTCAATTCAGTAAATATAGTGAAATCAATACATTTAAATAGCTGTTATCCCATTTAAAATAGCAGCTTGGGAAGTTATGTCTTGATTTCACTAGCACTATTGGTAAAATATATTTTTTTAAAGATTTTATTTATTTATTTGACAGAGAGAGAGATCACAAGCAGGCAGAGAGGCAGGCAGAGAGAGAGGAGGAAGCAGGCTCCCTGCTGAGCAGAGAGCCTGATGTGGGGCTCCATCCCAGGAATCTGAGATCACGACCTGGGCTGAAGGCAAGGACTTAACCCACTGAGCCACTCAGGCATCCCTGGTGAAATATTTTTAATTTCTCTCTTGGAACTACTTTCAGAATCTGTTTCATATAACTTTAATGGAAGAAAATTTCTGATTCTTTTTTTTTTAAGATTTATTCATTTGACAGAGAGAGAAATCATAAGTAGGCAGAGAGGCAGGCAGAGAGAAGGAAGCAGGCTCCCTGCCAAGCAAAGAGCCCAATGTGGGGCTCAATCCCAGGACCCTGAGACCATGACCTGAGACCATGACCTGAGCTGAAGGCAGAAGCCCAACCCTCAGGCACTCAGGTGCCCTGAAAATTTCTGATTCTTGAGGGTGAACTTAATAAATGTAATATATTAGGAAAATGCATTAAAATGCTTATCCAAAGCTAAAGATGATCACAGTTCCCTATGAATTATTATAACTGCAAGGCAATTATTGCCTTAATATTTTACTGTTTCAGATAATAATGACATATTTATTTATATAGGCAAATTAAAGTCTGGAATGAGAGTAGTCAATCTGTCAAAAAAGGTTGCACATGAAGTCTGTGATTTTAGACTTTTTTTCTATTTTGCATATACACATGTATTCTTTGTTCTTCTGAGAACTGCATTTATATACAGTGAATTTTCATTTCTGATACCATATTTCTCATATGTAGAAGTTCCATTCTGTTGTTTTTATGTCTTCTATTTCTGTCCTCATAATGTTCAGATTTTTCTCTATGATCTTGAGCATACAGAGCACACTTATAATATGGAACCTAACGTCCTCAACTGTTAATTCTCTCATCTTTGCCATTTCTGGATCTGTTCCTGTTGACTGAGTTTTCTGCTGACTATTCTTTGCATGCCTGTTAAGTTTTTAAATTGGATACCAGCAGTGTTAATTTTACATCATTAAGTCCTTTAGAAAGTGATGGACTTTATCCTGGCTAGAATTCAAGCAAGTTGGAATCAGTTGGGTCCTTTTAAGTCTGCTTTAAATCCAAAACAACTTTAATCTAAAACAAATACAGCCCCATTACTAAGACCATGCCCTTCTAAGAACTCTACGATAGCTCATCTGTGATGAGGTTTTTCCACCTTGGCTGGGGAAACACAAATTATTTCTAGCCTGTGTGAGGTCTAGGGATTCTGTGACCTAGAATTTTCCATTAGTTCTTTCCCTGGCCTCGGGTATTAGTTCTATTCCCGGGCCTTGGTTCTCACACCACCGCATGTCAGTATCCACCAAAAACTTCAGGGCACTCCTCTGCGGATCTCTGCGTAGAATTCTTCTCTATGGTCCTCTGTGCTACAAATTCTAATTGCTTCAGCCTCTCAAACTCTAGTTTTCATCTTCTCAATTCAGGGGGATTATAGGGCTCTTTTTGTATTTCCCCTTTCTTGTGTTGCAGTCCGGAAACTAATTTCAGGTAAATTGGGACCATCACAGGACTCACCTTGTTTCTGTCCATTCTCTCAATGATCAATCTCCCGTATCATGCTGCTCAGTGTCTACACACAAATGTTTCATATATTGGGTAACCTAGTTTAGTTCAAGGCTTCTGCAAGAACAGAACTTTGAGAATAGCAGTTTTGATGAAAAGGCATTCTATAGAAAGCATCTGATCAGCAAAAACACTGTTCTGGTAAAGGACTTTAGTGGACTGTTTGACTTAGTGGGAAATCTTCATGAATAACTGACCCATCAGTATATTATAGAGCATCTACTACGTGCAAGAAAAAACACGTTTATTTTCCTTCACATGATTTTACTGGCACAAAAACTCATACCATCTCAATTTAGAAGAGCAAATACTCTAATGCTGAAACATTTAGGAAACCATTTTTCTTTCGTTGTTTCATTCTGCATAATTTGTCCATCTTCCTTTTTTTAATTTATTAACATATAATGTATTATTGTATTATTTGTTTCAGGAGTACAGGTCTGTGAATCGTCAGTCTTACACAGTTCACAGTTCACAGCACTCACCATAGCAATACCCTCCTCAATGTCCATCACCTACCACCCTATCCCTCCTGTGCACAGCCCTCCTGCAACCCTCAGTTTGTTTCCTGAGATTAAGAGTCTCTTATGGTTTGTTTCCCTCCCCAGTCCCATCTTGTTTCACTCTCCCTTCCCTTCCCCCCACCCCCATCCTGCCTGTCAAATTCCTCATATCCGAGAGATCATATGATAATTATCTTTCTCTGACTTATTTCACCTAGCATAATACCCTCTAGTTCCATCCATGTCATTGCAAATGGAAGATTCTGTGTTTTTTGATGGCTGCATAGTATCCCATTGTATATATACACCACATCTTCTTTATCCATTCATCTGTTGATGGACACCTGGGCTCTTTCCATAGTTTGGCTATTGTTTTGTCCATCTTTTTATTATTCCAACCTATGACTGATAATCTTCCTTGTGTAGATTCCACTGTTTTAATTGTAGTTCTTTCTTTTTAATCCTACTTTGAAACCTGACTTTTGAACCCTCCTTTTTAGCTATGTATACACAAAAAAAGTGCAGCTTTATTCTTTCATTTTCACAACAGCATAATTGTTTTTACCCAAGTTAGAATATTTCCAAGTAGCAGATACTAGAAGATAAATATAGAATTATAATCCTATTTAATGAGGAAAAAAACAAACTCTTCTGGTACTGTGCTGGTTAATTTACTGTCTTCATATTACTGTCCATTTCTTTCTTCTCCAGAAATTTTATAGAAGTTTTAACAATTGGAGAGACAATTATGACCAAGATAGAAGGGTATCTGGCCAAGATTTCCATGGTATCACGAAGTAAAATAAATATTTATTCTTGTCCTGGTTTTGGAAGATACTATTGGTTAATTTCAACACATTATGCTTTTTTGTGCCCAAATTATAGAACATCATTTGTGAATAGCCTTAGGAATTTACCGGTGGTTGGCTGGTTCAAACGGTATCTTTTCTGTCTCCCATAATTCAGGCCTCCCCTTTAACCTTCTCAACAACACAGGTGACACCATCACTTAATGTTTGATGAACTCTCAGATATGTTTAGTGTAATACTTTATGAGAGTTCCAGATAGTTCTTTCGTGGGTTTAAACAGAGACAAAAATCTCAGAGCTGCCAAAAAAGGCAATAAAAATACAAACAACATAGACTAAAAGCAACAGATTACAAAGTGTTTGGGAGATTAAAATGATACATAAAATAGATATGGGATAAATGGTTGAAAGGTAAAAAAGACTTGGGAAGATAATGAATAATATACACCATGCTTTGCCAGTGAGCTCATAGGCAAATCCCTCCAGGGATCCTTCAGACAGAATGAGGAAGTTTTGTTTTGGATGACCCGTAACAAGAATGTAAGTATATCGAGTGTAATATGTACTTGTGACTGAACTCTTACAGTAGAATCTGTATTGCTAACACTGGATATCGAAAACAGAAAAGATAATGTGAAAAAGAAATTCACTTTTATTTATAGGTATAAGGATTCACACGTTGATAACAAAGCAGCAGCAGTGTGATAGCTTCATGGTAGTCTAGTCTATCTGCTAATGAATGAATCATTATAAAATTTTTCTGACATATAGTATTGCTGTTATAGTCATAATACAGCATTGCAAATATTAACATTCAATATTTTTAGGCTATGTGGCTCATCTGGGAGTTTTTTCAAATTGTTGCAAATCTCAAAAGTATTTTCCAACACACATACATTGAAAAAAATTGCACATAAGTACACATATGCAGTTCAAGCCTATGTTGGTCAAAGATCAACCGTATATATACTCATTGACAAAACATGGTGTATAGTATTCATTATTTTCTTAGTGGCAGAGGGAGAAGGACACCAAATCTCTTTCCTACCACACTGATGCAAAGTACTTTCTTGTTCACTACTAAAAACTGCTACAATTCATTAAGCCAGTGGATCACCCAGTCCAATATTTTATCACTATCCCAAGTGATGTCTTCTAGATAATGCTATATGACAATGACTGAAGGTGACTCTAACTTTTTATAGTAATTCTCTCCATAAGGTACCATTATTTATCAATTCATCTTACATTTATTTTTATCTTCATTTTGCAACCTCTCTAGGAATAACAAACCCAATAGACTCACTATATTTTATAATATTGACTTTGGTTTGTTCTTGATTTGCTTCTCTAAAGCTTTTGAGTATTTTGGAATTTGTTGATCAAATCCGTTAGTTAAGTTAATAAACTTCATCATTTTGGAGGCATTAATCATTTTTTCAGTTGTCTCACTCAGCTAAAGTGTGTTCTAATTTATCCTCTTAAGGAAAAAAAATGACATGACTTGAAATACTATGATTTTGAATTATTTTGAACATCATATGGATTAGTCCCTGATAGATACCAGATCAGAAGTCAGAGAGCTTTAAGACAGAGGGTTGATTGAACTCATTTTACTTCTCTGTGATTATGCATCATACAATTTAGTTGAGAAGGGACTTGAATATGGCCAAAAAATAAAAGAAAAAAGAAGAAGAAAGCAGCATTGATTAGGTCTAATTTAAAAAAAAAAAAAAAAGCCGTCACTCCTAGTACAGTTTAGCTCTTCTTCCTAAGTCTGCAACCAATCAAGGAAGAGAAGATGATTTGGCTGTGATGCGGCACTGAGAATTATCTCCAAGAGACCAAGTTCACCCTTGAGTGGAGAGCCTGTGAAAGAGAAATCTCCCTGTGTAAATGTAAGGTAAACGCCCCAGGGCAAACCTCAGAAACTCAGTTGAGCATTGGGGATAGGTAAATCCTTGGACTTAAAAAATCCTGTGTATTTACCACTGAGTATCATTTCCACAGTAGAAGGTGTGGCAGCAAATAAACTATAGATGCAAATGCCCACCACCATATGTTTATACTATACCGTACACTATACAATGTGATTTGCCCTCTTTTAAGGCCTGAATCCAGAAATCCGCCCTACCCCAACATAACCCTTTTATTTTTATTTCTCGTGGAAATTTCCTGTTTCTCTTTGGGAAAAATAATTCAATCCTGTTTCCATTACTTTTCCTTCCAGCAGGCTGCTATAGAAAACACACACAACCCACACACACATACATACACACACAACCCACACAAAAATTTTTACAAAGATTCATTTTCGGGGGGCCTGGGTGGCTCAGGTCATGACCCGATGATTCTGGGATCGAGCCCCACATCGGGCTCCTTGCTCAGTGCGAAGCTTGCTTCTCCCTCTCCTACTCCTCCTGCCTGTGTTCCCTCTCCCGCTGTGTCTCTCTCTGTCAAATAAATAAAAATATTAAAAAAAAAAATTCATTTTCACAGTCGTTCCTACCCAGCTCTAAACTCGGAACCTGTATGCCTGATGATGTATCCAGATAAGCGGGTCCAGGTCTGGACCTCTACCCCACGTCTCCCTCTCCACCGCAACAACCTCTGACTCCTCACTCCACCTTCGAAAGGAAAGGCTTTGTTTTCGCCCTAGAAGATTCCGCAACTCGATCGATCTGTTGCAAAAAGAGAAAAGAAAAATCGCAGCCTAGAGACAGGTCTTGCGCGGCCGCTCTCCAGTCTCCATGGGCAAAGCCTCTGAGAAGGAACCGATTCCCGGTCCTGAGCCCTCGAAGCCCGGGGCACAGGAGACACTGGTCAGGCCTTTGCCATTGGTCCTCACCTCCTCGGCCTGGAGTTCTCCTCCGGCTTCCCCCCAAACCACACTCAGGGACTTCTCGGAAACGTTAGCGGATTGCGCTGAGCAGGAAAGGAGGAAGGGGTGACGGGAGCTGGGTGAGGTAAGGGAAGGGCTCTTGGGGCTGTTGGACCGACACACTCCCCACCCCCACCCCCCACACACCGCGCGCCCCACCCGATGGGGTAGCGGTGGGTGGGAGGTCGCGAACCCCTCCCCTGCCATCTCCCAGCGCACAGCTGAGAAGCCGCAGCCTGGCCGCCGGGGCGCTCCCAGAGGGTCCCGCCCGCCGCGAGCAGCGGGAGGCGCTGGCTGGGGAAAGGGCGGGGAGGGAGGAGCGGCGGGGGACTCGGCTGCGCGGGTGCCCCGGGGCTGGGGGCGGGGCTGCCGCTGGTCTGGGCGCGCCCCGGAAGGAGGGGCTCAGTGTCGGCGCTGGCAGTCGCCCGTACTCCGGCCGCGGGTGTCTGGTTTCGAATCCCACCCTCTCCCCGGCTGGAGCAGGGCTAGCCTGGGTGCCCGCGGCCGCTGGTGGCAGGCGCCGCGGAGCAACAGGAGCTCAAAGAGAGAGGGAGAAGGAGCCGCAGAGAGAACGCCGCGGGGAGAGACCGGGAGCGGGGAAGCGTTCCTGAAGCCCGCGCCGGCCTCGCAGGCCAGGTCGTGCGGGTGGGCTGGATGGGCATCCCCGGCGGGCAAGGTTGCAAGTAAGTGCCCTTTCCGTGGCTCCCCTAGTGCGGCGGACCGGGAAGCCCTCCGACTCTCGCCCGGGCTCGCCTCAGCAGCCACACCCACCTGTATCCATTTTCCAGTCTCCCGGTTTTGGCCACTCGGAGTGATGCCACCTGCAGAGTAGAGAGGAGAGAAGCGGAAGGAGCGGTCCAAGCCATTGCAGAAAGGGGGCTGGAAAGGCACCTGTTTATGCAGTGCAAGGCCGGTCCTTTGCGAATTCTGTGCGCGTTTGCTATCAGGTCCCGAAAATGTGGAGAGAAGAGGCAGTTACACTTGATGGTTTGCGTGCGTTCTTTCTTTCTGTCTAGGCTAGCAAGATTGTTGGATGCCTTTCAGTTCCAGGGGCAGGTCGTATTCTCTGCGAGAAAAAAAAGCCTGTGTTGTATTTCCCATCTGTAAAGGTGAGCCTGCAGAACCCGCACAGCGGATCCTACCTGGAGGGACAGCCAAGCAGCGCGAGCCCCTTCCCGGCTCACAAACACCAGTAATTGACGAGAGGGCTCAGCCCCATTTCTCAACACAGTTTTGTTTGTTGTTGTTGTTGTTGTTTCCCCCGAAACGAATAAGCATTTTATAGCGAAATTCAGAAAAGATTTAGCGTCATTTTAGCTTTTTATCGGTCTCAACAAAACTGTCATTTACTTTCGGGGCAAAAAAATCGCTATTTTCGTTACTTGTAGTAAAGACAAAAGATCAAAACAAGATTACCAAACTAAAAAACTTTAATGCCAACTTTTGTGATTGTAACAAACATTTTACTCGTTATTTTAATGTTTCTTCTCAAATTATAGCTGCAGCTTTTCTAGAAATGTTTATTTCCTCTGAAGCTAAGGACAATTTTTTTTTTATCTGAGAAGCTTGGTGGGGGGACTAAAAAGCTAACTTTAATAATTTCAATAAGACAAAGATCAAAGATAAAGATCAAATCAACAGGCTTTTCGAAGAATGGTGGATTTTCAGTTTCTGTGTGTCAATTTTGGGAGGTTCTTTTCTTTTCAGAAATACAATTATTGCTCTCTTCTATTTTCTTTCTCCTTCCCAGTGGCCAGGAGGAAGATATTGTTTTTCTTTCTTTTGACAATATAAAATACATTTTCATGATTTTTGCTTTAACACAATAAAACCTAACTATATATAATCTGCAAACCAATGCAATGGTTAAATAGTCCATTTTTGGGGAAAAGTCGTCAAATTCTTTTTCCATTTTTAAAAATAATTAAAATAGAAGTCACTTTCTTAGAAGCTGTGGTAAATAGGATTTAAAAATTTTTATTGATTATTCAAAACTAATCTTACCTGATTTTCATGTATGAAGTTATCATGATTGTTAGAATAGCTTGTTCACAGAATACTAGACAAAATATGACATTTGGTATAATGGAGAGTGTGCCTTTGATTTAGTCAACTGGTAATAGTTTTGCTTAAGAGAAGTTTTTGCATTTTGTTTAATTACCTGTCTATTGGAGGTTCCCTTTTGGAAGTGAACCATTGTTCAATCATGGGACATGATGTATTTTTACAGAGGTTCAGTATACAGTACGCCATGATTCCTATGGTTTAAGGCAGGGCTAACTGGGTACCTTGATGAGTCTACAGAAGAAAGATGAGTCAGGTCTGGCTCTTGGCCAAGAGCATCCGTATGCCTCATTGTGTCGCCTAGGGCCAGGAAATAATCATGGGAACCATCCAGTGGTAGTGCTTCTGTGTTTTTGCTACCTGTTGCTGAGGTGAGCAAAGAAAAAGTAAGAAAAAGTAAGAAATTCAGGGGTGGGACCAGCGAGGTCTTATTCACTGTGTTGAGTATGACCAAACCACTTTCTTTGTGGCAAGAAAAAAAAAAAAATAGACACTGCATTTTACATTAATGGTAGAAATTAACATTTATCTAATTTCTATTCCTAGTAGAATCATGAAAGAATGTGATATGCTGGAAGGATTTATTTGGTATTTTGCTAATCTAAGGCATGACCTTGCTGAGGAGCTTAAAGTTTTTTAATGTAAATGAATCATTCTAAATATCATGATGGTATCATTATTATTTTCTCTAAAACTGTCTTAGATCTTTCCCTCCAGTCTTTAACATCTGAATAAATGGCTTTACCATCCAAATGTTACTGCTCTCTCTCTTCCTCAAGACAGCATTTCATCCATAGCTGATCCAGATTTAGATCTATCAGTTTTCTCTTCCAAATATATCTCTATCCATTTATACTTCTTAGATATATCTCTTTGCCTTGTTCTCTGTGTCTACTATGCCAGTAAATTAGTTCAAACCACCATCATAATTTACCTGGATTTCTGCTATGGGCTTCCTGTTAGTCTCTCTACTTCCATAGTTTCCTCCCCCATGATTCACTTTCCATACACAACAATACCATCATGACTCTCCTTAAAAGCATTCATTAGCTAACTGCATAGAAAAAAAAAGGAATAAATGCAGAAACATAGAAATCAATCAACAACAAATTCCTTCTGTTAGGATACAGCTCTCTTTGATCTGGCCCTTCTTTATAACCCCACTGAATCCATCCCTGTCATTTATAGGCTCCAGTCACACTGGTCTTTTAGTACCTGTAACACTGGTATAATTTCACCCCCTAAGGCCCTTTTAATGCTGTCCCAGTGTCCCAGTGTGTGGACAGTTCCTTCCACTCTTTGAATGGCTAGCTCCTTCTCAAACTTTACATCTCAGCTCAAAAGTCTCTTCCTCAGGTGATCATTCTTGATCACCTGTCAAAAGTAGGTTGTCACCTGTTAGTCTCCTTCTTGGTACTTGTTTGTTTCCTGATGCGTATTATAGCATGCAGATATTTTTTGTATTTGAATAATGAAAGCTCTAAAGGAACAGAGACCAAGTCTTTATTGTTGGCCCAGTGCTCAGAACAGACCCTGGCATGAAGTAGTGGAGGGAGGGGTTTCCTAACGACTTATGTAAATAATAAAGTACAAAGATATGACTTCTTTCACCATAAAGCACATCAACCCAGTCAATTTCTGCATTTTTTTTTCAAGGAAAACCTCTTTTATTTTTTTTTTTCTGTTGTTCAATTTCTGCATTTTATGATTCAATTTCTTTTTTATTTGTTGAGCATCTGGTACATTTACAACTCTGTACTGTGATTTTGAGGAAGTAAAATATCCTGGGATGTATCCCCATCTTTCAGCAGTGTAGGCAATAATGTGTTCAAAGGTAAGTAGATTATAGCATATTCTTAGGAAAGCAGTAACCACAACTGGATTAAAATATATTTAGAAGGAAAGTTAGAGTGTATAGGCGAACAATGGCTTTTGTATGAGTGACTTCTAACATGCAATGATGACCTTATTAGGTTTAATTCTTATTAGGTTTAATGAGTTTTGAGGGTCTTTCAGTAATCACTAAGTTTAAAATATTGTTTTGTAATAAATATGGATACTTGAATGAGCTCAGTCATTGGAAGTATGTTCAAATGAGGCTGAGGCCATAGATCCAGTGCCAGCATGATCCAAGTTGGTGTTTACGCCAGGTTCAAGGGGCAAATTATCTCACAAATCCAAAGTGTCCACTCGGGAAGGTTCAGAGAGAGACTGTGGGCTAATCCATGAAGATCTATTAGTATTGTAGGGTGTGAAGGAAAGGAGGCTTCAAAATTCATGCTGCTTAGTGATAGTATCAATTTATACTAGAATTTATACAAGTATACATACTTCATATGGCAATAAGTCCACCCATTTTTTTTTTTGAGTCTGTATTTAAAGATACTAAACATGTTTGGTATTAACATGTGGTTGAAAATCTAGCTTTCAGTTAGGCAAAGAACTTTGATATTTTTTATCTAGCAAGTGACCAGCTTTTTTTCTTGTTAAGAATTTGTAATCATTATTTCTTCTGGAAGGACTAAACTAGTTCATGGCTTGTCACCAGGGATTTTGTTAAATTTGCTACTATGGTGGCACGTTGTGGTTATGAGTGGGACTGCCCTTGTGTACTAACTGAAGATGCCCCCTGTTTTATATGTCACAAATTAGCTAATTATTCTTACATAGAGGTATTATAGCTTTCTTCTTCAGAACTATGTAAGCTAGAATACCACTTGAGATGGCAATGTCATAGTAAAATGGATATTACAAGATTGTATGAAAGTAATTTTCATTTGAGGATTTATGGAAGAGCACTCACAGAATGTGGGTAGACTACTTTTGTAGAATGTGAGAGAACAGTTTTGGTATCTTGCCATCCTGCAAAACAAAGTTTCTTCATTGAAGGTTTAACTGGCTCTTCCCCGCCCCCTATGAACAGCTGGAAGGAAATGGCTTTAGGCAACAGGGAAAGCCATCAGCTCTTGGCAGCCAAAGGTAGAATAAACTTTGGAGGAACAAAACTCTTCTGGGTAGTGAGGAAAAATGCCAGACCACGATAAAGAGGGACAAGAGGTGGGAATGCCTTGAACATTGCCAATAATCTACCACAGACAAATTTGAGTTGACATTATATATACAGTTGAATTATTTGGTATCTTTTTAGCCACACCAGGGACAGTTCTTTCTTCTTTTGTCGTTAGAATAACAACTGTTATTGGGAAAACATACTGTTATTGCTTCTTTTATACAGGAAATGGGTTACCTTTGGATTTTTAAAGTGATATAACAGGGAGCCAAAAATGCCATATATTATTATTAAAATATACAATTTCTTTAATTTTAATTTCTTGCTATTCATTTTATGATTTCCTTTTGTTGTGTCAAGTGTTTGAGAGACTGCTATTACTGATTATAAATTTCTTTAAAATGTCTCCTTGGATTTTTTACAAAGCTTTCTGCAGTCAAATGCTCTACCACTGAGCTATACCCCTGTTACAAAGCTTTCTGAATCATTTATCAAAACACAATAAAACTAATTGCACCCGATTGTTCACTTTGAAATTTAGAGGGAGGAAGTACATTAACAATGTCATTAACCTACCATCTCTGCTCTGCAGTGTATGCTCTTTTTCTATCCCTTTTTCTTTTCTCTACATATCACCTTCTGAACATTTGATATATATGCGAGTAATACAAATTTTGCTCCACTCTTTGGTCAAACCATTAACACAAATAATTGGAAAATCTTAGAGCTCCTAAAGAAGGATAATAGGATTAGACAGATGCATTAAAAAATAATCACAAAACATTTCTGTAGAAAATGTTAATGAAATTTTTGTGTGTTACATGCCAAACTAGACATCCTGTGTCATCTGATTATTTTTTAAAAATAGGGGTGATTTTACTAGATGTAATATCTGTCAACTCTACTAGTTGCTCATAAACTGTGTATCTTAGAATCTAAGTAATTATTTTCATCTTTCTGAGAGCCTATAATTAGAAATTCAAAAAAGAGGTAAATGAGAGATATTAAAATCCATACAGAAAAATAAAACGGGGGAAAATGAGAAAAATGTTATATGATATAGAAATATCCTCTTATTTATTGATTTAACTCCACTAAATGATTATTCTGTTGAGTCCAATGGACAAGTGGCCATTCAGGGCTTAGGGTAAGGGTAGCTTATTAACTATATGTATATTTTGCATAAGATACATGGAGTATTTTATTGGTAAATTATGCCTGCCTTTGCTTTCTCTGGATAATGATATAAAATTAGTATTCCATGTAGATGGTTATCATGGGACTAATCTTTATAGATGATCCTTTCATGGAATAAAATACAACAAAGTTTAAACAATGTTTTTTTTTCCCCTTAACATAACATATATTCTTGTTATCTGGGACAAACTCGGCTCATGGTAATTCATGTAGAGAGAAGAGAAATAGTCCTCAAGGGTCAAGTGGGAACAAGGTTCTTACAACCTCATGAGATCATCCGATAGACTTTCGGGAATGAATGTTTGTAGGATTGTTATGCAAGACATCCTTAAAAATCCATATCGTCCCCTTACTATATTTTAGAATATTTATAAAATGTTTTTATAAAGGGTTAAAAATATAGAAGAATAAATTTGTATTCCTGTTAGTGTAGTTAAAATGTGTTTTTCTAGATACTTGTCTTCCTCTATATGTGGTCTTAGCCAAATACTTTTTCTCAAATGCAACTTCATTATTTGTAGGATTGGAAGTGACTGCTTCTAAGGGGTTCCATACAAATTGGGTTTCTATACAAAAAAGCCATTTCAATGTCTCACATATGATAAGGAGATGTATCAATGTGGTACATATTTGGTAACAGTATCTTATAATCAAATGTATTGTTTTGAATACAAATGGTATAGCATTTAAAGTGCACTTTTGTTACATTTATTTTTAATCCTATTTTTAAAGACAGTTCTAGTTATATCTCTAATAGGATCATTCCATTTTGAAATCTCTGTTGGTAAAGTTGTCAGTAATAAGCTATTACAAATAGTTTGTTTGAAGTATCTAAAAACTTATAAGTAGAAAAACATGAAAGAGGTGTCTAACTCAATAATTTGTTAACTATCCAGTTATGTTTTATTTTTGTTTTTAAACCTGATCCATCAGAATTTTTCATTAGTAGAGAGCAGTTCAGTGGAGGTGACCTGCCGGATATCCTAATGATGCATCTTAAAATTATCTACTTTGATAGGAATTTTTTTAAGGAGCATATCATGCAGTTTCTCACTTATGTGTGAAATCAAACTTACTCTAGTACTTTAATCATCGGGAGTATAACTCTGATTTTTTTTTTTTTTTTTTTTTTAGATTTTATTTATTTATCAGAGAGAGAGGGAGAGAGCGAGCACAGGCAGACAGAATGGCAGGCAGAGGCAGAGGGAGAAGCAGGCTCCCTGCCGAGCAAGGAGCCCAATGTGGGACTCGATCCCAGGACGCTGGGATCATGACCTGAGCCCAAGGCAGCTGCATAACCAACTGAGCCACCCAGGCGTCCCTAACTCTGAATTTTTAAATCAACAAATAAGATGTTTGAGCCTGAAGGAAATACTTACCAATATGGCCACTTACTTTATTTCATTGGTGATCATTAACAAAAACCAGAATCTTGTAAAGGAAATCCTCAGACCAAGGGTAATAATTGGGTTGGTTTTATTTATTGTTTTCTTTAGCAATCCACAGTTCTTCCTTAGTTACAAAGCCAGTAGACTATGCATTGCAAGAGGTGGGTCGTGGCAACATTATGAAGACAGAAAATGAATATATGAACAGGTACACTGTCATAAAGAAAAATATGGGTAGCAGCACCATTCACATATTGTTAAGATTACTAGTAATAACATTAATTTAACAGCCTCAAATACAGAGCTTTCATTTTTTCCAGGTAGTTCATTAAGGGATCTTCAAATACTTCTTTTAAATCTTTACAACCACATTTTGGAGTTGAAAACACTAAGACTCAGAAGTTAGTTAACCTTCTCAAAGACTTGAGTGATCACTGACCCAAGGAACATGCACACTCTTTTTAGAGGCAACAAAATTGTGTTTATCCTATATCCCACCCCAGTATACCTAGTACTTATATTACCAAGGATTGAAGTCTTTTCAATCCGCAAAGGAGCTGAAATAATCTCCATTTGCAATGAAAGCAAACTATGTAATTACAACACTAGGGAATAAGACAGACTGAAGATTGTTTAAATGTTCATCTTGAATATTGATTCTTGGGTAGTGTATTTGTGTTAAACCAGACTTGAGATTTAAATGGAAGTTTGAAAACATTATGATATCATGAAATGTACCAAAACATTTAAAGTATTTTTCAGGTCATTTTAAAGGTTGAGTGACTTGGCTTTCCTGGTCTAGGGATCTTATTGTGTTGCTCTGACTTGGCCATGATTAGAATGTTTTGCTTGTTTTATTTTGAGGAAATCAAAGGAACTTTTCTAACATAGACAAGAGTTTGAAAGAAAAGGACTAGTGCCTTTAAAAGGGATAGGAGTGTGAAATGTCTAGGCAAAGTTCATTCAGCCTCATGACTGATGAAATGAAGAAAGAGAGACTGAAGCCATGTCTGAGACCCTGGGTGTTAGTGGATGACAAGTAGAGAAAGCAAAGTGACTTTATGCAGGGTTAGGAAAGAAGAAGATAGTGTTCATCTAAAGTTCTTATGTCCTAGAAATTGAGAATACAGACATTTTTAATTAGAGGAATACAAATATTTTTATTACCCTAAATTGATATACTCAGATGTAATTTAAATCATAGTACTTATTGTCACAGAGACAATGATTTGTCGATTAAAGTGTTTAACATTAATGATTCAAGGTGTTTACTCTTAAGGGTTTTAAAACACATTTGGAAAATTAATTTATTTTGCATTATATGTAATTTTCTAATGCAAATGATCTTCTTTAAATATTTAGTGTCTACTTAGATACTGTACTTTGAGTGAGGTGTATAACCATGACAATTGAAACCTTGAGTTCTATGATATATTTGAGTTCTAATGGTTGTTGGTCGGCAGCTTGTCCACTACACTGTTAAAGTTTGAAGTGTTAGAGACCATATCTTGTTCATATTGGCATCCTTGCATGGTGCCTCATATGCAGTCATTCTCGATACAGATTTGCTGATGAAATGAATCATATTTATTATGCAAATATATGTTTAACTCATTACAAATCGCTCTTTTTCACTGAAACTTACTTTCTAAGTATGTGGGAGAGATAAGGTGAGTTTGTAATTTAGACTTCTCAGACCTAGATTTTTATGATTACTAGGTCCTGATGAAAGAGTCATACTTCTTATTTCTTACTCAGTAATAGCACTCCTGCTTATTTTTTTTGGCACAGTTTGGATGCATCATTTCTAGATGACAGTATTTAGCTTTCTTTGCATGAAAGAGCCAAAATGTTTTAACATGTACTCAATTTGATGTCCTACAAAGACTGACACCCTGATCCTCTTCTAAAAATGAGAGTTTGGAGGATTTGCTGCAGTCCAATAGTAAAAGGAAAAAAAAAAAGTTGAAACTAAAATTTCCAACTGATTTGTCTGGAACTGGTGATCAATCATTAAGCTCTATCTGGTTGGCCTCCAAAATGTGTAGGTCAGGAGTTGGCATCCAAACTGGTATCAGTGCCATTGAGGTTTGTGGGGAGGAAGAGGCTGGCAGAGATCCCAAGGGTAGCAGTAAAGGGAGGCTGAGTGGCTCCAGGTCGGCTCTTCAAACTCAGCGTCACTGTTCTCAGCATTTACGTTTCCGCAGTTGAACAGCCATGCATCCTTTAGCAGGTATTTATGGAGTAGCTACCCAGGCACTGCCGCAGGGTGTAATGGGGAACAGAACATGGAGTTTCATGCTAGTTTGAGACAGATAGTGAGTAAATAAATAGAACCTACTCTGTACGCTATGGAGAAACATACTGCAGGACAGAGAGAATTGAGGGAAGGAGGCATTATTTAATAAAGGTGGTTAGAAAAACCTTTCGGAGGTGATACTTGAGCAGAGATCTGAAGGAGGGAGGGAAATGAGGGAGCTGGGGCAGCAACAGGAAAATTATGCCAGGCACAAGGAGTGGCAGTTGCAGCAGCCTGAAGGCATATTTGATGTGTTTATGGAAAAGCAAGGAAGTCAGTGTGGCTGAAATATGGAGAGCGAGGTAGAAAGTAGTAGAAGGTGTGGGACTTTTCTTAATTTGGGAAAGATTGTGTAATCTGCCTAGAGGTCTGTATAATGAGCAAATGCTTCAGTGACCAGCATGGGACAAACTTTGGAGGAGGTGAATTGTGCCTTTTTTTTTTTTTTTTTGGGGGGGGGGGGTAATCCTGTTCTGAATTTAGGTACCACACAATGCAAACAAATATTCTGGAAACTCCTAATTTCCATATAAAATTAATCTTCTTGCCATTTCTTTGTGATTTATATGTAAATGTCTTATAGTCTCTTCCCATCTGCAATAAATTAGAGTCTTAGAAGCCCTGATTACCATTTGAGGACAAAAGAGCTAACATGACAGAGGTTACAAATGCGAGTATCTTTAAATGTTTAAATTCAGGAAACTAAAACATGGTGAGAATATAGTAATATTTTACATATTTTGATTTTTTTTGTATCTGCTGTACAATTTCTTATGAAATAGTTCTTACTGCATAGATAGAAAGGAGTATTGCCTAGCAAAATAAATACGAGGGAAGCACACTTACATCCTGTCAAGCTTGACCCCCTGCTAACTGCTATGACTTTGGTATTCTTCTGACTCTCTCTTCCTTACAGTTTTCAGCAAATTCTTGTGAAATAAAAGAAATTGTGGTACAGTATTTATAACATAAAATTTGCCCCTTTAACCGTTACTAAGTGTGTAATTCAGGGGCATTAAGTACATCCACATTGTTTTTCAACCATCACCACCGTCCATCTCCAGAACTTTTTCATTGTTCCACACTGAAACTCTGTACCCAATAAACTATAACACGTTACCTTGCTCCCCCTACCCCTGTCCCTGGTAATCACCATTCTACTCTCTTTACCCATGAATTTGATTATTCTAGGTACCTTGTGTAAGTGGAATCATGTAATAATGGTTCTTTTATGTCTGGCTTATTTCATCAAGCATAATAATTTTAAGGTTCATAGATGTTGTATCCTATGTCAGAATTTCCTTACTTTTTTGGAAGGCTGCCTGGTATTTCATTGTATGTATAGATCGCATTTTGTTCATTCATTCGTCAGTGGATGGACATTTGAGATGCTTTTATACGTTGGTTATTATGAATAACGATATCGTTGTGAACGTTGGTAGACAAATATCTGATTGCATCCCTGCTTTAAATTTCGTGGGAATATAATATACCCACAAGGGAATTGCTGGATCATATGATCATTAGTTTTAATTTTTTGTAGAACTGCCATGCCATTTTCCACATCAGCTGCACTATTTTACATTCCCACCAGCAATGGATAAGGGTTTCAATTTCTCCACACTCTCGCTAACATTTATTTTTTTCTTTTTTTAAATAGTGACAGTCCTCCTGGGTGTCAAATGGTATCTCATTGTGGTTTTAATTTACTTTTCTGTAATGATTAGTGAAGTTGAGCATCTTTTCATTGTGCATATTGTCCACTTGAACGTCTTCCTTGAAGAAATGTCTGTTGAAGATCTTTGCCCATTTTTTAACAGTTATTTGTTTTGTTGTTAAGTTTTGGGAATCCTTTATATATTGTGGATATTAATTTCTTTTCAGATATATGATTTGCAAATATTTTATCCATTCTCTGCATTGCCTTTTCACTCTCTGACAGTTTCCTTTGACACACCAGTTTTCAATTTTGATGACATCCAGTGTATCTGTTTTTGTTCTTTTGTTACTTGTACTTTTGGTGCCATATCCAAGAAAACATTGCCAAATCCAATGTTTTAAAGATTGTCTCTTTACTTTCTTTAGTTTTATAGATTTAGCTAATACATTTAGGACTGTGATCCATTGGATCCATTTTTTCCCCCCAATTCCCATAGACATTATAGAGCCTAAGAGTCTCCAACTTCCCTTCACCTTTCTTTTGCGGAGATTTTTTTTTCTTTTCTTTTCTTTTTAAGATTTACTTATTTATCTTAGAGACAGAGAGAGTACTCACTCGAGGGTGCATGCACACAGAGGGGAAGGGTAGAGACAGTCCCAACCAGACTGTGTACTGAGCATGGAGCCCACATGGGGCTCCATCTCATAACCCTGAGATCAAGACCTAGGTCATGACCTGAGCTGAAACCAAAAGTTGGAGGCTTAACCCACTGTGCCACCCAGGCACCGCTCCTAGAGGTCTGGTTTTTTTTTTTAGCTCAAATATTCCTTACGCATTCCTTACTTACTCAGAGTAAGCTAAATATTCCTTACTGTGAATATTTACCTTACTTTTCAATAGCCTCCTCATTTCATTTTTTTAAATCTTTTATGCTAGGATTAAAGTCCTTGAATTATTGGAAGAATACGCTAGCAACTTAGGGAGATTCCTGATATAGAAAGAATACCATATTCTCCTGCCGACTGGGTTTATTTATTCTTTTGACCAGTCCTAGTACTGAAAACTATTTGGGTTTGGTCCCTTCCTGTATAGTCTAGGAATTTTGATTCTTGCTAACTAGTTAATAAATTCAAGGACTGTTTATATTACAATTCTCAGTATTAGATGGTTTGATTAAGTAGAGCAAGAATTCTGTTTTGCTATGGTTAAATCTTCTCCAGCCCTAGCACAACGTTTTACACAGAGTACTACATAATACTTGAGTGAGTAAACAAATGGGCAAATGAATGAAAAAGAAAGACTGTCTTTTTTCTTAAGTATTTAGTAAATCAATGACATTAAGGAAAAAATGACTTTTTAGATTTGTTTAAATAAAACAAGTTTAAAAATCTGTCCTCTATTCCTTAATTCTTACGAAGATACTAATTTTTCAATCAACTTTGCTTGAAGTGTTTTTGGAGAGTTTGCTACTGAGAACTGAAGTTTGAAGGTTAGTTTGAACCACAAATATTTTTTGTTCCATTTGATAGTCCTTGTGGAGGTTAAATCCCATAGGCACAAACTTTTCCCCTTGGGTAGCTACCAACAAATGAAAAATGGTGACTATTTATGGCAACTCAAGGTCACTGAAGTATGGTTTACATTTCATGAAAATATGATATATGAACATCTTTTTGTTTATATACAGTTCAGTGCACTAATTAGAATAATAAAAGGAGGAAAGCCTATAAATAAAAATTAAGTACCTTTGCCTTTGAATTGTTTTAGACTCTTTTTACCTTAATACTCATCTCAGAATCCAAGTCTTCTGGTCACATATGTATTGGAATATAAATTTGAGGAAGGATAGGAATTATTTTCTTCCAATTTACTTGTCACTCTGTGGCTGCTGTCTAATCTGGAATTTGATCCACTCTTCTATTTGTATCTATTACAGAATTCTGAAAATCATGTCTCAAAATGGTGAAAAGCAAGAAATGCTATCATACATTTAATTAACCCCATTAAAAAAATAGCCATGCCCTCATCTTCTGTCTTTCAAACAATAACAACAACCTCAAAAGAGAACACATTTTGAACATTATTACATGTATTTCATCATATTCCAAGATTAAGTTAACGGCTACCGAATGCTTCACCATAATCTCAGCCTCTGATTTCAAGAGGGAGTAGAGAAGTATGAAACACGGAAGCTCCTCTGTTGGTGAACATTTTCGTTTGCAAAAGACTTGTTTGTGAATTTATGTTACTTATCCCATAGTACCTCCTTCTCCCTGCTGATATATACTCGAAAGGAATGTCTCCACCAAACACCTTATAAGTAGATGACAGCTTTTCTTGATGATGCCCACAGATATTCCAGAGAATCCCTTGGCATGCATACAACTTAATTCACTTTTTCTGATACTGAATTAAAGGGCCTTTCGCTGTTGAAGCATTCCTGGGCTGCCAGGAATATTTCATCAACAGCTGTCACTATGCTTGGGTTTTAAGCATATATGTATACCTAGCTTTCTCTTGCTTTGTCAATTAAGTTTCTGATGAAGGAAATCCTCTGACCCATGCTAGAATGGGTTTTTTTTCTTTTTCTTTATCTTTTTTAAAAAGTTTTATTTATTTATTTGACAGACAGAGATCACAAGTAGACAGAAAGGCAGGCAGAGAGAGAGGAGGAAGCAGGGGCCCTGCTGAGCAGAGAGCCTGTTTCGGGGCTTGATCCCAGGACCCTGGGATCAGGACCTGAGCCGGAGGCAGAGGCTTTAACCCACTGAGCCACCCAGACGCCCCTTTTCTTTTTTTTTTCTTAAAATAATGTTTCTTTGTATCTTGCTGGATATGACCTGGGCTCATCACTTTTAACCATCACATGATGCAGTTCATACCTAAAGAATCATTTTTACTGTCAGGTGATTAATCTTTTATGAATTTGCCATATTCCTTATTTTCTTACACTTTCAACTATTTTATTATTTCTACTTTTGTTTCAGATATCACACACTCCCAGTGTGTTTGCATTTAACAAGTCTGATGGATTTAATAATTTCATCACCATTTAAGTACAATACACACATTCTGCTTGCACGGCTTGGACTTAGGAGCCTTACGTTGGTAGCAGCTAAATGGCTGGGTGTGATACATAGTGCCATCTGTTGGTAGAAAGCAGTGTAGCTCTGGTTTTGCAGTAATCATGGTTTTCTTTTGTTTAAAATATCTGCAGTTCAAATAAACATCTTTAAGAAGAAAAGGTCCTGTATATGTAATACGAAACTTTATCTATTATGAAGCCACCAAATTTGTTCTCCATTTTTAAAAAAAGATTTTATTTATTTATTTGACAGACAGAGATCACAAGTAGCAGAGAGGCAGGCAGAGAAAGAGGAGAAAACAGGCTCCCCGCTGAGCAGAGAGCCCGACATGGGACTTGATCCCAGGACCCTGGCATCATGACCTGAGTGAAAGGCAGAGGCTTTAACCCACTGAGCCACCCAGGTGCCCCTTTGTTCTCCATTCTTAAGAACATTTAGATAAGCAAAATCAATTTGTAAGAAAGTTGATAAAAATCACTAGTAATAATGGTTAGAATATATTACACACCGTTTACCAGGAAATGTGCGTAATGATTAAAATTCAGTGTCTTATTTTTTCCTATAGGATAGGGATATCCTTATAGGATAATCATATGCAGCCCTGTTAATTTATGATGCGGATACCAAGATTTATTACAAAGGTTAATTAACTTACCTACAGACACAAGTTAAGTAAGTAAAAGAGGTGAGATTTGAGGGTTCTCTCACTATGCAGCCACAAAATTAACAACTCTATTATGCTGTCTTCTTATTTTACTGCAGATCTAGATTTTAGATTAAAGCTACAAACAGGTTAGGAAAATGAAATACAACATAAGCAGCAAATATTCACCCCTTAAGATTTTAATGAGGTTTTACTTTTATCTACTAATTCATGGCTTATCATTTAAAAAATTATGGTATATATGGGGAGAGATGATAATATTGGTAATATTTATTTAGCCTAGGCACTGCGGTAGCTATAGAAACTGTGTCTGTTCTTCCAAATACTCTTATAAGTTGGATATTTTCTCTGCTTCATTTATGAAGAATTTGCATAATGTCACAGAGCTCCTTGGGTGTTATGATTATGGGATTCAAACCTACATCTGCTTGGCACCAAAGCTGTTATGCCCTTTCTCCTAAACCATGTTGATGTTTTGGGTGAGGTGGATCCATGCAAAATCAAGGAGTGGAAATGCACTCTCTATGTAACACTTTGTAAACACTTTCTTCTACAACCTCTTCTGCAGCCATATTTTAGTGACCTCAGAGGATAAGTCAACGATGATCTGGGCTCTCAGGAAATGGTTAATTCTGAATAATAGAGAAGATTTAATATGGGTTAAGAAACATTTTCCTTTCTTTCTTCATACATCATGTGTAGATGGAACAACATGAATTTTGCTGTTAACAATTTCAGAGATGCCAGCAATCATTGACAATAAACATCATTTCCCCCACAGTAATACACTCCTTGAGTTATAAACATTAATTTCTTATAAACCTGAGGAAAACTATATTTTGTAAACCTACAAATAGGGATGAGTTCTGTCTTAAGGTATAATATACATAATCATTATAATGTGTTGTGAAAGACCCAGATCACAGTGTTTTAATAATTTTCTTCATCTATGGGGCGCCTGGGTGGCTCAGTGGATTAAGCCACTGCCTTCGGCTCAGGTCATGGTCTCAGAGTCCTGGGATCGAGTCCCGCATCGGGCTCTCTGCTCAGCGGGGAGCCTGCTTCCTCCTCTCTCTCTCTGCCTGCCTCTCTGCCTACTTGTGATCTCTCTCTGTCAAATAAATAAATAAAATCTTTTCAAAAAAAAAAATTTCTTCATCTAAGAGTCTTGAAATAAATCCCTAAATATACATCTGCAACCCATACTATAAAATCACCTACACACCTTAAGTTGTTGTTTTTTTTTATCATATCAATTTTTAAAACACTATAAAATTTCAGAAAAACTCTGAGTGATTTTAGGACATGGAATATTGAACTACTTTTTTGAGGTGATTAGACAAGTCATTGTCATCCCCTAAATTATTCATCTCTAAGAAGTAATAGTTATTTAAAGAATTTATTAATATGATTACCATGGTGCTAAACATGAAGAATGCAATGATAAGCATTCAGCAGTCAGGAATTAAATGATTGGTTACTTCATTAATTATTGTATTTAATTTAGAGATGATGTACTTAACATTTGAGGCTCTAAAGTGAGTAGCCAGCTCAGCCCATTTTTTCTTATTATGTTGGTATACTTTGTATTTATGATCTAAAGAGAAGGTATTAAGAAAAGGAGTTACAGCATAGAAAGATGGCAGTCTTTTTAAGGTAACTTAAAAACTACTGCATCCTGATGAAAATAAAAGTAGGATTTCTGAAATTAGATAACACAAGTCTAGTTATCTAGGACAATATACACAAGAAAGAGCAATTCCTGATAAGGTTAACTGCACTAAATATTAAAATATCTTATAAAACTAGAATAATTAAAATGCTGTGATATTGATAAAATATATAGAAACTGTAATATCCAAAAATAGACATAATTTCATATGAGAATTATAAATGGCATCCAAATAAGTGGGAGGAACTGTTAGTTAATGAGTATCATTAGGGCAACTGGATGTTCATTGTTCTGTGGATAACCCTTTTGTTAGAACCTGTCTGGGATATCCCCTCTGTGCATCACATGGTTCTGGCTGGCCTTGTTCATGCAGTTTTGGTCTGCTATAATGTCAGCTTCAGCTAGACTATCCTAAGGAGTCCCATGTACCTGCCTGGTTGAGATAAAGATAAATTCAGATGATTACTTCATAGCTTAACCCAAGATACCTATTAGATGAATCAAATATTTAAAATATAAAATATAAATCACAAAGAAAAAGAAGCCTTACCTGAAGAAAACATGTAGATGGGGCACCTAGGTGGCTTAGTTAGTTTAGTGTCAGACTCTGGATTTCTGCTCAGGTCATGATCTCAAGGTCATGAGATCAAGCCCTGCATCAGGCTCCATGCTCAGCGGGGAGTCTCTTTGAGATTCTCTCAGTCTCCTTCTGTCCCTCCCCTTGCTTTCCCTCTCTAAAAGAAATAAATAAAATCTTCTTAAAAAATTAGAAGAAAACATGTAGAATTTTTTTCAAAATCTTAAAGTAGAAATTTTTTTCTTAAGGTAATGTATAAACAATAGTCACTTAGAGAAAGCATTGTTGAATTCTCTTTAATAAAATAGTAAATGCTTTAAAGGGTGAAATCTACCATAAACTAAAAAAATAAAAAGCAACAAAGTGATAAAAATATTTGCGTCTTATACTAGAGAGGAGAGCTTATTTTATTATTACATTCAGAGTTCCTCAGTTAATAAGAACAGAATAATAGCCCATTATAAAAATGGATGAAGGCTATGTACAGAGAGTTCACAGAAGCACATTTTAAGGATAGACAAAGATCCCCAACTTTCCTCATAAGAAAAAATGCGAACTGAAACAATAGGAAGTTATCATTTCCCACTTCTTAAAATAACAAAGGTGAAAAATTTTTTTATAAAACACCGTGTTGAGGGTATGTGCAGATAATCCCTGACATATTGTTTATGGGGAGCATAAATTGATAGAACCTCTATGAAAATTAACTTGGCAATATGATCTTCTCCAAATTAAAAATGCAGATACAGTTATGACCCAGAGATTTTACCAACAGGTATTCATCTCACAAATATAATTTCATATTGGGAGGCTATGTATGAGAAGATAATCATTGTGGCTTTGGGACACAACCTAAATGTTCTGCAAGGAAGAATGGCTAAATAATTTTGGCATATCTATGCAAATAGGAATTTATGAAACTGTGGTAAAAGGAGGGGGTGGGTCTATACATACTAGTACAGAAATATTTCCAGGTTATATTTTTAAGTGATAAATGCAAAATGTAAAGCAATGTGTGTACTGTGTATTATTTATGTGGAAAGAAAAATTAATAGGTGTCTATGTGTTTATAAAAACACATAGATGTATACACAAGGGAATGGTACAGCAGTTCCCCCCAGGGTAGGGATCTAGGTAGCTGGGAAACAAGAGAGAGAGGGAGAATTACTTTTCTTTATACATATTTCTGAGTTTCATGTCTATATTTATTCTTCAACAATAAATATAAGAATGCTATTTAGGGAAAAAATGAGAGTCATAAACCGACCATTTTGGCCCAACTATTCAACTTAAAGGTGTTCTGTTCTTGGAGGTACTTCTGCTCTGAAGCTTAGGATTGTAATCAAATGATAAGTCCTCAAGAATATGTCTGGAGTGAATTTGAATTAACAAATGATGTATGTAAAAGTGTTTTGCAAACTATAATGAGTAATAAAAATATATAATATTATTATTCGCCTTCTTCAGTGTCGTATGAATTAAAGACATTTTGCTATTCAAAATCACAAATTCAGAAAATAGAGTACAGAAGATATGAGGAGGTGTGTTGCTCAAATACGGAGAAAAGAGAAGAGGAAAGGTTTAGATGGTTCCATTTGAGGTAAAACTAGTAACCTCTCTCAGCCTCAGATAAGACTCCAGGGATTATGTGACAATTCTTATTCGTAGTCTTTATTGCTTCCCAGAAATAGATCTTGAAAATAATAACTCTGCTTTTACACTATGAAAAAATATAGATGTACAAAAGGGAGACTATTTCAATTATGAAGTAACTGTATAGTTCTTTTAAGTAGTAATTGTGTATTTTTATTTATTTTTAAAAACCAGGTTTACCAGACAAAAATTTGAAAATGACAAACTGGCAAAAAATAGAGACTTTTGTGAAAAGGGATCAATATTCTTAGCATAGAGACCCCTTATCAAAAGAAGAAAATAATGGATACACCAGTAGAAAAAGGACCAAGAAAATAGACAGATTTATCAAAGGAGAAACAGAAATGTTCCATGGAATGTACATTTAAAAAAATATATTTTCTCTATCAAATTGGGAAGCATTTTTAAAATGCTATACTTAATATTGTTTAGGTATGGAAAAAATGTGCCTAAATATTGCTAGAGAGAACATAGATTTTTATAGCATTTCTGGAAAGCATTTTGGCCAAATGTATGTACATAAAAAGACAAATACCTCAAAATAACAGGAGTAACTTTCTCCGAACAGGTTAATTTTATTTTAGTGTCTATGTTTTTCAGTATTTTCTGACAATGAAAATGTGCTCTATTTATATTTATATTTATATTTACCCCAAATTAATTATAGGCACAAATTTCTGGAGAGGATTATGTCTTGGAGCTAATGGTAATAAAATCTTTTCTATATAACTTGACCTACAAATTTTAAATAAACTACATTATTTAATGGCAAAATTTAAGTTAGAACAAATCAACAATGGGCGTCTGGATGGCTCAGTCAGTTAAACATCTGCCTTCCACTCAGACATGATCCCAGGATCCTGGGATGGCGTCCTACGTTGTGCTCCTTGCTCAGTGGGAAGCCCCCTTCTCCCTTTCCCTTTGCCACTCCCCCTGCTTGTGCTCTCTCTCTCTCTGACAAATAAACGAATAAAATCTTTTAAAAAAAAGAATTAACCAACAATCTACTATTATATCTGCCTGAATTTCTGAAACAATTAAGTTATTACTTTGTTAGAGATCCAGATGTTTGGTGATTTGTCCCTAATCAAACATACACTTCAAATAAAGTATTTGCAGTTTTGGGAGGCTTAAGCTCTGGTGAAAATGGAAAAACACTTCTAATGGCTTTTTAACTTTTGCTAAGACTAGTGTACTTCAAAATTACAGAATTTTAAAGTTTAATGAGGCGTGTCCACCATATTGATCTCCCTTCTCATCCATCTGATCGAACTTTTAACTTTGCTGTTGATGGTTGAAAGAATGCTCCTTTGATTAAACCCAAAGACATAGTCAGTAGTTTTTATGTTAGTGTCATTAAGATGAGGAACAGACTACTATTGCAAAACTTGTGTATTTCTTACACATGTTAAGCTACACATAAGGTTAGGAATTCTTTTGTTTCTGATATGTTTTAATTTTTCAAATGAGAAGAAGAAAAATTGAGATGCCATGAATTTTTAAAGAATGTTTCTGATATAAAGTTGATGATAATTATCAGTTATTTTAAGTATTTGAAGATGCTTTCAAATATTAAAAAATATTAAGTAATTTAGTTGAGTAATAATTGAAGTTTGCTTACACATCTTGTGTTAACTTAAAGACAAGATGTTTACATTTCTTTGAGAATTTGGGTTAAGAGAAGTTGTCATTCATCAAGCATTTAACAAGTTTCTATGATGTCTAAATATCAAGCATGATACATATTAGTAATAAAAGATGCCTAAGTACAAACTGGTGCAGTCACTCTAGAAAACCATATGGAGGTTCCTCAAAAAGTTACAAATAGGTCTACCCTATGATCCAGCAATTGCTCTACTAGGTAATATACCCAAAGGATACAAAAATACTGATTCAAAGGGGCGCATGCACTCCGATGTTTATAGCAGCATTCTCAACAATAGCCAAACTATAGAAAGAGGTGAAATGTCCATGAACTGATGAATGGATAAAGAAGCTATGGTAGAATATTACTCAGTCATCAAAAGCAATGAAAATCTTAACCATTTGCAAGGATGTGAAGGGAGCTAGAGTATATTAAGTGTATTATGCTAAGGGAAATATGTCAAAGAAAGAAAATGCCACATGGTTTCATTCTTATGTGTAATTTAAGAAACAAAACAGATGAATATATGGTGGGGGAAAAAAGAGGGAAACAAACCCTAAAAGACTCTTGATGATAGAGAACAGACTAGGGGTGATGGAGGGAGGTTGGTGGGGGATGGGTAGATGGTTGATGGGGATAAAGGAGGCTTCTTATTGTGTTGAATACTGGGTGTTCTGTGTAATTCTACTTCTGAAACTAAAATTACACTATATGTTAACTAACTAGAATTTAAAAATAAAATAAAGTCCTCATAAAGATTCATAAACACTGTAAAAAATAAATATAATTAAAAGATGCTTAGGATAAGTTTCCTATCTAGGGAGGTTAGAGTCTAGTTGAAGAAGACAGGCATGGAGACTAATGAAAGAAATGAAGCATTACTGCAGCTATGATAAAAAGGAAGGAAGGAAGGAAGGAAGAAAGAGAAAGAAGGAAGGAAGGAAGGAAGGAAAGAAAGAAAGAAAGAAAGACAGACAGACAAGACAAGACAAGACCTTTGCTTTCTGGGGCAGTTGCTCCCAAAAGAGGCAGGATGAGAGGAGAAGCTGAGGAAGAGCTAATTTATATTTGATGGAGGGAGAGGAGATGAAGTCAAATGTCTTCAGAGAAGAGATGTAGAACTGAATATTCAAAGAGAAGTAATCAGGTGATCGGGATAGTTGAAACTGGAGAGAGGGAACATCATGAGAAGGGATCATAAAATAATCTGGCTGCCCTTTGGGGAGATGAAATGAGAGTGATGTAGCTGGAATGTAGACAGTAAAGAGTGAAAGCAAAGAGGCTGTCAGCTCCAGGTTAGGAAAAGCTTTCTGAGCCAGACCACACACAGGGCAGGTTATCCTGTAGGCAGTGGAGAGCTAGAGGATTTTTTTTTTTTTTTTAAACAGAGGAAAATCATCAAATTTCCCATTGTAAAAACAGAATCTCCCATGCACTGAATGAACATTCTCTAATTGAACCAAACTTCCTCAATACTACCCAACCAAGTGTTTTTAAGCAGTTTCTACAGCATAGCTGGGGATCCCCCCCCTCCAAAGAAATCTTGTGGAGCTTCAGTAAGAAAAACAGATAAAATGGGAAGATAGGTCCTTAAAAGTTTTAAATCTTGGTATAGGGAAACAATTAGTTGTTCTAACAACTCCTAATGCTCCTAAAATGAAAACTCCTGGGGTGCCTGGATGACTTAGTGGGTTAAGCCTCTGCCTTCGGCTCAGGTCATGGTCTCAGGGTCCTGGGATTGAGCCCCGCATCAGCCTCTCTGCTCAGCAGGGAGCCTGCTTTCCCCCCATCCCTCCCAACCCACGCCTGCCTCTCTGCCTACTTGTGATCTCTCGCTCTCTGTCCAAAAAAAAAAAAAAAAAAAAAAAAAATCTTTAAAAAAGAAAACTCCTAATGTGGCACAGAAATGACACCCAGTTTCCAACTGATGGGGGCAACAGAATGCAGCAGCACGGAACCCTAGAGAATCCTTTCAGGTGGAACACGGGGATTTCCTAAAATGGGTTCTGCTTGGAATTTCTTCCCGTTTTTCAATTAACATGAAAGTCTCAATAGCTCCTTACAATTGTAGAGCAATGGTACCTTGGTCAGGATTTGGAGAATACTTCATGGTGTTACAGCCAAGGTGAAAACTTAACAAATTCAAATCAGTATTTTTAAAGAATTTGTTAAAATTCTAATGAAGGTGATTTAAAAATAAACATGATATGTGTATTTTAGTTAATGGTTAATATTTTATCATTGAAGATTGCTTTCCTAAATACTCCTATATTTCACGATGGGAAATAAGGCCCTTGCTAATGCAATTATTTGGTTTCTTAGTTTTAGTTGTGCTGTACTCTGCTCTTAAAGTTAGGTTCATGTTTTTAATTTATCACTATCATTAATTTGCTGTGGTATTTCACTTTTTGAACTTTACTTCTGGTTTAGATCATATTTTATATGCTCTATTTCTTGTCTCGATAAAATAATGCATTTACCAACCATGTAAATATTTGTTGAGTAGAGCAGTCTTTAAAAGTACATCATTAAATTGGTATGGATTTATCTGTTTTACATTTTCTTTTAAGCTATCTTAAGTAGGGCTGTGTAAAAATGATACTCCATTAAATTATGATAGAAAAACTTACCAGTCTTCTGAGTTAGCATTTTTTTTCCTTCTTATGTACGTTTTATTTTTTTACCCAAGCCAAGTATAGCTTCAACATTACTTTCTCTCTCTTTTTTTAAAATTCTTTGTTTTAGTTAACATATACTGTATTGTTAGTTTCAGGGTTAGAATTTAGTGATTCATCATTTGCTTATAATACTCAGTGCTTATTACATTGTATGAGTTCCTTGAGAATAGCCTGAAGAAGGTGGACAGTGGAAAGGAGTATTTCTAACATTGCTTAGCCCTCAGATTTGTTTTACGGTGTCTTAAAACAGTAAAACAAAAAAACAAAACAAAACACCATATCATACTCTACTGAAATTTTTTAAAAAGGCTTCTCAAGTGTTACTGGTTCTTTTGCATAAAACATACTCTTAGATGGCATCAGATACATTGATGGTGTGTTTCATAGTAATTTAAAACTCTCAAATGGGATTTGTTCCCATTTCAATCAAGAAGGATAAGGCATTTAAAAAAAAAAAAAAATCCTAGGTCTGTTCTTTTTGATTAAAGCTAACCATATGGGCACCTGGCTCAAAAGGTTTGGACGCTGTGAATCTACATATTCTACCCAACCCCCAACCCTAATGACTTGGACGATCATGTTGTATTCATTTGTCCATAGCAAAGACAGATGGGTCAGCCAGGGAATTCTCCACTACCTCTGCCTCTCTGAAACCACAAAGTCAGGAAATGTAATCAGATTGCTGAGCTGAACCAGAGCAAGAGCTTTCCTAATGGGTAACTGTGACTTGAGAAATCACATCCATTAGATAAAGTGATTAAATATACATCAGTCTTTTGGCTAGGGAGCCATGAAGATATTGCAATAGAACAGCATCATGTGACCCATCTCCTTGCTTGAAAAAGGAACACATCTTTACCTTTGACATGTATTATCTCTAAATCCCTCAGTTCAGTCGCAGGAAGACATTTTTTCATGACAAGATTTATGCAGTTCATGATCTTCTGGAAACCATGAAGTACTTGTGTGGTTGCTAACACATTACAAAGGAAATATTTCTGACTTGCTCATCCCTCCATACTGTTTTTGTTTTATATTACTGTTCTTTATGTTTTAGGTTATTTTTTAAACATTCTGTGTTCCCAGGTTGTGTTTTTCACTTAAATATATATGTCTGAAATATGTAATTAGAAAAAGTATATTTGTGTGTGTGTGTGTTAATGAAAATTTCTCTTAGCCTTAAGATTTCTTTTTTTTTTGTTAAAATAATGTTTAAAGACAATTTAGTCATAAAGAAATGTCACATTGAATAGCATTAACCTTGATTATATTTAAAGTTCTAGAAATTCCGGTTTCTCATGTTTTGTTATAACTGTTTTTGATTAATAATGTAGTGCCCCTCATGTTTTAATATACTTGCTACAAACCCACTGGGGGTAATGCATGCATTCATATTGTTCTTTTTAAGCTATGAATAACCCTTCACTTTTTCCTTGGTGACCCTCAGCAAGCAATCTCAAAATGACTGACAGAGAATGTGTTTAGAATCATGGCGTCCTAGATGACTAGATTGAAGGAGTCTTCAAAAATCGTGTTCTACCTCCTTATTTTACACTGAGTCCCTGAGAGATTAATTTGATGTGTCCAAGATAATAGGAAGCACAGTTAAAGAAGTAATCAAAAATAATTGTCATTTAAATATTTTCATTAGTGAATTCCTGAGCACACTTCTATCCATGCTAATTCCTACTACCCAAATCAAAATTTCTCCCTCTTTTCTGAAGTTTCTAAACCTTCAAAGTCAATAGAGATGAAGGCAGACAGCTCTAATTTTATTGGGTTTTCTGCTGCTGAGGCATATGCATAGAGATGTCTGATTTCATGAGACCAAGTGGTGGGGCTGTTACACATAAAGGGAGGTGTCACAGTCAAAGGCCAGAGAAGAATGAATATGGAGTGCCTAAGGGGCATCCTTACTAGTCTGTTTGGTAATCTCTGTGATTATGTAACATACTCAAATTACCTATAAATTACACGTGAAGGAAAAATGGAATACAATTTTCATACTGAAAGGAATTTTACAGAGATGTCCTAATCAAAACTACTCATTCTATAAATGTTTTTGGTGCCTAGAGATGGTTTAGCTACAGCGCCTCAAGTTAAGAGTCAAGTCTATGAACCAAGAGTAGAAAGGCTTTCAACTGAAAATATAGCAGACCTAGCATGTTAATTTGAAAATTTTTATAGATATAGTTTCCCTTGGTGCCTACAGAACATTACTGCCAATATCTACTTAGAGTGTTTGGTAAAGCTGTGCCCTAATTTAAAATGTAGTGGAGATATTCTAATTTGCAGATTTGACAGTATTTTAATTTCCTCTGGCCACTGAGAATGTTTAATATTCCTAAATTATAAGATGAGGAGAAAATGCTCAGTCAGTAAGTACATCTGGTTCAATATAGAAATTGAAATAAATACAATTAATTGCAGAGAAAGTAATAAATGCAAAAGGGAAGTGGAAAACACATTAGATAACTTTGTGACTTTTTTTTTCTATTCGGTTTTGAGCCTTTCCTCACGTTTTCTGTTCCCTTTTTTGTAAAGGAAGGGACAGAAAAGAGTGTATAGCCATGAATCAATGTTTATTGACTACCTACTATGTGCCCCATTAGGCTAAATATTGAGAGTAGAAAGATGAAAAAGACGTCAAATCTTGATGAGAGTAGCTGCTTTGCAGACTTAGGGAAGTGGTCCTTAGGCTCTTGAAGAAGCCAGAGTCTTGGATAGGTGGGTGGGGGTGAATTGCCGGGAAGGAGGCTGGAACCCTTTAGGAAAGACTTGTGGGCTAATCTCCTAAGCCCTGGGAGAGTCATTGACGACTTAGAGAAGTGGTGTGATCAGGTTCTGTTTGCCACTCTGATGAATATGTAGCCTACAGATAGGAGGAAAAGAAACTGTAAACCTAAAAATTAGGAAACTCTTGTGATAATGCGGATAAGAGAGAAAGAAAGAAAGAGAAAAGCTGTGGGATGTAAAAGTGAATGAGTTAGGGATGATTTAGAACTTGTTGAAAACTTTAGACTTGTTAATTAGACGTTAAGACTGTTCTGGGTCCCCAGGTAGTAAATGTAGTCATTTCTAGCCCTCACTACTGATTAGTAGTATCATTTAAATGAGCAGGGTAAAATAAGAGTATATGAAAAGTTATGGGCGCCTGGGTGGCTCAGTGGGTTAAGCCGCTGCCTTCGGCTCAGGTCATGATCTCAGGGTCCTGGGATCAAGTCCTGCATTGGGCTCTCTGCTCAGCGGGGAGCCTGCTTCCCTCTCTCTCTCTCTGCCTGCCTCTCTGCCTACTTGTGATTTCTCTCTGTCAAATAAATAAATAAAATCTTAAAAAAAAATAAAGAAAAGTTAGATATGTGTGCTGAACTTGAATGTCATGGCTGAAAAATAGGTTTTTAAAAAAAATATCTGTACAATGTAAGGCCTTTTCATTCTTAGTTTGTAGAAAACCATCTATATAATAACCAACAAACAATTGCACACGTACAGATGTGGTATGTCAGCTTGTTTCTGCTGGCTCATGATTTGATTGCTGCCTGGGATCCTGTCTGAGAGTTGCAGGCTTTCAGCTGTGAAATGGGGAGTATCTCTCCCTTGTTGTCCCTCAGCGTGCATCTCATTTGAGTCCCCCACCATCTGGTAGGAAAAAGGCTCTATCCTTCTGGAACGTGCTCCAGAAAAGTTGCCAGTTTCTTTTTATAGGTCCTGGGTTAATCTGAAATTCAAATTCAGCTGGGTGCCATGAATTTTATCTGGTACACCTATCCTATGTTTTTCTTAAAAGTTTATCCTTTTCTGTCTCCTTATGGCCCCATTATTAAAGCTAAGATCAGAATGCACTAGACCGCTTAAATTCTGGGGCATGAATTTCATAGGCATATGAAGAATGGGGTTAGGGGAGGACAGTCTACAACTGGTCATTTCCAGGTACTTTAGACACGGATTCCTGCATTTGTTTTCAGTGTTGTCATTTATTGATTACTCCACATAAAGGCTTAATGTGTTTATAATTTGGAAAGAATTGATGGAATAGTACTAACAGTACTGCAGGTGTGTTTTGAGCATTAATTAGTTAATTAGGAAACATTTAGTTGAGAGGCATTCTAAATAGCATTGAGCGGAAGTCTTCTCACCTCATTCGGGGGTCCACTTAAATAGCACTTTACGAAGCCGGGAAAAAAAAACACGACTGGTACATGAGGTACACCACCCACTAGGAACACTAATCTCCCAGGGTGACTGCTTGCCTAAAAAAAAAGTCCCCTGAGTGTGAAAGGCTTTCTAAGAGCAATGATTCATGATGTTGGACAATGGACAATGTTGTGAAATTATTTTCCTCTGTATTCTTAGTTATTTGACTTGATGAAAATATTTTACGTTTTGATTCTGGAGTTATAAGTATAAGTGGAAACAGAAGAATACTCTAAAAATAGTAGATCCTGGAGAAGAGAAGGAAGGGGGAGGGGCGGGGGGGGAGGGAGATGGAAAGAGAGAGAGTGGCAACACAATGCCTAAAGATTTCAGACAAATTCATAGTTCTGATACTTCTTGTGTTCTTTAAATGCCATTCTTATTAAATCAGGGTCACCATCGTACATAAAAACATTTTAAAAAGCAGGCCAGTCAGGTATCATCAAATTCACGTGGGAAATGTGGCAGATACATGGGTGACTCAGTCCTGGTCGCAGTTCCTCATTCTATTTTTATTTGAATTAGCCAGCTTTTGAAGCAAACTGAGTTCTGTCCAGCCTAAGGCTTAAATGATCTGAACGAGTATCTCAGAACTATCATACAGATGTCTGTTTTTCTACGTTTTTGTGATCTTTCTGAGTCTTTCCTCTCCTGGCTTTTCCACCTACTATTAGAAGTCATGTACTTTATTATGTACTTTTATATATTATCTACCCTTTACAATAAACTCGATTCCCACCTGAACCCCTGCTGTAGAGAGAGAACAATGATAGGTTTCTGTGCACCTGCTCTATGTTTAGTAAGTTTCCAGTTCCTTTTGGTGTCAAACAATAGCAGGTATTTCTGAAGTCCCTCAGGTCACTAATGTGCTGGTTTTGTTGTCAAGGTAGCAGGTGAACCCTATCTTTTCACAAACAATTGGGCAGAGCACCTCTCATTCATTAGGAGAAATGCCCCTAGAGGCCTGTCTCTGTGTCGTAGACATAGCCCAAGCATTGTATACATTAAAATGCCTGATATGTTTTCTGTTATATCATATTGAATTGTTTTAAAAAAAAATTAAGAATCTTAGTAATTTCTCTTACTTTTTTGAAATGAATGAAAGGTGTGTTCAGTTTTCCCGAGGCAAAACTGGAATGATCTTTGAGAAATGCCAAGTCATGATAGAGTCATTTGGAGGTGAAAAAAAGAGAAAAGCTTCATGGCAAAAGGTTCATGGTTTGGAATTAAGTTTGGAATTAAGGTTGGAGCTAATCATGAGAAGATTTTCATGATGATCTCTTCCATTTTTATATCTCCTGTCCAAGCCTTTGTGAGAAATTGACTAAGGCAGCAAAGAGGGGGGCAAGTGTCAGGGCATCACTGAACCATCTTTTCTTGTTTGTTTACAAGTAGCGAGACAAATTACCTCCCACAGCAGCAAAGGTTAAGCAAGAGGATCAGAGGAGCAGAAGGATGAGGCCCTCCTTATTCATATTTCAGGACCGAATTCTCTTCCATCTTAGTGGTTTCAAGGCGGAGGACAAGAGCTCTGCAGCCTGTAAATCCCAGTTCACAGATCTAATGGCATAGAACTTTATTGCATGTTCCATTGTGTTCATTTTAAGTGCAGAATATTCCCGAGATTCAGGGAGAATGCTAGGTCTAGTTCCTTCTCAGTGAAAGTATAGCAGAGTGTCATTTACAATGCCTATGTTTAAGCAGTCTTTTTTTTTTTTTTCCTACCCCCTAGTAGCTTATAACTTCTATTGTAAAAAGATGCCCTTTTGTGGTGAAAATAGAAGGAGAGAGGTGAGGCCCTGTAGTTTTATTTTGGGAGGTGATGATAGTTGGGAACTACACAACCAAGGATATCATGGCAACGTAGAACTCGGGGAGATCAGAAAGAAGGAAAGCGACAAATACCTTCATCTGCAACAGAAACCTTTTTAAAAAATTCCTCTTCTGGATCTGAAATACCTATTTCTATTATGTTTAGTTGTAACTTACATCTTTGTCAGTCAGTAATCCTCCCTTTCCCTATTTTTTCCACACTTTTGTCAAGAGCATACTGATCTCGACCTGGTGAACACATTCAACAGAGGCAGAACTGAATTTAATTATTTTTATTTTTTATATATTGTTTAAGATTTTATTTATTTATTTGACAGTCAGAGATCACAAGTAGGCAGAGAGGAAGGCAGAGGGGTGGGGGAAGCAGGCTCCCCACTGAGCAGAGAGCTTGATGTGGGGCTCAATCCCAGGACCCTGAGATCACCACTAGCCAAAGGCAGAGGCTTAACCCACTGAGCCACCCAGGTGCCCCTGGCAGAACTGAATTTAAAGCCTGTTTCTGTCCCTTTCTAGTAGTATCGACTGAAATCTACTATGAATCGAAAAGAGTTTAAAAACATTCTCAGTGTTGCTGAAGAGATTACATTTCTAACACAACACTGAAGACAGAGTAACTGCTCTCTCCCTCCCTCTCTTTTATATAGATATAGATATATTCATTTTCTTCTATAGCACAACTCTACATACTCTCAGAAATTCTGTTCCTTCCTGATGGCCTCTACAGCTTTCTGTGAGCTTCCCTATCACTGGCTAATTTTCTAGTCCATGCACACCACAAGTCAGTACCAGTTTTGTCACAAAACGTCCTAAAGAATGGCCTAAAAATAGAAATTCTATGAAAGAACATTGGGTACCATTAAATCAAGATATGTATCATAATGCAGCGATTTGCTTGATATTCCCCCATACAGATGACAGCAAAGGCCCTATTTAGGCCACTGGGTTCCCGTTTTCCATGACAGCTGTGATATTTTAACTCCTGGAATAACTGGGGGTGTATTTGCCATACAACCAGCCCAGATCTAATTTATCAGTTTTATGAGGTCGGAAACATGGTCAAAGCTCCCTTTGGTGCCTCGAGAAAAAGCTGCTTGCCAAGATAACAAAGGACATGACTCAACTGCTTTCTGATTTGCACTCCTGTTTCACATCAGAGGCAGAGAATTTTATGTTTAGTGACCTTCTCCTCCCACATATTTTGGATTTTCTCATCTAAAGTCACATCTATGACATCAGTGATGGAAATTTCCATCTCTGGGTTTGTTAGCTTATTTTTTTTTTTCCTGTCTGCACAAAGAATTTTAGGTGGCTTTTGATAAAACACACATGAAAGGGATCACTGAAAGGAATGTTGAAATAAATCAGATGTTATGTGCAGTGGAGAAAAAAAAAATCATAGCAACAGAAAATTGTGTTTTATCTTTTGCAGAAGACCTAACACTTAGTGGTAAATTGCTAGTATGATGATGGTTTATACAGCTCAGATACATCTTCTTAAAATTTACTCTCTAGTTTCTGTTGGCCAAGACCAGTATTTTTTTTTTAATTTTTAATTTTTTTAAATTAACATATAATGTATTATTAGCCCCAGGGATACAGGTCTGTGAATCATCAGGCTTACAGAATTTACAGCACTCAAATTAGCACATACCTTCCCCAATGTCCATAACCCAACTACCCTCTCCTACCCACCGGCCTGGCCCCACAACCCTCAGTTTGTTTTGTGAGATTAGGAGAGTCTCTTATGTTTTGTGAGATTAGGAGATTCTCTTATTCTCTTAAGAATACTGCAACCTTGCAGTATTCTTGCAAGGTTGAACGATCCTCCTGAAGGTTGACTAGTAAGACCCTTTTCAAAGCTAATGTTAAAAATTACAAATCCTTAGTTTCATAAGGTGCCTTCTCACTGAAAGGCTTTACTTTGTGGTTTCTCGTGTTTCACATTTATGTTAACTCCTAGGTGATGGTTAATGGTATCTTTTTCAGCAGTGAAATGTTGTCAGGTTCAAATGAAATAGTAGATACTAAAAAGCTTTATGAAGTTAAAAATATATCAAAATAAGGTTTTAGTGATACTTCGTTTATGCTAAGTGATGTAATGTGGTTAATAATTTTTCAATTAAGCAGCTATCCAGGCCAGTTTAGTTTGCTTGATTGGAATATGATGCTACTGAAGCTGACACAATGAATTAAATTCTTTTAGGAATGCTTAGTATTTCTCCATGGAGAGACCTATGCTCAGACAATCCCCTGTGACCCTAGCCTGTTCTCTCATAGAAACAGAGTTGACCCTTAGCATTTTGAGATTTCGTATTTATTGAGTGCTTCTTGTGTTCAGCACCCCCTCAGCACTTTATGTTATGAAGTATTTATTTAAAGTGGATGGTGTTATAAGTATTATCTATTGTAATGCACACAGTAACATGAGGATAGACTCTTTTGCCATCTCCACTTCTTAGATACGAAATTTGAGGCTTAGAAATGTAAAGGCAGGTTGCTGGGGGGTGGAGGAGTAGGGAGAGGGTGACTGGGTTATGGACATTGGGGAGGGTATGTGCTATGTTGAGTGCTGTGAAATGTGTAAGCCTGATGATTCACAGACCTGTACCCCTGGGGCTAATAGTACATTATATTGTAATAAAAATAATAATAAAAAAAGAAATGTAAAGGCATTTGTCTATTGCATACAACTGGACTATGTTAGAGCTGGAATTTCAACCTGGGCTTGTCTGACTCATGGTTCCTAATACTATGCTGTATTCTTCAAACCAAAGGCTCCCTCTTGCCTGATTTTGAAATGTATAGAATAATTCTAGGAAAAAAAATAAAAGCAAGATTTTATTTATTTATTTTTCTTTCCCAGCAAAGGTATTTGGCAAGTATTTTGCTTCAATTGAGACTCTGTTTTTGAAAGACCAACATTCCCAGTTCTCTAAATAATTGTTGGCATATATAATATTTTGTAAAAGCTTAGGTTTTACATATGTAAAGTCTTCTTTTTTTCTTTTCAAAATAAAACATCAGTTAGAATTCTAAGTGGGTTATCCCAAATATGTGATTTTTCTCCTATAAAATGAACGAGACTATGACAAAAATTTTGAATGCTTTCTTTTTCACCACCAAAAGGAAATCAGTCTTATAATTATTTCATTCGACTAAGAACTTTCACCTGCACTAAACTATACAGTTAATTTTATAACATCTAGAAGGATGTTGAACAGAAGATGTTACAGTTAATTTTGATATTGAAAGAATGCTAGTTTTAAAACCAGATGTATGCTATGTGAAAAATGTGTTTTTGTAATATGAAGGTAGGAATAGATGAGGACGCTTTGTCAGAGTACTCTGGGGAAGTCTGGGTGGTGGATGTGAGAACTAAGCTGAACCTGTCAGATAGGTTGGGATTTGGACATGTAAAGGCATAATCTGTGGTCTCCAGGGGGAATATGTACGTGTAAGAAGGATGCTGGAAGAGTGTTTTGTTTTGTTTTAATCAATGTGTTTAAATTTTAAATTTATATATATATATAAATGTATATGATGTTCTACTGTTGACATGTAGATTCTTTAAAATTTAGTAATAGTATAAATTCATGGATTGGAAGGTGCTCAATTTATTATTATTGTGGTGGTGGTTATTAGTATTATTTTGCTAGTAGAAATGAGTCTGGGACATTCTCTTATATTGAAAACATTATCCTATAAACGTCATTGTCTTAAGGAAAGGCAAGAAGACTACAGGAATTGACTGTTGATATGTTGTAGGGGTCATTATTGACTTACTATATCAGAAAGTGACACAATATAAACATCTCTATATGGTATTTGTTTTTTTTGTTTTTTTTTTTTAAATATTTTATTTATTTATTTGAGAGAGAGAGACAGTGAGAGAGAGCACGAGCGAGGAGAAGGTCAGAGAGCGAAGCAGACTCCCCATGGAGCTGGGAGCCTGATGCGGGACTCGATCCCGGGACTCCAGGATCACGCCCTGAGCCGAAGGCAGTCGTCCAACCAACTGAGCCACCCAGGCGTCCCTCTATATGGTATTTATTGAATAGATTGGTTCTGCCAATCTATTCACACAATCGAAATCACTTGTGTTTCCTGCACAAACTTGAAATAATCCAATAATTCTATATTATCTTAAGGTAATATCTATTCTACATGTATGAGTTTATGTATGTTTATTTGCTTTTCTTTTTTCTATTTAAAAGACATTGTAATTTCTCAAATGTCAAAAATAGTATCTTCATGAAAGATTTTTATTTTTTATTTTTATTTATTTATTTTTTTAAGGTTTTATTTATTTATTTCACAGAGAGATCACAAGCAGGCAGAGAGTCAGACAGAGAGAAAGGGGTAAGCAGGCTCCCTGCTGAGCAGAGAGCCCAATGTGGGGCTCGATCCCAGGACCCTGAGATCATGACCTGAGCCAAAGACAGCGGCTTAAACCACTGAGCCACCCAGGCGCTCCATGAAAGATTTTTAGAAAGTATATATAGTCATTACCCAACTAATTATTCCTTTGGTAGATATTTATGCCACACACACAGACATAAGTCTGAAACATTTCCTCTGTATTGACCACTGTTCTGTAAGCATGCTTACAAGACAATATAAGAGAGATGAGGATCTCCTAGCATTCTTAAAGTTAAGACTAAAACTTGCCTCATGTTTCCTGAATGAAATGACAGGTTAATGTTATTGATGAAATGATTATAGCTTGGCTTCCTTGAAACGTAAGCTGTTAGTAAAAAAAAGCAATTAGGAAAATAATGAAGAAATGAACCAGCAATTCCTCTCCCATTTTTCCTTCCCTCTGTATTATGTCATAAACAAAAGTAATGTAATAGCTACTAATTATAGGAAACCTTTCAGACTTTGTAATGGATCCTTCATTTTTCCCACAGCAACTGTGAACTAAGAATTTATTCACAGATAGACCTAGTTCATTCCCATGAACTCCTGTCAGTGTCTCTTTATGATGGTTTTTATTTTATTTATTTATTTTTAAAGATTTTGTTTATTTATTTGACAGAGATCATAAGTAGGCAGAGAGGCAGGCAGGGCGGGTTGTAGGGGGCTAGGCAGGCTCCCTGCTGAGCAGAGAACCTGATGCGGGGCTCAATTCCAGGACCCTGGGACCATGACCTGAGCCAAAGGTAGAGGCTTTAACCCACTGAGCCACCCAGCTGCCCCATGACAGTTTTTAAATAAAGAGATTCATGTATGTGTTTCGGCATATTAGCTAGCCTGGTGCTTCCCCCTTCTTTTTTTTTTTTTTTTTTTTTTTAAATTTTAAGGATAAATATTGGGCTTATTGTTGCTGATTTGTCATCCTACTATCAAAATGGCCCATCTGAAGTAGTATGAAGTGGTGGAAGGCACTGAAATCAAAGCTCAAAACTTGACTTCTGGTCATAGTTCCAATATTTCCTTAAACATGACTTGGCAAATACTAAATTCTATAAACCTTGAAGTAACCATTTATATTAAAAAAAAAGAAAAAGAAACAGAATATATGCATTTTATGTATCAGAGCTTTGCTATATGTGAAAGGGCTGTGAAAATTTAAAAACCATTGTAATTAAACATATCTTTATATACATATGTCTGTTAATCATGAAAGTGAAATATATTTTCAGGGTTTTGTTTTGTTTTGTTTTGTTTTTACCAAAAAGGTACTATCAATTAAGAAAATTCCCCAAAACTTCTCTGGGGAAGAAAGATATTTTTAGAAAATTGTTGGCATATTATTATCTGTGAAAGATATAAAGAATTACAGATATAAGAATAAAATATAGAGGAAGTACACGATCCTTCATTCTTGGCATACATTGGTGCATCAAGAAATAAACTTCATGATGTGATTAGAGGCCTGAATCTAAAGCATTAGAAACCTGATAAAATATAAATTAGAGAACCAAGAGTCAGAAGAACTGAGAGAAAGTAAAACTGAGGTAGAGGTAGTAGTAGAGTTGATGTAGAAACAGTGTTTGGTGAAAATGCACATGTCGTTTGCTTTTAAATGATCTGTATCAATGTGACAATTGCATAGCTTGGAAGAAACCCCTTGTCAAATGCAGTAAAATTACAATATAAATTGTAAAATTTCTAAAGTTATATTCTTCCAAGTTTGTATTATTTGGGGGTTTTGTTTTCACTCATTTTCATTAAGGAGACAGATTATCCCATTGTTTTCTTTTCCTTTCTCACCTTCCTTCCTTCCTTCCTTTCTTCCTTCCCTTCCTCCCTTTCCTCACTTCCTCCCTTTCCTTGCCCTTCCTTCCTTCCTTCCTTCCCTCTTTCCTTTTCTTCCCTTTCCTTCCTTCTTTTCCTCCTTCTTCCCTTTTTCCTTCCCTCCCTCCCTTTCTTCCCTCTCCTTCCTTCCTTCCTTCCCTCTCTCCCTTTCTTTGCTTCCCTCCCTCCCTTCCTTCCTTATTTCCTTTCTTCCTTTCCCCCTTCTTTTCTTTTCCTTTCCTTTCCTCTCCTCTCCTTTCCTTTCCTTTCCCTCCCTTCCTTTCTCCTCCCCTCCCTCCCTTCCTTCCTCTCTCTCTCCTTTCTTTTCTTTCTCTCTTTCTTTCTCTTTGTCCCATTCTTTCCTCTTTCCTTCCCTCCTGCCTTCCTTTTTCTCTCTTCTTAGCTGTGATGCACTGGAATAAAACTAACCAGTTTCTTGATATCCTTTATCTCATGCCCTCTTTCCAATAGATTAACCAGCTAAGGTCCTCACCAGTGAAATGAAATATGTAGTACCAAGGTATCTGAGAGGATAAATTAGTTGCTTTTCACAGAGCAATGGTAAAACCAACATGCTTTTGTAACAACAGAGCAGATTTTTTAAAATTACAATATGTTGCCCTTCTAGACAGTAGACTATTTTCAAAAAGAAATATTGTAAAAATATACAGAGAACTAAGTTCTCATTTATTTTATTTGTTACCATTTTATAATATAAAAGTTATTAAATAAAAAGCTGATTTTTAAGGTGGTTTTTATAATTATTTTTTCTTTGCAATGGTGAGTTTGCAATTAATAAACATATATTGAGCAGACACTTAGATGCAAAAGACTCAGTTTTGTTGATATTAATGTATTTCTTTTTTATTTAAATATGGAGACTTGTAGGGATAAATAGTAATATATTTAAGAAGCTTCTCCTCCACCTTTATAAATTCCTTACATTTAGGGACAGGGACCTATGAAAATGCAAGGACTTATAGGTTTGTTATATATCAACAAAATTCTATAAAATACATTTCCTTCACAGCACTTCTTTAATGTCCCCTTCTCCTCACCTGTTTTTGCATTTTTAATTTTAGTTACCATAAGCTCTAAACTATAAATTCAGAAATTCTCAACTTACGTTGCTATCAATAGAAGATTACTACCTACAAAATGAGCCTTTTCTGTGATACATTCAATATCAGAGAGTTAGCAATTACTTGTTCATGCCTTTAAGGAAGTTAAGAGCAATGTGCTTGTCATTTTAAATTTGATTTTCAAAGAGAAGCATGTCAGAAATGTGACATAAATAAACCGACAAAAATGTGGCTTCCAGGTGTTACTGATGGGTAGGCATTCTTCAATGAAGTTTCTGGGGATTGTGTTATTTAATTACAAGGGCAGTTTACTAAATAAACTTCTTACTGATTGAATTTCTAAACTCAAGCCTGCTGAAAAAAGCCGAGTGAATCATCAATTAAATACTTCAGGAATTGTTGAATCACTGTGTTATATATCTGAAACTAATATACCCTGTCTGTTCACAGCCAGAATTAAAATAAAAACTTAAATTGTGCCCTCCCAAATAAAAAAATAAATAAAATTAAAAAAACTTCAGTGATTTTGCCAGGACCTCTTCAACTGGTATATATTGTAAGCCATATAGTCTTGCTTTTGAACTTTTAACACACAGATACTCCACAGACTGGGGATAAACAGACCTCAGTCCTAGGCCTGGCTTTGCCATACACAGCTCTGTCATCTTGAACAAAGTAACCTCTAGATGATGCTTCAATTTCCTTACTTTCAAATTGAGAAGGCTGATTTAGATTATCTCTAAACTCTGGTCACTCTAGAGTAGTTTATTTATTTATTTATTAACAAATTCCTTTTTTTTTTTTTTTAAGATTTTATTTATTTGACAGAGAGAGGTCACAAGTAGGCAGAGAGGCAGGCAGAGAGAGAGGGAAGCAGGCTCTCTGCTCAATGTGGGACTCGATCTCAGGATCCTGAGATCATGACCTGAGCCGAAGGCAGCAGCTTAACCCACTGAGCTACCCAGGCACCCCTAGAGTAGTATTTTTAAATGGGATTTTAGTGAATTGTAGCCTGCAGATTTAATGCACCCACATTAATGGTGGTAGACTAGAAAAGAGAACATGAGTATTACTTGTAGTAAGAATAAATATTTTTTTGTGAAACTTTGTCTCAGATTTAAGTAAAATATAGTTTACACTGTGGAACTTGGTCAAAAATTGTGAAAAGAACTTCTATAGAATTTTAACCAGCATTGCACTTTGTTCATAAGGAGTGGTTTACAGATGAAAACTTAACAAGTATCATCTGTCCCCAGTACGGAATTTTTATTGTCTCAACCTTAAAAATGTCATGCCCCAAAACAGTAAACCCCCAAATAAAGCCAACACAAGACAGGATATATATGATATAGAATATATATGAAGAAGGGTTTTTCATGGAAAAGTAGAAATATGTTTAAGGAACTAAATATTATTTTGCCCTATTAGAGTCAGGTGCATTTTTAAAAATTTGCTGCATCCTAAAGTTGATTGATGGTTAAATTTTAATGTTGGCTTTGCTGGCCCTGTTCTTTCAGAAGGATAAGTCTGAAAATTGCCATCTGAGATTTGCATATTAAATCAAGATGATTAATAATTGTTGAGCTCCAGTGGATAGTAATTAATGTAGTCTTAAAGTATTCAAGTTTTCTTTTTATTTCTAGGCTATCAAATAGATTTTAGTACTTTTGGTCTTGGAAAATGTCAATTAGGAAGAATTACTGCATAGTCATTTATATACAGATCATTTGGACCAAGGTCTTTATACACTGTAATTGGAGTCTTATTAAAATATTTCATCTTTATTTGGGTCCTGAACACCCAGTTGCTCTGTGCTTTATATTTCTCTTTGGAAAAATCATATTAATTAGGATGTTAAAGTTGTACAGTTATGGAATTGTTTTTCTAGCCCTCTGAAATTCATCAAATCTGCACTTTTTGAGAGAACCAAACTGTGTGGTAATGAATTAAGCACTGATCAAGACAATTTTTTAAAGTTAAGAATAATTGTGAAAAATTACATAAAGTTTGATATATGTAAAAGAACAGAAGCATATAAAATATGTTCACTGCTGTATGTGATGTTACTAAGTATAACTATATATTCTGAGTTAATCAGTTTAATTGAATATAAATCAAATTAGTATCACTTAATTTGGTAGCTATTGAATGTTGTTTTAGTTGTATTTGGAATTAGATGTAGCTGCTAATATTAGAGAACTGAACACAGTAACTTAAACTCCCAAGTTTTATCCTTTCACTTAACAGAAACCCAAGGTAGACTTCCAGAACTGGTAGTGTATAAAGTCAATGAGTACCCAGATCCTTCTATCTTTCTGTTCTGTTTCTCCTGACTTCCAGTCTGGTCATGTTGCAGTCCACAATAATTGAGTGTTGGAGTGCCAATATTCAAATCCAAGGCAACAGAGAGGAGAAAAGACTCAAATTCTCTTTTTTCAGGCATCTTCGAGGAAGCATCATACAACACTTCTCATCCCTACATGTTAAGATAACTGGGTAATGGAATTTTTCCACTGGGAAGATTACTCAGAATTCTCAGAGGAGGGAAAGAATGAATATTAGAACACACATATTTCCTCTTTTCCTCCACAAAATGGACTAAGTTTAGTTTTTTTTTTAATTTTTTATTGTTTCAAAAGGCAGTCTCATTATCAAATATTACTGAAGGATTCAATAAATAATCATCTGTTCACACTATGTTTTTTATTCAAAATGTGCTGAGCAAATTCTTGAGTATCTCAAATTCAGAGAAGTCATAGCCATTTAAATATACTTTTTTGACCAGAGGAGAAATTAAAGATCATCATTTAACTTTCACACTTTCCAAGTAAGGTAACTGGTACTAGGATAAGCTGGGTGATCTGCTTTGGTCTCATGGGTGACCAAAGTAAGAGCCAGGACATAAATATGGGTATTTTTAAGGTTTATAACAGTACTTTTTCCGGTAGATTCTGACGGTCTTTATTAACTAAGTGATGCTGTATATTTCAGTTTGATTTTTTAAGATTAAGAAGAACATTAGAATATTAATATTTTTAAAAATCTGTTAATCAGATCAAATAAAAAAGTTTACAGAGGGATACTTTTTCTATTTAAAGCTTTATTCATAGGAAGGAAAAGTCTTGTCAGAAATATACTATTGGGTTGCATTGTAGAAGTTTACTTATAAGGTGTTCATTTATAAGGCTTTCATAGGAATTCAGAATACATTTTCCTGGAGGGAATATGTAGTATTTCCACAACTGGCTCACGGAAACCCATGTAACACTTGATGTATCTGGAATAACATACACATAGTACTATAGAATGTATCTAGAATAACATACACATAGTACTATAGAATGTTACCATTCTATTTCATTTGTTTAATAGTATTAATGTATATCAAGATTTATGTTCCAGGCACTATGCTACATACTGGAGACAAAATAAACTTGGTTATCGCCCATACAGACTTGAACACATGGCCAAGAAGATAGACATGAAGCAAAAATTCAAAGTGCGATGAGTGCTTCCACTGAAAAGAACGGATTCTGAAGTAAACACTTTGGCTGTAGGTGGGAGAAGTAGATACAGTGTTCTGAGATGTGAAATAGGGAAATGAAAAAGGGCTAATGGTTCACAGGAGCATTATGAATCACTTGTTCAAAATAAAGGTTTAAAAAATAAATGAAAGTTGCCTAGAGAGGAGGAGGCAAGTGCTGTTAAGTATAGTGCTGTTGTATGTGTGTACATTAGGCAGTCTGTAATAGTATATTCTAGTATCAGTTAACTATAAGGAAAATTGAACAAAAGTTGAAAAATGATCCCTGATTGGTAAAGTCCATTTGAGCAGGTAGAATTCTAAATGTCTGATGAGATTGTTTGACCTTGGGCCGCCCTTCATGAGTGGGCATGCCCCTTGCAAGCAGAATTGTTACAACTAATTGGTGAAACATGCAGCCTTTAAGTGGTGTAACTCCCACATTGTTCACGATGAACCTCAGCTCCTAGTGCTTGTATGGATGGGTAGTGCTATATTGATTACTGTGAAAACAGCCGAAAAGTCTCCCATAGAAGGGAATGCCCATCACTACTGCTCTGCTAGCAAGTGCCCGTTCATACCTTGGTAGAGTACTACTAAGTACTCTATAGGCCTCCCATCATTGCTTTAACTTGCTCTTTGTGTTCTGGTGCATGCATTGATGCTTTGGTTCATTTTGTTCCCTCTGCCTGGTTAATAATGACAATAACAACAGTAATCATAAGCATTTACTGTGATCTTACTGTTTCAGGTATGGTTGTAAAAAAGTCCATATTCATTAACTCATTTAATTGTCCAACATCCTTTTCATACTCATCTTACAGATGAGTAAACTGAGATGCCCACTTAAGTAAGTTGACCAAAGAAACGTAGCCTCTAAGTGTTGGAGGTAGGGTTAAAAAGAAGGTACCTGGCTTGTACAGTCTAACCTTTAAAAATCTGCATTCAGCCATATTCTTCTGTAGAATTCTGACTTGTCTTTATTATTTTACTAGTTTAATCTTTCTTCTATTTCCTTGTGTTCCCAAAATACATTTCAAATACTTCTATTTAAGTAATTATATTATGCCTTATATTATGGTTATTTGTATATAAGTCTTTCTCTTAAGACTATTAACCTTTGGAGAGTAGGAATCCTCCTGGTCGATGTCACATAGTTCTTTATATTCTGGCAATTCCAAACTTACTATTTCCAAGCTAGGCTCATGTATTGAATTCTAGAACAGCACAACTAAGTAATTACCCATCTTTTTTCTTCCTTGTTCAAGCCTCATCCTCATCATTTTTCTGCCATATGGAATTATGGGAGCATTTCCTTGATCCATTCAGATAGTTGAAAGTAAGCCTTGCTTCTCATTTCTCCTGGAGTCTTACAATCAACTGTCAATTCTTTCTTTCCGTGATCTCTCAAATATGACCATACCTCTATCCTACAGTATGCCATACCCCCAGTCATATCAGTTTCATTCAAGAGCTAGCTAATTTCTCTGCTGTAAATCCACCCTCTGCACTGTGGGAAAGGTGAGTTTAAGAAAATAGAGATTTGTTCATCTTCCTGCTTTAATCAATTCCTAGTCATTGCATCTACTTTCTTTTCCAATCCCTTTTCTCTCCACTTTACCTTTTCAAAGCCATTTTTCCTTATAAAATAATAAAATTTCCTTAAAAAATTTTCCTTATAAAAGACAATATTTCTCAAATGAATTAGTGTCAATGTACCAGGTCTACAGCTCAGTTCAGATATTCTTTACAGAGAGTACTCTGATATGAGTACCAAAACTTGGAACAAAAAGCCAATGATAGTGGAATGATTGTAAAGAGTGATGAGGGGCTACCTAGGAAAGCCAACCCCTGGGTGGCTCAGTTGGTTAGGTGTCTACCTTTCAATCAGGTCATGATCCCGGAATTCTGGGATCAAGGCCTGCACCTGGCTCCCTGCTCACGAAGTAATCTGCATCTCCCTCTGCTCCTCCCCACCCTGCTTGTGCTTCCTCTCTCTCTCTCTCTCTCTCTCTCTCTTTCTATCAAATAAATAATTTTTTAAAAAATCCATTGAATGGGGTGCCTGGGTGGCTCAGTTGGTTGAGCAACTGCCTTTGGCTCAGGTCATGATCCTGGAGTCCTGGGATTGAGTCCCATGTCAGGCTCCCAGCTCCATAGGGAGTGTGCTTCTCCCTCTGACCTTCTCCCTTCTCGTGCTCTCCCTCTCACTCTTTCCCTCTCAAATAAATAAATAAAATATTTTAAAAAACCCATTGAATGGAGCCTATGTATTTCTTATTCATAGTTTTCATTATCTCTTTAGTAATAGGATTATATAGCTTTTAGGAAGAGAATTTATTGAGTATTCTTTTGCTTTAAAGAACTTGTAAGATTAAATTAGTGAAAATGTTATCTCTTAAATGCCAAGGCTGTTTTTAAAAGCGATAATACTACCAAGGAATAAGTAGGGGGAAAAAATCCATCTTGATGAGAATAATTTTTTTAATGTTTTAGATCTTTTTAAAAAATTTTATTTATTTATTTTAATAAACACATTATGTATTTTTATCCCCAGGGGTACAGGTCTGTGAATTGCCAGGTTTACATACTTCACAGCACTCACCATAGCACATACCTCCCCAATGTCCATAACTCCATCCCCCTCTCACAACCCCCCCCACAGCAGCCCTCAGTTTGTTCTGTGAGATTAAGAGTCACTTATGGTTTGTCTCCCTCCCAATCTCATCTTGTTTCATTTATTCTTCTCCTACCCCCTTAACCCCCCATGTTGCACCTCCACTTCCTCATATCAGGGAGATCCTATGATAGTTGTCTTTCTCCGATTGGCTTATTTTGCTAAGCATGATACCCTCTAGTTCCATCCATGTCATCGCAAATGGCAAGATTTCATTTCTTCTGATGGCTGCATAGTATTCCATTGTGTATATATACCACACCTTCTTTATCCATTCATCTGTTGATGGACATCTAGGTTCTTTCCATAGTTTGGCTATTGTGGACATTGTTGCTGTAAACATTCGGGTGCACGTGCCCCTTTGGATCACTACGTTTCTATCTTTAGGGTAAATTCCCAGTAGTGCAATTGCTGGGTCATAGGGTAGTTCTATTTTCGACATTTTGAGGAACCTCCATGCTGTTTTCCAGAGTGGTTGCACCTGCTTGCATTCCCACCAACAGTGTAGGAGGGTTCCCGTTTCTCCGCATCCTTGCCATCATCTGTCATTTCCTGACTTGTTGATTTTAGCCATTCTGACTGGTGTGAGGTGTCATCTCATTGTGGTTTTGATTTGTATTTCCCTGATGCCGAGTAACGTGGAGCATTCTTTCGTGTGTCTGTTGGCCATCTGGATGTCTTCTTTGCAGAAATGTCTGTTCATGTCTTGTGCCCATTTCTTGATTGGATTATTTGTTCTTTGGGTGTTGAGTTTGCTAAGTTCTTTATAGATTTTGGACACTAGTCCTTTATCTGATATGTCGTTTGCAAGTGTCTTCTCCCATTCTGTCAGTTGTCTTTTGGTTTTGTTAACTGTTTCCTTTGCTGTGCAAAAACTTTTGATCTTGATGAAATCCCAATAGTTCATTTTTGCCCTTGCTTCCCTTGCCTTTGGCGATGTTCCTAGGAAGAAGTTGCTCTGGCTGAGGTCGAAGAGGTTGCTGCCTGTGTTCTCCTCAAGGATTTTGATGGATTCCTTTCTCACATTGAGGTTCTTCATCCATTTTGAGTCTATTCTCTTGTGTGGTGTAAGGAAATGGTCCAATTTCATTTTTCTGTATGTGGCTGTCCAATTTTCCCAACACCATTTGTTGAAGAGGCTTTTCTCCGTTGGACATTCTTTCCTGCTCTGTCAAAGACTAGTTGACCATAGAGTTGAGGGTCTATTTCTGGGCTCTCTATTCTATTCCATTGATCTATGTGTCTGTTTTTGTGCCAGTACCATGCTGTTTTGATGATGACAGCTTTGTAATAGAGCTTAAAGTCTGGAATTGTGATGCCACCAACTTTGGCTTTCTTTTTCAATATCCCTTTGGCTATTCAAGGTCTTTTCTGGTTCCATTTAAATTTTAGGATTATTTCTTTGAAAAAGATGGATGGTATTTTGATACGAATTGCATTAAATGTGTAGATTGCTTTAGGTAGCATTGACATTTTCACAATATTTGTTCTTCCAATCCAGGAGCATGGAACATTTTTCCATTTCTTTGTGTCTTCCTCAGTTTCTTTCATGAGTACTTTATAGTTTTCTGAGTATAGATTCTGTGCCTCTTTGGTTAGGTATATTCCTAGGTATCTTAGGGTTTTGGGTGCAATTGTAAATGGGATTGACTCCTTAATTTCTCTTTCTTCTGTCTTGTTGTTGGTGTAGAGAAATGCAACTGATTTCTGTGCATTGATTTTATATCCTGACACTTTACTGAATTCCTGTACAATTTCTAGCAGTTTTGGAGTGGAGTCTTTTGGGTTTTCCACATATAGTATCATATCATATGCAGAGTGATAGTTTGACTTCTTTGCCTATTTGGATGCCTCTAATATCCTTTTGTTGTCTGATTGCTGAGGCTAGGACTTCTAGTACTATGTTGAATAGCAGTGGTGATAATGGACATCCCTGTCGTGTTCCGGACCTCAGAGGAAAAGCTTTCAGTTTTTCTACATTGAGAATGATATTTGCGGTGTGTTTCATAGATGGCTTTGATAATATTGAGGTATGTGCCCTTGATGAGAATAATTTAATGGCAATTGTCACGACTATATTTTGAAATGGATTTCATCCCTTGAAGACTTTGATTCTTGTATATGGATGTTGCTAAATAATCTTACAGAATGGGAGTAAGTAGAATCATCATGTGTAGTCAAGAAGAGAATAAAAGTTTATAGCAATGTTCTGTCAGTGAACAACATTTTAAAAAGTCTCAGTCTGAGAGATACAACTCGATCCTCAAGAATACAAAAGCAAGTTATGTCATGAAAGATAGAACTTATGTGCTTCAAAAAACTCACGTCTTTGAGTTGTTGACTTTGTGTAAATATCTGTTCAGTATCCCAGCTCATAAAGCTAATATTGAAATTTTTTCTCATTAATGTATGTTCAAAGAATGAAGTAAGTTGATGTGTTTACTATGGAAGATATGTTACAAGGTCAATAAAACATAAACTTTAATTGCAAGAAATTTTATAAGCAAATTCTACAAAACAAGGGGCTGTTCATGAAAGCCAAATCATTAAGGAAATATTCAGAAAAGATGTATACAACTTATATACTAATAACTTATTTCAGATAAACAATGTATACATTTTTGGAATAAGTACATTAGATACATATTTTTTATTTATCACAAAGTGTACACAGGCAACTAAAGATAACTTAAATTAACTGAATGTTGTGATTTTTGCTTTTATTTGCCAAGTCTAGGAAGTCAGCCTGAGGGAAGAGAGGTAGGGAAGAATTGCCCTTTTGGGAACCTGCAGTTAGGATAAGATCAAATAATATAGCATTCTTACGGTTATTATTTTAATTATATTATTATTGGCATTTCTCTTTCTCATAATAAAATTCCTGTATGTCCCCAACTTTCCGAAGGGTGAGAAACTACAAATATTTTTAATGAAATGAATTAAAAATGTAACTTAAAAGAAAATTTGATTTTAAAGATTTTTTTTTTAAATCTACAGCAGTAGATTTTTTTTTTTTTTTAGATTTTATTTTATTTATTTGAGAGAGAGACAGTGAGAGAGAGAATGAGCGAGGAGAAGGTCAGAGAGCGAAGCAGACTCCCCGTGGAGCTGGGAGCCTGATGTGGGACTCGATCCCGGGACTCCAGGATCACGCCCTGAGCCGGAGGCAGTCGTCCAACCAACTGCGCCACACAGGCGTCCCAAGATTTTTTTTTTTTTAGATTTTATTTATTTATTTGACAGAGAGAGAGATCACAAGTAGGCAGAGAAGCAGTCAGAGAGAGAGGGGGAAGCAGGCTCCCTGCTGAGTGGAGAGCCCGATGTGGGGCTCGATCCCAGGACTCTGAGATCATGACCTGAGCTGAAGGCAGAGGCTTAACCCACTGAGCCACCCAGGTGCCCCTGATTTTGAAGATTTTAAAATATCAGAATTTTTTGTTTTATTCTAGCCAGTTGACAACCCTTGTACTGCTCATTGAAGAATTGTGGTCCTGTCAGGTGAGAGAATGTTCTTGAGTTTGTTGCATCTACACGTCCATGATTCCATTTTCAAATGCTGAGAATAATAGTGGAAGAGATAAAAGAGCAGTATATTTAAAGTGAGTGTAAAAGATTGAATAATAGAAGTTTTGGATTACTGATTTTGTAGAAACACTTTAAATAGTGACTATAAGCAAAATAATCATATCTTTTGTAAACTAAGCAGACATAAGAAATGGGTTCTACATTTATAGACTACATTGTTTTTCCTTCCGATTGCTACTTCTGAGCTCATATAATTATTTTTTCAGATAATTCAGATAATTCAGAAGGAATACTTTAATCACTTAGCAAAACTGCCCTGTCTAAAATTATCTTGTTTTTGTCATAACCTAGTTTCTACACAGTGAGTCAAAAGTAATTTCCCCATATTAAACAATAATAATGGCTGAAAGTGAGAAGAACAAATATTGGCTGTCTCATGCCAAACAGATATTTATTGGAAGGTACAGAGTCTTCAGAGTTATCGGAAGACTTTGAGAAGCTGGGTGAGCCAAATGGGAAAATGAGCAGACCAAACGGAGGACTGGACATTGTTTGGCAGATTCATGTAGAAAGGACTGCTAGACCATTCCGCCACAACTAAATTCTACCATAGCTATACAGTGGCTCCAGCTCAAAGGAATTCCAACCAGCCCTTCTTTCATTTTGGCTTCACACATTCCAGGGTCAAAGTAAAGGGCCAGTGAATCTGTCTGGATCCACTTGGGAAATGTGGCCTTATCCCACTAGTGGAAATGGAAAGGAAAGATAGTTCCCCTTAGATTTCCATAGTTAGAGACAGGGCTTCAGTCCCATCACAGCTCACTGTGCAAAATCTTCATTCATCCCAGATAAGAAGGAATATTGAATGTTGGATAGGAAAAATGTGTGTGTGTGTGTGTGTGTGTGTGTGTGTAGTCATATGTACATATACACATACGTGTACATACATCTATGATTTGTTTTGAGTTAAAAAATGAAACAAATTAATATTGGTCATGTTTATACTATTAGATATTGAATTTTGGAATGTTTAGAATCGATATACTGTAGATGCTTGAAGCAAAAGAAAGCATTTTTACTTCAAGTAGTATAATTTTCAGATAGTGTCATCGTATATTTGAATGTGCCATCTAGTGATAGTGAATAGCCCCTCTCCACCTAGGTAATGGTTAATTTGTGCTGCTTTTCTAACTTGTGAAGTTGTCATTCTATAGTTTACAGAGTTCCCAAGTATTTAGACCCAAACTATACCTATTCTCTAATTCCATGAGTTAATGGTACAATAGTTTATTATGAGGATATAAGATGAATGCAAAAGGCAATGCACTAAAAAGGAGATTATATTACAAAGAAGCAGTTAAAATTGAGGACCTATCATTTTGTATTTTTTGTTATTGAATTCCCAGATCTTACCCAGTATCTGACACAAAGCAGTTACTCATACTCTTTACTGGTGCTCCAAGAAAAGAAAAAGAAAGGAAAAAAATTTTTTTCAATAAAAGATCATTTCTTTTATTTCTAGAAGCTATGATCATCTATTCAGAAAATAAAATTGACAGGAAAATTGGAAGATTGCCAGATACAAAGTCACATCAATAACAATTATCAACTAAAATGTATATATTTTTAAAAATAGGGCATCATTTATAATAGCAACATAAAGCTATAAAGTATATAGATTAATGTATCTAGGAATTAATAAGATCTATCTAATAATAGGAATTAATGTGTCTACCCCATTAGAGAGTCATTCTGTACTTTTGGATGGAAAGACAATTTTATAAATACATAAATCCTTCATAAATTATTCTATAAGTTTCAGTTTGCTTTTTGTAGAAATAGATAAAATGGAAGAATGAATGATCCTTTATAGGCAAGTTGACCTTGAGTAGGACCTGTCTCAACATGTACTAAGAAATATTTTGTGGGAGGAGAGGTGAAGAAGGCTACATTAAGCAATACTTTCAGAGCATTACAATAAGGCAAATTAAAGATACCTGTTCAATAAAGAAAAGATACTACTGAGAAGTTAATGACAGAATAGAAGGTATTTGAAATTCTGAAACTGAGATATTAAAATCTAATATACCCAAGGAACACTACTAATCAATCAATAAAGGATGAAAATCACAACAGAAAAATTGGAAAAAGGATTAAGAACAAAGAATTTACATGAGAAGAAACTCAGAGAGTGAATAGGCATACAAAGAGTGTTCAACATCATGGTAGACCAGAGCAATGCTAACTCAATAAAAGTAGGTGGTTTTTCACATCTTAGTCTGGTAAAAGTTGGAAAATTTTTGAGACAAATCCTCCTTGGGAAGACAATATTACATATGTACAAGTGAATAATGCCAGGTATTTGTGAGGATGTAAAGGTACAGAACCTTTAGTACTCTGGTGGGAAAGTAGAAAAGTAGACTCACCTGGAGAAGAACATGGCACTGCTTGGTTCATTTAAATATATATGTACCCCAGGATCCAGCAGATATCTCCCAGGTAACAATTTCCCAGTAATTCTCACACAGCTCCATAAAGGGACACATACAAAGTTGCTCATGATAGTGTTGTTTTGTGCTGGTGACAAGTGAGTTTACTGAGGAAGGAGGAGACTTAGCAATATATTCATGTGGTTATCTATTTTGGTAAGATTTACAAAAGTAAGGTACCTTAACTATTACCACGATTTCCCTCTTATCAAGTAGTGTTAGAGTAGCCATGGGCATATCTGGTTTGTAGCAAAGTGGAGTTAGTTGGAGGTAGTATTAATGGGGTCTCAATGGGACGCAATTATGTGGTTTGCAGACACTTTGGTGTACATTTACTAGGCACAGTCTTAGAAAAACACTAAGTACATAGAACAGGTGCCATGTACAGGTCTTCCTTTAGTCTTGCTGGAGAAGAAAAACTGTCTTCCCAGTATTGGAAACTTGGATTACTTTGTATTCTTCAACAGTTGCATTTTTTTTTCTTGTTGCATTTTGTAGATGGCATATTTTAAACACAAATGCCAAACTTGGAATTTTCTATGTATTCTGCCTATTATAAAGCTTTCCAAGCTACACATATTAGGTATAATGAAATTATAAAATATACCTTTAAGATTTTGTTGAGAAAAACCAAATATAAATGAGGTCAAGACTCTAACCCTGAATATCAGAAAGCTCAAAAATGACAGTTTAACTACAATTTGGAAAGTGTATGAGTATTTTAAGCTTAAAATTGCAAATTACTGAACATATAAAATATTTATGCATGCTTCATATATCAAAAGCACATTCGTTGTCATCTTTAGCTTTTTGTATTAAAATACTGAGAGAAAATTCAGATACGAGATTAGTGGAATATAAAAAATTATAAGAAGCAAGGAAATCAACAAATTATATTAACATTGAGTAATGAAAGTAACAAAATATTTTGTTATATCAGAAGCAAAAGTGAGAAACAGTGTTCTTCACTAAGAGGAAGAGGGGTATTTCTTATAGAATTATTAAGTAGATTCTTGGATTATTTTGTAATTCAGTGAAAGAAGAGTAAAACATATAGATATGTTGAGGAAAAAAAAGATTAAATTTTATGCTCATTTGCCATGAAATACCCAATGTGTGAGATAACATAAAACTCATCATGCATTGCTATTTAGAGGACATTGATAACAGTGGTTGAAGTATTGTCAAGTCAGAGTATTTAAGATTATCCACTGAGCAGGGACTTTTGAAATGCTTTGTTACCTTACGGCTCATCTATGAAAGGAACTTAACAGGAGGCTTTACCAAATGTGACAGTAATTTTAAAAATTTATATGCTATTACCAATAATGAGTTGTAGAGCTCAAAGAAATTTGCTCAACTATCAGAAATAAACACACACACATGCCTGTATTTCAACTAGTTTTGCTAAAGGAAAGATAAGATTGCCTCTATGCCTCTATTACAAAACCACTGCCCTGTGAAGAGATGATCAGAGAGAATGAAGCCATAAATGGAGAAACAGGATTAAGTGTGCTGGGGAGTTAATTAAATTTTGGAACTTGTGGTGTTTTTGATATTGGTTAGTTTTTTTAAAAATGGAAATCCATTTAATTTCTAAACTCGCTTTTAATATTCATTTTTGTACCTAATTTTTGTTTGTAATATGCATTTTATTCTCAATCTCCCCTGGTAAAAAATGGTGTAAGCTGCAGGCCCATAAAACCTGGATCTGTCTCTGGGTTGCAGGAGGGGTAAGGAGCCTAGATAGCACCCACGTGTTCCTTTTTTTTTTTTCCCCCGTTTTATTTTATTTTATTTCTTTTCAGTGTTCCAAGATTCATTGTTTCTGCTCCACACCCAGTGCTCCATGCAATACATGCTCTCCTTAATACCCACCACCAGGCTCACCCAACCCGCATCATCCTCCCCTCCAAAACCGTCAGTTTGTTTCTCAGAGTCCACAGTCTCTCATGGTTCGTCTCCTCCTCCGATTTCCCCCAACTCGCGTCTCCACTCCATCTCCCAATGTCCTCCATGTTATTCCTTATGCTCCACAAGTAAGTGAAGTCATATGATAATTGACTTTCTCTGCTTGACTTATTTCACTCAGCATAATCTCCTCCAGCCCCATCCATGTTGATATAAAAATGATATTCATCCTTTCTGATAGAGGCATAATACTTCATTGTATATATGGACCATATCTTCTTCTTCTTCTTTTTTTTTTTTTTTTAAGATTTTTATTTATTTATTTGACAGACAGAGATCTGTTGAAGGGCATCTTGGTTCTTTCCACAGTTTGGCCACTGTGTCCATTGCTGCTATGAACATTGGGGTACAGATGGCCCTTCTTTTCACTTCATCTGTATCTTTGGGGTAAATACCCAGTAGTGCAACTGCAGAGTTATACGGAAGCTCTATTTTTAATTTCTTAAGAATCTCTACGCTGTTTTCCAAAGTGACTGCACTAACTTGCATTCCAACCAACAGCATAAGAGGGTTCCCCTTTCTCCACATCCTCTCCAATACTTGTTGTTTACTATCTTGTTGATTTTGGCCATTCTGACTGGTGTAAGGTGGTATCTCAATGTGGTTTTGATTTGAATCTCCCTGATGGCTAATGATGATGAACATTTTTTCATGTGTCTGTCAGTCATTTGTATGTCTTCTTTGGAGAAGTGTCTTTCATGTCTTCTGCCCATTTTTTGACATGATTATCTGTTTTGTGTGTGTTGAGTTTGAGGAGTGCTTTATAGATCTTGGATATCAGCCTTTTGTCTATAGTGTCACTTGCGAATATCTTCTCCCATTCCGTGGGTTGCCTCTTTGTTTTGTTGACTGTTTCCTTTGCTGTGCAGAAGCTTTTGATCTTGATGAAGTCCCAAAAGTTCATTTATGCTTTTGTTTCCTTTGCCTTTGGAGAAATATCTTGAAAGAAGTTGCTGTGGCCGATGTCGAAGAGGTTACTGCCTATGTTCTCCTTTAGGCTTTTGATAGATTCCTGCCTCACATTGAGGTCTTTAATCCATTTCGAGTTTATCTTTGTGTATAGCACCCAGGTGTTCTAAGAGCAAATAAATAACATGTCTGATAATATACATTGAAACGTTACTCACTAGTTAGAAATACAAACTTGAATTATTTATAGTAGACTGGATGGATCTTTAAAACCATAGTGCTTAGTCATAAAAAAATAAACGAACGAAATGAGTCATACAACATGAAATTTATGTAAATTTAAGATACAGTATCCAGATTAATATTAGTTTTTAAGAAAACATAATACAAAGAGACACAGTAAACATGTTAGAATGGTTGCCTAAGGATGAGAATGGAAAGAGGCTAGAGTGGCAGGGAATGGGATATGGGGCAGATAAAGGAGAAAATAATGATAGAGATAGGACTTTTATGGCCAATGATGATAATTGGCTATGATCTGGGGAATTTAACTCCAAACCTGAGGTTTGGAAAAATCTAGAGTTTCACAGCAGGAAATTTGGTTGATTTTATCTACAATGTAGCTAAATCATGATTTACTTTTTACAAGCTTTTGCAAACTTTTTAACTTTTAGATTAGACTAGTTTAGGTAAATGTAGGATAGAGTCTAAAAAGTTTATGAAGTTATACATTTTAAATTCCATGGAAGTACAATGTCAAAGATAATTTTTTATTGTTTAGAAAAGCTGAGAGCAGTGGAGACAAGAAGGTGGGGGTGAACCTAGAAAATGACAAAGACAGCTTCTGGACCACAGCAAGCACTTACTAAATAATCTTGTGAATGAAGAGCATCAAGGGAGAGAATTTATCAATGATGTGAGTTATAGTACAGACCAGCTGACTTCTACTCATCTTTCCTCTCTGACCTAAGTCTTCCTCCCGAAGCCCAAGTCTGGTGCCTTTCCTGTATATTCTCATTACTTTTGTATGATGGTGGATTGCAATTGTTTACTTGCCCATATTTCCCAATGGACTAGGGGTCCCAGAGGACAAGAACAAAGACTGCATAGTTTGTGTCCCCAGCACCTGCTATTGTGTCTGGCACTTAGTAATCATTTTTAAAATATCTTTTGAAGAGTTAATAAAGTGGAATGAACATATTAAAGGAATGTTAGCATCACATGATTTCACACATGTAGCAATCGTTATTTGTACATACTACTGAGTGATGATCTTAAAATTAGGACTATCTTCATTTTGATTTAGGAATCAGAACAATTAGAAAGTGACAATATTTAGGTCTTCTTGCTTTAGTCTTTTGTAGCTTAATAAAGAAAAGTTTCCAAGCATATTCCATTAATTCTGTTAGCAGTTATTATGATGGCATTTAAAAATGAATTTAATACAGATAATAATATTACAAATGATTCAACTGATGGCTGGTCATTTAAAATGTATTCCCTAATTTTCAGTTAGTGAAGGATCTTTCAAACTAAGACTACTTTGAAAAAAAGTAGTATTTCACAACAGTATACTCTAAGGGTCTTCATGGATAGTATTTTCTGCATACAGATAAAAATTCCACCTATGCTTAAAAAAAATCTGAGAACAATTACTTCTTAATAAAACCACTCAATGTGATAGACTGAGACAATTGAAAATCAAATAAAATTAAAGGAAATCTCTTGCTTTTGTATACAAACTGATGTATTTAAGAAAACATGCAAGCTGGAATTCATTTATGCATTTTATTCTATATAGTCTTAAAATCCATAAGATATCATTAATGCTTCAACTAGTCCTTGTTCTCTTTTGTCAAGTAAACTTTTTATATACACAGACACACCCATTCTGATGTTCATTTTTTTCTGTGCTTCCCTTCTGCTCTTAAGATCTTTTCCTTCTGCCTAAAAAGTTTCTTTATTATATATTTAGCACAATGATGAATTCTCTCAGTTTGCCTTTTCTGCAAAATTTTTTAAATTTCACATTCATCTTTTTAAACTTTTCATGAAGTGCAGTACTTACATAAAAATACATGTATCCTAAACATATAATCCATTGAATACTCCAAACTTAACAAACCATGTGAGCAGCACTGGGAGGAAAGCATAGAATTCCCTCACTCTAGAAGAGCGCTTTTACTCCCTTTAGTATTCTAAATTGTCAGAATATAATCAGAATAATGTATGTAATATTTATCATGATAATATATTATCATTCATAAAAATCAAGTGGCACAATTTTTTTTCCAAGCACAATTACAAGCGAAGGACACTCTTTCTCTAGGATCTTATAATTTTAGAAGTTCCCAGAAACATCTAATTCTAATAGTTAAGTAAAGCTATCTATTTATGGGCCGTAATTTTATGGTGATACAAATAAATGCACCCGGCCCACCTTGTCAAGGAAAGCTCCTTAAATTCTATGAGGAAGAGCTATGGATTAGCAGGATCTGGGGGCTTGGGGAGAGTTACCCTGGATCAAACTAGCTTTCTAGTGAAATGGACAAAATACATCCATCGTGAAGATAGGCACTTCATTGATAGGGTTGTATTATGTTTTCCTGTTTATTTCTGATGACATTGAAGAAAGTCTATAAAGAAGTATTATATAAACTCTCTATATAAGAAACTCTATGAAGTTAAAAGAAAATGGAGATTTGTATTGAGGAAATAAAGGATTGTGTGGAGATTCATAATTCTTAATTATGAATTAAGAATTAATTCATAATTTAATTCAAGTCTATCTTAATTCAAGTCTTCTTACTGCCTACTTAAATGTAAAAATTTTGGTTCATTTTTAAATTTCAGGTAACAGAGTAACTAAAATAGCCATCACTTAAATCCCTGAGAATAATGGATTATAATCATTGGTCTTACTGCACCTAGACTGGGCAAAGGGTAAGGTAAAACGTTAGAATAGTCAGCAATTTGAAAAGTTTATACAGTTTTCTCTAATGGTAAACTGATATTCACGAAGTGTTGGAGGGTTTGCCAAAATCGCAGCTAGAAAATTGTGTATTCATTTTGACCAAAGTAAGACAAATTTCGACACAGCAGATTAAAAAAATCAGTCAAAGAGTTTCACAGCTCTTTTATTGCGGATTAAATGCAATGCCAAACAGTATTTGGATATGACTCGTGGTGCTTCCAGCCTTCAGCCTGAAGTTAGGAATCTTCAGTTATTTGAGGTCCCAGGCTCTGCAGCTCACCAGGATGTCATTTAATCAAGGCACAGGATTTCCAAACAGTAGTGATGTCACTATGACTAAACCCTAAGATTTTTTTTCAAGATTTATTTATTTATCTGAGAGAGAGAGAGAAAGAGCGTACACGTGTGCACATGGTGGGGGGCAAAGGGAGAGGGAGAGGGAATCTCCAGCAAACTGTCCACTGAGTGCAGAGCCCACCATGGGGCTGGATCCCAGGACCCTGAGATCATGACCTGAGCTGAAATCAAGAGTCAGACGCTTAACCGACTGCACCACCCAGGTGCCCCAATCCTAAGAATTTAAGTTTTAAGTTCTGCTTATGTTTATTTTAGTACTTCTGTGAACTATAAAATCTGGCTTTCAGAAAAGCAGACAGTTACTGTGGCATACCTTGGTAAAGAATAATGATCAAGACAATTAGTTATCTATGTTCCCATAAAAAGAAGTATTACAAAGCAAAGCCAGGGTCTTAGGGTCCTATCTGGTAGGTTCTCCTAGGACCTCTCAAAATAAGATGAGTGTATATCTAGGCTTGCCTAGAACAGTCCCAGTTTATGCCTGTTGCCTTGGTGTGTGATGTAATGTAGCATTTATTCTTGAAAAAAAAAATCTTGGTTTGCAACAGAAATGCTAGGGTCATCCTGCCAAGGATAGAACCAAACTGTCAACTGTATTCCTTACAGCCAAGGGTTATCTGTCTCTGCTTTCCTCCAGTGATGCTGTCGAGTATTCAAATATCAGTATAATGAAAAACTATTGAGAAATTTCTTTTTTCAAAATTACAATTCAGGGAGCAGATAGGAGTGGACTCAAACCTGGCTTAATTATTATCTTTTCCCTATATGCTTCAGATTTAGTCTTCTAGCAGAGTTCATTTTCTTCTGTAAATAGCAGAGACACTGGATGACTCAAGTGCACTTCTGGTTGTCTTCAGATGTGTCAGCGTTCTCTTCCTTGTTGTTGACATAGAGGATTTGTTCGATCTTGATATTCCTTTCCTGCACTGAGGCTGGGAAGACTCATCTGGAAGTTTTTCAGTTCTCCTAGAAGAGAGCATTGAGTGTAACAGTTTATACTGGAAGTAAACATGGCCTCTTCCATCTTTCCTGATGATGTCTTTCTTTTTCATCATGGGATTTTAGATTTTCAGAATGGGAACAGTGTGAAGGGAATGTCACTGAACAAATAGAAGGAGTTTTTAAACCACCATGGTAGCCAAAGAGGCCTTTGTTGTTATAAGAAATGGATACATGTACCCCTGACAGCCAGCGTGGAGGTGTCTCTTGCTTTGTTTGGGTCATATTATCAAGTGTTCACATATCAGTAAAAGGAGAATTTCTGAGTCAAATGGATTTCTTTCATCTCACTGTTACCCCACAGTTCCTAAGGTAACACAGAAATCAAAAGAGAGCCTTTTGTATCTTAACAGAATCGTTGAAATCAATATATGATGAAGTCTTAATTTAACAACTTAAAAAATAGTGTGCTTAACACTATCAAGTAAGTTAAGTTACCATTTTTCTAAAAGGGAATGCACACAGAGCCCCTTGCAGATCTATTTTTTGGCCTACTTGGTCATAATGACTCTCAAGTATAATTAGGACTCAGACATAGTGACTCCAGTCTATTTCCATGTTTATAGGTTGTAAGCTCATTTTTTACCCAAGAGAGTACATTTATAGAAAATTATCCTCCCAAGCATAATAACTTTAAAAAGTTGATTAGCATTTCTAATGGATCTCTTATCGATCAGTGATGTTATTTGATATGATATAAAATATTATTTATATATATTAATTATAACCCATTTTAATTAGGCTGTTATCACTTAGGTACATTATAGATAATGGCAATATATTTATTTAATCAATTCAAATTTGCTGGAACACTGTTAACATTACCTAATATTAGTGTAATTCTAGGTCTATAATTTCTTTTTTTATGTACGCTCTTTATCTTAAAGTAGATTTATGGAAAAATGGTGCAAGGCAGTATAGAAAGCTCTCATGGAGTCCCTCCCCACTTCCCCTGTTATCAACACTTTACATTAGTATGTATGGTACATTTGTCACAAGTAATGAAACCATCATGATACATTATTGTTAACTAATGTCCTTTCTTGATTCAGATTTCTTCAATTTTCCCCCTACTTTCTTTTTCTCCTCCAAGGTGTTACATCCAAGATAGCACATTACATTTAAAGATCACTCTCTCCTTAGTCATCATTAGGCTGGGGTAGTTTCTCAGACCTCCCTTGTTTTTGATGACCTTGACAATTTGAAGGAACATTGGTCAAGGTATTTTATAGAATGATCCCGAATTGGGATTTTTCTGATTTTTTTCATTATTAGATCAAAACTATGAGTTTGAGGGGGAAAGACTATATAGAAAAAGTACTGTTCTCATGATATCAAGAGAACCTGGGTGGCTTAGACGATTAAGCATCCCACTCTTGATTTCAGCTCAGGTCATGAGATCAAGCCCCAGGTCGGGCTCCACACTCAGCCCAGAGCCTGATTCAGAATTTTTTTCTCACTGTCCCTCAGCCCCTCCCCCTCCTCCCTTTCCCTTGCATGCACAGGTGCATACACACACACACCTGCACAGTCCCCTCTCTCTCTCTCTCTCTCAGTAAATAAATAAGAGCTTTTTAAAAAAGGGAACGTATTATCAACATGAGTTATCACTACTGATATTAGCTATGATTCATTTTACAGTGCTTTTGAAAATACTCATGTATAGATTCTATGGTGCCTTGACAATACTTTAAAAATTAATGGTACTCCAGCCAATATTTTACCTATGGGAAAATATCATTATCAGTTCCCACAGAAGTGATATTTTCAAAGCAGTTTTTCATTTGACAACAGTCAACATATATTCTACTTTACTTATTTTTACGTTGGTCCACTGCCTTAAATAATTTAGATCTGACCTAATTTGATTCAGATTTTGGAAGATCTTCAAAGTGGTTTTTTGGACCAATTTTAATTTTATATACATAGAATTTAAGTTATCTATAGGTAAGAGATTCAGTGACAGAATATAAAACAGAGTCAGAGATGATTATAGAGTCATGAATGTGTGACTATTCTCCTTGACATATGGAAATATCCTCTTAATCCTTCTAGTCACAGTTAAAGAAGACATTCAAATATTATTTGCTTTCTATAAAAATGTTGAAAGTTATCAAATAAAACACTGCTAAAAGAATTTTCTGGAAAATATTTTTATTTATTTTATTATTTTTAAGATTTCTAGTTATTTATTTGAGAGAGAGAGAGAGGAAGCATGAGTCAGGAGAGGGGCAGAGAGAGAAGGAGAAGCCGACTGCCTGCCAAGATCATGACCTGAGCTGAAGACAGATGCTTAACTAATTAAGCCACCCAGGTGCCCCTATGGGAAATATTTTTAAGAGAATAATTAATTCCATTCTTTAAATGTAGAATTCATATTAAGACAAAGCATGCTAATAATAATCATTACCAAAGCATAATTCCTATTACAAAATTATATGGACATAATATACACATATTCTATCTGAACCACAATAGAGTTGACACTCTGACATTAATAAATCAATCGGGAACTGCAATTTACTGTTCCAGTATTAGGTAAGTGCCATGGGGCCAAGAAGGTAATAGAGGCCACTGGGACCTTTGCCAGCACAAGTTAATGTGCACAGCCTACATTTTCTCCTTTCAGTTCTTTAGGGAAGAATTGGTTTTGGAGTTCACTAGGTGATTTCTGGGAGATTTCCAATTTAATTTCCAAGTATGTAGGGGAACCCACCCCGGTCTCACTCTCAGGGGTTATCCCTACATGAAAGGCTTCATAGGACAATGAGGACTAAAGGAATCCCTCAGAGCTGCTTCCTGGAGGCTGCTCCTGATATTTGACTCCAAGAAGACAGAATAATAATCTATTCTGAATCATAGGAGACACCCAGAATCCCTAAAACTCTAGAGAGACTACCTGTGATATTTCTTGCTTGAAGGAAGGGATCATTCTTGTATTCTGTTCACAGAATCCGTTAATGATATTTAATGTTTCTCAGATGGTGAACCAAGTGGCAGAAGTCATTTCTTTCTGAGCTTGTTCAGAAATACCAATTCAATTTTAAAAAAAGAAAGAAAGAAAAAAAATCTTACTGATATATCTCTTGAGACACATAACTTTGTCTAATTAAAAAATATGTTTTCCAAGTTTTCTTTAGTTCAAGGCAACAAAGACAAATTAATGGGAGTTTCATTAATAAAGGAAACTCAGCAGCAATCTAAACCTTTGAGCAATCAATATTTATTCTAGGGCTACTTGCAGTGTCTAACATTATGTTTTACAAAGTAACTACTTCTATTATAAATGTTTCAATGATTTTAGACTTAGAGTGGATATATAACTTGGATAGCCAAGATCACATACATGTCTAGTTAATGGCAAACCCAAGGATTCAAACTCTAGGCTTTCTAACTCCAGAACTTGCACTTGAATCACTACCCTAAACCAAAACTTTGCTTCTGTTATACCTATGTGTGGAATATGTTTCATGTTTAGAAGGCTAGTAATTCCTATAAATTGAAGTATCCTCAAGATTAATGAATTAATATATCTTAATTGCAGATGCATGAAAAAAATTGTCCAAAGTAAGGAATTCAAATGAAACAAGTTAATACTACTAACAGCACCATTTTTTTTCATGAAATGTGGAAAACTCTCTACTAAGTACTTTACACAGTACTTAACCATCCCAGTACTAACTATTCTTTGAGGCAGTGATTATTTTTTTTTTAAAAAGATTTTATTTATTTATTTGACAGAGAGAGGGATCACAAGTAGGCAGAGAGGCAGCTAGAGAGAGGGGGGGAAGCAGGCTCCCCGCTGAGCAGAGAGACTGAGCAGGGCTCCATCCCAAGATCCTGAGATCATGACCTGAGCCAAAGGCAGAGGCTTAACCCACTGAGCCACCCAGGCGCCCTGAGGCAGTGATTATTAACACTTTTTACAAACTAGGAAAATAGCCATAAAAGGTAGTCAATAGTCAAATACTAGTCAAAATAGTCAAAAACTAGTCAATAGCTATAAAAGGTAGAACAGGGATTGTGATGTTCAAGGTTAAGATGATTACTTATCTGTGAGCTACTAGAACCAGTTTGGATTTTTCTGTATTGACTACTAGTGTACTTCATGGTATATGTTAACTATTTAAAGGATTTTATCTATTTTACATTTTGGAAATTGAGCCATATTTCCAATGTCTTGCAGAAACTAAACTAAAAACTCATTTTTTAAAATGTATACACTCCTAAGTAGTATTCATAAAGTAATACATACCTTTAGTTCTTAAATGAATAAAATAAACATGTTTCTTTTAATATCTTTATCTTTTTTTTTTTGCAGTGTTGTCATTTATTCCCTTCCAAAATTGAAGTATATTTGGCATATAATATTATGTAACTTCCAGGTATATAACATAATGAATTGGTATTTATTGTTACAATGATCACTACAATAAGTAGTTACCATCTGACATCATACAGAGTTACAAATTTTCTTCATTTTTTTCTTCTGATGAGGACTTTGAAAATTTATTCTCTTAGCAACTTTCAAATATTTCATACAGTATTATTGACTATAGTCACCATGGAAGATTGGCTTTTTAAAATAAATACTTGAAAAACTAAATGTAGCTACTGGTGATTTTATAGCAGGAAGATGTCCTCCTTCTCCTTGCTAATTGTTTGCAGATTATCTGAGGTCACATAAGAGCTGGCCAGTTGGAAGGATGAGTGAGTACAGGGGGCATTGAAACAAGGAGCACTACATGCCTCAAATGAAAGTGGAGAGAATAAAGGATACAAAAATGGGGTTTCCAGGCCTAACAGGGTCGAAGTAATGTGAACAACATGAGAGAGATTTAAAATGTTGAGAATTTTGAGTAAATCTGAGAAATTTGACAGATTTGTTAGGTAAAAATTAACATGTTGAAGAATTTACTTTTTCATTGTCTTGGATTTTAAGGGATCAAGGATATTTTTGTTAATCTCACACCCTTTTCTTTCCTATTAAGCTCTCTTTTTCCTTATTTGGTTTATCATCTTCCTTCCGTTGTTCAATGTCATTTCTCATTCTTCCCTGTGTCTTTCATTTCAACTTTTCTTTCTTTAACTGAGTATAACAGATTCAGAGTTCAAAATACGTGGTGCTTTTCTTTAAAAAAAAAAAATTATTTAAATTCAACTTAGTTAACATATCGTGTACTATTGTTTTCAGGGGCAGAATTTAGTGATTCCTCAGTCTTATATAACACCCAGTGCTTATTACATCACATGCCCACCGTAATGCCCATCACCCAGTTACTCCATCACCTCACCCGCCTCCCCTCCAGCAACCCTCAGTTTTCTGTAGTTGAGTCTCTTATGGTTTGCTTCCCTCTCTGTTTTTATCTTAGATTATTTTTCCTTCCCTTTCCCTACGTTCATCTGCGTTGTTTCTTAAATTCCGCATATGAGTGAAATCGTATGGTATTTGTCTTTCTCTGACTAACTTATTTTGCTTAACATGATACCCTCTAGCTCTGCCCACGTCATCCTTACAAATGGCAAGATTTTATTCTTTTTGATGGCTGAGTAATATTACAGTGTATGTGTGCATATATATATATACATATGTATACGCAACATAATATATATATACACACACACACATACATGTATGTGTGTGTTGTGCTTTTCTTGGGTGGAATTTATGTTTATCCTTTCAGTTTTAAAAGGAGATTTTAAACTTTGATATTTCACATTCCTACTGAAGAGTATTTATTTTATTTTGAAGAAAATAAAACAAAATTGAAAAAGTTTGGTACACCTTTAGTTTTCTCTTATTAAGTAATAAAACCTGGTCATTAAGTTGTATGTGTTCATCAGATGTTTTTACTTGAGTGCATTTGTTGCTTTAAAATGGTTCTTAAAAGGAGGTTCACATCAATAATTTATGCTTTTTAAAAGTAGACAGGCTTAGGCCCTCCCCCTAAAAGTTTGTTTCAGCATTACTTGGGTAAGCCCTGGCAGCTGTATTATTTATTTATTTATTTATTTATTTATAGTTACATGGATGATTCTTTTATACACTGTAGTTGAGAAACATCATGGAATATACCTATATTTTGACATATGCATTTTTGCAGCAATAGTGACAAGTGACACTTAGCTGCCTTCTCACTATTACCTAACATAAGCGTTTAAAATATAGTCTTTAAGAAAATAGTAGGGAATAATACTTGTTAATTCCATGCTATGGGTTCTTGATATTAGTATGATGTAATGCCAATTTCTAAACCTAATTGTGGAAGAATTGGTGTCAGAGTCAGTGATATTTAATATTATAGGCAATTGCACATTCAGCAAGCCAGCCATTGGAGGCGCCTAAAAAAAAAGTTCCACATTCATCTAAGAGAGAAAGTAGAAGACATTTCTTACCCTATGGGAGTTTGCAGTGTGATACATTAGACCTTTGAAAGAGAAATATTAACAAAAAACATTTCCAATTGTCTCCAGTTTACTCTATTACATAGATCATGGGTCTAATATATAGATTTTTTCAAAACCTTATCTCTATTATTGGAGTTCTAAATTTTCACTAGAATCATCTTTTTAATTGAACCTCTTTCATACTTTCCAGCCTGATGACTGTCGATTAAGTTTCTTATATTACTTTTTTGTATTATTTTCTCTCTTTCATTTCTTGCCCTCTTTTTTGAGACTGATGCTGGGATGCCCTAAAGTATTCCACATCTCCTGAATTTTGTTTTGAGTTTTTCTTTGTTCTTTTGCTCTACTGTATCGGCACAAATCTAAAGTACAGAATGCTATGAATTTTTTTCATTTACATAGATTTGTGTGACCGTCACACATACCAATTCTCACACACCTGAGAATTCTCACTTGTAGTAAAGTACTTTTTTTGAAAGGTAACTAAAATTCTGACTTCTGCTTCATTTCAACTAATATTCTATTGAAATTTTTATTTTGATGCCCGCGATTACCAAGAATTTTTATTTTTTATTTTATTGTCCTTTTGATAGCCTATTCTTTTCAGTAAGAGATTATCTTCTCAAATTTCTCTGAGAATACTAATTTTAACTTTTTTATTTTAAGATTTTTATTTATTTGACAGACAGAGATCACAAGTAGGCAGAGAGGCTGCCAGAGGGAGAGGAAGAAGAGCAGGCTTCCCGCTGCGCAGAGAGCCCGATGCGGGGCTCTATCTATCCCAGGACCCTGAGATCATGACCTGAGCTGAAGGCAGAGGCTAATTTAACCCACTGAGCCACCCAGGCACCCTTAACTTCTAATATTCCCCTATGTTTGCTAAATCTTTTCTTTCTTCTAGAGTTAGTAGTTTGGTCTGGTCATCTCAGTCCTTCAGTTTTATGTTTGGTAGTCCTTGATTACTAATTCATCTTTAATTATCTATCAATATTTATGAATTAAAGACTATGTTGCTGTTGTTTAGGGTTGCATCTGCCTGTATGTATGTCTGGTTCCCAAACAAATCCTCCCCAGAGAGGAATGCCTGCAAGTTTTTGTGTGTGGGTGATGTGTATGTGTCTGGTTGTGTTTTTTAGGATATGGGTAAGGAAAATGCAAGGCAAGACCACCATCATAGAAAATCCTAAATAATGTGCTTGCTTCGGCAGCACATGCATACATAAATACACACATATAAGCGAAATTATATAATTTTAGTATTAAAATTGGAAAGAAAATCCTAAATAATCTACCAAAATACCAGGATTAGTAAGAGAATCTAGCAAAACCACTGGTCTAAGGGTAATTAGTAAAATTAAATAGATTCAGTGTTACCATTTTAGCATCAAACAGTTGTTCCATTTTGTCATTTAAACAGTGTTTCCAAACCGTCTTCTGAAGAATGGAGGAGAAATTAACATGTGAAATACAAAGGATTCTGTACCAGTTTGAGGTTATCCTTAGGAAATGAGTGAGGAAGTGAGATAATTGACCTGAGATGGTGATGGGGGCTTCAACTGTAACTGAATATTTTTATTTCCTCAAAAAACAAAAAGTTAAAGATCCAAAGCAAATACGGGAAACTGAGAAAGTTTGTTAAATCTATTATTTTCTATACTTTTCTGTGTGTTTGAAATAATTTCATAATTTATCATTTCTAACTTTGTCAGAATAAAACAACAACAGCATGAGTTCTGTGATCTCTCGGATTCAGGGTCTGCCATATATCAACTCTGTCAGACTCTTAAATGTATAGTCTCTAGTAGTCTAGTGGCAGAGAATTTTGTCTAAGTTTGTTTTCTACTCTAGTATTTTTGAAATTTAGCCACAGAACTCCTTGGTGGCATATTATTTCATATCGCATGGGCCAGCATTCACAGATAGCAGGTTTTGATAGGCTGCTTTATAATTTATACCCACTTAACTTTCCAAAATAATTTGAGGAATTAGTCAGTGAAAAACTAGTGTGATTAAAATGGAAATAGAAAAAAAAAATCAAAAACACCTGAGAAAAAGGTAGTATATTAAAAAAAAAGAAAAAAGGCCTTTCCCTTGATCTTCCCTGCTTCTAGAAAAAAGGGAAATAAACACCCTAGGGGTCTTAGGTCCATTAATTCAGAGGTTAATGTTTTGGTTTAGCCTGGGGATAAATCCCACTACTTTGCACTTGGATATAGGGGAGGAAGTGTGGAAATGTGACCTGCAACATTGTTGGGTAGATAATCCTTAGTCAATTTGTTTTCTGATCTTCATCAATGGGCCAACTCGCTTACTTCTCTGCTGGACAGGATTATTTTTTCCTATGTTCTAACTTTCTCAGATGAGCGTGTAGGCTGTGGCACCTGCTAATCTCTTTTCTAGGCAAATCCTATCTGCTCTTTCTTGCTCAGGTTTATGAAAACTCTTTAGTGTCTTCTCTGGTTTTCAGTGACATTGTGAAACTTTACTATCCATCATTATTTTCATTGCAGTGGGAATTTGGGAACCAGGGGATGATAAACACATGGGATAAGACAATTAGAAGTCATAAATTAGAAGTTCAAAGTGTCTTGACTGGAAGAATGTATGAGGAAAAATAGATGATAGGTAGATAGGTAAATAGTGCATGCATGCATGCATGCATGCATGGAGAACAGATAAGAAGGGAATTCATAATAAATATCTTTATATCTATTTTAACTGTGAGAAATCCTAGATACAAGGATATTGCCTTCACTTTTTGTTTTCAGTAGTTGTGTCAGTATCATCTAATATTGAGGTTAATGGTAGCTGGGCAAAATAGTCATGAGAACACTAAAATATCTTTATGTGCAATACTCAAAAGAAAGTGCAGTCGTAGTAATATTATTTATTTATTTATTTATAAGAATTTTTTTTTTTTTTAAGATTTTATTTATTTATTTGACAGACAGAGATTACAAGTAGGCAGAGAGAGAGGTGGGAGCAGGCTTCCCGCTGAGTAGAGAGCCTGATGCGAGGCTCGATTTCAGGACCCTGGGATCATGACCTGAGCTGAAGGCAGAGGCTTTAACCCACTGAGCCACCCAGGTACCCCTCATAGTAATATTAATAAGTGGAAATATGACAATATTTTTCAAAATTTTAAATTAAACATAAAAGAATAAATATCGATTGATTTTATTACATTTATTAGATTCAAGTCAAATAAACTTAAATGCACTTTTCAAGGTACTTTTTTGGACAAAAGTGCATGACATCTTCATTATAAAAATTTGAAAAATAAAGAAAAGTAAAAAGAAAGTAATAAAAATAACCCCTGATCCCTCAGCTGTGAATAACCTTCATTAAAGATACTATACATTTAATTTAGGATTTTCTGTACATTTAACAAATTGAGATGAATATACAGGAATGTGTGTGACACACACATTAGATATCCATTATAAGGTTTTTATAATTCATTACATAGTCTTTAAAAGCATTCTTTAAATGCCACTCAGTTTTTCATTATATGTTCATTCTTTATTTAATGAAACCCGATTAGGCTTTTAGGTTAAATTATAGTTTTTCAATATTATGAAAACATTGCAGTGAATACTTTCATAAATGTTTGAAGACATCTGAGATTATTGCTTTTGGATAAATCCTAGAAGGGAGGTTATTTGGCATTAAAAATGAATTAACATACTTAAGGGTTTTGGTAGATATTGTAGAATTTTTCTCGAAAAGTTTGTGCACATTATTTATTCCCATCATCCAGATAGGAGGGAATGACTTCCCCTATACCCTCCAACCTAAAGGATAATGATGGAATCTGATCTGAGTCTCTTTGGCTTACTTTCCAAGACCGGGATTGTGAGCAGATGCTTAGTGTCTTCCTTCACTTTAGCCTAACCTGGGAAGTACCTCCCTATCATAGTACCAGTGACACGAATCACCCACCAGGCCTGCTGTCTGTATATACTTCAGTGAATCAGAATGTGGGTGTTGAGGGTGTGCATGAATAGAGAGTGAGGGGAAAACAAGAAGGAAAAGGGGATATAGAGATAGTGGAATTGGGGGTTGGACATCAGAGTTCATGACATCTGCTTACCCGAATTTGTCATATAATTCCTGAAAGAGTTGACACCTCCAGTGGAAATATAGGGTGTACAAAACACCATTTCTTCTGCCATCTTTTCTCCAGAAGACCATGTGTGTGTATACTGAAAATCTTTGAGGGAAGTCATCTTCTGCTCCCCTGTATGGTTTCCAGAAGTGTTGAGCAGTGTCCTAAACCCAGGGGGAAACTGCACTCACTGCCTTATTTCTCAAGTGGAGGTGGTAGTTTCTAGAAGGCCAAGAGTTCTTTTTAGAATACATAGATTTGTGGTAAGAAATGTTCTTATACCGTGGCCGAATAACTAAGGGTAAAAGGCATCCCCTTTGTTCTAGATGTAATTGAAGTTTATTTTGTGTGATATGGAAACGGATAGTTTTCCATTTTGGAAAACTTTTTCTGAATCTATGTAATCTGTGTTGTCACTACTCTTTTTCTGAATCTATGTAATCTGTGTTGTCACTACTGTGATTTGCTTAATTTTCATGTTCAGCATTGGAAAATAAAAGAGCAGACCATGGCTTCTCTTAGTTCACTCTCCTGCTGTGTTTGGTGATATTACTTACTATACAGCTTTTCAAGCCATTCACAGTGGGTTGACGTATTAGATGTTGCTGTGTCCTGACTCTGAGCCAAAAGAAAAAAAAAAAGACTCATTTTTATTTTTTAATGCAGAAGTTATGAAGTTGCCCTGACTCGACTCCTTGAAATTGAGTTCATTTTTAAAATGAGAACTATTATTTTTATGCATTTTTATTTACAACATTCCAAAATAATAACATGTGGAACTTGACTTTTTTACTTTGTATTTTTTTTCCCTATAGGTTTTGGATACACATAGAAGTTATTTAGGGAAGTCATAGTTTGAAGGCATATCTTATTGATTTTTTTTTAATTTTAAAATTGAGTCTATCACATATATGTTCCAAATTTCTTTTCTTTGTTCTTCCTAAATATTTTGTCAAATTGTTTTAAACTCAAAATGAGAATATATTTTTTCTGATTTCTAAAGGGATATGTAATTGTAAGAAAATGTAAATATGCAAAAATAGAATAAACCAATCTTTCCATCACCTCATTTCACAGAAATGAGTTTCCCCAAGAAGGAGAAGCAGTGGTTTGTGAGCAAGTTTTGAGATTAAGACAGAAGAGGATTAGGTGATCAGAGAGGCAACAGAACCTGGAGAGTGGAACTATCAGAAGCAGTGTCACAAAGAATTTTAAATGAGAAAGGTTCATTGAATTGCACTAAAAGCAAATGCTGATGAAAAGTAAAAGGAATCAATTTTTTTTTTCATTAAGTTTTCACTTTAGAAGCTGGGAAGTGTTAAGTTCAGATTTTTAAATAAAGATGGTAGAGAGTGTGGGAAATAAATCTTATGTGTAGTAGTTAATAAATGCTAATTCAGCGTAATAATTTTGTAAACACATTACTTCTTATAGTTGAAATGAAAAGTATGGTTTAAGATTTATTTATTTATTTATTTGAGAGAGAGAGCACCATGCACAGGACCACAGGACTGATGTGGGGGGTGGGGGCGGAGAGGGAAAAGAGTGGAGGAGAGGAAGAATCTCAAATAGACTCTCCTGCTGACCAAGGAGCCAGAGGCAAGTGCATCTCGTGACCCTGAGATCATGACCTGAGCTGAAATCAAGAGTCCCATGCTTTACTGACTGAACCACCCAGGCACCCCAAAATCTGTTTATTATTATTTTTAATGTGCCATTTCTGGCTGGCAAACATTTAACACTTTCTTTCTTTCTTTCTTCTTTCTTTCTTTTATTTTCTTGCTTAGGCCTCTTATGTAAGGAGCTGACGGGGAAATAAAATATACAGGATGAAAAGATGGCAACGTTGCCTCCCCCAGGACCTCAGAGTTTTGTCTACTTTACAAAACAGTCCCTTGCCCTCATTGAACAACGTATTGCTGAAGGAAAAACAAAGGAACCCAAAGAAGAAAAGAAGGATGATGAGGAAGAAGGCCCGAGGCCAAGCAGTGACTTGGAAGCGGGCAAACAGCTGCCCTTCATCTACGGAGACATCCCCCCAGGCATGGTGTCAGAGCCCCTGGAGGACCTGGACCCCTACTATGCAGACAAAAAAGTGAGTGTATTTTGCCTGCAGTAGTGCCTGCTCTGCTGCTTCTGCTCAGAGAGATATCTTAAATTGAGATTAAGTGGAAGTTAGTGAAAAACCACATCATGGCAAAAATGTTCAGTTAAATGCATATGTAGAATATTCAGAACATGTACTTTTAGTTTTTCATCAAAACTGGTTCTGTCATCGACATATTATTTTGATATTCTTAATCTTTAGAATATTCAATATAATGTTCTCTCTTTTGGGGACATGACATAGATATATACCTGCAGGAGCGAAATTACTGTCAATTAGAAAAGGAAGACCTGGTATCTGTCCAGAATGTGTTTGCATGCAGGTGACAGCTGAATCCATAGGAATATAAAAGACCATTCAGCTAGTAGTGGGGTTTAGATGTCTGCTTCATTTAGGGTATTGAAAAGAGAAGTTTGAGATGGTCAGAGAGGTAGGACATAAATCAGAAGATTTTCCATTGTTCAAAACAGAAGGGGAGGGAGTATCTCATAAAATTATTCAGGAAGGTGAGAATAAAGAGGGGCTATTGGAAGGAACAAAGAGAAGGAACAGGTAACTTCTTGCAAGCAGTTTGTGTTGGGGATGGAAATAAAGCAAGATGGTGGTGGAGAGCAAATAAAAAAGGAAGTCGGTAGTAGTACATTCATGCTGAAAATTTTGAAATTTTTTCCACCAGAAAGATGGTCACTTGAGACACCAAATAAAGTGAAAACCTTTTAACATAGGGTATAAATAACCCCTTGAAAGTAAAGAAAAATTCTGGGGGGTGGGGGTAGGGAGAGGGTGGCTGGGTCATAGACATTGGGGAGGGTATGTGCTATAGTGAGCGCTGTGAAGTGTGTAAACCTGGTGATTCGCAGACCTATACCCCTGGGGCTAATAATACATTATGTCTTAATTAAAAAAAAAAGAAGAAGAAGAAGAAGAAGAAAGTAAAATTATTTTCCAAAGAAAAATGCAGAGGGTTGGAATAATGTAGCTGGTTGTAGGTGTTAACAGATAAGATACAAGCTACCTATCCGTTCATATTTGCATTAGAAAAGTGGAGAGGCTTGAGGGGCAAACAGAGATTGGATTTTAAGAGTCCTGAGAGGTTGAAGTAATGCAGTAATGAAGTAAAGGCAGGAGCATCAGGAAATCCATGTTAGCTGGCGTCAATATTTTCCATGGCAAAGGAGTGGATGTTGTCCTCTGGAAGGCAAATGTTCAGAGTAGCAGAGCTGGAAAGGTGTTTATTACATTAAGGAAATGGGAGAAAGTTGAAAACAACTCCTGGAACGTTTATTCTCTTGGGAAAATGAGAAGTACAGCATTTCTGACATGGTAGCAGACATAGCTGGATTGAAGTCGAAGTTGACTAAGAGGAGCCTGTAAAGGATTAGATCAGCAGTTCCATAACTTTCTCCAGCATTGCTTTGCTAATATAGTGCCTAGAGACTTAGAAAGTTCAAGAAAGGCAGAATAATGTCCATTTAAGAACATATTCTGGGCCACTTGGGTGGCTCATTCGGTTAAGCATCTGCTTTTGGCTCAGGTCTTGATCTCAAGGTCCTGGGATCAAGCCCTGGATCCAGCTCCCAGCTCAGCAAGGGGTCTGTTTCTCCCTCTCCCTCTGCTCTTCCTCCCCATTCATGCCCTCTCTCCCTCTCTCTCTCTCTCTCTGTCTCTCAAATAAATAAATAAAATATTTGAAAAATAATAATAAATAATATAAATAAAATAATGAAATAAAAATAGATCATATTTTTATCAAATCATATTTTAATCAAATCATATTTTATTTGTTTAAAATATTATTAAAAGGACTATTTCTTGATAAGACATCTAGCAAATCAGATTGTAAATATCTTGAGAAATACAAAATATGATGAAGGTATATTTTGACAGTCGAAACACGTCTGCCTCAGTGGTCATTGCTCTGAATAGCAATACCTGATATTTTGCTTCACGTTAAAACCAGCATCTCAACAGGCTGGCAACACAACAAAAAGTAGAATACCTGTGAAGGCCTTGAGATAGTACATAGCACTGATTGATTAATCAGTATTGTGACATGGCAAGAAGAATGCTAATATGTATTGAGGATCTCTGCGTCCGGCACTGGACTTTTTGTATAAGTTAGCACACCTATTTATCATAATATGAGAAGGGAACTCCTACCCAATTTTTAGATGAGAGAGGGCTTGGGGAAATTAATAAATGTGCAGAATGTTATACCCTAGAATTTGTAGATTTTTAAAAATTCAAGTTGGTTCCTCTACTGGGATATTCTGTTGGGCAACATCTCTTAGCATAATTTAGTTTCTGCCGTATAGTGACCACTGTGCTAACAACTTTACAAAAACGAATGAAATAATGATGAGTAAATAATGAGACAAGGAAAATAAAAAGTACTTCCTCATTTTACTTATTGCTTCATCGTCAAAAATTCCTGGCTCAGCACGGACACCTACTACATTTCCTATTTCCAAAGGGGCTCTGGGTGTTCTTTAACCAGCCACCCCTAAAGGAGGAAAGGAGTCTTTCCGGGTTAACCAAGGAGTAGAGATGTACAGTTATACTGGCTTTAAGTGACTTGGGAGGGAAGGAGAAAATGTTTGCATTTGAATGGAAGATTACAGACTTATTAACTAATGGAGTAATGTTAGCTATGTGACAGACTAATTTAACAGATAACATTTAGGATCGGACTCCCAACTCTTCACTGTGTCCCCAGTTCCTTTCAAATAATGTAATAATGTTATGCAGTGCTTTTATGGTGAGTTTGTGTCTTTAAGAAAGAATAAGTTACACTGAAATGAAATAAAAATAAATAAATAAATAAATAAATAAATAAATAAATAAATGAAAGAATAAGTTATCAGTACCCTCTGCTATGGGTATGAAGAAGACAGGTACAATGTCTTGTTATCTTCATATCTTTTGTGCTTTATATGTTTCCTGTAATTTCAGCAGTTGCTCCCAACATTGACTAAGAAGTTACAATGTGCCAGAAACTTAGAGGCTTTCCAGGCACTAAGTGCTGGCTCTCAGGCTGCTAATTGGTGGTTCTGATATTTGGAATCACGTCTGTCCAAACCAAAGCATATGCTCTTTAGGCACCACAATTTTCTAATTTTATGTTCAACAAATTCTTAAATAGATGAACAAAATTAAAAGAATTTATTCAGACTTTGATATCTATGTATTTTATAGGAGGATTTTAGAATTTACTAAAGGGACTTAGATTGACCTCTCAAACTTCATTAGGCTTACTTACTTTTCCTTCCTTTAATTAACTCTTGGGTGTGTGTAAACCCAGAGAGTCTTAGAGAAGTTTTTGATTTAAATAAACATTGGGAATTTAAAATTAAAAATAACAGATGAATTCTCCTTTGTAAAAATTTCAAATGCAAGGTAACTGTGTCTGGCCAAGTCTAGGCAGTGATGCTGTGATTTTCACATTCGCTCAGCTGATTTCTGGTTCAGGAAGTCTCTCTAATGATTCTGACACAAGTGTGACCCTGTCTCCTCTATACCGTCACCCTTTTCCATTTGTATTTCTCTGCATTATACTTGTCACATCTTGCTTCATATTCGAGTTATTGTGTATGTATCACCTTTCTAGGAAATTTCCTGAATGCAAAACCCATGCCTCATTTATGTTCAGATGCATTTTATCACCTCATGAGCCCTAGTTCTTCACAACACAATTGCAGAATATAATGGATGAGTGAGTTTTTTTAAAAGGACAATGTATCAATTAAAGAAAACAGTGGTTTCTAAGACTAGATATTAATTTTATAACTAATCTTAAGGGGTGCCTCGGTGGCTCAGTTGGTTAAGCATCTGACTTTGGCCCAGGTCATGATTTTAGGGGCTTGGGATCAAGCCCTACATGGAGCCCTGTGTGGAATCCCCCACTTTCTTTCCCCCTCTGCAGCTCCCCCTGCTTGTGCTCTCTCTCTCTCTCTCTCACATACATTCTTTCCTTCAAATAAATAAAATAAAATAAATTTTTAAGTGAAATTTAAAAAAATAATAAAACTGATTATAATTGTAAAAGTGAACTTTATGTTAAATTGTGTTTAGTCATAACTGGTATAGTGAAAGTGACCAAGACTATAAAAGGGCACCTGAAAATAGTAGATTCTGATTTGTTTTCTTGGGAACACTGCCACATACAGTTAAAAAGCAACATACTCAAACTTAGGTCCCCAATTTGGTGAAAAATATTTATTTCCAGAAGCCTATTCATAAACATATAAAATTCATATTAAACAACAGCAAAAGAGCAAGTCATCATCTTCTCAATAGCACAGGTCATTTCCCTACCAACTATAGAAAAATAAGACAAAGATTTGAAGTTGGTCTCCCTGATTCCCCAGCAAATTTCTTAGATTGTGTTAATATCTTCTTGTTGTTGCTATTTATTTGCTTGGGTTTTTAAATTTTTAACGGAGTACCAAAGCCATGGAGAATGTCATGTATTGTGTCATGGTTAAGTAACACATTTCAAGAATATTTGGTTCATTTGTATTACTTGAAAAAAATTACTGTGGGTAGGAGCAAGGAAGTCATTTAATTTGTGCTCTATTATTTTAGCTGTTATCGGAATTATACCTAGAATAGGAAAATTGAACTGGGTAATAGGATTCTTCTAATGTTAATATTCCTTGAATTTATGAAAATATGTTTTTGAAAGGACTCATAATTTGGAACATTTGCTCTTAATCATGATAATAGCTTACAAGTATTAAAATTCTCAAGCTGTTGTGGCAAATATCAGAGATAGCTAGTTTCTATTTAGTTTGCTTACAGTGCAGTGAAATGAAAGAAGGAAATTGTATTCTAGACTAATTCCAGTGGCCACAACTTACTGCTACTGCTTTGGGTGTTAAAGGGATATGAAAAAGAGAAGACAGTATATTTGGGGAGCACTAGGCAATCCGTGCTTACAAATGCTCACTTCTTTATTTACTAAGAAGAAATGGATGGAGTTCATTGGCCAAGGTGACTTAAACAGCTGCACTAATTAATGGCAGTGGCATCACGTTGGTTGAGTCCAGTGGCAGTGTTTCTTTAATAGGACCCTACCACATGCAGATGCGGTAAAGTGCTGATATAAATGTGCTTCAATGAAATTTTGGGTTCTCAATTTCATGACGTTTTCTTTTTCTCCCACAGACTTTCATAGTATTGAACAAAGGGAAAGCAATCTTTCGTTTCAATGCCACCCCGGCTTTGTACATGCTGTCTCCTTTCAGTTCTCTAAGAAGAATATCTATTAAGATTTTAGTACACTCATATCCTTTTTAAAATGATTACTGGCATGGGTTCTTTAAAATGTTGTTTGTTCTGGATGCCGGGTGGTTCAGTCGGTTAAGCATCAGCCTCATCTCAGGTCACATACAGGAGTCTTGGGATCCAGCCCCGCATCTGTGTCTCTGCTCAGCAGGGAGCCTGCTTCTCCCTCTGCCCCTCCCCCTGCCCCTGCTTTCTCTCTCTCTCTCTGCCTCTCAAATAAATAAACAAAAGCTTTTAAAAAAATGTAGTTTTTGTTATTTATTCAAATAGGGATTTTAGTTCTTTTGTACCTGAAAATATCCAGTCTTAGTTTACCAATTTCACTATAGTTTGGTGTAAGTGTCTGAGAAGATTGGGAGAATAACAATTTTATCATTTTAGGATAAATTTCTTTATATATTACTCCCTTGTTCAAAGAGATTTTTTAAAAAGTTATAAACTCATATACAATTATTTTCTAGGGGCACTTGGGTAGCTCACTTGTTAAATGTCTGCCTTCAGTTCAGGTCATGATCTCAGGGTTCTGGAATCTAGCCCCACGTTGGGCTCCCTGTTCCACGGAAAACCTGTTTCTCCCTCTCCCACTCCCTCTGCTTGTGTTCCCTCTCTTGCTGTGTCTCTGTCAAATAAATAAAATCGCAAAAAAATTATTTTCTATGAAAAAGTTATTTTAACAAGTGTCATTATCAAGTATTCAAAGCTCCTACTGTGTTCCTTTAATATATTCCTTGATTCTAAGCTACCTTATTTAGCATGCTTATCATGTGCACCATTCTGACGAACTGCATATTTATGACCATGAGTAACCCTCCAGATTGGACCAAGAATGTAGAGTAAGTGGGTATAAGTCATTTTAATATGGTCTTTATTTTATTTTATTCCTTTCCTTTCCTGCCATTAAGTTACTGCAGCTCTAAAACTTGTGGTGTTTATCTGTGGTTGCTTTTCTTTCAATTATTTTTTCTTCCTCTGTGGTATTAACCTGCTACCAGTAGAACAGAATAATCAGATGTTACAGTCTTTTCTAGAAGAATGAATGTATCAGGTGTCCTGCCTTGTTCTTAGACAAGTGCCTTTCTCATAGAAGTAATGTAGGACTTTTCCAGGCAGATTTAATACCTATGTTCTTAGTCATTTTGAATATCTCTACTTTCTATAAGAATTTCTAATATGGACATTTTAAGATTTTCTGGAAAAATACCTTTCCTGTAGTTTATTCTAAACTATAGAGTAGATCTATAGTTTATTCTAATCTATAGAGTGGATCTATAAGCCAATAGCCACACGCCAATAGATGCCTTTCTTTGGCTGAGCAGAAAAACTGAAGATTTACATGGTGCTGTATTCCCCTCATATTTAATATCTTATTGGATTCTTGTATCTAGGTACACTTTTACTGGAATATATACTTTTGAGTCACTTGTCAAAATCCTTGCAAGAGGCTTCTGTGTCGGAGAATTCACTTTCCTTCGTGACCCATGGAACTGGCTCGATTTTGTCGTCATTGTTTTTGCGTAAGTACATTTAGTTTTTTGAAATGGAAAACTCATGAGAATCATAGACAGCACAGTGTTCCAGTAAGAATAAGCCTTGGAATCTGACTTCTCCTGCATGTAAAGTTTGCATTTAAAGGAGACTCTGTGAAAGCTAGTCATTGGTAGGCAAATACTAATTTTTGAGAAAGCATTTCCCATTCAAAAATGTATGACATCATTAAGATTGATCATCTATATGCTCAGCACTTGGATGGATAATCTATGCAGTGCAAGTAAGGTTCACACTTTTTCCGTGCCTTACTTAAAAGCTAGTAAAACCGTAAGAATCACAGAAAAAGCTCAGGCCTTTATTTATAACCTGTTCTATTCAAGAGCTAGTAAGTACATTAAAATACAAAAACAAATCTTTTTATAAGGGCTATCACTGCATACTAATTCTAACATCAGTGAATGACTTGTCTATGACATCCGCAGCCACAGCTTATTTTTAAGGGAAAAATATTACATTAAAATATAAATTAAATTAATTCATAGTGATGTTCTTTTCTCAAATATATTTGCCAGAAATATTCCCTTGTGTATTTTTTTTAAATCTCAAACCTAGATACAGTATTTTTTCCCTCTAGCATTTCGAATTTTAAAGGTAATGCATGTTCATTGGAGGAATTTTGACAATACAGAAGGTCTTAAGATTTCTAGTTTCCCGTTCCCTCACTCCCACCCCCACCTCCTTGTCCATCAGACTCGATTCTTTCATGGCCACGTGACTGCTGCAGCTGTAACTGCCTCTGGCCGATAAGACAACATTATGTCAAAGAAAGCTGCCTCTTCTCTGGGATCTCATTATTTTAATTGAGATAATTTATATACCATAAAATTAACCCTTTTAATAAAAGTACAAAATTCAGTGGATTTTTTTAAAAGAATGTTCACAAAGCTGTTCAACCATCACTAATTTCTAATTCCAGAGTATTTCCATTATCCCCAAAAGAAGTCACTTCTGTTCCCTTCTCCCCCTAATCCTTGGAAACCATTCATCAAGGTTTTTGGGCTACACCTTCCATGTATGAATGGAATCATACAGTATGTGGACTTTTGTGTCTGGCTTCTTTCAATTAATGTATGGTTTTTAAGGTTTGCTGCTGACTTTTATAGGATATTAAGTATCTATATTACCATAATATTGAGGTCTAATAATTGAAGCATTTTATTGTTTATTCAGGCATTTAAGTGTTTGAAAACCATTTTATTAATATACTTGTATTTTGCTCACATAAAAGGGGTCAAATCAAATCTAATCAAATTAAATTAGTTGTGATGGGGAAAAAAAAGACTTGCATAACTACCCATTTAAATAAGAATTTTCCAAATATAGGCAACACCTTGAGTAAAGGCACAGGTAAGTATCATAGACTCGATCTAAATTCTGAATAACTCTGATTTAATTCTACAGGTATTTAACAGAATTTGTAAACCTAGGCAATGTTTCAGCTCTTCGAACTTTCAGAGTGTTGAGAGCTTTGAAAACTATTTCTGTAATTCCAGGTAAGGAATGATTGGTGTGAAGCATTAGGCCACTCATAACTCCAACTATTTGGGAGTTGTTCTTCGTTTGTTTGTGTGTGTGTTGTCACTGTGTTGTGTGTGAACTCCCTATTACAGATATGTGACAGAGTTTGTGGACCTGGGCAATGTCTCAGCGCTGAGAACATTCAGAGTTCTCCGAGCACTGAAAACAATTTCAGTCATTCCAGGTGAGAGTGGGGTTAAACACCGGGGCTGACTTTGATCATTTGGAGGAAAGACAAGAACGACTTTCTCTTATGCAATTTTAATTAAATTTGATTTTTTCTGTTTTTCACAATCATTAAAAGTCAGCCTTTGAGTTTAATCAACTGCATGGGTCTTAGAGGATGAAGATGGCCATTTGGCTCACATCTCAACTTGAAATTTTCCCTCCTGTGTAACAGATGATTTTCCATTTTGTTTAGTCGGGAATGAAAATTTCAATTTGTTTTTATTGCTTTTCATATAGTTAGGAAAAGAGATTAAAAAAATACATCAGCATGGGGGTGTTGCATGTCTTACTCTTTTTTAGCTTTCCACAACAAACCGTTTCTTAACTGAAAATTAGTTGTCACTCTGCGCTGCAATTCAGCCTCTTTGTTTTAATGTCTTTCCAGAGAGATGGTTTGTTTGACAAGCATTTGCAAATTGGCCCTTTAAAAAATTATTTTTACAAGCAAATATGGTGTGAGCAACCAAATTATTCATTTTGACAATTTGGTTACTCTTTGGAAATAGTTCACAATTTTTATCCTTTGCTGTAATATATAGAAACAAAATATATATGAAACAGCAAATCTACCCTTTTGAGATAGTAGGCTTTTTTCAAACTAGGTTATTTAAAGTCATCGATTTGATATAATGCATGCATTTTTAGGAAAGCTCGTGTTTTGTTTTTATTTCTCATTCAGAGGCTTTATTTCATTAGGAACACTTTTTTTTGGCCCCTGTGTTCAGGCCTGAAGACCATCGTGGGGGCCCTAATCCAGTCGGTGAAGAAGCTCTCGGATGTCATGATTCTGACTGTGTTCTGTCTGAGCGTGTTTGCCCTGATTGGGCTGCAGCTGTTCATGGGCAACCTGAAGCATAAGTGTCTGAGGGATCCGCTGGAAAATAATGAAACATTAGAAAGCATCATAGATACCCTTGAAGAAGAAGACTATAAAAGTAAGACTGTCCCTGAAGTTGTTAATAGGTTGAAATAAGATTGTTTGCTTTTAACCATGAAATGTTGCTTTCCTTTTAATTATTTCAAAATTGTTCAAATATATAGAAAGTTGCCACTGTATGCATTTGGATCCTGTTATATTTTCATAAATCTCCCTGGTTCTAAGGTTTCTAGCAGTTCTGGTATTAGACACATGATATAGTTCCATAATTCCCAATTTCTGTAAGATAAAAATGAATAAATTTGCTCTAGAGAAATAAATTTGGCTGTGACTTAATATTAACGATTACATTTCATCATAAGACATATTATGTGTTTTAAATACTGTAGTTTTATTGTAAATTTCATACTTATTTATTATTAATAAATAAATTTATTAATTTATTTATTATAGGATAATATAATTATATTTTTACATTTGCATTATACTTAATATCTATAACATATATAGTTGTATAAATCCTACTATAACAATCATATTAATTATCACATATTAAAATGTATGCTTGATAGTATTTCTGAAGATTTGTATAAAGCAGAATGGTTTTCTCAGCACTATCCCTATAATCAATGATGAGTTTCTAAGCTCTTTCTAAGGGCTTCCCTCAATCTAGCCAGTGGCATTATATCAAAGTTTAATTCCATCAAACCTAGTTATGTAGGAAACAGATGAGTTGATCTGTACACACAGTCTCAAAGTCTACTTAATTCACAAGTGTGTTTTAGAATATCTTACAGAAGGCCCAAACTGCATGTTTTCTGAACAGATCTCCCCTAATGCAGTTTCTCTTGGCAGAGCTGTTGATGAATTTGGGTGACAGTGAGATCAAACAAGATTGTGCTTTCCTTCTAACACCCAGTGTGTCTCTGTGCTGTTGCCCACATGAATCCATAAACCTTAATAGATACTTAGATCCAGAGTGGGAGTGGGGACATCAAGAAATCTTCCAAGTGGATATGTCTTTGGCAGAATAAGATCAAGGAGTAAAGGTCAGGATTCTCCTTGGATTATGAAGGGTATACATCATTTTCTCACTTTACTAAATGTGTACTCTCCCACTCACTGGGGAAGATAGAAGCAATAAAACCTAGCTAATATAGTAAAAGGCTATAAATAAAGAAAACAGAAAAAAATATAGAAGCCTAAAATGAGAAAACTGAAGGTTTTCAAGTAAAATATTTCATGTATAATTTCTTTAATGCCAGTGTTTGATGATGAGGAATTTAGCATATTCTCACTTCCATTTTATTTTTACTTATTTTTCCAGTTTCTGATTTATATCAGTATAATCTTAAATTTTATTTTCAATTTACAAAGAATTTTATTCCTTAATTTACATACTGTAAAAGTAATACATCTTATGGGTAATTGTTGACATTTACAATTAAAAATCAGTTTACAATACTTACTTAAAATTAACTTTTTTTTTTTTTTTTTGTACTAGGGTCATTACCAGTTCTTTTAGTTTGATTGCATGTAGGGTTAAGGTTGGGTGTCTATTGGATTTAAACTAGACAAGGAAAGAAGTGAACCCAAGAGTTGGTTGATAGATTATGAGAAAGTGGTGAAGTAACTGAATTAGGATTCTTGAAGAGATCAAAGAATTACAATGGTAAAGGCTGCCTACAGAGAAATCCTGAATATGTTCTGAAGGTCTTTTCTAGTACCCACAGCAAAGCCTTTTTTCGAGGTGTTTTTTATTTTTATTTTTTTTTATTTTTTTAAGATTTTATTTATTTATTTGTCAGAGAGAGAGAGAGCGAGAGTGAGCACAGGCAGACAGAGAGGCAGGCAGAGTCAGCGGGAGAAGCAGGCTCTCCGTGGAGCAAGGAGCCCGATGTGGGACTCGATCCCAGGACGCTGGGACCATGACCTGAGCCGAAGGCAGTTGCTTAACCAACTGAGCCACCCAGGCATCCCTGGAGGTGTTTTTTAAATGTATTATCAAATCAATGAGCCCACTCTCTAACCTTGTGTTTCAAAAACATACAATTTATAGATTTCCATTAAAGCTGAGCACTGTCTACTTTGATGCTCATCAAAATCCCTCCTTGCTACTACAGGTGAAGGAAAGGTTCAGGTGCACAGTCAGTAGCTAAATTTCCAGTAGCTATTGTACTTTAATATGGTGTAGTTCTGTTGGGATAAAGAAAGATAGTCTCTTATTCCTATTTCCTGGGTGTTTGACACTGATGAAGAAAAGTTCCTGGAAAAAGCACAGTATTGGTTGCACTACTCCCGGGGCTTTTCCTGTCTTTATCTACAGTGCTTTCCTTGTGGGGACGCCTAACAATGCAGTCCCCCAGAATGCCGTGTGTTAACTTGCAGGCATTCTGCCTCTACCTGATCCCCTGCACTAGTGTTCTCAGAGTTGACTGATTATTGCCTCCTGGTTGAGGAATAAGCCCTTCACTCCAAAAGCCCAAGTCATACACATAGTTGCAAAAAGCTGTCTTTCTGAGCCAGGCTGGATAAAACTACTCATAGGATGTCTAGGTCACCAATTAGGTCTTACCATTCTGTACCATTGGCCTTGAAATTAAAAAGAAATTTCCTCAGAATCTGCACTCAATTGAATGTCGGACTTTTGTTGTATGGATTTTCCAATTTTCTATTTCCTTTTGTCCCCTTATGTCTTCCACTGTGAGGTTGAGGCTTATCTATTACTATACACCCTTTGTTATTATACTGAATTATGTCTATTTAACAGCTTTATTGACATAATTCACATACTATGAATTCCTCCCTTTTAAAGTATACAATTCAATGTTTTATAGTATATTCACAATATAGTCACATTATGCAATAATCACAAATTTTAGAATAATTTCATCTCCCTCTAAAGAAATCCGGTACTCATTGGCAATTGCTCTCCATTCCCTCCACCCCCCAGCCCCCAACGACCACTAATTTACTTTCTGTCTCTATGAATTTACCTATTCTGAACATTTTTTATACATGAAATCATACAATATGTGGTCTTTGTGTCTGGCTTCTTTCACTTAGCATGTTTTCAAGGTTCATCTGTGCAGCAGTAATTCATTTCTTTTTAACTGCTAAATAATTTTCCATTGTATGTACATACTACATTTTGATTATTCATTAATTGATGAACATCTGAGTTCTTTCTACTTTGGGGATATTGTGAATAATCCTATGATGGACATTCATGAGTAAGTTTTACTGTGGGCATAAGTTTTTATTTCTCTTTGCCTTATGTTTTCCCTTTCCATGTTAACCTTAATACTCCTGAGGCTAATTCTAATAATTTAATGTCTGCTTGCTTAGGGATTATTTTAAAGTGTTCTGTAAGAGCAGAGTGAGCTACTGCCCTTGCTTTACCTTTCTTCGGTCTCATACTGACTTGAATCTCTTTGCCCTGTCATGTGCTAGCACAGGCAGCTCTAGAACCCTTTCTTTCCTTCTTCTTCTTCTTTTTATTAACATATAATGTATTATTTGCCCCAGGGGTACAGGTCTGTGAATCATCAGGCTTACACATTTCACAGCTCTCACCATGACATATACCCTCCCCAATGTCCATAACCCAGCCACCTTATCTCTACTCCTCCCACCCCCCAGCAACCCTGTTTGTTTTGTGATATTGAGAGTCTCTTATGGTTTGTCGCCCTCCCGATCCCACCTTGTTTCATTTCTTCCTTTGCTACCCCCACAGCCTCCCACCCTGCCTCTCAAATTCCTCATATCAGAGAGATCATATGATAATTGTGTTTCTCTGATTGACTTATTTTGCTCAGTATAATACCCTCTAGTTCCACCCACGTCATCACAAATGGCAAGATTTCATTTCTTTTTTTTTTTTTTAAGATTTTATTTATTCATTTGACAGAGATCACAAGTAGGCAGAGAGGCAGGCAGAGAGAGAGAGGAAGGGAAGCAGACTCCCTGCTGGGCAGAGAGCCCGACGCGGGGCTTGACCCCAGGACCCTGGGATCATGACCTGAGCCGAAGGCAGAGGCTTTAACCCACTGAGCCACCCAGGCACCCCAAGATTTCATTTCTTTTGATGGCTGCATAGTATTCCATTGTGTATATATACCACCTCTTCTTTATCTTGATGGACATCTAGGTTCTTTCCATAGTTTTGCTATTGTGGCCATTGCTGCTATAAACATTCGGGTGCATGTGCCCCTTCAATCATTACAGCTGTATCTTTAGGATAAATACCCAGTAGTGCGATTGCTGGGTCATAGGTAGCTCTAGAGCCCTATAAAGCAGCTCTTCAGTGGTTGGTAACCATGAGCCAGAGGTACTTTAAAGGATAATTCTAAAGTAATCCTTCCACAAGAAAATTATCACAGAAGCTTATATACAAAAAATTGCTTCTTAACCTCCTCCATCCTCATTCCGTCATACCCGCCCTACCTCAGGCACAGCTTTTCCAAAAAGTTGTTCGTGTAACATTCTCACCTAAATTTTCACCTCAAACTAAGAGAGGCTTTATTGTTTTGTTTGTGACTTCTAAGATTTGTGTCTTCTGTGTAAGACAAAATGAGGTGAAAATCAGTCTGTTACTCTTACCTGGAATGGTTTGATAGTTTAATAATGCCAGCCGCTGCTGTCTGAGCAGCTGTGTAGAATGTGTGGATCACTGGATTGCTTTACATGCAATATCCTATTTGTGCTCTTCCACATCTCCACAAAGCAGGCACTCGAAGCACGTTTTGCAGTTGCAGTGGCTAACCATTAAAGTGGTAAGATCATTCACCTGCACAGAAAGGGGTAGAAGCAACATTCAAATCCGTGTATATCTGACTTGAAAGTCTTTCTTCCACTATCACTCCAAAGGCCTCTAATAATTTTATCTTTATTTCTTTGATTTGAGCCCAATAGGAAGATGGGCCCTTATTAGAAGGCATGGATATTTGTCAGTTCTTTATACATTTACTGTGTGTGGTTTGGATCAGCTCCCTGTCTTAAGAGTAAGCCTTGATACTATATAGAGGAAGAGATTATGAGACCCCTTACGCCTGAAAATGGGCACAGAGGGTACCACGATGAGAAAATGTGCATTTAGTTCACTGCCATATCCTCAATATTCGGAACTTCGTAAGTCCTGTGTAAATACTAACAGCTGACTGAAGGAGAGAATTTCAGGAGACAGGGTGTGTCCACTTAAAATACTGCCTCGCTGTCTCCACCTCTTCTAGAATACTTTGGGCATCTACTGGGGGCTCCCTTCCATCTTTTTTCTCACCTTCCCTTTCTGAGTTACACTTTCACTTTGGGTTCCCTCAAGCCCCGTGGCTTTGAAAACTATCTACTTGGTGATTGTAATTCTGGTGTCCTCCCTCCCCCATGCCGACACCAGCAGAAGTCCTGTCTACACTGTTTGCATCCTCTTCCTCCCCTTCACAGCTACTCTCTGAGTTTTAGTCATGTCACCTCTCACTGTAGTCACTTAAGTCATGTCCCTGCTTTCATACTTGCTCTCTTATAGTCCACAGTCCACAAAACAACCAGTGGGACATTTAAAAATGGTGATTATCTCCCATTTCTACCTCCCACTTCTATCACTGTAACCATACTTAAAGCCCAAACTTCCTTCCATAACACAAAAGCTTACATCATCTGACCCATGCTTACCCCTGCCACATAGTTCTCTCCACTCACTACACTGTAGCCAGGCTGACTATCTTGCTGGTTCTTTCCTACACCAACTTCACTTTTGCCTCAGGACCTTCACTCCTGCTCTTGACTCTGCCAAAATATCTCTGCACCGGGGTCTTTGGATGGCTGGCTTCTTTGTACATGTAGGCCCTACTTCAAATGTCGTATCTGGACAAAGGCCTTCCCTGGCCACATTTTATCACATTGGCTTCTTTTCTTTCTTTTTTTTTTTTCTAATGTTGTATTTTTTTTAAATAAACTTTTTATTTTTTATTAACATATAAGGTATATTATTAGCCCCAGAGGTACAGGTCTGTGAATCGTCAGGTTTACATGCTTCATAGCACTCACCATAGCATATACCTTCCCCAGTGTCCATAACCCAAACACCCTCTCCCTACCCCTCTCCCCCCAGCAACCCTCAGTTTGTTTTGTGAGATTAAAAGTCTCTTATGGTATGTCTCCCTCCCGATCCCCTCTTGTTTTATTTTTTCCTTCCCTACCCCCTAAGCCCCCCACTTTACCTCTCAAATTCCTCATATCAGGGAGATCATCTGATAATTGTCTTTCTCTGATGACTTATTTTGCTCAGCATAATACCCTCTAGCTCCATCCACGTCATTGCAAAAGGCAAGATTTCATTTCTTTTGATGAATGCATAGTATTCCATTATATATATATATATATATATATATATATAAAAAATATATATCACATCTTCTTTATCCATTCATCTGTTGATGGACATCTAGGCTCTTTCCATAGTTTGGCTATTGTGGACACTGCTTCTATAAACTTCTATAAACATTCGGGTATACATGTCCTTTCAGATCACTACATTTGTATCTTTAGGGTAAATACCCAGTAGTGCAATTGCTGGGTCGTAGGGTAGCTCTATTTTCAACTTTTTGAGGAACCTCCATACTGTTTTCCAGAGTGGCTGCACCAGCTTGCATTCCCACCAACAGTGTAGGAGGGTTCCCCTTTCCCTGCATCCTCACCGGCATCTGTCATTTCCTGACTTGTTAATTTTAGCCATTCTGGTGGGTGAGGGTGTATCTCATTGTGATTTTGATTTGTATTTCCCTGATGACATTGGCTTATTTTCTTTAGGACATTTATCATTATTTGAAAATACCTTGTTTATTTATTTATTTATTTATTTATCCTCCATCCCCATTTTCCACCCATACCTACACATAAAGATCCATAAAATTAATGATCTTGTTTATTATGCTTTTATTATTATATTCACTGCCTGGCCCATGAGAGGTTATCAATAAGTATTTGAGGGAGAATATATGAGAATATAATAAATAAATGAATGCACATTGCCCGAGACTGGGCCTGAATGTATGTGAACATGTCTCTACTAATTAACCTATCTTCTGGGTCACTCTCTAATGTTCTATTGTTGAATTTCTTCCTAAACAGAATATTTTTATTACTTGGAGGGATCTAAAGATGCTCTCCTTTGTGGTTTGAGCACAGATTCAGGGTAAGTAATATTTGTTTTTAGTCAAAAGGTTACCAAAAAGGGAAATCATATCCAATCAATTTTTTAAAATCAGAACCTTTGATTTTATATTGTTTTCATATATTTCGTGGCATTATTCTGTCCCACAGTGAGCCCATACTTTAAGACATTTATGGTTAATGTACACTTCTGAAACCAAAACTTGGAGGTAGTGCTTGAAGTGAAACAAGATACAAGTCATAAAAATCTTAAGAGAGTAGAAAAGTCACTTCTGGAAAACCCCACCAAAAGTTGGCTGGATAGTTTCAAGTCTTTCTTCTTTCTGGAAAGAAGAGTGACAAAACCAACATCCTATTCCCAAATTCTACCCTTTTTCCAATCAAGAATGACTCATAGTTGACTGAATGCAGTGACACTTCAGTCACTCTGAAAGGAACTCATGGACTTGGGTAAAGATACTTTAAGAATCTCTTACCTATGCGAAATACCCATCTCACGGTTTCCCCTGTACACCGACTTCATTTCTGAAGGCAGAGCTTTTGTTCTTGCTGTCCCTCTGACCAGATATTTCTTCACCAGGCTCTGTGCATACAGGGAACATTAAACAAATAAGGTTGCTTCTCCTAGACACAGCTCAGAACACTCTTCAATGGCATCGTGGGTACAAATCCACCAATTTTAGAAAAATATCATAAAGCTACAAATCTTTATGAACTTACACAATTTCTCTACTTAGGCTATTTTTATTCTAATTAATCCAAGAATAATTTGGGTTCCCCAGTTTTGGTAGAGGCCTATTTATCAATATTTATAGTGGAAGAACTATTATTTGGCATCTGGTGGAAGTTTCCAGTTTTTAATGATGATGCTAATAGCAGATCCCATTTATTAAGTGCTTTGTATATAAAGGAACTAGGCTGAGTAATGTGCATATATCACCTTTTTAATCTTCACTTTTTGAGGTAGGTGTTACGTCTTCTTACAGAAAGAGTGAACTGCGCCTTGGAGAAGCTCAGTAATTTGACGAAGTCACCAACTAGTAAATCGTAGGGAGAGGATTCAAACCCATTTCTTCCTGCTTCCCAATAATGTGTTCTTAATTGTTATTCAGTATTGTCCCCCTAGAAGAGGAACCTGGAATATCTAATTGTTCTGTAGTACTCTTTAACTTGCATCCTGGAAACATTCTAACTTGTGATGTTCTTTTTCATATGTAGCCAGTGTCCAGAAGGGTACAGGTGTGTGAAAGCTGGCAGAAACCCTGATTATGGCTACACGAGCTTTGACACTTTCAGTTGGGCCTTCTTGGCCTTGTTTCGGCTAATGACCCAGGATTACTGGGAAAACCTTTACCAACAGGTGAGTGACAAGAGAAACATTCATTGCATTTTTGAATGGCATAAAAAGCTGGTGAATGTTCCTTGCTGGACTTTATGAGAGATGTTTTATTCAAATCAGAAAGGTCAAAATCCTATTATCTTATCACTAAAATTAGATGTGTTTTACTTCCAGCACTGTTAGAGTGGGTAATTCTTAAAATCATAAATTATTGTCTTATCCTTTCTTGGCTTATTTGATCTCTAGTTCCCTTTCCCTCTTTCAGAATATAGCATCCCCTGGAGCCCTAGGTAAATAGCAGGAAATGCACTGTCATGGGCTCTTATAGCTCTCCTGTCCATGCTGGTTTCTGCACATGCTGGCCTACTCCGATGCCCAAAGAACAGGCTCTCCTAGATTCATCATGCTTTAGTTTTTTAATTCCCAGGTACAGTTATTATGAATTAAATTGTATCCCCTCCCATTCATATGATAAAGCCCTAACTCTTTGTGCCTTAGAATGACTATTTTTGGAGAAGAGATAACTAAATTGAAATGAGGCATTTGGGTGGGTCCCAATCCAATCTGATATGTCCTTATAAGAAGAGGAGATTAGGACCTGACAGACACCAGAAATGTGCCTACACCCAGAAAAAAGACTGGGTCAGGACTCAGAAGGCAACCATCTGCCAGCCCAGGAAAGAAGCCTCAGGAGAAATCCAGCCCACAGACAAGTTGATACTCCATCCTCTAGGCCTGCAACAAATAACATTTCTGTTGTGTCAGCCCCCAGTCTGTGGTAGTTTGTTATGGTAACCCTAAAAACCAATACAAGAATTGAAGACCCTGTTCACTTCTCTAAATGTTCCTGTTCCCCCAAATAAATAAATAAATAAATAAATAAATAAATAAATGTTCCTGTCCCAGTTCAATTGCTCCTTCCTCTAGACCTCCACGCCCTTTGAATATCCCCCAGTTTATCCATCACTTATCCTGTAATTGTGAGTTCACGTGGCCGTCTCCTCCAGCTTGGATGTGATCCTTTGGGCCTATGGGTTGCATCTTTTCACTTACATATTCTTAGAACCCAGTCCCAAGAGGAAGGAGGTGAAAATGGTTATTCTCTATTATAAATGAAAATGAATCACTTTTCTCAGAATTGCCAGGTTCTTCTTTTGGCCTGTTCTTTGTTGACTTCCCTTCTGATAATATTATAAATGAATATAGAAATTCTGTAAGAATATACTTCAGAGGAAAAAAGGAATCCAGACAACTTTAAGTATATAAAAAGATGCTCAGTTTTTCTCAAAATGAAAGACAGGCCAATTAAAGCTGGAGTGACCTCTAATTTCTTACCGCTTAGAATGGTGGAGATCAAAAGAGAACGCTGTCTGGCTGAGATGTGGGGAGGCAGACTTTCTCACACATTGCTGGGAACTGCTGTAGAGTGCAACATGGAGTTCCTATGAAAATGAAAATAAATATACCCATTAACCTAACAGCCCCACTACTAAAAACTTGCGTAACAACAGTGACTGATAGAAAAGGGAAATGAAGAGGCATCAGAGATAGGAGATATTTTTCATGTAACAGCTTTTTATAACATTTGAATTTTTTTAACCATAGACTGCATTCAAAAATTTTTAATACATGTTAATGGAAAATAAATATAAGAGTAGATGAGCAGATAAGATCATTCAGTAAAGCTGTCTACTTTGTGTGAACATAATATACCGTCATTAATATTTCCTAGTAGAGATAGAATTTGATCAGTAAAAAAGAACATAGATATCATTTAGTCCTCTAATTTGATAATGAGCAGAACAGTTAGTTTTTGAGTAATTTTCAGACTGTGGATAAACAAAAAAGTTAAGATTATTAGTCTTAAAAATAGTAAAGAATCATATCTAATTTTAATATAAGTTTAATAGGTTGCTACATCCTTTGTACTAAAAAAGTGTGCAGTTTAATACAGATTGTTTTCTTTAGAGATATAATTCTATTCCTCCATATTTTTTATAACATGAGATTATATCAAACTACCCCACCTCCTCTATGCCTAATATGCCATTCAAGTTGAAATAATTTACCAAAGACCTTTGTATTCCTAAAATAATGATTTCCATTTTTCCCTAGACGCTGCGTGCTGCTGGGAAAACCTACATGATCTTCTTTGTTGTGGTGATTTTTCTGGGCTCCTTTTATCTAATAAACTTGATTCTTGCTGTGGTTGCCATGGCCTATGAAGAACAGAACCAGGCAAACATAGAAGAAGCGAAGCAAAAGGAGTTAGAATTTCAACAGATGTTAGATCGTCTTAAAAAAGAGCAAGAAGAAGCTGAGGTATTATTACTTGGTTTAAAATTCTTTCTAGAAGTCCAAGTCCAAAGGGGAATAGCAAAGGCTCTGTGGCCTTCCCTAGGGAGATTTCCTCACTGGATTTTTAAACATAAACAGAATTTTCTTCTTAAATTCTGCGGTGGTCAATCCAATTCTGGATTGAGTTAGAATCGGCATGTGCCCCACTGTACCTTTCCCCCTAATCAGCTCACTCCAGCACAGAAAATGTTCTAGGCCATTTCTCCTAAACCTGTTATCCACGATGCCTCAGTATATATAGTATCATGCCAAGTCCCAAAACAGATACGGTGTGTTTCACCAGAGTAACAATTGCATACAAAAGTTCAGGGAAAATTATTTAAATGTTTATGATAACAGATACTCTATGGGGTAGAAACCAAAATGTGCATCGATTTTTGTTAATGTGGCAGGAACTTTTAAGATAAAAAACACGAGATGTTAAGGAACTCTATACTTATGGTTGTGGCCACTTTAGGCTAAGGCACAAATTCTTGAGGATCCTTCCTCATTCCCGTCTCCAGAAGGAACCCTTCAGTGGAAAAGTTTGCAAAGGTTTATACTAAAAGAACACAAATTTAAATATTCTGCAAGAGTTTAAAATTTATTTGATGGTTCAACCTGGTTAAATATCTTCAAAGTATCTAACTTATTAGGGGGAAGGTAGTGATGTGTAATGCAGAAAGATGTTCAGTGCACTATCTGATAATATTAAAAATCAGAAAACATTTAAATTTTTAAAAATTAAAAAATGGTTAATAGAATTATGATATTTTTGTGTCTCAGAGTATTATTCAGCCCTAAAATTGTGTTTTAAGAATATTGTTAACAGTGAAAAGTATTAATATAATAATGTATTATGTAGTAGGATACAAACTTGAGTATAATAAGGATACAATTTAAATATTATGTATAAAGGTTAGAAGAAATATTAACACCATTTCCAGGATGCAAGACTATGAGTGATTTTTATTTTTTATTCACAGTATCCTTATAATCCAAATTTTTACAAGGATTGTTTTAATAATAAAAACTTAATCTTTTCAATAAAGTGTTAACACTAGATAATCCCAGGAATTTTCTAGGAAACCCTTAGAAGTCTCTCATTTTCTTGACTTGAATTTTGTAATCATTCATTTTCATTTTCAAACAATTCAGTCTTTATTAAACTGAGTGCCTGACTCTATTGATAATACTGAGTTAACTACCCAAACAAGATGTACGCATTTTCTTATTGTATGGCTTATGTGAGTTTTATGTTCCAAAATTACCTAGTAAAACCTTCATATATATTATTTTATCTTATTTTTAAAATTCTTTTATTAACATATAATGTATATATTATTTGTTTCAGGGCATATATACTTTAAATTGTTTTACTATAAATATAGCAATAGTGTGTAGTAGCCGCATTCCAAAGGAAGATGGGACTTTATTGCTATGCAAGAGAAGCAATAAATAGATGCTCGGTAAGAGATCTGGTCATAGTGCTAAGAAAATGGCATCACTTCCTATGCAAGGAACATGATTATATGCATAGTGTAATAACATTCATGGCAGAGAGGTGCCACATCATTCCATAGACTTTGGAAATGACTTACTGTACGTGTGGCCTCTTGGTCCAACAGGCAATTGCAATTGCAGCAGCTGAGTACACAAGTATTGGGAGAAGCAGAATGATGGGCTTCTCTGAGAGTTCCTCAGAAACATCCAAACTGAGCTCGAAAAGTGCTAAAGAAAGAAGAAACAGAAGAAAGAAAAGGAATCAAAAGAAGCTTTCCAGTGGGGAAGAAAAGGGAGATAATGAGAAGTTGTCCAAATCGGAATCAGAGGAGAGTATCAGGAGACAAAGTTTCCACCTTGGTGTTGAAGGTCATAGACGAGCACATGAAAAGAGACTGACTACCCCTAATCAGGTACACTTGCACCTATCAAATGCATCTTGCCAAGGGTAGGATTACAGAGCAAAATGTTTTATTTTGAAGTACAGGATGATCTTGGGAAAGGAGAGTGAATGATTGCATCGGTATGTTTTTAGGTAAAAACATATTGACCATTGGATATTTATGGAAGGAATGTAGATGTCCAGAGTCTTCCATGGAATTCTGACCCTTTTTGAAGGGCCTTATAGTTTCAGCATTGTCATATGATCTTCTCTGATAAACAAATTTTTGAAACAGTATTCAGGAGAACTGTTGTGAAAATGAAAAAATTATTTATACTATATATTTTACATTTTTATCTAGTCTGTATTTCATAATACCTCATTGGTTAAAAACTAATCTTAGATTAGTTTCTCTACTTTTCTTCACCACCACTACTTACAGTGGTGAAGTCACCCATACTGGAAAAGTTTGGAGACACCTTGATGCTTCCACCCCCCCAACTACTTCGGCTACTAACATCTAGTCGCACAGTCTTTATTTCTACTTATGTAAAACTTCTCTTCCCTTTTTTCCTCTCTCTCCATGGAGACCTCCATATCTCAGGTTTCCCTGCCTATGAACCTCCAAGAAGAACAATTGCTTCTTTTATTCTCCTAAACATTTCCCAGTGTTCTATCACACAACCTTCCCAAATCATTTTTCTTAAACAAAGCTGTTCCTTGACTCAACTTTAAGAAGCAAGACAAAACCCCCAAAACCCAACTGTGTTGAATAACTGCTCTCTACAGAACAAGACCCACATCTTCTCCATGTTGTGGACTGGCTTCCACCTTATTTCCCCCCTTTCTCAACCTTCACGTACCCTCAGTCCACCATGATCGTTCACTCTTACCTCCATGGCCTGTACCTTTATTACTTAGCACATGGGATGTTCTCTAAGTGGGCTGATTTTCTTCTTTGTTTTCCTCCTGCTGTAGTAGCATTCATTCTTCATTCATTAGCTCAGATGCCACTCATCCCCCACATTTGCCTCTGCCCTCTCCACTTCTCCAGTCTGCTCTTTGGTGCCCCACTCAGAATTACTATCCTCATTGATATCTACATTTGAAAAATTTCTACTACTTAAGTGTGTAAGATGCTGCCAGCTAGACACTAAAAGATAAAGTCCCTGTCTTCAAAGATTTTATAATTTAGCTGGGGAGGCTGAACTTGAATACATGTGATATCAATAAAAGGAAATAGGACAAGGGCAAACCAGGCCAGTTTTAAGGCAGAGACTTTGTTATACTCACTTTCTGTTTTTCAGAGTGCCTGCCACTTTGTTGTTTACATAGGAAGCACTAATGTGTATTGAATTAGGCACTTCCAGAGATCCAGTTTGGTTTATGGACACAGTTTATCCTGGCCATGAGTCAAACAGATGCAACGTTCTCCCTCTTTGGTGTCAGGCACTCTCTCCCTCAAGTTCTAGGGTTCTATGACTTTGTAAACTCACTGACACTAAACAGTCTTTCTCAACATACCTTGACTGAGTTTCCAGTATGTACAGTGGAGATGCAAGCAGTGGAAAACAAGGAAGCATACAGCCTGATCTTTGGCTTCGAGAGAGTTTCTATTACTTACAGAACTTAGGGACTGACATGTGAAAAGCTAAACAACAGGTATCAATACCAAATGCTGGGGCGCCTGGGTGGCTGAGTCAGTTGGGCGTCTGCCTTCAGCTCAGGTCATGATCTCAGGGTGCTGCGAACGAGTCTCACATCGGGCTCCCTGCTCAGCGGGGAGTCTGCTTCTTCCTCTGACCCTCTTTCCTTTTGTGCTCTCTCTGTCTCTCTCTCTCACTCGTTCTCTCAAATAAAGGAAAAAAATCTTTTAAAAATGCCAAATGCTTTTTATAAGTAATATGTTCTTCGTGGCAAGTCCAATGGGATAGAAACAGTGGAGAGGTCACTGTAGACCAGGGTAGGAGTCACCTGTGTGGCAATAAATAATTTACCTGATCCTGAAAGGATGGATTCACCCCATCTTTTCATCCCTGATTTGGAAAAAAATTATCTTGCTGGCGAATTCCTTCATTTTTAAATACATTCCTTTTAAACCCCGTACAGGACTGAGCCCAGTGGTGTCGAGGGCAGCTCTTCTTAGGACCTTCAGCACATAAACTTCACCTTTTCTCTTTTCTGCAGTCGCCGCTCAGCATTCGAGGCTCCTTGTTTTCTGGAAGACGCAGCAGCCGAACAAGCCTTTTCAGTTTCAAAGGTCGAGGGAAAGATATGGGATCCGAGACTGAATTTGCCGATGATGAGCATAGCATTTTCGGAGACAGCGAGAGCAGGCGGGGCTCGCTGTTTGTGCCCCACAGAGCTCGGGAGCGGCGCGGCAGCAACATCAGCCAAGCCAGTAGGTCCCCCCCAGTGCCGCCAGTGAAGGGGAAGATGCACAGTGCCGTGGACTGCAACGGTGTGGTCTCCCTGGTGGATGGACCCTCAGCCCTCATGCTCCCCAATGGACAGCTTCTGCCAGAGGTGATAATAGATAAGGCAACTTCTGATGACAGCGTAAGGACGTTTTAAATAGCTCAGGCATGGCTCGGCCCTTATTCTTGCATCAGTCAGTCTCTGCTAGAAGGGCCTTCTCTGGTCCTGTGAATGGCTCTGCATTTTGCAATACTTCTACTGTAGAAATCCACCTTTGTAACTCATTCATGTAATCCTCATCCCATATGCTGTAGACGTCTAATGCGAAGATATTTAAAACTCCATTTTTGAACAAAATGGAATTTATCTGTTGAAATTCTATTTGACTATTATAAGCCATCCCTTTAGAAAGCGATGTATAAAAGATAGATACATATATATCAGCACAGGAAATGCATGGTTAATGCTGATCTCATTAGTTGATAATAGGTCCCCTTCCTGTAAGTTTGGATTAATTGCCACCTCCTGCTGTCCTTTTCGAGATACTGTTTATTCCTTGTGCAAGGAATCTTGGGTTTTAAAAATAGTAATAATAACAGCAAGCCTGTATATAGTATTTACAGTGGTCCTACAAGGTGATATATTATCATCCTTGTTTTACAAAGGGGGAAACCAAGGCCAGAAGAACTAGAGCAGCTTGTGCTCTTAGCCCACCCCACTTTTGCTCTTTCTCTAGTGTGTGGTAGTCTTCTTAATCTGGAAATAATTTAAAATAGTTATGCTTTTTCCCCCACACATAAATGAAAATTACTGTTTTCGTTTAAAAAAAAAAAAACCCTCTTTTGTCTGAAGTCTATAAATAAGAATATAATATACAAACTACATACATTAATACAAACATATACACATAATAGCAAAAACAAAACAACTGGTCCAAAGCAACAATTTCAAGAGTTTAGGAGTAATTGAGTGGTTAGGAAAAAAAGTCCGATTAGACTTGAAAGAGCTCTTTCCGGTTTCTAGAGTTCCAGGTTACCTCTTTAGATCACTCACCATGTTATATTGCATGACTAAACATCAGCAGAGGTTTTGACTACCTAACCTTTGAACTCACGATACTTATTCATACATTCATATTTTCCGACAATATGGTATTTTTAGTGAGGATAAAGTTCCATCAAAGTCATGGCCACAAACGTTTCACTTAGAATGAATGCATGTGCTTTTAGGTAACATGTGACCTCTGTGCTTGCATGATACAGCTTGGACCTTTCTGCCAAGATATTTTTCGTTATCAAGTGAGCATGCTAAATTTCTATTGAATCAGATCTTTGCTGTGTTTTTCTTTTCAATGATATATTCCCTGTGAAATACATAATTTATATCAAATTTGGGTATTATTTTATATCTTTTTATAAAATATTTTTATTTAAGACTTTACTTTTGCCATGGGAAAAATCAGTATTACCATAAATCCTGAAACAGACAATAAAACTAGAGGAGTTAGTAGATACTCTAGGATTCAACAGAAATGCAATGAACATAATAGTGTGGCAAAATGTACAGTTTAGATGAAAAAATTGCATGACAAATAATATGACCTTGACAACTAACACATGTGAACATGAAAAAGAATTTGTTATTCCTGTTTGCCTTGGAGAAAAATTGCCTTTTCTGGAAAGTCAGTAAATTAGAGATTGGATCTAATAGCCACCTACGGATAGGTGTGCATGTATGTCTGTGCATATATACATACAGATAGACACATGGGCATATATTTATAAATATATAAAAATATATATTTATATTATATTATATTATATATAATATACATTTATATTATATTTATATTATATTATATTTATCTTTATATTATATAATATATCATATAAATATATGATATATGATATTATATAATATATATATTTTATATATTTATAAATATATACCCGTGTGTCCATGTTTTGATACACACACATATATAACACATATATAACTGTATCTAAACAACTATACAACTTTAAAACCATAGAACTATATTTATTTGGTTGTAGGCTGGTGTGTGTGTATGTTTATACATACACACAGAGCACACAGACCACACTTAAGCAGATATGTATGTGATACATACAGAGTTGTATACTTGTTTGTGTGTATATGTGTGTGAGTGGTGTCTGTGTATGTGTATTATTGGCCCACACTGAACCAGTGTAGTGTTTTAACTTTGAAATAGTTGCCAAGATTTAAAAACAAGACATTTTCACATAAAAATGAGTGTACATGGTAAGACTGAGCTCATAGTCCTGCATGCCAACAATCCTTTTGAGTGGAATAGTGGTCACCTCTTTTAGGTGGAGCTTACATTCTCCATTTTGCTATAGTTCCATCAGTCTCCATTGTCCTTTTCAAATGGAGTCGTTTATCATCATACACTCAGAGCAATTCATGAGGCAACCCTTAGCGTCACCGCCATTAATGCTGTTACCTCAGCCAAGAATAATTACAGAAATTTATCAGAGAATACCGAGGTTCTGCCCCTTGAACACACATCACTGCAACACAAGTCTAGCTGTTTTCATGTAAGCTTCCGACATGGTAGATGATGAAAGTGATTGTAACAATAAAAGCGACCTGTTTTATTTTTTATTTTCCTGAGCATTAATTCTTTTAATCCTCAAAGCAAGAATATGAGACAAGGAGTATGATTATCCCCATTTTACCAGTGATGGAACTGAGGCAGGAGTTAAATAACTCTCTAGTGATAACGTGTTCAGTAAGTAGTAGAGCTGTGATTCCAACCCAGCAACCTAGTCTCTGCCTTAATTTAATCACCACAGCTGCCTAAGCAGGATTTTATTCTATGCTTATAATTTATTAGAGTTCTAGTCTTAAAACTTTAATTCATCATCTTTTTTCTTTCAGGGTACAACCAATCAAATACACAAGAAAAGACGTTCCAGCTCTTATATTCTTTCTGAAGATATGTTGAATGATCCCAATCTGAGACAAAGAGCAATGAGTAGAGTAAGCATATTAACAAACACTGTAGAAGGTATGTAATAATACCCTCTTACCTGTACAGATTTTTAAACAGAATTTAGATAAATCCTGGTCAGCCTTAGTTGTATGAAGTTCTTAGGAAGAATTCAAACAATAAAAATTGGTTATAAACCATAGTAAAGATAACCAATGGACACTAATGGAATGACCTTTATGTGCTCAAAAAAATTCCTAAAGTGTTTTGTGATTAGAGACCATTAGGTGATAGGACCTTTCAAAGATAAATAGATTAATGGTAATTAATGAAATCAAGGTTAACCCGAGGCTGGGTGGTTCTCACTATATAGTCTTAGAAACTTAAAATAGTCTCTCTGAATTTATCTCTCTCTAATATGTAAAAAATAATACATATTTCCAGATGTCTATAAATTGCTTCCCCTGAGCATGTTAAGTAAAATTATAACATGGTAATATGTGATGCAACATCTGTTCAGAATATGATGAAAAAGTGCTAGAGAAAGCAATTTAGAGAACATAATGGGAATAATAGTGGTTAGACCCTGAGATACGTTGAGAAGAGAGTTAAGGGTGGCAACTCCTAAAAGGTATTGGCTCCCACTCTCCCCTGCAATATGCCCCAGGTCCCACCTTATCCATTGGTAGCCAGCTCATACCCACATATACCATTATGGTATATGTGGTATACCATATATACCATCTCAGACAAAGCTTCCACCCACCTCCTAAACTTAATGGTGAGAGATAAAAGGGCTCATGATATGACATATCTATTGAATGAGTCACTCCATAAACTATTTCTAGTCTCTTGGTTCTGAGATTGCTTTCACTGTGAAAGGATATATATTGGTGAAAAATATATATTTCTCCATGAAGAAAAACATAGGTTCTCCTGTTTCTCATCACATGCTAAGTGAATGTTTCTCTGGGAGTTGCCCATATCTGCTTTGAGTCATTAATTTCACTGCCTTCCCCCTAACTCGTGCTTGCTCTAGTAAATGAACATTGTGATATAAGATTTTTATGTAATATGCCATGCTTATGTAGAAGAAGTACTGTCAAGTTTGCAAAATCTAAACAGAAAATTTGTTTCAGTGTTCATGTATACTGCTGATTTGTACTGTACGTAATTAGGAATAAAATAAATAAATGATTGGCTTCATGTTCTTTGTTGTTTTTTCCCCTAGAACTTGAAGAGTCCAGACAAAAATGTCCACCCTGGTGGTACAGATTTGCACACACATTCTTGATCTGGAATTGTTCTCCATATTGGATAAAATTCAAAAAGCTTGTCTATTTTATTGTAATGGATCCTTTTGTAGATCTTGCTATTACCATTTGCATAGTTTTAAACACAATGTTTATGGCTATGGAACATCATCCAATGACTGAAGAATTCAAAAATGTACTTGCTGTGGGAAATTTGGTGAGTTTCTCAGTGCATGTTAGGTACCCATAGTTCTTCTCTTTGGTTGTCATGATTGTCAGTTCTTTTTTTTCAGTCAGATGGATATGTAGCTATATAATTATCCATATCCAGAATTCACAATATGAATCATTGTACAGAGTCAAGTTTCTAGTGGTGCTATTTTAAAATAACTTTGCAGAAGTATAGAGGTCTATAATAATACTATTTCCAACAGGGCCACCATCTTGGGAGTTGGCAGTGTGTTGTTTTGTTTTGTTTTGTTTTTTTCAGCTGGCTTGTCTCTTTGAAGCAACATTTTGCAAATTTGATACTTTCTTATCCATTTTATAATTACATGGCCGCTGCCTTATGAGTTCATTCTCCACATATTTTCAGAAAAATTATGGATTTGTTTTACATACAAATGAAGTGTCTGGGCCTTTAGAGTCCCGAAGTCCTGAATTTGAATTCTGATTCTGCCTCTTATCGGTTCTATGACTTTTGGCAAATGTGTTAATCTCAATAATCTTTAATTTTCTCATGTATAAAATAATCATAATACCTTGTTTGTGATATAAGAAAAATAATGCATTATTTGTAATATAAATTAACAATTCATTTATCATATTGTTGAGAGGATTAAATATTTTCTACTTATAAGTCTGGCATGTCATAAGTCATTAATAAACTTATTGTTACTGTTATTATTATCATCATCATGCTCTAAATCATTTAGCAGAAATGTTTCAAAGTATAGGGATAGAAGGAACATTCCTCAGCTTCATAAAATCTATCTATGAAAAACCCACAGTGAATATCATCCTCAATGGGAAAAAGCTCACAGCCTTCCCTTTGAGATCAGGAACATGACAAGGATGCCCACTCTCACCACTCTTGTTCAACATAGTATTAGAAGTCCTAGCAACAGCAATCAGGCAAGAAAGAGAAATAAAATATATTCAAATTGGCAAAGAAGAAGTCAAACACTCACTCTTCACAGATGACGTGATACTTTATATGGAAAACCCAAAGACTCCACCCCCAAACTACTAGAACTCATACAGCAATTCAGTAATGTGGCAGGATACAAAATCAATATACAGAAATCAGTTATTTTCTTATACACTAATAATGAAAATACAGAAAGGGCAATCAGAGAATCAATTCCATTTACTATAGCACCAAAAAGTGTAAGATACCTGGGAATAAACCTAAACAAAGAAGTAAAGGATCTGTACTTGAGGAACTACAGAACACTCAAGAAAGAAATTGAAGAAGATGCAGAAAGAATCCTTAAGAATAAGGATACCAAGGGGTGCCTGGGTGGCTCAGTCGGTTAAGCATCTGCCTTCAGCTCAGGTCATGATCCCAGGGTCCTGGGATCAAGCCCCACATCAGGCTCCCTGCTCAGTGGAGAACCTGCTACTTCCTCTCCCTATTCTTGCCACTATGCCTACCTGTGCTCTCTCTCAATCTGTCAAATAAATTAAAACAAAACAAAACAAAACAAAAAAACCTTTAAGAATAAGGACACCAAGATACCAAAACAGGAGGAATGGACACAGAAGACACAAGGACACTCAGGAAGGGATCTATAGGTCACAAGAAAACAGAGGATCCTATTAGGAAAATGGGTGCCAGAGTGATCTCTTAAATGTGCAGTGCTGGTCACATTTTGGCCTAATTAATGCCTTAGGGCAAATGGCAAGTGTTAGTTTCTGAGAATCTGTGTGAAGCAGGCTGAAGTTCTATTTCATGGCCAAAGGGTCCTAGTTTCTGACCCTTCATAAATTGTGAATAACTCTGGATATCTTTGTGAATGTCTGTATAAGATAATTTTAGTTTTGCCTCAAACCCAAAACAATTGATCTTCGAAGTCAAAGAGTTTGTTTCTGAGTCAGTCTTATCTCCCACGTATTTTCGGTTAAGATGTATGTACTGCATGTGCTCTCTGAGATAGTGTTCTTCTTCCCTTCTGTTTCTCTTTGAAAAAGACAGGACTAGAAGGGGGATGGGTATTAAAGAGGCACTTGTTGTGATGAGCACTGGTGTTGTATGTAACTGACATGGAAAGCAATATTATACTATAATGCTACTAAAAAAATTAAAATTAAAAAAAAAAAAGACAGGACTATCTAGTTTCTAATTGTCGGTGGAAGAACAGATCATGAATATCAGTACCTTCTTGCTGAGCTGACTGCATCACTGTGAAGCTCAAAAGAATTTATCATGTTTCTTATCTCTTGCCAGAACCTAAAATGTGGGTACTCCCTGCTTGATGCTGCATTATTTTTAAATTGACTCAGCACTTACAGACTGCACCATTTCCCTTTGAGCCTTCTTTAGTCAGCTTCTCTGAGACAAATCAAACCTGAATGATTCATAAACAAGTCCTTCACTGTTGTCTTTTTAAGTCAGTCCTTTAATAACAATGTCATGAATTAATGATGTTTTGTGATGCACTTTTGTGTCAAAGCTTTGGAAGTCTTGCTTTAGCTCTCACCGTGTCAATTAAATACTTTCTCCTCTTCTACTGATGAATCTTTAAAGAGTGAGTCAACATATTCTCTATTACCCTAGGAGTAGTCAGACCAGAAAAAAGATTGGCTCAAAATTTCAGTATCAATCTATATTTCCTTTTCATTTTCTTCCAGAATAACTTATTGACCCACATTTTTTTTTTTTTGCAAAAAGTGACTGTGTTAATGGTCATGGTTCTATTTATGTGACATTGTTTTGTAAAGATTTATTTGAGAGAGAGAGAGAGAACATGTGTGAGAGGGGCAAAGGGAGAAGGAGAATCTCAAGCCGACTCCACACTGAGCACAGATCTGGACTTGAAGCTTGATCTCACAACCATGAGATGACCACCTAAGCCAAAACCAAGAGTTGTACACAACAAATTCAGCTACCCAGGTGCCCCTATTTATGTGGAATTTTAATATGCTCTTCTAAAATGCTGCCTAAAGATGAAGAGGCGGACAGATAAGTTAGAGCTTTTTAAACCTGTAGTGCTTATATTATAGCTATAGAAATAGTGTCACCAGGTTTATGGGATTAAATGAGATAATAACATAAATACAGAGGATCTGGTGCATTGCCTGAAGCACAGTGATGCTAAACAAATAGTCATAATCATCACTATTTTGATTCTATACATCTAGTAATACCAGGAAAAAAACATTATATTTCTCCTTTAGGTTTTCACTGGGATCTTTGCAGCTGAAATGGTTTTAAAACTAATTGCCATGGATCCATATGAGTATTTCCAAATAGGATGGAACATTTTTGACAGCCTTATTGTGACATTAAGTTTAGTGGAGCTTTTCCTAGCAGATGTGGAAGGACTGTCAGTTCTGCGATCATTCAGACTGGTAAATATAGACCAACCTTCCCACTATGTTCCATATATAAAGGAGTGGTTCTAAGGCTTTGCGTTACTATTTAAGTCTTTTGGAGGTTTGAGTCAAAAGACAAGATTAAGGGTTAGTGTCTAGTATGGTTAATTTCATTCCATCACAAAAGTTCTTAAAGAGTTCAAAAATCACATGGCTTTATCTTAACATCTTGAAGAAATGGTCAGTCATAATTGAATTAATTTTAGGGTCTCAAAGACATATTCAGTTGTATATACTAGTATGATGTAAGTGGATAAAAGAAAATATTTCTTTGTCAGTCGGCCATAATTTATTTCACAATAAGAAGCTTATAGTTTACAGAATTTTAATTCCTATAAAATGTTCATTACTTGGTAGGTTTGATAACTAAAGATCAAATTATTGTCCCCAAAATGGTGGTTGTCTACTGTAAAAAATATAAAAATGTAAAGACTTAGAGCATCTTTCTTTAACATATTGGGCTCTAGCCTATGTCAGCATGAAAAAGTAGATAAAACTATCAGAATATATTCAAAGTTTAAAAAATTTAAAGTACCAGAAAGTAGAATTAAGGATAAATTATCAATTCTAAGCAAATAATGTTTAAACCATAAACCATTATAGTAATCCTGAACTTCCTTCAAAAATATGTGTGGTAACTATATTGTGGCAAGTACAACAAAATAAGAGGAATATTGAAAATAGCTGACAGGGAAAAAGTAGAAATGATCAATTTTAGCTAGGTAATAATGATAATTTAGAATTTAAAATTTGGAACAAAACGCAACATTAGAAATATTGAACATTTTTCATAATAATTAACATTAACCTTTGTGTTTCCTTTCAGCTTCGAGTTTTCAAACTGGCAAAGTCTTGGCCAACACTGAATATGCTGATAAAGATCATCGGCAACTCAGTGGGGGCTCTGGGTAACCTCACCTTGGTGTTGGCCATCATCGTCTTCATTTTTGCCGTGGTTGGCATGCAGCTCTTTGGTAAGAACTACAAAGAATGTGTCTGCAAGATCAATGAAGACTGTACACTCCCACGCTGGCACATGAATGACTTCTTCCACTCCTTCCTGATTGTGTTCCGCGTGCTGTGTGGAGAGTGGATAGAAACCATGTGGGACTGTATGGAGGTCGCTGGTCAAGCCATGTGCCTTATTGTGTACATGATGGTCATGGTCATTGGAAACCTAGTGGTACGTAATCAGAGGTTCACACGTATAAAATTCCGCAGAGAAAGTTGTTAAATGATGATAAGACCAGTTATTTTATAATTTTAGGGTTAATTACACATAAAACTATTAATTGTAATAGAATATTGGTCATTTTAATATGGGAAAGTATTATTTCAATTTCCCTGACAGATAAGCTTTATTTATATCTTTCACAATGATTATATTATTTTACCTATTTTATTTTATTTTTTCAAAGATTTATTTATTTGAGAGAGGGAGTGTGCATGTGTAGAGGGAAGGGCAGAGGGAGAGAATCTTCAAGCAGACTCTGCTGAGCACAGAGTCTGATGCAGGGCTCCATCTCACAACCCATGAGACCATGACCTGAACAAAAACCAAGAGTCAGACAATTAATGGAACCACTCAGGTGCCCCTTCACAATATTTATTTTATTGGAAAGTTTTCTACTTTATTCTCTCATTTTGATAATGATGTCATATGAATTAAATCTGTGGTTTTCCTGTCTCTTAAAGTCCATTTGAATATCAAGTTATACTAGTAAATAGAATATGATTAAATTAATAACAAAAATGAAGTTATAATGGAACAAAGCAACTGAAAGGACTGGTCCCATTGCACTATAGTCATATATAATAAAACTAGCAACCATACCGAGGATCAGGAAACTATGGCTCATGGGTCAAATCTAGCATACTGCCTGTTTTTGTATGGCCTTGCAAGCTTGGAATGCTTGTTTTTATTTTTGTTTTTCAATGGTTAAAAAAACAAAAGGAAAAATAATATTTCATGACACATGGAAATTATATGAAATATAAATTTCAGGCTCTGTAAGCAAAACTTTGTGAGAACATGGACATGCTACTTCATTTACATAATTTTCTATGTCTGTTTTTCTCTGCTATGGCAGAGTTGAGTAGTTGCACAGAGATTCTATGTCCCAGAAAGGCCAAAATATTTTTTATCTCACCCTTTACCGAAAAAGATTTGCCCACCACTGCTCTAAAGCTTTTCTTTCACAAATGATCTTCTTCTTCTCCATTTGTGCTTGCTTGGCTTATACTTCTTCTCTGTTTCTTCTTTTACCTGCCCATTGGTAAAAACTTTCAAGCTTACAAATGAGAAAACTGGGATCGACATTCTTCCATGACTCACTTGCTTCAGTTTTCAAAGCCACCATGTTGACTTGGTTTAGTTTGCTACCTGACATTAGACTCCTCATTAGGGATTCCAGGAGGTAGGGTATAGTAACAACTATATGGTTAATACTTTGACTTTCCACTGGCTTGAAAATAAGTTGCTAATTTTTTCTTGTCCTTGAAGCCCCCATGTCAAAAGTAATTCAGAATCTATAACAGAAACCTACATTCATCAAATCACATATGAAATGGTACTGTTTTGTGCCATTAAATGACTAGACATATACAGAGTAAGTTATGCAATCCAAGTTCTAGACCATTACTGCACAACATATAGACACCATGAGTTAGAATTCTGTAATTACTAATCATCCTCTAGTTGTAGTAATAAATGTACTAGTTTTATATAGGCTTATAAATCCCTTCCAACATGAAATAAAATTCATATGCTCCATCTGGTTCTTCTTCTGAATTTAACATTTGTATTCGTAAGCTCCACAGTGTGATCTGTTTGTATACTTCTTCTTACAAAATTTTGACATAAAAATATTGAAATGTAGCCTTTATAAGATTTAAGATGTCAAAACTTACCATACCAAAGCCATTAGTCACAACTGATTTAAATTTTTAGTATTCACTCAGGCATGGATGAAGTGAGGGGGATTCCTTGGGCACTCTCTAATTATTCATTCAATATTTTTATTACTTTCACTGTGAAAGGAGCTATATTTGGGTATTGCAGGGTGATTAAAAATACATACCTATGAATTTGTCCTTGTCTTCAAGGTAATTACAACCTATTGACATGAAATTATCAGATAAAGAAGTGGTAGGTGCTAGCAGTGAGGGAAAAATAAATGCTCTTGATACATTGGAAGAAAAGAGAGAAGTTCTGAACAGTGACTCAGAGAAGAATTTTGAAGTGGGTCTTTGAATAACATATAAAATAATATTTAAGCATGAACCACAGGTGTGAGAGTAATGGTTTACTTTGAAAAGCAATATGAATTTATAGTTAAAAATAGATGGGATAGGGGCGCTTGGGTGGTGCAGTGGGTTAAAGCCTCTGCCTTCGGCTCAGGTCATGATCTCAGGGTCTTGGGATCAAGCCCCGCATCGGGCTCTCTGCTCAGCAGGGAGCCTGCTTCCTCCTCTCTCTCTGCCTGCTTCTCTGCCTACTTATGATCTCCCTCTGTCAAATAAATAAAAATTAAAAAAAAAATAGATGGGATATCTCAGTGAATGTTTAATCCATATGGAACTGGTAATAACTACTCATGATCATATTTATTCATTATTTACTAGTGATAAAGACAAGAGAAGTGTAATTCACAAAATAGATAACAAACTCTTGGTTCAGGAATTACCAATGATATAGAATTAGAATCTAAAAAGAAAAACAATAAATTATGTTTATTAGAGTTATGTTAGAGTTATATGCTAAGCATATTAGAGTTCTGTGCTAAGCAGATCTCTCTTTTTTTCTCGCTTATTCCTTAATTTTACTACCAATTAGTTAAAATTAGTTAAAAACAATAAGAAAGAACATTAATCAGAATGATATTGAACCAGATATACATTTTATTAATATTTCTTTCTATACTTAAGCTGATAATGGATGTGTAATATAGAATGGACTTCATTTTCATTGTGATATGAGTAGTTTTGATAGAATAGTAGAGTCCTGTTATGATTGTTGATGGAATGGAAGTTGTTGTTATTATTCTTAATGAAGATATGACAGATAGGAGCACATTATTGAAACGTGTGAAATCCTATTAAAGCCAAACTCATAGAAACAGACACTACAATGGTGATTACTAGGGCCTGGGAGGTGGGGGAAATAGGACATGGTGGTCAAAGTTCAAAATTCCAGCTATAAGGTAAATAAGTTCTAGGGATCTAATTTACAGCATGGTGATTATAGTTAATAATACTGAATTATATACTTGAAAGTTGCTAAGAGAGTAGATCTTAAATATTCTCACTGCAAAAAAATGATAATTCTTTGACATGATGGAGGTGTTCCTTAACACTCTGGTGGTAGTCATTTTGCAGTGTATAAACATGTCAAGTCTACATGTTGTGCATTTTAACCTTACACAATGTTATATAACAACTATATCTCAATAAATGTGGAAAAAAATAAAGTTAATTACAAATTTGGAAAGAAAAAAAAAGGAAGGCTATTAACACTTGCATTAATTAGGGAGACTAAAGCTATAGAATGAGCCTTTGGCTTCTCATCAATATTCCTATTAAAACAGACACACAAATAAACATGTATCTCATAATGAAATATATTTTCTCATTGGCCATAAAGACCAAAATGAAATTAAACTCTTTCAGAATTCCTTCAGGATTCATCACAGTTGTTTTCTGTGATTTCTTCTTCTTGCTCCCCCTCAGACTCTTCTCTTAAACATATTAAAATAGACATTTTTAACCTGTGTTCTTCTACTTATATCTCTGCAGATTTGTTTTGGGTGGGACCCAAATTCAGGCATGAGTCCCTTCTCTTCAGTTTGGCCTAATTTTGATTATTTTTATGAGGTAGATAGTTTTGCCCTCGAAGAGACCTACATGAAAGGGTATTTCAATTACCTTTTTGTTTCCTATCTAAAATAATATTTACATGTAATTTAAATAAAATTTAAATACTTTCAACTCTCTGTGAGGTTTTGTTTTTGTTTTTGTTTTGTTTTGTTTTGTTTTTACGATGTTGAGTCCGCCTGGACCCCTACCTCAGGGAGGAAAAACAGAAATGGTTTTGTAGACAAACAGGATTTTTGTTGTCCTGTGCTCTTTTATTATCTCTTCCAGGGCCAAATGATTGGCATGAAGCCAATCAGTCATAATGCCATTATCTCATTTGAATTGGGTTCAGTGGGCAGGTCCCTTTCTATGCTTTAAAAGCCTCATTAAGTTGCAAGCTGGCACAATTCTTGGACAGAATATTTTATTACAGGAGCTTTGCGAGTATTATATGTTCCATTTGTTGCAAAAAACTGACTTATCTCTTCTGGGAAAAGCAAGCACAGAGCTTGGCATAGGTTACTTCAGCACAACAGACACTCCTCACAATTTTCTTGTTCTACTTTTTTTCATAGGTGATAAATATTAATTACAGGTAAACATTAGGTCGGCTTTTTATTCCCATAAAAGGGAATTTGGCCAGAGATGAACTTAAGAATGACATAACGATAATGGGAAGAGAGCATTCTCTTTGATCCTCATGCGAAGTCCTTCCTGGGTATGGCTGACCTCTGCTTCCCAGAGTTCCCAGGAGTCAGGATACGGATGGACAAGACAGTAGAGGAGTCTGGCCTCTATTCTACCCTATCACATGTTCTCTCTGTGTGAAGAAGTGCAGGGATCTTTAATACTGGTTTGGATTTTGGCCTGTATTTCAGAAAAATGTGCTTATTTTCTTTTTTATTTCCTGTCTCCCTATTTCTCCATACCCCATCCGCATCCTGATGTAGGTCCTCAATCTATTTCTGGCTTTATTATTGAGCTCATTTAGCTCAGACAATCTTACAGCAATTGAAGAAGATACTGATGCAAACAACCTCCAGATTGCAGTGGCCAGAATTACAAAGGGAATAAATTATGTGAAACAAACCTTACGTGAATTTATTCTCAAAGCATTTTCCAAAAAACCAAAGGTTTCCAAAGACACAGGAAGAGCAGAAGATCAAAATAGTAAGAAGGAAAACTATATATCTAACCGCACACTTGCTGAAATGAACAGAGATCACAATTACCACAAAGAAAAAGACCAGATCAGTGGTTTTGGAAGCAGCGTGGACAAATATTTGATGGAAGAAAGTGATTGTCAATCATTTATTCATAATCCCAGCCTGACTGTGACAGTGCCTATTGCACCGGGGGAATCTGATTTGGAAAATATGAATACTGAGGAACTTAGCAGTGATTCAGAGAGTGAATACAGCAAAGGGGTAAGATTTTTCATACACATTGTTTCCTATTATTAATTAGTGTGAAATGAAATGAAATTTTAAATTTTTGCTGTGATAAGTTCTTTCTAATGTTGCAGACTGTTGGGTAGTTTCTTGTGTTTGTGAGTTTACACAGCAGCTTGCTGAAGATTCATCTGGTGAGGTTTTACTTACTGGTTCTTAATAATTGATGCAATCATATTTAGCTAGATTTGAAAGCACCAGGTACGTTTAAGTCTTCCCTTCCCTCATCCCCTTTTGTTATCAGTTATAAAATCATATAGTTTCCTGTCTGTTGAATCCACTGCTCCTTCTCATCACTTTTGTTTGCCTTTGCACTCACTACTTCTTGCCTAAACCATACCAAATAGTGTCTCAACTGGTGTCTCTGCCTCCATTTTCCATCTACTCCAGATCACTAGTTGGATTAATTTTACCCAGGTTCAATCCTGATCACATCACTCCTTTAAAGTATGTTTGGTCCCCCAAGTCTCCAGAATTACAGACTGTAGATAAACTCTTCACACCATGGCCCCATCCAGCTGACCAGCTGTGTCACCCAGTGCTTGCCTGGTTTCCTTCTGGACCACGAACACTCGCACTGTGCATCACTCTGCTTGGGATTTCCTTCCCCAGTCAAAATCCTATATACATCCTTTAAGACATTCCTCATGTGTAAAATTATTAGGCCTTACATTACAGGGTTGGGTAATAAGGATTACATGAATTAACATGGGCAAAAAGCTTAGAACACTACTCAGAGTGCTCAAAAGTGGTAGCTATTGCATTCTTCTTAATTCCTCTGCAAAGAGATAGGAGCTTTCCTCAGTTTGAATTTCCTGGGTTTATTGTTTAACTTTATATTTTATTACTTTTTTTGGAGAAATTATTGTATGTATCACAGGTTGCTCTAAACTCATTGAGAACAGGAATCTTTTATCAAAAATTTAATATCCTCTTTCTCCACATCTGGTTGTGTATATATATTCAAAGTAATGGTTTTTTTACTGTTTTTATTAATTGAACTGTGTTCTTATTAATATGGAATAAAATAACCATGAGCTTTAAGACAAAGCATTTTTATGTTATCTCTTCAAAGTTTCAAGATCTCCCTTAAAAGTAGTACTCCTTTCTTTCAGTCACATTTAGAAGTATTTGAGAGGCATTTATCACATGCCTCCTATCTGCTTATCCCTATACTAACACCTGCCTTCCATGAATTTCCATCGGATTTTGGAATAAAGATACATACGTGTGTGTGTGTGTGTGTGTGTCTGTGTGTGTGTATGTGTGTGTGCCTCCTAGCCATATGACCAGTGCTGCATGCATAGTAAGTGCTCAATACTTACTGAGTGAATATGTGATTATATAAATTAAGACTGTATTTCTAAGTAGCCAAAGAAATTCTTTCCAAGATGACAAAGTAAGGAATGACATGTTTAATTTTTTTAATTTTTTATTTTTAAAACCTTTACACAGAAGAGGTACTGCTGGTTTCAACTTGAAGGTAGAAAATCAGATTTCACACATCACTTTTCAGGAAGTGATCTGAGCCCAGTCACATGTGGAAAGGGAAACTAGTTCTATTACTCATTTTTCTGCTTGTGAAGATCACAGCTGAAAAACTAAATTGCTTGGTAGGCTTTCTGAATAAGTGTGGGGTTCCAGGTGTTAGGACAGTTGTTAGCTGACAGAGTTTATCAAGCACTTCTTTAAATCTTAATATTTGGAAGAATCATTTCTTACCTGGTCATTTTTCCTTTGCACAAAACTGGTGGCTGACCTTAAATGGAGGTCCTCTGTGGCAGACAAAAGATTTATTCTTGCTCTGTTAATTATGACATTTTGAAGGGAATCTTATAGATCTGCCCAGTTAGCACCTCATTTTCTGAAAAGCTCAATAAGAGGAAGTGACTGTATCCACAGTTAATAAACCTAGTTCAAAGGCAAAGCCATGACAAGAGCCCCAGTCTTGTGATTCATAGATCAGTCCTATTTCTCTCTTCTTTGCCCTGTCTTTGTCCATTTTATGGATAAAACACACATCCCTATTGGGTTAATGAGGCACGCTTCTGAAAAATTTACCTACCTTGTAGCTCCAGAGGAGGTTTGTGATGTCATAGTGGCCAGCTGTGATTTTTTATAATTAGTGATTCAGTTTATAAGCTGTTTCATTACTGAAATAGACTATTTTTTTTTGATTTTGAATTCAAGTTTTCATTTACATTGTGGTTAGTTAACATATATGGGATAGTGCCCTCCTTAGTCCCCATCATCCATTTAGCCCATCCCTGCCCACCTTTCTCCAACAACCCTTACTTTGTTCTCTATAGTTAAAAGTCTCTTATGGTTTGCTTCCTTCTTTCTCTTTCTTTTTTCCTCCTTTCCCTTTGTTCATCTGTTTTGTTTCTTAAATTTCACATATGAGTGAAATTATGTGGTATTTATCTTTCATTGACTGACTTATTTCACTTAGCATAATACACTCTAGCTCCATCCATGTGGTTGCAAATGGCAAGATTTCATTCTTTAGATGACTGAGTAATATTGCACAGTATATATACCACATCCTTTTTATCCATTCATCCATATTTGGGCTCTTTCCATAATTTGGCTATTGTTGATAATGTTGCTATAACCACCCATAAAGTTACTCTTTCATCCATCCCCAAAACCCTTCCTAAAAAGCATGGAATTTAGTGCCTTTAAACTGTGTTATCTAAGGGTCATTTGGCAGTAATATTCTAATATTCTTGATTGTCATTTTTATATTTATAGTTATAGCTACATGAGAAAAAATGTATACTTTTTCTACTTCATATCAAAAATGTGTGGTATAATACACAGGGGCATGGGGCTACATTATAGCTTGTAGTAAAGAATAGGTAAGCTAATTGCTTTAAGTCATTTAGCACCATATTTGAGTTGGTAAACCTAAAACAATGCTAGCTATTGTGTTTATTATTGAACTCATCATCATTATCCCCTAAAAGTATGGATTTAAAATCATGGACTTGGAATGTTTGCCCTTCATCATAAAAAAATTTCCATGACATATCTCACAGTGTGAGTATATTCAAACCCACTTTGCTATTCTGGACTTGAGAAATAACAAAAGTTTAAGATCTATAGGAAATTCGTTGGGTACCTTAGAGGTAATAGTATCTCCAGCTGTGAAACCCTATGTTAAAGTCTTTTCTCCAGCTGCTTGAGATTTAAATGTTTCTCATTATGACTTGGTTTTGGTTTTGTTTTTCCATTTGAACTACTAAAAAAAAAAAAAAAAAAAAAGTAGATTTTCTTTACCGAGAGTGCTTCTACTACCCTTCATGCTAACCTCTCTCCTCTATCCCCCTAATCTTCAGCTCCCACTTGAGCTCCCAAATTTTTTAACTACTTATTCCCTCCTTTCAAACTTTCTTTAATTTTTCATGCCTAAGGTATCTTTGAAAGAGTGATTGCCATGTTCTTGAAGAAACTTGCCCAAAGGGCAAATCTTGATTACCCAATACAAAGTAATGCCTGATTCAATACATTTGGATTATTTAAATCTTAAGCACTTCCTTGGGATATGTTTAAGAATAGGAGCCTCTGGAAATAGAATATTTGCCTTAAATTCTAGCTTTGGTATTTACTAACTCTATGGTCTTGAGCAATCTACATTCTTTTCTGATATTGTATTTTAATTCCTGTATAAGCAAAAGAGAATTATAATAAAGAGTAAATGATTAGATATGATTAAATGGTCAAATAATTAGATATGTGTCTTCTGGAAAGCACGTGCCTGATTAACAGTTATTATGGGTATGGGATTGAGTGACCACATATACAGTATAAGTAGTTACTTGCTACCGGTTAAAGTCAAGAGAAGTAGCATGATGTAGATCAATGGTTCACAATTTTAGTGTGTAAAAGACAAGGGAAACTTGTTCCAAACACCAGATCTGGGCTGCCTTTGAACTCTCTCTGCCTAAGTCTGGAAGCAACTTTAGAATCCTTATCAGTGGTGTTCCCATTGGCAACTGTGATGGATTGAGTTCTCATGGGAAATGAACCTAAATTCATCCCTAACATGTTCTGACCCAGGTTTCTGAGATGTCATTTCCTTTATTCAGGGACTGAAGATATTTCCCCTTTTGCCTGTTGAATCTGCATTTTGAACAGAGGGAAACCACACCTTTAACCTTTGATGCCCCCCCACCATAAAACAAAACAAAACAAAACAAAAAAACTTCTCTTTTATGGCCTAGCGTCCTGTTTTCCCATTATATTTGACAGACTTTTTCATCTTCTAATATCAGATCTCATATTGGCAAGTGCCTTTGTCCTGATACGCACTCCAGAATGAAGTAAAAATATTTTTTAATAAAACACCTTACCAGAAGACAACCAAAGAGATGAGTTTAAATAAAGTGTTGAGTAAAATATCTTATAAACAGTTCTAAGGAAATAATTGGCAATAGAACATCAGCATTTCTCTTAAGATAGAGTTTGTCTCAGAACTGAGAAAGACATATTGTTATCTTCCATGGACCCATGAAAATAGGACTTGTCCCTATTTCTCAGAATGCAGGCACTGAACTAATGGCCCCTCTCAAAGTCCGCCTCCTCCTGAGGAGCACTGCAGTCCTCTAAGCATGTGGCAAACATTAGCAGCACACTGCACAGATTTTTGCCATTAGCAGTGAAGTGCTTCCTGATTATGAGCCTCAAACGAAGCATGAAATGAACCCATTCATTCAATAAATATGTATTGAGCTTTGCTATGCTCCAGGCACTAAGAGTTGTTGAGGGAAAAAAAAAAATTCACCCACCTGCAATGATTTAATGTATGTGATTGGCATATGACTTAACTAAATTCTTAAGTGTAGTGTTTTTTTTTAATTGTGCCAAGTGTCAAAACTTAAAATTATAAACAAATAAATTAATAGCTAATTTTTTTTTAATGGAGAGGTCTTAGATTAGAGTCATTCTCTTTGTTTTCTATTGCTACAGACTACTTCCTTCTCTGCTCTAAAGATGAAAAAAAAAAAAAGAAGCAGCTTATAGAATTGTAAAATGGACTTTGGAAGTGTATGCAAATTTCAGAGGAAAACATTAATCCAAATTTATTTCTCCTAATATTTAAAAACAAAAACAGTCTCTTGTGATTTTAAAGTAGTACAGACTCTTAGGGCTTTCAGAGAAGCTCCTTTCTTCACTGTGAATCTAATCCCCAAGTACTTTTTTACTGCTCTTTTGACAAATATATTTACTTATCAAGGCTGCTTAAGTGAATTTGCTCATATTGTGTACTCAGCAGAGAGGAAACATTCTTTGTAAACATTTCCTCCTAGAGAGATGCCCCATTCATTCCTCCTCAAGCCAAAGACAGATACTTAGCTTTACCTAATTGTTCTTCGTTTTTTTAAAACATTATATCAAAGTTGTGATGGAACTAGCTGAGGTCCTTAGAAAAAAGAGGTCAATGAAATATTCAAATTTTACGTAATCAAACTACCCTCCTTCAAGAGAACGTCATTTAAAACACTGCAAACACATTTATACAAAACTTCATGTTCCATAAGGAACCAAATTCCAAATAAACCCCTCATTAACTTTGATCATAGGGAGGAAAATTGCAAAGGAATACATTAGAGAACATTTTTTGTGAAACATTGCTATTCATGTGTTGAACTCACATTTACTGAAGTTCTTTTGTTACCATACTCCTGCCAGACATTAGGAAGACACATCATTAATGCATTCATTTCTTCAGTAGAGGTAGGCTATAGGTCTTTGTGTTTGGCACGGTTTTAAGAGATAAGGAGTAAAGCAAGTTTCCTGCCTTTGAGGAGAAACACATAGAGAAACCAGAAATTATAATTAAACATACAAAAAAGAATTAAAACAGGGTTTGGTTTTAGGACAAAACATTCACACAGGATAGAGGAGAGTATAACTAATCTTAAAAATAAATTGGAATACTTCACAGAGGAAATGGCATTTGAAGGAGGTTTTATAGTTAAAAGATAAATTCTTTCTTCAGAGTAGGTGAAAGAACTTTCTGATAGAGGTGAAGAGCCCTTTTGGGAGATACAGATTGACTCGTAACATTAGGTTGTATCTTAGAAGACTGGATGGGTATCAATGCTATTAAAAAATACGTAAGAGGAGGAGAAAATTTAAGAGATAGAGTATACTCAGAGTTTAATTTGGGAGCATCTTAATTGTGAGCTACTTGTCAGATAGCCAAGTGATGCCAAACAGTATGTATTTGGAAACTTAGGTTCCAAAGAAAGAGGACAAGTCAGAAATGTAGACAGGTTGGGATTTTATGTGTTCAGTTATGTTAACTATAGGATATACAGAGAGTCAGCCTGAGGACAGGTTCTGTGGAAAACTAGCTCTGAGAGAGAAATTGGTGTGTAAGAGATTTCCTGGGGAGTATTCTCAGGAGCAACACCTACCACCTGTAAGAAATGAGGGAAGCAAGATGACTGGGACAGGGAGAAATGAAATGTTATGTATTTTCAGCTGATGCCTCTGCTGATCCTATGGGCATCTCCAGTAGGTACTAAGGTGACCCAACTATGGAGCAGTCCTAATTGAAGCAAAGGATTCAGGCCTTTCCCCTCCCACCAATGAGTCATTAGATGCAGGTTCCCTCTCCACCTTCCCAGGGGAGGAGATGAAACTGTTGGGTGAAGCAGCTCTCTTCTGCATGACAATTCCTATGTGGGGACTCAGTTGTGAGCCTTCAGCCCCCAACACTCTCAGTAGCTGGAGGGATGAGAGGCTTGCCTGAAGTGGGGAATGGGCGCAGCCCACCACAGCACCCACTACACTACAAGGACCACGAAAGTAAGAGGACAAGTGAGCAACTCGACACTTGAGATGTGGACCCAAAAGAAGAACGCACCAAAGACACCAAGGGAAAATTGTACCTATTTGCCGCTTTCATTTACATTGTATAACTTTCCTATGACAACTAGGAGAATGGATATTATTCATCTATATTTACAGATAACTAAAACACTGAAAAATTAAGAAATAATGCTGATTAGTCATGGATGTTTCTGGGGGTCTCTTTAAAGTTTGAACCCCAAGTTTTAACCACCATATTACATATCATAGAAAGGCAAGATGTTAGTAGGAATATAATTATTTTCTGTTTTGCACCGTAGTGTTGCAATTAAGGATCAAAATTTCTGGTATAGTGGTATTGTGCATATGCTGGTTCATATTTGGCTTCTGATTCTCTTTAATACTGATTTATTAAGTTATAGTCTACTTCAATAAAATAACTAGAACAAAGCACGTTCCATAACCAAATAATAAACCAGCCCATTGAGGATGCATTGAGTAAGACTCTGTGAGCCTGAGGGCTTGTGAGAGGAGGTGGGGTTTGAGCCAGACCCTGAAGGATGGTGATCAATTCATTGAGTAGATGTAATGGAGAAGGGAATCCCAGGCAGAGGAACAGACATTCATGTTGCTTACCTGACTCACCGATGCATTAGTCCATCTACCCATTCATCTGTTCAGTATTCAATCTTTTCAATTTTAAAAGCCATTATCTTTGGAGAAAGTTAAACATGTTTACTTGTTATGAAATATACTCCTTTTGCTGATTTAATAAAAAATTATTTAAATATTTGTAGTCATCAAGGTTAAATATTTTACGTCTTTTTAGTATGTGGTGGTTTTAATTATGTTGTTACTTGGTCTCTCTTTAGATTTTTTTATGAAGTTTTTCCCTGAAACAGGCAGTTATTATGTTCACCAAGAAAGCAGTTTTGATTTCTTCTTATCATTGCATTTAAGAAAATAAAATAATCTCTTCCAGAATTGCATTTGGTTTAGCAAGATTTAGGCATTAGTTACAATTACACAATTTTATAATTATAGTTATAGGATACATTAATTATACAATTAAGCTGGTATTTGATCCTATTTTTTTGCAGATCCTTAAAAACACAAAACAAAACAGAAGAAGACTCCCATAGAATTTTACTTAACCATTTCTTTTTTGTAGATTGGTTTCAAAATATTTGAAGAATCATCTTTACTGGATTTCTTTATGTGTCTGAAACAATGAAATTTTGATCAGACATTTGAATCATTGTTTCTTATTCTTTTTATGATAAATTTGGAAACATTTTTCCTTCAATGCTATTTTAAATGTCAAAATTAAAAGTGATAATTAAAAGTAATTCATGAAATTCTAATTTTAGAATATGCTTTTTAAAAACTACCTACTCCTACTCTCACCAACTCTAGAACTGAGAATCACTTATTTTTAGATGGTTGTTATAAAGATCAAACAGAATGCGAAAGATTGCCTTATCACATTATAGTAGCTAAATTCATCCCCTAAATAATAGAATTATATATGTAACTGTTGAGTTGATGGTTTTAAAATCTGTGTTGAATGATATTCAGTCTTACTACTGTGTTTCAAAGATACTTCTTTGCATTGAGCATCTAGCATGTATTTCTAACATATAACTCATTTTTACTTTCAGGTATGTTTACTTTAAACATTTTAAATCAGTTGACTAATCTATTTCATCGTTATGCATTTCTAAACGTCGGTACCTAACCTTCTTACTTCTCATAGGGGTAAAACCACACTGGATCAATCAAGGATGCAGCTCTGTGCTTTTAACCAGACAGAGACATATGTGACCACTTTTATACAGGTTATCTAAAAAAAAAAAAAAAAAAAACATACGTATATGATATTTTTTTCAGTGTCATGCATGCTGTTCAGCTACAAAATGTTTCTGCCTGCTCCATTGCAAGAAAGTAGAAACATATACAATTGTTCTGTAGATGAATTGGCATCATAGCATGTCACAGGTGCAATTCCATCATTTTTTGTGATCCTCTTGATGATTTCCTTGATACATATCTCTCATGTCCTTAGATGATTTCAATGCATGATCTATAGATTTTTATTGGATGGATTATAAAAGTAAGATACAGCACGTAACAGAAGCCATTGAAGCAACATTTAATTTGAAAACCTCTAGCAACTGCCTTTCCTAATCTAAACCAATCTAATGTATGTCACATTAAATTGTCAGATTTATTGCTATGAGAGTAGAAATTTAATGTTTTCATCGTAACAACAACAACAAATGTTAATTATATGTGGGAAGGCTGTGGTAGATATATTTATATACATACACACACAATATATACATGTATCAAATCAAATCATCACATGGTGTACCTTAAATTTACATAATGTTATATGTCAATTAATCTCAGTAAAGTTGGAAGAAATAAACTGTCACATTTAAATTTAGTAAATTAAAACTGTTAAGAAACCGTTTTTGTGGGAAAATATTTCAGACATAAACATAAAATCTCAGAATATAAAAAGAACATTCTAATACTAGATCTGTATTTATAGAAATTCAGACTCATACAAATAAGCAGGATTCTGAGTACACAGAGCCAAAGTACCCGGTTTCTAGGCTAAACTTTGAATATGTTTTGAAATGATTTTGAACACCGTGATAACTAGGAATTTATTTATTTAATCAATTCAGTAACTAACATTTGATTTTATTTGACCATATATAAAATGCATCAATTAAAATTTATAGGCTCAGCCTATGAACGAACGAGTTATAAGTGCTTGAAATGCTTAATTTGATTCCAAAAGCAATATTATGCACTGATGAGAATGTTTCTTATTTTGGTTAAATCTCATAAGAAGGCATATAGCATAGCATCAAGAAGGTAAGAGGTATAAATGGAATATATTATGAAGTGAACACTAAACCTTTCAATAAGACATAAAACACTTTTAATAAAATTGGAAGCAAATTGATATGGATTGCCATACCTACTATTTCTAACAAGTGTAAAAGAAAATACACCACTCAGATACATTTTGTCTTAATTTTAGTATAGCTTGCAGAATGGATGAACTCTAATGAATAACTTCCTGTAAGGAAAAAAATCCATGTTAATAAGAATCTTCCCCTTTTTCTTATACTTTATTTCATATTTTGAATTGCTTTTGTCATTGTTGGGATGTCTATATTGTTGTTTTCCATTGTGCAACATTGAAAGCAAAACTTTTTCTTGAAAATGGTACACTTTAGGGATAATAATGTGAACATTTTCCAATTAAAAAAACAAGCTAATATTGTTCTAGTTTCCTTGAAGTTAATTTTAAAGGTGCTCCTAAGTAAAAGACATATTTCTTTATTTCAGATGGGTGGTGATTCAGAGGCTATATTCTCTTGTAAAAAAATTTTTTATTTCAGAATGGATTAAATTTCTTCCCCCTAGAATCTAAATAAAGATGCATACATACACAATAGTATGTATATATGTATAGTAAAATGCACAATTTTTGAGAAAACAGTTTCCAAAAATATGTGTGTGTATTTAATTCCTGAATTATGATTACTATCTATTTTTTTTTTTTTTTACCAAACTGTTGGAGAATATGAGGTGTACGTTAACAAATGGTCATTCTCCTGAAAACAAAAAGCTGTGGATATTTCATTTGTGAAGAATGACTTGAAATATAACACTTTTCTTTGGCAGAAGCTGCCTACATAAAGGTTAGGAAAGATACATTTTGTCTGTGCCAATTTTTATTTTACATTGTATTTTCAATATTAGAAAGCCATGTGTTTAAAAAAAAAAAAACTGATAATTGTTCCATTCAGTGGAATTTGTCTTTCCATGCCCTTTCTCATTAGGAGTGGTTTTAGGGGATAGCATAAATACACCAGTAGTTTATTTTTTGTTTGTTATTCTTTTTAATGAATGAGCGTGCAACTTAGAGTCTATGCTTTCACCTCACGTTTTCCTGTCCTGTTTGCCTTTGTTCCAATTCTTATTTACCCACTTGTTGCAATTTTCTAGCGGACCTCAGTAGAACAGTTTAAATCTTTGTTTCTAAGTTTTTAAGATACTCTTTTTTTGAATTTGAATTCAATTAGCTAACATATATTACATCATTAGCATTTGATATAATGTTCATTGATTCATTAGTTGGGAATAACACCCAGTGCTCATCACATCACGTGCCCTCCTTAATGCCCATCACCTGGTTACCCCACCCTGCCAACCACCTCCCTAGCCACAACCCTTGGTTTGTTTCCCGGAGTCAAGAGTCTTTATGGTTTGTCTCCCTCTCTGATATCTTCCCATTCAGTTTTTCCTCCCTTCCTCTATTGTCCTCTGTAAGATATTCTTTCTGATTTGACCCACTGTATCTCAGCTACTTAAATATCTATTTTCTGCAGATGGTTCTGTGTTAGTGTACAGAGCCCTTCAATACTGCCAGTTGAGCACACAACAAAGCCTTATTGGTGAGTGCCACTTGACTTTTGGAGGTCCAAGAGGACACTATAGGATCTGGTGGAAAAAATCTGTAACCAGTTCAAGCTTCTTATGTGGCCAAAATCTGTTTGTTTGCTTTTATATGCAAGATCTTAACCTTTTAGGCATATAAGTTGTCATGTTATTGGATAGGAAGCGCCCTGGGAAAACTGAGAACTCTCAGTGAAATAATTTGCTTTATTTTGAATTTCCATGGTGGTGGAAGATTTGACCTCATTATTTCTCCATCATCTAATGCTATATCTCACAATGACCCAGCAATGGAAGTGTTCAGTGGTTTTCCTGCTGAACAAGCACCTGTTCTCTAAAAGCCCACACTGTTTCTCTTGCAGTCATAAAGAACACTAGGAAAAGGAAACTTCTTCTTCTTGCCTTTTCTCTGAAAAAGTGCTGGGCTTTAGTTGCCCATAATTATAATGTGAATCAAGAGTTTACTGTAACTGTTAATTATGCTGAAGTTTTTTCATAATTTAAATGGAAGTAAAATGAAAAGGCAAAGAAAATATTAATGACTTCTCCAGGATATCTTTAGTAGTTTTTAAGTAGCATTACCATTTAAAAAGAATCTTGAAAGAGACCAAAATTTCAGAGATCAGAGAAGGATTGGAGGGACTTCAAGGGCCTAGAATGCTAAATCATGTAAAAGGAACTAAATGTCAATACTCCTAAGATGAAAAACACAAATGGTAATACTATAGGTAATCTCCAATTAAAAAGAAAAAAAAAAGGCTGTAGGAAGATAATATTTACATTTCTCCAAAAGACAGACAAGACCCTAACAATTGCAAGGGAGAGGAAAACGTATTTTGGTTCCAGATCAGAAAAGAATATTTAAAGTTGAAATTATCCCTTAATAGTATGGTAAGTTGGAAAACATTGGCCTCTTACACAAAGCATGGTAGCGCTTTGTGGAATTCTTTAAAGGTCCTTTGATCCTTTATTCTGAACTTCACCATTTTACTCCTTTAATTATTCAGAGCCCTCCTTATGAATATCAATTGTAAATTAGACTGTAAAAAATAAAAGATGGGTGATATTGATTTGAAATGAATAAAAGAAATTCTTAAGCTTACTGACATACAGTAGAGCTTAGTTTACCAGTAATGTTGCTCGTAATTTCTCTGTCCGTATATGCTCATTCCTTCCCTTTGATTTGCTTCTCCCAACTTCTTGCTGTCTTTTGTGTTTCTTTATTTTGATGCTCAGGTGAAATAATGATTCTAGGCTCTACTCCTCAAAGAATATGTTTTGTTGTATGTAGCAAGCAGTATTATAGTATATACTTTAAATATAACATCTTTGGAATATTTTCAACACCAACCATCCTCTTTGAATAAGGTGTTTTCCACAATGCTGCTGTAGGCTTGATGATTTTTGGCTTTTAAATGCCAGATTATCAAATTATTAGACAGGTATACTTCATACTTCTTGAAATAAGAAATGACCAACTAGCATTAACTACCATCCATACTATCATGAACTAGGCTTATGATGTAGATGCCTATTTCGGGATATGTCAGTAATAAATTTGTAAGCTACCAGCTTAAGACAGTTTCTCATATGACGCCTATATTTGACAATCTGTACTCATAGTCATTGTTGTACAAAACACACCTTCCAGGCAACCAAAAGAAGAACCATGAAGAATTTTTTAAAAAGTTTAATTTGATCATACTTTTAATGTTACACGTTCTTATTTAAATTCTAGTTAGTTAACATGTAGTGTAATATTAGTTTTAGCAGTTGAATTTAATGATTCATCACTTACATATAAAAGCCAGTGCTCATTATGGTTTACCTCCCTCTCTCTCCTTCTTCTTCTTCTTCTTCTTCTTTTTAAATTTACTGCTATGTTCATCTATTTCATTTCTTTAATTTGGCATATGAGTGAAATCATATGGTACTTGCCATTCTTTGACTTATTTTGCTTAGCATAATATACTAGTTCCAACCATGTCATTGCAAATGGCAAGATTTCATTCTTTTTATGGCTGAGTAATATTCCATTTTATATATATCACACCTTCTTTATCCATTCATCAGTCAGTAGTCATTTGGGCTCTTTGCACAATTTGGCTATTATTGATAATGCTGCTATAAAGTGTGGGTCCCTTTGAATCAATATTTTTATACCCTTTGGGTAAATACCTAGTAGTACAATATCTGGGCCATAGGGTAGCTCGATTTTTAAGTTTCTGAGGAACCTCCATACTGTTTTCCAGGGTGGCTGCACCAGTTTGCATTCCCACCTACAGAATAAGAGGGTTCCCCCTTCACCACATGCATGCCAGCATCAGCTGTTTTCTCTGTTGTTAATTTTTACCATTCTGACAGGTTGAGGTGATATCTCATTGTAGTTTTGATTTGTATTGTCTTGACGATGAGTGATGTTGAGCTTCTTTCCATGTGTCTGTTAGCCATATAAATGCCTTCTTTGGAAAAACATCTATTCATGTCTTCTGCCCATTTATTAACTGAATTATTTGGTTTTGGGGTGTCAAGTTTGATAAGTTCATTATAGATTTTGGATACTACCCCTTTATCAGATGTTATTTGCAAATATCTCTTCCCATTCCATAGGTTGCCTTTTAGTTTTATTGATTATTTCCTTTGTTGCCAGAAGCTTTTTATCTTGATGAAGTCCCAATAGTTCATTTTTGCTTTTGTTTCCTTTGTCTCTAGAGAAGTGTCTAGTAAGAAATTGCTATGGCTAAATTCAAAGAATGTTCTTCTCAATGATTTGATGGTTTCCTGTCTCACATTTAGGTGTTTTTCTTCCATTTTGAATTTATTTTTCTGCATGTAGCTGTCTAGTTTTTCCAACACCATTTGAAGAGAATTTTTCTGTTGGATATCATTTCCTGCTTTGTCAAAGATTAATTGACCATATAGTTGTGGGTGCACTTCAGGATTTCTCTTCTGTTCCATTGATCTATGTGTCTGCTTTTGTGCCGGTACCATCCTGTCTTGATCACTTGATCACTTGATCACTATGGCTTGGTAATACATCTTGAAGTCCGGAATTGTGATGCCTCCAGCTTTGTGTTTCTTTTTCAAGATTTCTGTGGGTATTGGGGATCTTTTATGGTTCCATACAAATTTTAGGATTGTTTGCTCTGTGAAAAATGCTGGTGGTATTTTGATGGGGATTGCATTAAATGTGTAGATTGCTTAGGTTAGTGTAGACATTTTAACATTTGTTCTTCCAATTCATGAGCATGGAATGTTTTCCATTTGGTTGTGCCATCTTCAATTTCTTTCATCAGTGTTCTGTAGTTTTCAGAGTACAGAACTTTTACCTCTTTGGTTAGTTTTGTTCTCAGATATCGAATGGTTTTGGTGCAGTTGTAAATGAGAGCGACTCCTTAATTTCTCTTTTTGCTGCTCCATTAATGGTGTAGAGAAAAGTAACAGCTTTCTGTACATTGATTTTGTATTCTGTGACTTTACTGAATTTGTAATATTAGTTCTAGCAACTTTTTGGTAAAATCTTTTGGGTTTTCTACATAGAATAGTGAAAGTTTGACCTTTTCCTTGCCAATTTGGATGCCTGTTATATCTTTTTGTTGTCTGATTGCTAGGGCTAAGACTTCCAGGACTATGTTAAATAACAATAGTGAGAGTGGATATCCCTGTCTTCTTCTTGACCATAGCTCGGTTTTTCTCCATTGAAGATGATATTACCTTGGATCTTTCATATATGGTCTTTATGATATTAAGGTATGTTCCCACTATCCCTACTCTGTTAAGGGTTTTTATCAAGAATATATGCTGTACTTTGTCAAATGCTTTTTCTACCTCTATTGAGAATATTATATGGTTCTTATCTTCTCTTTTTTAGTAATGTGGTGTATCACTTTGATTGATTTGCAAATATTGAACCATTCTTGCAGCCCAGGAATAAATCCTACCTGGTTGTGTGAATGATTCTTTTAATGTAAATTTGTATTTGATTTGCTAGTATCTTGTTGAGAATTTTTGCATCCATGTTCATGAGGGATACTGGCCTGTAATTCTCCTTTTTAGTAGGGTCTTGTCTGGTTTTGGAATCAAAGTAATGCTGAGCTCGTAGAGTGTGTTTGGAAGTCTTCCTTCCATTTCTACTTTTTGGAATAGTTTGAGAAGAATAGGTATTAACTCCTCTTTACGTGTTTGGTAGGATTCCTCTGGGAAGCCATCTGACCCTGGACTTTTTTTTTTTTTGTTAGGAGATTTTTGATTATTGATCCCATTTCTTTGCTGGTTATCAGACTGTTCAAATTTTCTATTTCTTCCTGTTTCAGTTTTCAGAGTTTATGTTTCTAGAAATGCATCCATTTCTTCCAGATTGCCCAATTCGTTGACATACAGTTTTTCATAATATTCTCTTATAATTGTATTTCTGTGATTGACTGTAATCTCTCCACTCTCATTTGTGATTTTGTTTGTTTGGGTCCTTTCTCCTTTTTTTTGATGTGTCTGGCTAGGAGTTCGTCAATTTTATTAATTCTTTCAAAGAACTAGCTCCTAGTTTCATTGATCTCTTCTACTGTTTTTTGTGTTTGTTTGTTACTATTCCATTTCTTTCTCTCTCTTTTTTTTTAAGATTATATTTATTTACTTGACATAGAGAGAGAGAGATCACAAGTAGGCAGAGCAGCAGGCAGAGAGAAGGGGGAAGCAGTCTTCCTGCTGAGCAGAGAGCCTGTTGTGGGGCTTGATCCAGGACCCTGAGATCATGACCTGAACCGATGACCTGAGCCAAAGACAGAGGCCTAACCCACTGAGCCACCCAGGTGGCCCTATTTCATTTATTTCTGCTCTAATCTTTATTATTTCCCTTCTGCTGGCTTTAGGCTTAATTTGCTGTTCCTTTTCTTGCTCTTTTAGGGTAAGGTTATGTTGTGCATATGAGACTTCTTCCTTCTCGAATTAGGCCTGTATTGCTATATACTTTCCTCTTAAGACTGCTTTGGTTGCACCCCAAAGATTTTGGAACATCATGTTGTCATTTTCATTTGCTTTCACATATTTTTAAATTTCTTCTTTAATTTTCTGGTTGACCCATTCAGTCTTAAGTAGGATGTTCTTTAATCTCCATGTATTTGTGGTCTTTCCAAATTTTTTCTTGTGGTTGACTTCAAGTTTCATAGCATTGTGGTCTGAAAATATGCATGGTATGATCTTGAGACCTGATTTGTGACCCAGTAGATGATCTTTTCTGGAGAACATTCCATATGCACTCAAAAAGAATGTGTATTCTGCTGCTTTAGGATGAAGTGTTCTGAATATATTCTTAAGTTCACCTGTCCAGCATGTCATTCAAAGCCTTATTGATTTCTGCTAAGATGATCTGTCCAATGCTGTGAGTAGGGTATTAAAGTCCCCTACTATTATTGTATTGCTATCAATGAGTTTCTTTGTGTTTGTTCTTGTTTTAACTATTTGGGTGCTCCCAAGTTGGGGGCATAAATATTTATAATTGTTAGATCCTCTTATTGGATAGAGCTCTTTATTATGATATAGTTCCCTTCTTCATCTCTTGTTACAGTCTTTGGTTTAAAATCTAGCTTGTCTGATACATGTATAGCTATGTGGCATTCTTTTGACATATATTAGCATGATAAATGGTTCTCCATCCATTCATTTTCAATCTACAGCTGTCTTTAGGTCTAAAATGAGCCTCTTGTGGGCAGCATATAGATTGGTCTTGTTTTCTTTTCTTTCCTTTTTTTTTTAATCCATTCTGATACCCTATGACTTTTGATTCAAGCATTTAGTCCATTTACATTCAGAGTGATTATAGGTATATGTGAATTTAGTACCATTGTATTACCTGTTAAGTTGTTGTTTCTTGAGATTTTTCTCTGTTCCTTTCTAGTCTTTGTCACTTTTGGTCTTTCTTTCCCACTCAAAGGGTCCCCTTTAATACTTCTGGTAGGGCTGGTTTAGTGATAACAAACTCCTTTAGTTTTTGTTTGTTTGTGAAACTTTTATCTCTGCTTCTCTTCTGAATGATAACTTGCTGGATAGCGTATTCTTGGCTATATATTTTTCCCATTCAGCACATTGAATCTCTCATGCTACTTCTGCTGGCCTGTCAAGTTTCTGTGGTTAGGTCTGCTGCTAACTTTATTTGTCTTCCCTTATAAGTTAGGGATTTCATTTCCATTGCTGCTTTTAGAATTTTTTACTTATCTCTGTATTTTGTAAATTTTACTGTGATATGTCATGGTTTTGGCCTGTTTTTGTTAATTTTGATGGGAATTCTTGTGCCTCCCACATTTGATATCTGTTTCCTTCCCCAGATTAGGGGAGTTTTCAGCTATAATTTAGTCAAATAAACCTTTTCCCTTTTTCCCCATCTTCTCTTTCTGGGACTCCTATGATGTGATACTTTCTGGAATCAATGAGTTCTGTAAGTCTACATTCATAATCCAGTATTTCTCTTTTCCTCTTATTTCCAGCTGCATTACTTTCAGTAATTTTACTTTCTGTATCATTTATTTGTTCCTCTTGTTTTTCCATCCTTGTCCTCATTACTTCCAGTTGGTTTGCTTCTCAGTTGTAGCATTTTTTCCCCCCAGCCTGGCTAGTTTTTAGGTCTTTTATCTCAGCACTAAGGGACTCTCTGATGTCTTCTATGCTTTTCTGATAGCATCATTATTATTGTTGTTTTAAAATATGTGTCAGGCATATTATTTATATCTGTTTTGGTTAGGTCCCTGGCTATGAGCTTTTCTTCTTCTTTCTTTTGGGATGAATTCCTTTATCTTGGCATTTGTCTAGGTCTCTGTCTTCTGTGTATTAGTGTGTCCTGCTCCTGAGAGTAATGGCTTTATGAAAAAGAGATCATATACTGTCCAGGGCCTGGCACTTTAGAAGGTATTTCTGTTGTATGCTGTGTGCACTCTCCTGTGTTCTGGCTGTCTTTGCCTCAGGTCAGTCTTCTGCAGAGTTACTTCTTGCCTTGAGTGGGCAGTGTTTGGATCCTTTCCAGTGTGTGGTGAGTTTTAAATTGGTGTGCTCTGGTCTGCTTGTTAAAATAGGTCAGATCCAGGGCACCCGGTGGCTCAGTGGGTTAAGCCTCTGTCTTTGACTCAGGTCATGACCTCAAGGTCCTGGGATCAAGCCCCACATCTGGCTCTCTGCTGAGCAGAGAGCCAGCTCCCCACCCCCCACCTGCTACTGGGCCTACTTGTGATCTCTAATAAATAAAATCTTTAAAAAGAAAAAAAAAGGTGGGGGGATTAAAGAAGAGGCCAGATCCTCTTTCCACTAGAGCCAAAGCTTTGCAGCACTCTATGGTCAGTAGACTTGGTGCATGCAGGGGTTTGTGCTGGTCTTCTGGAAGAGGGACCTGCTGCTCTGGTTCTCAGACACACTTAACCCTAGTAAAGAAGCACCTACAGAATGGAAGGAAGCAGAGGTTGATGTAAGTATAAATGTAAGTAATGAATAAATAAATGTAAGTAATAAATACCTCCACTGTCAGTGCTGTTATGCTCACTAAAGTCAGTGCATGCTGATGGGCAGGGGTGAAAAATTGTACCAACCCTCTCCCTCATCATGCAGAGGGGAGTTCATGGCCACCGCTGTCCATGAAGCCCTCACAGAAGAGTGAACAATCTCCCCTCATGTGTCCTAGACTTCCCTCAGTTCCCCGTGCTTCACCCTATCTGTATCCATGCTGCCTTTCCTCCCAGCAATGCAGTGCATCTGTGTTTTATGTTGGCTGAGTTTCAAAACGCCACACTTTAGGGAACTGCACTGGTCTGCACAGATCTGCACTGGTCCTCTGGAGAAGGGTCTTGCCATACTGAGGCTGGTGCCAGTTTTTCTCAGAGGGGTGGTTGCAGGAGGCTGAAGTTTAGAGTAAAGCAAAGCAAAAAGCCAGCCTCCAGTTTAGCTACCCTCAGCAGGTGTCTCCACCCCTATGCTAAGGAATGGGAGCAGTGACACCCACCGGCTCTTTTTGCCCCTGAGAGGTAATGCCACCTTTCCCAGATACACACTAAACAGGGGAACTGTCTCTTCTAGTGCATCCCAGGGGATCCTCACATCACACCCTGTGCTCCCAGGCTCCTGTCCTCCTTCACCACAGGAGCACTGCTGTGCCCACCAGACTCCACAATGACCACAATGCAGACTTCTAAAACTAGTTTTTCAGCTCCACTGGCCAAAAAAACTTAACGATAAACAAGCCTTCTTGTTTTCCCAGTCACTGATTTTGGGGAAGCATTTTTCTTGTATGATCCCCTTTGCACTGCTCTCTTTGTCTCTCTCCCTCTTTCTTTTTTTCTGTCCACTCTCTGTGATCATGACTTCCTCCCCTCTGTAGCACCTGTGATCCTTCTCTTCCCCAAATCACATCTCTTCACTTCCCACCTTCCACGCTGTGGTCTCCTCTTAGGTGTGCAGTTTGTTCTCTCAGTCCTCATAGCAATTTCCTGGGTGTTCAGAATGATTTGATACTTATCTAGCTGTGTTCAAGGGACAAGGCAAACATTAAGTTCCTACTGCTCCACCGTCTTAATCTGATATTTTCAGTCATTGAAAGGGGCTTCTTAGATAGCTGTTGTTTATAAGCAAGATTAGAATGTTCCAAACTACTTCAGTGTTTTATGGATGCACAGTGAAGAATATCAAAGATAAATATGTGTGTGTGATATACTAGGTGCTTCAAGGTGATAGAATCAGGGAGTGAGTAAAAAGGACTTTTTTTTTTACCATATATTATTTATACATTTAAATTTTTTAATCAAGTATGTATAGTTTATCTAAAGCAAAGAAAGGCAATTTTAAATAGTAGCTATAGGCAATACCACATTATTAAATAAAAAAGTAGGAATGCTGTGTATAGCATATTCCTATTCTTAATGCTAATGAGTTTACATCTATGATATTGTGTTTATAGCCTGTTTATGTAGGCTGTTAAAGGTAAAAAAATTGTCTTTGCTGCCATGCAAAAAAGTAAGAGACAAAAGGTACACTTCACTTTTTATTGAAAATAAAATCCATGCAAAAATTATAAAATAGCATATTTGTAATATTGAAAGGGAAATTTTTTATACTAAAGTATTTATTTTACTGGTTTTAGTGTACTATAATAATTCTTCAATTTCCAAAATTATAAGAAAGGAAACTAAATTACAAATGACTGAGTTTATAGATATGAAATTAATCATATAATTATGTAAAATGATTCTAAGGATTGACATGATCTTCTCTGTGTACTAAACAAGAAAATAAGAAAATTCAATAGTTAAATATAGCAGCAACTGCTATGAGAATAAAATGCATTACCCTTTAAGAGAAAGTTTTTATTATAGATGTTAGCCTTTCTACTTAAAGGCATCCTTTTGGACCTTGTTAAAAAAAACTTCCACTTCAGTAAATATTAAATTTAAAGGTTGACAAGATTAGAATTAAACTGTCTACATCACTATGGCATACACATAAATGCATAAATGTTTAATATATGCAGTCCAAAAATAGCTACTTTTTGACTACTTCATTCATTCCCAGGAAAACATGGAATTTCTAAAAACATTTTAAACTTGAATTTCTAAAAAGCCATAGCAATTTAGTGTATGATACAAACTATCATTCATATAAAATATTTTAGTAATGTCTGTTCTGATGAGGAATCATCTTGAATAAGTGTTATTTATGATATAAAATTTGAGCCAAACTTTGAATTTAATTGACAAAAAATTGCCATAAAAGCTATGAAAATAAAAGGTTTCAGAATGACAAAAGACACATTGTAAAATCATCTTAATTTTATTTGTTTATAAATTAACTTGGCATATCTTTGTTAATGATCAGTGAGAAAACCAAATATGAGGTTGAAGACGTTTTCATTAATTTGGCCCAAGTAGGCATTTTGAAGATTAGAATCATTTTATTTAAAAATTGTGGCCACCTTAGAGAAAACCATGAGAACTATTTGCTAGTTGTCAGTATTTTGGCTGCTAGCAGGAATGTGTTTTGCATTCTTTCTCTCAGCTGTTTCTCCCACTTCTCTGCCTCAAAACCCAGGGCAATAATCCATTTTTCACATTTGAAGGACTTAGTGTCACCACGGAATCATAGTACCTTTTCTTTCAATTCCCTGGTGATAGTCCACATCCAGCTGAGAAGTCAACAATTGAGGGCATCAAATAATTGTAGTTTTTTAGATATCACTCAAAATTAGTTTTTGTGGTAATTGGCACAGTAGGCTGCATTAGTAATTATACATTTCCCCATTGTTTCTTGGAGTAATGTATATTTTAAAACCTTAGATATATTCAGACTTATAATTAATTTCTATTTCCTTTATTTTTCTATTTTTCATTTTTTTTAGATAAGAAAGTTTTATTGTACTGCAAGGTCAAAATTACAGTATTTAACCTAAAGCGATGTAGTCTTTTTTAAAAATTTTAATTTAATTTAATTATTTATTTTAAAGTCATTTTAGATGAATTCATTCAATATGTCTGCTTTTTAAATGAAATTTCACAATGATACTGTTCATAACTGATACTATTATTAAACTCTTTGACTGGTGGGAGTAATGCCCCAATAGCAGTAGATTATAAGTATTAGAGTATTCATAATTCTTTACTGTCTTTATAAAGAACTTTACTTACATCATTCCTTATGTACAATAATGTATCGATGTCTTCTTTACTAATATTGAATAATGTCTCATAATAATAGCACCGAGAATGTGGTACTCATAATGAATACTTTAACCTTCCCAGTAAATCTCTAAAAATTAATTTCAGATTAGGCCTATGATATTAATGCAGATTAATAGATTAAGATATCAATTTAATGGAAACGAGTATTTCCCTACCTTTAACACTTGTATTTGTAGGACTATTCTAAAAAAATAGTAAAGCTGTAATCTTAATAAGGGAAGCATGTGCTATAATAACTACTAGTTTCAATATTCACATGTCGTTTAGCAAATGAGAATGAAAATGAACTCTTCCATTGATGTCCTGCTCTACCCCTTATAAAGCAATATTAGGAAAAATTGACAGAGTTTTGCTACAATTGCTGTATGTATTTTTTCTAAAAATTTCTGTGTATGTGTATGTTTGTAAACATCATGTTTGATCATAAATTTCTGGGTGGGAAAAACTTGTGTTATGATCAATTATATGATCATAATAACAATGAATTCATTTCTGTCATGTGTGAGTCTGCCATGTTTAATTTCGTTGAATATTTGTTTCAGACTTTGCATGTGGTGCTCACTTTGGTAGCCACTGTTTTTTGGCAGTATAGAAAATACTTTATGATCTTTTCAACTGTATCCTGAAATTTTATACTAAAATGGGTGGTGTTGGATGAAATAATTACTATTGTCTTTGGCATTCTGATTCCAATATAATATTTGACTTTCTTTGGTCTTGATCAAAAGCCTTCTATCTATATCATCCTGGTACATATTCTTAAATCCAAGAGATAATAGAAAAAATATGTTTGGATTTCACCTTACTCTAATTTCTTTCTTTTTTAAAAATTTTAAATATCAACAAGCTTTTCTGCCAACTGTCAGATATGATCTTTCAGTTATCAGGCATTGGCAGTTTGGCACTTGTGTTATTTCTACTAGGGTCTTGGTTGTCTGAATATAATAATTATTTGTGTACACAAATTTATATTAAACATAAAACAATAAAAATATGGCCAATACTTTGCAAATGTTATAGTTTACAAAAATTACCTTGTGCTAACTCTGTCCAAATACTTGTCAGCATACTAAATATGATAAAATTTATTTTTCACAGGATGTGTAGATAGAAAGATCAAGCATAGATGTATTGTAAGGTTACCTGACCTCAATATGTGTTTATACATTTTTATGGCCATCATACTGTTAATCTTTTTTCACAACACTTTGCATGACTTTGATTATTAAATATGGCTTGAATATAAGATTTGAATGACCTCTAAATGAACTATCTGGTGGGGTGGTGAATTTCTTTTTAGAGATTGAACCGGTCGAGTTCCTCTGAGTGCAGCACAGTTGATAACCCTCTGCCAGGAGAAGGAGAAGAAGCGGAGGCTGAACCTGTAAATTCAGATGAGCCAGAGGCCTGTTTTACTGATGGTAAGAGAAAAATCAAGAGGTTGGTTAGCCATCCATTTATTGGTATTTGGGGTTTTATCTTCTATCAATATCTGTAGCTCAGACATATATTTTTATGTTATTTGACTCTTAAATAATTATCTTTACCCCTGACCTCACACTTGAATTCCAGATATGCCTATAATTCCCCATTGGTCATCTTCACTGGTTGCCTTTAAATATGTCAAGTATAATAAGTTTTTTAAAAAAGTTTTAGTGAGCTCTCCCCTATAAAATCCACAGCTTCTTCTGATATTTGTCTCATTTAGCAACATCATGATCTATTCTGTCTCTCAAGCTAAAGACTTGGGGTCAGCCCTGACCTCTTCTTTTCTAGCCCCACACTGATTACAGAAACTGCAAGGTGATCAGAAGCTCTGGGGCAGGGCCAGCACCTTCCCAGGGATTCTGATGCACACTAGAAGCTGGGAACCATTGGTCTATAGGATAAAACCCCAAGTTCTTAACATAGCATGTTAAAGCCTTTGCACTTCAGTCTATTCTTTTCTAACAGTACCTCCTTTGATTCCTTTTCACTTCCTGACTTACTGACTTACTACTTCTGGAATGTTTCAGGGATTTTAGTCGAAGTAGTAACTTTGAACTTGACCTATGGAAGTGTACAGTATTTTCTAATTGAATATGGTATCATTCAAGTAAAAACACAAACCTATACTAGAGTTGCAGTGTAATATGATAACGTAGACCACAAGTTTTGAAGCCTGATAAACGTGAGTTCTAAATGGTCTACTGCTAACTCTGTGAGACCCTGAGCGCATTTTAAAATCTTATATCTTAGATGCCTGGTCTGTAAAACAGGTATAACAACCGCATCTGAATCATAGGGATATCCAGGAGACTGAATGAGATAACACAAATTAATCACCGCAGTTCTTAACATTCTTCTTCTTTTCCTTTTTTTTTTTTTTTTTTTACTTTAAAAAATATTTTGTCAACAATTCTATGGAGAAGCTATGATAGAATAGTGTTGATGCTAATGACTTCCTATGTCTTACTCTCAGCATCGGTATTTTTTGTAGAAATCATTACCTTGCATTCATCCTCTATAATTTTTCTCAACCAGCCTCCTCTAGCACTCATGCGGTAAAGCAAATGCCTGTCAAATAAAGACATCTCCAAACTACATACAATGGGCGCATGAATTTTCTTTGGATACAAAGCTAAATTCCATTTTATGTGAGAAACAAACAAGTATGAGACCCGATTGATAGAAATTTTGTGAAAATTGTGAAAAAATTGTGAAAGTTTGCTGAAATTAATACCATGAGCAAAACACAGAGTTTCCTTTAGAAGTGTTCATATTAAAGGCATTTAAGAATTTCATCAAGTGTTGCCTATTTCTCACTAAATTGATTAGCACCATTAAATTTGTGCAGATGCTACCAAGATGTCCTCTACCCAATTTATGAATGACTCCAACTTAAAATTCTAGGATAACTAGAAAGAAGTTGGGTTTATCAAGCAGATTATGGCCTCAAATTAGAAAAGGACTTTAGAAAAACTTAAACCTCCTGCAAAAAGAATTAATGCTAAGGTATTGTAATCTGCAGGTGCTATCTTATGAGCTTAAACTACATAAAAAGTTTATTTTAATCCTACAAAGCACTAATGATAATATTTTTGTGATTCCTTTGAGGCTATGCATAATTTCTAAATTGAGCCTACTGTATAGGAGATAGTATAGAAACATATTTTCAGATGTATTTGGCCTTGACTGCTGAAAATTTACTGAGCCAAAGTTTCAGTTACACAAGGCAAATATGTTCTGGAGAGCTAGCGTACACCAATATGGCTATACTTAACAATCCTATACTGTACACTTGAGATCCTCTAAGAGGGTAGATCTCAAATGATCTTACCACACACACAGGGAAGAGATTGGTAACTGTGTGAGAAGATGGGCTATGTTAATTAGCTTAATTGTGGTGATTATTTTACAATGGATACATAATATCAAATTATCAATTTGTATACCTAAAATATTTACAGTTTTTAATTCTTGTTATACCTCAGTAAAACAGGGGATGTGGAGGAAGAAAGGGCAAAATAAACCTACAAAGACAGAAGTGAAGCCAGTAGCTACTTCTAGAGGGTACAGATTGGGAAAGGATATGGAGGTGCTTTCCAGGTGCTTAAAATGTTATATCATGACCTACCTATTAGATGAGTGTATCAATCTATATATTTATAATTAGTATACTATACTAAATATATGTTCTACCTTAATAAGAACTTAGATAAACAAATACATAATTTGGAGAAAAAAAGACAAGACATTTAGGAGGAAACACACATCTGTGAGTCCTATCACTTTGAGCAGCTGTGCTCCACTGGAAACTCTATACTCAGGGGACCTGCTGGGCTAAGAGGCTCACCCTGATAAATCAAACAGTAGAGCCAATTTGCTGAGCCTCTCACCCTTTATCCACTTAATCATTCTTTCATCCAATCAGCAAATAATCATTAAACACTTTCTGTATTTCAAGCCCAGGCTACAGCACCAGAGAGAGAACAATGAATAAAACACTGTCCCTTGCCCAAATACATACTTAAACATTTAGTAGGTCAGATAAGTGATACATGCTATGGAGAAGTGAAAAGAAAAGGGGAATATAGTAGTTAAAGGGTAGGATGCTCCTATCAGGTAAGTAGAGTGGTCAAGAAGGCCTCTCCAAGAAGGTAGCATTTATCAAAGACCTATAAAAAAAATTGAAGTGGACCTTGCAAATGTAGGGAGGGAGAGTATTTTAGGCAAAGTAATGAAGGCACATACCCCTAGGTGGAGATATGCATGATATTTGAGGAAAGTTAAGGGGTGAGTATAGAGACTGAGAGATGGCAAGAGTGGTAGAAGTTGAGGTGAGAGATGGAGTAGAGGCCAGAACACAGGAGATTTTAAGGACATTATAAAGACCTCATTTAAAAGTCTCAACATGCCATCTTAAGAGTAAATGGGTGGATAGCAAGGACAGATGCTGGGGGACTTCTTGGATGTTCCTGCAGTAATCCACATGAAAATAAGAGGTTTTGAGTATACTTTGAAGGTAGAGCTAAAGGAATTTGCTGATGGTTTGGATGTCAGGTTCAATGTGAAAATGGGAAAGAAGAGTCAACGACGACTCCAAGTTTGGGGCCTAAGAAATTGGGAGAGGTCTTCCACAGAAAGACTTCAAAACGCTTGGGCTTGTTAGGATGGGAAATTGAGAACTCATTCACTTACATTGGAAATGACTCTCACCAGTTTGTGATAGGTCTGCAAGAGCTGAGCTAGAACCAATGGCAGTTTAGAGCAGCGTTTGGCCTCCAGAGATTTTTGTTACCTGGAAGACAGCAGAAAAATCACAAGAAGTATGAGAGTTACATCCGAGGATTGGGTTTTCAATGAAGATGAACACCAAAATGATATTGTTCATTGTCTCACATCCATTAATCCTTTTCAATTTCATAACTGTCACTACTAATTTTCATCATATTCCTCTTCATCTTTTTCTCCTCCCTCTTATGCCAGCCTTTCCTTAGTTCTGTTGCACTAATTTTATAATTCAAGATGCCAGGGTCCGTCTCTTGACCTACTACTGTCCTTCCCTAGCCTTACTTCTGCATGTCGTGGCAACCTGACATGACAGAACTCTGATTCTGCTTGGTTTTACATTATATTCCTTTTGGATTATACAGTTAGCAAATTACAAAATCAGGATTAAGGTATGAGTAGGAAACCCTCTTTCTCATAAAATAATATATTTTCTGTTAATTTGGTAGAAAGAACCAACTAAACTTCCAACTAAACTTCCCCCCCCAATGCTCTGAATTCAGCTTCCTATAAAGTACTAATAAGTGATTCTAACTTTAAGAACACAACAACTCAACTTGTGCCTACTTTTGTCTTTTTTTAAAGAAAATGTGGACAAAACACTTGTTTTAGAGGATTTAGAGATTTTTAAGAAGTTATAAAGACTAATTTTTCCTAATCATTTTTACATTAATTATGTTGATTATGCTACTATACTTTTATTAATACATAGTTTGTCTTGGAAGAGGTTGGTGTTGGTTAGTTTTTTTGCTGGGTGGGGGTGGGGAGCACTGGTTTAACATGATGAAACCTAGTATAGACTTTATGAAATGCATCACGAGAACAAATTAATGAAACCACCCAAAAGAAATCACCTTTACCCATGGGGACCCATTAAAATGTTTGAGAGGTTCTCTGTTATGTTTACATTTAATTAATAGTCCCTTTAAAAAAGAAGATGTGATAACATTGCTAACCAGCTGGGTTGGAACTCTCTTAGGATATGCCTTTGCATAAAAACCAGAAAGACAGTCGAACACGCCTGCCTCAGAATAAGAGTGAGAAACTCTCTGAGGTGTGATAAATCCTGAGGGCAATATTTATCTCAAATAAAAAGTTTCATCTCAAATAAAAAGTTTACTTTTCTAATTAGAATGTGTGGTCCCTTTTCTTACCTCAATCCTATGAATAATATTTCTCTTCAGTTTTAAGACTGACACAAATCTTGGACAGTAAAATTCTAAAGGGAAACTTTCTCCTCTGGTAATTTTACTTGAGGCAGATAGATTCTGTTCTGCGCAAGGTATTTGTTTTTATACTGAGATAAATTCTAAAGTCTCAAGCATTAAGTTAATGTAAAAAACTAAGTCCGTCTTAAATTATTTTACTCCTGGTGTTTTCTTTCACCCAGGAAAAGATGAGCTGGGAGCCCATTTTTGATTCTACATTTTTATATTCTCCCACATCATTTTATAAAATATTCTAACTTTATTAAATACATTTGAAATGTAAACTAATTGTTTTAAATACACTGAAGGTAAATTCATTCGGATCTCAAGTCATGTTAACTATAATTTAACGTGGGTTAAATGAAAGCAAATGTACATTTTTTATGCACCCTGGGTTTCCCTCCCCCCCATTCAATCTTTCCTCTGGCGTTGGTGGTATAGTGGTGAGCATAGCTGCCTTCCAATCTTTCCTCTAAATTCTCGAATTTGCAGAAAGTTCAGAGATCTGAACTTTTGGATCATTACTAATACTTGGATTATTTTAGAACTCTTTCGGGGGGGGGGGATTATGTTTTTTGAATCAACTATACATGACCCATTAAACTATGTATGTAAAGGACTATAGTAAGTATCGTGAACAGAAAGGAAGGGCATAACTGATGCAGTTTAAGTCTTCAGGAGCTTAAAATCTTCCAGAGAGAAAGGACAGGAATATATAAAAGACACAGTAGCAAAAACACCAGAGACTTTGGTGGGGTTAGGGGGGTGAGGTGGGGAACACAGCTTGCTACATTCCTATAGTGCTGGAAATTAAAGTGCCAGATGAACCTCATATTACCTGGATCAATGAACCATGATTCATGTTGGAATCATGAAAGAAACCATAATAAAACACTGCCTAAACAGTATAGTTCAAAAGAATTCTGGTTCTGTTTCAGGGCATACACTTTTTGATTTTCTGAAGTTATTACTTGATAGGCTTAATATTTTTTAATTAAACATATTGTTTTATGAAACAGGAAATTATTTTTCAAAATGCGTGTCTTGTAAACCTCTGAAACAAGTGTCTAAAAAATGCTCTCCCCCCTCTTTTTATCTTCCCTCTAATTTGAAGGAAAAACTTTTTTTTCCAGTGATTTTTTTTATAGGAAAGTGTAGTTGGCACAAAATGTTTCCGGTGTACAACGTAGTGATACAACTAGTCTGTATGTTATGTTATGCTCACCACAAGTCTAGCTGCCATCTGTCACCCCACAGTGCTCTTATGTATAATATCATTGACATAAGTGGAATCCTGTACCTCCCACTTCCCTTCACCTGTTTTGCCCATTCCCTCCTTTGCCATCCTTGGCCACCATCAGTTTGTTCTCTGTATTTATGGGTCTCTTTCTGCTTTTTATATGTTTACTTATCTGTTTTTTTTTTATATTATACATGTAAGTAAAATCATATAGTATTTGTTTTTCTCTATTTCACTTAGCAGAATACTCTGTAGATCTATCCATATTATCACAAATGGCAAGATCTCGTTCCTTTTTATGGAAGAGTAAGAACCCATGGTGTACATATATACCATATCTTTACCTACTTGTCTATCAATGGACTTGGCTATTGTAAATAACGCTGCAACAGACATAGGGGTGCATGTATCTTTTTAAATTAGTGTTTTCATTTTCTTTGGGTAAGTACCCAGTAGTGGAATTACTGGATCGTATGGTATTTATTTTTAACTTTTTGAGGAACCTCCATACTGTTTTCTACAGAGGCTGCACCAGTTTATATCCCCACGAACAGTACACAGGGGTTCTGAAAGAAAAATTTTTAATAGCTCAATTAATAATAGTTCCTCTTTTTTCAGTTCTTCCTCTTCTTCAAGCCAATTGTGGTATTTTTTTTTAAATCAACTTTAGTTTTTGAAATTTGTCTTTTGAAACTTTAGTCATTATGTTTCTGGGTCTTTCTTGGTTGTGGTTCTATTCATCTGCCCTTTATGAAACTTTCTACTCTCTGACTTTTTATTTACTGCACCTTGTACATCTCTCTCACTTCTACTCTGTCTCTTTTTTCTTCAAAATGTTCTCTTATTCCACCTGTCCTGGTGGAGTACTGGTGGATGTTTAACAACCGGTTCTCCAAAAAAAAGACAGTATGCATATGTACATTTATAGTTGACTATAAATTTTACTGATATAAAGGATCTCTGGCATGTGATTGACAATAATAATATAGGCAATATTCCTTACTGCACATTTCATACAGCTCATTGATTCTCACAGAATGCTTTTGTTAAATTTTACCAAAATTTTGCATTTATAGATAATCAGTGATTGCAGTTGATGACAAGTATAGTTTTTACTTAAAGGTTGGTTGGTAATTTCATTCATGTTGATCAGTAAGGTGAAAGTGAGACAAAGAAACTATATGTCAAAATTTCACTCATTCATCAATGATGTTTGCAAATCTCAGATACTAGAATTTGAATAATGAAAGACTATTTCCTCAATTTTTGTGCTATTTCATGACTACAAATATGACACTTAATTACTATTTTAATATTTTATTAACATTTCCTGAATTACTTGTTAAGTTTATTCTAGAAAATCAGCAAGCCCTGGTGTATAGCATTTGATGACTTTTGTGGTGTAAAGATCCTCACCGTGGGTTATTTCAGACTACTAATAGGACTTCTTCAAGTGTGGAGTCGGGAAGAGATGCCAATAGTCCAACAGTAGGACATATTTTCCATGACCCAAATAGAAGACAGAAATGTACTCAAGAGCATAGATAATAGTTAAATGATTGGAAGGGGATATGTTTTTAGGATTTATTGTCTTTTTAAAAGTAAGTTGTAATTTTAAGTTCATATAATTTAACTTTTGATAATTGGTTCATTTAACAAGTGCAGCAGTTTGTTGCAAAAATGCCTGACAATTGAATGACGAGTTATTATTAAGAACATAAATGAGCTGGCTCCAGAATGACATTGCATTCTGTTTCTTAATATTACTGTTTTGGAATGCTCCAGACTTGGCCCTTGTCTATGAGCCTTTTCTTGGTTGGTCCTAAAATATGTTTTTTGTGCGTGTGTGACCTCAAAAACTCTCATTTTCTAGCCCAGTCTTTCCTCCTGAGCATCAGATTCAGACCTCCAAATAGCTGCAGGATATTTGTATTTGGAAACCAGCATCCCAAACTCCTTACCTGCCAAGTAGCTCCTGCACCGATTCATGTCATTCTTCACATTTATCCAGCTGTTCTGGGATCCTCCATTTCTCTTATATCACATCTCCAACAAGTCACTAAATCCTGCTGATTTTACCTGTTAGACATGTCTTCAATCTATTATTGTTCTAGTTCCTAACTAGAGTTGCCATGACCTGTCCCTCTTGTTAAGACTATTGGACCAGAATCACAAATGGCTGTCTGGCTCAGAATCTTCCTATACCTTCACATTCTTTTTTTTTTTTTTTTTTTTTAAATCTTCCAACTTATCCTCCATTCAGCTCCATTGTATCTGCTTGTATCATTCTCTGCTAACAACCTTTCACTTACTCCTCAACGTGTATAGGATATAGACCAAACTCCTTCATGTGGGGGAAAATGCTTTACATAATCTGACCAATTTCCCTAACCTCATTTCTCACCCATGTCTACTGTGTACACTTTGCTTTCATCACAATTCTGAACTGCTCATAATTCCTATGTACAATACATTTTGCTCCTTCTTGGCCTACAGTTCCACTTACACTCTTTTTGGCTAATACTTTGACTCAATTCAGGCTCTGTCTCTTCCACAAAGCCTCTTCCCGTCTCTCCTCAGCAAACGAGCCAGCTGAGGTAGACTTTTTCCATGCTACCAAAATAGCCCCTTTATATTTATGATTTTAGTTGGCTTATCCAGTTACCCACATTTATTTCTATCCCTATCTGCCTAACCAAAACCAAAAATAAATCCCCCGAGGAGAGGAAACCGTATACACAACTAGTATATAAAAGATACTCAATAAATGTTTAATGGAGAAATGAATGAATAAACCGAAAACATTGGAAATAAAATGTTCCTCAGCTTATCATAGCAGCGTGTTCTACGCCTAGAGTTCCAAAAGCAGAGTTGTTTTTAACATAAAGTACTTGAAACAGTTTTCCCTGCATCTTCTAATTAAAATCGATTTCTTCTGAACATAATTTTAGAAACTTATACCAATTTTCTTAATATTATCTAGGACTGAAGCTTTGTGAAGAGCCTTAGAGTGGAAATTTCTGAAAATTGTAGATGAGCTCCACATCAAGGAAAATTAATTTATCAGCAAAGAACATCTTGAAAAGCATTTTGTCCTCAGATTTTAGTTTAATATTCATTCATTCCTTGTTCGTCATGTAACAGCACAGTATTGGGACTGCAATAATGAAAAAAAAATAAGTAGTTTAAACACTTAGGAAGAGAATGATGAGACATCAAGGAAATACAGAATACATTTTAAGTTAGAAATAACTGACAACATGGATGGAACTAGAGCGTATCATGCTTAGCGAAATAAGTCAAGCGGAGAAAGACAACTATCATATGATCTCCCTGATATGAGGGAGTGGTGATGCAACATGGGGGCTTAAGTGGGTAGGGGAAGAATCCATGAAACAAGATGGGATAGGGAGGGAGACAAACCATAAGTGACTCTTAATCTCATGAAACAAACTGTGGGTTGCTGGGGGGAGGGGGGTTGGGAGAAGGGGGGCAGGGTTATGGACATTGGGGAGGGTATGTGCTTTTGGGTAAATTGGAAGGGGAGATGAACCATGAGAGACTATGGACTGTGAAAAACAACCTGAGGGGTTTGAAGTGGCGGGGGGGTGGGAGGTTGGGGTACCAGGTGGTGGGTATTATAGAGGGCACGGCTTGCATGGAGCACTGGGTGTGGTGAAAAAATAATGAATACTGTTTTTCTGAAAATAAATAAATTGGGAAAAAAAAATAAAAAAAAAAAAAAAAAAAAAAGAAATAACTGACAAGTTATTTTTAGTTGAATCTATTCAAGTTGAATCTACTCAAAACTGCTGTGTGTTAGAAATTATTCAGTTGAGGGCCATCACAGGGAAAGATTTGCATAAGCATTCTATTTATTCTGAATATCAATATTTTACATGCCTGTCTTTCTTGTCAGGTTGTGTGCGGAGGTTCCCATGCTGCCAAGTTGACATAGAGTCAGGGAAAGGAAAAATCTGGTGGAACATCAGGAAAACGTGCTACAGAATAGTTGAACACAGTTGGTTTGAAAGCTTTATTGTTCTCATGATCCTGCTCAGCAGTGGAGCCCTGGTAAGTTATAGGACACCCAAAACAATCCCTCGAGTCAATATTTTTAATAAACGAGTTGGAGGATAAAAATATGAAAGTTATTTTACCTCAAAATGAATTTCTATGCTTAGGGCTCGGACAAAATTTTAGTTTAGTTCAGTAAATATTTGGTAAGCATTATTACATGCCAGGCATGTAGTACATGCTTCCCTGAATGCAGAGGTGGATAAGATCCGGGTGCTTTTCTCAAGGAGTTCAGAGACCACTGGGGAGAAAGACACAGGTGATTACAGAGCTGGGATGTGTTTGTAAGTGAAGAATATGCTTGATAAAAACTCTTTAGCAAGAGATGAACAATCGTCCACTTGGAATTTCAGAAGAGTGTTGACGTTTTGCAAGATCTAGAAAGATGACTAGGATTTTCCAGCGAGATGGGGTGGGCTGAAGAACAAGTGAACGGGGACAAGGAAGCATAAAACATCATAGGCATTCAGGAAATTAAAAGTTTCCAAGTTGTAGAAAGTGACGTTAGAGGAAGAGCAACTACGGGGAGGAGAGTGGTAGCCACAGGTACTGTGACAAAGATAGGCAGCGCCAGCTTATGAAGCATCTTACAAAACAAACTAATTTTAGGTGACAATGGAACACATTTCTCACTCTTGTACATATACCATGCACTTTCTGTGAGAGCTGAAAGAGACCTGGGAGAGTTACAAACTCCCTGAGCCTTTTCTTATTTTTCTTTGCTGCGGACATGAACAGAGATGAACCATTATAAGCCCAGTTTCAGCTAGAGATACCACTGGAAATTCCATTATACTAGAAATGGAGTACTCAAGAACTTTGTAAATTGTCTCACAGATAGTCTTGATGGATCTGGGGTTGGATTTTTTTTTTTTAAAGATTTTTATTTATTTATTTGATAGACAGAGAGAGATCACAAGTAGGCAGAGAGGCAGGCAGAGAGAGAGGGGGAAGCAGGCTCCCTGCTGAGCAGAGAGCCTGATATGGGGCTCGATCCCAGGACCCTGAGATCATGACCTGAGCTGAAGGCAGAGGCTTAAACCACTGAGCCACCCAGGCGCCCCTGGGGTTAGATTTTTATAAGAAGTTAACCTTTTGCTATTTCATGGATGCCACTAGAGTATATGAGACCTCCAAGTCAGAGACAAAGGATTTTATTACTCATGACATTGAAACCCATATGAACTTCAACATGTTTGTGTTGGTTCGTCTTGTCCCCAAGTCTCATGGGGGCCTGATATGGGGATAAATTAATGGCACACACACAATGGAGTAGCATCACAGCTGAAGAGCACTAAATTAGGGAGTCTTTTTTTTTTTTTTTTTTAAGAAAGGGAGGGGCGGGGAGGAAGAGAGGTAATCTTAAGCAGGCTCCACGCCCAGCTTGGAGCCCAATGTCGGGCTCCATCTCAACCCTGAGATCATAACCTGAGCCAAAATCAAGAGTTGGCCACCCAAGTGCCCTAGGAAACCCTGTCCTTTTAAAGAAAGCAGTAAGCAGCCTTGCTTTTTTGTCCCAGACAGACACACTGTCTCATCCCCCACAGCTGCCTGTTGCCAAAGCAGCCCTGAGTAAAGAGCAAGTCAGGGCCTTGCCTTCTTGGCGTACTGAACAAGGACATGCAAGGATGCTCACAGACTGCAGGGATGGCCTCTCCTAAAACAGAGATGAGTAAGGAAAATGGGACTCCTCTTGTACAGTGAAATGCAAGTAGGAATCTCAACAACGTCTACATTATCTTGTATTCCTAATCGCTACTAGAACTTTATTCCATGCTGAGTCATACATGTCACTGAGACTTTTAGAAAGGAGAGAAAAAAAATTAAGAAAAGTTCAGGGTAACCCCTTATTCAAAATGTCTAAAAAGGAAGATAACATTTTTTTTGGCAAAAGACACTCTCAAAACTAAAATTCTGGAGGGCCTGTGAGTCTCAGTCGATTCAGTGTGGGACTCTTGATTTTGGCTCCGGTCATGATATCAGGGTCATGAGCTCAAGCCCCATGTTGGGCTCCACACTTGGCCTGGAGTCAGCTTCAGAATCTCTCTCTCCCTCTCGCTCGGGTCCTCCCCCTGCTCAGGCACTTGTGTGCTCTCTGGTGCTCTCTCTTTCTCTCAAATAGATAAATGAATAAAATCTTTAAAGAAAACTGAAATTCAGATGAATCATATGATGAAGAAAAGGGAAAGGTATTTTAAGAAACGGCTATTTTTACTCATAGTTTGCTAACTAAGCTAGATTTTTAAAATACTTGCCTATAAAACAAACAAAAGGTAACAACCAAGTTAGTACATATTTATTATGTTTCAAGATCTTTGTATAGTTTTTTTCACTTAATCTTTAAACAATGTGAAATAATGTGAAATAATGACCATTTTGCTTATTTTGCCAATGAGGAAGTTGAGTGGAGAGTGTAAAAGTTGTTTCATGTCCAAAAGCTATTATGTGCCAGACCCATAACTTAACTGAGCTCTAAAATCAAAACCAACCATATCTTTTCACTGATTTCTGGATCCTCAAAAAGGAGAGGACACACTGTGTACAAACAAATGAGTGGTAGCTGAAATGAGTAACAGTAAAGCCTACACCCCATGTTGGATAGAGATCACATAATGATGTCCTTGCCTCTTGCTCTCATAACCATGGAAGTGGTCCGGGAAGTTAGCCGGGACTGAGTCTTGTTTACAGCCCTGGGACTAGTCAGAACAAGGTGTACCCAGGCATCAAGAGTACTCAGCATCAAGACTTACTACTCATTCATTCAGCAAACTCCCTTACTCCTGCTGTGTTTTTGACACAGCTCTAGGCACTGGGAATGCAGAAGCATATAAGAACTGAAGGAGGTTTCCAAATCCTACTAGTGGGTGTGAAGGAGAGTACAGGGTGAGAAAGGTATATGTGACCGGCTGATGGGAATCATGTCCTACCTTATCAGGATTCCTCCAATTTGGAGAGAGATAAATGGGAGACAGATGAAGTAGAAATTACTGCAATTATCAGAGATCATGGTTCTTTTAGAGGACTATAGATAATTCTATTCTTTGCATCCTTTAACCTGTGGTGACCAGTGGTACATACTAGTAAGAAGTCCAGAAGTAAGTGTTACCTAGTAGCTGATTACCAGAAGAAAGTCAGCTAGCACATTATAGTATTTATCTTCCAGCATAGAATTCTCCATCAGAATTTTATTTCCTGCTTTTGTTATGAATCATAAGCTTTAAGTTGGATGTGAATTGAAATTTGAATATTATTTTCACAGGCTTTTGAAGATATATATATTGAAAAGAAAAAGACCATTAAGATTATCCTGGAGTATGCTGACAAGATATTCACTTACGTCTTCATTCTGGAAATGCTTCTAAAATGGGTAGCTTATGGTTATAAAACGTATTTCACCAATGCCTGGTGTTGGCTGGATTTCTTAATTGTTGATGTAGGTTGGATTTATCTTACAAATAAGTATTCTGAGAACCTTCACTAATGTTGTTTGTTATCATATTTTAATCTTGGTTAGTTTTTTGTACTTTCAGACTATAGCTTTATGGGTATTTTCGAAATATTAATGTAGCCAGTAGAACTATTTCTATAAGGAATATTAAAAGAGAAATTCTGCAGTGAATATGGATTCTTTCTTGTACCGTTCTAACCTTTATAACTTACTTGTGCATAAGTTTTCTGCAACCAGAGAAAATGAGTATATATGTATACACATATAGACATATATATGTATACACATGTATATATATGATTTGAATATATATGTATATATATATATATGATTTGAATATCATTTTACTGGGAAGAAGAACAAAGTGAAAAACTACGTGGTGACAGTGGGACTGGAAATGGGCAGAGGCACAATTTAAAAAGATAAAACATTGATTTTTTTTTACAATATAAAAATTAGAAAATAAAAGAGGATAAGGGATATATCAAGTTGTCTGATATGTTAGCTGAGAGTTATGTAAAATGATTGTGCTAAAGCTTAACAACTCTGGCTTAAGGGGTTGGGGGGGCATGGAATTTCAAAATATTTATCTCTGTCACAAGGAGAGGGAAAACCAAAATGAGCCGGAACTCTTGTTCCCACCTGAAACATCCAACTTACCCTTTATTTCTAGAGTGGCAGGGAAGCAGAAAAATAGGCATTGGCAATTTCAAGTAACAAATTCAGAGAACCATTCAATATTTGGGTGATGGAAAATAAATAAGAATGTTTTAGCTTATGTATTATTTTTAACAGAGCAAAATTTTTTTTAGGAATCTTATTGAAATAAGAAAGAAATCCTAAAACAACTGTGAGATTAAGGCATTTCAAATAGAAATGGTGCAACACCCAGTTTTTCAGTTTATCCTTATTTAGTGTATTCAACTTTATTTTATATCTTAATGGTATAATTTAATAATATATAACATATAATAATTATATTATTATATTTTATATTATTTTAAATTGCTATCTTAAATTAATTCATGACCTCAACTTCCCCATCTAATTTTTCTTAGGATGATTTATTTTTTCCCTTCTTCTACTAATTCTAGATTTTACAAAATCTAGTCTTTGTGGCTAGGGAATTGTATTACAATTCTTAGAGATTTGTCTTCCATCTGATGTGGAATTATTAGAGGGCAACATGCAAATGTTTATAGTGCTAACAAGTGCTCTAACTCTTGTTTAACCAAGAGTTTGCATCATCAAACTTTACAGAAAAGATAAATATGGCATCATTCATAGAATTCAAAATTACAAGTAAGCATGACTATAAATAGCCAAATCTGACTACAAAATTAAACCAAAACTCATCATATCTATTCAGAAGTTTAATTTCTCAACTGCTATCCAAAAACTAATGATGTACTGTATGGTGATATAACACCATAAAGAAAAAAGAAAAAGAAAGCTCAGTGAACTTTTTTTTAACAGCTCAATATATAAAATATTACAAGCAATAACACTTTTGTTTTCTCTATCAGTGATGTACAAAAACAATTTTTTTTAAGTATAGCTATACATTACACCTCTTATGTTCTCTTAGGCCTTCTCTGTGAGATCTGTAATTTTTAAGACCTTATATTAGTGATTCATTATTGATTTTTCTTTCATTTACTTTTATATATATGTTACCTAGTTACTGGCTAGAAAAATAAATGGTAAGATAGATGCTTTTGTAACAATAGATTTAAAGAAAGGCTAACCAAAATAAGAAGAAATGATAGAAGGAATGTAGGTTATTTCTTTTCTTTTCTCTTAACCATTTAATACAATTGGGTCTTTTAAAAGGTGTAAAATATTTAAGATACTAAAAAACCTTTAATAATATTATCACAAACATAGTTATTTTCATCACTCAGTCTGCAAAAGTAAAGTTTATAATACAATTGAATTTATTTTAGGTTAAGAAAGAGATAAGTCCATTTCATAGCAGAAATTATTTTGTCTTGTATTTGAAAATCTGACCTGGTGAACCTTAATATTCAAGAGTATGGAATATACAGAACTCAGATATATAGCTTCAATACGAACTGTTATTTAATATTTTGAGAAAAAGTAAGTAAATGTACATGCAAACACAAATGTATATTATATGTTATATATAATATATATTCCATATGTAATATTTTTATAATGCAACATGGAGAGCAAAGCTGGACACAACATTCTTGCTGGTAGAGATGCAAATTTAGTGATGCAGATTTGGAGGAGGACCTGAGATTTTATTTCCCAAGAATTGAACCAGTTATCTAGCGTTGTTCTGAAAGTACGATCCCTGAACCAACAAATTGGTGGGAACTTATTAGTAATGCATTTCTCAGGACCTACCCAAGATCTACTCAACTAGAATCTCAGGTGTTGGGACTCAGAACACTGTTGTTATATGCCTTCCAGATAATTCTGATGCATACTGAGGTTTCAGAACCACTGATCTGATTTGATATTCACAGGATGGACTTGTTGGATTTCCATAGGCTTCTTGAACTGAAATTTGTTTGCCTGAGCCTTAGTTGTCAGTATTGGCATATACTGTGTATGTACATATGTATGCATAGATAAATAGATGTGTATATATCTTCTCATTTACAGGGTAATCTCTAGTTTTCTCAATAATATGTATCTATTATATTCAATATTGTGACACCTAACAGTGGTTTGGAAATTAGGTCTGCCATTTCTGTAGGGGTTATTCCCATTATAATAGACATTTCAGAACTTTTTTTGTTTTCCTGATTAAAAGGAATATTTGCTATTCTAATTAAAGAGCATATTTTCTTAATTGTACTTAACTGGAAAATAATGGACCTGAATGACTTGGGTGAATTTCAGAATGATATGAGGGAGGATTAGTTCTGTTGGATATGTAGCATAAAGACTTAAAAAGATACAATGTTATATGAAGACATTTGGAAGCAACTGGATGAGAAAGAACAAAACACTTCAACACATCCTTATTCATAATCAGTTTCCTTGTCTCTGATAGCAGGAGCAGTGAACTTGTGAGCAACGAATTTTTCTACTCTGTCGATAGTTAAATATAAGGTGGTAGATTCCCAAGTATTCCTAGTCCTCCCTGGAAAATTTTAATCTTTCAGTCAGTACTTAATTCATAATGAAGAGCTATATACCGGCCATTGTTTTTAGACATTGCTTCCTGCCACACAGTGTAAAAACAAATGAATATTTTGAATGGAACTTACTCAGAGACTGAATGTGTTTACAGATCAAGATGTAAGGTCATTGAGGAGCTCGTTATTCTCTTACCAGAATGTGTATTGATTTTATTTCTGTCCATGTTCTTTCTTCAATGATAGTTTATAAGAACACAAATTTCTGTTGGGTACTGGTTATGGTCATTGTGGCAGGTCTAACATGATGAAGTTCTGTATACCTGAGTTGATTGTAAAGCCAATGAGATCACATACTCTTGTGCTCTCTTCAATACAATTGAGATTTCTCCCACTATTACTAGGTAAATGTTTGTTGCCAGTTCTGATAAACTGCAAGGCGGAACAATCTTGTGGGGAAATAGCTCCATCTCAAAATCATGAGTCTTCAAAATGCTTTTGAATAAGGTTTATACTAGGACTTAGATCTGATTGAGTCAGAGCCACACTCTTATGACTTCAGAATCACACACTTTGTTATGCTCTAGGTTTTATTATAATTGAAATTTTTATAGCTTCTCTAATTAAATGTACAGCATATATGGGTAACATAAGTTGCTCAAATTAAATGAAGAACATATCTGATTAAATATATCCAGCATAAGTTCAGAATTAATAAGCAAGTACATAATCATTGATGACAGAAATTGTGAAAAGCTTGTGTGATTTTTATTCAGATATAAGAAATAACTTACTATTTCTTTTTATTTCTTTTTATTTTCATTAGCCTTCCTTTAAAGCTATTTCCTTACAAAAACATTCATTCATCTTATCTGTTTTTAGGCAATGACTAGACAGCTCAATATATAAAATATTATTCTTGTTGATCTGCTCTTAGTGATCTTTGAAATTGACTTCTCCTCCTTGTGCTTTACTATTACATTGAAATAATTAACGGATTTTTTTTTTTTGTAGGTTTCTTTGGTTACTTTAGTTGCAAGCACTCTTGGCTACTCAGACCTTGGCCCCATCAAATCCCTTAGGACACTTAGAGCTTTAAGACCTCTAAGAGCTTTATCTAGATTTGAAGGAATGAGGGTAAGAAAATGCTAAACTTTCTAATATCCTTATTTTCTAAATGGATTATAAAATATAAAAAAATAAGTATGTAGAAATTATGGACTGTTTATATTTATATGTATATATATCTACCTATAGATGGACTGCTTATATATGTATGTGTGTACATATGCATATACATAGTATTCAGTGCATATAGTTTAACAAAGAGTAAGTCAAATACAGTAAAGCCTCCTTTACATAATATTGTTAGGCAATAATCCAAATAAGTGACTAATCCTTTTTTAAATGAAAATCTGCTCTGTGCTAGGAATGTGAAGGGGACACTCATTCTGATAACAAGGACTTGCCTGTATCCAATGCTCATATTTTATAGGGCACCTGGGTGGCTCTGTCAGTTAAGTGACTGCCTTCGGCTCAAGTCATGATCCCAGGGTCCTAGGATTGAGTCCCCACAGCGAGCTCCCTGCTTTGCAGGGAGTCTGCTTCTTCCTCTGCCTGCTGCTCCCCCTGCTCATACTCTCTGTCTCTGCCAAATAAATAAATAAAATCTTTAAAAAAAATTTTTTTTCAGAGCTACCATAGGTAGGGATCATAACAACAAACAGGAAAGTGAAGTGGCATCAGCCACCACCTTAAATTTCATCCTTAAAATAAATGTTTCACCGAAAGTAGAATTACCCCCAAAATCACACTTGACAAAACTAAAGCTCGGAGAATTTACATAATTTGTACTAGGCTGCATGGTGCCTGAAAAGAGGTCATTTTGTAGAGACAAACAAGGTGAGACAAATAATGACTAGTAGCAACTTAGCTTTAAGAGCTGCATTAAACCAGCAACTTCATAAAATACATGGAGGACAGTAACCTTGTTTTCTCTAATTAGTCCATATCCTCATTCATTGCTGCTGTCCTTGAGTTTCCTTTTTACCAGCTTCACACTTGCTTTCTCATGTTCCTGTTGTTCTCCGGGCTGGGAATCCTTCTCCCAGCCCTATCACAGCCCTGACTCATCCATCATCAGAGCAGAGAGATACCTACTCGGCCAATAAGACTCAGTTTAAATTTGCTTTGTCTCTTCACCATCAGGCTTAAGTAGGCAACCTCCCTCCAAGTTCAGACACACAAAATTCTTGTTATATTGTTTTTTACTTATTTATCTGACTTCCTCTTTACTGGTAGTCCATGAATAACTTACATGTAGATTAGTGTATCTCACTGCTTCTCTAAGTGCCATCCTCAGACCACCCATTAGCATCATCTGAGAACTTACTAGAAATCCAAATACCCAGGTCTCACTCCAGACACACTGACTCATAAACTCTGGGATGGGGCTTGGTAATCTGAAACCTCAGGTAATCTGAAACTATCGGGTATCTTTCAGTCTAGCAGATCTTCAGTGTTATCTCTGCTAAACTGTTACTGTCTACAGTTTAAGGCATCCAGTATACAACGGCTACAAGAGATCATGATTATACCAAAAAAATAAATAAATAAAAATAAAAATCATAGGGGCGCCTGGGTGGCTCAGTGGGTTAAGCCGCTGCCTTCGGCTCAGGTCATGATCTCGGGGTCCTGGGATCGAGTCCCGCATCGGGCTCTCTGCTCAGCAGGGAGCCTGCTTCCTCCTCTCTCTCTCTCTGCCTGCCTCTCTGCCTACTTGTGATCTCTCTCTGTCAAATAAATAAATAAAATCTTTAAAAAAAAATAAATAAATAAAAATCATAAATTAACCCTTTTTGTCATACAAGAATTGAAAAATTACAATTTATGTTATTATGCAGAAAGGTGGTATTGGAATCCATTGGCATTAACTTCATTTTTTGAGTACTGGTAGAATGTTACAATCTGTCTACAACTTATGACCAATTTCTGGACTCAGTATCAGTATACTGCATTTTCATGAATGAGAATATACTTTCCCCTACAAAACTACTTCCCTCAGCAATTAAGCCAGCCCATTATTTTATCCTCTGTGCTCTTTGTTCTTGATCTATAATAGAGCTGACCTGGATGCAGGAAAATGGTTTAATGTATTTGGAGGACCCGCTGTGTCTCTTTAGTATTTATTAAGCATGCCAAAAGATATGTTCCTTCACACTGCAGGATGATTCTGAAGAATAAGTAAAACTTGAGGCATTTTGTAGTTAGTTTCCTTTGAGTCTTGAGGCCCTTAAGCGTATTGACTTTCTCAAATGGCTTCTTATCCGACCAATATGGACCTATCCCCCTCAGAGACCCACCGTAGCTCACATTCTTTCAGCAAACATTTCAGACACCAACTATGTGTCAGTTATAATGGTATAGGAAGAGTACCATGGTGAAGAGACCCAGTCACCCAACACGGAATAGGGACAAAAATCGTGGAGAGACAGACGGGGGAACAGTAGTTATTCTAGGACATTAGCTCTGAAGTAGGAAGCACGCAGCACTACAGAAACATGGAGGCTGGAATGGCTGCCTGGGGAGGTGTAGGTAGACCTCACAAGGAGTTGACGTTGGAGCCATGACTGAAAGAATGGGCCCAAACAAATCCCAGGTGTGTAGACATTCCAGGCAGAGACGCCACCTGGGGGGAGAAGCATGGGATTGAGTGTGCAAGGCATATTTGAGCAATGACTAGAAGATCAGTGTGCCTAGGTGAGAAGCTCATTGGGGAGGGCAGTAGGAAGTAGGATGAAAGCACAGGCTTGAACAAGAGTTGGCCACTTTGAACTTTATTCTCTACTCCTGTTCTTCCTAACCCTTTTAGTGTCGTGTATGCTATCAGAATCTCATAAAAATATGAATCATCTCTTCATTAAAAAATAGACTTGTAATGTTTTTCATATAATTTCATGCTCACGTGGAACCTCAACAGGACCACAGACCCCAGGGTAATAACTATTGCTCTAGGCCAGAAGTCAACAAACTAAAGCCCACAGGCCTGTTGTCTGTTTTCTAAACAAAGTTTTATTACTTCTCAGCCACATCCATTTGTTTATAATTTATATAAGAATAAGAAGTGAGGGATGGCTGGGTGGCTCAGTTGGTTTGAGCCGCTGCCTTTGGCTCAGGTCATAATCCCAGGGTCCTGGGATTGAGTCCCGCATCGGGCTCCTTCCTCAGTAGGGATCCTGCTTCTCTCTCCACCTCTGCCTGCCACTCTGCCTGCTTGTGTGTTCTGTCTGTCTGTCTGTCTCTCTGACAAATAGATAAATAAATAATCTTTTAAAAAAGTGGGGGGAATAAGAATTGAAGGGGCACCTGGGTGGCTCAGTGGGTTAAGCCTCTGCCTTCGGCTCAGGTCATGATCCCAGGGTTCTGGGATCGAGCCCCGCATCGGGCTCTCTGCTTAGTGGGGAGTCTTCTTCCTCCTCTCTCTCTCTCTCTCTGCCTATGATCTCTCTCTATCTGTCAAATAAACAAATAAAATCTTAAAAAAAAAATAAGAATTGAAAAGAATTGGATAATTGCAACAAAAACCATATAACCCTGCAAGACTAAAAAATATTTAAGAAAGTGTTTGCCAACTCCTGCTCTCGACAATGTCAGAAGTATCCAAAGACGCTCAGTGTTTTACCATTTTGAAAAGAGACGGAACACAATGCTCTTAGTTAACAAATTAGACTTCAAAACATTTGGACTTAAATTCAGACTAGAGCTAAAGTATGGAAAAACAGGTAGGTTTTGAAAGGTGAAGGAATTAGGAAGATCTGGAGAGTGATAAATGCTATGATAGTCTGCACGCAGAAGTGGAGCAGCAAGAGGCTCTGGTTGTTAGTAACAATGGAAATGCCAACAAGCAGAAATAAAGGAACTATTAAAGATAAACTACTTCATTTATATTTTAACTGAGGCAAGCATTGTCTATATTTAGACAAGGACTTATATATAAAGGATATTTAGACTTAGAATAATAAATTTGAAAAGGTGGATCTTATTTAGCTGATGAAGAAACAGAGGTCCCAAGGTCTTAATTGAATTCACATATCACACAATTAACAGAACCAACTAAATAGAAAGGGTTCATATAATAAAAAAACTCCTAACTTCAACTCCAGCCTATATATACCAATCATTTCTGTATATGGGAGAATTTTAATGCTGATAATTCCAGGACCGTGAACCTTTAAATGTACATTTAAATGTACATTTTATTTGTTATCATTCATACTTAGAAATTTCTTTTTTTCCCCCTAGAGTATGCAGATTAACGACTTCACCTTACATATATCAGGTTTTTGGTTTGTTATTTTTATTTTTTCATTTATTTAAGCTGTGGTATAATTTTAGTTACTTTGTTTTGCGTTGTGGCTATAGTTTCAATGTGTGTTTATCATGTATTTTAGTAAACTTGTTCACAGGGCTCCTGTCTCATTCTCTCTTGCTTGGCCTACTATTGAGCATAGACATTCAATTAATACATGTTGGTTGGTGATTTGATGTCTTAAACGTGTATGGGTAGCTTTTCTGATTTCTTTAATTCTGCATTGTGTTTCATTAATGTCGATCATTTAAGATCTTTCGTCCTCCTAATCATCCTTTTCTTTCTTTTGACTACTAGGTGGTCGTGAATGCCCTCATAGGTGCAATTCCTTCCATCATGAATGTACTACTAGTGTGTCTTATATTCTGGCTAATATTTAGCATCATGGGAGTAAATTTGTTTGCTGGGAAGTTCTATCAGTGTGTTAATACCACAGATGGGTCACGCTTTCCAACAAACCTCGTTCAAAATCGTTCCGACTGTTACGCGCTGATGAATGTTAGTCAAAATGTACGATGGAAGAACTTGAAGGTGAACTTTGATAATGTTGGACTTGGTTACCTCTCTCTACTTCAAGTTGTAAGTGAGCCCTGTCACAAATGCTTGATATTTTAGTAGACACTAGGTGAGGGATTGAAGTCATTCTTTAAGCAATCTATACCTAGAAATTAAAGATAAGGTACTTTGGGACATTAAAGGAAGACTTGGTCTTTTTTAGAACATGTGCCTATAAAACATGAGTTAAGAAGCAAAGATTCTGTTGCACTTGAGAGTCATTAATTCATAAATTAGTTTCAGTGTCATGTGGCTCCTCACCATTTGCGCCATATGAATGTTCCTCCAAAAATAAATAGTTTTTGGACTGCCAGTTTTATACTACATGGGAATGAGAATAACATCCTCCTATCACAGAGGATCCTTTAGAAATGGACGGAAAAAAAAATGTTTCCTACCTTGTTCATAAGATTCCCCTCTACCTCTGGAAAAATAAAAATTCCTGTGCAAACTTTGCAGGCATTGTAACAACCTGGAAATAATTAACTAGGACTGAGTTATAGAATGTGACTTGGGACTATTTCCTTTCGGTTCTTGACAGAGCATGTTATATTAAATTGATATTTTGAAATATAGAAAAGCCCAGTGATCTGGTGTCACTAAATGTAACAATAAGTGGATTAAACTCATGTATGTGTATTATAGAGTGTGAACCTCACATTCAGATTTTATTGTTATAGGCAACATTTAAGGGATGGATGGATATTATGTATGCAGCTGTTGATAATGTTAATGTAAGTATTGGTCAATATTACACTAAACTTATCATTTTTAAAGTGCCTTAGTTTAGTTGGGCCATTTTCAAATAGTAGTTCCAAGGAGCCCTTGGTATGTACATACAAAATGAAGAACTTGCACCTAATAAAAGACTAGCAGTTAAGCGTGCAGCGTTTGGTGACAGAGCTTGCTCAAAATCTGGCGCTCTTGTGTTGTACAAGCTCTGCAACTGACTTTGAACAAATCGCTTTTCCTCTCTCAGCCTGTTTATGGACTGAAAAAACAAAAAAACTCAATGTCCACTTCATGGCATTGCTCTGAGGTTCCAAAAAAAAAAAAAATGTAAGTAGAGGACCTTATATAGCCTGGGAATATGTCCAATATTCCCAATAGTCCTCAATAAATATGTTTATCAAAATAAAAATTCAATAACAAATGTTATTCAATTTTATTCACAGTTTTATTGTTTTTATATTTAAAATGCTGTGGATGAGTTTATGTGAAATGAGCTCCATGCTAAGAAAGTTAAATCTGTTGAAGACATTTCTATCATCAAATGAAAAAAAATCAGCAAAGTTTCTATAAATATGGTTATCACCTCTTTTATAGCTTTTTTTCTGGAAATAGAAAACATACATTAGGTCACTTAGTTACTTTGTCTTACCAATCTGAGAACAAGTACTATGTATGATTAAGCCCTTTGTAGTCATTTGAAGATTATATTTGTGTACATAGTAAGCAGGTAATAAATATTTACTTAATGTTGAACAAATTTTTAAGAAAGTTCGTGTTGATCCTTAAAACGCCATGGCTTCTGAAAAGCTATGTTCACCTAGGATAGAACTATTTGGATTAACTCATCAAACCATATGAAAAAGAAAATGATTAATGTTATTGTCAACATACTGCTAACTTTTGTTAATTTTATAGGTAGACGAGCAGCCCATATATGAATACAACCTTTACATGTATATTTATTTTGTCATCTTTATCATCTTTGGGTCATTCTTCACTTTGAACTTATTCATTGGCGTCATAATAGATAATTTCAACCAACAGAAAAAAAAGATAAGTATTTTAAGGTTTTTATAATGCAATGAAAATATGAATGATTATTTTCTTAAAAACATAATATGAAATTTAATTTGATATCTGTTAGTAATTAGCTTCATTAGAATTTCATTTAATTTTCCAATAATTGGCCAGAATACAGTACAAATAGGTTCAATCTCATTCATATCTGCATAGAAAGTAATTATCTCCTAAGTTATGACTGTTTTTATGCAATATGACAAGTATTCAGTTTTTTTTTTCAGGGTTCCCTATAAGGACTAATAATGAATAATTAAAAATTAGTGCACTAATTATTGATTTATTCAAAACATATTTCATTCATTCTCTGAGCCACTGTTCCATGGGATATGAAGTGGGCTGGCCCTTGATGAACAACAACACAGGATATGGTTCCTGAGCTCAGGGAGTTTATATTACAGCAGAAGAAATGATACATGTAATGGAAATTAGGATTTGTTAAGTCTTGCAAGTGAGATACTCTCCCGAGATTTCTGTTTCATTACCCTTCACATCAGCTGTATTAATTTTGTAAGGCTCCTGTAACCAACTACCACAAACTGGTGGCTTCCAACAACAGAAATTTATTCTCTCTCAGTTATGGAGGCTACAAGTCCCAAATGAAAGTGTTGGCAGGGCCATGCTCTCTTCAGAGCCTCTAGGGGAGGATCCTTCCTTGGATCTTGCAGCATCCTGTCACTCTAGTGTTACTTGGCTTGCAGGGTGTGTCTTCATCTCTGCCTCCATGGTCACTTGGTGTGCTCCCTCTCTATGTCTCTTTCCTTTTCTTATAAGAACACTGGTCATATTGGATTAAGGGGCCACCCTACTGTAGTATGACCTCACCTTAATTTTATTACATCTACAATGACTGTATTTCCAAATAAGGTAATTCTGAGGTACCAGCAGTTGAGACTTAAAATATTTAATTTGATATCCAACACAATTCAACCTAAAACATCCACCATAAAATGTGTTATTATTATTATAGAGTTTGTCTTGTTAAGTGTGGGCAGCCACAGAGAGGTTAAGTGATTGACTGAAGATCATGCATCTAGTAAGTAAATGATAGTTTTGACGGAGTCAGCAGTTGATTCCATATTCTGCGTATATTTTTTAGGTCCTCTACTATGCTATGTGCCCCCATACTACGATATGAAATCATGATAAGTGTAATAAGAGAAGTTAACAAAGCAGTGACAACAAGATAGATAAGTGTGTGGTCAGAGGAAAAAAATAGATACAAATAGAAAAAACAGCTATAGGAAGTCGTATGACTTATATGACAATTGTAAGCCTTGGAAGACGAATAAGGAGGTCTGTAGCAACTGAGAGGCAGAAGGGTGAATAATCCACAGGAAGGGTAGAGGAATGTGTGAGCACATGCATAGGGCTGACAAAAGAGACAATCCAGGATGAATAGCCCTTCATCAGTTTGAGTGGAGTTTTGAGATTCTGTTTGTTTGTTTTTTAAAACTTTTTCTTTAAATTCCAATTAGTTAAATACAGTGTAATATTAGCATGATCCAACACTTCTATCCAACACCTACTGCTCATCACAAGTACCCTCCTGAATCCCCATGCCCTGTTTGACTAGTCTCCCCATGCTTCTCCCCTCTAGTAACAATGGCGTTTTGAGAAAAGAAGTAGAAAAAGATGAGATCTTGCTTGAGAGCAGATCTGAAAAAGCCGTATTAAATCTTTTTCAGGAGGAGCTGGTGTGTCATTGAGGTATTTTGAGTAAGGGAACACATATAATCAGGACATTGGCATTTGTTAAGAATTGATGATGCGTCTGATTCTGTGTAAAGTACTCCACACACGTAATCCTAGTCAGGTTTTACAACAAATCTAAAAGCCATTGTATCCTCCCCTCCGGCCTCCCACCCAACGATCAGAGATGTTGTGTTACTTGCATGTCATCTGACAGCGAGGAAGTAGCTTTGTCACAGATCCAACTGGAGTTTTATCTTCCAGGAACCCTGAAAACTAGGTTATGATTTAAAAAATGGTGTTTTATGCAACTAATGAATCACTTAACACTACATCAAAAACTAGTGATGTACTATATGCTGGCTAATTGAACATAATAATAAAAAAATAAATTATAAAAAATAAAAGTAAATAGAAAGAAAAAATTAATCCAGTAATGATGTATAGAATAATTGGAGAGAGACCAAAGACTAGGTTAGACTCTGCATTACCCACTACCTCAACCACACTTGTGTCTTCAAATTAGTCATCAGCAATGGAGAATATGGCATATATTCAATGAAGAGATTGTGGGGGTAGAAGCTACAGTACGGTCTGTAATTTGTAAGAGATAAAGCATCTAAGAAGTCTCAGTTTTCCTGTCAAAGTTGACTGATGTACTGTGGCTGTAAAGATATCTTTCAAAGATAAGGGGTAGAATTCAAAGAGTGATTTTAGATATTGACTTAGCATCTCAGAAAAGATGGAGGTACATGCAGTGAAATGTCTGAAATATCACCGTTGTACATGATTGATATTCACAATTGGAAGAAAAATTTAGTGAATGCTAAGTGTTATTTATGCTTACATTTTCAAATACAGGGGTTTTTTTCAAAGATATTTTAAAATTCTATCTTCTATTCTTACATTTAATATCTTAGAGTTACACTTAGCTAACATTATCATACATTCATGCCTTTCAAAGAGAATCTTTAAAAATTCATAGTTAATCTTGAAAATAATTTTACAAAGATACTCTAATTTTCAATTTAATTATTTTTTCAGTTTTAGTCATTACAGATGTATATATATGATATATAAGCATGTAAATATGATGCCTCAGTATTCTCTGCATAGGATAAGTTAGACATGTATCTAGATAAAACCATGTGACCATGAACAGTACAGCCACAACTTTAATTGCTTTAATCTCCTTGCTTTAAATATTATTCTTGCAACAAGAATTGCCACTGGAGGAAGATAGGGTGGGTTCACACTATTACCATTACTCTCAGGCAAAAGTTACTAATTTAGAAGCACTGACAACTACTACTATCCCCTACCTTCCTTCCAGTATTTCATTTTCAATTTAAGCATACCTTTTATTTTCTGACCTTTTCTGAATGGCTTCTGGTTTCTTTCCACCTTACTAAGAGACAGGACCAAGACTTAATCAAACTACTGCACAGGGGTCTTTCTGCTAGATACTTTGTATATTATATATGATTTCATCTAATCTATATCACAGGCTTACAAAAGTGGCATCTTTACGCAAAAGTGTATACTCTGGTCTAGCAGTGATAAGTAGCTTGTTTAAAATTTCGTGACAGGTCCATTGAAGGTCACAAGCCGAAGGTCTGTTTGGCTTCAACGCCCATGTTCTTTTCCTAGTGTATTCTTGCCGCTTAAGGCTTTTCAACTTTGGGACTTTGGTCCCAGCTCATGACTTTACCAACTACCCATGCCTCTTCTAATAACCAACCCCACTTTACTAGTTTTTCCAAATAACCATCACTTTTACAAGTAATGTCTTCATTTAATAAGTTCATGTTATTTAGAATTAATTCATCAGAGAACATAAGTTCAGAAAATTAGAACACAAATTACTAATAGACTCAAGTTCTAAAAGGGTAATTATGTGATAAGTATGTAGTGTATTTACACAAAGACCTAGTATAGACCTGGGTGCATTTGGGTAAATTCTAAGTAAAGCACCACCTTTCAGTAACTATAACCTTGTTAAGAAGATTAATAACAATGGCAGTAACAGCAACTAACAGTTATTAAGGGCTTGTGTATCTGGCATTCTGCTGAGTGTTTTGAATGCATTATCTCAGTTGATCCTCCCAACAAACCATCAAGATATAGCTACTCTTGTAATGATAACATGACCTATCCACAAAGACATTAAGAAACTTGCCCAAGGACAACAGAGACAGGATTTGAAGAAAGATGATCTGACACCAGAACTAAATTCTTAACATAACCTTGATGTAATGTGTAATATTGAAAAAGACCAGCGTGATTTATAGAGCATCTTTCACCTAGCTTTTAAACTAATCCAAACAACACAGCCTCTCTCTTGGAGCATCTTGTAATCTCCTAGTTTCATCCCACCATTTATTATTTTGGCAACCAGGGTATCATTAAGAGAAGTTACAATTTGCTGCTTTGATTTTTACTTCGATTTCATAGTTCTCTTCCCAGTGTTTTCCTGGCTTCTTCTGGTAAGTTCTGACATGCTGCAGTACTCAGCCTTCACCCATGAGTAGCTCTCTTAACACTGGCCTGAAGGCTCTCCCTAACGCTTAGCATCAGTATGTAAGATAAATACCAAAGACTGTGTATCAACTAGAATAAAAGTAAATTAAAATACATTAAGAAAGAAAGGGAAGTCTGGTTACCTTATACCATTTTATAAATTTTTTATAAAAAATGCAATATAATAGAAAACTGAATATTGCCTAATCCAGGAAAACTAAAGGGAAACCATAATCAGATCATTTTTAACTCCAGGACCCTACAAGCTAAGTAAGGATTTGAGAACTATGAATTCCCCAAAATAAATTCCTAATTACATAGATTATACTAATTTATTCCCTAACTAAAAAGTTGATATTACACATCAATGTAGAAAATATGTGGATATGTAAAAATTAGATAATTTTAAGAAAATTTGCTTACTCTAAAAGAACAGGTAAAGTTTCTACACATCCTTTGTGAGATTTAGACTCTTACAGTGTTGAAAAGCTCAAAAAACTTCATTTAGATGTTAGTTATTTTTTCTGTTGAAACTTAGGGTTGTCTATTTAATTAAGAAATCCTTCCAGTCAAGGATCCTAGATCTTTGGTAATTTCCTCAACACCTAGAATGCTATTGTGTATACTGTTGACACCCATAATGTTTATGTTGAAATTCCTTTACTGGAATGAAAAAAATGAACTAACCAGTTTCTTGAAACACACACACAGGTATATGTAGTACATTTTCCTTATAGTCTCCCCCACCCCTTATCTACAGTGGATGCCTGAAACCACAGATAGTACCAAACCTTAAACAAACAAACAAGCAAACATGTTTCTGCTCCTACATACATACCTGTGGTAAAGTATAATTTATAAATTAGGCACAGTCAGGGGCGCCTGGGTGGATCAGTGGGTAAAAGCCTCTGCCTTCAGCTCGGGTCTTGATCCCAGGGTCCTGGGATCGGATCGAGCCCCGCATCGGGCTCTGCTCAGCAGCGGAGCTTGCTTCCCCCTCTCACTACCTGCCTCTCTGCCTACTTGAGATCTCTGTCTGTCAAATAAATAAATAAAATCTTTTTAAAAATAAATAAATAAATTAGGCACAAAGATTAACAAAAATAACTAATAACAAAATAGAACATTTACTATAATACAAGTTATGTGATATGGCCTCCCTCAAAATATCTTATTGTGCTGAACCTACCCTTCCTGTGATGATGTGAGATGATAAAATGCCTACCTGGTGAGATGACATGAGGTGAAAACCATCAGCCTTGTGATGTAGCTTGGGCTACTATTGACCTTCTGATGGTATGCAGGAAGAAGGGTCACCTGCTTCCAGACCACAGTTGACTGTGGTTAACAGAAACCATGGGAAGGGATACCATGGATAAGAGGGCACTACTCTTTATTTTTTTTCTGTGCTAAAGGAATGTGGCATTTGTAAATGAATACAAATAAATATAAAACAACTTTTGCTATTGTTTTGGCCCCTACTATTCAGTAGAGTCCCAAATGTTAGCCAAATCATCCAAAAAGGTATTCAGTATTCTTATTTCATATAACCCTTCCTAATATATCAGTTATCTAGCAATAAAATGCCTGATGAGACTATTAACAGATAAAATGAAATATCAGCATATAGTTTAAAATAATTCAGATTACCTCACCAAAAGAAAATTGAGGCAATAATTATTATAGGGCAATATATGTATCTTACATATGCACATTACATTATTTATGGAGAGTCACAGGCCTATATATAAATAATTATTTAAGACATATTTATAGCTATGTGGCATGTAATAAAATGCATTTTATTTCTATCTACATATTTTTAACCTATCTTAATGATCTGAGAAAGGACCTAGATAATGATTACGGTTTTAACTAGGTTTATTTTTTATTTCTTTACCTTGGAGGTCAAGACATCTTTATGACAGAAGAACAGAAGAAATATTATAATGCAATGAAAAAGCTGGGCTCTAAGAAACCACAAAAGCCAATACCTCGGCCAGGGGTAAGCAAAACAAAACAAAACGAGCTGTCCTTAAATAACACAGGGGGTAGGGGCAGCAACCCTCTACTCAGTTGAAAATCTGTGTCTTAACTCTTGATTTCCCCAAATCTTAACTACTAATAGCCTACTGTTGACCAGAAATTTTACTGATAAACTGAACAGTTGATGAACACATAGTTGCTATATTATATACATATGTATGTACATACATACATTCTTACATAAGGTAAGCTAGAGAAAAGAAAATGTTAAGAGAATCATAAAGAAGAGGAAATAGGGGCGCCTGGGTGGCTCAGTGGGTTAAAGCCTCTGCCTTCGGCTCAGGTCATGATCCCAGGGTCCTGGGATCAAGCCCCACATCGGGCTCTCTGCTCAGCAGGGAGCCTGCTTCCTCCTCTCTCTCCGCCTGCCTCTCCGCCTACTTGTAATCTCTGTCAAATAAAATAAATAAAATCTTTAAAAAAAAAAAAAAAAGAAGAGGAAATAGATTTCTAGTACTATGCTGTATTTATCTAAAAAAAAATTCATGTTTTAGTGGACCCATGCAGTTCAAACCTGTGTTGTTCAAGGATCAACTGTATATGTATACATATATATCTTTGGCATATAAATTTTCAAATTATTTTAATTCATCTTTAATATATAATTTGTTCTTAAACATGAATGTGAATATTTGAACAAAAGTCCTTATAAAACTAAATATATGTATCTTGAACATTATCATAGATCTTATTCTTATTTTTAATTTTTCTGTGAAAATGAAAAGTAATTACATATGGTTTTACTTCTCTATTAGCTACACAGCTTACTATGAGTACAATGGCCTGTAAAAGATACAAATAAAATTTACTTTTGATTGAAATGTATTTATCTAAATGACGATTTGGGAGCACGTGGGTAGTTCACTGGGTTAAGCCTCTGCCCTCAGCTTGGGTCATGTTCTCAGGGTCCTGGGATCAAGCCCCGCATTGAGCTCTCTGCTTGGCGGGAAGCCTGTTTCCCCTCTCTCTCTGCCTGCCTCTATGCCTACTTGTGATCTCTCTCTCTCTCTCTGTCAAATAAATAAATAAAATCTTTTAAAAAAATTTTTTAAACTGAGGATTTTATGATGTAATGATTGCTACCTAGCAGTACAGTAAACTAACTTGCAGATTTTTGATTGTGACAAACAGCAAGAGAAGCAGTTGGACTGATCATGAATCTAAACTTTTTTCCTACTGTGTGGTTCAAGACCAGAACAGGCTCAGATGGAAATATTGGGTCTTGGCAGTAAAATGATAGTTTGTATTCCTCTATCATCACGAGGGGGATGTTTAAACACTTTATATGCATTTCAATTTATATTCAACATGACATACCTTACCAGAGAGTCATGGCTGAAGACTAAGCCAGTTAATGCCCAGCTGGCCATATGAGGATCATCTGGCTTTTTTTTTTTTTTAAGATTTTATTCATTTATTTGAGAGAGAGAGACAGTGAGAGAGAGCATGAGAGGTGAGAAGGTCAGAGGGAGAAGCAGACTCCCCGCAGAGCTGGGAGCCTGATGCAGGACTTGATCCTGGGACTCCAGGATCATGACCCGAGCCGAAGGCAGTTTCTCAACCAACTGAGCCACCCAGGCACCCCTCACCTGGCATTTTTTAAATGGACACATTGCCGGGTCTCATCCAGATCTACTGAATTATAATGTGTGGATTTGAAGCCCTGGTATTTAATTCGGTAAAATATCTTAAAACTTTCCTATGCAATTGTTAAAAGGATTTTGAAAAAGCTTGTGTTTCCTGGAAAGCATAATACTAGCAGTGAGATTAAAAGGAGGAGTGATCTATAAGTATGGATATGTGTGGAAATATGCATTCTGTACATGAAAGAGATAGGAAATTATAAGTCTCATACCATGACAGTCATAATAGTGCAAGATCATATAACACATTAGCTAAAATAATATGACAAAGTAGAAATTTAGAAACCTGTTATTTTATTGAAAACTCCAGGTGGAGGAGTTGAGGTTTTCTTAGTAAAAAATTACCTGTGACCGTGGCAATTCATGTATAATATACTAGGGTGGGTGCGTTTAAAAGCAAATGCTAGCATACACGACCAACTGAAATCTGGCGGGTCTGATATGTACCAGAAGTCAACAACAACAAAAAGTTTTCATGTGCTTTGAGTTAGATTTAACTCACTAATAATGTTTCTTCTAAAAATCAAGAATCTATGACCAAGTATAATTTATGCAACTTTTGAAGACATACCTTTCTAAAATACTTTTTACTAACATAATGATTAATGTATAATCATTGCGAAACCTACTCTACATTACATATTATTCTTGTTTCTTTACAGAACAAATTCCAAGGATGTATATTTGACCTAGTAACAAACCAAGCTTTTGATATCACCATCATGGTTCTTATCTGCCTCAACATGGTGACCATGATGGTAGAAAAAGAGGGACAAAGTGAATACATGACTGATGTTTTATATTGGATAAATGTGGTTTTTATTATCCTTTTCACTGGAGAATGTGTGCTGAAACTGATCTCCCTCAGACACTACTACTTCACTATAGGATGGAACATTTTTGACTTTGTGGTTGTGATTCTCTCCATTGTAGGTAAGAGCATTTTGAATTAAACTAAACTTCACATTTCTCAGAAAAGCTTCTGAATTCTTGAATATAAATTTACTTTTGAGCATATACATAAAATGAAAGAATGAAGGAGCCTTAAAAGACAAAACTAAATAAAACAAAGACCTCTCTGTGTCAGGATTACTGTGTTCATACTCCAGGTCTCAAAGCCAAAACTCTTCTGTTTGTTAGAAGCATGTAATACTCCTTGATAGTTGATTTCCAAGATTATCCTCACAGAAGCAGCAAATTGTGTCTATATAAGTAAGTAGTAGAAATACCTATATGAATGTAGGAAGACCAATGGAGAATCTGAAATCACCTCAAGTTTTAGCACATCATGAGAACTGTCCCTTGACTAATGATCACTAATAACCAGAATATCTCTCTTTGTGAAAATTCTTTCTGAATTCAAAATGAAGGTAAGATCTCAAGAAATGGCATTTTCATTTCTTATGGCCTCATTACTTGACAAGTCTATAAAATAGAATCATTTCTCAACCAAACCCAGTCATGGCCATGAAACACAGTACATGATCTTACAATCACCTTTCATTACCATAACTGTTTTTCTGTCCTCTTGTTTTCTCAATATCTGCACATGCTTTGCCCAATATTTTAGGGTTGCGTTTATTTTTAGAATTGCAAATTTTAGACAGAAAGAGATTGTAGAGAGTGTTTAATACAAATTCAGCTTACAGATGATGGAACAGGCAGACCCAAAACGGTTAAAGGTCGCATAACCTAATATCTCAATATTGAGTACCATGTCACTTAAAAGACACATTCAAAATCAATTTTTGAAAAAAAGACTATTAATAAAATATTAAGATATCAGAAAACAAATTAAAATTTAAGTAGGAGGGTACCTGGGTGACTCAGTCATTTAGCGTCTGCCATTGGCTCGGGTCACAACCCCAGGGTCCTGGGACTGAACCCCACATTGGGCTCCCTGCTTGGCAGGAAGCCTGCTTCTCTCTCTCCCAGTCCCCCTGCTTGTGTTCCTATTCTCACTGCCTCCTCTCTGTCAAATAAATAAATAAAATCTTTAAAAAATAAATAAAATTTAGGTAGGAATCTCAGAGTAATAAGCAAAATAGTAGAAACTATTTGGAAATCATCAAGTTGGGAAGAAAAAAGGAGTGTTCCTCTATGACCTCTATTTTTAATAGTGTTGGCTGATGCAATTAGATATGAAAACAGAGGGGTACATGGAGCAAATGATCTTCATCTTCAGATCATATTATGGCATTCTTTAAAAATGAAAGAGAATCAACCAAAAAAAATGGATTCAATTAGAATTCAGAAAGTACAAACTTTAAACCACATGTATTGATATTCATAAATGTTTATATGTGCACAAAAAATTTAGAAAGTATACCTAAAGAAAAATTTCACTGGCATTTACAAGAAAAATAAAGTAAAATATCCAGCAACAACTTGAATAAATGCGTAAGACTTCTTTGAGGAAAGCTAACAGGCATAAAAGAAGCCTTAAATAATTGAAAGGCTTTTATTATACTTGGTTAAGAAGGCTATCACGATAATCATGACCCTTTTTGAAATAAATTAATTTGTAGATGCAGTGTTATCTCAGTGAGAATATCAGTAAGTCTTTTTGACTGGTGGAAATAATATATTGGCAATGTAAGTCTGAATGATTCTAAAATGTATCTGGAAGAAAAAGTAATGAGGGGTTACTTATATTGCTGGATACTTAGACCACTGTAACATTGATGAAGTAAAACAGTGTTTTAAAAAGCTCAGTAGATTCACATAGATAATTCAAAATTTAACTTCACTATATAGATAATTACTAATTTACTCACTGGAAGATGACATGAATCAAAAATTAAAGTGTAAAAAAAAAAGGATTCAAGATGAAATAGATTTAGGACAATGGACCTGGACAGTCTTTCCTATTTATGACACAAATTTGAGTCTATGAAGAAAGAAATAACAAGATTATATAAAAATCCAAATATTCTATGGGAAAATCTCACTACAACCTCTCCCCAAGGAAAAAGATTGAAAGACAAAACACAGGGAAAAGTTGTATGTAACATGTAAGACCAGCAAAGGATAAGCACTTTCAGCGGAGAAATAGTCCTCCGAAATCAGTAAGAAAACAGTAAATCTCTCATTAGAAAAATGGGCAAAGGACTTGACATGGCCGAAAAGAGAAAGTTGAAAATAGCTAACAAGCACACAAAATGTCCAATTAGCAAGAAAAATTGTGGATTTTTTTCCAACAAAAAAATTTATAAAGAGATGTTTTGAAACATCATAAACATTTTCTGGTAAAAATTATAAAGAACCACAATACTGGATGAGTATGTGGAACCATGTGAGCATTTTCATACGTCATTATGAAGAACTGCACAGACTTTCTCGAGACAGGTTTGGTGATATATAAGAAAACTTTGAATACACTGACCTTTTATTAATATATTATCAAATGATGCTTAGGTAACTAGAAAAAAATATACCTACCTGAATACTTTTCTCAGCCAAAAAAATTGAAAACAACATAAAATTCTTCAGCATGCGGTTATTTGGACAGAACATTATGAAACTAAAATTACTTCGTTGCCATTTGACTGGAAATGTTTCCATGACATGAAGAAGTGACTCAAATAGATCATAAAAAATGCCCAGGTAACATAATTACATTCATGGGGCAATGTGTGCCTGGGCTTGCACAGAAAAGTGTCTAAAGTGATAACAAAGTAGTAACAGTTATTATAATTGATGGTATTTCAGGTGATTTAGATTTCCCTTTAAGCATTTTACTGTATTGCTTGAATTTTCTGCATGAGTAGGTATCACCCCTATAATCCAAAATTATTATGGAGGGGGGAAAAAAACAATATCCGCAAACTTAGTAAAGGGAGAGAAGATGTCACAGTGATAATATCAATCATTTTCCTTTGGGTTTGCTCAATCTGTTGATTGTTATGAAACTGCTTTCAATATAAAATGATAGTCCTAAAATTGTGAGAGAGAAGATGGCAGATAACATTACTTAAAAGTCATGATTTTTCTGTACCATCCCCTCCCTCCTCTCCAGGCATGTTTCTGGCTGAGCTCATAGAAAAATACTTTGTGTCCCCTACCCTGTTCCGAGTGATCCGGCTCGCCAGGATTGGTCGAATCTTGCGTCTGATCAAAGGGGCCAAGGGGATCCGCACGCTGCTCTTTGCTCTGATGATGTCCCTTCCTGCCTTGTTTAACATCGGCCTCCTGCTCTTCCTGGTTATGTTCATTTACGCCATCTTTGGAATGTCCAACTTTGCCTACGTTAAAAAGGAAGCTGGAATCAATGACATGTTCAACTTTGAGACCTTTGGCAACAGCATGATCTGCCTGTTCCAAATTACCACCTCTGCTGGCTGGGACGGATTGCTGGCACCTATTCTCAACAGTGCACCCCCTGACTGTGATCCAAAGAAAGTTCATCCCGGAAGTTTAGCTGAAGGAGACTGCGGGAACCCATCTGTTGGGATATTTTATTTTGTGAGTTACATCATCATATCATTTCTGGTTGTGGTGAACATGTACATTGCGGTCATCCTGGAGAACTTCAGTGTTGCTACTGAGGAAAGTACTGAACCCCTGAGTGAGGATGACTTCGAGATGTTCTATGAGGTTTGGGAGAAGTTTGATCCCGATGCCACCCAGTTTATAGAGTATAGCAAGCTCTCCGATTTTGCAGCTGCCTTGGATCCTCCTCTTCTCATAGCCAAACCAAACAAAGTCCAGCTCATCGCCATGGACCTGCCCATGGTCAGTGGGGACCGGATCCATTGCCTTGACATTTTATTTGCCTTTACAAAGCGTGTTTTGGGTGAAAGCGGTGAGATGGACTCTCTACGTTCACAGATGGAGGAAAGATTCATGTCAGCAAATCCTTCTAAAGTGTCCTACGAACCCATAACAACTACACTAAAACGAAAACAAGAGGATGTGTCTGCTACTGTCATTCAGCGTGCTTACAGACGTTACCGCTTACGGCAAAATGTCAAAAATATATCAAGTATATACATAAAAGATGGAGACCGAGATGATGGTTTGCCCAGTAAAGAAGATATGGTGTTTGAGAACACTAATGAGAACTCAAGTCCAGAAAAAACAGATGCAACCCCATCCACTGTCTCTCCACCTTCATATGACAGTGTAACAAAGCCAGAAAAAGAGAAATATGAAACGGACAAAGCAGAAAAGGAAGACAAAGGGAAAGACGGCAAGGAAAGCAAAAAGTAGAGCTTCGTTTTTGATATATTGTTTACAGCCTCTGAAGGTGATATATTTGTGTTAATAAGACTCTTTTAAGGAAGTCTATGCCAAAACTTTTTATTGAAATATTCTCAGAGTCAGTGCGGTTGACTAGCTCTGACTCCCTAAAATAGGTGAACAGGATTAGCAGATGGCTACATTTGCACTGGTAAATGATTATGTAAGAATTGTGAGAGTCCTCTGCGGGGATTCTCGATTACAGCAAACAAAGCTGGTTTAATTTTATTTTCTTTTAATAAATCAGAAGACCATATGGAAAATGTTCACCTCTGCCTTGTCATCTCTTCACAGGATTGTAAACCTTCCTATTTCCCATGCAAATACAAACACACACGCATCTGTCATTTGGATATCTGTAAAAGTGTTTTACCTTGGCTTTGCAAATCAAATGTCCTGATAGAAGGAATGGCCATTAGTAACAAATAACACATCTGTTATTAGGGAGCAAGACTCTTCCTTGTACAGAGGTCATTGTCTGTTTCCGAGGTGCTTACATTTATTCCGTACTGCATCAGAACCAATTTTTATGTGCCTATACAATGCCATGTGATTAAAAACATGTAGGCTCTTCGTTTCGACAAATATTTTTCATTCACCTTGACTCATAGACCAGCCAGGATAAGCTTACCTTTTAGAGTATTGTGCTTCATAGCCTGCCTTTTAAAATATATTTCTTAGTTCATACGATAACCATACAACATGAAAAATTATTTTAAGTACATATCACATTCCTCAAAAGAAGAAAAAAAACTGAAGTTGCTTAAGAAAAGAAGGAATGGAAGAAAGCTTTATTCACTTTTATTTATACAGTCTAACACGTTACTGTGCTGCCCCTTAAACACCAATAATGACCCAACTCTTCATCTGTTTGGTCACAAATTTCTGCTTTCTCGGGCAGTGTTGTCTAATCATTCTTTAGCACAAAGCGAAGTTAATATTTTCCTTCAGTGAAGTGCTTCCTGACGTGCAGCTATCTGTTTGATACTGTGGTTCATGTTTGGGCAGCTAATGGCTTGAGCAAAGCCTGGACTGCCTCGCCTGCTTGCCACCCTCGATGTGTGCGGCAAACTCTCAAGTTGCGATACATGTCAGCCTTTCAACAGAGACCCGTGTTTAGTATGAGTGAAAGATCATCTAACCGGGATTCTTGCCACCCTGCTTTCTTGCCTCTAATGTACTATCCTAATTGCACTATTAGTCCTTTGGACCTTTCTCTTTCATCTATAAAAATAAAGACAATGTCACTTTCTCCTTCAATTTCTAAAACTCTGAGGCATAGTTGATATCAATCAATAAGGTACCCTGAGCTGATAGTTTACCAAGCACACACTCATTTTCTTTTAGGGGCTGTCCACCTACCAAGGATTACAAATCTAGTTTTAAAAAGTCCTCGTTGATGATGGCTTGAAAAGAAATGGCCATGATGCATTTTTTCATGAGTTTATTTCAGGAATATGAGCTCTTTCTTCTATCAAGTTACTTATGCATAGGCAAAAATTGAGTTACATAAGTAGAGAGTAATTTTATTTAGAAGATTTTGTAGGAGTTTTCAAAGCAAGTATATATATTATTCATTTGCTTTTCTAAATTAAAAAAGAACATAAATTATATTTCTATAATAAATACATAGTTTTTGTTATTCTGGCTAGTTAAAAATAAAGGATATTTAAAAATACCTACAGAAATGAAGAGTATGGGTAGAGAATGACAGGCAGAAAGAGGGATGGACTAAGAAACACAGATATGAGATCAACAGACAAAAACAGAGACATATCCACAAAACTTTGTATCTGCAAAGTTTTTAAATTGTGACATTTTACAACATCTGTGAGGGAGATGATCACTTCTAGACATTTGTCTTAAGATACATATGAAATTAAATCTAGGGCCAAAGATTCTTTGCACCTACACTCAATTATTCACCTTAGGTTATTTGAGCCTCTTTTTTTATTTAATAAAAAAGATACCATGCAGTGTTTTCCTAGGCTATGTAGAGCATTGCATTGCATACCTGCTAAGCCTGTTGAAAATAGGTTTTGACAATTAGGGAACCATTCAAAATATATTACTTTTGTAATATTTTTAATACATTAAATTAAGAAATTAATATCACCTTAGATTTAAATTCAGTCTATCCTCATTATTTTAAACCCATATAAATATAACTGCATTTTGCATATTTATATATTATGAAAAGATGTATGATGGACAGGTTTATGTGTGATTTACTAGTAACATTTTTACATTACCTCCTTTTTATGTAAAATAAAAAATACTGGCAACTGGTTCCTCAACAGTTTCTTCTTACCATTTCAAAAAAAAATTTTACAAATTTGCTCTCTTCTCCTATTTCATGCCGAACCAGTTTCATGCTGAACAATACTTTTTTTTAATATAACATAGTTAGGTTTTGTATATATATGTTTTCCCAGGAAGGTCTAGTTGTGACTTTTTAATCAATTAAAAACAATATATGGAGTTGAGAGCTTATTTAGTACTGTGTAAGCTTGAAGTAAAATTAGACTTTGCTTTTCATGTAGGTTACTGTTTGGTACAGATAATGAGATGCTCCAGAAGGCACTGTCATGCTAATATTTAAGTTATATAATCCTTGGATTCATTTCACCTAATGATCTAGAATGGCAGTTACAGTGTAAATTTTAAGTTAGAATAAAATGGAAGCAAACACAAATGGAAGCAAAGATCTGGACACACAAAAATGCATACATGCAATTTGGAGAAAAGTGGGAGAATCTCATTTTGCTTTTTTGACTGTTACATAGTTTGCAAAAGACATTAAGTGACTTGTGGGCTGTTTCTAAATGCTGATTGTTGAAAACCTCAACCCAAAATGTTCAGCATGATTTTATAGATTTTTGATAGCTTTATTAAAAAGATTTAAGATAAAATGCACATGTAAATAAAGCAGTTTTAAATAGCAATTTTGGAGAAATGTTACTGGAAGTAATGAAAGGAAGGCCAGCTAAATTAGAATGGCCAAGTAATTGGCCTGGGTTTAGGACCTATGTATAGAGACTAAACAGTTTTTTAAGTATCTGTGGTTATGATGTAATATTCTTGAAGAAAAGAATCAAGAATTGCTTCATAAAAATAAATGAATAGCCATGCATATAATAATGCTGTTTACATAGAACTCTGTACAATTTTCTTACATCTGTGAATGCTCAGAATGTTTGAGTTTGTCATAAATTATATTGTAGTTATACTGGAGATGTACACATTGTAATAGAATGTAAAAATAAAAATCATTAACAAAATGAAGTCATGTTTGCATGTATTTTGTTTCTGTGTGAATAACCTTTAAGGAAGTAAGTTCAGTACAGACCTAAATAAGTTGAAGCTACTAGTAGCTTTTTTTCTTTAAATGGAAAGACAGTTTCAATGTCCTCCATAGGAAGTCTTCCAGGATAAGAAATATGGGGACAAAGAATATGGAGTTCTAATGCAATTCATTGATATCCACAACAGAGTTTGTGCAGAAGGCAAAAATTGAGACAAGAAGTGAAGATAGGAAAACATTTAGCCACACAGTGACAGTATGTATCTTTTTCATACAATAGCATATTGTGTCATTGAGAGAGGGTTTAACACGCATCATGGCCAAGGGTTTGGGTTCCAGACCCAGAACTGTGTTTGGATCCCAGTTAAGCTATGACTCTCTGAGTTTCCTGAATATATTATTTAACCCATGTGTGACTCAGCGTTTGCATCTATAAAATGAGGGTAACTGTACTACTTCACTATTTGTAGTCATAGAATAGAATGAGAAAATCCACATGACGCAATCAAAGCAATGTCTGACCAATACAAAATTAATAGTTTACATTAGTAATAGTGGTTATTGTGGCAACCAATTTGTCACTAAACATGTAAGAGGCCAGGCTACACCGTTGCTCATAGGAGCACAATGCATTCTTCATAAACATTAAATGATGACAATATTTCCTGTATTTTTCATGACTTTGTGTAAATATGGTACCTGAAAGAGTCTTATACATCTTACTGGTACATAAAAAACATTTAGTGATGTGACATATACCCCAAAATATTTCAAAATTGAGCTGTTTTTGAGATCTGTGCATTCAAACAATGTGCTAAAATGAGGAAACATACATATTTGCAAAGGTTTGGCTTATTGCAAGAAAAAAAAGATCTAAGCCTCTATTTTGTCTTAGCTGTAAGCATCCAGTCCTGCTTTTGATTTTTAAATAAGATACGCCAAGAATAATTGCTTCTGTGCTCAGCCATTATTTCAACCTTGTGTGCTATTATAATGACATGTAAAAAGATATAAAATCTTCCTAGGACCTCTGTACCTGCAGTTGTGATAATCACTGCAAAATAAAATTATTGTCCCTGCACGACATCATCGTGCATCTTAACATAACTGACTGGCAATCACATGAAGTCCCTACAACAAAAGAATGAACTTCTTCCTTGCCGTAGATAACACTATGCCATAACCCAAGCAAAATGGGCTGCAGGGTACATGGTAATCACTCTCCAGGGAGGGGAGGATTGCATAGTGGCCAGACCTTTGCTGCAACAGTATCTGATGGACACAGGAAGAGAAACATGAATAATTGATAACTCTAAACAAGCAGTAGAGCAAACATGCTACTCTCTACTCCCTATTATTCCGAGTAGTGTAATTAGATAGGTACATTAACGATTGATCTAAGAAAAAAGCCAATTTTAAGAGATTCAGGAAGGGATGTTTAATGTTTAATCATGTGTTTTTAGCTTGAATCTCACTTAAAATATTTTTCAAAAACAACTGAAATGCAACAAAGGAGTAGATAAAACAATGGAGAGAAGGATATAGGAAAGATTTAGGTCTTGGGAACAATTTTAAAACCTAGCTGAACTGAGCAAAAATTATTCTCGTTCTGGATATGATATTTGCTGGTATGTTCTATTTTAGGTCTTATTTCATAAAGGACAAAACATCCTCCATTTAGTAAACTTCTACTAGCAATAGCTTGGAATGTCTTTACGAGCTAGTCAGAATAGTGAAAGCAAAGACCAGTCATATTACTGAGTGAAAGAAGTCAATCTGAAGAGGCTGTGTACTATACGAACAAGCAGGTGGCTCCCGTGGGAATATTTCAATGCAGTCAGAACACACTGAGATTTCGTAATCACTGGGAATTTTAAATAGAGTTGATTTTAATGACATTAGACCCCTAGCAAAGTTGAAATGAGCACTACCAAAGAAAACATTTTTTTTTTTAATGTATTGAGGTGGGGAAAATAAGCAGTTCAAAGACAAGGTCTGAGAAAGACCACTGATAAATTGAGAGTATCTCACAGATCCTTTCTACTTTGGGTCTTTCTGCAGAGTTTTAGAGCTGTGACACCTTCAATTCCTTCTCAGCCTAAGGCAATAAAACCATGAATTCAAAACTTTTCTGATTTTTGGCTAAACTCTAGAAAGTCAAACATAGCAAAGTTTAGTGTTCAAAGAGAAGGAAACATCATATAGGAGTATGTTATTCATTATTTAATATTTACTGAACACCCTCGATCTGTTATCCCCCCTTCAATCTGCTGACAGACAAATCCCTTCCCTCATGAAGCTTTTATTTGGGGAGGAGACAAAAATGATGTGCCCTACATGACTAAAAATATCAGAAAGTAATATTAGATTGATTTTATCATGCATTACTCATCATGAATGTTACATGTATTTGATTATGTTTATTATATGTTATATAATCTATGTTATATACTATTTTATTTTATGATACTTAATATCAGGATACTTCACTCTCAAAGTTTCATAATTTTTGGTCAAAAGTTAAAAATAGTGACTTGAAGTTACATATTTTCTTTTACTGTAAAATTTTGTAAATTTGGTCATTCATTCCAAAGATTTACAAGCTGTTTTATCAGAGAAAATCACTCAGGAGCTAGCTTTTGATTCCTAATAGCTATTTCCTTTCTCACTCCCAAAAATGAGTGATTATTTTAAAAATGTTCAAGGTAGTTATTTTACTTAGGCATTCATGCTAAGGATTTAATGGGACAAAGACTACAATTTATAGTTGAAGTAAAAATGTGTTCTTCTGTTTGAAGCTAGGATATTATTATTGTCCTTTGTGTTCTTCTAAACATTGAAAATTAAGAACTAATTTTTTAATAAAGTGTTACAGATGAAAAATTGGTATCAGAACTCCATAGGAAAAAGATATATATTTTTAGCAACTTAAAACAAGTATCTATTATCGCATGGTTTCTGTGGTCCAGGACTTTGGGAGTAGTTTGGCTAGAGAGTGAAGTTGTCACCTAGGCCCACACTCATCTAGAGGCTTTGGGAAAGCTGAAAGATCTGTTTCCAAGATGTCTCACTCACTTGGCCATTCGCAAGCTTCAGATCCTCACTGGCTGTTTAAGATCCTCCACCTGGATCTTTCCGCTTCCCCCAGAGAGCGAGGAAGAAACTTCACTGCTTTTCATGATCTACCCTCAGAAGTCAGAATCCATCATTTTCACCACATTCTATTCATGAGATAAAAGTCAAGCACATGCTCAAAGAAAGGGCATGAAACCACTTCTCAAAGGGAAGAGTAACAGAGAATATATAGACACGAAAATATTATTTCTTTAAAAAAAAAAAATCAGTGAAAGGGCACCTGGGTGGCTCAGTCAGTTAACGTCTGCCTTTGGCTCAACTCAGAATCCCAGGGTCCTGGGATCAAGAACCACATCTTGATGAGATCCTTGCTCAGAGTGGAGCCTGCTTCTCCCTCTGCCTGCCCCTCCCCCTGCTTGTGCTCTCTCTCTCTCTCTCTCTCTCTCTCTCTGTGTCAAATAAGTAAATAAAATCTTAAAAAAAAAAAAATCAGTGAAGTTCACAATTACCAAACTTCTAAATATCAAACTCTCATTCCAACTCCCTTTAAATAGTAAAGACAGAATTCTGTTGTAATCTCCCTGAAAAACTCAGTGCATTTTGATATATTGGTTTTAATTGATGCCCTCAATTGAATCAGCTCTAATAAGAAAAGATTAGGAAGACATAGAAGTGGGAAAGGCATCCATTCATGCTTCATTTTCCTGCCTTATTTATCTCCTTTTATATACTCATCTTACCCTAACCATCTCATTTAGACCCTAAATTCAGAGCAAAGATTGATGACTGGATTAGTCACCTAATTTGGCCCTGGCACTTGCAACTAAAAGAAGTTATGTTTATTTCTAAAGAGTCACATATTGTCCATTTATTTTAGAGACAAATGGGTCTGCCTCCTACGAACCTCAGCCAGAATACCACTTAGGGCCAAGTTATGGGCAGGAGGGGATCTGGGAGGGAGCCAGGGAGAACAAGAGATGCAATCTCCTTTAGCTTTGTGGCACAGGCCACAGCCTAAACCAGAAGTCTGAAGAATGACTGCAGTCAAGAAGTGAATGGTTTTACACAAGTGTATTTTAAATTTTTTCTTTGAAATGAAGTTAAAACTTCACTTAACTCTTACGCCTAGAGCTAGAAGGGGCATGGATAACTTGCTCTCAAGAAGCAGGTGCTGGTACAGAAAAAACAAAGCCCTTGGAATGGCCCAAAGCTGAGGAGACATTCTGTCAACTTAAAATGGCAGCCTTTGGCATTTTGTCCGTCTTGTCATTTCTTCCCAGTTATTTCTTCCCAGATTAAGAGAACTCTTGTTTTCTCCCCTTCCTCTGTCAGCTTGGGAGCTAAAATCAACAAAACTAATCTCTTCCTCTTTGTAAGATCAATAAAGCAAATAAGACATGGCATGGCATTGACATCACTCAAAGATATCTAACCTCTGTTATTCCCAGTGTAATACCATCTTATGCCTTTAAGAATTATTTTTTTTAAAAAAAGCAAATATACAAATATATACACAGCGGCAGTCAGATCATGAGTTTAAATTTCTCACTTACTAACAGTGGGGCTGTGAACTTGAACAATGTGCTGTATTTTCTGAGCCTCAGGTTCATCTACAAGAGACTGGCACTCAGTCATCCTAAAGTACATAAGTACGTGGTAGGAACTTTAAAGGGCAGCAATTTATTATGCATTTTCTGAAGTACCTCTCCATCTAGGATTCAGTCATAAATTCAATAAAATGATATTGGGCATCTACTGGGTCATGGAAGAATCAATGATTCTTGATCATAGCACTACACTATTTTCCCATATTGCAGCATGTGTCCATGTTAATGATGAGTCTCATCTAGTCAGGGCAGCCTGGAGCTGAGTATTAAAATCAGAACAACAGTTTTGAATGTGTTGGAGTTTGAGGTACGATGAATCAGAGTAAGAGTCCTGAAGGCAACTGAATACAAGCTCTGAATAATGAAGAACATAAAAATATGAAGTTAAATGAATGTCAACCAGGGTGAGAGACACATATCCAGAAGTCATTGCTTCCCAGGGGTGGGCAAGTCCAAGGTATGCCAAGCCAACCAGGAAGAGTAGACACAAGTAGAAGCTCAAAACAGAGTTGTTGTTGTTGTTGTTTTAAGATTATATTTATTTGACAGGGAGAGGGAAACAGCCAGAGAGGGAACACAAGCAGAGGGGGTGGGAGAGGGAGAAGCAGGCTTCCCGCTGAGCAGGGAGTGCATGGCAAGGCTTGATCCCAGGACCCTGTGATCAAGACCTGAGCTGAAGGCAGACGCTTAACGACTGAGCCACCCAGGCACCTATGAAACAGAGTTTTAAGGAAAGTGACAGAATATGAAGAAAGAGAAAGTGATCAGCATTACAAACTTCTGAGTTGTCACATAACTAAACACTAAAGATGTCAATTGTGGGGGACAGTGATTTTGGTTGAATTATAAAAGCCCCCTGCTGCAGAGGGCCATGCACAAGCCAGGGCCCAGCACTTGTGACCACTTTTCACCCCTGGCCGACCTTGATGTTCTGTAGAAGCAGGAAATGACGGCTAAGGTAGAGTTGTAAACTGCCTGCTTGAGTCTTAAAGGCATGTCTCAACAAGAAAACTGACGCCCTCGGCAAAGACTGGGAGATGTACTGTCATAAGGCATCTAAAGAAATCATTAGCTGAGCACCAAGTTAATTGAGGAGAGACTTCAGGGTCCACACGTAAGAGCACAAACTTTACTGATTTAGCCCAGTCAAGCCACTCACCAGACAAGCAACAGCAGCGCCCGCCACCACCAAGGATAAACTCAGGGGGAGAGGGGAATCTGACTCTAAGATTAACTGGTGATCTCTCATTAGAAACCATGGAGCCAGAGGCAGGGAGATGACATATGCAAGGTTCTTAAAGAAACACTGAACTAAGGGGGCACCTGGGTGGCTCAGTGTGTTAAGCCGCTGCCTTCGGCTCAGGTCATGATCTCGGGGTCCTGGGATCGAGTCCCGCATCGGGCTCTCTGCTCAGCAGGGAGCCTGCTTCCCTTCCTCTCTCTCTGCCTGCCTCTCTGCCTACTTGTGATCTCTCTCTGTCAAGTAAATAAATAAATAAATCTTTAAAAAAAAAGAAACACTGAACTAGGAATTCTCTACCTGGAAAAACTAACCTTCAAAAGTGGAGAGATTAAGACATTCTCAGATGAACAAACACTGAAAGAATATGTTGGGAGCATGTCAAGAAATACTAAAGAGAGTGAGTGCTTAGGCTGAAATGACAGTTACTGATCAGTAACTCAAATTTATAGGAAAAAAGACCACAAAGAACTGTCACCAAATCATGAAGTATAGAAGACAGGATGAATGTATTTTTTACTTATAATCCCTCTTTTTCTCCTGTAAGATGCAAACGATAACTGCATAAAGCAATAATTTTAAGTCTGTGTTGATGGCTTAGGAGTTGTCAGGATGTGATTTGTATAATTTAATAGCACAAAGAATGGGGAAGGAAAGGAGATATTTAGGAGCAAATGTTTTGTATCCTATTGAAATTATACTTGTATTAACCCAAGCTAGATTGTTATAGGTTAAGATAGTAATTGTAATCATCAGGGCAACCACAAAAAAAAAAAAAATAGAATAAAAGAAATGACAAGAGAATTAAAATAGAACACTAGAAAAAATGTATTTAGCACAAAAGAAAATAGTAAGGGAGAGGGAGAGAGGGAAAAAGCCATGGCATACAGGTAATAAAGTGGCAAGCAGAAATGTTACCTGATCAATATGCTGGAATACCAGCCTTATTCTTTTTTTAAGCTATTCACTAGAGACATCAAAATTAAAACAGCAATGAAATATCACTAAACCACCAACAGAATGGCTCTATTTTTAAAAAGACTGACAATAGCGATATTGTCAGATATATGGAGCAAAAGTAATTCTTAAACCTTTCCAGCAAGAACATAAATTCATACAGTTATTTTAAAAATATGCTTGTCAGTATCTATCAATGCTAAACATATTCTATGATGAAAAATCTTATACTAGGTATATATATATACACAGAAATGAGCATTAATAACCACCCAAAGACATTTATATGATTGTTCAGAGAGGCTATATTCATAATAGCCTGAAACAAACAGGAAGCAGTGCAAAAATCCATCAAAATTAGAAAGGATAAATATTGTGGTGTAGATATACAATAAAAATGCTATGCACAGAGAGAAAGGATGACTTACTGATGCATTCAAGGTCATGGAAAATCTCACCAACTAAAGAAGATTACATATTGTATGAATTAATTTGTGAATTTTAATCATAGGCAAATCCTATTTCCGACAATAGAAGTCTGAGGAGCAGAGACTCGGCAGTGGCGGGAGGCAGGGGTATTATTGACTGAGGGAGGCATAAGGGAGAATTCTGGGGTCCCAGCAATGTTTCATGTCTTGCCCTAGGTGGTGTTTACATAGAAGGACAAGTATGTACATTTGATCCATATAACTTTTTCACTGTACTGTATGTATACTTATTATACCTCAGTAACCTAAGAAGTAATAACAAGACAGCTTTACTGAGATGGGCCACTATCTCCAGGTGGCTTGGATGCAGTTGCGTTCTTACTGCTCTGTTTCCTGCTGTTTCTTTGGTTTTGGTCTTTGGGAGCTTCCTTTAATTTCTTGCAGGCTTTGCCTTGCATTCAAAAAGATATTTATGAACTTTCACCCAACAGATAGTTTATATCAGGATTTTCTTTCAGGATATGTAATCATCTAATTGCTGAGCTCTAAATGGATGCAAAATGATTTCTGGTCTAGGAAGCTCCTGGAACTTTGACAAGTATAAAATCTAAGGTCATTCTAAGGAAACTTGGGTTTCCAAAATAACTCCCCCCCCCATTTTTGAAGCCTCCCAGAGCAAACCTAGAAATAGCTGTAAAAAAGGGGAAGGGGTAAGGAAATTTTAAAAGTAATAATTTATTCAAGGAAACTCATTCAGACTGAGAATTGAGTTTGTAAATGTGACATTTTAATTCATTTATTTATTTGAGAGAAAGGGAGCACAGGAGCGCAGGAGAGGCAGAGAGAATCTCAAGCCACCTCCCTACTGAGTGCTGAGCAGGTGCAGGAGTACAGGCAGGGACCCCAGGTGGGGGCTCCAGCTCAGGACCCCGAGGTCATGACCTGAGCTGAAAGGGAGAGCTGACCCTTCACCCACCGCTCCACCAGGCGCCCCTTAAGTTTGTAAATGTTTTTAATTCTTTTCATGAGGGTAATTATTTGGGGATGTAATTGCGGCCTCACTTTCCTGCGACCCTGTAACTGCACGTCGCGGACGGCACGAAGCTGTCTGAGTACCTGGATGTAACGGGACCGCCTGAATCATCTGTCTTGGGAGGAATGGCTTGAAATCGGGAATGCGGTACGGGCGGGTCTCTTCTCCCGGGCTCACAACAAGTCGGGAGGTTTTTCTTCCGTTTGCATGTCCTGGACAAGTCGTTTCCCTTTACAGTCTTCTCAGGCGAGAAGATGTCCAATCCATCAGCAAGCACTCTTGACTTCACCTGTACACTGTGTCTCACATCTGCCCGTGTCTCTTGGTCTCCACCGTCTCCAGCCTCGCCCTAACCGCTCTCGTCTTTGGCCTACACCTTTGCAGTAGCTACTGCACTAGCACGTCCGATTCCCTACAGTGTGTTCTCCACAGAGCAGAGTGGTCCTTTGAAACTCGAATCTCCATTGAGCTCTTCTCTCCGGCTGCTGGATTTCTCTCGTGATTCCTTAGCAGGGAGGCAGACCTACCTCTTGGCCCTCTAAGAGGCCTTACAAGATCTGTCCTGTTAACTGCCCCACATCACACACCCTTTTGTAAAACTCACAAGCTGTAGTTCTACTGCCTTTCTTTCTGTTCTTTGGTCCCCTAAGTCTCCTCTCACCCCAGGGCCTTCCCTCTTGCCCTCCTGCACCTGGAAGGCTCCTCTGGTTCAGAACACAGCTGTGTCTCCTCCAATCTCAGCTCTAAAGTCTCCTCCTGGCACAGGCGTTCACTCATCAGTCCACTCAGAGCAACCCCACTGCCTGAGTCATTCTCTATCACGCTGAACTGTTTTATTTTCATCTCATTATTTATTGTTATCTAATTATGATTTTATCTATTTGTTTACTCGTCTCCTCTCGACTGATAAATACAAGTTCAGGAGGTAGAGACTTATTCATTTCAGCTATCTCCATCCCTAGAAGGCCTGACATCCAACAGATGCTCAGTATTAGTTAAATAGATTATTTCAGAGTCCGGAACTCCGTCAGTTCGGCTTGAAGAGGAAAAGCGCTGATGGACGAATATCATAGAAAGGTCAGTGTCCGCCTATAGTTTTGTGTTACCCTTTCCACGGTATGTGAATTTAACAGGGAAATCTTGGATCTCTCTATGTTGGGAGAGGAATGGCAGGGAAAGGTTTTCTGAAATCTTTCCATTCATCTCACCTGTTTGGGCTATGTTTAGCTCTTTTTGTTTGTTTCATAAGAGAAAAGCAAATTACCTCCAAAATCAGCCCATTAGGAAATAAACACAAAAGGAAGACCTATCGGTGGTGTACTCGTAAATGTTTAATAGCTAACTTGCTATCCTGGAGAAAAAAGCTCTTCCTTCTATGTACCTTTTGCTGATTCCCATGGTGTAAAGACTCCCACCACAGCCAATTTCAAGCAAACAAACTGAAGTCACTGATACCAGACTTGGGAGGAGATGGGCACCCCTGGCCCTCTCCAGCTGTTCCAAGTTCACTCCAGTACACTGTTTATGTTGTCCACATGCCAAGAAGAGCATGGAACATTTTCTATTCTGTCTCTTCTATCTTAGAGCCACCCATAAAACTTATGATTTGTTAGTCTTATATCAAAGATGAGGAAATAAGCTTAGATAACTTGCCCATGGAGGTCCATCATGAATGGGCTGAAACCAGAGTTCAAATCCAGATCTGGCTGACTCCAAGGACCACATCTTTCATTTGTTTCAGGGACTGGTAGCCACAAAACCCACACACACAAAAACAAACAAAACCTAGCAACAAACAATAGACTTGGCTTTAACATCCAGCTGCTTCTTAAAATCATGGCTATTTTCTGAACATCCTGGATATCTTGCAGATGATACCAATTTTATTGCTCGATGTTATATGTAGATATTATATGTAGAGATTAAATCAGATTGATTGAGAATCCTGAAATAGGTTAATCTGAGTTCAGTGCACCACCAAAATCTTGGAACCCTCTCTCTCATCTTATGTTCTTTACTAGCTTTTTCATTTTTGACCCAGTCCCTCTAAACATCAACAGTCTAGATGTCAAGAAGAGTAGGCATTGAAAGAAAAAGTGAGTCAGTATCAAACAGAGTGTGTCTACTTGTTTAGCAAATCTGGTGGAAAAAACAAAAAATGGGTCAGTTTCCAGGACAAAACTGACAGTGAAGCAGTGAGTAGGTTTCATCCCTTCAGAAGATGGAATCACCACCTGCCAAGGATAAAGAGGAGATTGGTCCCCGAATAGACGTGTGGTTCTCAGAGTCACTGCAGAGGCTGGGCTGCCCTGCCTGTTTCCGATCCAGCAGACCATGGTCGGGCTCCAAATCTACGTTTCTAATAGCTTCCCAGATGATCCCTATGCTTTTGGTCCAGTGACCACACTTGAGGTAGGGATGCTCTAGATGCCAAATAATTTGTATATACATTACAGCTGGAAAACCAGTGCTCAAGATCACGGGTTTCAAACTTTACTGCATGTTAGAATCACCCGTGGGCTTGAAAACCAATGCCTGGATCCCACCTTAAGATTCTGCTTTAATTGGCCTGTGTTCCGCCTGGGTATTGAGATTTCAGAAAGTCCCCAGGTGATTCCATCCAATGTGCAGCTAAGCTTGAAAACCCAGTAGAAGTTGCCCTGGATTTTAATATATAGGTGCTATATTTTTACATTTTTTTAACCATTTTTTATTTAAATTCAATTAATTAACATGTAATGTATTACTAATTTCAGAGGTAGAGTTCAGTGATTCATCAGTCTTCTATAACACCCAGTGCTCATTACATCACATGCCCTCCTTAATGTCTATCACCCAGTTACCCCATCCCTCTACACCCCTTCCTTCCAGCAACCCTCAGTTTATTTCCTGTGATTAAGGGTCTCTTATGGTTTGCCTCCCTCACTATACTTTTTACACACAGCTCTCAGTGTCTCTCCTAAAACTGACCCATCAAAAAGGTACTCATTCCCTCAATTTCCTAATTTTATTTTATTTTTTTTAAAGATTTTATTTATTTATTTGACAGAGAGAGATCACAGGTAGGCAGAGAAGCAGGCAGAGAGAGAGGGGGAAGCAAGCTCCCTGCTGAGCAAAGAACCCGATGTGGGGCTCGATCCCAGGACCCTGAGACCATGACCTGAGCTGAAGGCAGCGGCTTAACCCACTGAGCCACCCAGGTGCCCCAATTTCCTAATTTTAAATGTGCGTTGAATGGTAGAAATTTGAATGCCAATTGAAAGACACAGAAGTAGACTGGGCAGAAGCTGTGAGTTGGAAAGCTCACCTTTGGGTCTCAGTCTCTGCTATTGCTGGGTGACTTTCTTAGTTGACTATGACATTTAACTTCTTGGTTTTGTCTTCTGTTCTGGTTAAGAATGAGCAGTAGATTAAAAATTTACAGGGGCGCCTGGGTGGCTCAGTTGGTTAAGCCTCTGGCTTTGGCTCAGATCAGGATCCTGAAGTTCTGGGGTCCAGCTTTGCTTAGTCACAGGCTCCCTGCTCAGCGAGGAGCCTGCTTCTCCTTCTCCCTCGGTCCCTCCCACACTCTCTCAAATAAATAAAATCTTTTAAAATTTTTTGGAAAATGCTTAGAAAAGTTTAAAATGTTATAGAGAAGAATTATTATGCATGGGTATAAGGACAGGACTGCTTATAGATGGTTTATGGATTTAAAAAAAGTCAGTGCAGCTCCTAGTTTAAATGCATTTTCCCAGATTATCTGCTGTATGAGAATCCCAAATGAGAATGTTAGAATAGCAGCTCAGATGCTACCTGCTTGTTGAAATCTGTCTTGATCTAAGGTAACCAATGTGCTTATAATTCTATACCATATATTTTTATAACTATTGAGGATAGAAGCTATGAATCCATGTAGTAGGTATGTATGTATTCATGTATGTACTTCCATGTATGTACTTCTTTAACTCGTACAAATCACCTAATAATACTTTATTTCTCTGCACATGTGAGATTAAGACATGCTATCTCCTATCCATTGTTAAAACAAAATGACACCGAGACTACTCAGATTCTATAATTGTTTAAGATAATACAGTAAGAGAGCAAAACTGTGGTTCCATTTTGGTCTGCAAGTTTTAAAATTCTTTATATAATGGCTCCATCTTCTGGTCAATGAAATAAAAAGTTTCCAGACTCCAAAATGTAGTTAGGTTTCAGTCTCTGGTTATACTAGTTAGTTATAGTTAAGTAGTTAAATAGTTCAACTATATTTGTTTAAATAGTTAAACTAGTTTAGGTATGAGTCAGGAAAGAATGAGGTGACTTTTTATTCAAAAAGGTTTTATAAACTTCATGAATTTCTTTCTTGTGAATCGTACTTACTTTTTTTTTTTACTTTTTAAACTTACTAATTTATTTATCCAGTTATTATTTTTTTCACTTCATTTTATTTTTTTCAGTGTTCCAAAATTCATTGTTTATGCACGACACCCAGTGCTCCATGCAATATGTGCCCTCCTTAATACCCACCACCAGGTTCACCTGACCCCCTACCCACCCTCCCCTCCAAAACTGTTTCTCAGAGACCACAGTCTCTCGTGGTTTGCTTTCCCCTCTGATTTCCCCCAACTCACTTCTCCTCTCTGTCTCCCAATGTCTTCCATGTTATTTCTTATGCTCCACAAGTAAGTGAAATCATATGATAATTGATTCTCTCTGCTTGACTTATTTTACTCAGCATAATCTCCTCCAGTACCATCCATGTTGATACAAAAGTGGTATTCATGCTTTCTGATGGAGTCCATCCATTGTGTATATGGACCATATCTTCTATATCCATTCATCTGTTGAAGGGCATCTTGGTTCCTTCCACAATTTGGTGACTATGGCCATTGCTGCTATGAACATTGGGGTACAGATGGCCCTTCTTTTCACTACATCAGTATCTTTGGGGTAAATACCCAGTAGTGCAATTGCAGAGTCATAGGGTAGCATTATTTTTAATTTCTTAAGGAATCTCTGCACTGTTTTCCAAGGTGGCTACCCCAACTTGCATTCCCACCAAGAGTGTTGAGACGGTTCCCCTTTCTCCACATCCTCTCTAATACTTGTTGTTTACTGTCTTGTTAATTTTGGCCATTCTGACTGGTTTAAGGTAGTATCTTTTATTTTTAATTTTTAAATTTTTTATAAACATATTTTTATCCCCGGGGGTACAGGTCTGTGAATCGCCAGGTTTACACACTTCACAGCACTCACCAAAGCACATACCCTCCCCAATGTCCATAACCCCACCCCCTTCTCCCAACCCCCCTCCCCCCAGCAACCCTCAGTTTGTTTTGTGAGATTAAGAGTCACTTATGGTTTGTCTCCCTCCCTATCCCATCTTGTTTCATGGATTCTTCTCCTACCCACTTAAGCCCCCATGTAGCATCACCACTTCCTCATATCAGGGAGATCATATGATAGTTGTCTTTCTCCGCTTGACTTATTTCGCTAAGCATGATACGCTCTAGTTCCATCCACGTTGTCGCAAATGGCAAGATTTCATTTCTTTTGATGGCTGCATAGTATTCCATTGTGTATATATACCACATCTTCTTTATCCATTCATCTGTTGATGGACATCTAGATTCTTTCCATAGTTTGGCTATTGTGGACATTGCTGCTATAAACATTTGGGTGCACGTGCCCCTTTGGATCACTACGTTTGTATCTTTAGGGTAAATTCCCAGTAGTGCGATTGCTGGGTCATAGGGCAGTTCTATTTTCAACATTTTGAGGAACCTACAAGTGGAGGTTTTCCAGAGTGGTTGCACCAGCTTGCATTCCCACCAACAGTGTAGGAGGGTTCCCCTTTCTCTGCATCCTCGCCAGCATCTGTCATTTCCTGACTTGTTGATTTTAGCCATTCTGACTGGTGTGAGGTGATATCTCATTGTGGTTCTGATTTGTATTTCCCTGATGCCGAGTGATATGGAGCACTTTTTCATGTGTCTGTTGGCCATCTGGATGTCTTCTTTGCAGAAACGTCTGTTCATGTCCTCTGCCCATTTCTTGATTGGATTATTTGTTCTTTGGGTGTTGAGTTTGCTAAGTTCTTTATAGATTTTGGACACTAGTCCTTTATCTGATATGTCGTTTGCAAATATCTTCTCCCATTCTGTCAGTTGTCTTTTGGTTTTGTTAACTGTTTCCTTTGCTGTGCAAAAACTTTTGATCTTGATGAAATCCCAATAGTTCATTTTTGCCCTTGCTTCCCTTGCCTTTGGCGATGTTCCTAGGAAGATGTTGCTGCGGCTGAGGTCGAAGAGGTTGCTGCCTGTGTTCTCCTCAAGGATTTTGATGGATTCCTTTCTCACATATAGGTCCTTCATCCATTTTGAGTCTATTTTCGTGTGTGGTGTAAGGAAATGGTCCAATTTCATTTTTCTGCATGTGGCTGTCCAATTTTCCCAACACCATTTATTGAAGAGGCAGTCTTTTTCCCATTGGACATTCTTTCCTGCTTTGTCAAAGATTAGTTGACCATAGAGTTGAGGGTCTATTTCTGGGCTCTCTATTCTATTCCATTGATCTATGTGTCTGTTTTTGTGCCAATACCATGCTGTCTTGATGATGACAGCTTTGTAATAGAGCTTGAAGTCCGGAATTGTGATGTCACCAACTTTAGCTTTCTTTTTCAATATCCCTTTGGCTATTCGAGGTCTTTTCTGGTTCCATATAAATTTTAGGATTATTTGTTCCATTTCTTTGAAAAAGATGGATGGTACTTTGATAGGAATTGCATTAAATGTGTAGATTGCTTTAGGTAGCATAGACATTTTCACAATATTTATTCTTCCAATCCAGGAGCATGGGACATTTTTCCATTTCTTTGTGTCTTCCTCAATTTCTTTCATGAGTACTTTATAGTTTTCTGAGTATAGATTCTTAGGCTCTTTGGTTAGGTTTATTCCTAGGTATCTTATGGTTTGGGGTGCAATTGTAAATGGGATTGACTCCTTAATTTCTCTTTCTTCTGTCTTGTTGTTGGTGTAGAGAAATGCAACTGATTTCTGTGCATTGATTTTATATCCTGACACTTTACTGAATTCCTGTACAATTTCTAGCAGTTTTGGAGTGGAGTCTTTTGGGTTTTCCACATATAGTATCATATCATCTGCCAAGAGTGATAGTTTGACTTCTTCTTTGCCGATTTGGATGCCTTTAATTTCCTTTTGTTGTCTGATTGCTGAGGCTAGGACTTCTAGTACTATGTTGAATAGCAGTGGTGATAATGGACATCCCTGCCGTGTTCCTGACCTTAGCAGAAAAGCTTTCAGTTTTTCCCCATTGAGAATGATATTTGTGGTGGGTTTTTCATAGATGGCTTTGATGATATTGAGGTATGTGCCCTCTATCCCTACACTTTGAAGAGTTTTGATCAGGAAGGGATGCTGTAATTTGTCAAATGCTTTTTCAGCATCTATTGAGAGTATCATATGGTTCTTGTTCTTTCTTTTATTGATGTGTTGTATCACATTGACTGATTTGCGGATGTTGAACCAACCTTGCAGCCCTGGGATAAATCCCACTTGGTCGTGGTGAATAATCCTTTTAATGTACTGTTGAATCCTATTGGCTAGTATTTTGGTGAGAATTTTCGCATCTGTGTTCATCAAGGATATTGGTCTGTAGTTCTCTTTTTTGATGGGATCCTTGTCTGGTTTTGGGATCAAGGTGATGCTGGCCTCATAAAATGAGCTTGGAAGTTTTCCTTCCATTTCTATTTTTTGGAAGAGTTTCAGGAGAATAGGAATTAGTTCTTCTTTAAATGTTTGGTAGAATTCCCCCAGGAAGCCGTCTGGCCCTGGGCTTTTGTTTGTTTGGAGATTTTTAATGACTGTTTCAATCTCCTTACTGGTTATGGGTCTGTTCAGGCTTTCTATTTCTTCCTGGTTCAATTTTGGTAGTTTATTTGTTTCTAGGCATGCATTCATTTCTTACAGATTGTCAAATTTGTTGGCGTAGAGTTGCTCATAGTATGTTCTTATAATAGTTCGTATTTCTTTGGTGTTAGTTGTGATCTCTCCTCTTTCATTCATGATTTTATTTATTTGGGTTATTTCTCTTTTCTTTTTGATAAGTCTGGCCAGGGGTTTATCAATTTTATTAATTCTTTCACAGAACCAGCTCCTAGTTTCGTTGATTTGTTCTATTGTATTTTTGGTTTCTATTTCATTGATTTCTGCTCTGATCTTTATGATTTCTCTTCTCCTGCTGGGCTTAGGGTTTCTTTCTTGTTCTTTCTCCAGCTCCTTTAGGTGTAGGGTTAGGTTGTGTACCTGAGACCTTTCTTGTTTCTTGATAAAGGCTTGTACCGCTATATATTTTCCTCTCAGGACTGCCTTTGTTGTGTCCCACAGATTTTGAACTGTTGTGTTTTCATTATCATTTGTTTCCATGATTTTTTTCAATTCTTCTTTAATTTCCCGGTTGACCCATTCATTTTTTAGAAGGATGCTGTTTAGTCTCCATGTATTTGGGTTCTTACCAAACTTCCTTTTGTGGTTGATTTCTAGTTTCAGAGCATTGTGGTCTGAAAATATTCAGGGAATGATCCCAATCTTTTGATACCGGTTGAGTCCTGATTTAGGACTGAGGATGTGATCTATTCTGGAGAATGTTCCATGTGCACTAGAGAAGAATGTATATTCTGTTGCTTTGGGATGAAATGTTCTGAATATATCTGTGATGTCCATCTGGTCCAGTGTGTCATTTAAGGCCTTTATTTCCTTGTTGATCTTTTGCTTGTATGATCTGTCCATTTCAGTGAGGGGAGTGTTAAAGTCCCCTACTATTATTGTATTATTGTTGATGTGTTTCTTTGATTTTGTTATTAATGGGTTTATATAGTTGGCTGCTCCCATGTTGGGGGCATAGACATTGAAAATTGTTAGATCTTCTTGTTGGACAGACCCTTTGAGTATGATACAGTGTCCTTCCTCATCTCTTATTATAGTCTTTGGCTTAAAATCTAATTGATCTGGTATAAGGATTGCCACTCCTGCTTTCTTCTGATGTTCATTAGCATGGTAAATTCTTTTCCACCCCCTCACTTTAGATCTGGAGGTGTCTTCGGGCTTAAAATGAGTTTCTTGGAGGCAACATATAGATGGGTTTTGTTTTTTTATCCATTCTGATACCCTGTGTCTTTTGATTGGGGCATTTAGCCCATTAACATTCAGGGTAACTATTGAGAGATATGAATTTAGTGCCATTGTATTGCCTGTAAGGTGACTGTTACAGTATATTGTCTCTGTTCCTTTCTGATCTACCACTTGTAGGTTCTCTCTTTGCTTAGAGGACCCCTTTCAATATTTCCTGTAGAGCTGGTTTGGTGTTTGCAAATTCTTTCCGTTTTTGTTCGTCCTGGAAGCTTTTAATCTCTCCTTCTATTTTCAATGATAGCCTAGCTGGATATAGGATTCTTGGCTGCATGTTTTTCCAGTTAGTGCTCTGAAAATATCATGCCAGCTCTTTCTGGCCTGCCAGGTCTCTGTGGATAAGTCAGCTGCCAATCTAATACTTTTACCATTGTATGTTACAGACTTCTTTTCCCGGGCTGCTTTCAAGATTTTCTCTTTGTCACTAAGACTTGTAAATTTTACTATTAGGTGACGGGGTGTGGGCCTATTCTTATTGATTTTGAGGGGCGTTCTCTGAACCTCCTGAATTTTGATGCTTGTTCCCTTTGCCATATTGGGGAAATTCTCCCCAATAATTCTCTCCAGTATACCTTCTGCTCCCCTCTCTCTTTCTTCTTCTTCTGGAATCCCAGTTATTCTAATGTTGTTTCGTCTTATGGTGTCACTTATCTCTCGAATTCTCCCCTCGTGGTCCAGTAGCTGTTTGTCCCTCTTTTGTTCAGCTTCTTTATTCTCTGTCATTTGGTCTTCTATATCGCTAATTCTTTCTTCTGCCTCATTTATCCTCGCAGTGAGAGCCTCCATTTTTGATTGCACCTCATTAATAGCTTTTTTAATTTCAACTTGGTTAGATTTTAGTTCTTTTATTTCTCCAGAAAGGGTTTTTATATCTCCTGAGAGGGTTTCTCTAATATCTTCCATGCCTTTTTCGAGCCTGGCTAGAACCTTGAGAATTGTCATTCTGAACTCTAGATCTGACATATTACCAATGTCTGTATTGATTAGGTCCCTAGCCTTCAGTACTGCCTCTTGCTCTTTTTTTTTGTGGTGAATTTTTCTGCCTTGTCATTTTGTCCAGATAAGAGTATATGAAGGAGCAAGTAAAATATTAAAAGGGTGGCAACAACCCCAGGAAAATACACTTTAACCAAATCAGAAGAGATTCCAAATAGTGAGGGGGGAGAAAGGGGATAAAAAGAGGTTCAAAAAGAAAGAAAGGAAAAAAAAAGAATTAAATACAGAAAATGAATAAAGAAAAGTATAAAAAAGAAAAAATATATATATTGGATAAACTAGTTAAAAAACTTTAGAAAAGAAAAAAGGGTAAAAGTTAAAAAAATTTTTTTTAGCAGAAGAGGAGAAAAAAAAATGAAAAAGAAAGAAATTAAATTAACTATAAGACTAAAAAAATCACAGGGAGAAAGCCATAAGTTCCGTGCTTTGCTTTCTCCTCCTCTGGAATTCTGCTGCTCTCCTTGGTATTGAAACTGCACTCCTTGGTAGGTGAACTTAGTCTTGGCTGGATTTCTTGTTGATCTTCTGGGGGAGGGGCCTGGTGTAGTGATTCTCAAGTGTCTTTGCCCCAGGCGGAATTGCACCGCCCTTACCAGGGAGGTAATCCGCTTGGGTTTGCTTTCAGGAGCTTTTGTTCCCTGAGCGCTTTCCGTAGAGTTCCGGAGGACGGGAATACAAATGGCGGCCTCCTGGTCTCCGGCCCGGAGAAGCCGAGAGCCCGGGGCCCCACTCCTCAGTGCGCCCTTAGAGAACAGTGCCCAGTAACTCCCGTCTGACTGACCTCCAGCCGCGCTCCGAGCTCACCAAGCCTGCGACCGGTTCAAGGTAACCCCGAGCTGCGAGCTTACTGTCGGCTCTCTCTCTGTAGCCAGCTTTCCCGTTCCAATATCCGCAAGCTCTGCAACACTCAGACACCCCCGATACTTCTGTGACCCTGCGGGATCTGAGGCCACACTGACCCCCACGTGGTCTTCGCCCCGGTTTAGCCTTTGGAGCGATGTCCCTCAGTGGAACAGACTTTTAAAAGTCCTGATTTTGTGCTCCGTTGCTCCGCCACTTGCCGGGAGCCGGTCCCTCCCCCCGGGGTCTATCTTCCTGTCGCTTTGGAGTCACTTCTCCGCCAGTCCTACCTTTCAGAAAGTGGTTGTTTTTCTGTTTCTAGAATTGCTGTTCTTCTCTTCGATCTGCTGATGGATTGCAGGTGTTTGCAATCTTTTTTTTTTTTTTTCAGGGGAAGCGCGAACGCAGTCCCCCACTACCACAAATTATGCAGTCGAGTTTCCCACATTTCGGGAAATCGCAGGGGTCAGCACATCCGGAGTGCAATGGATAAGCCTCGCCCTGGGAAAACCACCTTCATGATCATAGTATCTCCCCTGCCAGGTAAGTATGCAATCTTTAGATAAGCTATCTAGCTGATCTCCTGCTAGCTGAAGTAGTCTTAGCCTGCTACTTCTCCGCCATCTTGACTCCTCCCCTGTAAGGTAGTATCTTAATGTGGTTTTGATTTGAATCTCCCTGACGGCCATGATGATGAACATTTTTTCATATGTCTGTTAGTCATTTGTATGTCTTCTTTGGAGAAGTATCTGTTCATGTCTTCTGCCCATTTTTTGACATGATTATCTGTTTTATGAGTGTTGAGTTTGAGGAGTTCTTTATAGATCTTGGATATCAGCCTTTTGTCTGTAGTGTCATTTGTGAATATCTTCTCCCATTCCATGGGCTGCCTCTTTGTTTTGTTGGCTGTTTCCTTTGCTGTGCAGAAGATTTTGATCTTGATGAAGTCCCAGAAGTTCATTTTCACTTTTGTTTTCTTTGCCTTTGGAAACATATCTTGAAAAAAGTTGCTGTGGCCAATGTTGAAGAGGTTACTGCCTAAGTTTTCCTCTAGTATTTTGATAGATTCCTGTCTCATGTTGAGGTCTTTTATCCATTTCAAGTTTATCTTTGTGTACAGTGTAAGAGAATGGTCAGATTTCATTCTTCTATACATAGCTGCCCAATTTTCCCAGCACCATTTATTGAAGAGGCTGTCTTTTTTCCACTGTATATTTTTTCCTGCTTTGTCAAAAATTATTTGACCATAGAGTCAGGGTCCATATTTGGACTCTCTACTCTGTTCCACTGGTCTATGTGTCTGTTTTTGTACCAGTACCATGCTGTCTTGGTGATCAGAACTTTGTAGTAGAGCTTGACATCAGGCAACATGATACCCCCAGTTTTGTTTTTCTTTTTGATCATTTCTTTAGCAATTCGGGGTCTCTTCTGGTTCCAAAGAAGTTTTAGGATTGTTTGTTCCAGCTCTTTGGAATGGGATCCAACAGTACATTAAAGAGATTATCTGCCATGACCAGATGGGATTTATCCATGGGATACAAGAGTGATGCAACATTTGCAAATCAATCAACATGATAGAACAAATCAATAAGAGAAGAGAGAAGAACCACATGGTCCTCTCAATTGATGCAGAAAAAGCATTTGACAAGATATAGCATCCTTTCCTCATTAAAACTCTTCAAAGTATAGGGATAGAGGGAACATTCCTCAACTTCATAAAATCTATCTATGAAAAACCCACAGCAAATATCATCCTCAATGGGGAAAAGCTGGCAGCCTTTCCTTTGAGATCAGCCTTTCCTTTGAGAACATGACAAAGATGTCCACACTCGCCACTGTTGTTCAACATAGTACTAGAAGTCCTAGCAACAGTAATCAGACAACAAAAAGAAATAAAATGTATTCAAATTGGCAAAGAAGAAATCAAACTCTCTCTCTTCACAGATGACATGATACTTTATATGGAAAACCCAAAAGACCCCACCTGCAAACTACTAGAACTCATACAGCAATTCAGTAATGTGGCAGGATACAAAATCAATGCACAGAAATCAGTTGCTTTCTTATACACTAACAATGAAAATTTAGAAAGAGAAATTAGAGAATTGATTCCATTTACTATAGCACCAAGAACTGTAAGATACCTGGGAATAAACCTAACCAAAGAAGTAAAGGATCTATACTTGAGGAACTACAGAACATTCATGAAAGAAATTGAAGAAGACGCAAAAAGATGGAAGATCATGCCATGCTCATGGATCGGAAAAATAAACATTGTTAGAATGTCTATACTGCCTAGAACAATCTATGCTTTCAGTGTCATTCTGATCAAAATTCCACCAGCATCTTTCAAAAGTCATACTTACTTTCTTATTCAAATTGCTCACAAGTTCTCCAGTGCAACCTGTAAACACAGATGGCGCTATATTTGTCTCATTCTCTCTGGTTTCCTTATTTATCTTTTTATCATGTTATGTTAGTCACCACACAGCACATCATTAATTTTTTTTTTTTATGGTATGTCAATTATACCTCCGTAAAGCTGTATTTTTTTTTCCAATTTATTTATTTTCAGAAAAACAGTATTCATTATTTTTTCACCACACCCAGTGCTCCATGCAAGCTGTGCCCTCTATAATACCCACCACCTGGTACCCCAACCTCCCACCCCCCCGCCACTTCAAACCCCTCAGATTGTTTTTCAGAGTCCATAGTCTCTCATGGTTCATCTCCCCTTCCAATTTACCCAAAAGCACATACCCTCCCCAATGTCCATAACCCTACCCCCCTTCTCCCAACCCCCCTCCCCCCAGCAACCCACAGTTTGTTTCGTGAGATTAAGAGTCACTTATGGTTTCTCTCCCTCCCTATCCCATCTTGTTTCATGGATTCTTCTCCTACCCACTTAAGCCCCCATGTTGCATCACCACTCCCTCATATCAGGGAGATCATATGATAGTTGTCTTTCTCCGCTTGACTTATTTCGCTAAGCATGATACGCTCTAGTTCCATCCATGTTGTCGCAAATGGCAAGATTTCGTTTCTTTTGATGGCTGCATAGTATTCCATTGTGTATATATACCACATCTTCTTGATCCATTCATCTGTTGATGGACATCTAGGTTCTTTCCATAGTTTGGCTATTGTGGACATTGCTGCTATAAACATTCGGGTGCACGTGCCCCTTTGGATCACTACGTTTGTATCTTTAGGGTAAATTCCCAGTAGTGCAATTGCTGGGTCATAGGGCAGTTCTATTTTCAACATTTTGAGGAACCTCCATGCTGTTTTTCAGAGTGGTTGCACCAGCTTGCATTCCCACCAACAGTGTAGGAGGGTTCCCCTTTCTCCGCATCCTCGCCAGCATCTGTCATTTCCTGACTTGTTGATTTTAGCCATTCTGACTGGTGTGAGGTGATATCTCATTGTGGTTCTGATTTGTATTTCCCTGATGCCGAGTGATATGGAGCACTTTTTCATGTGTCTGTTGGCCATCTGGATGTCTTCTTTGCAGAAACGTCTGTTCATGTCCTCTGCCCAATTCTTGATTGGATTATTTGTTCTTTGGGTGTTGAGTTTGTTAAGTTCTTTATAGATTTTGGACACTAGTCCTTTATCTGATATGTCGTTTGCAAATATCTTCTCCCATTCTGTCAGTTGTCTTTTGGTTTTGTTAACTGTTTCCTTTGCTGTGCAAAAGCTTTTGATTTTGATGAAATCCCAAAAGTTCATTTTTGCCCTTGCTTCCCTTGCCTTTGGCGATGTTCCTAGGAAGATGTTGCTGCGGCTGAGGTCGAAGAGGTTGCTGCCTGTGTTCTCCTCAAGGATTTTGATGGATTCCTTTCTCACATTGAGGTCCTTAATCCATTTTGAATCTATTTTTGTGTGTGGTGTAAGGAAATGGTCCAATTTCATTTTTCTGCACGTGGCTGTCCAATTTTCCCAACACCATTTATTGAAGAGGCTGTCTTTTTTCCATTGGACATTCTTTCCTGCTTTGTCGAAGATTAGTTGACCATAGAGTTGAGGGTCTATTTCTGGGCTCTCTATTCTGTTCCATTGGTCTATGTGTCTGTTTTTGTGCCAGTACCATGCTGTCTTGATGATGACAGCTTTGTAATAAAGCTTGAAGTCCGGAATTGTGATGCCACCAACTTTGGCTTTGTTTTTCAATATCCCTTTGGCTATTCGAGGTCTTTTCTGGTTCCATATAAATTTTAAAATTATTTGTTCCATTTCTTTGAAGAAGATGGATGGTACTTTGATAGGAATTGCATTAAATGTGTAGATTGCTCTAGGTAACATAGACATTTTCACAATATTTATTCTTCCAATCCAGGAGCATGGAACATTTTTCCATTTCTTTGTGTCTTCCTCAATTTCTTTCATGAGTACTTTATAGTTTTCTGAGTATAGATTCTTAGGCTCTTTGGTTAGGTTTATTCCTAGGTATCTTATGGTTTGGGGTGCAATTGTAAATGGGATTGACTCCTTAATTTCTCTTTCTTCTGTCTTGTTGTTGGTGTAGAGAAATGCAACTGATTTCTGTGCATTGATCTTATATCCTGACACTTTACTGAATTCCTGTATAAGTTCTAGCAGTTTTGGAGTGGAGTCTTTTGGGTTTTCCACATAGAGTATCATATCATCCGCGAAGAGTGATAATTTGACTTCTTCTTTGCCGATTTGGATGCCTTTAATTTCCTTTTGTTGTCTGATTGCTGAGGCTAGGACTTCTAGTACTATGTTGAATAGCAGTGGTGATAATGGACATCCCTGCCGTGTTCCTGACCTTAGTGGAAAAGCTTTCAGTTTTTCTCCATTGAGAATGATATTTGCAGTGGGTTTTTCATAGATGGCTTTGATGATATTGAGGTATGTGCCCTCTATCCCTACACTTTGAAGGGTTTTGATCAGGAAGGGATGCTGTACTTTGTCAAATGCTTTTTCAGCATCTATTGAGAGTATCATATGGTTCTTGTTCTTTCTTTTATTGATGTGTTGTATCACATTGACTGATTTGCGGATGTTGAACCAACCTTGCAGCCCTGGGATAAATCCCACTTGGTCGTGGTGAATAATCCTTTTAATGTACTGTTGAATCCTATTGGCTAGTATTTTGGTGAGAATTTTCACATCTGTGTTCATCAAGGATATTGGTCTATAGCTCTCTTTTTTGATGGGATCCTTGTCTGGTTTGGGGATCAAGGTGATGCTGACCTCATAAAATGAGTTTGGGAGTTTTCCTTCCATTTCTATTTTTTGGAACAGTTTCAGGAGAATAGGAATTAGTTCTTCTTTAAATGTTTGGTAGAATTCCCCCGGGAAGCCATCTGGCCCTGGGCTTTTGTTTGTTTGGAGATTTTTAATGACTGTTTCAATCTCCTTACTGGTTATGGGTCTGTTCAGGCTTTCTATTTCTTCCTGGTTCAATTTTGGTAGTTTATATGTTTCTAGGAATGCATCCATTTCTTCCAGATTGTCAAATTTGTTGGCATAGAGTTGCTCATAGTATGTTCTTATAATAGTTTGTATTTCTTTGGTGTTAGTTGTGATCTCTCCTCTTTCATTCATGATTTTATTTATTTGGGTCCTTTCTCTTTTCTTTTTGATAAGTCTGGCCAAGGGTTTATCAATTTTATTAATTCTTTCAAAGAACCAGCTCCTAGTTTGGTTGATTTGTTCTATTGTTTTTTTGGTTTCTATTTCATTGATTTCTGCTCTGATCTTTATGATTTCTCTTCTCCTGCTGGGCTTAGGGTTTCTTTCTTGTTCTTTCTCCAGCTCCTTTAGGTGTAGGGTTAGGTTGTGTACCTGAGACCTTTCTTGTTTCTTGATAAAGGCTTGTACCGCTATATATTTTCCTCTCAGGACTGCCTTTGTTGTGTCCCACAGATTTTGAACCGTTGTATTTTCATTATCATTTGTTTCCATGATTTTTTTCAATTCTTCTTTAATTTCCCGGTTGACCCATTCATTCTTTAGAAGGATGCTGTTTAGTCTCCATGTATTTGTGTTCTTTCCAAACTTCCTCTTGTGGTTGAGTTCTAGCTTCAGAGCATTGTGGTCTGAAAATATGCAGGGAATGATCCCAATCTTTTGGTACCGGTTGAGTCCTGATTTAGGACCAAGGATGTGATCTATTCTGGAGAATGTTCCAGCACATCATTAATTTTTGATGTAGTGTTCCACAATTCATTGTTTGCATATGACACCCAGTGCTCCATGCAACCCATGCCCTCCTTATTTCCTTAATCAGTGTTCCTTCCCTTCTGTTTTGGTACTTCTTCCCCTGGATACTCAGAGTCCTGACCCTACTCTTGAGACTTCATGTGAACTTCATATCTTATGCTCTGTACCCAACTTCTCATTCTAATTTGCTAAAATCACAATGAAAAATTATGGGATAGCTGCACTGACCCATGAAAAGGTTTGGCTCTTAGAGATGAAATTTCCAACAGAAAGGAAGACAACGAATAGTAGATCTAGATCCAATTAGTCTATGAGGTCTGGTCTAAGGGCTTAGCTCAGACCAACTGAAGAAGGGCTTGAAGACCAACTGAAAAGTGAAGTTGATTTTAAATGACTAGGAAAGATGTGTCCTTGAATGCAAAAAAAAAAAAAAAAAAAAGACTATGAAACTACTTTGTTTGGGCAGCAATCTCATCGAAATGTTTTACTGTCCCTGTCCTCAGTCTATTTAATATTCCCTTGGGAAATGTAACAAAATTTACCCTATTCTTTAGTTTGTAAAATAGGAGACCATTTCAAACTGTATTCCAGTGTCTTTCTCAACCTACGCAAGTAATAACTTACTGGTTCAATAGAACTGAATATTAATATATACAGGTAGGTTAGTATTTTGGAAATCCAGTTTGAGCCTCATTGTCATTGTAGCTGTTGTTTTGTTTTTTATTAAGGAAAACAGAAACTTTTCTTGGAATAGGGATACAGTAACATACTTAAATAGAAGTTGTGTTTTTACTCTTTATATTTATTTATGGAAATTGTGACTTATTTTTGTTAGAATTTTCTGGGTCACAATAAAGGATATTATTCATACTAAGACATATTGAGTCCACCAATATATCTCTTGGGGTAAAGCCGATGCAAGCAGTTCGCTAACTAACTCTAGGAAGATATATCAAACGTCTTCCTCTGCAACTTCTCTATAAGAAGTATAAAATGTCTGCTACTGTTTCATGTTATAAATATAACAAAAAACAGTCTCTTCCAATATTTTATTGTTGGGATATTTTAAATAGTTTTATTAAAATAAAGGGATAAAAAAATACCTCAAACGTATAGTCAAGAAACTAAAGAAGAATGAAGGAATAGGATATCAAATGCTCCTATATCAAGATGATCATTGAGCCAGTTTTGAATCTCCAGAGGACACAGTATTTTTGCTAACTTACTAAAAAAGCCTTCCATTCCCTAACATGAAATGTGCGAAGAAAAGAAATGATAACCAGTGATTGTTTTGTGGGATAAATTCAATAGTTATCCAATAGATGTGAACTGACTGCTTCCTGTGTTAGGTACTGTGGTAGGTACTGGGGTGGGGGAGAATCATGAACAAAGCAGACAAAGCTTCCAGTCTTTACTATTAGTGACAACAATGTAATAGCTAAAGGTAAGGCACGATTACACCGGACTCTGAGTGACCTATTAACCTAATTTATTCCTTAATTAACATTCATCAAGTTTTTTCTTTGTCCATTTCTTTTCTTAGTCATCCTGTCCGGCCCTCATTTGCAGTAAGAATATTCACCATTCAGGTTCATTCTAAGCTGTATGGCAGGAAGGAGCTCTGGGAGGGAGGAGTGAGCTGCTGATTAGCCCAGTTTCTTATAAATTCCATGTGACTCAGTTCTTCTCACTGCAAGTTGTTAAGGTTACCTTCCTCTTTACTCCGTGCACACACAATCCTGAGGTCTGCACGAGAGGCCTCTTATCCCCATCCCACTTCGATGGCCTGCAGGCTTAACAGAACTAAAGGGGTAACAGTAAGGTGTGGAACAAGCCAGTTAGAGCAGGGAGGGAAACTAGGTCGGGGACACCTCAGTAGACAAGTATAAGTCACATAGATTTTACTGTAAAAGGCCTCTTGCCGGATTTGATGGTAAGAAATGGATCTAGAATATGCATTTGTGGACAGCAAGGCACATCCTAAATGGTAGTAGGTGAGGCTTAAATTGTGACTTGGCCTCCAAAGGCAACCAGCCCTCAGCTCTGGATTCCCACGTCCTGACAGCTTGCTCGTTGGGCTTCGAGATGGCTCACTTGGGTGTTCCTCAGAAAGGAAGGAGGTCTCTGGCGAGCTGCCTCCACCACTCATTGGTGTGTCTGGTTTTTAATCTTTGCACCTCTTTTTGCCAGTTCGGTATAAACTAAGAAAGTTAACGCAACCTCGAACTAAATCTTGGTGCCCAATTACCAGTTACTTATCACAGACCAGTCCTCTGTCATCTGGCCAGCCCAGGTAGGCTTCTCACACACGTCTCACCAGGCCAGGAGGTCACACTGGTCCTTTCAAAGGGGTTTGCCTGCATTGCCTGACATATTTGAGAGAACACAATGCACTACAGAAACCTAAACATTTCTTATTTCCTTAAAATCTAGTATGAATTCCTCAGATTGCAAAAGTAATATGTGTTCTTTGTAGAAATTTGAAAAACACAGAAAGCCAAAAGGAAGGGAAAAAAAAAAAGTCCTATTTCTTTGAGATAACACAATTATTACATTTTGATACATTTCTTTCCAGTCATTTTTTTTTTTAACGTAGCTAAAGTTGATTTTTGTGTTTTCATGTGGTCTGGATAGGGTCATAATATTATACAGTAACCTAAGGGCATTAATTTCTTAAAATTGTTAGCTGTGAGCTCAGTGCTATATTTGTTTCATCTTATAAAGCTTTCTCTTATTTTCTCTCTTGGTCTTTCTGTGTCTCTGTCTCTGTCTCTTTCTTTATACCTCTGTGTCTCATCACTGAGGCTGGTAAAAGTCCCCACTACCGGAGGCTATGTATAAAGGCTCTCCTATTAATTTACTTGAGTACAGTGAACAGGAGTATATACAACTGAATTTTGTATGTTTCTTCTAAGTGGTAGCAATGATAAGATCATTAGCCAGTCTTGCTTTCACATGTGAATCCTCCTCTGCTCCTGGGGGCAGGCCTTTCTTCGTAAGATTCAAAGTTCCATCATAAGCAATCTCACATATCAGTTCATATATTATTCCTATAATCACAAATAGAATGGGAGTACATAGATATATGAATTTGAAAATATTTCCCAATAAGAGGGAGTATGTTTGAAAATATTTCTATGTATTTTAACCATTTTTCAACTCCCTTAAAGTCGTATTAGTTCATATGCATACAAAGTTGTAAAAAAATATGTAGAATCATACATATCATTCACTAATGTCTCTAGATGGTGGTATTTGCGTGTGTCTTAATTTCTCATGCTTTTAAGAATTTCATCTTTTGTCTGAATTTTTTAAAAAAACTAAATATGAATTACTTTTATCATTAGGAAGAAGAGATATTTTCTAATATATTTCATTTTTTTTCAATTTATTTATTTTCAGAAAGACAGTATTCATTATCTTTTCACCACACCCAGTGCTCCATGCAATCCGTGCCCTCTATAATACCCACCACCTGGTACCCCAACCTTATTTCATTTTTTAAATTAAAAAAATTTTTTGGTAGTTTCAAGTTTTTATTTAAATTCCAATTAGTTAACATACAGTGTACTATTAGTTTAAGGTGTAGAATTTAGATGGCTTACATACAACACTCAGTGCCCTCCTTAATACCCAATACCCAATACCAATACCCAATACCTCCTTAATTCCCTTTGAATTAGTATTTTTGTATCCTTTAGGTAAATGCCTAGTAGTGCAATTGCTAGATGGCAGGCTAGTTCTATTGTAACTTTTTGAGGAAACTCCATACTGATTTCCAGGCCGCCTGCGCCAGCTTGCATTCCCACCAACAGCGCAAGAGGGTCCCCCTTTCTCCACATCCTCGCCAACACCTGTTGTTTCCTATATTGTTAATTTTAGCCATTTTGACAGGTGTGAGGTGATGTCTCATTGTAGTTCTGTTTTGTATTTTCCTGATGCTGAGTGATGTTGAACATATTTTCATGTGTCTGTTAGTGATTTGTAAGTTTCCTTTGGGAAATTGTCTGTTCATGGCTTTTGCCTATTTTATGACTCAATTATTTGTTCTTTGGGCATTGAATTTTAGAAATAACAAAAACCTTTAAATGATGAAGTTCAGCAAAGCACTTGTCCTGGCCCAATTTGTATCTGTGCCAGTGGGTGGGGAGCAGAGGACAGTGACACTAGCACAGGGAGGAGCAAACACAGACTTGCCCTGTTAGGCAAGGTTTGCTTGCCAAGTGTCCCTTGCTTGGGGGCAATTGAAATGATACATAGAAAGTGATACAGCACTGTCTTTTGAATATAGCAGTATCAGGAATAATATCTTTCACTTAAGAGTCTTACATGCCTTCCTTGCCTCAGTCAATGAATCTGGAATAACTTTAATCAAAATTACAAAGTGATTACATAAAGAACATTCTACCTGATTCAGATCACATTCTTGAAGATTCTTGAAGACTATGTGTTCTTAATCATTAAAAAGTGATAGCATACTGCCCTCTACAGAGGCCAAGGCTAATAGTAAAATGTTTAAAACTATATCACAATTGGAGAAAATATTCCTGTCTAGAAAAAACTTTAAGCAAGTAAACTTTGGAACATGAGTTACTGTACATGTGTATACTGTGAAGTGTTTACGATATAAGGTTAGTAAACACACCCTCCATCTCACATAATATTACCATTTTGTTGTTATGGTGAGAACACTAAAACTCTACTCTCAAAGCAACTTTTAACTATAGAATACAGTACCATTAACTATAGTCACTATCCTGTACATTGGATTCCCAGAACTTCATCTTTTAATTGAAGGTTTGTACTCTTTGACCAACATCTCCCAATTACCCCTACCCCTCAGCCACCACCATTCCAATCTGTTTCTATAAATTCCATGTTTTCAGATTTCAAATTTAAGTGAGATCACATAGTATCTGTCTTTCTCTGTCTGACTTATTTCACTTAACATAATGCCCTTAAGGCTAAAGATCCATTCATGTTGTTATAAATGGCAGGATTTCCTTCTTTTATGGCTGAATAATATTCCATTGTGTGTATTATGTATGTTTGTATGTATGTGTATATGTATACACACACACACACACACACACACGCCACATTTTCTTTATCCATTCATCCACTGATGGACTCTTAGGCTATTTCCATGCCTTGGCTATCGTGAATAATGCTGCAGTGAACATGGGAGTGCAGATATCTTAGGGACAGTGACTTCATTTCCTGTGGATATATACCCAGAAATATATGTATGTATATAATATAATATATATTGTATTGTATATTGTATAATGTATATATACACGCATGTATACATATAATGTATATACATTACATATATGTGTAACGTATATACATGTTACATATGTATTACATATATATGTGATACATATAATACATATATAATGTATATAATGTATATAATATATAATGCATATACGTGTATTGTATTATATATGTACATAATATAATATATGTATGCTGGACCATACAGTAGTTCTATTTTTAACTTTTTGAGGAATGTCCATGTTCTTTTCCATAGTGGCCGCATCAGAATACATTCCCACCAACAATGTATGAGGATTCTCTTGTCTCCACATCTTTGTCAGAATTTGCTGCTTTTTCTTTTTTTTGGTAATAGCCATTTTAATAGATGTGAGGTGCTATCTTGTGGTTTTGATTTGTGTTTCCTTGATGATTAGTGATGTCAAGTACTTTTTCATGTACTTGTTTGGCTATTATATTTCTTCTTTGGAAAAATGTCTGTGCAAGCCCATTTTTTAAATCAGAATGTTGATTTTCGCTATTGAAATATGTATTCCTTATATTTTCTCTCCCATTCCATAGGTTGTCTTTGAATTTTGTTGATTGTTTCTTTTGCTGTACAGAAACTTTTTTAGTTTGATGTACAGCTTCTTGCTGATTTATACTTTTGTTGTTTGTGCTTTTGATGTCATATGCAAAGCAAACAAACAAACAAACAAACAAACCATTGCCAAGATCTATGTCAAGGAGCTTACCACCTATGTTTTCTTTTAGGAGTTTTATGGGCTATTACATTTTTTTTGATGGTTATGTTGAAGTCTTTATTTTGCATTATGTGAGTGATATAAGATAGAAGTCCAATTTTATTCAATTGTGTGGGAATATCAAATTTCTCAGTATCATTTATTGAGGAGACTATTTTTTCCCCTTGGAGTATTCTTGGATTCATTGTCAAGTATTGGTTGACCATATATGCATTTGGTTGACCATACATACATTCTGGGCTCTTGATTCTGTTTCATCGGTCTATGTGTCTATTTTTATATGACTACCATGCTGTTCTGATGATAATAGTTTTGTAATATAGTGAGGCCTCCAGCTTTGTCCTTTGTGGTTCTATAAGAATTTTAGGATTGCTTTTTCTTACTGTTGTGAAAAGTGTCATTGAAATTTTTATAGGAATTTTATTGAATCTATAAAAGGCTCTGGGAAGTAAAGACATTTTAACAATATTAACTCTTTCAATCCATAAACATGGGATATTGTTCCACTTATTTGTGTCTTTAATTTCTTTTATCTATGTCTTATAGTTTTTGGTGTATAGATATTTAACTTCCTTGGTTAAATTTATTCCTATATATTTTATCATTTTTGATGCTATTGTAAATGGGGTTGTTTTCTTCATTTCTTTTTTTCAAACAGTTTATTGCTAAGGTGTAGAAATATAACTGATTTTTGTATGTTGATTTTGTGTCCTGTAACTACTGAACTTTTTATTAGTTCTAACAGATTTTGGGTGGAATCTTTAGAATTTTCTACATACAAAATCATGTCATTAGCAAACAGAACAAGTTTACTCCTTCCTTTCTGATTTAGATTTCTCTCTTTCTTTTTGTTCCTAATTACTCTAGCTAGGACTTCTTTTATTGTGTTGAATAGGAGTGATGAAAAATGGAATGCATGTCTCATTCCTGAGATTAGAGAAAAAGATTTAAACCTTTCATGATTAAGTATGATGATACCTATGTATTTGTCACTTATGGCCTTTATTCTGTTGTGGGATGTCCCTTCTATACCCAGTCTGTTGAGCTTTTATCATGAAAAGATGTTGAATTTTGTCAAATGCTTTTTCTGTAGCTACTGAGATGATTATTTGATTTTTACCTTTTATTCTGTTAATGTGATATATTCACATGTATTAGTTTGTGTATGTTGAACCCTCCTTGCATTGTAGGGATGTCTGACTTGATCATGGTGAATGGTCCTTTACTGTTCTGTTGACCTGAATTTGCTAGTATTTTGTTGAGAATTTGCAAAAATATTCATCTGGGTAATTGACCTGTAGTTTTCTATTCTTATAGTATCCTTACCTGGTCTTGGTATTGAGGGTATGTTGGCCTTGTACAATGAGTTTGGGAGTATTCCTGCTTCTTCAGTATTTTTAAAAAGTTTGAGAAGAATTGGTGTGAATTAAGTCTTCCTTAAGGATTTGGTAGAAGCCACCAGGGATTCTAAGCTTTTTTGTTGGGAGTTTATTTTATTTTTTCTATTTTTACTTTTTTAATTTGAGTATAGTTAACACACTTCATTTCAGGTGTATGACACAGTGATTTAACAACTCTATATGTTATGCTATGCTCACCACAAGTGTAGCTACCATCTGTCACCATATGATGCTATTATAGTACCACTGACTGTATTTCCTATGCCGTACCTTTATTCCCATGGTGAGCATTGTGGGGCATCCATAGTGACTGCAAGGGTTGATGGGGTCCTCAGGAGCATGTAGATCCAGCAGCTAGGGACTATGGCAGGCAGAGATGGTGGCTGGAGCAAAGGGGTGTGCATTCTCAGCAACAGGAATCAGCTGCAAATGCCTGGTTAGTAGGGTCAATGGCGAACACATTCTTGGTGGTAGAGACCAGGGTCAGCTGCAAGGGCCAGGGTGAAGTAAGGGCTTCCTTAAAGCTGTGGGGGCCCTGGCTGTGAGTGTGCACTCCTGTGAATGTAGGGGCTACCACACATACATGCATTTCAGTGGAGGCTGGTCTCGGAAGTTGGGCTGGGGGCATATAGGTGCATGGCTGCATTGGCTAGCTACAGGTAAGTCCAGTAGTGGAGGCCAGCGATAGGAGATAGGGCTGAATCTGTGCACAAGTGTAGCTATGTGGGCCTTGCCTGTCAGTTTGTACATCTATGGCTATAGCATCTTATTATAGCCACAAACAGCAGTGGAAACCCATGAATGGCCACCAAGCCAGCAGTGTACAGGGGTACAGCTGGAGAGTCTAGCCCTGAGTGCAACCAGAGTGGTGGGGCTCAGCCATAGGAATGTAGGCAAGATACACCCTCATAGCCAAAGAGGTCTGGAATGGATGCTGGTGAGGATCCTGGGCTCTAACAGGGGCAGGAAGGAGGAAACAGGAAAAGACTCAGGTAATTGGCATCTTTGGATGCTAATACTAAGGGGTAGAAACTGGTGAAATCTGCAGGGGCCCATGGCAGCTGTGTCATCCATTGGTTTCTTCAGAGGTGAAAGCTACAAGGGTCTTCTACAAGGCATGTCACTGGCAGCCGAACTCGATCTCACTATGTGGCTGTCATTGGTAGACTTTGCTCTTTATTTCTAGCCATTTCTGTAAGCTTCGGCTTTGCTGGTTTTCAGTGAAACCAAATCGGATCCTTTAGTTTGTTGCCACAAAAGGCTAGGGAAGCCAGTCACTCACCTCACTCTCCCTGTCCTTGGAAGAGAAGCTCTCCCTGGGGAGTTCCCTCTTAGCTCTGATCAGTGCCAGCTTAGGGGGTTGGGATGATGCAGACAAATGAAGCTGTTCTTTCTACTCTTCAGCTGCATCCTCTTCTCAGGTTTTTCTGTTCACTATGTTTCTAAAGTTTCTTATGCGGACTTCTGAGCTTCCCTGGAGCTGTTTCTGTTCATGGGCATCTGCCTAATTATTCATCTTTGTAGGAGGACGAGGCTGGGGTTTCCTATACTGGATAACAGTATGGATTATTCTATGTCTGTACATCTCAAGTAGAGGAATTTTAAAGAATCATACTATTTTTGACAACCAATCTGGGTAAAATGGTAAGAATCTTTTTTTCTTATTATCTTGGCTTGCCCTGAAATCTACAGAATAATCACTGGTAATTTATTCTGCATAAGCCCAGCATAATAAAAACCATTCTGGGTCTTAGGAACATTAATATGCCACTCTCATCAGTCACTTATTTCCACGTATGTGAAGGATGGTGTCACCACCTAGCCAATAACTTCATCTCTCCACATCTAGGCTGCTGCAAGAGCCTCCTGATTTCAATCTATTGACCATAACCTTCCCAAATTAATCTTTCTAAAATCCAGTCGATATTCATATAGATGGTGCTGCTTCAAATCAATCATGTGCTGTCACCTGCAGTACCAAATCCATTCTGATCACTCATCAACTCCACCCTGCTCTAGCAATTTTAACCCTTCACTATTCCCCCCATTGAATCCTGGCATCCAGTTAGTCATTGCTGTTCTGAATATCTCAAACACCTTTCTGCACCTGCCCTTGACCTCATGTTGTCTTGCCTGTATTTTATCACTCTGGAGTCTCTTTCCCTCAGTCCATCCAAGCCCTCCCAGTTATATGAGCAAAGCTTATAACTTTGCTTATAAGCTTAGTAGAGAGAAGCTTGGCATGAACCCAGGAGGTGCTGCTCAAAAGGGCAGATTCTGGGACGCCTGGGTGGCTCAGTTGGTTAAGCCGCTGCCTTCGGCTCAGGTCATGATCCCAGGGTCCTGGGATCAAGTCCCGCATCAGGCTCCTTCTCCAGCAGGGAGCCTGCTTCTCTCTCTCTGCCTCTGCCTGCTGCTCTGCCTGCTTGTGTTCTCTCTCTGACATATAAATAAATAAAATCTTAAAAAAAAAGGGGGGGGGGCAGATTCCTTTCAGCAGAGGAGCCAACTGGAAAGAAGGGCATTACCAAGAGGAAGGAGGCAATTTGCAACCTGCAAGTAAAGTGGGAGGCTCAGGAGCTCTGAGATTGGATTAGATGAGTTGCCACATCAGACAATCTGAGCACAGAAGAAGAAAGTTAATGTGATAGTTGAATTGGAGGATGTAGGAGGAGTGAGGTGTTCATGTGCCAGAGGCCAGTTTGAGAATGTTACTGTAATGTATCCTCTACAGTTGTCCTCTTCCATCCTTCTTGGTCCTGTTCATCCAACCTCCAGCAAGCCTCTGTGAAACTTCCTTAGATCACTCCAACACTCCGTATTTCACCTTCCTCTGATGCTGCCCTTGTTAGCCCTATCCCTCATTTGGCATTGAACCACATGATTGCCTTGTGATGCCTTTTTTACGGTGTTTTGTTTGTTTGTTTTGTTTTGTCTTTGTTTTTGTTTTTTACTTAAGACAAGCATTTTTGTTTAACTTTCTGTGGTTAAATATAATAGGTTTATAAATAGGTTAGTATAATCTTATTAGACTATGAATGAAACTTCTTTTTGTATGGATCTTTTATTATTTTACACATCTGTCTTCATCTGACATAGAAATATACTCTTTCTAGGCACCCAAATAAATACTTAATGTGCAACTAGGAAAATGGTATATTAACTCAATAATCTTTTTTTAACTGGGCCTGAAATGCAAGCTGGTATCAGGTCCCTCAACTGAAACCATTTCTAAAACTGTCAAAGCTTACCCCAAAGTGCACATTCAAAAATAATTATGCTGATTAAATCCATAGATAATATAGATATAGTTCAGACTGCCACTCAAGAAAGCAACATATTTGGTGACAAGCAAAAAAAACCAAAAAAACAAAAAAACAAAAAACTGACTCTGGCTGACTTAAGGAGAAAACAATGTATTATGAGGATGGTTTGTAGTTCAAAATTCATGAAAATTTTGAAGAAGAGACCTCAAAAACAGATAAGATGCAGGCTCTGAAGATCCAAAGTAGTGGTCCTATCAGAGTGCCACCCCCAAAATAAACAGGCTCTGAGCGCTTTCTCCATCCTTGTGTTCCTGCTGCTCAAAGCTCTAAGCATGGGGAGAGAGAAAATCCAGCTGGCCCAGCCTGAGCCGTTTGCTATTCCTCTTGACCAGCAGAAAGTAAAATATGTTAACTGCCCCAAAATGAGGAGAGGTCATTTGCCCAAAGTAAATCCAGGCGTTGGTACCAAAAGAAGAATAATGGAAAGCAGGCTTCCAGATAAAAAGTAACTGGAAAAACTGGTGTGCATTATAGTTCAACAAATGTAATGGTGAGGTTTTGAGGGTCAAGGTTCATTATAGTGCACAAATTCTATAATCCGTTGAGGCATGCAGCAGGCGGAATGAGCATAGGGCAAAGGGGCTGCTTAAACTGGAATACTGTACTGAAGCTTTAACCTTGAGGCAGACATGGCCCATAGCATGAGAAGGAGCTTTTGTGCAGGAAGCACAGTCAAGACAATCTTAAATGCAGAGAGCAGGCAGGTCGCCGGATGATGATGCTCTCAGGATCCAGACAGATCCACTGTCTGCGTGGGTATTCCTGTTGGGCCGTGTTGCTCATAGTTCTACCCGGTTCACGCCGGAAGGGGGCTTTGTGTGGGACAGTCCAGTGCTTCATGGTAAAGGGCAAGAGGGATCGATTAAACCAAATATAGTAAGGCTGTACCTAACATGGATCTTCAGTGCCCAAACAGCATCTAGATTGTACAGAATTATATTCAAGAACACAGGCAGTAGGTAGTAGCTGCCCGTTACTCATCAGGCATTTCCAAGTGAACACAAAGGTCTTAGAAATGCTTCTTTTTTATTCAGTATCTGGATACACTGATAAATCTACAAAAAATTTACCAACTAATTATATTTTGGAAAAAGAATAATACCTTAAGCCTGAGAATAAACTATAAGTTGACAGTATGTAGTTTTTTATTTATTTTTTAAAAGATTTTATTTATTTATTTGAGAGAGAGAGTGAGAGAGCATGAGAGGGGAGAAGGTCAGAGGGAGAAGCGGACTCCCCATGGAGCTGGGAGCCCAATGCGGGACTCGATCCAGGAACTCCGGGATCATGACCTGAGCAGAAGGCAGTCACCCAACCAACTGAGCCACCTAGAAGTCTCAACAATACATACTTTTAAAAAAGAATAATTTAGGGACACCTGGGTGGCTCTGATGGTTAAGCATCTGCCTTGAGCTCAGGTCATGATCCCGGGGTCCTGGGATTGGAGATCGAACCCCTCATCCAGCTGCCTGCTCAGTGGGGAGTCTTCTTCTCCCTCTCCCTCTGCCTCTCCCCTGCTTGTGCTCTCTCTGTCTGTCTCTCTCAAATGAATAAATAAAATATCTTAAAAAATCAAGATAGTAAACAGTGTATATAGTATAATAACTTCAATAATTTATCAACAGTATGTGTTTCTCATGTTTGTGTTACTTTTAACTGCTTATATTGTTTTAGAGAAGAGTAAGTACAAAGCTCACTCTATAGGTAGATTCTAATTATCCTGCTCTCATGTCTTCTGGGGAACAGAAGAAAATTATTGGGAAAATAAGATTCCTTTTTAGTGAAGAGAACTAGTCTCAGTACGGACATGTTTTAAAGGATAATTCTGGTTGCACATGCTGTTCAGAACTGAGCAACATATTTTATCCTGCCAGTGAATGTAGTATCCCTACACAGAAAAAGAGCATGCCTAGAATATTAAGAAGAGACAAGAAAAATCAACATTTTATTTTCTTAGTACAGGAACAGAATCAAGCACCAATAAGTAGTTGCTCGATATTTTTGATAAACGCAAGAAATAAGAGGACAATGAATCAGGGCCATTTCCACTGCAAAGATGATACTCCAGTTAGAGAAAGGCATCACTAAACTGATGGGAAATTTTTGAATCCATGATTAAAGATTCAGAGCTCAGTTTCTAAAAAGGATATTTTTACCTGTTACTCTCTTGCTGGAAAATGATTTAATATGTGTGAAATTATTTATTATTTTAATATGTGTGAAATTATTGGATCAAAGGGACTACAGAGTAAGACAAGAAGTTCTCATTTTTATGGCGCTCCAAGGATTAGCTACAGAGAGAGTTTCACATCAGCTCTTTCCTTTCTACCAACTAGTCATGGAATAAAAGAAAGTTTAAGAGATGCTGTCTACTGCAACATGAAGCTTGTCATAGTGTACAACTAAAACAGAAGTAAAAATACAGAGCTTTCAAGACATCTGAATGTTACACCTTCTTGGCAACAACTACATTTAAATATTTTGTTCACTGCCCACAGATAATGTACTGTGTTCCCCTCTATAAATACAGCATCCCAGACTACAGACAAAAACACTGGCGAAACATTTAACATGCCCCCCCCCCCGCCCCATCACCATTCGCATGGATATTGCTGTAGGTAGACACTGAAGCCCTCAGACCCAATTTAAACATGGCTGGGAGGTGGTGATATTGGATAATGGGCACATTAAAAGTGTGTGTGTGTGTGTGTGTGTGTGTGTTTAAATATTTTATTTATTTATTTGACAGACAGAGATCACAAGTAGGCAGAGAGGCAGGCAGAGAGAAAGGAGGAAGCAGACTCCCTGTGGAGCAGAAAGCCAATGTGGGCTGATCCCAGGACTCTGGGATCCTGACCTGAGCTGAAGGCAGAGGCTTTAACCTGCTGAGCCACCCAGGTGCCACTAAAGTGTTTTTAATTATATCTGCAGGCATTAAACTATTGTGGAAGCAGCAATTTTACTGACCTTCCATAGAGCACTTTCTCCCCCAGGAAAATACAGGAGGCATGTTATATAGAATTTCTGTGGGGATGTCTTTTACAGTAAAGTCCTTTCTTTTAAGAAAAACATTCTTATGCCATTATCCCAGGGCAGTGAAACATACACACACACACACACACACACACACAGACTTCTGTTTCATATTACTTTTGGGAGTACATAAAAATGTGTGTATTGCAGGGTGAGAAAATAAGTGTAAAAGAAACTAAAATCTTGGTGTTGCTTCCAGAGCCCTTAATGGTGCTTGCTGATCTGAGTTCTTAATTGCTGGGAGACCTTTTCAGTGGCTGCAATCTGGCTGACTTCTTGGTCAGCCATCAGCCAGTAGTTAGAGTTTGTTTCAGGCAAAGATGGCAAGATTAGGCTGAGGCCTCAGTTGTCGGTACCTCTTGTTCACTATCTGATGATGTCAAGTGTCTGATAACAGAAGTGGGAAAGAAAGATCTCCTGGGTCGCAGTGGAGCAATTAACTAGATGAAATTGCTTTGGGTAATCTCAGTCTTAAATTCTGCAGGGAAATAACTCCAGTATTTTCCTGCAAGAAAAGCAAAACTAATCGCCTCAAATTGAAGAGTTACACTATTAGACCTAGGAAAACATCAACCACAGAAACAGGGAGACACAAATGTATTTTAAAATTGTAGAAAGATTATAACTTGCTTGTTAAAAAAGAATAAACATAGGAGAGTTTTAAATAGTGAATAGGTACTTGAACAGGTAGTTGCTCCTAAGGATCTTCTTATCCCCTTATCAAATTTTTCAAAATAAGTAGCTGGATATCATTTAGATCTTTGTGGGGGCACTGCCATCAAAGAAGTATTTCATTTGTTTATTTTTCCTTCACTGGAATCAAGTTAAAGCTGTTTGCGGTTTCACAATAACGTTTCTGACATGAAACTTTAAAAGTTGCACATAGAAAATTCGTGCCCAAATTAACAGTGGAGAGAAATCCTCTGTGCCTGGTGTGAACCAGGTGCTGGAACAAGTGTGAGTAAGGCCACTTGGAGCCTACATTCTAGCATGTGTGTGCTGAGTGAGGGAGGGGCATGAGGGAAAAAAAAAAGAAGAAGCTAAGCAAATAAATGAACAGGCTAATTTCTGTGAGTGGGAGGTCTAGAACAAGAGGAAGTCTGGGTGCTGTGAGACACAATGACTCTGGGGAGGGGTGCAGCAGAGGGGTAACCCTGGATTGGTTCACTAGGGAAGCACCTCACTGAGGAGGTGGCTGATATGACTAGAAAGTAAGTCAGTTAAAGATCCAGAGTCGGAGCATTCCTGACAAAGGGAATAGTCTGAGCAAATCAGCTTAGGTGGGAATGAGTGCAAATTCTTGGAGGAGCACAGTGTAGGAAACAAGGCCAGTGACAAGGTGGGACCACATCATGGAGGGCTTTGCATGGCTTTATAAGGGCTTGGAATTTACTTCTAGATGCATTAAGCAGTGGAATGGTATATTTTGATATACACTTTTTGAAGGTGCTTCTGGATGCTTCCTGGACTAAATAGGGTGAGGACAAGAAAACTGGCAGGAATTATAATTAGGAAGCTTTTGCAATAGTTCAGGCAAGAGACGATGGGGACTTGAATCAGGTGGTAAAAATGGAGGAGGGCAGTTGTCCGATGGTAGAGATGTGGAGAGGCAAAAAAATCTTTCGGAAATGAGTGAAATTCCTATTTCATAAGCTTCCTTCAATACATTCACTTATTCATTAACATTTTTTGAGCACCTACTAAATTCCATTTTGATACTCGAGATATAGTAAGGGAAACAAAATACTTCATAGAATAACACTTCAAAGTAGATTAGAGAAAAATACACATAGCTATGACATCTTAAGATAAAATATAACATTATTTTATGTATATATTTAGTAGTTTTTAAATGCCTAAATACCTGCACTTTAGGAAAAAATTGAAAATAAAAATATGCAACAGAAAGAAAGAAAACTAGACATCGCTAGTAAACTTACCAAAGAAAACTACTCTTACTATTTCTCATTTAAGCCTTCCTCATTTTTCTCTTGCATTAGCTACTGTTATCTTGATGACAATAAAGCCTGAAAATAAGTATTAAGCTGGAGTTGGGAAATGTTACATGGTTGATATTTATAGGGTTTTGTGATCATTTCATCAAGAAGTATCTAAGGGATTCTGTTCTATTCCCAGCTGAGACTGACTAGCAAACACCCTGAGGCCATCACAGAGGAGCAATCAGAGGGAAAGAAGGTGGAAGTCAGTTCAGGTGGTGCTTTGGGAGCTGGCCTCCTTCACCAAGAGACACATCTGGTCACTTAGCCATGTGGGAAGTCTCTGGACAGGCCCTGTCACAAAATCATGCTTTGGGACTGTCTCTAGGAGGAAGGAAAAGACACCCCATCTACTTGTGGGCTCTTTCCTCTCTCTTGTCTGCCCCTGGTCAGTATTCGTCCCATGGAGATTTAGTACCCTGCCCATCCCACAGCATGATGCTTCAGATGTGGGGAACACAGAGAGAGACTCCTTACACTGGCCCCTGTGTTTAGTGACCACCCGTGTCAGCTGTAGCTATCTTCCCCCAAACAAGCAGAGCTAGCCTGTACAAAGGAGGTCTAAAATACCAGAGGTTTCTCGGCCTGTGAAGCCAAGAGGGTATGAGGCAACTATCAGAGTCCTGCAATGTAGCCCCAAAACCAATTTACTTTTGGTTTTGTCAGGATAAAAATCTAAAGATCTCTTGTGTCCTCTTTGAGTCAACTGGGATATTTTATGCAAAAGCTAAGTCTTTAATTCCTAAGCACAGAATTGCTTTAGATGTGGAATTTATGGAACAAAACAAATGAGTAAAGGGGAAAAGAGAAAAAGTGAGGCAGACCAAGAAACAGACTCTTAAGGTGAGAGAACGCTGCTGGTTACCAGAGGGGAGGGACCCGGGGGCTGTGGCAAGCAGGTGGTGGGAAGAAGGAGAGAACTTGTTATGATGAGCACTGGTGGATGTATGGAATTGTGGAGTCATGATACTGTACACCTGAAACTAATGTTACCGCGTAAGTTAACTAGACTGTAAATAAACACCTAAATATATATGTATGTGTGTGTATACATATGTATATGCACACACACATATTCTTAAAAATCTGTAAGAAGTTTAACTTTTCTCCCTTGATAAGCAATTTTTTAAAAGATTTTTACTTTTTATTTAAAAACTAAAGGAAGAGAAGGAGAGCACAAGCAGGGGGAACGGCAGAGGGAGAGGGAGACACAGACTCCCCACTGAGCTGGGAGCCTGATGCAGGGCTTGATCCCAAGACCCTGAGATCATGACCTGAGCCAAAGGCAGAGGCTTAACCCACTGAGCCACCCAAGCACCATGATAAGCAATTCTTAAAATGATTTTTTTTTCTTCCCAGAGCTGAGGATGCACTCTTATCTTAGCAATGGTAGAGAGGCCCCTGCAGATAGACAAACTCGGCCCATGATCTCCCCTTTTCCCTGGATCTCACCTGCCAGAGCTAGATCGGAGTCCTGTGCTAGGCTTTCAATAACAGCAGTGAGTATCCAGGCAGCCTGAAGTTAACCAGGCATTCAGTCTCTTGGCCACAGGCCTGGAGGTTTTCACACTCCCCAGAGAGCAAAGAATTGTCCAACTGCTTTCTAATTTAGCAACGAATGTGCTAAGTTTTATAGTCAGAATTTAGGTAGTGATTTGCATGCATTTTTAGTTTGACTTACATAATTTTGCTTAAAATCTTTCTAAACTTGAGTTTGAAGCCAATTTTCACTGAATTTTTTTTTTCTCTTCTGCCCAAAAGATGCATATTTAGATGATCTTTGGTTTTAAACTGCAAGTGTTTAGTCCAACTATTAACAGACACTGCAGTGGTTTCAACTCCAGTGGCTTATGGTTCTGCCTCTGTGAAAACAATGGGATCATAATCAAATGAAACCTGCAGTGGACCTCTCTAGAATTTGACCATTGTGTTCTTCTAGTTTCAGTACTTGATTTAAAAAAACAACAACAACAACAACAGTATGGTCCTAGGATAAAGCTCTATGCTTATGCAATAATGAGGTCTAGAAAAACTTCTGAGAAGACTGTGCTGTGTGCCATCAAAATATCCTCAATGAATTCTACATCTCTAACTTTTGATAAGAGTCTAAAAGCAGAGTTTGGTGTTACAGATTCCGACAAGGGTCTAAAATGTGAATATTCTGGAATGTTGGATAAAAACAATTTCTCACCACTTCGCTATCAAATGTGTGGACTGGAAGGTTGATGTCTTTTTGTGAACAAGTATACACCTTATGTCAAGCTCTTACATGGGAGGTGGACCTATAGTATGACTTTCCTCAGGTTCTCTCTAAAGCCCTCTTTAGTTTCAGTACCAGATCATCATGTATTTCACTGGGAATAAACGTATAATTATGTGCAAATTTCCCACTGACACCAGCAATGTCCCCAAGTATGTATGTATGTATTATTATTATTTGTAATTTATATTTATCTTTTTTAAAAATTTTATTTTTACTTATTTGTCAGAGAGAGGACAAGCAGGGGAGGAGCAGCAGGCAGAGGGAGAGGCAAGCAGAGGGGGAAGCAGGCTCCCCATTGAGCAGGGAGTTTGATGAGGGACTCCATCCCAGGACCCTAGAATCATGACCTGGGCTGATGGCAGATGCTTAACTGACTGAGCCACCCAGGTGTCCCTGTCCCCAGGTATTTAAAATACAAGGATAGTATAGAAACTTTAGAAAATAACTTGTTTCTAACATGCTTCATAAGAATCTATAAGATTTCAATATTCTCTTCTCCTATCTCAGTGAGAGATCTAATAATAGTAAATCAGAAGTTATAAAATTCTAGACTAGAATTATTATTTTCAGTTTTAAATTTAGATATAAGAGATCAACAGTACAGTGTGTCAAAAGTACATAGACCACTTGTAAATTCTAAGATAATTAGTGATAACTTCTCCCAATGTAGAGAATTCTGATACTCTGTCCCAAAAGAAAAGTTTAAGGTCAAGAAAAGGAAGCAAGCAGCATGCACAGACTATAGTTTTCTCAAGATGCAGACACAGAGGTTGGGGATGAGCAAAATAGACATTGGTAAAATACCCTTTACCAGGACAGCATGCAGATCCCCTAGTTGTTGTTGGTGTTGATGTCAAACATGTCTTAGTTTTTCCTGAAGAATGGCTGTAGGTCAACAGAAGTGACTTTCTTACCTGAAAATGCTTAGGAAGTCTCACCGTCCTCCCCCATGGGAGCATCTGATTCCTCAAAGTCTGATTGTTATGATGTGCAAGAGCCTGTCCTACTTCCAGGGAACCCACCTGAGGCAGTCAGTGTGGAGGATTGTTGACATTTATATCAACTTTTTTCCTTGTTTTCCATTTTAAAGTGTAAGGCTAGGAATTTACTACTCAGAACACCACTGATGGGTTATTTTATTTCTTGGGTCACCTAGTAAAACTACCCTAACAGAATTTGATCAGTTTGGGTCCTTCATTTCCCATTGTTGGGAACAGCAGACAGAGAGTAGATGGTGGGAGGGAAAAAGTAGTAGAACAATAAGTTCTAACAAAATTTCAAGTCAGATGTTTCTGCAAGAGTTATTTTTTTAAAAATAGTACTAATAGGGTACCTGGGTGGTTCGGATGGTTAAGCCTCTGACTTTTGGTTTTTGGCTCAGGTCATGAACTCAGGGTCATGAGATGGAGCCCCACATCAGGCTCTGCGCTCTGCAGGGATTTGCTCAAGATTCTTGCTCTCCCTCTCCCTATGCCTCTCCCCTCAGCCCTCTTGCTCTCTCCCAATTAAATAAAAAAAATCTTTTTTTTTTTTAAAGATTTTATTTTATTTATTTGTCATAGAGAGAGAAGCGAGAGCAAGCATAGGCAGACAGAGTGGCAGGCAGAGGCAGAGGGAGAAGCAGGCTCCCCGCCAAGCAAGGAGCCTGATGTGGGACTCGATCCCGGGATGCTGGGATCATGACCTGATCTGAAGGCAGCTGCTTAACCAACTGAGCCACCCAGGCGTCCCTAAATAAAAAAATCTTTAAAAATAATATTAATATAACTGAACATAAATTCTTAACAGAAGTGGAACTGACATTTTTTGACCAACTCCTATGGAGGACTATGCATTATGGGATTTTTAAAAATCCCTGCATTTGAATGATAAATGAGCTAATGACTGAATTAACACACGTGGGTATATTCAGTAAAAACTCAAATTCTCATCCAAAATGCACATGATCATTCTTAAATAAGTACATAACTTCTTCCACGAATCTCTTATTTTTAACCACTGTAAATGGTTAACTCTTATTTTTAACCACTGTAAACTTAACTAACATTCATTCATTCATATATTCTTTCAATCATTCAGCATTTTTTTTTAAACATGTTATTTATTTACTTGACAGAGAGAAATCACAAGTAGATGGAGAGGCAGGCAGAGAGAGAGAGAGGGAAGCAGGCTCCCTGCTGAGCAGAGAGCCTGATGCGGGACTCGATCCCAGGACCCTGAGATCATGACCTGAGCCGAAGGCAGCGGCTTAACCCACTGAGCCACCCAGGCGCCCTCATTCAGCATTTTTTGAGAGACTAGCATATGCCAAACACTGTGAAACGAATGAGGATATAATGGTGCATAATTCCCTTTTCTTAAAGAGCCTACAACCAATCAGAAATATAGACTATACATGGTCATAGACTGTAATAATACAATGTAGCAGTGCCAAGTGCAATGAGGAAGAAACCACCAGGAGAATATAAAGAAAGTGCACTTAACTGGAAATCTGGACTGGAAAAGCCTCCTGAAATTAATGACACTTTAAGCAAAGATCCTAAGAATGTGAGAAGGAAGAGCCTATAGGAAAGGGCAAGTGCTAAAGGTTAAAAGAACTGAAATTAGGTCAGACTGGATAAAGGATAGAAGGCAAAGAGAAGAAGTCACAGGGCATGAGGCTGAAAGGCTGAATAGTCCAGGGAAGAGTCTGTCAAAGGTTGGGTTCTTTGGGAGATAGACTCAGGGATTGAAGCTTTCATGCAGGAAATTTACTCGAACTTACAACATCAACACCTGTGAAGCAGTGAAGACAGTCTACTACTCAACTTCTATCTCGGTGTTCAGGGAAGAAGTTGGGCTATAAAATAATCACAACAGTCTTCATCCAATCCAACAAGGAGATCTTAAACTGGGATGGACCTTCAGAGTCTTCTGTGCTTGGGATAAGGGGGTGGAATTTCATACCTCTGAGTGGAACCGTTACTGGATGCTGGCTGCCCTGGGAAGGGTATAACCTTGTGCAAGTACTTTCAGCTGAGGGAAAGTCACAAAGCACAACATAATTGGGAGCTGTTGGCTGTAATGCTCCAATGAATGGTTGAGTCCCCAAGGAGGTCTAGAGAATGCACCCCCATTGTAAATAAAGCATATTAAGGGTACATCATGTAAGCTCTGTTAGAATGGCAATAAGCCTGGGCTTTATTGGGTACAGAAGAGACACAATATGCAGTAGATTTAGAAAGATCTTTTTGTCTGCATTATGAGCAGCAGATTGGAGAGAACCATGACTAGAAACAGAGACACCAGTTGAAAGTTGGTTGCAAAAATTCAGGCAAAGATGATGGTGATCTGAAGAAGGGTCATCGCAGTGAGACTAGAGAGCTGTAGATGAATCTGAAAGCTATTCAGGGAGTAGAAGGGATAGGACTTAGGAATTGGTTGTGAAGAATTTAGAGAAGAGACGAGTCCAAGCTATAACTCAGATTTGAAGCTTGGGCACTCATGATAGGAATAAAGCAAAAAAGCCAATTGTTTGGTTGCTGTGGTATTTTTTAATGGTGAGAGGGAGATGTTAAACTCAATTTGGGAAATGTGGTCTTTAAAGTGAGTTTAACAGTGGCATATACTAAAAAGCATGTTGCATGTTCCTGGAGTACAGGAACATGATTTGGATAAGACAAGGAGATATGGAGGCCATCAGCACGCAAAAAGGTGATAACTGTGGCCAACAAAAAGATAAAGATAACTCAGGAAAGTGTGTAAGTGAGGAAAACAGAAAGCCTGAAATAAAATCATGAGTTCTTGATTTTTCTTTTTCAGTGAGGCTTTCATTAAATACTTGCCCTATGCTTTCAACATGACTAAGGAGGAGAGGGGAGAAAAAGAGTACTACTTTTTTAATACCTTTTATGTGCCAAACACATTGTTTTATTATCTTATTTTACAACCCTATGGTTTCAGATTATCGTCTCCATTTGACAGAGGAGAACAAAGGCTCAGAAAATTTAGGCAACTTCCAGAAGTCACCATACTATTAACTAATAGGGCCAGAGTCTCAATCTAGATCTGCCTAACTGTATTTTACTATGATTTTTACATTATACCATGACGAACTTCAAATTATGTAATATAGCTGTATTGTGAATTATGGTTTTTATAATCATAGTTTTATTTTGGTTGATGTCATTTACTGTTTTTAAATATGAAAAAACAAAGCTAGGAAATTCAAATCTGCTTTGGGGGAATAGAAATAGGGTCTCCTATGTTCTCAAACCTTAAAGAAGATGTGTTCATTTGGTTTCATTAAATAGACAGGGGGAAAAGGGGCTTAATCGTTCATTAACCACTTTGTAAATAAAAGCTTCTATTTATTCTGAAGGGAATTAAAAATGTATAGCAATAGGCATTTAGGAAAAAATTACCTCACAACACAGAGTGTATGTACTATTAGCACTGATGTTATTTATTTATGTGTAGCTAGAATTACATGCCCATATAGGACTCAGGCTTATGAAAATGTCTGGAAAGGTTTTCCCAGGGCCGTGGGAAACTACAACTATGCAGAAGTCATGGGCTTTTTTGTAGGGGTTCTGAGAAACCCTGCATGGCTTCTGTTGATAGAGATGCATCAGCAAATTTCAATCAATGAGCTGTGCTAGTTGGTATCAGCAAGTGTCCTCTCAAACACACATAGTCTCAGAGAGTAGACGCTCAGTATTCTTGCTGGAACATTCAGAGAGACAATTGCCAGGAGGACTTTTTAGCTCTACTCACAAGTGGAGAAGCCACTCATCAGCTGTTGGCTTCCTGTGGATATGTCCTCAAGATAGAAAATAGCACAGTCTTCATACGGGTGGTATCCCACACCAGTTCCAGAGGTGAGACTTAAGTATATTCTTATCTTTCAGAAGAGGCCATTCAGGTCAAGTGTATGGGTAGATACACTTTGGAACTGCAAAGCCTTGTGTAGTTCTAAAACGAGTGTTAAGTTACACGTTTCAGAATTCGTTGCAAGCCTTACCCAACCAGGAACAGAAAGAAGACCTGCTTTTAAAATCATCCTGTATATCATTACATTTCTAGGGGTTTAATTTATTTTACTTATTTATTTGTCAGAGAGAGAGAAAGAAAGAGCACAAGCAGGGGGAGCAGCAGAGGGAAGGGAAAAGCAGGCTCCCCGTTGAGCAGGGAGTTTGATGAGGGACTCGATCCAGGACCCTGGGATCATGACCTGAGCTGAAGGCAGACGCTTAACCCACTGAGCTATGCAGGCTCTCCAGGTTGTTTGTTTTGACAGTAAGATTTAGCTGAGCTAAAAGCTGCTATGTAGCTCTTGAAAAATTCTCTTGTTATCTAAGAAAAAAACATTTAAACTATCCAGATCCCATGTTCATGAATGTCGTTTTTAAAAAAGATAAAAATAAAAGAGTATTGTATTAAAATATGTATCTATATATTTATATTATACAATTTTAAAACTTGAAGGGATTAAAATACATTTAAGTTTAGTCTGTTATTTACATGATTACTCAGATGGGAAACATATTCAAGGTCATACAAGAGAATTTTATTGATAAAAGTTAGACTGTAAATCTTTTTTTTTTTTTTTTTTGAGATGAGGAGAGGGGCAGAAGGCAGAAGGAGAGAGAGAATCTTAAGGAGACTCCACACCCATTAGGTTAGGTTCCACAGAACCTAACTCAATGTTCGCTCTCACAACGCTGAGATCATGGCCCAAGCTGAAATCAAGAGTTGGATGCTTAACCGACTGAGCCACCCAGGTGCCTCTATACCAAATTTTTTAAAGTTCCAAATCAAAACATGTACTACAACACTACATTGCCTCATTTCATAATTTCTTGATAAATAATAAATTTAAGATGATAAAATACTATCAACTGATATGTACTAAGTAAAACTGTTAAGTCATAAACTTAGAAATTTTAAGGACACGGTAAACATACTAAAACTAAAGACTCATAATTTGCTTGGGCAATGACATTGCTTAATTTTAAAATATCACATGTAAATCATTTATCTAATGAGCTTGGTCTTACTGCTTTCCTTCCATTTTTTTTTTTTTTAAAGTGTCCTCTGTCATTGAAGATGCTAAATAAAATGCATCAACAGAAATTAATAGGCAATGGAACTTGATGAATTCTCCTGGAGAATATTTTTATAATGAAAGCTTGGCAGCTGTTCCTGTGACTAATCATGATAATGCACAAACCCTCAGACTCTAAATAAACTGGACTCGTCCTTTTTTTTCTGGAATATTCCTCCCTTTCCTTTTTTCTTTCAAGAAAGATTAACCACTCCACCTTCTCCATGTTCTTCTCTTTGAAATCCGCCCCCTCCACTTCTCTATCCAAATCCCACTTTCTCCCACATCTCCCCAAAGGAGGGGGTGATGTTGTTCTCCTTCAAATTCCAAAATGCTTTGTATTTCCAGCAGTCAATACTGATCATACAGCATAACATTATCATATATTCTCCAGACTCTAAACATTCCAGAAGGATTCAGTTGTATTTCCTAGAAGATAGGTATGCATAGGGAGTCAATAAATATTCCTTGCTACTAGCTAGAATGAATACAACAAATGGCTAGGTACTCCAGAAGCAGGATGCTCTAAAAAAATTCAATCATCAGTGGATCATTGGTTAGCACACATGCTGAAAGCAAGATTTCTCCATGGAGGGACATTTCCAGGCTTCCAACCTTTGCTGTTACAGAGAAGTGAGAATAAAAATAAACTTTTTTTAAAAGGAGCTCAAAGAAAAGATTTCGAATTTCGTTTAATCTGAAGGGTTACCTGGCTAAAAGTATTCTCCTTCTGGGTGACCAGGGATCAAAACTCCCACATTTATGTGAGGGAAACAAGAAATAGAAGTGGACTTTATCCACCACACAATTTGGTAACTAATGAATATTTTCCTACTGAAATTTACAACAATCCTAAGAGAGAGGCATTTTTATTCCCAATTTTCCCCTACAAAATTTGTGCTGGATGTAGGGAACCAGGATTACAGAGAGAATATGAATAAGAAATGGCATTTCTTGTAGGTAGTATTTCCTCTGCTCTGTTTTGTAAAGTAAACATATGTTAAGAAATAGAGTGTTTTTAATACTCATTAATATATATTAAATGTTATTGTTTATTTAAGACTAATAATTCATTAGGGTCAAAGATTAAATATCAAACTATTAACATACTACATTTTAAAAAATTGTCTCATATTAGTAAAGAAATATTGTGTGTTAGTATAGAAATAATTTTTTTTTCTTGTAGAGCACTAATCAGAAACAAATTTTATCTGCCTTCTGTATTTGCCAAGCTAGCCATTTGGGGCAATAGCAAAATTGGGGTTTCTTCCAGCCTCCAAATCCTATGATTGGCTGATGTATAATCTGCCTTTATAATGGAATTACAGACAAACTTTTTCTACCTAATTAAGCTTGCTGACGGAGTAGTTTTTTGTATATGCAAAATTTGCTTGCATTTGGATCCTTGTTGCCTGTCCTCTGCAAAAAGGGCAATGTTTTCAAATCCAAAGACATTTGCAGCTGTGCAGCTAGTTGACTAATCACTTCTGAGATCTTCTTCCCCAAAATAAAAATCATCTGGGACTAATTGTTACTTGGAATAATAACAGAGTTTGGCATTTCTGAAGATTTATTCATCACTGGATCTCACATGTCTGAGCCCCTCTCTGAAATCCTGAGCCTCTCTTCCAGAAGGCCACATGGAGGTCCAAATGGTAGCAGAGATACCCTGTGGCAGGGTTGGGGTCAGGACTGGACATTCCTTCCTGACACTTTACACCTCACATCCATGTGGCCCTCCAGTTGACTAGTAGATTCCTGCAGTGTGACGTGCCCTGCAGAGCACTGGGCGTAGGATTCCAGGTCTCAGGATACATCCTGGGCTCATCTCAACAGAGATGGGTCAGGTCAGCAGCTGCCATGCAGACCTCCATGCTGATCTGGATCCCATAAGGATCTAGGTCTCTAGGGGATGAAATGCATGAATGTGCTTTGTAAAGCAGTAAGGCCATTCATACAAATGTAAATTATAACTCATGTTTGTCTGTTAGGAGTCCAACATTCTCATCAACTTCTTCAGACATAAAAGGGCAGGAAGAAGATGACTCAGCATCTCTAATGTCACTATGAAGAACATGTTTAGAGGTTTTGCTAAATGGAATATACGTTAAATTTTTTATAATCCAGCTATACCTGCAAAAACAAAATGGGGACGCTCATTGTTCATTTTGATATTTGATACGACTTATGCGACCTGGTCAAGAAGCCCCGCGATGTAGCCTACCTCTAGAGATAACTAGGCTGTCAGGCAAACCATGATTTTTTCAAGTCCGTCTCCAATTAGAAAGTGGAGGAGTGACAAAGAGATGAGGCAAAAGGAACAAATGGATCTGGGTATCCGGTTCTGCATCTACATCTTAATTCCCTACCTCCAGGGAAACGCTGGCCTTCAGCAAAGGGAGCGCTGCTCCTTTAGAACTCCCTGTACTCAGATTTTCACATCACAATGTGTGAGGGAGCCAAGACTTGCTATTTGAAGACAGGGTTTCTAAAGCTGGGTTCCAAATACAATAGCTTAATTTGGAATTCTGACTGAAAATCTGAGGACTCGGCAGAAGCAATAAAGGGCGGGGCTCACGGGGTGGTTGTTGACAGTTTGATTTACTGAGACAACTGCGAACTTGACCCAGCACATTGAGTGGCACAGAAGCCCACCCTAAAAACATCAAAGTCCAAAAGAATATTAATTAATTAGAAGAAAAGGGTCAGCAAATTGACTGTGAGAATTTGGAAAGGTCATGGGATCCTTTGTCCATCGTTTTTCAATAAAAGAAGAGGCAGGATGAGCTGGTGAAATCTAACACCTGTCACAAGCATATTGTAAGAATAAAATTATAAATCAACTGTGAGAGTTTTGGATGACTAAAACATGCATGGCAAAAAATATTTAATTTATACTCTGTTAATAATAGATAATATATCTGTAATTTTTAAAAATAGATGACCAAGTCTAGCTTCTCAAAAAAGGAAGTATTTTGATCTACAAATGGATTTAATAAAATATGTAGAGAACAAAGTAGAACTCTTACAATAACCAGATTATCATTAACAAAAAAGTCAAGCCATTGCCTGCAATTAGAGTTCTGAAGTATAGATAATGCTTATTTTAAGAATAGATTTTTTTTTTTGGTGGAAAAACCAAATGTAAAGACAACTAGTAATTGACATTTTCAAGGAAAATTTGGTGATCTCTTAACAAATGAAACATCTTTTTATAGGATATGTTATTATTCCTAGTGTTTTCTATTTCATAAATCCATGCTTATGCTTGGTTTTCTTAAAGTATATGGGTTCATCTTCATTGTTATTAATGATCACAATTTTTTAATCACAAGGAATTGTTATTGAATGCCTACTGTGTCCCAAGCAGCCTCCACTTTAGGTACTAGAAATTCAAAGATGAATAAAACACAGTCCTGGTTTTTAAGTAGCCAGTTATTTGAGGAAGGTAGTATGAAAGCAACTTTGTTTAACAACTTATAATATAAGCACACTAGAACTTTCTAAGTCATGATCACATCCCAACAAGCAGTAATAGTTTCTGCCTGGGTGGGTGTGAAGGGATAAGGACCAGCTATTTTAAAAAACTGGTCCTTAAACCTACTATGTTTAAAGGACTACAGGTGGCATAACAAAGCCAGGGTTGTAGGGGTGAACGGAGATGAGTGACTCCAATGGGGAGATCAGTCTAAGCAAATTCATAGAGGTATGAGATAACATAAAGCTTTCTCATATCTGTAAGCAATTCACTGAGATTGGAACGCTGGCCAAAATAAGTGGGTGGGGAAGTAAATTGTTTCTTTTGAGTTAGTCTGAGAATTGTTCATAGATCTAAAAGGGAATTCCCGAGTATGTCTAACTATGTGGAGACTGATAAGAAATAGCATGTAGGGGGCCTGATAAGGAAAAGACAGCGCAGTTGGGCCATCCCTTTAGGGTTAACTTAGAGATAATCTAATGCATTGGATAATGTACCAAGGCTTGCCCATTCTTAGATCCCACTTGGGAAAGCAACTTGGAAAAGAAAAAAAACACCAAAAAGGGCAAATGTTGAACACCTGGTTCTTTCTTCTTCCCGGGCACCATCTTTTCCCATCCTTCCATCCGCGTACCTACTTTGACCTAGATGATTCTCCTTTTTACTCAAAAACTTAGAAACTCTGGAGAGTGTGTGTTTAATGAAGAGAGGCAGCTGGGAAGGAGAACAGACACTTTTTTAAAAGAGTGCTTCTTCCCAGTTTAAATAGAACACCTACTTTGAATATGTCCTAGCAATTTCAGAAGAGAATCCAAGACTGAAAAAATATGGAAAGGCTAAAGTGTAAGTCTACAGAAATCCTGGTTCATTAGTTACCAAGTTATAGAACCATTAAATGAAAGTAGTCTCTGAATGGCCTAGGGGTTCATGCTCATCTCCACAGTGCCAATAAACCTAGTGTCTCTCTCTCTCTCTTTTGCTCTTTCTCTCTCTCTCTCTCTCTCACATACACACACACCACTGATACTATGCCCTCTGGGAAGTGAAGACAAGCTTATAATTACCTCGGCAGATTAATGGACCTATTAATGTTGAGCCAGACATTGTTATCCTTTTCCCCCTTCTTCCTCCTTAAGAGAAGCCCAGTTTTGTTGGAAACATTTATTAGCCCAACTTGAAGGTTAACTTTCCCAGCCTTCGCTCTTGGTCCTGTAAGTGGATATAGAACTGTTCTGGCCAATGAGACCCAGGAGGATGTCTACTGAGAATTTCTGAACATCCTGGTTTTTCAATATGGGCTCGACCCCTTCTTCCCTGTGCCTTCTTGCATCCTTCGTGAAATAACCCAAGTGACAGCCAAGCATTCGCTGGATGCTAGGATCAGATCCTTCTGATTCAGAAACCAACCTTTCAAGGTTCAAGTGGACCAGCCATGTTTCTCAAAGCATGTGGGACTGCTGTAATTTGGGGTATTTTACTTAGAATGTAAAAATCCTAGACCTGAACTCCAGGTATTACAATGGAAAGATTTGGAAATCTACACTACAGTTTCTCTGATCTCTGTGGGTAGAAGAAAAAAGATGTGATCCCATTTTCAGGGGCCAAATGTAATCAATCACTAGCACAAGGAGCACTATCTCTTTTTCTCCAGGTTAAATCCTCAGTTCTCTGTTAATGTTAAGAAATCATTTCTTGACAATTTCTGCCAATCAATTATAATTGGCAGAATATATCATTGATATATTTTTTAAGTGATTAACTGCCAAGATGAAAGGTAGGCATGGGACGCCTGGGTGGCTCAGTTGGTTAAGCAGCTGCCTTCAGCTCAGGTCATGATCCCAGCATCCTGGGATTGAGTCCCACATTGGGCTCCTTGCTCGGCAGGGAGCCTGCTTCTCCCTCTGCCTCTAGTCTCTGTCTGCTTGTGCTTACTCTCTCTCTCTCTCTCTCTCTAACAAATAAATAAAATCTTTAAAAAAAAAAAAAGATGAAAGGTAGGCAGAGATAGCTTGGTGACCCCAATAACATGCTCCTTTTTGAGAAGTGGCTGCCCAGCTGGGGAGAACATTTCTCAGCCATCCATTGTGTGTAAGGGGATCACATGACTATTCCTCACCATTTAAATACAAGCCAGCTGTGTGTGTCATTTCTGGGCTAAAGAGATACATATAATTCTTCATGAAGTCTTTTTCCCTCCATTGACTGACTCTGAGTACCTAGAGGCTAGAGGAGCTGCGAGAAAGAAGGATCCAAGATCCATCCATGAAAACATAGAAGGCCCCCTGCCAACCAAAAACAACTACATAGAACTTTTCATGAGTAAGAAATGCATCTAATTGTGTTAAGCCACCAATACTTTTGGGTATATTTGTTGCTGAAGCTAGTGTCATTCTAATCAATATAAAGGACAAAGACAAAAATCTTACATTTTACTGAGCTAAACCCGAGATAACTGAAAAAGTACTAAGGCAATTGAGCTGACCTAGAAATAATTAAATTTTCTACCATTAGACAAAAATGGGACATTAAAATAGAAATTAAATTAATTTATAGGGAAAGAGAAATTTCCAGTTTTGTTCTCCCTTGAGTTTGTGCTTGTAAAACTCATACCCTCTGGGTACTAAATATACTTTAATTGGCTGTCTTCAGTCAGGCTGGATATAGTCTTCTTTTCTGCAAAGAATTTCCTTTATTTATTCCTGTTAAGAAACTGAAATGGGTACCGTGTTCCGTGTGGCTTTGCAGTATAGTAGAAGCTAGCACAATATTCCATTTTTTTTTTTCCAAATAGGTTATTTCACGGTGATTGTGACTTGAGTTCAAAGTCAACTATCTACCATATAAAAGTTGAGTTTGATAGAAACTAAAAATGCCATCATTTTTCCTCCTAAAATCAGACAGTTTCTAACCCAGTCTGGCCAGGAATTTTCTACATGTTTCAAGTGAAACTTTTGATCTGGGGAACCATCCTGTTCCAGGTCCTTTTAAAGATTTCCATATTATTCCTTGTCCCAATATAAAGAACAGCTTGTTGTTTAGAGAGACATTCCTGTGACCTAATTGGAATATGTCGCATAGCCCTTCCATGGCCCAGCAGGAAGAGCCACATGCTTTTTATCTAGCTAATTCCAGCAAGACAACAGGAGAAACTAAAAAAAAAAAAAAAAAAGCAAAAGGCTCTCTTCTAAATTAGTGAGACACCATTTTACTTAGCAATTGCAGAAATTTCAAAGATTAGAGCTTTAATTCAGTGTCCATTCATTCTTCTATAGTCAATCTTTTCGGAAAGAAACTACTTCAGATAACCTTATTTTTGGGGTGGTTATGGGGTAAATGGCATATGGAATTTTTTTTTTTCTCATTCTGGAAAGTTTGTTTGCAGCTTTCTCTTTGCATCTATTTGACAACAGTGTAATTATAAATCCACTGCAACCCAAGTAATGTTCCATTGCAAAAGGAGGATAATTTTTTCCATAGAAGATCTGGATGTAAAACGAGAAGATTTTTCCTTTTTTGGAAGATAAATCAACTTAGATGAAACGATCATGCCAAATGCTTTAGGATTTTACCAGAACTACCAAAAGTATATGCTAAGGGAGAATGGATACTGGGGAAGCAACCCCATTTGTCTTAAAAACAGAACCCAGCTCAATTGGGAAATGCAATAAACTCAGCTAAAAAGACAATTATTCTAAGACTCCTCACTAGGAAGAGTGGCATTTCTCACAGTTATGACCCATTAGACACAAGTCTCAATGTGTGTGTAATCAGGAAAGCTCTTGGAGAAAGCTGATTTACCTGGAACTTGTGTTTTGCCCTTTGCACATCCTACCTTCCTGCCTGAAATCTACTCAGGCTGCTGGAGGAGAGGCAGCCATTTTGACACCACAAGGCAACAAATCAGAGGATAAGAGCCACATGCTAAAGATGGCTAAAAAGAAGGAAAAATTAGCTTAGATGCCTGAAGACTGTGGATCTTGCCAGGACTGTGAAGTCCTATCTTAATGTCACTAAACGTAACTTGAGAAAAACAAAACCTCTATTTGGTTAATCTAGTGAAAATTGGATTATCTCTTAGAAACTGCCAAACTTATACCAAGTTGATCCAACTAGACTGCAAGGAAAATGCTGTTGTTTTGTTTTTTTAAATCAGAACAGTTTCCAAACAAGTTATCTCAAAAGCACTCATTTACTTTGGCAGTTATCAAGCTGATATATTCATAAGTCTTCTTCTGTGCTCTTTATTTTTTTTTTAAGATTTTATTTATTTATTTGACAGACAGAGATCACAAGTAGGCAGAGAGGCAGGCAGAGAAAGAGTGGGGGTGGGGTGGGGAAGCAGGCTCCTTGCTGAGCAGAGAGCCCCATGTGGGGCTCAATCCCAGGACCCTAGGTTCACTACCTGAGCCTAAGGCAGAGGCTTTAACCACTGAGCCACCCAGGCACCCCTTCTGTGCTCTTTAAAATGACACCAAGGGGGACACCTGGGTGGCTCAGTGGGTTAAAGCCTCTGCTTTCGGCTCAGGTCATGATCCCAGGATCCTGGGATCGAGTCCCGCATCGGTCTCTCTGCTCAGCGGGGAGCCTGCTTCCTCCTCTCTCTCTGCCTAGCTCTCTGCCTCCTTGTGATTTCTGTCTGTCAAATAAATAAATAAATCTTAAAAAAAAAAATGACACCACGGAAGACTACTAAGGAGGATCAAATGCAACCCTCATTTATGGATTATCTTGAATGCGTTTCATCCCTCCGTTTATTTATGCAGTAAACATTTACTGAGGTTTCCAGTAAGCCCAGTGCTGGGGGCAGGGAGGCAAGGATCAAAAAGTACCTGACAAAGAGCTCAGCTTACTTGAAAGTAATAAGACCAAATCTTTTTTAAAACACTGTTTTCCAGTTCTTTGCTTTCTGTGGGTTGTTTATTTCATGTACATTAGCTCTCCAAGTCAGGGACAAGCCTAGCTCCACAATCAACATTAACAAAATAAAAAGATCTAAACTACCAGCGTAGTGTCTGTTGCCACATGTTCAGAACACCATTTCATAATTTGAAAATTTTAATTAAATATTGTGCCAATGTGTTCATTATGATTGTAAGAAATGTTTGAGGAAAATTTTTCATTCCATCCACTGCCGAAATTGATTTTCTAAATTCAGACTGTTCCTAATAGCAGATATTTTGTGCTACTCTACTCTTGTTTTCTGTCATTTCTATGATTAAAAAAAAAAAATCATTGAACACCAGGCCTTTACACCAGTACTAGAGAACAACTATTTACTGCAGGATGGCAGGCAAAACATGAGTGAGGATCAGAAAAACCACATTCCATTCAACTCTTCTTCAGAGTCATCTTAAACACATCATTTAACTTCTTTTGACCTCAGTTTCCATAGGGGTTAAATGATGTAGTGGAATTAGATCATCGTGTTGTTCCATAGTTCTAAAATTCTCTTATTTCCCTGCTCTATTCTCAGTGTGATGCATTAGTAGATAAGTTTCCCAGCTAAGAGCAGCACATTAATATTATTTTTAAATCATGCATGGCTTCTCTATTTCTGTTGCCTCAGGAATTACACATCTTAGCCCACATCCCGTATCAAACCACAATTTTATATATAATTAAACAACATAATATCATTTTATATTAATAATATCATATCATTGTACTCAGGATTAGAATATAGGGCTGGTTTTATTATTTCTAGCTTTTAAGAACACAACTTGCATTGCACACACTTGAGATAATTGAATGAAAATTAGATGGAGAATATGCTGTTTTTAATTTGCTGTTTAAAAGTATCCTCCAGATATCTAGGAGTGAGTATAACAAAGCTTATCTAAAAGCACAGTGATCTTCTTGCCCCATTCTGAGAAACTGCTTTCAAACTCTAAAGAAAGATTCATTGTATACAAAATCTGAATGCTGAACTTCCTATCGTTTTAATATCAACAATGGCAGTAATTAATGAACTCACCTGACAGTTACCTGCCCACAGCCATAGAGAGGTAATTTGATTTGCTTATGTCTTTCATGAAAATACCTGAACTGAAATTCATTAAGCACAACCAGTTTAACCCACCCCCTTCTGAATTTGATAAGATTTCAAATGCTGTCGTCTTGCTTGCAAAAAGATGTTGAAAGAACATAAACACTCTTTACCACTCTTACAGTTATCCTGCAAACCAGCTAACACCTTCAACTATTATTTTTATTACACAGACACATATTCCCCTCTACTCACCACAATGAGTTAAAGGTAGACAAGAGCTCTCGGTGGCAGCCTTTGAGTCATTACTCTGCTTTACCATTCCCTTCATCTTAGGTGTCATGGCTCAGTACTTTACAGACAGCCATTCACTCTGTTAGCTTTACTGCAAGCACGGGAGAGCGGTGCCTTGCAGTTGCTGCAAAATCTAGCTTTTATGCTTCTGGTCATTCTTCCCACAAAAACAACAAGACCAGTTTCCGAGCTATTCTTAACTCTCCTTCTGAAACATTTCAAAAGAGAAAGACAAGATTTCACGATTCCCATGCAAACTCCCAGCCTGCCCGCCTGCCTGCTGCTGCCAATACTTCTTCCTCTTGCTGGTGATGACATTCAGCGAGCTCCCCAGCCCCGACGCTTCGTTATGTAAGGCTGTCTAGGTCAAGTGTAGGAGACGTACTGCTGGCCTGTGAAAACTCATGGAACTCTTCCTTCAGATTAACACTTCAGGGACTATGGAAGCTGGAGGAAGCTGAGCTTTTACTACATCTTTTGGGGGTAAATATTTTTGCATGATTCAGTGGTTTGTATGCTCTAGGCTTGGCAGATGCCCGTCAGCCATGCTGAGAGGTGCCGAGAGAAATTACTAAGGGAGTCCAGTTTTGTCAGCATGCTTGAATAAGCATAGGAAGTCTGGTAGCAGTCCTAGTTTTAAGACGCTCGAGGAGTAAATGAATCATAAATTAGGATTTGCTTGTCAAGCACCTTCTCTAGCCATCGAGGAATGAATGTTGCTGTGGCTGTTTAAACTCTGAATACAATCCATTTGCTGGGAGGTGTTGCTGGAAAGCACTATTAGCTCTCAGAGATTTACTGCAGTTCTTGGCTGTTCGGTTGCCCTTGTCTGATTGCAAATTTGCTTTCCTTGTAAATAAGCGTGATGTTTTCCCACGTTTGTCTTCTGCGGTGACTGTTTGTGACAATATGAGAATGAAAGTGTCATAACCTGGCAGTGATGTGACTTCGACAGATAATAAATCCTGCCTACTTTGTTCCAAGGTGAATCCTGCAGTAAAAGCGCCGTTTGATACTAACTAGCCCTGCTGATGCCGGGCTAACTGCTCTGTTCAGAGTGTGCTGTGTTCAGGGGAGGTGGAGGCATGATCCCAGATTGGACATGAACAGTTATTCACTCTGTGAGTAAAATTAGAAACAGCATAGCACTGATTCTGTTTTAGACGCTCACCCCGTGTCCTGGTCCGGGAACTCGTTAGGCTAGCAGGCTCTTACGGAACACTGCAGAAAAGCCTGGAGAAGTAGCAGGGAAAGACTGCAGCAGCGGTGTGATACTGGCAAGGAATTTTAATAAGAGTTAACCAGAGATCCCGACACAACAGATGGCACCTAATTTAAAAGATGGGTGGGTATTTAAAAAGTTCAAGACAGGAGCAGCACATTTGAGAGGGTTCGGCTTCCTAGGTGCCCTTGGCAGGAGAAGTTCAGTGCTTTGGACAGGATGTCATGAGTTAGGAAAAAGGCTGTGTAAAGTGTCTCGTGATGTTAAAGAGGTAAATGGGAGGCTGAATATTCAGTGTCCATAAATGAGGACCGGCACGGGGCAATCAATGATAGCACACTCACTCACTAGGCAAACAGGTAGTTTTTAAGAATCTGCAAATTTCTTACATTATTTTTTATTAAATTAAAGGAACGCAAATGAATGTTGCCAAAATAAATTTCCTTCTGGGTACCCTTCTGTTAATAATGATTAACAGTAGTACATTGATTATTTATGTCGGGAATATATTGCTTATCATTTTATGCTATTTTTAATTGATTAAACATGTATGTGTTTTCCCAAATAACTTGAAGAGACAGTTATGGTCCCTCAGGGCCCGATTTTTATATTACTAATGTCAATAGGCATTTTCCCCATAGACCTAGCTTGGCATAAGAGCCCCAATCAGATCAGGCTTTACTCAGTTTGGCATCCAGAATAATCCTCACACACAGAATGTGAAAAACAATGCATACATACTTAGTCATACTTACAATCTCTAGTTCATATAGCTTTACGATAACAGTCAGTGCTGAAATGTCTATAAATGATTTTTGTTTCAAAATCTGTTTTTAATAGGGATTCTTTTCTCTGTTAATAGAACTTAAATGGTTATATTCACTTGTTCATTTCTAGAGTAAAAGATATGAGTTAAATGAGGCTAACGTTAGTTTTGGTTCTGCCGTCTTTAGATGATTTTCTTCTCAGTGTGAAGTAGCACTAGTAATTAATCTATGCCAAAGGGAAATTACATTTTTTGGTGAGATTATATTATTAAATGCTTATGATATTGAGCCAACACTGATTGAGTAGCTACCAAATGCTAGGCCAGTGGTTCTCAAAGTGTGGTCTCCTGAGTACCAGGAGCAGCACCTGGAAGCTTGTTAGGAATGCAGATTCTCAGGGGCTGAGGGGGGCAACTTGTCTTTTAACAAGCCCAGCAGGTGGCCGTGAAGCATGCTAAAGTCTGAGAACCACTAGCCTGGGTAGAACTTGGGTTAAATATCATGAAAATACTTTTCACTACATACAGTCAAAATATATGTTATGTAACTGAATTCTCTGTTTTTCTGGTGGCCCAGATGGCTCAATATAAGCAGTACTATGTTTTAAGGATTTATACTAGTGTTTATTTAGTACATCTTCAGCCTAAATTTGTCCATAAGAAGCTTTGTGTTCCAGCAGTTCCATTTTTAGCTTTTAGAAGTCACGTGGTGTGGTGGGAAATGGTGAAAGACCTATCCCTTCCAGCTCTTGAGGAGGCAAGGACTTCTCACTCACAGTGTGACTTGGCACCTGTCACTTACCTTCTCTGATGTTCAGTTTCTCATTTGTGAAATGATAGGTTGGCCTATGTCAGGGTTTCTCAGCTCAGCACAATTCACCTTGGTGGTCAGATAGTCTCCATTATGGGGTCTGTTCTGTACATCATACAATGAGCAACATCCTTGCCCTCTACCCTCAAGGTGCCACTAGCAACTCTCAATTGTGACAACCCCGAATATTTCTAGACATGAACACATCTCTCCTGAGGGCAAGCTCGCCCCTCCCACCTCCTCATTCCTACCCCATCCCTTCCGCATATCTTCGAATCTGAGACTTGCTGGCCTAGGTTAACTCCCCTTTGTAAAGTTACAGTATATGAAATAGTACAACAAATGTATTGTTTCTTCTTTTGGAAGCAGGCAGTTTCAAACTTCATAAAATAAATAGATATATGTCTCTTTTGTGTAAGCCGCAAATAAGCTGAGGCCTCTTTGCCCTCTTGAAAGTCTAGGTGTAATTTGTTCAAATACCAGTTCCATAGTCTGTGAAAGTCCAAAACCTTCTTCAGCATTTCAGGGACTTAAAACCTTGTAACATCCTCTGTGTCTTGGAGTCCTGATTCGGTGTATGCTACCTCATCACTCTTAAAAAGTAACCTAGATTCTATCTGTCATGAGTTTCTACCAGAGATTTTTCTACACCAATCATCTTTGGGGTTGATATATTTCACTAAGATCTGAGTTCTTCCCTTCATTCTTCCTCTCTCTCCCATCTCTGCTCCTCACCCTGTTCTTGCAAAGTGTCCTGGGAGCTCCAAATTCCCCCTCCAGTGTATACAGCAGACCAGCTTTCCATGGCTTTTATATCCAGATGTAAATGCCCAGATCTGTGAAAGAGCTTAGAAGATCAAGGGTCTCCAGTTTAAACCATCTTCCCTTCATGGAAGGCTTTTGGGGTTATATTATATAATCATAAAATCATAAAGTCTTGGGACTGGAACCAGTATCTAATTTAAGTTCATGTACATGTCTTTGGAATTCATTGTAGATCCTGGAAATCAACTTTTTTCTGTACTGTCATTGGAAGTCATACTGAATAAGAACTCTTGGCCCTTAAGATTACACATTTGCATGCTAGCATCTGAGAATTTTAATGATATTTCCCAAGACTTGTTGCCTCAAACAATTCAGCAGTTCAGTCCATGCATGGTAGAAGTAGATAAGCCACACACCACTCTCACACACATGCACACACGCATATTTTTTCCCAAGTGTTAGAAATTCTTTTTAGGACAATGTACTACAAACGCAAATTGTATCCTAAGATATTGGTGAGTTAAGGGACTTAATCTAAAACGTGGATATAAAAAATGTGTCAGACAGCTATATCTTGATTAATCAAAAATAATGGCTTATATTTGAATGATTATATCTGCATTTCCAAGTTATTTTATGGACATGATCCTTTCTGGGATCTAGGTTTTCTTAGCAACCCTATAGATAGGTCCCATTCCTATTATCATTTTACAGATAAGAAAATGTAACTGAAGATCTTCAGATGCCAAATCTTCTTCTCTTCCCATTATTCCATAAGGCAAGACTCAATAGTGTATGTAGTTTGAACACATTGGTGAGTATAATTTCAAAGTGTTTTTTGATAAAGACTTATTTCAAGAGACTTTCTCTGCTCTAAAGTCATTCAGGGAGTATAAGGGTGGATGTGTGCTACCAATTCTTTGCTGTATTTGCTAGGATTCATACATTTTTCCTGACTTATTTGTATAAATAGGTTTAATTAATTGTTCTTTATATGTATTACTAAGTACTTACAGAATGATTTCAATACAGAATTTATGGGTGCCTGGGTGGCTCAGTGGGTTAAGCTGCTGCCTTTGGCTCAGGTCATGATCTCAGGGTCCTGGGATCGAGTCCCGCATCGGGCTCTCTGCTCAGTAGGGAGCCTGCTTCCTCCTCTCTCTCTCTCTCTGCCTGCCTCTCTGTCTACTTGTGATCTCTCTCTATCAAATAAATAAATAAAATCTTCAAAAAAAATACAGCATTTATGCTACAGTAATGTGTATTATGTCACTTAATGCTCTCAAAATCTCCAAGAGGATGGGATTGGTCCCACTCTTAAGAGATGCCACTGAATTCAATCTAACCAAAACTTGGGTTTTAGCAGAGTTTCTGCACTGACCAGGCCATCTTCCCTGAGGCCATCTTTTCTCACTTCTGCACCCAGCTCCATGGCTCCGCACTCAGCATATACTGAGCCTCAGTAAATACTTGTTGAATGGAAGTTGGATGATTATCATTGCCACCTAGTTCCTTTATATTTTGTGCTTTCCATAACATTATTCACCCCAGTCAATTAAGTAGCAACTTGCAAATGAGATCCAGAGTTGAAAATCGAAATTAAAAAATCAAATTCCCAAAGGCAGAGGGATAGGTTCATTTAAGGCTGCCATACACTTGGAGCTCTTTGCAACTCGATCATTCATGCTACTTTCTTTATTTATCTTAAGAAAAAAATCTTTTGGTTTGATACAGAGACTTTCTCAGACTTACAAAGTGAAGTTATTTCCAACATCAAGTATAAAGTCTTGTGTTAAAATACTGGTTTCCCAACACCGGAGTCACACAGTCACTTCCAATTCTATTTGAGCTTTAAAGTAAATACCCAGGAAGTCAAAACTTGAAAGATCTTCTATTCCATTTTGTTATAGTGAAGTAAAGTTGGCATACCACATTATATTAGTTTCAGGGGTGTAGCATATTGATTTGACAATTCTGTTCATTAGTAAACGCTTCCCACCGTATAAGTGTAGACGCCACCTGTCACCCACCATACATATTCCATTTTAGAATATTCAGAAAAAAGTATTCAATAATAGAAGATAATTTAAACACGTATTAAATACAGTAAATTCCAAATGACTTGACAGTATATGTAAATTCCACTTTTTTTTTTTTTTTTGAAGCTGTGACTCAGCTCAGTATTACAATCTTCTGTTGATAGCCGAGGTGCTCAACCTACATCCTAACTCAGGACAGTTATGTGTGCAAGTCTTCAGTCCATCCCTTTCTCTACGACTGGTTAGCTTTGTGATGACAGGCAATTTATTAAACCTCTCTGAAAATCTGTTTCTTCAGCTCTCAAGGGAGAATCATCCTATCTCCTGTCCAGAATTTAGAAGAGATAATGTATATCAAGTAGTCTCTTTCACATACTGAAAGTGTTCTGAATATAATAGTTTATAATTATATTTGGCATCATCTGCTTCCAAATATATCAGGCTGTCTCAAGGAGTCCTCTCCATCTCTTTTGAGCAACTAGACATTGGTATTAGTGCAGGCTCTGGGACTCAAAGCTGCTGGATTCAATGACTGATGTTCAAAGCACTGATGAGTCAAGATCTGGTGAAGAGACAGGATGAGGCTAGCCATGAACGGACAGTTACCTACGCTTCTGCTGCTCCTAAAGATACTTTTAAAAATGCATTATCCTAAGATAACTAGCCAACCATGTGTCCACTCTTTTTTTTTTTGGTCAGCTGCTGTTCTTTATTATTATTATTAAAAGATTTTATTTATTTATTTGACAGAGAGACACAGGGAGAGAGGCAACACAACTGGGGGGAGTGGAAGAGGGAGAAGCAGGCTTCCTGCTGAGCAGGGAGCCCGATCCCAGGACCCTGAGATCATGACCTGAGCTGAAGACAGATGCTTAACGACTGAGCCATCCAGTTGTCCCTGTCAGCCCCTGTTCTTAAAAGATTATATTATCGAGGTAAATAATCCTTTGAGAGATTTGAAAATCCTAGGAAATGTGGAATTTTTTTTTCAGAGTAGAAAGAACAACTATTAAGAGGGAAAGTATGTATCGCTAGAAAATAATTCAGAATTATGCTGATTTAATTTATCTTGAAAAACAATTTGGACCTAAAGATAAAGACAATCACATTTCTACCAAGTTAGGGAAACATCTTTGACAACTGAGAGCCTAAATTAAGTAATGTCTCAGATATTTTTCTAATTCCAATATTCTGTGGAAATAGATTAACTCTGGAATGTGGTCAGCTATGTAGCAACCAATTCCAAGATGATTAGATTTGCTAGACCTGTTTCATGTATCCATTGATAATTAAGGAAAAATAAATGACTTTTAATGTTGCTGTTTTAATCATTTATCCTAAAATACATCATTAGCTGCATAGGTCTCATAATCTGAAATTTGTTAAATAAGCTGATTTATGAAAAATTAATCCTTTTTGGTTTTTATAAATGAAATTATAGTTCTCTGATAAAGTGACATTGTTTTATTTTTTATGTCCAAGAAGTGAAATAAGATGTTTAAAAGAGGTATCAGTTTTCTGTTGGGATTCTCTCATTTTGGGAGGCGAAGAAAAATAGAACAGGTATCAATCTTCTATATGAAGCTTCCTAAAGATAACATTGTGATAATCTAATTTGGGAGAAAGGAACACGGCAGTAGTAGTAAGAGTGTTTTGGTTTCAAAAGTGCAGTTTCTAGTGAAAACATCAGAGAAAACTCTGTATCAGTCAGCACAATCAGGACATCTGAAGGAAATGTTTTGGTCTTCAGATTTGCTAAATGTGTCCTCCTGGCAATGAGTCACGCGCTCCCCCCACCCCCGGCCACAACACACACATCCATCCACCTTGTCTGAAGTGGCTTTAGGAGCAAATAAGCCAATTATGAGGACCCTAATAATATTGTCAGTTGTCTTAGAGCAAATAGATGGTTCCCTTAAACTGGTGGAAACAAAAGGAGAATATTCAGTTTGGGCTTCTTGACACTATCCTTTCCTGGTCTCCTCAGAAACAGGGTTCCGTCTTACCTTCCGCAGCAGTTGTGCTGGGACCTGTGTGGTCTGGCATCTGCCCACCCCTCCAGACTCTAGCCATTTCTACAGACCCAACCTTGCATCTGTCTATACACCTTATCTCCTCTTCTTAGAACATACCTTCTCTTTTTTCTCCACATCTCTGTGCTTCTTCTAATAGACGCCTATGGGAAACTCCCAAGGGAAGTCAAGACTTGGCCTGGATATCACTTTCCAGTTAACAAAGAAAAAAGCTTGATAATTCCTGATGATGGCAAAGGTGTGGGAAACGGGTCTCTTAAGCTGTTGCCGGAATGTAAAAAGATGCCATGACTTTGGAGAGAAGCCTAGCAATATCTACCAAAGTTAAAAGGCCCATGCCCTTCCACTCAACTGAGCCATTTCCTGAGATGAGTTTTCCCACAGAAAAACTTGTGCAAGTGGGGAAAATGTTTGGAAAGTGGTGTTGACACCAGCATTGTTGGAAGTAACAGCAAAGCAAAACAAATGAAACCAAAACACTGGAAATAACCTAAGTACTTATCATTTGAAGACTGATTAAATAGATCTTTAGTGTGTCCATCTATGTGCATACCAAAATACTCTTTACCTCATAACACACGTTACATAATAACAAGGGAAAAATTTGAGATACACTATGTATAATGTTTGTAACATATAATAACATAATAACAGGGAAAATTTGAAATAAAATATGTAAATCAAACAAAGTGTACATCAATACATAGTATGATGTCATTTCTGGAAAAATATATAAAACATATATTTCAGATGCTTGGATAAACACAAGTAATTTCAGACAAATTCAAAAGAAATTGTTAACATGATCGCCTCTCCAGAATGGCCCCGGAGGAAGAGAAACAGGAAAGTTAATTTTGATTTTTAAAATCAAACAGGTCAAGTGACATGCAAAATGTTACTTGAAGAGTAGGTTAGGAATTTTCTTGGTAGAAGAGGGGAGAGGTACCTGTCTCCAGTAGGCCTGACAAGTGTGCCTTACAAAAGAGAGTGAGCATTCTTAGGGTACAGTGGGAGGAGCAGTGGCTGATTCACATGGTGTGGGTACAGAGGGAAGAGGTCAGGCTTAGGAGCTGAACCTCTGTGACAGTCATTGCCAACCCTACCCTCTACAATAGGGACTCTCAAACTTTAATGCATACAGAAATCACCTGGGAGTCTGGTTAAAATGCAGATTCTGCTTTAGCAAAGAGGAGCAAAACCCCAGATTCTGCGTTTCCACGAGCTCCCAGGAGATGCTCATGCAGCAAGCCCACTGCCACATTTTGAGAGTCAGGGTTTCAAAAGTAAGAGTATCAGGTGTTTGTGTCTTCCCAAATATGATGTGGTTTGTATCTTCCCAAACATGAAGCAGAGTCAGAAAGCAATTGTTTTCAGAAAATGCACTGAGACAAGGAGTCCTCATCGAGTATGAGGTTTGCAACCTGAGGCTGGGCCAGAGCAGGCTTATTGTCAAATGCTCAAGATCAGCCGTTCTGCTTTCTGAGGCTCTCCATGTTTAACCAATGTTGACTTCTAGAAACTCAAGCATTGCCAGATTGAAGCAAGCGTCTCCAAGCCACTCCTCGTGTACTTAGTTTATTTGTTGACTTGGTGAGAATGGTTCCAAACATAGCTCCACTCTTTCTCATTCTGTGGCAGATTGAAGAATTCAAAACCAAAAGAAGGAAGAATTGCCATCTGCCACCCTCTCACCTGGTCACATGACGCCCCCACCCCCAACACGTTTGACAGAAATCCAGTCTGTCGATCTACCATACACCTAAAAACTCTCTTGGGCTGGCTGCATGTAGGAATACCTTTCCTCTATCACAGTCCATGTGAGCGTGTGTGATGTAACCTACCTAGCTCTGCGAGGAGTGGGTATGTCCTCTCCCCTTTGTTTGCTTTTGAACTTGGGTCCCAGAGACTTGCCATCCTGATTTTAATAATGTGATATTGCCGAGAGTTTTATATCAAACAAGACAATATGAACTTAGGCTATAATTGGGTACTTGGAGATAGAGTGTTGTTTTCAAAACCACATGTAATCAGCCCCTTACCTGGAGATCTTCCTATGTGTGACTTTAGCCAAGTTACTGAGCTGTTCTGAGTTTCCTCATCTATAAAATCCCGATAGTGATAATGATACCTACTTTCCTCATCTATAAAATCCCAGTAGTGATAATGATACCTACTTTGTTACACTGTTGTAAAGTTTAAAAATCCTGTCACATTTAATTATTATTCCTCTTAAATCATTATTAGACTTGATTTGAAAATGGTCATGTTTGAATAGCAATATGTTTCTGCATACCTACCACATACTAGAGATACATACTATGAGATACACAGGTCCCCCCTGCCTTTCCCACCAGCCCTTCACATCTGATAGAACTTAGAAATCATCTACCTGATGCTTTCAAAGGAAAGGAGGTTTAAATCAGGACAGTGGGAATGAAGGGAGTCTACACAGAGTAGGTTTGGGGGAGCCAAAATGGGATGATGAGGCTGAGACATGCAGCAGTGGGGAGGTCTGAAGGTGTGCATGCTGAGAACAGCCATTGGCGAAAGCTACTCCAGCAGAAGAGGGGCTGCTCCAGCAGGAACTGCAGAGTGCCAAGCCCAGGAAGGGAGCAGAAACACAATGGGTGGGTCAGGGAACAGACCTGCAGCCCCAACAGCTGCTCTCCTTAGTTAGACACAGTCTGAAAGCCCTTGTCTTCTGGGTTCTTTTGGGTTGAGTCCAAGGCAGTCAGGAGTAGGAACCAGAGAATCTTTCCCACCACACCCCACCTTCTAGCCTAAGTGGGGGCATTTGTCTCTGGTAAACCTCCTGCTTGGGTTTTCCAAGACTTCTGCTCTCTGTAGGATCTGGTGCCACTGTTTCCTTCTCTTATCCATTAAGACCCAGGGGTGGCACAGAGTCTCTCCATCACTACTAGTTCCTGAGTGCTTTGTCAACCATCTAAGCTACATAGTAAAATGTTTCTCCATTAAATTATTTTCATGGAATGGCTTCTGAGTGTAACATCTATTTCCTGCCAGGATCTCGACTAAATCAGAGCTACAGAATTTTAAAGCAATAGATGTTTCATGGAAAGGTAACTCTCTTGTGATGCCCTAGAGAGGAGACTCTGGGCTGATGAAGATGTGGATAAAGGGACTGCTGTCCTCTGGGACAGCGACTACCATATGAAGTAGGGCAAATGAGCTCTCAGTTTCACCACTGCTGAAGTTATGAGAAGATTCACATTCTGTATTTGCTTAGTTGCAGAAAAAGTAAGGGGATGGGGGAGCAGTGTAAATATCACATCCCATATATGTTAAAGAGGTAGAGACCCAGAAGGAGCCCTTTCCTGCCTCTTCAACTTGCTATTCCTCACAGAGAGGTGGAACAGGTTACTTTGATGTAATGATAACAACCAGGATGTGAAAGACTTTCAAAGAGACTGTGTAGAACATGAAAAAGAAAGTGTATCAGGCTCTGCACTTCCTTATTTTCCAAGGGTCATGAAAAATCCTGAGACAAAGTGGTTCTTTCATTGCAGCAACCCCTAGCAAGTAGACTAGTCTGTCTCTTATCTGACTATAGATGAGCAGGTATAGGAGACTGTGGGTAGCATGGGGGGTGCCGCTGCCCAGTGCCTGTCCACAGCTGAGCCCCAAGTGATCCAGGTGTGGCTCAGATAACCCATTGCTCAGCAATCCAGGGTGAATAGGGACCATCTTATAACTAGCAACTCAGTTCACAAGCTGCAAATTTTCCAAGGAAATTTAGGCAGACTAGGTTAAACGTGGTGATCGTCCGGCTCCATGTACCTTGACCCCCCCCACCCCCGTCACTTACCAGTCTCTTCTGAAGAGTGTGCAGCTCTGAAGTGGGCCCTGGACTGACCTTAGCCCATTATTTGGAATTCTTGCTTTTCCATGGGAAGATAGAAGGTATGTAATCATACATGATTTGGGTGAGTTTGTGAATGGATTTCTGAAGGCTGAGACAGCTTAGGGATGTGGGAAAGATGTTAATCTCCCAGAAAAATACAGCGGCATCATAATTCTAATGATATATGCAGGCATTATGGATAGCTTTTCTTGGTAAAGACAATGGCTCTGGGTCTTTGAACATGAAAGGAAAAAGATGTTGGTTAAAATCCTTTAGGGAAAAAGGAACTACATGTTTGATTATGTTAAGTTATGGCAAAGTTCAGTTTTATTTTGTAAATAAAGGGTTGTCTTCATAAATATCAGCTATTTTAGTGTAAAGAAAGTTCTCCTCATGAAATAAAAGCTAATTAAACCAATTCAATAGGTAGAGAAGTGATAATGTTTTATTTAAAAACATATTTAGATAGCAAACAGGTATTGCGGTCCCAATAAGCAATCGACCATATTTTTCTTAGCACTAGCTGTAGCTGACTCTTCTTTGGGAAGGGGGGAAATTGCTGTATGAAATAGATCAGGCAAAAACCAAGAATAGTGTGTAAATTGATCTACCAGAAGGGAAGGAGCATATGTAAGCACAGAATAGAACCCAACACAGTAGCTTAGTTATTTTATGTTGTTCATGTCTTTCCTTTATTTATATTGCTATTTCTTTTCTTTCTTTATCCTACCGCGGCAGTAGATCTAAACATAAATATTTATGATTATTGCTTTAAATATTGTGAATATTGTGATGTACTTTGATCTTGTGTAAGGAGTCAAACTTTATGAACCTTTTAAGTATTTAAAGAAAGAGGCATAAAGTTCAGGCATGTGAAATATTAAATATTTTTTTCAATATAAGAAAGTTAACAGCCGTGTAAATATGGCTAGTTAGACTGAAGAAACAGAAAATATATTTTTAGATTACATTTTAGCTTTTCAAAGACATTATAGAACTTCAAGATCATTTGCTTACTGGATATTTCCTGGGCCTCTTTTGGATCTGCATTCCTAGAAGCTGTCAATGTTCCTCTGAGTACGTGGTGCTCTTGCCCTTGAACTTGAACATTTGTGGCTAATATTTAAGATCGGCATGAGGAGCGAGACTGAAGGACGGTCACTTTCTTTACCCTTTGCTAAAACCAATGTTGGTTAGTCCGTCACCTTCGTAAACAGTAACTGCAATCACACACACCATCACATCCATCTCTCTGTCAAAACATGAGTGAAAATCAATTGTGGCGTATCTAGAAATACTCCACTCACTTCCATTTTGCTTCTTCTATGCTGAGGCACCCACTCAATATTAATTTCCTTCAAAGTTAGACAGTGGAAAACATTTGAATGGACTTTTGTGGTATAAAACAAGCTATGTGACCTTGGACAAGTCACATCACTTCTCTTGACATCATTTCTTCTATCCAAAATAAGAACCCTTGTCTAGATGATCTCTGAGAACATTTCAATGCCACAATTCCTCAAGGATTGTCAAAAGCATATCTGTGAAGCAGTGGTTAAAATTTACATCAACTGAGGTTCTGTTTCATGAGATTTTAAAAGTTATTTTATCCTGTCTGTAAATCTTAATGGAATTTCATTCTGGAATTTTGATTCATCGGTACTCAGCAGATGCCCTGTTCACCTTTGGCAAATACCTTCATTCCACTAGAAACACTGGGGTGTGTTTGGGAATAAAATAGGAAATAAGACCTACTACTTGCTCTCAAAGAGATTAGGGGATGGAGGCAGGGCAGAAGTTTGCATGGAGGAGGGTGATGTGACCAGAGAGGAAAGGAAGAAAACCAAGTATTAAAAGTGTCATGGCTTCTGGCTTATTTGGGGGAAAGGCAAAGAGTTTGCTATTATGAAAAATGACATTGCTGTCATCCTCAGTAAATATTGATAATGCACTCTTATATTTAGTTGAAGAGAGAAGACCGAAAAAGAAGCCAGGGCCCCAAATAATAAAGGATTTAAAGCTGAAAACTCATAGAGCACTGAAGTAATTTTTTTAAACACTGCTTGAAGGGTTGCATAATATTGAGAATGAATAATATTCTATGAAGTGACAAAAAGTCATTCTGTAATTTAATATCCTTGTAAACCAATATCGCATTGCTGACCTCATCAGATGCTTTACATTCATCTATTTAAATCCCTTTCAAGAGATCATCTTTGTGTATTACTAGGTCTTGCCCATAAAACCCCATTTATTTGGTTTTGAAATACCACTGTTTGCTTCTCCAACTGCAACAGCTGCCTGTGTAATTAAAAGAAAATTGCGGTGACTCTTCCTACAGGAATAACTGCATCCCTGAAAATGGTCATCTGTGGATTTCTAATGAAGTTCTAGTTTTCATTGCTTTGGGTGGAATGGCAGGAAGGCTTGGGAGACTGGGCATCATCAGAGGAACAACTTCGTGATCCCACAACCTCTCTCCATCTCTTTCTCACTTTAAAACACAGCATTGTGGGGGCACCTGGGTGGCTCAGTGGGTTAAACTGCTGCATTCGGCTCAGGTCATGATCTCAGGGTCCTGGGATAGAGTTCCGCATCGGGCTCTCTGCCCAGCAGGGAGCCTGCTTCCTCCTCTCTCTCTCTCTGCCTACTTGTGATCTCTCTGTCAAATAAATAAATAAGTAATCTTAAAAAAAAAATAAAAAATAAAACACAGCATTGTGGTAAACGCAAAACAAAACAAAAAACCATTCGTTTTCCTTTACTACCAGAAAAAAGAATTGGAAGTAATTTTAGTGACTTTCTGGAAACTTTTTATAAAATTTTTAATATTCTTCTGTGTGCCTACAAGCATAGATTCTAGCTACTTGAGAAACATTTTAGAATAGATTCAGTAAGAAAAATAATTCCAGTTATTTAGGCTCAATATATTGTAGGTGATTTTAAGAATGGCAATCTGTGAGTGAAAAAAATCACAAACTAGTTACAGCTCTGATTCAGTAAATTCCAGTGCGGGGTGGGCTCAAATATTTCGATATCCTGATTTAGTTCATTCTTTCTCGCTCTCTCTTCCTATATCTCTTTCTTTCTCTCTTTCTTTTCTCTCTTCTCCCTCTTTCTTTCATGGGGTATATGGACTTAACAATGGTTTTAAATGTTTATCTTCTAGTACCTGTGAGACAGTCTAAAACCAATAGGCCAATTTTATGCTAGCAAGAAATTGTAACTTTAAACTTTATAAAAAACTGGTTGGCTATGGTCCCTAAGAGATGGATCTAGAAGGCATTTTCTGCATTTATTTATGTAATAACAGGTAAATTCTATACTCTTCTGGCTCACTTTCAGAAGTACAAATTAACCTGAAAAGTGAAGAGTTTATTATTTTCTGCTAGGAAGTGTTTTCTATTTCTAAAATAGTGGCTGCTTAAGGCAATGTATTAATAAATACTTGGGTGAGAGCAAGGAATTCGTAGTAAATTTTTGCAGAATATTATCTATATATTATATGTATACATGTGTATATACATATATACATGTGTGTATGTGTATATGTAATACGCTTATATTTATGTGTGTACATCATTGTGTAATATATATATTATAAAATTGTGTACACATATAAAGATATAGATTCCCCAGTAGTGTGTGTGTATATATATGTGTATATGTGTGTACATGTATGTGTGTGTATGTGCATATATATATGTATGGTGTGCATATGTACACACACACACACACACACACACACACACTCTACTGGGGAATCCATATCTGAAAATGAAGTCCTGAAATAATAAATGATGTTTACTGTGGCATCACAGTGTTACAATGAACTGTTCTCTAGCTGAGTTCCATTTTCCAAGCACATGGGGGTAAAGCCAGGATTTGAAGCCAGGTAATGATACAGTGGTCCTGTGGATGTAGAATCATAAAGTCTGGGTTCAAATTCTGACTCTGGCGTATGCAATGGGTATTGGAATCCCCATTCCCTCAGGCCTGCCACCACCCTCAGGCCTGTGTGGCATCATGATTATATCCTCTGGGACACCATCCCACAGTCACACCCCTGCCCGGTTTCAACTCCAGACACCAGTAACCCAACCCCTTTCCTTCAGGGAGGACCCGACTTCATGTCACTCAGTGAGCCTAGATCCCCAAACAAATTACAGAAGGATCTATTCACATTTTCTCCTTTAAAACTCAAATGTCATTTATAATTCTGAGCAAAGGAATCCATAATTCAGAATACAATGATTTGACCATTACTTTAGGAAGTTTTGTCTCAAAGACCAAGGATGAGCTCTCTCTCCCCGCCGAACTCCAAATTAGTTAAGCATGAATGAACTCTTTGTATAAGGTAGCTGACTTGAAGGTCCAGAACTCCCAGAGATGGGCATCAAGCATAACGTTTTGGTAGAAAATTCTCTTTATTTTCTATGCTGAGCTCTCCCCTTGTACCCTCAAAGTCCTAAGCACAGCAGGAAGTTCTCCTGTCTGTCTTAGAACTGATGGACAGCAAGACGCAGTGCAGCTTTTTCCATCTGAGTGACCTCTCTTCCTCTTTAATACCCAAAATATACTGACAGCCATGAGGTCCCATTACAGCATTCCTTTTTCTTTGGTGCACTGAGCAGTGAACTGCTGCTGTTAGCCCCCAGCAGAGCTGAACCAAAGTCACAATCCAGTTCTCATGACAAAGAGAACAAGGCAAAGACTAAAGGACATCTTATGCTTTCATTCTCTTTCCTTTGTTAGAAACTTTCTCATAGGAAGGGCACGGCCTAAGCCTCTTAGCAGGTGAGCAAAGCTGTGCATTCACAGGTGGAAGTATTGTCACATAGGAAATGGCCAGTGTGTACTTCCCACCCTTTGAGACAAGTTGACAGAGGATCTCCTGGAATGGCTAACATTAAAGGAAGTAAAAGGGGGAAATTATCTTTTCATTTTCTGAAACTGGAAAGCTAACACTCAGTGAGGAAAAGAAAATTTTATCTCAATAAATTAACTTTCTGCATAAAGGTAAATAAAATGCAGAGCTGGTGCCATGGGGAGCTTAGAATCTGGGAGGTGAGTAAGAAATCTACAGAAAGCTCTCAGCACAAGGTCAAAAGAGACAGTGCAATCATGTGAAAATTTAGCACAGATAGAGTTTCATTTTTACTTTATCTTTTGCCAACTCTCGTGAGTATCGGACTTGAAGTGTATATCACACAAATTTAATAAAAATCTCATATTTTGGGGTGCCTGGGTGGTCATTTGGTTAAGTGTGCTGCTCCTGATCTCAGCTCAGATCTTGATCTTAGGGTCCTGAGTTTGAGCCCCGCACTGGGCATGGATCCTGCTCATGCAAACTAACTCACTCACTCACTCACTCACTCACTCACTCATATTTTGCCTTGAAGCCAAGGCTTATATAAGGAATATTTAAAGTTACCAATGGTGTTAAACTGCTTCAGCTCTGACGAATGGAATGTCTTGTGTACTGAATGACAGACTAGTCCTTATGAACCCTCTTTGTACCATGCGATGTTGGCCTTTCTTTTCCAGTCTGCATTGGAGCAGCCATTTAGTCTCATGTTCAATTCCTTCAGTTTAACAAACAACCATATTCCACAAGACAAAACGTGAAACAGATCTTTAATTAACACAAAAAGCCAAGATTCGAACTACTGAGGAAACCAGAAAGACATTAGAGAAGAAAGAATAGGTGACCTAAAATATGGGTAGAATTTTCCATGTATGGATGGGAGCGGGGGCAGGCAGGGAAGATCTGTCAAGAGAAGCGAAGATTGTGGACAAAAATACAGAGGCAAAGGGTGGTGTGCAGTGAAAATAGTGTGCCTTTCCATCTGTTTAAAAGGTTGGAGTGAACTCCACTAACGGAGGGATTTTGATCTGGTTTGTTCACTGATGTAACTTCAGTTTCTGGAAAAGTGCCTGGCATATAATATATAGCATATATATTCTATATCTGTATCCTCTAATATATATATCAGGAGATTGAGGAGGTGAATAAATAAAGTGTCAGATGCCCAGAATATGAGTAGTATTTGATAGCTTTCAAGGACTTGGGCATTTGGATTCCTGCAATGAGGGAACAGGCTAGGATTCCACAGACTAGCAGAAGCCAAGTTCAACTAAGTAAAAATGGAGTTTATTTGTGTTTAACATGGAAGCCTAAGTCCATGAAGTATCTTGATCTTGGGAAGGCCTGGAATGGGAGATAGAAGTCATTGCAAGTTTTCTGGCTCTGTCATTTGTCGCTGCTTCTTCTACTTCTGTGTGATTTCTTGCTCTCAGTGCCTTGGCCCACCTGGTTTGGGGCGTGTGTTTCCAGTGAAGCTTGGCCTTCACAGCCTCCAGAATCACATGGAGCAGTGCTGTTTGAGTAGGTCAGGTGGACAGATACCCTTCCCAGCTCAGGTCCTTGGGAGCCAGCGCACAGGTTCACCACTGCAGACCAGAGAAAGAGAGAGAGATATTGAGAGAATTGTGAGCAGGCGCTCAAAAGCTTGACCTTTATAATAAGCAGTGAGAAGGCATGAAAGCATGTGGCCAATGGTGTCCTTCTTTTTATGCCTATACATTTAAGCTATAAGTACTGTTCCTATGAAATATGTTTGCCTGACATTAAAAAAAAAGAATACCGCCTGTTAGTTCACATACTTCCTACATCTCTTTTACCTCCCACAGCTTAGTAATTACTTACTAATATTGGTCACCAGCCCCTCCAGCTCCTTTCAACATTGCCCTGACTCTACCAGAGGCTGGACAACACCATTTCCCAGACACAGAATAACTTCAATTAAAATGTTCATGCTTCCTTGTTTGGCTTTGGTGAAAATGCAGAATTGCTGAGATGAACAGGAAATGATTACTCGATTTCCTTCTTTTATAGATGAGAAGAGGGGCCCACAAGTAATTTATTTAAAAAGGTTCAGTAAATGTTTTGTGAGCAGAGAAACAAAATATCCTTATGATTCTAGGACAGGGGGGGAAATGGGGACTTTTCAGTATGTTGTAAAGATCAGTAGACTTCAGAACCAAGAACCTTAGTTTTATTGCTTGGTAAGCTATGTTGGCTGAAGCCTTATTGATAAGGTTCAGAGAGCCTCGGAGTTTTCAACTGCACAAGGAATAGTTATAATAATAGTAATAGTAACCATTATACTGTTCTTTGGTAAGGAATAGATAGATGAAGTATTGAAGGTGATATCATTTAATAAATGGTAAAACAAACCCCATGAGAGTTGTCAGCAGTAGCTGTGTTACGGGGAAAGCAACGAGGATGAAGTATTTACTGCAAATTACTAATCTACACATAGTTCGTTGTGAGTTTACGCATGACCAGATGCTAAAGACTGTTTCAGTTTTAAAGTACAGTACACAATGGCGAAAGTTCTATTCTCAGTTCCCAGAGTTACAAATAGTTTCACATGGATGTTCCATTGTCTTGGGAACACCTGATGGATGGGTTTTATATTTCTATCAATAGGCCTTACTTCATTACATTCAAAAAATATATATTTGCTTACCAAAACATGTTATTGTAATTAAACTTTAGGTCAACTCCACAAGATGAGGAAACATTGTGGTTAAGTATAGTAAAACTAGTCATTTTTTAAAAACTTTTTTGACAGAGAAAGATCACAAGTAGGCAGTGAAGCAGGCAGAGAGATAGAGAAGCAGGCTCCCCACTGAGCAAAGAGCCTGATGTGGGGCTAGATCTCAGGACTCTGCTCATGACCTGAGCAGAAGGCAGCGACTTAACCCACTAAGCCACCCAGGCACCCCTAAAACTAGTCATTTAGAGTGGAAGATAATCTTGGTTAACATCTAAATACAAATGAAGATGACAAAATGTAAGTTTTTGTAACAAGCTCAGTAGCTAGTTCAAAGGCACGTGCTCATGGGTGTTGAAATCGAAGTAAAACTTAACATCTTCTCACACTGAGCTGTTCATTATAATGCAGAACTCTCTACTAAACACAATCTCCCAAATGAGAAACATTTCAAGTAGATCCTCAAAGGAAAGTCATAGACTAGCAGTAAAGGGCCACCTAGTTCTCTCCTGGTGGAATAAGAAGACAGCGCTTTTTCACAAATTATATAATTTGTAAAGATAGCAACGACTCACAGTGAGAATAAAGTGACAAAGAAAAATGCAAAAGCAACACAAGATATTTGCTATGCTTGAAGATAGCTATATTTACTTTTAAACTCTCTCATCTTGAAGTCATCAGGGGTATGATTTGATAGAGCAACTGGGAATGAAGGAGAAACAAGAGGAACCAAGAGTGAGAGCGCCAGAGGGAAGAAGGAAAGAAAGAGACAGAAAAGAGGTTGAGAACACATAAATCTGACTGGTGAGGACATATTTAGTATTTGACCACTAGATGGCGATGTAATGTAAGGTGCTTCCTCCACTTTTTTTTTTTTTTTTTTTTTTTAACAAGCTATTTGCTGATTTGTATTAGGTACCATAGAGTGAGGCGAGGATGAAGCCGAGAGGATACTGCAGAGATCTGTGGTGCATGTGTGTATGTGTGCGTGTGTGTGTTCGTGTGTGTGTGTGTCCCGCCTCAGTGAGACTGCAGCCCTGGTAAATACTCGGTTACCCTTTGCAAAGGGAATCTGAACAATTTGAAGGCACGTTGTTATCATCCGGTCTTTGGGAGATGCTGCTCCTCGTTGCAGATGGGTAATTTTCCTTTTTATCAGGTAAGTCATCTGGTTGTTTCGTTGTGATCTTAGTCATATTCATTTCAGTTATTCCTGTGGAAAAAGAGTCCTCGGATATACAGTTGGGACTGAGCAGGAAGTCCATTTTCGTATGTGAATTCGGACCCACGGTCCCCCTCCTCCCTCTCTTCTCCTCCCCTTCTCCTCCCCTTCCCCTCCCCCTCCTCTCCCCACCTTCCACGAACTGAAATCAGGTTTGTTTTGCAGTCAGCATCTTGGTACAAGATGGGATTCTTTGGCCTGAAATAGCTTGGAACCTGGCCAGTTCTTCTTGCCTTTGCTTGTCTTCACCCTATTCAAGGTCTCCTTTTGAAGCCCCCTCTGTCCCCCGTGTTTTAGAGCTGGACTAGCTAGCTGTGAATAGAGGTCATATTGTTCCTAAGGATGGAGCAAAAATTAGATCTCAGTGTTAACCCCCCAGGAAGGAAGGAGGCAGCCTGGCGATGCTGGAGCTCAGCACTGCAGGGGTGTTCAGGCTCCTGGAGCAGAGGCTGGGCTTGGGAGGAGAAATGCCTCCTGCCTTGGACCAGAAGGTAACAACGATGCATTCCCCCTAACTCAGATTGAACGGCGCCACAAAAGGAGCTTGAGGGAAGTGGGAGTTCTTCCGTGGAACGCCAGGCAGGACACACCGAGTTACTTTTAATTAGACAGAGGTCACGATGAGCAGTGAGACTGCAGAGGCAATTCGGCTCCCGGGGTGAGCCGGCTGGCTTTTCCAAAGTGCACGAGAAAGGTCTCCGGGTGGAAGGGAGGCTTTTCAAACACAACCTTGTTATCATGGATTCCCTGCTCTCCTACCTGTTTGAGGTATGTGTTTAAAGACACCCCCCCCCACGTTTACTTCTATTTCTTTTTGTTCTCTCCACTTAACTCACAGAGAAGCGTCACTCCTCTTTACCCAGTCGTTCCAAATAGAGTGGTGGTAGGTGCCCTTTCGTGTGTCTCCAGAACCGGTGGAAGCCAACGCAGGGGCATGCTCTGTCCATCTGTGCCTGGGACTAAACATTTTCGGAGATGCAAAAGCAAACTTGCGAATTGCTGACGCTGTTGCTCTCACACCTAGAAAATGTGCCTTCCCTTCCTATGGATTGACGGGTTCACGTGGGGTTCCTGATGTGCTAGTGTAGTAACAGGACAGATTTCTCCGTAAAGCAATTTAAAGCATCCCAAGAGGACGAAGCCGAACAGAAATAGGAAAATTCCATGCTGAGGCTGGTGATTCCGGCTTGGGTTTCTCCGGTGCAGAGCAGTGGGTAGCTTACCTTTTCTATTTGCTGCGAGACCTGGCCCTCGAGGGTGATGCAACCTGGGGCTTGGGCGCATTCGCTGGACGCCTGACACTTCTCTCTCCCCTTGGCTGGGAGTTCTGGAAGAAGAGTGATTGTTGTGAAAGACTCCTTTAAACCTCTCCTTTGTGGCTGTTGCTCTTGTAATTGCTGTGAGACCATTGCCTCCCTCTTCTAGGAGGACTGCTGCCATTTAGGCCTTCCTGCTCAAAGCTCCTTGAAGAGATTTTTAGATGGTGTCTATTTTAGGAACATAATGTGTAGACAGGAATGGATGGCCACAAAGATTTACGGGAAAACAGTTTCGTGGAGAGGGTGAGGTAACATTATGAACCACTAGAACTGAGCCCAGTGGCTGGTTACTTTGCATGAACCCAGCAATGCAATTAGTTTTCATTAAACTCACTGCAACTCCTTCGTATGGCTTTTCTTTTCTTTTCTTTTCTTTTTTAACCTTCTTCCCTCTTCACCTTGTTAGTTTGTTTTTTTCTTTTTTTGGTAGCCAACAAATCTGGAATGCTCCTACCAGTAAAAGTAATTAATACATTGGATTTGCCGCCAATACTAATAGTCTCTGCTTACATGGCCCCTTCTTGCTGGGAAATTTGGTATCTGGAGACTCATTTTTTAGGGCAATTTCCCTTTAAGGCATGGTGGAAAGGGTTTCTCCATCCATGGGAGGGGAAAGGAAGGCACGTTGGAGGCCTAATTAATTATACAGTATCCAAGAAGGCACTGGGGATATCAGCCAGGATTCTCCATTAGCAACTAGAAATACCCGGGACAAAGGGATAGACTAGAGACACGTAAGTGAACTTTATTGCCACCAACGTAGAGAATGAAAACTCCAGAATCTCCTAGGGGAAGTCCAGTAAGAAATATTCGAATTCCTTGTATAGAGGGCACTGTCGGGGAACCCAGAGATTCTGAGAGAGAAAACACAAGAGCACCTTCTCTGTGTTGCAGAAAAGGAAGGGAAAAATCTGGGGCTTGTTTGGAGTTACCCCTAGGACTTCACAAACTGGGCAGCCCTTCTGGGTTTACACTGATGTGAGTTTGACACCTAAAAGCACCCTTCAAAATTTAGGGGGCTCTGGGTAGGGGTTGTGGATATAAGGTATTATAGGCCAAACCCATACTTCCTGCTACTTCGGAAGGGGGCGGGGAGGAGAAAGTGATTACAGGGGAGAGTGAAGAGGGACTGAGAATGAGCTATTGATGCTCTTGTGGTCTTCATCTTTGGGTCAATGGGCTGTGATTTGTGAAGTAATCACTATCCTTTGAAATTCTGATTCGTCAATTAAGCATGTTTCACAACTCTGTTTAGATAATCCTGGTGCAGGGGAGGTGTGGGGAAGGGATTTATTTTCCAAGCAACTGTGGTCAGGAAAAAAAAAAAAAAATTAAACCAAATGTCTCCAAACTGTGCTTTTCCAACTTTTTCTTTTGTCCCTGTTCCTAGGTCCCACTTACAAACTATTTTATTTGCAAATATGCATAGCATTACTCTATGCCAGCCACTATTCTGAGCAGAACTTTACAGATATTTTGCCACTTAATCAATGAGGTAGGTACTATTGTTAATCAATAGTATATGGATAAGGAAACCAAGGCCTAATGAAGTTAACTTTCCTTCAGTTAGACAATTAAGTGGCAGAGCCCAAGCAAACAGACAGGCTGGCTGCAAAGTCTGTGCTTTCAACCACCCCTGATCACTCCAGTGAGGGCAGAGCTAGGATTTAGTCCAGATATCAGGACTCAGGTAGTGCAGTCTATATAGGGTGGCTATAAATCTGATGTGGAAACATTGGAGTTCAGAGCCAATGATCAAGAAAGAATTCTTGGGGCATCTAAAAGGTGGTTTTATTAAAGTACGTAGACAGGACCCTTGGGCAGAAAGAGCTGCACTGGGGTCATGAGGAGTGGCCCCTTATACACTTTCAAGTTGGAAGGGCATTTGGGATAGCTTAAGTCTCTAAGAAATTTGGAAGCTAGGTTTCCAGGACTTTGAGGGGCTAGCTGTGGTTAGGGAAGAGGTCATTTAGTGCTGTCTAGTAAAACCTCAGTCATGAGACTCTTCAAATGTATACCAGTGGGTCTTATGCTGGCAGGATGATTGCCAACCTATATCTTGGGGAAGGGGGTAGAGATGAAGTTTCCAAAGGAACTCTTATATGTTAAAGGAGACTCACAAGATCTTGGAGGTGGGTTAATGTTAAACTAAGACTGCCTTTTGTGCTTAGCAAAGAATGGACATAGGCAGCCGAGTTCCTAGAGGAAGATCACTCTGCCTGTCCCAACAACCTGCCAATGGGCAATAAGTTATAAAGATTCTTTTGCCTTTGTTCCCCATGTCAATTCATCTGAAATTTCATATAGTTTGATTTAGAATGATTTCCTACGTGTACTATATTCATTCATTGGGGAAAAAAAATTATATCCTCCTACAGTATAGGACAGGCCCTCAACTAGGTACAGGAACATGATGAATTAGACAAATCCCTGCCCAAACGGTGCTTTCAGACTAGTGACAGAGTTAGTAGACTTATCAGCGTGTAATGAAATACCAGAGAATATATGTTCTTTGAAATAAAGTTAAGTAGGGAAAGGCAATACTGAGGTCAAAGGGGGCATGCAGAGAGAAAGCAAAAGAGGTAACTGAGTGAAGGGAGAGGAGAGCATTCAGCACGGAGAGAGGAGGGAAAACACAAAGGTTCCCAAGGGCACAGTGTCTCACAGGTGTGAGAGCCGGCACCCACCTTGTTAGCAATCCTGGGAGGAGAAGAAATGGAAGGACTTGGGGGCCACACAGGTGACCAGCCAGATCTGGGGAGCCCTGGCATTTATAAATTTAAGTCGAATATTTAATGGTGCCAAATTATTGGTTAAAAAAAAAATAACAACAACCAAAGAAACCTAAACCACTTATTTTTACGTACCAAAAAGTTTTTTTTAACAGTTCATAAAGTTCTGTGGAAAATGCTGTTTCCTAGAATGCTGTGAAATTGCTCAAAAAGGTTTAAAAGGCACTATTTGATGAAAAAAAATCTGATTGAGATTTTTGGCTAGAAGGCTGCAAATAATCAGTTAAAATAAAAAACAGAACAAACAAAAAACCCAACAATGCCCCAGGCAATCAGTCCATCTTACTTACACTTCAGCACTTTCCCCGATGTGGCTAAATCTGGGACATGTGGGCTGATGGTAAGGACGAAAACCAGTCTGCTATCCCCCAGGTTCCTTAGGACACAGTAGGTGCTCCGAAGGGTTTGAACAAATCTTTTTTCTGCAAATGAATTAACAGGATCTCAAAATAATATGAGAAAATATAAACATCAGCTTTCATTTTTGTCTATATTAAATGTTTTGTTATATTTTTATTCCTTCCGAATTCACATTCTAATGGTTTATCTTTTTATATCTCCTAGCTGTTTGCTCCTACTCCCTCTCAGTTACCAACAAACATTGTAATTTCTCTCTAGCAAGTGTGAAATTCTCTTCTTTAGAATGAACCTTGCTTTTCATCCTGTAAGTGGCAAAAATCCTCTCTTTCTCTTGGGGCCTCTTCCTCCTTTGGTGCCTTGCCCACAACCTTAACTTGAATTGTGATGAAAGCATCTATAGTTCTTGGCTTTAATTTTTTTCTTTTGTCATTTGTGCTTTTGATGCCATATATATGAAACCATCACCTAAGCCAAGGTCGTGACAATTTATTCCTTTTTTTTCTATTCTATTTATAGGTTTAGCTTTTACATTTATGTCTGTGATTCATTTTGAATCAATCTTTGCAAATAACGTGGAGCAGGGATCCAACTTCCTTCTTTTGCATGTTGATATTTGGTTGACCCAGCATGAGTTCCTTACCAAACTTAAACTTGTTCATGCACCTGGTACATAGTAGACTAATGTCCAAGACATGGTTTTTGAAGCAATGAAAGCTTTATTATCAGAAGGGCAAATCAATGAGGAGGCAGATCATTCCCAAAGTTGCCTTGCCCTGTTGAGCCCAGGGACAGCTTTTATATGTTTGGGAAGAAGATGAATACATATGAGGAGGGTGAATCATCTCTTGACACCTTGAGGCAGGGAGGGCTTGAAACAATTTGGAGGTAAGCGTTCTTCCAGACAATGAGGTGCTGGGACCTGGTCTGATCAGGTACATCAGATAATTTCCAGACAAATACCATCCTCCAGTACCTGTTAGGTTTCTGTAGTAAATGGGTAAATAGGAAGTAGGGATAAAAAGGCAAAGTTAATGGCTGATCATATATGAGGTTAAGAGGTGCACAAAACATAATTAGGGAATAAAACAGAACACAGAGCTAAGTAAATAATGCAACTAATACAACTGTAGTTCAGTTTACACTTTCAAAACAGGTCCGGGAACCAAGCGTTTGGCCTCAGATTGTTGGGAAGACTCTTGTTTCCCTACTAAATCATCACATTACTCCTGTTGGCTGGGCTGTATGTTACGTGGATCTACGTTCTTACCAGCAGTTATGACACATATGGTTGCCTTTGTTCTTTAAGAAAAGAGCAGTGAGAGTTTCCTTTTTTAGAATCCATATAACTTTAAGTATAAGAAAATTGGCCCACATATCTATAATTGTTAAACTTTTTAAAGCTAACTTGATGTCAAAATTTTTCTCAAACTGAAAACATACTCAGTTGTGACTCTACTGGAAATTTAACAAGGTAATGAGTAACAAGGTACTGTTTTTGCAGAAAGATTACTAGTAATTTCTAAGAAATATCCCTACTGTATTGCACATTTCTTCCCAAACTTATGCAAACACTATCCATGTTCTTTATAATGTATGTTTCTTGTCTGCTTTTGTTTCATGTTTATGAAACCATTGGGGGAAACGTTGGACTTGAAATAGACGAGTACCATTCAAACAGGGTTGCTTGTTGTATCAGTTTCCTAGGGCTGCCATAACAAAATACCACAGACTGAACAACAGAAATTTGTTTCTCATAGTTCTGGAGGCTGGGAAGGCAAGATCAATGTGTTTCTTAGGTTTGGTTTTTTTCTGAGTCTTATCTTACTGGCTTGCCAATGGCAGCCTTCTCCATGTCCCCAGATGGTGTTTTCTTCGTGTATCACTTTTTGTGTCCAGATTTCCTCTTCTTATAAGGACACCAGTCAAGCTTATCTTAACTTCATCACCTCTTTAGGTTGTAAAGTGTCCGAATACTGTCACATTCTGAGGTTCTAGGGGTTCGGGCTTTGACGTATGAATTTTGAGGGGGAAGCAATTCAGCCCGTAGCAGTTGTCTTTGCTATACGAACGACTGCTCAAACAATGAGCAAAGAATATAGAAACTGGTAAGACTCTCTGTTGTTGATAAAATAATTGTTGTTTTACTAATGGCGAGTTTTCATTATTCATAAGTTTCTCCCACCTGTTAATGAGTTGTCTGTGTATGTGTTAATAGTCCAATAAAGGCAATTAATTAGGTTTCTATTTAAAGGGGCGTGATGAATAATAAAATGGGCAGCACAAGAGTGGTGACATTGATTACACTTGTGTGCCTGCAATGTCATGTTTATATTCACAATCAATGAGAATTGAGCTAATTATTTAGCTCAAGCTCTTACTTTTTCAATGAGAAAAGTGACATAAAAGGATATAAAAATTAGGAATCCATGAAGATTTTATAACTAATTAATTTCAAAGTGCTTCAATAAACAACTGAGACTGAGATTAATGTAAGTATAAAAGTAGTATCTCAGAAAGTACGGTTCATGAAGACGAGTAGTTGACATCTAGACTGGAAATGACAAGAATAAGGAAGGCCATGATGGTTAGTTAGCCCTTACTTCGGACTTTCTGGTGGTGGTTTCTGGTGGACTTTTCTGGTGGTTTCTGGTGGCTTCTGCAAAGTGCTATGATCTCCTAGGATGAATTCATTTGACTACCTTAGGCTTCCCCCCACCTTTTCTTTCTTTCTTTTTCCTTTCTTCCTCCTTCCTCCCTTCCTCCCTTCCTTTCTTTCTTTCATTCATTCTTTCTTTTTTTTGTCACTTGGATTAAAAATTAAAATTCTAGGAAGTGAGCATCTGTTGGTCAAGTTTGTATTATAAATCTGATCCCCTTAGTTAGAGGTGAACTGTGCCCTTTCACTGACAGTCCTACCAAACTGTTTAGGAATAGTAACTCCACCCAAACAAAACTGAAAACAGTCTACATATACAATGTTAGAAAAATGGTTAAATAAACCATGGTCCTTACAAATATTGAGATTTTATGGAGCCCTTAAACATAATGTTTCAGGAATGTTTACCTCTCTGCACAATTGCCCAAGGTATAATGGGAACATAAAAAATGCCATACAGATAAATATATATATCTAGTATGATCTCAGTAATGAAAAACAAGAAGCAATAGTGTTTTTACTTAGGAAAAGAAAAAACAGAAAGAATGTAATAGTTATTTCTAGTTTATGAGATTATGATTTTTATTTTATTCTTTACAAATTAAAAAAAATAGAATATTACATCTTATTTTTCTGGTAACAAAAGTAATATATGGTCATTACATAAAATAAGAAGGAATAGAAGAATAAAGATGATAAAATGATCCCTACTCTATACAAGCAAAATTATCACTGTTAATAATTTATTTTATATGCCAAAGTATTTTTTGTACAAGTTCTCCAAAATAAGCATGTGTTGCTTTAACACCCATAATAAAAGCATACAGGAGAGCCTGGCTGGGCCAGTCAGTGGAGCGTGAGACTCTTGATCTTGGGGTTGTGAGTGTGAGCCCCAGACTGGATACAGTGATTACTTAAATATAATAAAATTTAAAAGAATGTTAACATACATTATTTTTCAAATGCATTTGGGTAAATCTATTTTGTATAAAGATCCTTATTAGATCTGTATCAAAATATTAAAACTCAATATAAAGCTATTCAATAAACAGTTGAACGTTTGAATATTTTATCAGCCCACGAACTCTCTATGATAAAATTAGTATTCTGCCAATTTTTTAACAATAGATGAGCTTTGGGAAGGGGTTTAATATAAAGTTAGCCTTAAATGTCAAAGAAGTGTTTTTTAAAAAACTGTGTAATTTGGTAATCTAACTTCTCTCTTTAGAATTTTAGGAAAGTTATATTTCTGACACACCTATCATTTGCAATGGATTATTTTAGTAAATATTGACCTCAGACTGAGAGCATCAAAAGCAGACAAAAAAAAACGGTAAATATTTTTTTGCAATTTGTACATAATTTTTTAAAAAGATTGTATTGATTTATTTGAGAGAGAGGGAGAGAGAGAGAGAATGAATGACTGGATAGGAGGGGAAGAGGGATAGGGAGAAGCAGACGCCCCACTAAGCAGGGGACCTGAAGTGGACTCTGGGATCATGACCTGAGCTGAAAGCAGACACTTAACTGACTGAGTCATCCAGGTACCCTGTACATAAATTTTTAGACTACTTCCAATAAAACTCATCAAATTGGCATAATCAGTTTGTAAGATTATCAGATAGAATAATAAGAATACATTAACAATGTATACTATTGAGCCAGAAGACAGGACGGAGTAACGGGGGTCATCATTAGTATACATTGCCTTTGGAGATGTGGAATTACTCGTGTGGAGAGGATAGTGAGACGAATCTGTGTGAAGAGGAGTAGATGAGTCATGGCGGCTTGGATGACAATATCTAGATTATTTCTAAGCAAATACTAATAACTTTAAAATCAAGGAAAGTATTGAATACGGGAAAGAAACCAGAGTTCAGGATTTCTGATCATATATTCATAGAGGAGAAGAAAACTAAGAGAATTCTGTCACATGAAATATTGCAGTCTAAGAAATTCAGTGGATTTGAAAATCCTGGAAAGAGTTACTTTGAGACTTGACAAATGCTACCAGGCAGCAGTTTTCCTATTATCCTGGAATGTGATACGCCATTTAAAAAGGCCAGTGGTATTTTGGGCTATGTGTGTCAGTGTGTTGGTACAAAACCAAAGAGGCAACAGACTGGTTTCAGGTCTGCGATGCCATCATTTCAGTGGGCCTTGGCGTTTCAGGTTTCCAGTGATTTGAGGAGTCTGGAAGATCGTACACCAATATTTAAGGCATTTAGAGGTTTATAAATCAACCTGTATGAATGAAGACAGGACTGACTTTTGAAGACATTGCAAAAAAGGAATTTAGAAGATAATTAAGAACTTAAACAGGCATCAGTAAGCAAAGAAAACAGAAAAGACAAGGGTGAGCTCCATGAACCTCCCTATGGAATGACAAAGAATGGAATCCCAGCTTGCCCTCCTCTGGGACCAAACCTTATCTTATTCTCCTTTCCTTTCCCTCTCTCTTTTTCCTTTTAATTTTTAGGCATTTTGCTGAGATCAAGAGTTGGACGTGTAACCGACGAGGCCATTCAGGGGCCCCTGTTTTTGCATTTCATTTCTAACACTCCTTACACTCTGTGGTTATCTAAGAATGTTTCCACAATCATATTCTCAGTATGTTCATGGTCTTCGATGCATACAGAATATAATACACAAAAATAGAAAAATTATTAACATGATTTCAGCAGTTATTTTCAAAATGTGGTCCACAGACGCCTCTGAGTTCCCTTGAAAGCATTTAGGAGTCGCTCAGGTTGCAATGACTTTCATAATCACACAACAGAATTTTTTCTTCTTTCACTATGTTGACACTTGCCCTTATGGTACTAGAATAATGAAAACTCCTAGCCTTAAACTTCTCAAGACAGCAGTACCAAACTGTACTTGTCATCATTGCATTCTTTTTTTTTATAATTTTTTATATAAATAAAATGTATTATTAGCCCCAGGGGTGCAGGTCTGTGAATTGCCAGGTTTACACAATTCACAGCACTCACCATAGCCCATACCCTCCCCAACATCACTGCATTCTTCACTGCCATCTGCTCCCCATAAAAATAGTTAAATAAATAAATTCATTAAACTAAAAGCCAGTTATAATATTCTGTGTGCTGAAGTTGGAAATACACATAAAGAATATGTGCCACCTTCCAAAGTATGATGGTGGTTGACTCAAAAGAAATCACTGTGCAATTGTTTGAGCACAAACAAAGAGGCTGCTTTTCCATGGAAGATCGTCTTTACTTGAAAGGGTGACTGACACACAAATTCTGCTCATTCAGACTTGGGTATTTGGCAGATAATTTTTTGAAAATGAAGTGAGCCTGTCATTTCAAGAAAAATAACGGAGAGTATTTGTTACCAATGACAGCATTGGAACTTTGAAGAGAAAATTAAAATTTTTGGAAACTTCTATCTGAACTCAGCAGCTTCTCAAAACTTAAAGGATTTTCTACATGTGATTAGTAGTGATGTTAGCAGATGGATAATGAAATGTTTCAGCATCTCAAAGACCTGCACAAGTCAGTCAACCGATACATTTACAAATGAACAATGGATAATGATACAAAATCATACGTGGATAATGGATCCATTCAAAGTATAAGATAGACTGATAGATTTTAGTGTAGCAGAGTACAAGTTCATTGATAATGGTTTCAGATTCCAGTTGTATAGTTTCTGTAGATTATCAAAGAAGACTGTTCAGATTTAAGTGAAAAGGCTATTAAAAATTTCAAACTACCCATCTATGTGAGGCCAGATTTTCTTCGTCCAAATGCAAATTATAATAGATTGAATGCACAAGCTTATTTAAGAATCTGGACATTAAGCCAGACATTAAAGAGATTTACAAATTTATAAAATAACACCACTCTCAGATTTTTTTCTTTTAGAACTGTGATTATTTTTCACTTAAAATATTATTTTTAAACATGTGATTGGTTTGTTAATGCTTATTTATAAATTAATATTTTCATAATTTCTCTATTTTAATTTCTAATATCATAAATATCAGTAAACTCAACCCACACAAACAAAAGTTTTGGGGGTTGTTAATAATATTAACAATATAAGGTGGTCCAGAGGCCAAAATTTTATATGACAAGGATGAATTTGATAATTTATCAGATTCAATGATACATTTATATCTGTTACACTGTAGACCTGTACTCACTGAGATTATTATAATGCAGGTTAACTAGTCCCTGGAGGTTATGCTGATAGAGAAAATACTTGTCACATTATACCAGGTTTTCCATTAGCTATACACATCATCCTTTTAGTTCAGTAAGTTCTAGTAAAAGCGAACAAAAAGTTTTGCAAAGTAGATCAGAGATCATAAAAGATAAATGTTCTAATACTTTTTAATTAATTAACTTATTTTATTTTATTTTTTTAGGGAGAGAGATCTTGTGCTAGAAAGAGGGGAGAGGGAGAGAGACAATCTCAAGCAGACTTCCACTGAGCACGAGCTAACATGGGACTGGATCTCAGGGGCCTGAGATCATGATCTGAGCTAAAACCAGGAGTCAGTCGCTTAGCCAACTGAGCCACCCAGGTGCGCCAATGTTCTAACACTGTTTGGACTTTTGTCATCCTTCAGTTAAACCAATGTAAGAATGTTCTGTTGGTCTTCATCTTCCCTACTTGGAGTCAGCCCTCCACACACCCAGCAGTGACCTTTCTAACTAGAGCATCAAATCCCCTTTTTGAAACTCTAAGTGATACTCTCAGGTAAATACCAAATTTCTTAAGGATGACTGGCTTCTGTGTACGGTCTAGGTTCTCCCTTCCCCACAGTGTATCTACCCTGCCATTAGTCTTGCCGAACTAATTGCATTTCTGTGAATAGCTGAAGCTGTTTCTGTCTCCAAGTCTTGGCTGCTGCTTCCTTCTCTGCCTGGAAAGCCACCACTGCTTCTCGATTCTTGGGAGGACTCATTTCCCTGCTGTGCCACGGCGCCCCTGCTGGCGTCTGCTTCTATCACAGCACAGTTGTACTGGAGTGTGCTTATTTCTCAGCCCCTCTTTGCCCGGGAGGGGTCCCCTACCTTCTTCGCAACACTGGCCAATCTAGGGTCCACTATGTCTAAGTATTATCAGCACTGCCTATTTCAGTTTAGAAAAGGTACTCAACAGGGCACCTGGGTGGCTCAGTGGGTTAAGCCGCTGCCTTCGGCTCAGGTCATGATCTCAGGGTCCTAGGATCGGGTCCTGCATCGGGCTCTCTGCTCAGCAGGGGGCCTGCTTCCCTTCCCCTCTCTCTGCCTGCCTCTCTGCCTACTGTGATCTCTCTCTGTCAAATAAATAAATAAAATCTTAAGAAAAAAAAAAAAAGATACTCAACAGATGTTTGTTCAATGAGAATGAAAACCAAAGACAATTTTTGAGTAATGTCTAACACCTGACAGTTCCATACTTTAGTACCACTTCTATAAAAATAACCACTTTTGTCAAACTACATCTTAGAAAAATATAGTAATTTTCATAATTTTATTTCTTATGCAAATTCTAAACTCCTATTATAGAGCCCATATATTTTATGATTAACACTGCTTTTCAAACCCATTCTTAATTTTATTTTTCTTAATACCTTTAGCATTATGAGTTAATTCAATATTTGATTATTTCCTTTTTTGTCATTTTGAGGCACATGCTGTTTTCTTACTGGAGTCCCACTTTTAAAAGATTATCCAAGGATTATTTTTTACAGTTGTAAAATTGATAGTTATTATAGAAAACTTAGAATATTTAGAACACCATAATGAAGAAAATAATATTTACAATCTTATTAGCTTTTACATGATTTTTTCCCAAAATAACAATAGGCTATTGTTTTTAATATTTTTATGTTTTCCTCTAAGTAATTTTTATTCTTCTTTGCATTATAGGATTCCTAGAGTGTTTCAGTTTAGTATCAGGTGTTATATCTTAAATATTTTTTCATACCATCAGTACTAATCCAAAAATTTAATTCTCATGACTTCATATATTCCATCATTGAGCCTTACATTTATTTAATTATTCCTACAGTCTGTTGTTGCATATTTATGATTAGCATATATGCTGATTGTACAATCTGACAGACAAATGAGAGGAAATACTGACCAATAACATTGATTTAGCATTATAATCATACTCATAGTTAATGGACCCTGGACTAGAATGGTCAGGAAGCTGGTCAGAGCAAGGAATGATTTTTCCATCACTCATTTTTTTCATTTACTATCCATTCACTCCACATACACATATTGAGAACCGACTTTGTATAAGACTAGTGTTAAAGACTATGTATAGAGTTGCCAAGATACTTACTCTTAAGTATTTAGATTCTAAATGAAAAACAGAAGCTGGGTATGTAAAAATTGTTTTTAGAAAGATGGAATTCATTACTTCTTTGAAACTCTGAACATATTTTATACCATCTTTAAGCTTCAATACTACAGATCTTAAGGAAATCAATGTTCGTATTTACATGTACTACTCTCTTCATGTAAGTTGAGTACTGTGCCTTGATGGATCACAATAGGATTCAAAATTCCAGCTTAAATTTAGAACAAAGATTTTTCTTTGTCATAATGCCCAACATAATACCAAAGATAATTAATAGACGTTCTGTGAGGAGTAATAATTCTTGACTTTAGGAAAAAAAGAAAATTAGGTAAAGAAATATATTTATGTCCTTTACTATAAAAATGTTTGGTATTTTAGCCTTTGTTCATTATTATAGCTGTTGAATTTTAAACTATTGTGCTTTTTGCACTTCTCACTCTTGGGAGATGGTATTGTTATTTCAATTATTTTATTGACTAATTCAGCAGCTATTGATTGTGTACCATTCACAAGGGAAGAACTTCATATAGTGTAGTGATGAATGCAAAGATGGATGTTACTCTAAAACAGAAAATGAGACATATTCACAAGTAGAGATAAGGGGAGGTAGGAGTCAGCAAGTAATACTAGAGTTGCAGACAAATGCTTATAGGAACTAATAGATGACTTGCTATTTGTTTTGGAGAACTGTCAGTGAATGAAGAAGTTAACAGTCTGTATAACAACAAATTTGCCTCCACGTTGGCCTATTAAAGTAGGTAAGGGGATCAACAAAGAGTAGGCAGTATCTGATTGATAAAAATAAATGAAAATAGGTAGCTAATAAGAAGTAAGTATAGCCTGTGACAAAAATAATTATGAATAATAATCTTCATTGTACAAGACATGCCAGTTACCAATTTACTGACCCTCAGCTTCAGGTATACCCTTTGGTACATAGTCAGCCATAGTAAGCTGGGCTCTTTAACATTTGTCCTTTACAGTAAGTTTTGTCACTGATATTAAACCTTTGTCAGTAGAGGACATTGAAGGGGCATTGTAAGAGAAGGGGCCCTCTATTCCTGGTTCTAAATGTTACATTTTGATTTTACTTGCTTCTAGTGCATGATCCACTAAAGATGTGTGTGTGTTGGGGTGGGGAGGCATCTGGTGATATTCTTCTCAACCACATACCCAGTTGAGGCAGCCCATTGGTGACTTCCCAGCCTTCCCAACACAGATACCACAGGCTCCTGGACTGCCCACAGGGGTGTACCATTCCTCCTGAAGTTGCATTTACTGGCCTAGAGGGTTGCTCCTGTTTGCCCTACAACTGTGACCCACTCTGGCCTGGGCACCCCAGCAAACCACAAAGTCCTAGAGAAACTGGGCTTCAACCACAGAACCTTCCCATGTTTAACCTCCTTTGGGTGCTCTACCTCAGCCCTAGGACACTCTTTGGTTTTTCTTAAATCTTTATAGTGATTTTTCTCTCATAATTTAATAACTTCATATTCAACTTTCTGTGTTTAGTATGTGGTTCCTGCCTCCTCACTGGATCCCATTCTGTTGTTACAAGTTCTTTTGCTCAGTTAAAATTACTTTTTAAATTCCATAGTTTGTAGTGGTAAAAGCTTAAATTTCATGTCACTATTCTTGAAAAAAAAAAGTTGGACAGGTGTTAACACATCATCTTTTCATTTGGCTTCATGGAAGATGGGCTTTTTCACTAGGGAATGCTAAATATGGTCTAGCATTCCCATTCAGAAATAAAAATTGGGCATTCATTGGCCAAATAAAGTCTCATTAATCCTATTTCCAATTATAATGCTTAATTTCATATTGAGTTATCAATGTAACAGATGTCGTAGGTTTCTTTCGACAAAAGTAAACCAAATAGAGTGAATTTAAACAATTTTCATATGGTCATAAGTATGAATTATTTTAATGTAAAGAGTTTCAATAAAGTTTAAGTAGGTATTCAAAAGTTTGAATAGGTATGAAGTCTGTAGTCCACAAAATCATTTGTTAATTGTAATTTTGATTTCACTTCCGTTGCCAGAGTTTTCAGTTACATTTAGGTCTGGTGTTAGTCATGTTAACAATGAAATTCAGCCCCTCATTTAAATTCTTTGATAAAGGGTGGAGACCCTGGATAAAGTGGGTTTAAAAATTTTATGATTGATTTTTTGACTCACAAATGGCAATTTTACCTCAAAGATTTTTAAAACAACCAAAAACAGTAACAGCAGGGCTACAAGTTTATTGACTCTGGGATCTTTTAAAAGTGAAAATATTTACCAAGAATACCCACTGGATTGGAGCATGGTACACCAGGCAAATGTGTACAAAATGTTAAATGAAGAAAAGTTCACATTCTTTCCTCTATAGCAAAATTCCTAAAAAATAAGATATAAGATCTGAGACATTCCCCCTGGGACTTAGCTGAGGTTCTTTGAAACATATCAGAAATAAACTGAGAAATTATCTCATTTCCTTTTAGAAGTGCTCTCCCACAGATGAAGTATTTTCTGTTATTTTTATTCCCCAAGGAAGTACTTTCTCGGGACCAGATATTAATTGTTTCCTTTCTCACCAGCAGCTTTGTGCTTTCTTATAAACAGCAGGCTGGCTGGACAAGTGGCCAATTCACTTCCACGATGAGGAAACTTCCATTAAGGGTTGTTGACTGAGATGTATCAGTTGAAGATCCCGTGCAAAACAATGCACCTTAGTTTCGCTCTAATAAGGATTATTCTAAGGAAAGAAATAGAAAATTTTATAAAGATATGGGAGCCAAATGAAACTTTAGGGGTGATCTTATCCAGCCCTTCCTTTCATGAAACTCTCATGTCTGATCAAGTTCTATGCCACCTTTTAGAGATGAGGAAAAATTAAGAGTGAAATGTTATCTCTGCTCACTCAAGTAAGTATTTGCACTTTGAACAGTTTCTTCTCTATCAACCTCCCAATTCCTTGTTTTCTCCACACCCATTTTCTCACACATCTTGATCCTCTGCTTTGTTCCCTTTCTCCAGGATGTAAGATTTTTTCCTTCTTATCAAAATGCTCCTTCTCCCTCTATCTAGCTACAGTAACATCTCGTCCTTCTGTTGAGTCAAATTTCTTGAAAGAAAACTTTTTCAGTGTCTCCATTTCTCATTGCCCATTTAATTTTTAAACTACTGCAATTGTGTTTTGCATCTCTAGCACTCCAAAGCTTCCATACATTCATAAGATGATGAAGGACAACCCTATCAGTCATCCAACAGACTCTGTGGTTCCTCCCGTTGTAGAGTATGCTGTAACATTAGACGATGGCGATCATTGTCTCTTTCTTACTCTCTTTGCCCCAGTTTCCTCTTCTAAAAAATAGGGATTATTTCTGCAAACATTAATAGTTGAGTCTTAAGAATGAAAGCATTCCTTTTTGATTAATGTCTAGTTTCATCCTTTTCATAAGAAAATTATAACAAATGTGTGTCTCTGCTTTCTTCTCAATTCTTTTCTCTACTATCCATAAATACCACCGATAAAATTAACTCACTAAATTGAGTTTGATATCAAATCATTCACTCATTCCTTTCACGCAGCAGATATTTATAAGCAGAATACCAGGCACCCTGCCATGAACAGAGAGATATTTCCAGCAAATCTGATCCAGTGGAAGAACATGGAGCTGCAGTCAGATGAATCAGTATTCGTATCCCAGCTCTCACCGAATACTCTATGACTTTGATTAGGGTTTATTTCTTCTGACTTTTGTTTTCTCATCTGTAAAATAGTGACAAAAATACATATTTTCCATACAAATTGTATAGTAAAATCTAAAGATCATGTTCATCAAGTACATAGCACAGTGCTGGGCACCGTGTTGATATGTTTAAACTATTAGCATTCCACTATACTTTTTTTCTAAGTAATCAAAAAACCATATTAGTTTTACAGGTTCTATATATGCTCAGCCCTTTTCCTTTGTCTTTGTGGAGAATTTCCTTTCATTTTATAATACTCATATCAGCTATCACCTATTTAGGAAGCTTCTCTTAGCAATGTTTCTATTCCTCCCCCATCCTGAAAGAATTGATCATGGTCTTTTCTGTGCTCCCTCTGTGTCTCCAAGATAACTTCCTGTTCCACATACACAGTGTAACAAATGTGTCTCTCCTAATAAGTCTATTAGGAGACTTAGTCTGTGTGTTCCTCCTGGACAGAAGCCATGTCTTTCATATGTATATCCCAAATTTGAAATCAAGCTTAGAGCCAGTTAGGCAACCCAAAAATGATTTATTCTTAAGCAGATTAAACCATGCTTTAAGATACAAAAGGCTTTCATTGTATATAAAATAGACAACATCAAATTTACTGAAGTTTTATTTGGTAAATGATATTTTCTCTGTACCTATTATATCTGAATGACAATGAGATATAATAGTTATTACCTGATCTAAATAATTCAGCATATATCTCAAACAAAATCATTTCTTTAATTCAGTGTCTTCTGAATGTTGGCATATATGTTTTGTGTTACAAATAAGTGCTTTACATACTTTTAGAAATAACTATAATATCAAAATGTTCAAATTCTGGTTTAAATTAACAAAGATATGCCTGAGATATGCCTTCAGTTTTAAAGTGAGGTTATTTCTTTTTTAAATGCATTGATTCAGATAAATACAATAAGATTATTTTGTCATTTGTTGTACTTTTTAAAATTTAAATATTTCTTATTTATGTCATTGTTTTAAATCTCAGACATAATAGTTTCATAGTTTGAAAAACTATGCCAAATTAAGGATTGGCCAGTCAGATTGGTGTTTTGGCATGTGGTCATTCTCATTTTGATTATTAATATGATTCTTTTCTGTTATTATTTTATGGAATGTGCCATCATAAAGCTTTTAAAATGTTAGTATCCTAAAATGTAGAAATAGATAAGATGTTTGACTGGCAAATAGTTTTAATATTCAACCATATAAATATACTTACTGGCTTTTATAATTACAAGTGAAGAAAATAAAATAAGATTTATCTTCCATGTAACTTTAATGAGTAAAAGCCATACAATCACACATTCATTTTGCTAACTAAAGGGTAGAATGTTCTACTTAAAAAAATGTATGTTTCATCATTAATCCCCAGCTTTTATATCAGAATTATGAAGGACTACCACAAGCAAGAAGTTGAACTTTCAATGTCTTAATGGTAGCAATGAACATTGACTGTTAAAAAGGAATTTATATTTTACTTCATAGTACCACATATATAATATATGAGTGTATGAACATGTGTAAAGTATGTATTCAATATAAATCCAAAGCTGGGGTTGACATTACAAATTCTTAGAATCTTTAAAATGACTCTAAACCTGATTTACAGTTATTGGTTTATAGCATATTGCTGTTTGGGTAATTTCAAGTTATTCAAGATGATTAACGCTGATTCCATAACATCCTGGAGAAATATAATAAGTATACCCTATTGAAACCAATCCTGAAACTATTACTGCTTGATAACTTTTCACTGATCTTGATGTTGAAGTTGAAAATAAAAATTTAAGTGACGTGGAGTAAATGGTATTAATAGCTCTAAGGGATTTAGGAACTAGAATAACCTTGAAGCTTTTAGTAACTGGTTCATAAAGGCAAGAAAAACTCGGGTTAAGTTTAACCACAATGTAATATATTTTGAGTCAAGAAAAATAACTATACAAACAACAAGATGGTGGAAAAACTAATTCATCCAACCTGGTGGGATCAACCAGGCCCTTATGTTTAAAGAAATTAATTATATTTCTTATTTCTGTTTAAGATCAGGAAAAATAGGAGGATCATAGGATATTTTTATATGTCAAGATCAACTTTAAAAAGATGAATTTTATTGTTTCAATCCTTTTTAAGGAAACATTAAATTGATTTATACAAAGACATAGGCTTAATAGAGATATTCTATTACAAAAAAAAAAAAACTCCACACAAAAATTTGTACTAAGGGGCGCCTGGGTGGCTCTGTGGGTTAAAGCCTCTGCCTTCTGCTCAGGTCATGATCCCGGGGTCCTGGGATTGAGACCCGCATTGGGCTCTCTGCTCAGCGGAAAGCCTGCTTTCCCCTGTCTCTCCCTCTCTGCCTGCATCTCTGCCTACTTGTGATCTCTGTCGAATAAATAAATATAATATTTAAAAAAAAAGAAACTTGTACTAAGGTAAATGTATGCAAAAGTCAGACATTATTATCTTTATGCAATTCTTATTACCGTTCTTCCACTACAGTGTCTAAGCAGATCAGTGAACTTGGGCAGAAATTGGAAAGGAGCAAATGAACAACACAAGTAGTCATATGGTACCCATGCTACTGGAGTGAAATTTGTTCAGTTTAGCAGAGAGAAAACTGAAGGGAGACACGATAGTTGCCTGCAAGCATGTGCAGGTTTGTCATAAGGGGAGTACATGACTGCATTTTTCTCTCTGTAGAAAGACCAATCACTGGAAATAGGCATAAATTATAGCAAGGGAGAATTGTGTTTGTTTTATATTCTATTTCTGAAAATTATTTTATCTGACTTACAAAATCAAATAGAATATAAATCAGAATATGGGGCACCTGGGTGGCTCAGTGGGTTAAGCCTCTGCCTTCAGCTCAGGTCATGATCCCACCAGGGTCCTGGGATCCAGCCCGGCATCGGGCTCTCTGCTCAGCAGGAAGCCTGCTTCCCTTCCTCTCTCTCTGCCTGCCTCTCTGCCTACTTGTGATTTCTCTGTCAAATAAATAAATAAATAAAATCTTAAAAAAAGATAGAATATAAATCAGAATAATAAAGACCAAAGAGCTAAAATGAAGTGGGAAAGTAGATGTTGTTGAAAACTGAAAAGTAATAGAGATTTTTCTTGATCTTGAGTTTACCTTGTGCTTCTTTTTTTTTGTTTGTTTGTTTTTCCAATTTATTTATTTTCAGAAAAACAGTATTCATTATTTTTTCACCACACCCAGTGCTCCATGCAAGCTGTGCCCTCTATAATACCCACCACCTGGTACCCCAACCTCCCACCCCCCCGCCACTGCAAACCCCTCAGATTGTTTTTCAGAGTCCATAGTCTCTCATGGTTCATCTCCCCTTCCAATTTACCCAAAAGCACATACCCTCCCCAATGTCCATAACCCTACCCCCCTTCTCCCAACCCCCCTCCCCCCAGCAACCCACAGTTTGTTTCGTGAGATTAAGAATCACTTATGGTTTGTCTTACCTTGTGCTTCTAACAGCTAAAGAAAGGGGTAGTGTGAGGGACATAGTGGATTACAGGGTTAGTCCTCGTTGTCTGCACAAGAGAGTTAATAATTAAAGGGGAACAGCGTGCAAATCTCTTATAGTCTTATGTCCTCTAGCATGCAACAGAATAGCTATGTGATTTAATAGTTTTTTCAGTGATTGATTGATTGGGTGATTGATGTTTAGTGATCATTTTTTGTTGAATTCCATTCTACTATATATGCTTAGTGACTGTGTGCCTATGCCAACTGAATAGAAATTTCTGGTATTTTTATCTTATCCAACTTATTTTCTGCATTTGGCCCTACTTTGAAACGTCTAAAACACTAGGTATTTTTATGCTAAGATCTTTTGAATTTTGAAGTGCCACATTCTGAATGTTATTCCTTATTTCTGCCAAAAGATTATATAATGATGTATAAAACTGTGACTTTATGTGGAAAATAAATTTGGCTCAATTTAATATTCTGGGCACAAACTTAGTGTCAGCTGCACTAAAACTTGTTCTTTCTGGTAGATGTTCTACAAGATCTGAGTTGATCATTTAAAAGGACACTTTCAAACACTCACCTCATTAAGTGGTTCAGGAAATCCATTTGCAAGTAACCCCTTGTGACAGATCTATCCCTATACAACTCTCCAAATCAGTCATTCTTCAAGTGTCTTTTTTTTTTCCTTTAATTTTTAAGGTGTAATAATAATGGCTGCCTTTTTTTTTCTGGTCATAATTTTTATCCATCTTTTACAACATAGAGCTCTGACATCCCATTTAGGTGCTTGTCCAAACTCTTGAGATTATGCTAAAGACCTTTTGAGGAAGATTCTGGCCGGGAAGGATTCTTTTAGTCCATTTTTATGAATAAAATGGGATGGCTCCGTGGCTCAGAGACACAATCAGTGGAGACAATAAATGTTTCTAATAAAAAATCAGCTGCTTGAATTTCTGGTTTTAAAACAAGGATACTGAACTGAGAAACAGATCCAGAGTTCTCAAACTTCTGCGTACTCTGACGGAGGCTGGTCACTCCATTATCTGTGACACTACACTTTACCACACTTCCATGTCCTCTGTAAAGCAGGCAGTTAAAATAGAATGTTAAGAACCTTTTCTATGCAAACTGTGTATACATATCAGGAGACATTTTGTTTTCAAGGATTAAAACCACATTTAAGCTAATGTAAGTCAAGTGGATTATTTATTGAAAACCCTGTAGACCAAAGCATAGCTAACTAAGCCAATGAAGAGCCTGAACTGGAATCGGGAAATCAGGAACCAAATCAAAACAGCCTAGTTTTTGGCTGCACGCGGCACTTCTTGTGTCTGTTGATCTCTTTTTTGCCTTATTGGCTGGTATTCCCGGCTCGCTCATGGCCAGACATCGGTTCCCAGCCTCAACTCTAGATCACTCAGTTCCGGTTCCCGTAACATTCTGACTCACTCAGTCAGTCTTTGTCCAATTTAAACATTCTCCAGAAAGAGAATCCTGTTGGCTCAGTTCAGCCTATGCAGTGGCTTCCCTGGGATCGGTGTCCTCATTTAACCTCCCATGCTATGGCCATGGGAAAGGGTTACGATAGTCAGGTGTTACAAAAAGGTTTGTCTAGGTTTATCTTTCAGCACAGGTTACACTTGGGACACAGTTTCCGAAAAGGCATGAGGGCTGGTAAGCAACTAGAGTGTGTTATAAGAATTACTCACATTTTAGAGATGATGGAATTGAAGCTAAAGGAGGTCAAGAAACTATTTTAATGTAACAATTCTACTAAGGATTAGAAACAAAATTTGAACCAAAATATATTCTTATTGCAAATCCAGTGATCTCAGCATGAAACTTTCTTGGTTGAGAAGGTAAATCTCCAGGTCAGAAGTGATACCTTCCAACATTTAAATGAACTGTACCATGGATTCATCTCTAATTCACAAATCAATACTTGCATTAATTAACTCAGTTGCTTAGATGCTAAAAGCTTGCTTTTGATGTTTGTCAATGATGCCTTACCTAGTCTGTTTTTCTATACCAGTGTTTCTCAACACTTGCCCATTGATCAAGTACAAGCTCTACATCCTCATCACCCAGACAACTGGGTTAAATATAGAGTCTGGGCCCAACTTCAGACCCTTGAAACAAATTCTAGGGTGGAGTCTTGGACCTTGTATGTTTTCTACAAGCACCTCAGATGACTTTTGTAAATGCAATGGTTTGTGTCCTCGAAGTTCAGTATCTATTAGAACAAATAGCAATGTGCCATATTATTTTAATTCTCCACATATTCTTGCTTAAAATGTTATATTACATTAAGTTTTATTTGCATAAGACTCTGAAAATTTTCATTGTGGCTCTCTGTTGGGGTTCTCTTAGTTTAATGATAACATACATGTTAGCATGAGATGGAGAAGAGGGGCATCACACTTCTTATGATCTGTGCGCTGAGCTGATGGCCTGGAGTAAGCCACTGATTGATTACAAGTTAATTCATGTATTCATTCATTCAAAGGCACACTTACTGAATACAGTGTGGCACATATTTTGGTTCTCTAATGTCTCCGAATGAATATGGTTATATTTTTAGGGGAGTAGGAGAAGAATGTAGGACCCAAGAGATTCAGTTGATTTGGTTCTTGTTGATTATTTGTGTGATTTGCCTTTTTCCTCAATGCTGAAGTTGTCTTTTCAGCCAGTAGTGAGAGGGGTCCTGACTTGCCTGTGCAGCCGGCAAAATTTATCAGCTTATGAAAATGCCTAAAGTGCTGAATCATGCCTGCCAATGGTACAGGCCAGTCTGTCCCTTCCCTACAGCTCAGCGAATGTCCTCTACCAGGGCTACGTAATCCCTGTTTTCATAACTCTGTTTCTACCCTCAAAATGAGCCTCAGACTAAACAAAGCATTCAATAAACTTACCAGTATTTTCTCTGTTCAAATCAGTAGCATCTAAGTCCCTCTTGTAAGGACACTCTGCTTTGGTTACTAGATGGAAAAACAAAACAAAACAAAACAAAACAAACAAACATTTAAAAGTGCTATGTCTCTAGTTTCTAAACATTGTTCAACAATTTCCTGAGGTAAATACCTTTCCTTGTAGCCAGTGTTTAAAGGAATTAAGTTAGATTCATTATGTGATTTTTCTAAAGAAAAAAGGAGAAGAAAGAAAAAATCACTTTCATCTCAGCTGACTGCAAACAGGGCTGCTCCAGAAAGAAATGATTTGATTTCCAGCTTCTCCACAGCGTCTCTATCCTGCATTAGTACACTGCTGCAAAGCTGTGCATTGTATAACTTTCCCCATCAGGCAGTCAGCTGCTTAGCTCTCTTTCCCATAAAAGTCATTGTTCAAGAAAGGGCAAAAAATAAAAATACAATCCAGGTTAGTTCATACGTCCTGACATGTTTCATGTTGATTATGGTACAATAAAATGCTTGTAACTGAAAGAAAATGTAATTGTAGCTTGAATTATCTTGGTAAATTGGGTTATTTTAAAACAGAAATCTCAGGAAAATGAGATTTTAGCATAGATTATTTAGTTAGGAGTAACAAATAGCAATATGAATAAATCTAATCTAATACATAAAATATTAGATTTGTGATGACCGCTACTATTCTTTTCTGGGTAGAGTGTTACATGAAGCAGACAATATCATCCAGAGGCCAACTCAATATAATATAAAACATTAGATTTTGGAATTTAGAATACATTGAGGAGATTTTTGACTTAAAATATGAATTTTATTTAACAATTATTCATTAACCAAAGGTTTTAGAGGGCCTGTTAAGTATGTTATTCTTCTGGGTATTACCAGAGATGAAAGGGGGTTTGTAGCTAAGGTATATATATAACCTATCAGTTACATTTTACAAAATATCTGTCTTGTGCCCAGTGAGTGGTAAAGGCAACATAAGCCAGGACTGTGGTGACTGGGGAAGGTGTTAGGGCCTGACGGTTCAAGGAGAGCTAAATGTTGCCAGATTCTTACTCATCTCTTCCCTTTTGCTTGGAATGCACTGTATAACCTCTCAGACTGTAAGCAGGGTATAATTGCTTTATCTCTTAGAGGTTTGTGACTCACACAAATGTTTAAGAGCATTTTTCTCCTTGCTATTATGGTTATTCATGTTCAGCAGTTGCTTCCTTAGTGATCTGAATTGCCTTCTTTTTCTTTCATTCTTGAGTTTATACGCATACGACCTGCTGAGTCAAGAGGAGAGCGATAAAATCAACAAAGGGGACAAGTCACTGATGCGGAAGGGTGCCTTACCCAAATCTTTGAGGATAGTTCATACTGTTTATAAGAGAAGAAACCTGACTGGTGCAGGAGGAAGGACGTGTTATCTCGGCCATGAGTTTGCTTTCCAGAGCCTTCTATTAAGGGAGTTGGGGGAAACTGGAAGGGGAGGTGAACCATGAGAGACTATGGACTCTGAAAAACAGTCTGAGGGGTTTGAAACGGCAGGGGGTGGGAGGTTGGGGGAGCCAGGTGGTAGGTGTTAGAGAGGGCACGGATTGTATGGAGCACTGGGTGTGGTACAAAAACAATGAATACTGTTATGCTGGAAATAAATAAAAAATAAATTAAAAAAATAAAAATAAAAACCAATATTATTCATTTAACCACCATGATTTACACACCTAGTGAGGCCATAATGAAATTAATAAACTTGATCTGTCTTTCTGTTTTATTGTTATTGCCATCTCTCCACCATTGATGAAAATCTTCTTGTCGCTGTTTTAACATTTAACCATTTTCCACTTGTAAAAAATAGAGCCCAGTATTGATTCCCCTCAGCAGTTAAGGACTGTCTTCAAGAACAGTTCTAGGAGTGAGTTCTTTCTGGGGCTACCTTATTTTCTGCTCCCATTCTATCCTTTCTCCCTGGCATGTGATGATTTTATCAGAAAATCCCCACTAAAATTAGTTCAGCTGTAAGTATCCCTTCACTGAAGTTAACAGTTCCCACCCAAGCCCACACGATACCTCTTCCCACCAAAAAAGAATCCATGGGCCTCTGTCTTGACTCAGTTTGCTACAGAGAAATGAGTTAGAGGTTGAGAAATACACAGTCTCTTTAAATTCATGTTGATACATGAACATTTCATCCTTAGCAAAGATCTTTGCCTTTTAAAAAGGGAATGCATGTTAACTGAACAGAAAGTGTTAACTAGTTGACTTTTAGGCAATGTGAAAAGAAATTTTAGCAGGGAAGCCTTTTTTCAGATTTAGGGTTTAATAAACAAAAATACAGGAAGTGTGAATTTCAGATAAATAATAAATTATTTTTTGAATAGGTATGCCTGAAATATTGTATGGGATATGCTCATGCTAAAAAAAAAAAAAAAAAGTGAATCTGATGTTTATCTGAGGTTCAAATTTAACTGGGTGTCAAGTCTTTTTTCTGGCAACAGTATTGAAATTTCTTAAATTATCTTGATGGTTACAGGTATCTTCCGTGGCTTCAGTGGGTCTTGGCTCTCCCTACCTCCAGTCAGGTTAGGAGCTGGCCTTTGAACACAATTACATTTCCTCCATCCAGCACTCTACCCTGAAAAGAACAGCAGCTGTTGCTACAAATCCAGCACTTTCCTAGGCCAACTCTGTAACATTTTAACGATAGTAATGCCCTGCCTTCCCAGGAGCTTTGGGAATTTACCAGAGGCAGGACTGGAGTAACAGTCGAGAAATATTTGGGAATTTAAGCAGAAGGAAAAGCAATTTGAATGTAAGCGTTAGTGGAATGTAATAATCGTATTTAAATTATTTATAAGGTTTTATTTAACAAAGTATATATTTAAATGACTTCAGCTGCCACCTGCTATTGAAGATAACAAAAAGGAAATTTTTCTCAGTACTTACTGAATGTTAGAAAACATTCTGAGATGGAGAAACAGATATGGATCCAAAAGCATGCCTGTTTTCTCCTTTTTTTTTTTTTTTTAAAGAACTTGTGTGTTAACTATCTCTTTCCAGTTTTTCATCACTGACATCTGACAAAAGGCAGTGGCAACCTCAAAAATGGTTAAGTGGAAAGAATGTGGGACTTGCACTGAACTTTATGTTTTCTTGTCTTACGTGTTTATTAACATTCAGTTTGATGTACCAGACATATTTTTAAATGATACGAGCATGAAAATGTCCATGTAGATTAGAGGAAAATCACTCTGGCCTGATAATTTTGTGTGAGACACTGAATACAGATGACACAACGGTTGCCCAATTATTAAAACATGGTTTACTGATCAGAATTCAGCCCAGCATTGCAGCTCGCTGCACACACATGCACATACTCACACATGGACTTGACACACATGGGGTTAGGAAAAATGGCCAGTTTTTCATGCTTCAGTGTTCTGTGTCCATTTCCTTCCTCTCTGGGACTAAAAAGAAATGAATCCACTAAGGTCAGAAATACCAAATTTCCCAAGTAGCCTAAAGTCTATTTCATACGGCAACCTATAAAAGGAATTCGCTTACATTCCAATATTTCCAATATTGTTCTTTTCCCTTTGGCAAATTATATCCTTCCCAGCCCTGCCCAGGACCTTATGCATGGTATGCATTCAGTAAATATTTCAGGGATGAACAGAATTGATTGCACATACCACGTGTCACAAACCAGACAGGAATAGACCTGGCTAGAGCTCTCCTGTGACAGATGTGCTGGACATTTGGTAGCGTCCCCCTCTAGGTGATCATCATCCGCTGATGGGCACTCAATCTATATAAAACTATAACCATACCTAAAGGGTCACTTTAACCCAGACCAGTATTCCTCAAAAGGAATATAGTGAGAATGACTGAAGCCACAGTACAGACTAAAAGCTGCTAACCTAAGTATTGTATATAATAAGTTAAGCAAATTTTATTGGATAGATGTTACATGACATATACAGAAAATTCAATATAGTGAGTTTCTGAATCAGGACATTATCCTTCATCTTGCAAGATCTATTTTCTGTAAGTTCTTTTGGCTTACCCTGTACCCATATGGTTCTCCTTTGAACAAGAGTTCATAGCAATAATTGCAGTAATTTTATTACTTTGCCTATCATTGTTCCACGTTCAGATTATATATATATATATATATATATATATATATATATAATCTTTATCAACTCTGATAATTCTGTCTCAATTTCTTATAATTCAAGAGAATTACTTTTGTCTTGAGGCCACTTGGAAAACTGAAAGTGCCCAACACCCAGTCCTCATAACTCAGGGTGGTTAATTTGTGTGTGACACTCCCCTGTCTCCATGTCTCCCACCATGTCTTTCTCTCATTCTTCACCAGGTAGCTCTGTCCTCGGTCTACCCAGCTGCCTCTGGTTCTGGCCATATTTCTCCACACATCAGCTGTGCCCTGGGCAGTTTCACTGTGTGATCAGGGGGCTTCATATGAATTCCCTTGAATGGGAGAATAACTTCAAGTTGAGTTTATGCTAAAGAAGAACCCCTGAGCAGAATTCCACACTCCAGGACTTTTTCCATCCGACACCATTTAAACACATGGCTACAGTATCTCACTTCACACTCTTGAGTTTTCAGGCAGCACACGTAACAGTGAAGGGGGAAACCCATATAAAAATAAAAAATAAGAAAAAAAAACCTATGAGTTTTTAAGGACACTAATGCCTAGACATTCAGTAAAGATACTACCAAAGTCTGATCATGCCTACCATGAGACCTGAAAGGGTTTATGTATTGATTGAAAATATTGCATTATTTCCTGGAAATAGTTATTAAAGTAGATACTGGCAAAAAGGGAGCGTGACAAATTTTCCCTCCATATCTTGTGTTAAAATGTTAGTGCTAGTGCTGACTTCTTTTTCCCTCAACCGGAACTGTACCAAGTAAGCCTGATTTTTTCTCTCCCATTATTGTCCGATAGCAAAGGACAAACGCTGACTCTAGCACTTTCCCTGCTGCTCCTTACAGCTGTATAACTCCCACCTTTACCAGCACCACGGGCGCAAATGATTGGTATTGCCTGAAAGAAAGCAGCAAGAATAATGGCTTTCATTCTTTCTATATCTTTGTGAGGTTTATATTAAATTACTTTTAAACAGTGGTTTTGGAAAAATATTGAATGGACTCCTGACATTTCTACAGACAGAAGCGAAGGGCGGGGAGTGTGAGGAAGATGAGCTACAGAAGTGAGATGAGTGGCTGGGGAAAAGGGCAGACATGGAGGATCAGAGGGAGCTGGAAGAGAAGAAGACGAGCAAGGAGAAAGGACAGGCAAGCAGATGAACAGGCCTGACCACTGTGCTTCTGCTCTCTCTGTAACCTACTCTGTTGAAAACCTGTGCTGTGTAACCTGGACTTAGGCTGTGCCTTCCTCAGTGCCCGCCACACAGGCGTGGGAGGCTCTCCGTGCTTCTGTCACACACTCAGTATCTCCAAGTGTCCAACCACAGACACAGCCCAAAGAGACTTCTACTCTTTCTCTCTACCCTCCCAAACCTCTGTGGCCAGACCACACACCCACCAAAATTAGAACAATTACTTTCAAACATAGAAGACTTCTTTATGAAGAGACTTTAATTGAATCAATTTGTTTATAATTAAGGTTCTTGCTGTAATCTTGATTCAAACGAAGTAAAGTTATGCCAGCGAATATCCTTCAGTTATCCTGAGTAGGATGATCAAGAAGAGATCCAGAATTGCACAGGGTTTATAACGTGGGCTAGCCACCATCCTACTTTCTATGGCTGTCTCTCAAGGGGGAAAAAACCCATCCTAATGATATTATGTTCTTCATGACTAAACTACTGGCAGGTCTGAATCTCTTTCAAAAGTTGTATTTGAGAGATATGTTTCTGTAGCATTTGTTAAATCGGCTTAGCAATCTGGTCACTGATTAGTGGCTTTTGCTGACAGATTAGTTAGCTTTGCTGTGTTAAATCAACCCGGAAGTTTCAGTGATGCACAAACTTGTTAGTCGTTACTGACTGGCTCTGACAGCTCCGTCCACCAGTCTTCCTGTTCCAGGACCCACACAGAGGGAGCAGCCTCTATTTGAGACATGCCATTCTCAGGAATGAGGGAAAAGAAAAAGGCTGGGTGGAAACAACACAGCCTAGTGAGCTTCTGTGTGGCTGAAGATTTTTTGTTTTCTCTGCTCACATTGGCCAAGCAAGCCACCTAGTCAAAGGGACAATGGGTCAAGGAAGTACATTCCAAGAACATCACCTGCCCAGAGGGGCTGCAAGTCAGAAGGCAGTTGGTGGAGATGTAGCCTCCCATCAAGGGAAGCAGTGATTCTCATCTATCTCAATTCAATTCCATGGGGCACTCGTTACCCTTTCAGTTCCATTACACCTGCTGCCGTGTGCAATGCTCAGTGTAAAGGGAGTTTGGGGCAAGACTAAGATTCTCCCTGTCAAGGATCTCCTCTGCCAGCTGTCTCCTCTGAGATGTTATCCCTGCCTAAGTCTCTGCCACCCCCTTCTCCATCTAGAGACTAACGGTTCACAGCAGCATCTCTCTCCCCCATCTCCCTGCTCTGCGTCTTCAAACCTCATGTCTGCAATGCATGTGTCGGAGTTGACCCAGAGGAAGGAAAGCATGGACTTCATGCAGCTTCTGTTTACTGCTCTACTACAATTCATGACGTGATAAAGACCTTACCATTCAATCTGCTTGAAATGATAAAAATATCTATACAAGCAGAGCACACACAAATTTATATTTCAATAAATGGTGCAACCACATAACAAGTTTTCTAAAGGCTAAGGCTCTCAGTGCAAGTCTAGGACGCAAATGTGCCAGCACTTCCTACTGTCGATGCATCTTTTTCTTTCTTTTTTTTTTTTTTTTTAATATTTTATTTATTTATTTATTTATATTTTTTGACAGAGAGAGACACAGTGAGAGAGGGAACAGAAGCAGGGGGAGTGGGAGAGGGAGAAGCAGGCTTCCCGCTGAGCAGGGAGCCTGATGCAGGGCTTGATCCCAGGCAGGCAACTTAATGACTGAGCCACCCAGGCGGCCCTCGATGCATCTTTTTACTCAGAAATACACTAAGTACAAGATATGTGCTGTACTGAGTAGTAGTTGAGTGGTTTCTGGGATTCAGGGAACAAACTGATGGTATAGTTAAAGGCATTGTATGGAAATAACAGTTGGCCATAGGAATGGACCCAGTGAACTGTTTTCCCTAATAAAATTTACTGTAGGGCAAAGGAAAATAGAACTGAAGGCAGGATGATACCTGAGTTAAGTTTAAGTAGGAAAGTTCTCTGTGGAGCAAGAATACAACTGTTTGGGCTTCAACAGTATATGTATGGTCAAGTGCATTATGGGAACAGATTTTGAATGATTCAGTGTATTTTTTTTTTTCAATTCACTAAATACTGCCTTAAACATATTGCCAAACCAAGATATATTCAAAGTTAACTCTAATTGATGGGATTGGGACATTAGGTCCTATTTTGTTTTTCTAAACATGTAATTCAATCATTATACATTGAGGCAAGAATGCCTAGAAATCACACAATTTTATTAATTAAAAAGTAATGCATTGTATATTTCTTGATTCTAAACCTCCCTAGAATATAGTGTTTTATTTTGGTTCAACATATAGCATTTTTTATTCCACTCTTTGTGTTAAGTTTGCATTAGTATCTGAAGTAAATATAGACCATCTGTTCAACAGAGTAATAAATGATGTCGATTTGAACAGAGTAGTTTATTGATATTGGATCGACTAAGGCTCTAGTGGATTGAGTGAATTTTGGAGCTTGTGGTTTATTATTCAAATTCCCTGAAAAACACTCTTAAGATACACAATGTAGATGTCAATATATGTTAGATACATGATCTTATTTTAAATGGAATTGACATATAGCATTAAAATTTAGAGATGGATTACAAAAATTTTTTTAAAAATGTAAGTGTTTTAGACACATGGATGAAATACGTTATTTAATCTCAATTATCATACTTAAAATGGATATTATTAAAAACCAAATGAAATAGAGACTTTTTAACACACACACCAATCCAAATTATTTCTAGAAAAGAAATTTGTAAAACAATATTTCCTAGGCTTGTGAAATTCTATGTAAAAAGCACTTTCTTTCTTGGGTGTAAAAAAAAGAGTTATGTGAGATCACAACTGTAAGAATAACATTTTACCTAGTTATTTTTATTATTATTGGCAGCAACATTCTTTTGTAAAATGGGTGGCAGATACACCACAAAACCAACTGAAACACTTCATGAATTGCCATGCCCAGATGGTTTATATGCCCAGAATAGTAATGGGACTGTACAGGAGATGACAGTCATTTTGGCAGGAGTCTGTTTGGTTTCTCCTCAGCATGAAAATCAAACCACTTTAAAGGCAGAATTGCAGATATAGGAATTTTCTTTCCCCACCTCAAATTATTTAGTGTAAGGGTATCAATTGTATTAAGTGTTTAATTATAACTTTGGTGTTAAGAAATCTTTGGGGAAATTGAAGTGGGGCAGATGAGTTCTAGAAAGTGATCTGCTCAGTAGATAACTAGAAATAACCAGGTTTAGCGAAACATAAAAAAGTTAGTGGAGGGGGGGGCACCTGGGTGGCTCAGTGGGTTAAGCCGCTGCCTTCAGCTCAGGTCGTGATCCCAGTGTCCTAGGATCGAGCCCCACATCGGGCTCTCTGCTTGGTGGGGATCCTGCTTCCCCACCCCCCCTGCCTGTCTCTCTGCCTACTTGTGATCTCTCTCTCTCTGAGAGATAAATAAATTAGAAAAATAAATAAATAAATTAGAAAAAAAAAAGAGTGGAGGATGGGCTAGATGGGGGATGGGGATTGAGGAGGGCACTTGTGATGAGCACTGGGTTTTGTATGTAAGCAATGAATCACTGAGTTCTACTGCTGAAACTAATATTGCACACGTGTTAACTAACTAAAATTTAAACTTTAAAAAAAATGAAAAGCAAAGGTTACTCACGTAAAGTATAAATTGTGGAAATATAGTTCATCAGGTTTTAAGTCTGCATGATATAGTTTCTAAATTTAAATATTACAATTAGCTTTTTCTTTTGATGTCAGATTTTCTACGATAGTGTCCATTTCCGCAAAACACTTTATTTACTAAATTTGTTTCAGGTGTCTTTAAGGAATATAATTTGAGTGTTTTACATGTCACTAAAGAATATAATTCGAGTGAATATTAGTTTAATGTGGCTACTTATGTTGTATTTACATACACTTTACTAGGTTTAAGGTGATGTAAGTGCTTGAAAATTATTTTGTAACTGCTTGATATGGACAGGCAGTGGTTTGGGAATCAGGAAATAAAAATTCTGATCCCAGTTCTGCCATTATTAAGCTGTGTGACCCTGGACATATCACATACTTATTTTGGATTTTGGAAGCACAAAAATTCTAAAAGAAGAAATGTCCATTTTGCTTTGATTCAGTTTGTTTCCTGTTAAGTGAGAGGGATAAATTAGACAATCCTTAACTCTTCTTTAAATGTTTGCCATTTCTTGATTTTATGATGACTTTTCTTTGTCTGAGTCTCTTAAAATACCTTACTTAACATTTCAGAAGTTCAGAGGTTGAGGCAAAGTAAGTCATCTCGACCTGAAAGCCTGTCTTGTAGACTCCAGTGACCCCTTCCTCATCAGCATCAAAATACCATTACAGTAAGAATTACATATATTCTCCTGTCTGTAAAGAAAAACTTTAAAGCTACAATCTGAGAAAACATAAAGCTGTATGTTTGGTTCACTCATCAGTTGGTCAATTGATTTTTTTTTCCCTGTAAATTTTTTCCAGGGCCAGATAAAGGATGAAATAGTAGTAATAATTTAATAACTCATAATGGTAGAAGCTTGAAGGAGAAGATGAGGATTGTCTCACCAGGTTGGTGGCGGGAGGGGCAGGCAGTGGAGATGGAGGATTACTTTTCGGGTTTAGAAACTACATGGAATTTAAGGACACAGTGGAAGCAAAAATATCTCATCAGAAGTTAACAGTTATGCTATTCTTTGCCTAAACCCACGATGACATTAGAATGCAAAGTTGTGGGTATTAGTAGTCTCTTAGGGGGAACGTTAAATAGCATCTGTCTTTCTCACCCACATACTGAACCAAGAGAAAAGTTAAACAGAGGACTAAGATAGATACATAACAAAATATCACCTTCATAGCTCATAGAAGTTTGTTTGGAGGATGTAGCTTTGTGTGAAAGCCCCAAAAAGCCTGCAAACTAAATTCCAGAGTTAACCAGACTGGCACACCCAGGCCCAAGCTTTCACAGATCAAAGTGCTTCCCCAAGAGAAGTTACATAGTCACTAACTTATAAAAGGCCAAACTTCTTCACATACAAAGCATTTATAAGATTGCCTTCATGTTTAAGGCTTTCTGCGTGAAATCCTGCAATGAAAAGGAAATACTTCATCCTGAGCTATTGTAGACATTTCCATTTGGGTGGGAAAATTCAGGTGCCCAAAGGGGTCTGAGCTATGAGGACTCATGAGTTAAGATTACTTTTAATGAAGCTCTTTTGGGCGCCTGGGTGGCTCAGTGGGTTAAGCCTCTGCCTTTGGCTCAGGTCATGATCTCAGGGTCCTGGGATCGAGCCCCACATCGGGCTCTCTGCTAAGCAGGGAGCCTGCTTCCCCCTCTCTCTCTGCCTGCCTCTCTGGCTACTTGTGATCTCTCGGTCAAATAAATAAAATCTTTAAAAAAAAGTGTAATAAATAAATAAATATATAGACTATATTTTAGATTCACGTAAAAATTGAGCAAGAAGTACAAAGTTCCCATATATGCCCAGTCCCCGTATAAGCACTGTCCATGTCAATATTGTACAGCAGAGTGGTACTTTTGTTACAATTGATGAATCTACAGTGACACATTGTTATCTCCCCAAGTACATAGTTTAGATTACGATTCACTCTTGTTATCTATGGGTTTGGACAAATGTATGTGACTTGTATCTACCATTATAATATCATACAGAAAAGTTTCACTGTCCTAAAAATCCTCTGTACTTCACATATTCATTGTTCTTTCCCCACTAACACCTGGCAACCACTGCTCTTTACTTTGTCCATAATTTTGCCTTTTTCAGAATTTCATATAATTGGAATCATACAGTATGTAGTTTTTTTCTGATTGACCCTTCCACCTAGTATTATGCATTTAAGTTGTCTTATTTCTAATCTTAGTGGGAAAGGTTCTAGTTTCTTCTATTGTGTTTTTAAATACATATTATTCCTGTAAAGAAATACAGGATAAATACATATAATTCCTGTAAAGAAAATCTATTGAGTTTCTTATGCTTTTGAAACCAGACACTTAATTCTCTTACTATTTGTAGGAGTTTTTCAGGTGTTTACACAATATGCAAATAAGTATAACTTTACTTCCTCTGTCCTAAATGCAATTATTTCTCACTTCTAATTGGATTGGCTTGTACTTTTGGCAAACTGTTAAATAATAGTGTTGGGGTTTTCCCTTGATTTTACTGAAAGTACATCTACTTTGTGAAGTACTGAAAGTACTTTGTGAAGTTTGTTGCTGACTTATGTATATTCATACAATGAATATATATATATTTTTAACATACCATGAAAGTAACATCGTGTATTGGTGAAAAAAAGTTAGTATATGCAGTAATTAATGTTGGTTGGGATAACTAAGGGGAAAAAAAAGAATCTATCTTATATTTCATCTAGAAAACAAATTCCAAACAGAAAAAGATTTAACTTTATAAAATTAAAGCACAAAATTGCTAAAAATGCAAGAAGAGGACTTGATCTATTATATATCCCTCCACTCCCCCAGAACATGAATGCTTCCCTTGGCATGACTCAAAATCTAGAAGCCAAAGGAGAATTACAGTTAGATCATCATGTTAACATCCACATGTCTTAACCCGTAGCACAGAAACACCTCTAACTCAGAAAGTACATACCTTTTGAAAAGGTCCAAAATTAAATTGTTGATGCCATATCTAAAAAATTGATATAGATTTAAAAAGAAAGAAATGAAAATAGGGACTGTTATGTAAATAGGAAGTGACAGAAAAGAAAATTTAAAAACAGCTCTTAACCATATGGAAAAAAGTTCAGCTTTCCTCATAGTAAGACAAATGCCAATTAAAACTATAATATGATCCCATTTTTGTCCCAATCAGATTGGAAATATTGAAAATACAATTTAAAACACATTACATGGTGAAGATGTAAACGAACAGGCACAAGATTATATTGCTGTTAGGAGAACCGATACTTCAGAGCGAGTGATTTTGCAATACCGACATTAAAGACTCACCTTTTACACAGCCAAGTGCATTTTTAGAAACTAATACCATACATAGGTCCACAGATATGTAAAAATATGTGTATGAAATATATTAGTTGCAGCTTTATTTAGAATAGCAAAGGATTGGAACAACCTGAATACTCATAACTGGGCATTTGATTCAATCTATTATAGTACATAGAAACAATGGAAAACCATGTGGCTGATAAAAAGAGAGTTGAATCTGTAAAAATTAATAAGGAATGAACTCCAATCTATATTATTAAGTGAAAAATGAAAGGTTCAGAAAAATTTGTATACTAAGATACTATCTGTATGCATTTTAATAGAAAATGTGTGAATATGCCTACAGTCACATGACCAGTGCTTACCTATTACATACCTGGAAAAATAAATGGAGACAGATAACAGTGGTTACCTCTGGGAGTCGAATTCAGCATTGGAGGACAGGTGGTAGGAAGAGTTTACGCTGTATTTTCTTTTAAATGATTTGAGTTTATGTCATTTACACATATTTTCTGTCAAAAAAACAAATGAGTTAAAAAGGAAAACATCTGGGACGCCTGGGTGGCGCAGTTGGTTAAACGACTGCCTCCGGCTCAGGGCGTGATCCTGGAGTCCCGGGATCGAGTCCCACATCAGGCTCCCAGCTCCATGGGGAGTCTGCTTCTCCCTCTGACCTTCTCCTCGCTCATGCTCTCTCTCACTGTCTCTCTCTCTCAAATAAATAAAATAAAATCTTAAAAAAAAAAAAGGTGCTAATGTGTCTTTAGCACTAAAAAAAAAAAAAAAAAAAAAAAAGGAAAACATCTGTGTCATAATAATTCCCTTATGAGAAAATGTACCATACTTGTTATCCCTAAACTTTTATTTCCAAATAAATAGCTGCCAGTGTTTTCCTGATATCTTATGGGAGAGGTAGGGTTTTTTTAAATTTTTAATTTTTAATTAACATATGATGTATTATTTGCCCCAGGGGTACAGTTCTGTGAATCATCAGGCTTACACATTTCACAGCACTCACCATAGCACATCCCTTCCCCAATGTCCATAACCCAGCCACCCTATCCCTATCCCCCACCCCCATCAACCCTCAGTTTGTTTCGTGAGATTAAGAGTCTGCTATGGTTTGTCTCCCTCCCAATCCCATCTTCTTTCATTTTTTCCTTCCCTACCTCCCAAACCCCTGCCTTGCCTCCCAAATTCCTCATATCAGAGAGATATGATAATTGTCTTTCTCTGATTGACTTATTTCGCTCATCCTAATATCCTCTAGTTCCATCCACGTTGCTGCAAATGCCAAGAATTTCGATTCTTTTGATGGCTGCATAGTATTCCATTGGGTATATATACCACATTTTCTTTATCCATTTATCTGTTGATGGACATCTAGGCTCTTTCCATCATTTGGCTATTGTGGACATTGCTGCTATAAACATTCAGGGGCATGTGCCCCTTCAGATCACTACATTTGTACCTTTAGGGTAAATACCGAGTAGTGAAATTGCTGGGTCATAGGATGGCTCTATTTTCAACTTTTTGAGGAACCTCCATACTGTTTTCCAAAGTGGCTGCACCAGCTTGCATTCCCACCAACAGTGTAGGAGGGTTCCCCTTTCTCTGCATCCTTGCCAACATCTGTTGTTTCCTGACTTTTTAATTTTAGCCATTCTGACTGGTGTGAGGTGGTATCTCACTGTGGTTTTGATTTGTATTTCCCTGATGCTGAATGATACTGAGTACTTTTGCATGAGTCTGTTGGCCGTGTGGATGTCTTTTTTGTAGAAATGTCTGTTCATGTCTTCTGCCTATTTCTTGATTGGATTATTTGTTCTTTGGGTATTGAGTTTGATACGTTCTTTTTAGATTTTGGATACTAGTCTTATATCTGATATGTCATTTGCAGATATCTGGAAGAGGTAGAGTTTTAGGGTAAAAATATTCCATTTCCAGCATGCCTGTGGCTCAGTGTGTTAAGCCTTTGCCTTCACTTCAGGTCACGATCTCAGGGTCCTGGGATCGAGGCCCACCTGCGGCTCTCTGTTCAGCAGGGAGCCTGCTTCCTCCTCTCTCTCTGCCTGCCTCTGTGCCTACTTGTGATCTCTCTCTCTCTCTGTCAAATAAATTAAAGTCATAAAAAATATTCCTTTTCCATTCATTTAGATTTACTGATTTAATTTTTCTGTTCTTCCAGGCCCTGAGCCGATTACAGGTAGACTGTAAGAAGCTCTGAAAGTTTGGTTAGCTCACTTAGTAGATGGAGGGTGCAAATTCAGTCTTGAATGTTCTGCTTGTTTCTGGTCATTTGCTGGAAAACATGGTCATAAACCTCACAGCAGTGGGAACATCCTCCAGTGAAATTTGAGGGCCCTCTAGAACTCCTCACAAAATAGTCATGGCTGTAGTGTTATTATCGCAGTTTCTATCCGCCAAAGTTGCAAATTAACGGCATCATAGCTTGTTGACCTTAATGAGTTAACAGAGTTTCCAGATAAAACTCATGGCCAAGCAGGAGCTTAGGCTCTGGGAAGTTTTGGCTCCGTAGTATCTCTGAAATTTGAGTGCATATTAAATATACCTTGAAAGAATACATTTGGGATTTGACTCCTGGCATCAGATCAGATCTGATTTTGCTGTATGGAGTTGAGTGTTTCCTCAGGTCCTCATGATATGTTGAGCACAATGGGACTAGAATATCAGCACGAATAGCCTTATTGCTTAAGTGAAGCAAAAGACTTCCGTCCTTGTTGACCTTAACGCACCCTGGCTTCTTCCCCATCACTTTTTCCTGAAACAGGAGAATTCTGCTGTCTTCTCTCACCTAAGGCCCAATCCAGGAATGTCTTCCCAGCTTAGTCTATTTCTCATTCCTAGTCATGTAAAGGGCATTTGTCCGACACGGAACTGTCTCTTTCCATGTGCATTCAAGAAAGCCAACCCTGGCATGGCTAATGACGCGGGCAGGTCACAGTTCCTGTCTTTAGATCAAGACTCAGGTCTCAGGCTCCATCAGTAGTGACTCTCTGGTGGGTTATTAAGGCTGGCTGTGGCAAACAGTTTGATCGGTTTGGCCAGGAGCCACCTGTCAGGGCTGAAGGGTTGGATTTTATATCCTCTCAGAGACAGTGCCTTTCCACTTCTTCCTGTTGATAAGCTCTCCATTGCCTCTGTGGGGATATATCCTCATCTGGGTGGCTCACAGGGTGAACAGCCCATTAGCGACACGATGGTATTTAGCCTAATGTACTTTAATTAAGGCTATAGTTGAATCACTTTCTTAAGTTATGGCACAGTTCCTGTATCAGCAAAGCACAAGTATTAATAAACATGGGACACTTAACAAAACCCAAGTCAGGAAACAGATCTGTTAAGCCAAAGCCAATGAAGCAGAAAGTAGAATGGTGGTCGTGCGGGCTGGGGGGATGGAGGATTGATATGTGATGGGTATAAAGTTTCAGTTATGCAAGATAACTAAGTACTAGAGAGCTGCATACAGCCTTGTGCCTGTGGTTAACAATACTATGTTGCACGCTTAAAAATTGATTAGAAGGATAGATCTGGTGTTAAATGGTCTTACTACAAAACAATTTATATTTAGCAATTCCATTTCAATTTAATTAGAAACAAAAATCCAATCCTCTGGTTCATATTTCATGACCAGAGTTTATAGATATTAAAATATTCTTTTAATTTCCTTAGACTATCTGCAACCTTTTTTTTTTTTTTTTAGGACTTTCATATGCAGAGTAAATGGTAATTAAAATGTGCAGGATGACAAGATGGAGCAAACAGTGCTTGTACCACCAGGACCTGACAGCTTCAACTTCTTCACCAGAGAATCTCTTGCTGCTATTGAAAGACGCATTGCAGAAGAAAAGGCTAAGAATCCCAAACCAGACAAGAAAGATGATGATGAAAATGGCCCAAAGCCAAATAGTGACTTGGAAGCTGGAAAGAACCTTCCTTTTATTTATGGAGACATCCCTCCAGAGATGGTGTCAGAGCCGCTGGAGGACCTGGACCCGTACTATATCAATAAAAAAGTGAGTGTTTTAAAAATCAGGCTTATTTTACAGCTAATTGCCTACTACATACCTTGGACTATGATTGCACCAATATGTGCCAATTAGCAGAAAGTCCTTCTGTTTAAGAAATAAAACACATTTGTGTGTGTTCTATGCATATGCATCCACGAGAAATAAATTGATTATATCATAACAGATGGAGCTGTCCCAAATGCACCACAACACATACCTAAAAATAAATGTATGATGTAGGCAGGCAGCTAATTGAACAAATTAAAAAGTTCTCCCCAGAGACTGTATTTACTATATAATTTTACGTGTTTTCCACACTTAAAAATCCAGAAGTTATCAAAAGTAATAAATATTTCAAAAATACTAGTATTGGTTTCTCATGGAACAAAATTTGGTGCCACAGAGGTTTCAATTTCTATATCACATTATGTATAATAAGTCAATTTCCTACAGAAACTTTTTCATAAGTAGGCAAGAACATTCCTATACAAACTACAGTTTTAAAAATTATTCAGAGCAAATAATCATGTACTTTTCCATTTGGATCCATGTGTCTTTTGGGAGTATCCTGTTTAGCAGTAGGAGCCATTAAAACTCAGTGTATCAATCAACTGAACTATGAAACAAACAACTGAATGGCTGTATCAAAAAGTGTTAAATCAAAATTTAAATAATGAAAGCTATTCAGCCATTTTTCTCAATATTTTTAATACATAAATATTGCTTGAAATATTTTTATTTCAAAAAATTATTCAATTATTTGGTGAAAGTATATTGATACTGGCAAGAATTAAAAGAAATATAGTATTCTAATGAACGTATGATATTTAAATCCCTGCATTTTCTGTATTCATGCTCGCAATGAATACCTTGTATTAAGCACCCAGTCTTTCATCATGACCACGATTTCACCAAATCAAGAAGGAAAGCATAGAAAAAGATAAAATCGAAAAAAAATTATTGTGTTGATTTTAGATTAAATTTATGACTAGTTAATTTGCAACATTTTATTATCTTTTTCACCTTTGTGAACTCTTGGTGAAAGGGGGAGGCAAAAAGATTGTAACATAGCAAACAAAATTTTTTAGTTGGACATGAGCCCTAAAATACCCCTAGAACTTTTAGGGACTCTCTTGGTTGCTGGCATAGTTCTGTATGAAGTTATTCCTTATTAAATGTGTAAGTTTGGCAATTTTAATATGTGGATTAGAGACAGTTTTACAAATTGCTTCTTACTGAGTACCGTAGTTTCAGAAGTAAAAATCTCACTATGTTCAGATTTTTATTTTTTTTTTTTATGTTCAGATTTTTAAAAAAGATTTTTCAGGATATAACCAATTTCAGGACTTACTTTCCCTTTGTAAAAACTGGTTTGCCTGTTATACAGTAAAGAAAGAGATAAAGAATCATTTTCTATAGATTTCATTTGTTTTATTTAACCTCGCTTTTAACATAATATTATTAAATCTTAGCAGATAAGAGTTTATCCATTTCATAACTACTATTTAAATTATAAGTTGCTTTTTATCCTTCAGTCCTTTGAAAATTAATTTAATATAATATCAAAAGCTAAAACCCAAATTAAACAAATGATGAGGGGTTTATTTGTATAAGGAAACAACAATGCAGATAATTCAATTATACAGACATTTTGACTTATTTGAAATTGCTTCGTTCTTGAAGTAATGACTCTGATGTGTTTCTAGATAGACATTCATTCACACCATAGAGTTTGCTTCTTTATTTTTTTAGCCTGTTTAGAGGTGCTGTTATCATGGGTGAGGGGTGTCCATCCTCAGCCAGGCTTTTGGCTACCCCTCAAATCTGTGCCCCCACTTTCTGATAGTAATTACTAAAAATTATTAAAGCTACCCAGAGTCTAACCCTTCCTCAAACAGGGCTGAAATCTAGCATCATAGCTCATACACCATGTCCTGATTTGTAAAACAGTAAATGAGTACTTCAAGAAAGACCAAACTAACACATGTTGACAAGGACAGCAATTCCTTATGAGGAAACCAGATTATCCATCAATCTTTCTTTCAAATTAGAGTTTTCAGACTGGTAACAATTATTGTCTTGAGGTTGTGTCCCCAAATAAAACACCGCTTGACTGGTTTGTAACAAATGATATAGAACAAAGAATACAAAGGCAGATGGAAAAGAAAATTATGCAAACCCTTTCAAGTATTTAAAAGAAAGGTCTTCAAACTCAGGATGAAAGAACAGTTTTGAAGGAATAACTAGTCAGCCAGATTCTTTTGCTGAAGTAACCCTTATAAACTTTGTTAGGTTCATGTTCAAAGTTGCCTCTAACATCATCTATCCTTATCTTCAAATGCACATTGTGTGAGGAAAGAAAAAACATTTTGCCTTTTTGGAACAAATCACATTGTGCAGGCAGGACAACCTGATAAGAGAAATGTTGTTATCAGGAAGGAGTTCTCCCCAAGGTAAGGCATGTCCAGTGCCTTACCACTGGGCTGACATCAAGCAAGTCTTCAAATTTAAGCCCTTCAACAGCAATATAAATGAAACTCTACAGCACTGAAATCCTTAGAAACTAACATTGCATGCTTAGGACACACAACTAAGCAATGTCTTTAAAATTTCCTTCTTTTGCATATATTTTCCACATTAAGACTTTCTAGTTGCTGTTACACTGGTTTCTAGTCTTAAATTTTCTTTCCATAATTGGACTATTTCAGCATTGAGGAGTAGCCTTAAATTCTAAATTAGTTTGCTCTGATTAAAGTTTCAATGCATAGAAAATTAATAGCATCTTAAAAATAATGAATATTTCTTTTGATAGTTGATAACCAGTTTTATTTTCTGACTTGTGTATCTGAGATCAGCAGGACGATCTTCATTAAAACAGTGGACGAAAATGTCACTGGAGAAAATGCTTCTTGGGATGAAATTTCCCACTATTCCTGATAATGGGGATGTGGATTTTATTGCCTGCATGAGTTGGAATATAAAAATATGAGTAGGCCATTGACTTACTTCCCCAAGGTTTAACTCCAGTATAATAATTAATGAGCCATTTATATCTATATTCAAAGTTTCTAGTTTCTTTCTTACTAATATTTGGAATAAAAAAAGCAAGCCTACAAAAATGGTTGCAGAATCTATTCATTATGTTATATTTTAAAGTACAGTGGTATTCATATGAGAAATTTATATGTAAGAAATAGAAACAACATAAACACTAAAGCCCTTTATGATCTTCTAAAAAGACAATGTCATTGAGCTTATGGAAGTGTCATTGCTGATGGTGTATTTTCAGATGGCATATGCCCACATATTTTTATCTTCTTTGCCCTAGTTTAAAATGTGCAACTTATATAATATTCAAGAGTTTTACTAAAATTGTTAAAATAAGTTAATCCATGGTCACTGATATTATAGTAACAACTGAAGAGATAGCAATCATCTCATGAACATTCCTCATGCATGGAAGCATTTCCAGACCCTCAGAGGTTTTAAGCCTTCAGCAGTCCACCTAAGAATGAAAAAATGAAATAACAGTGCTCTCAGAACACAGTCACAGAGTTTTCCATATCATGTTAGCTGTGGTCCCCTGCTCTTCAAAACAGGAGTCCAGGTTCGGTTCCTTTTATTTGTTTATTTACTTCAGCTTTGTAGTAAGGCACATTTAGCTTGTGAACACACCTTTTCTTTCCTTATTTTTTTTCCCACATTTTTTTCATAGCTTGGGTTAATTTTGTACCATTTAGCTATACATTCAAATTCTTCACCTACTCTTTATTACAGAAAACTTCTTTCTTCTCATGTTCTTCTTAAAATTACAGATGACTCATTAGTACCATGGAAGAAAATATCCTTTGTGACAGTGTCCTGGAAATAGAATGAGGTATTTTAGATCTGTAGTGAAAATGGATGTTTGTTAATTATGGAATATAGAAATGTATCCAGTTAAAAATGTCTTCTTTCCTTGATTGGCTCATGGGCATTTATGAACAATTTATTCTCCCTTCTTATCAGCTCTTCTAAAAAAGATGTGCATTGCCTCTTTATTGGAGCAACACGAAGAGTCTTTTATGAATTCATGATTTCAAATCCATGCCTGGTCTGTTATTGCTATAGGAATTTTAAATTGTTATATTGGGTAGAGAGAGTTGTTTGTTTTGTTTTTTAATTGGGATTAGGGAGGTTTTCTTGCAATAGTAATTTAACAGAAAATCAGAAAAGTAGATGGTAAATAAAAACTTATGATTCCATAAATAGTCTTATGAGCAGTTCCCAATTTATAACTTTTTTGGTTTTGGCATATCATTAGCTCCTCTAGAACTAGTAGTCCCCCAGGCTCTCCCTTCCACCCAGGGCACTATAGTTGACTTTCAAATCTTTCTCCTCTTCATCCATCATTTCTTCCTTATACCTTTCTTCTTTGTCACCTCCCCACCTCTGACTCAGAAACAATTCCAGATGATGATGATGGTAGTAAAATAATGGTTAGAATTTATTAAGCACCTGCTATATTAGGAGGAAACCCTTCAGTTGAGAGTGACAAAAATCCAACAGAAACTAGTTTTGAAAACAAACAAGCTAACTCATTGATTATTTAATAAATTTATGTGTGGGACAAATTTCATTGTAATATCAAAGGATCCAGCAGCTAGAAGAACAACAGCAAGACACAGTCGTTTTCCATTTTGGGGCTCTATTTTCTCCTACGCTGGCTGCATTCACAGGCTTGTTCTTCCCACAAGATGGCAGAAATCTCCACCGGTAGCACCTGGCTAGCATCCTACAGCCTACTCACCCCAAGAAAAAGCTCACTTTTTCTTCAAAAGCTCTAGCAAAAGTCCTGGAACTGGTTCTAGTTAGTTCCCATGACCTCCTCTGAACCAGTTCCTGTAGGCTAGGGTATGTGATGGGCTCATTGAGCAGATTAATGCCACATGCTGAACCGTGTTGCCAGGGGGTGGGTCAGCGCCACCGAGCCACGTGGGCAGACAGTGGAACAGGGGTGTTGGCCAAAACGAAATGCCAGAGGCTGCTGAAGAAGCCGTGCCAGGCAGGCAAAAATTAGAACTCTGCCCTCAATGCACTACCTATCAGGGTATTTACAGTTCTACTTTAATCCTCATGTCCTTCCAAGATAACTCTTGTCTTTATTTTAAAATAATGAAACTGAGGTGAAGTAATTAGCCTAAGATCACAAAGCTATTAAGTAACAGACACTAGATTTAAAACAGATCTGTCAGCTTCTGTGGCTCATTGCCATGCTACTTCGGGTGTGCAGTCTTTGCATTGATAATAACTGGTGGAAAAGAAAAGTCAGTAATAGAATATATATAAGCCTACTGCTGCTTTTCCTGCCCCCAACCCCTATTCACACCACTGTGCAGGCTGTACCCTTCATCTCCTAGGTTGGTAATGCTTCCCAAACATGACTTGTTGCTTCCCTATTTCTCTCAGTCAGGGGCATGGCTTGTCTTTGTGAAAACTAAAATCTTCAAGACTCTGTAGGTTGATATCAACTTCTAAAATAATTAGACAATTATATTTCCTACCAGATTCTAATAGGGTGATAAACCCTTTTTTTTTTTTCTCAAAGAGGACAGATTTGGGTCACTTAAATTATGTGCCTCTGTAAAGAAATACATTTAATTTGGGGTCTGAAGGGTAGTAAGGAGAGGAGAGAGAAGTCTTCAGGGAAAGGGAACCTACGAATGGACATACAATATCTCTGGGCTGTAATAAGTAGGAAGAGAATAAGATGTGGTTGGAGACAAGCCTCGAAAAAGGTGCTTTGAAGTGCATTATTAAAGAGTTTTTTAAGGGCAAAATGAATTTTCAGTAGGACTGAGGTTAGAGGAGTGATGTGGTCCACTTTATATGTTCAATGATCAAGTTGGGAACTTTATGGAAGCTTGGTCTAGATTTTTGACAATGAAGACAGAGCATAATGGCTGGGATCTGAATCTATTTTAGAGGTGTGCAAGTATCAGATGGCATTGTTTTCTCAATATGAAATTTGGGAGGAAAGAGAGAGCAATAAATTTCCAATGTGAAAATTGGTCCTGATTTCAAATATGCAAGTGTTAGTATGTGTATGTATTTGAGAACAGACGAACACACACTTTTCACCTTTTAATTCTTGTATTTTTATAGCACTTTAGAATTCATCAAGGGCATTCCCATCTTTTCTATTCAGATGTAGAAACAACAGGGAACAATCAGCTCAAAGTTCTACACAGCAAGTCTGCAGTAGAACTGGGCCTCAAACTAGTCCTTTTAGTCCATGAAAAATTGAGCATATAATAATAAACCATACCCTCGGTATAGGCTGAAGATACAGGCTGGGAAATATTTGACCCCCAGATTGTATTTGCACCTGTGGTTACAGTCTCTCTTCTCCCAGAGGCTAAGAGCCTAGCTGGGCACCTCCTGGGGGGTTGTCTCCTGCGCTGGCCCCACCCCCACCCTTACACACAGCTAAAGCCCAGGAACAAGCAAATTTACAGACTCTTCCCTGGGCTCAAATTCTTCTCTTTTGTATGAGCTTAAACAGAGATTTAAAAAGACGAAACAAAACAAAACAAAAAACAAAACACAACTAATTGTGAGGTATTGAGCCCACAGATACGTTTGGTTTGACTCATGCAATATTATTTATTTTGAATTAGTTTCCAAGACCTATAAATCAAGAGATTACACACACACACTCATGCATACATGCCTTCACATATGATCGGCATATTTAGGATTTCTCTTATAATATATAATTATAAATACATAATATATATGATTATATATATTATGTATTTATAATTACATAATTATAATATATATTATATATTATGTATTTATATATATAATATATATATAATATATATTATGTATTTATAATTATAATTTCTCTGTCACTGGTTTGCATACCAAAAATTGGTAGGGACCTCCCACGACCTAATCTCTGGGGCCTTTTGGCTTGTGATCCCCGACTTAAAGAATACATGTGGAATTGGGTGAAGGCCAGCTACTAAAGTGTGGGTACTCCACAGGCAGGCAAATACCACTGGTTGTTCCTTCGGCTGCTTATCCCCAGCCTAACAGGGAAAAATAGAGTAAGACCAGGAGAGGAAAAAAAAATGTTTAAATGTTGCATGCTCCCTTCAGTCATCAGGTGGTAAACCTGTGAGACAGTTTCCATTCCCCACTGAGCCAGAAAAGGAGGGAAATCTTGGCTGGAATCCACAGGTTATCACAAAATAGGCAGGGATATAGGTAAGACCCTTTAGAATGCCCACGGTGGGGGGAAAATAATATTAGATGCCATGGAGTTGGCCCAGATGAGGAACATTCCCAGAGATAGGCACTAATGGAATCTTTTGACTTTCTATGAAGTTCTTTAATCACAGACTTCTAAAACATCTATCCTCTTGCCACGTGGTGACTCTCATTCAACCCCTCCCTTCTAAATCTATTCTCAAACCAGCAGCTGAGAACCAGGAAAAGGTTGATTTCTCTTCTGGCAGAGGATAAAGCCAGGGAATTTCCCTCATTCACATGTGGGGGTAAGAAAGGTGCACCTGACAGCCCAACTTGGAATTCTTCTGCCATTGGCAGAGTTACATGTTCTTTTATACAGTGGTAAGGTTTCATAATACCATTAATACAGAATTCCTTTTCATTAAGAGTTACAGAGGCTTTTGAGTGGTATGTAAATATATATGTATATGTGTATATGTATATGTATGTATATATATATTCTTTCTGTAGGAAAATATATTCAAAGTTTCAAACAACTGATTTCCATATGTATTTTTGGAGCATAGTGTATGTACAAGTTGAAAATCGTTTTAAATTTTGAGGCTAAAGCACAACTTTAATCACCCAAGAGTATATTCTATATTTTCTATTGTTCATGATCATTGCTAACCTTTCTCTGTTACTTTTGCCAGGACATTTACTTTAAGAATAGGAAAATGGAGTAAATTTAGAGGCAGTCCTATTATTTTGGTAATTTTTTGATGTCTAGATAAATACAAAATCAGACCTTAAACTGAAGCTATTTACTGTAAGGAACATGGCCCCCAGATAAAAAGAAAAGTTACGACAGTGGACATCTTTAGAAAAAGAGACTGGAAAATTATGGCTTGTTAAATTCAACATCCACCTTGGAAAAAAATTATAAACAAATCATTTTATAAAAACTCAGAGACAAAATCACTCAAGAGTAACAAGCACAGATTCATAAATAGCAGTTTCTACCAAACTATTCTAACATAATTGTTTCCTTATTAACTACGCACCTAGGTCAAGGGGAAGGATTTTAATGCATATTACAACACAATTATTGGCAATCTGGGGAGCTTTAAACATTGCCCATTAATAGATATGGGTTCACAGCCCTGCTACTGAAGAATCACCTGAGTGATTTACTAAAAATACACAATATTAGGCATCAGAATCTTTACTGAACTGCAATCATGGCAACTTTACGAGCTAAGAATATGTATTCCCATTTTTCAAAAGAGACAAATGACCTGCAGGAAAATGAAGTAACTTGTCCAGGATCACAGTGCTGGAAGGCTAAGACGTCCTGTTTGAGCCAGGCATCTGACTCCAGAGTCTGTACTCTCAATAACTAGAGAAGTTCAACTGAGTCCTTCTTCTGCTTTCCTCTCGTTGCTCTCCAGATTGTCAGACTGTTGGGTAGCAGGGGTGTTTGCCTGTTTTTCTTGGTTTGCCTTTCAAATCAGAAATGCTTTTTACCTTGCTGAAATAGCAGTGCTATGTGTGGTGTGCGTCTAGGTCTGTGTTGCCAAATGCAATAGACATTAGCCAAGTGTGGCTACGGTATTTTCCATGTGGTGAATCCAGACTTGAAAGATGTAGAATTGGTATGAAAAAAAGATGTAAAATGCTTCAATAATTTTTAATACTGATATAATGAAATGATAATATAATGGATATAGTAGGTCAAAGAAAACATTCCTAAAATTAATTTCACTTGCTTCTTTCCTTTCTAAAAATATGACTCTTGGAAAATTTACAATACCATATGGGTTCAGATTTGTAATTCACATATTTCTATTAGATGGCTCTGATCTAGGTAAACCTTCACTTATCCTTCTAGATTTTCTTCCATTGGTTGACATAGTTGAACATTTACTAGTATAAAAATTTCTTGGTGTCTTATTTCTCTTTGTTTCCCTTGTATACTGTAGCACAGAGCTTTGCAAATATTGTGCTAAACAGTTCATTTCCATCTTTTGCACTGAAGTTTGGTTAAATTAATATTCAGTCTAAACTATTTCCATGATACATTCCAGGTGTTTGTCATGCTCGTACAACAGCTTATCATATAGGAGCTCAATAAATGCTACTTGAGTTTGATAACTATATAGGAAGTGGTCATTGACAAACCTGACCACCATCTAATGTATGGAGAGTTACACTCATACAAATATATCCTTAAAGTGATAGTTCATACATAGAATCTCATTTCTGATTCATTCAAAATGCTATGTTTCGAAATTTGTTCTGAGGCACATAATTATTCACACGTTAGAATGATTTCATGAATTTACTGCAGCCATGGACTGTAAAGAAAAGCCTATTTCAAGCTCGATGCTATTTCTCAGCCTTTCTCCTCTACCACCAATTTTGGACTTTTTCTTTGGTATTGAAGGGACTTCGTGTGGTAAATATTATCCTGAAGAGTTGTGTTAATGAAATTTTTATTGAACTAATTAGATTTAAAAGATACAAAGGTACTATAAGAAGCCATCTAATACATTCTTTTAAAAAAATCAATGCCGAACTATTCATTCAGAATCAGTTAAGATGGTAAATTTTATGTTACATGATTATTAGTAAATGCCTTAAGAAACACAGTCAGAATCCTTCATTATATGTTATACATATTGTTGTATGTTGCTATTTAATTTTTTTGTCTGCACACTGCCAATTGCTCTTGAATATATCTGATTTTTGGAATGTGATTCCATCCACATTCATGGATCCCAGGTTCTTTAAGGGGCTTTTAGCTTTTCCTCTGGGCTAAAAAAGCACTACATGAGATGAACAGTCACTTGGGATTAGAATTCAATGTGTCAGCTAACTCAGAAATCCCAATACAGAATTTAGCACTCTTGGTCAACAGATACTCTCCGGGGAACTTGGCTTCCAAAAATCAATTATTGGATTGTGTCCATCTAATGCCAGAGCAAGTTTGTTGGTGGCTGTTTTTATTTCCTATTACCCATGGAGTGATGATATTTATTTTAAAGAATAAGGAACTAAAAAGTAATTTCAAAAAAAGCATTAGTTCTAGTGAATGATTTTGCATTCTACAGGATTAATTTCCAAGATATTTGAATTGGGAAAGCTGAAACCACTATAAAAGGAATGTAGTGTCTTAAGGGTCTTAGGATGACATGAAATAAAGTATGCGCCCATTTAAGACTCTCATTTAACTCAGATATTTAAGATAAATAAATAAATTCTCTTGGCCAAATTCCTTATGTATCATAAAATTGCAGGTAAGTATCAGGTAAAAGGTAAGTGACACAATTGGCTGTCCTCTCTAGTTAAGAGATCCAGGGATAGCTTGTCTGCATGGTGCACTTTGGAAGTCACAGCATTGGAATAAGTCATAATGACAAATAACAGAAGTAGGCAACAGAGTTTAAATGGTTTATACTTTTATACTTCTATGTTGTGTTCCTATCTTACAGACTTTTATAGTATTGAATAAAGGGAAGGCCATCTTCCGGTTCAGTGCCACCTCTGCCCTGTACATTTTAACTCCCTTCAATCCTCTTAGGAAAATAGCTATTAAGATTTTGGTACATTCATATCCTTTTCAAGTGATCAATATTAACTATTTGTGTGTAAAATCTGTAAGTGCTTTGTAGCTAAATATAAAATTGGCTCGGGAAATGTCCATATTCTATGGATTTAATCACTCATTTTGTATCTTCTTTTGTCATATAAGCCTTATTCTTACAGTTTATTAGTCATATGGGTGACAGTGAAACTTACAATGTCTTTAATATCATATATATATATTTTTCAAATATATATTCTACATCAGTCTGTAACATTTCCTATATATATCTTAAAAATACTTGCACGTATTGAGTCTTACAAATCTAGTGTAAGGTGGCCATATTTATCCTTATCATCTTTGTACAAAGTTTGTGATTATCTAGAATTTGCAGTGAATAATGATATAATAACAGAAAAATCTATTTCCAGAGCCAAATTTAGACATATCTATTATGTAAAGCACCTTAGTGTATCTTAGAATAAACCTTTAAGTTTATTTTCTATGGGAGAATGTCAGGGGACTTTGGCCAATACTTAGTTCATTCTTGATCTTTCCTAATGAAATCCATGAGGAAATACTGGAATATTGGCTGAATTTCAAATTTAAATAATTGAATTATGACTGTCATGGAAAACTGATTGCTTAGTAAAGACTCTGGAAGTTAATGAAAGAAGCTGAGATTATATTTCCAAATGGTCTTTAGGGATTTGACTTTGTGATTTCCATTGGTGTTAAAAACAGACTCCAACTAAATTCATCTATTCATATTCACTGGCAAAAAAACTTTTTTTCTAAAATAAATATATTTATTTATTTATTATTGTGTAAAGTAAATTATTTTATTTTATTATTATATAAAATAAATATAAAACTACTGTTGTAATTTTCATGAACACGTACTACCTGATTTTTTTTGGAAGTTTCTAAATCTGAAAAGACCATTCTATTTTTAACCTGATAGCAAGAGATTCCTTAGTGGTATAAATATAATTTTATTAACAGTAAAAGTTTCAAAACATAATAATTCTATGTTCAAGGTTTTTACATTTGTGGAGGTTACCTTATCCTAGTTTGTACTCCTAGTGCCATCATGTGGTCATTTGATGAAAACTTCCTTTTTCACTTCATGGAAAATTTTTGTTTTGGCAGTAAACTGGAGTGGAAAGAATATTGGATATGAAGGGAGGAAACTTGTGTTCTACTGCTCAGCCAAGTTATCTAATTTCTCCAGAGCTTAGGTCTTATTTCTCTGATTTCTTAAATATAGTGACTAAACTAGGTGTTTTTCAAGGTCCGTTTCAGCTCCATAGTTTGTTATGTTTAGTAATTTATTTGAGCTAACACTTGGATCGTATCTAGGAACATTTAGGCCTGTGCCAACCACCTTGCACATTATAACTCATGTAATCTGTGCCTCAAACTGATGAGGTCTATACTTGATCAGCTACATTGTAGGAAAGTCAGTGGAGACATGAGATTCTGTGGCAAGAATGGCTGAGTGACTTGCCCAAGATCACTTTTATGTGGAGTTTTAATTACATTCATATCACTTTAAGTCCTGGCCTTCTGAAATTTTCACTTTGACTCATATTCAATGTGGCTGCACTTGAACAAACTCCGTCAAAATAGAACAACCCCACACTCAGCACTGTGCTGTACTTGGACTACATATTTTTTCGTGTATCAAACTTATTCTATAACAAGTATTTAAGAAATTACATATTGCATGTGTGTGCTTTCCTTCACAATTTACTATTTTAGTCACCTGAATTAGTTCAGATTCAAATTAGTTCAGATCAGTTTTCTCTACTCAGAATCTATGCCGCTCCAGATGGCAGTTTCCCCACCAAAGTTCTCTGGGAGGTTAACATACTGATTCAATAATAGTATCAAAAGTAACATTTGATACTTACATAAAGCTTTCTCATACATTATCTCACTTCATCTATACAACTACTCTGTGAGGGTGATATTATTGCCCACATTTTACAGATGACAAAACCGAAATTTAAAGAAATTAGATAATTGCCCGCAATGTATGAGTCACTGCATCTTGGCCAAACTACAGTTTGAGCTTTCAGTGTTTTATATAATATAATACATGGATTTGGATTTTCTTTTGTGTGTTCCTTAACAACTACCTACATTATTCAGCATGCTCATCATGTGCACTATTTTGACAAACTGTGTGTTTATGACAATGAGTAACCCTCCTGACTGGACAAAGAATGTAGAGTAAGTTCAACTTATATTTAAACCACCTACTATGTGAGCGTGTGTGTGTGTGTGTGTGTGTGTGTGTGTGGCTATAAATATATAGAGACATAGAGACATGTATATCTGTATCTATATATTTAAGATTTTGAAACTATGCCTCCAAACAAAACTGTGTACCTTCCAAACAAAACTGAAGAGTATTTTATACATATATATGTATATATATATATATATATATCATATATATAATACTCTTATATAGCCATTTCTAAGCACAAGTACAAAGCAGGAAGACAAATGACATTGGCCCTCAGGACTGCTGGTGTTAAATCTAATACCTATCCTTCACCTATATTTGATGATTATCAGAATCCCATCATCCTTGGACCCTCACCATTTTTCCTTTAGGATCTACAGCGGCCAAAGCAAATGTTTTGAAAGCCATTGCGGAAATGAGCCAATATGGTAGATCTTGATTCCCATTAAATTCCAGATGAAGTCAATGAGTTGAGAATTCAACAGGGGCTGTTACACAGGCCATAAGAAGACAATATTGAGCTTCTTCAAGTTTTCATTGCCATCAGGCACATCTACTTTATGTCAGGCCTCTGTCAGTTTCGAGCATTGCCATCAAAAAAATTCATTGAAAAAAAAAATCCCCAAATTTGGGATTTTACAGCTTGAAAATTCAAGTTGTAATTCAAACAAGTTTTACTTGCTAAACTAACTGAGGTGAAAGTTTCCAAAAACTAGAAGCATTACTAACTGCACTGAGGACTCTGATCCGGGATTCCTCTGAGGGCAGAGAGGCTGGGTTTGTGTTAGGTCCTGCAGGGCCTGCGCCCTGCCTAGGTTCTAACCACTCTTGCGCGGCAGCTGCTGACCCTGAAAACGAGGGTGTGCCCAAGAGCCCCTTCCCTTCCTGGACACTCCCAAGTTGGAGCCAATCTGAAAGAAATACAGATCCTACAGGAAATAGTAAAATTTACATACAAAGAATACCTGAAGTATTGAAGTTAACATGTGAGACTCATCAATCTTCAGGCCCCCTGGTTTCTGTGACTGGAGTCTCTAAATTCTGAGTAGAAGGTCAAAACTTTGGAAACATCTAAATTTCTGAGTTACCCTAACATTTCATTCTAAATTAAATTTTTACCACTTATGACCCTAGAATTATCCTATTTTCATGTTAACAAAATCCTTTTTCCAAGTTAGTTATCTTATCTTGTAGAAAGAGAAAAACATAAGACTTACTAACTTGTTACCGCTCTCTCATTCATAAAACATGACTGAAATTAGCTTTTTACTTTCTAAAGGAAAATCATTTTATGCTTCTGCAATATTATTTGTTGGCCACTCCATCTGTGAATGTACTGGTAATTTTCAGGAGGTTCTAATCATTTATGTCTATGCTAAGACATTTCAGACAATAGCTACATAGACTTTATTAGGCATGTATTTCTTACTCTGCCTTTTGCTCGCTTTAAAAACAACTCTTTATATCTTAGGGAGTGAATTTAAATTTAAGGGTATGTTTATTTCAATGAAAATAACATCAACTTGCTTAGATTCCTTTTTTAATATTCCTCTATTCCAATGACAGAGTGGTAAGAAATTGATATACTAGAAGAGAAAATCATTGCTTTATCAATTCTTTTTGGATACTTGCCTCCAGGTACACCTTCACAGGAATATACACTTTTGAATCACTTATAAAAATTATTGCAAGGGGCTTCTGTTTAGAAGACTTTACTTTTCTTCGGGACCCATGGAACTGGCTTGATTTCACTGTCATTACATTTGCGTAAGTGCCTTTTTTGAAACTGTAAGATACAATGCAATTTGGCTTTCTATGAGTGCTTCTGTTTTTAAAGACTAAGCTTGCTTTAACTGAAAAATACCTTGGTGTGATTTATACATTTAAACTCCTGATCTTATTTAGCACAACAGGAGTCAAAGTGGTATTTCCCTTTGGCATACAACCTCTGCAGGGAGTTGAAGTTATAATTTCCACGTGGAACAAACATGTCAGCAAACCTCATACATGCCACTTGTTCAACACACTCAAAACCCCTTCCACATGCACATAATATGAAAGCACAGGTGTATTCATAATATATCTGTGAAAGTGCTTCTAAAAATCACACCTACAAACAACTGCTGGCTGCACAAATCTTTATTGACCTTATTTATATTATGTATTCTCTCTGTCTTCTTTTTTTTTTTAAGATTTTATTTATTTATTTTTTTATTTGAGAGAGAGAGAGAGAGAGAGACTACAAGCAGAGGGAGGGGGAGGAACAAGTAGACTCCATGCTGAGCACAGAGCCTAACGTGGGGCTTCATCTCACAACCCTGGGATCATGACCTGAGCCGAAATCAAGAGTCAGATGCTTTATGGATGGAGCCACCCAGATGCCCCTCTCTCTGCCTTCTTTTATTAGTGTGGTAGAATAATGGAATATAAACATCTGTGAGCATCGAAACATTTTGACAGATAAAACTAATAGGAAAAAATAAGGTGTTTTATATATTAGGTAGTTAATAGACTAAATTTTTGTTTCATCAACAAATTGGTTTTGAAGACTTATCAGCAGACACGTTCTCCATCTCTTCCTATTCATCACCTGATCCCATTTCTTTCTTCTTCTTTTCTTTCCCTCTATGATTTTCTTCCTATTGTCTTTACCTCAACCTAAACCTTATCTTCATCTCCCATCCAGATACACTCAGAAATATGCACAATTTCTCCATCCATCTCCTTTTTTTCTAAGTGGTAAACTTGCCCAAGGAAGGAGAGACTCGGAGGAGTAATCGAAGGCCATTGAGGAGTAGGTGAAATTAGTGTGGAGGAAGGTGGTCAGTGTCCACCTGCCCTCACCATTTCTTCAGGAGCTGATTTTCTTGGCTTCTTGTAGGCCTGATGGGGTAAATGGGAGGAGAAGCAGGGCTGACATACCCAGGGCTCCAAATGCTGCCTGTCTCATCTTATTTCCATAACTAGTTAGGGTAAGCCCATTCTTCCCCATTCCTTCTGGCTGCAGTTCCAAAGAAAGCATGTTGAGACAATGGTTTTTTGAGACTAAAGTAGCAGTAATTCCAGGGGCACCATAAAGCCCTCAAAAAATCTTGTTCTTACCTTGCCTAACTTTCTCTTAGGAGTTATACTAGAAAAACCTTTTCACGTACAGATAGTTAGTAAGGCAATCTGCCTTTTCCTGTTTGATTTCTCTTGGATGATTTCATGCCTTTTATTATTTTTTTTTAACTGAAACCCTGAAACTATAGCCAAGAATTATTTCTGTTTACTCAGTTCTCCTTAGTTACACATGATGTTGGTTATATTGCTTGCCAAAATAGCAACAGGATTATATACTTTATGAAGGTTACATCTACCAACAGCTTTAAATTACATCAGTTAAGAAAACAAAATTATCATTTTGAGTTACCAAGAAGATCTTCATAAAAGGCCCAAGAAAATAATATAAACCCTGCTTAAACCTTGAATAACTCTGATTTAATTCTACAGGTATGTAACAGAATTTGTAAGCCTAGGCAATTTTTTAGCTCTTCAAACTCTCAGAGTCTTGAGAGCTTTGAAAACTATTTCTGTAATGCCAGGTAAGAAGTGATTGGTGTGAAGCACAAGGCTCCTTGTACCTACAACTCTTTCTTTGTATCTTGTTATTGTGTTGTGTGTGTGAACTCCCTATTACAGATACGTGACAGAGTTTGTGGACTTGGGCAATGTCTCAGCGCTAAGAACATTCAGAGTTCTCCGAGCACTGAAAACAATTTCAGTCATTCCAGGTGAGAGCTAAGTTAAAAACTGGGACTGACCCATCAAGTATTTTCAGAGACAGTTTCTTTGCTTGGCAACATTACAGAAAATCAAGAATCATAATAAAGTAATCAAGATCATAATCAAAATCAAGTGCTTTACAGGAAATAATTCTTATTTTTTGGACTTAAGTTTTTTATGTTTTTCTACTTTTTAATCAGCCTAAGAGTTTAATAGTGTTTTTAATGAGATACTGAAATATATAGTCCGTGCGTGATTTGTACTTAGACATGTCATGTTTTGTTTTCTTTTTCTCTATGTCAGTTGTACCAAGGATTTGGTCTCTACTGAATGTACCAATTTGTAATTTCTTGTTCATTGTAGGTATTGATGATGATGTATATATAATATAAATCCTAATATTGCTTTGAAATAAAGGAAAGAAGATAATACAGAGTAACATGAGTCTGCATAAAGGATTTATTATCTGAAGGTGTAGTCATACACTTTCACCACATATGTGGTTATTATAACAAATTATAATTATAACAAAATTTTCCTCTTTATAAATAAGCATTTAAGAATATGTGTTCAGGTAATTTGCTATAAAACTGATAACTGACCCTAATGAATGTATGGAGTGAGTTTCATTAGCAAAAAGGAGCAATACAAGAGCCTTTCCTTAATATAGGCTTCACGAAGACCATGAATCTCCCATTATTTTCTCTCAACATAATGGGATATGACCTTCATTTCAATGTTTGCATCATTACGTTTCCAGAGCTTATCTCCTTAGCACTTTAGCCTTCCATGAATTGTTGCTTTTCCACTAGCATTATAATTATTTTCAGACTGATGCATGAAATGCATGTTTCAAGAAAATCGAGTGAAGTTTTGTTTCTTTCCGACTTCTAAATCTTCATAGTCATAGCCTTCTCTCTTTAAGGCCTGAAGACCATCGTGGGGGCTCTGATCCAGTCGGTGAAGAAGCTCTCCGATGTCATGATCCTGACTGTGTTCTGTCTGAGCGTGTTTGCCCTGATTGGGCTGCAGCTGTTCATGGGTAACCTGCGGAATAAATGTGTACAATGGCCTCCCACCAATGCTTCCCTGGAGGAACACAGTATAGAGAGGAATGTAACTATGAATTACAATGGCACACTTGTCAATGAAACTCGCTTTGAGTTTGACTGGAAATCATATATTCAAGATACAAGTAAGAATTTTTGTTATGTAAATTTATTTTTTCATTGTTGATTTGCCTTCCACCAAGGCATAGAAAATTTTCTGAAAATGATTGCATAATAGATTGTGATCTCTTAGTCATCACACCAACGGTTTGCATATACACTTAATTATTTTATTGATAACTGTTCTAATTTTGACTCCTAAATGCCATTTTCTATGGTATCATTATATGGGAGGCTGAAAAATTCAGCTGCAAAGAAAGTAAGTAAAATTTTCTCTTTTATTTACTTTTCGTATTTGCCAGTGGCAATGTTTCAAAAGCAGGCACAGAACATAATTCATGGGGAAAGGGAATGTCTTTTTAAAAGAAAAGTATTAAATATATAAAACTTAGTCTTTAGATGGGCTTATATCTTTATTATTTTAAGGTGATGAGTAATACTTAGAAAAAAAAAAACAAAGAATAAGCCTTAGTGACTGCTTCGTAAAACAAGTAAGATTAGTCATGAAAAATTACTTGTAGTTGGATAATTTTTGAAGTCGTGATAGCATAATAAAAAAACTACCTAGTGTCTTTTTATAGTCAGAGATCTAGAAAATACCTTGGAGGATACAGATTAACTGTTTCATGATATTAGTGATATGCCAACAAATAATTTGTAAGTAGTTACAGATCTCTAGGTTAAGAAAAATACTTGTCCCTTATTCACTTCATATAGGCCAATGAGTCTCCTTCTGTCACCAACTCTCTGAAATCTTTTTTTTTTTTTTTCTCCTCATCTGAAATCAAGGAACTAACTATGAAGATGTCACTTAATGTTTATTCTCTCTAGTGAAAATGTGCTGGATCCCTTTCCTCTTTTATAGTCAAAGTAAAAGAAATCCTAAATATCAGAGGCGTTTTCAGCTCTATAAACTTGTACTTTTCTTTTTGCCTAACAAGGCTCCATCTGTTGAAAAGATGATTTTATGTTGAATGCAAATGTAAATAAAATGGTTTGCCCTTTAAAGTAATAGAAAATCAAATTGGTTAAAATTAAAGATAAACTTTATAACTGAAAGTTGTCTTTTCTGCAGATTAAGCTTCTAGATCATTGACATTAATGGCTGAAACTTCATTTATAAATACCTGATGTCAAAAACTCATCCAGAGTGTATCATATCCCTTTCACTGCATTTCATTTTAATTGAAAGTTAAGAAATACTATCCAAATTTACTTGTCTATGTTAGAAGAAGTAAAGACATAAGCAATGGAAGTATTTCCCACTATAGAACTATGCATAGAATAAATTTCTCTGAAAATTTAACATCTAGAAAATATTTCTTTTTATAAAATCCAAAATTTTTCTTCTTGAAACTTATAGGGATTATAGGAATGCTTGGGTGGCTCAGTCTGTTAAGCATCTGCCTTCGGCTCAGATCATGATCCCAGAGTCTTGGGATAGAGTCCTGCATTGGGCTGCTTGCTCAGCAGGGAGCCTGCTTCTCCTCTTCTCCTGCCTGCTGCTCCCTGTTTGTGTGCTCTCTCTTTCTGTCTCTCTCCCTCACCCTAACAAATAGAAAAATAAAATCTTAAAACAAAACAAAACACTTGATTATTTAAATGTCATGATCTCATCCTTTTTTATAGCTTATAATATTGTGTGTGTGTGTGTGTGTGTATACACCACATCTTCCTTATCCATTCATCTATTGATGGACATTTCCATATCTTGGCTGTTGCAAATAATGCTGCAATAAACATAGGGATGCACATATCTTTTCAAATTAGTGTTTTCATTTTCTTTGAGTAAATACTCAGTAGTGGAATTAGAGGGTTTTATTTCACTAAGCAGTGAAATAAGTCAGACAGAGGAAGACAAATACCATCTTCTTTCACTCATAGGTAAAATCTAAAAAAATATGATAATAAATGGATAAGAAAATGAAAAAAAGACTCAGACCTATAAATACAGAGAATAAACTGATGGTTCTAGAGGGGTAGGAGTGAAAGTTAGGCCAGAATGGGTGAAGCGGAGTGGGGGACACAGGCTTCCAGTTACAGAGTGAATAGGTCATAGGAATAAAAGGCATAGCATTGGGAAAATAGTCAATGATACTGCACTAACAATGTGTCAGGACAGAAGGTAGCTACACTTGTGAACATAGCGTAATGTAGAAAATTGTGGAATCACTATGTTGTACACCTGAAACTAAAGAAACATTGTCAACTTTATTCAAATTTTTAAAGTGATGATTTAATTTGATACATTTCTCTTTTTGTCATCATTTCACTTATTTATTCAATCAACTTTATTGAAAGGCTGCTGGGCCCTAGCAATAGTAATATGGAAATAACTAATGATCAGACTTTCTTTCAAGGAGTAACAGTATTTGTAAAAAATAATTACAATATAAGGTAATGAGTATAATAGTAATGGAAGTAGCTACATATTTACTGGTAACACAGCAAGAGGAGTTCTTAATTTTGCCATTCTTTAGTGGGTAGGAAGTGGAGAATATCAAAGAACAGTTCACAAAAGAAGTGATACTTCAACTTGATATTAAAACAATCTAAGGAATTTGTCAGAGGAAGAAAGCTTTGAGGTAATAGTCACCCTTAGTAATTATTTTAGCTTTACTATTTAACACTTTCCATTACATTTTTTTAGCAGATTTATGCTCCTTTTGCTATAAGCTGTCTCTGATATATTCTGGAAATTGATACAATGTAAATTAAAATTAACTGTTAAATATTTATAAATAGTGTTTAAATATACAGAAGAAAGAAAAGATACAATCCCTTTATTTTCAAATGTGTGGTCTTTTTGAAAAACAAAGGAATCTGTCATGCTTATCTATTTTTACAGAATGAATTTTTTCTTTTTCACAAGGGTGGTGGGAAAACACTGATACCTCTTAAATTTTTCTGCTAGCACCTGTGATTATAACTAATTTTACATTCACAAAGAACAAATGCTTTCTATTATTAAGTATCCAATCCTTATAGTACAATATCTAGTATTTAGAGGAAGAAGTGGCAAATACCTGTGTCTTTGAATGAATTATTTAATGTATTTTAAATTACTCTATGATTCCTAAAAGTTGGGCCTGATCTTGCTTTCATTTTGCAATGTAATGCAAATTGCTCATCATTTGACTTTCTTTTTTCTGACCAGGATACCATTATTTTCTGGAAGGTGTTTTGGATGCACTACTATGTGGAAATAGCTCTGATGCAGGGTAAGCCAATAATTTGTATGTGCTTGTGTATGTGTATACTTTATTAATACTTAATTGCTATAATTAATATTACTTCTAAGGTAAGGGATTATTCAAAGTTTAGGCAAGTTTTTATGTTTCATAAAACAAGGAATAATACTTTTATTTTAATGCTGTGTCCCTTAGAGTAGTATATGTAAGCTAGAAGGCAACTCTAGAGGCTTCATAATAGGGAAAATGAACTAGAGTGTGCTAAAATGCTAATTATCAACAGAAAATAGTTTTTTAAAATATTACTAAAAGTACTAGGCATTTTTTAAATGATGACATCAAGAGATAAGTAAAACTATGTTGTGTCCAAAGCTGGGAAATATGTTACTTATTTATCATGCTTCTATCCCTTGAGATAACTTCTATCCCTTAAAGTAGCCAATTTTCCTGGGTAAACAGTGTTATAAGTATAGCATGCTATGAAAATAAAAAGTTAGCAGAACTTTTTGTAATACTATCTTTTGTCCCTTTTATAGTCAATGTCCAGAAGGATATATGTGTGTGAAAGCTGGTAGAAATCCTAATTATGGCTATACAAGCTTCGACACTTTCAGTTGGGCTTTTTTGTCTCTGTTTCGACTGATGACTCAGGACTTCTGGGAAAATCTGTACCAACTGGTGAGAATCTGAGGAGATACACCACATTTATGCAGAAGCTTATAAGAAAATCATCTTCGTTATGAAATCCAGATCACAGTATTATATAGTAAAAGGAACGGAAATTGAAATTAGGAGATTTGAATTCCTTTATCCTATTGATTATAACACACAGTAATCATGGTGATGACAGGGCTAGCAATTCTCTCTCATTTCCTTTTGGCCCAAAACCTATTTTCCACCCTCTTCAAACACAGGTCTTCTCAATTACAAGCACATCTTCCCCTCTGCCTCATCTGTACCCCCAGGTAGCAGGAGATGAAAATCAATAAGCAGACATAGAAAGATAACTTTGATGTCTTCCTTAACTTTTACCACGGGCTCAGATCTTTGATGAAATCTTCATTGTATTTTATTTGATTCCATTTTATTCTTGGTGAGTCCAAGAATTCCCTCCTAGAGGTCAAAATGTGAATGCATGAGTTAAGAGAATAGGAAGAGGAAGAGGATAAAGAAACAAAGAGGTAGAAGGGGGTGTTACCATCATAATTATTATTTATGTTGGAGTCCTACATGACACACAAGTAAGCTGAAAGTTGAAACCACTAGTTCGTGAAGTGATATTCAAAAAATAATTTTAATGATCTTATTTTCAGACATTACGTGCTGCTGGAAAAACATACATGATTTTTTTTGTGCTGGTCATTTTCTTGGGCTCATTCTATCTGATAAATTTGATCCTGGCTGTGGTGGCCATGGCCTATGAGGAACAGAATCAGGCCACCTTGGAAGAGGCAGAACAGAAAGAGGCTGAATTTCAGCAGATGCTCGAACAGCTTAAAAAGCAACAAGAGGCAGCTCAGGTAAATTCACCAAATCAAATGTGTCCTGTCTCATGGTACAAATCTTTTTTATTGTTTCAGTTGTTATAAAAATACCTGAGCGAAAGTGAGGACGGATAATTGTTTGACTCTACTTAAGAGAAGCTGGTAGTATGAAAGATTAGTAATTATTTCTATATATTGATCATCTATAGATCATTTAGTTTAAGTTTTCTAATATGTCTGCAATATTGACCACAGTGGAACTCTCTCATGCCTTTTTAATGTTTTAAGGTTTTTATAACTAAAGGGGGAATGTGATTTTAAATCTTCTCAAGTGAAAAACTTACAGAATGGGCATACTGGCATTAGCAGAAAATTGTAAGAAGCCATCTTTTCTCAGAATAAAAGTATTGGTTGTCATATAAAAAGATGTTCATCTGGCTCTTAAAAGATAGTCTGTCCTTTTCTTTAACCAAAAATATATTGGCCTTCAATATGATTGTTTACTTGCCTTTCATATATAATAAATAAGGAAGTGATGAAGTATTATAATGTAAAGTATTATAATGTTCTGTAACAAAGCAGTATCCAACAGGCATATGAAAGTCACCAATTTTATGGAGAACATATGGATTTTATGGTGACCTATGGATTATTTGTTCTTATAGAGAGGTGTCGGTACTCATTGTACAATAAAATGCCTATCTTATCACTTTCATCTTTCCTCATGCTTTCTGCTCAGTATACAAACACAAGAGTCTTTACTTTAGAATAAAGTTGTTTGGGGAGTATTAATTTATTGGCAAGAGTCCCTATATTGAGGGTACTCTGAGAACAATATTAATAATCCAAAAGTGCCAACTGAGTACCATTACAAGCTATGATCAAAAACATTGTTCTCATTCCATGCCCATGTGTCCAGCAAGAACCAGTGCTGAGCTAAAGAAGCTGGAGATGGTATTTGGAGAAAGGAATGTCTTGTCTTGCTTAGTAGAAACTGTTGACTGCCCTTTCTCCAGTCTTCTGGATTATGGAGGGGCAAGGAAGGGATTTGATCATCTTCCATAAATTTGATTGATAACATTTTGGCAGCCTGCTTTCAATAACTAGGAAGAGGACCTCACCTTTTTATCACGTTCCTCCTACCTTGAGATATGACCTCAATTAAGTCATTTAGCTTTTCTTCCATGCTACAGTTTCTTTTTCAGAGAAAAGAAGATAGTGTTAATTAAATACCAATTTTTAGAGTAAATCAAATCCCCCAAAATAATATAAGTTTATGTTCTTGTTGATGCTTTATTGATCCTTTTGAATATGTGGTCTTTGCAGTGTAATATAAACACAATAAACGTTAGCACAGATAAAACCACATTAACCCTGAAAGCCTTCATTAAATAGAAAGAGGGGAAAATCCCATTTGTACTTGCAGAGTTTCTTCTATGGACCATCAGCTTGAGTCAGCTAAATGTATTTTTTTTTAAATGTGCTAAAAATACTTGAGCTTAAAAAGATAAAGTCTCCAATGCCGTACTAAAACCATTTCTCCTTAATGTAGCAGGCAGCAGCTGTCACTGCCTCAGAGCATTCCAGAGAACCTAGTGCCACTGGGGGGCTCTCTGACAGCTCATCTGAAGCCTCCAAGTTGAGCTCCAAGAGTGCTAAGGAAAGAAGAAATCGGAGAAAGAAAAGAAAACAGAAAGAGCAGTCTGGTGGGGAAGAGAAGGATGAGGATGAGTTCCATAAATCTGAATCTGAAGACAGCATCAGGAGAAAAGGGTTTCGCTTCTCCATAGAAGGGAACCGATTGACGTATGAAAAGAGGTACTCCTCCCCACACCAGGTATGGTACCTCAGAGTTAAAGGATGCATGGATGGAAATCAGAACACTGAAGAGAGGGGGAGAATTAAATCAGATTTATGAATTGTCATCAACTGAATTGACTGCTATGTCTATTATATTTAAACCTATACTTTCTTCACATAGCTATGAGAAAATTTTACTCGACCTATATGTAAGCCTGTGGCTTTCTATAGTTGGGGTCACACTGGGTTGGAATTCAGAAGACCTGGATTCTCATCTTGACACTATCTGCTGATACCTTTTGAAACTAATGACATTTATACTTTCTGCTCCTCAGCCTCCTTAATGAAAATATTAACAAACCAAACAAAAAAATGTGCGTAAGGGACTGGCTGATCGATAACTTCTTTTGGTTATTTTATGTGGTGTTTTTTTGTTTTGCTTTGTTTTTTTTGCCTAACTTCTTTATAAACCAGCATGTGTGCTTCTGAAAATATCAGGTGTGATATACATTACCAAAAAACACATTACTCTGAATTTCAGAAGTCCGTGCCTTACAGATGAAATAATGATAATAATGAAAGTAAACTGATTTTAGGAAGATGGCCTAAAACAATTTGTGAAACATGTTGAGATTCCTTGAAAGAAAAGAGCAGTAAGAACAAATGTGTCCTTGTGAAGGTCATGCTGCCAGTGTTTATTGAATGTTGATGGTGTTCATAGTATGTGCTAAGGATATTTCCTTTTGAATGTGAAAAATGGTGATTTCAGGTTTTGGGTTTTTTTTTTTTTTTAAGTAACTTTAAGTTGTGATCTATCTTCCCATTCATAATCTCAAGGACTAGAAGTCTTCTCTTATAAAACCGATTTAATTTGAGCACATAAAATGAGAATGTTAATCAAAAGGAATGGATCACATTCTCTTATGAATACTGAAATCACCTTCAACTTAATCTTGCAAAATTCAAAGCACATTTCAAACGGCTATATTAATATGATTATACTTTTTTTGGTTTCAAACTTTTAGTCTTTGTTGAGCATCCGTGGCTCCCTATTTTCTCCAAGGCGAAATAGCAGAACAAGCCTTTTCAGCTTTAGAGGGCGAGCAAAAGATGTGGGATCGGAGAATGACTTTGCTGATGATGAGCACAGCACCTTTGAGGATAACGAGAGCCGGAGAGACTCCTTGTTTGTGCCCCGACGACATGGAGAACGGCGCAACAGTAACCTGAGTCAGACCAGTAGGTCTTCCCGGATGCTGGCAGTGTTTCCAGCAAATGGGAAGATGCACAGCACTGTGGATTGCAATGGTGTGGTGTCCTTGGTTGGTGGACCTTCAGTTCCTACATCGCCTGTTGGACAGCTTCTGCCAGAGGTGATAATAGATAAGCCAGCTACTGATGACAATGTAAGGAAGTTTTAAATAGTTCAGGCATGGCTGGCCCATTATTGCTGCACCAGCCAGTGTTTCTACAGAATGGAACCCTTTGAGAATGACTCCTGGTTGGTCAAGCTGTGAATGCACCTGCATCTTGTAATACCTTTAATAGACTAACCAACTAAAGCTTAAGGCCTCAACACTCCCTTGCATAACAACGAATGCATTTACTTATGAAACGTGCTAAGAATAAATTAGACACAATAATAAATTGCTGCCTCCGCTTGGAGGATTTGCTATATACCCATGCTGAGCTTAGATAGCAAGACATCCTCTAAAGCTTTGATATAAAAGTAAATGAATGATTCCTCTGTTCAAGTATAAAGGGTGTATAATAAATCTTTCCAACAGATTCTTCACTATAGCTCTGCCTTATTTTAGATTTTCAAGAACACTGTGCCTACATAGATAGCTTCATTGTTATCTTAAAATTTCCAGTATTCACACATGTCTTTCTGAAAAAAAAAATGCTGATATAAGTCTTCTTAAAATGAACCTAAGTGATGAGACATAAATAAATTGTTAACACAGACAGATAAAAAATTGTCTGTACAAACATGTGTTACGTGTTTGTGGATGTATACGAGGATGAGGAATTTCTGAACACAGGCTGCCTCTTATTAGATGGGTAACTCACTTGGAAATATATCAGCATGATGAGGCATGACGAAGTCAGAATTAGATGACTTATTGCTTTGGTACCCTGGATGAAACTGTTGTCCATGCAGCATGTGTGTGTTTCTCACATACAGTTTGTGTTGTCAATGACCATCTATGTCTTGTGTACAGAAAATGAGATGGTGGCTACCTGTGTTGTAATCATTTGTATTTCTTGAAAAATAAATGCCTACCTTCTCAAAATAAAATGCCTGACCACGTGTATGACTTTTCAGGTTGTTTGTTGTATATGATCAGTTCAGAAATGAGGCGAACCGTTCAATATTTCTCTCAAGAGACTTATTAACTGTACCAAAATGACATCACGTCTCGTAAAATTATGTAATTAGAAGGCTAAAAAACTCAGTTTTTGCTGTATGACTAAATGGTTGACAGTTTGGATATTCCAGGTTAATGATACAATAAGTCAGCAATATCTGCCATCACCAACTAAATACGAAAGTGCACGATGCATGTGTTTCATGAGATTCACTGTGTCACACTTGGTTCTTTTCTTAGCTTATTGCTCAAGTTAATCATTTAATACATTAGCATTTTCTTTATAGGGAACAACCACCGAGACTGAGATGAGGAAGAGAAGGTCAAGTTCTTTCCATGTTTCCATGGATTTTCTAGAAGATCCTTCCCAAAGGCAACGAGCAATGAGTATAGCCAGCATTTTAACAAATACAGTAGAAGGTTTGTTACACATTCCATTTCCATTCAATTATTTTCATCAAGCTTATATTGTCTCACTTGAAACAAATATCTCTATTTGTAAATTGAAAACAAGACATTCTAAAGAGAATATAATCTTATTTAAGAGTTAGTATTTGTTATAGTATACTCATATAGTCTAGGAGCTTTAAAGAGATTACTTAAGCACAATGATATTGGAAATCTAAAGATTGTTTTCCTGTGTGTGACAATTCCTTGGAAATGCAGAATAAAGGATTTCTGTTAGGGCTGCTAATCTCATTAGTCATAGTGACCCTCTCTTCTGTTCCTTTTAGCTTAGAACTTCAACATCATTCTAAATACTCTCAAGATTGGAGGGAAGAAGTGGGTCGTTTTACAGAAGAAAACAAAACATTTTTAAAGATTTTATTTATTTGTTTGACACAGAGAGAGAGTGAGAGAGAGCAAGAGAGGGAACTTAAGCATGGGGAGTGGGAGAGGGAGAAGCAGGCTTCCCGCTGAGCAGCGAGTCTGATGTGGGGCTCGATCCCAGGACCCTGGGATCATGACCTTAGCTGAAGGCAGATCCTTAATGGACTGAGCCACACCCAAGAGAACAAATTTAAAGATGATTCTTGACTCATATTCATTCCTACCTTATCTCTTGTTGCTTTAGGTTGGCAGTTTAGACAGATATTAACATAAGATTACACACAGTATCTACATTTCTGCATCCCGTGTTCCTATTGAAACTTCATTTAAAAGACCATTCACTTCAGGCCAAGTGCTGAGCCATATTTCAATTCATATGAGAAAAATACTATTCTGTGCTATCTCTGCTCTATGTGTATGTTAACAAAATACCTTCAGGTGTCTAAAGAATAAATTTTATAGTTTTGGTTTTTTTTTTTAAGTACAAAAGAGATTGATTCTTTAGCAAATAAAAATGTGTTGACTACTGAAAAACAAGTCTAGTGCATCTGAGATAAATACATGTGTGTATGAAAATATATCTTTTGATGGTTCTTTTTTTTTTTTTTTAATTTAGAACTTGAAGAATCCAGACAGAAATGCCCACCCTGTTGGTATAAATTTTCCAACATATTCTTAATCTGGGACTGTTCACCATATTGGTTAAAAGTGAAACATATTGTCAACCTGGTTGTGATGGACCCATTTGTTGACCTGGCCATCACCATCTGCATTGTATTAAATACTCTTTTCATGGCTATGGAGCACTATCCAATGACAGAACATTTCAATAATGTGCTTACAGTAGGGAACTTGGTAAGCATATTGGAAGGTAAATGTGTTCAATCTTTGAACTTTCTGTTTGAGAAACTGTTTCCATTAATAATAGCTTAAAGCACTCTTTCTACCACCTGGTTCCCAAAAGACAAGAATTATATCTAGCTGGCTACACCCTACTTTTTTGCCCACCATAATGGCCCTTTATGTCAAAGCATAAACTGAGAAAGACAGCAATAGGCATAGGCCTAGAATACTACTGGAAAAGTCAATATTGATATTTATAATTTTTTCAAGATGCAGAAGCAATTTAAGGACACGCTTTTTGAAATGATATTAGCGCAGCTATTCCCTAGCTGATGAAGGCTTAAAAAGGGGAGGGGGTGAGATCTTTTTATTTTGCTTAACCATCATCATTATAAACAAAAATATAACAACTCAAAAACGTGTTCAGCTTTTACACTTCCAAGATCTAAGTAGGATATGTGTTGTTTTATCCATCTCTTCTGTATCAAAACCATCAAATATTGAAAACCTGCAGTCCATTTTGTGTTTTATTTGATTAGTGAGGCCATTTTTGGTAAAGACTGTCACCTAAATCCTCCTCTTCTGTGCTTAAAAAACATGAATTATTAAAGTGTTTGTCAGTTGACTCAATTTAGGAATACTAGCTTTTATTTGCTGAAAGAAAGAGGACTTTAAAGGAATGTATGGATTTTTCATAGTATTTGTTTTGAGGTTTAAGGTTTTTGATGGTAAAAAGCAAGACATGTAAAGCATCCTGCATTGTAGTATTTACAGTTTTAAAGCTTTGGTATTTATACCATGGAAGTAAATTGACTTTATTCACATGCTTAACAAATTGATAATAGTAACACACATATTATAGTAATAGATATATGTGTATAATAATGATCAGATTTGAGGAAGATGGGAATTTGCTTATAGATAAATAAAATGTTCAGAGGCAAGATGTTGTGAGTACCTGTGCTGCATAAAGTCTGGAGGGACAGGCAGTTTGATGTGATGGAAGTTAAAAATAGATTGGGGCTCAAATCCTAGTTTTGCCATTTTCTAGTTGTATGATACCAGGCGAGTCACTGGTAAAGTAATGTTTGTATTACCTGCACTAGTGACTCTATAAACTTCTGTGGCAATAAAATGAAATAAAGTAAATGGGAGCTCTTTTATAAACTATAAATTACTACAGATATGTATCTAGCAACAGAATCATTGTGGGGAAATTAGCATAAACATTTTGTTCTGTGATCAAATACTAACTCATTCTACTTTATCACTATCTGATGGAATTAAAGTAATTTTGTTTTGATCTTAGGTTTTCACTGGGATCTTTACAGCAGAAATGTTTCTGAAAATTATTGCCATGGATCCTTATTATTATTTCCAAGAAGGCTGGAATATCTTTGATGGTTTTATTGTGACGCTTAGCCTGGTAGAACTTGGCCTTGCCAATGTGGAAGGATTATCTGTTCTCCGTTCATTCCGACTGGTAAAAAAAACAAACAAACAAAAACCCCAGCAACAGAAACAAAACCTGTCCAACAAGCAGGGCTCTTATTTACTACTCTCATGGGTTTTACTACACAACTATTTACATTTTAAACTTTTGTGTATACTACACAACTATTTACATTTTAAACTTTTGTGTAACATTGTGTAACATTTGCATCATATCCCTGAATGAAAAAAAAATTATCTCCACTTATTTAGAAAAAAACTTTATTTAAAAAAATAGGTGAAGTTTAATATATAATAAGTTGCCGTTGTTACTAACTATTGTTTCTAGAGATGACTACTGTTAATATTTCTGGATTGAAGAAAGTATTTTTAATGAAAATATATCACATTTTAATAGTAACTTAAAAATATAAACAGCCCTTTGTATGGTAAATGGTGATCAGAGCCAAGGTGGGCATGCAGAAAATTCCTTATTGGACCTCTGGAAAATATGCTCCTTGCCTAAATCAGAGGAGAAAAATATGTAAGATTACTTACCATGACCACTGATTTACATATATGTCTTTGCAAATCAGGGAAATAACTATAGGTGTGAGAAATCTCCAAATTTTTCAATGCAGGCATCTAGCTATGTCAATGGTCCAAAGGAGTATTAATGAATAATAAACACTTGTCTCTTCCTATAACAGGGGCTCTATATGATGTCACTTTGCAAGGTATTTACAAACAAGTAACTTTTCAACAGAGATTATTGTGATTCGGATGCTAATATTAATGTCAGGCCTGGCATGCCTTAGAACCACATTCACAAAACAAATGAAGGACAGTTGGACCCCAAGTAATCTAAAAAAATTCACACTTAGGGAAAACAATCTACCTGGTTAAAATATGGAAGAATGAGATTCTTCCTAGGGGGTCCAAAAATTAGCCATGAGCCTGAGTGGGTTCAAGGGCAGGACAGATATTGTAAAAGATTCAATATTAATCATGATCAATATATGAAAAGATCATAATAATATATATATTTTTTTTATTTTCCAGCTCCGAGTTTTCAAGTTGGCAAAATCTTGGCCAACATTAAATATGCTAATAAAGATCATCGGCAATTCAGTGGGGGCTCTGGGTAACCTCACCTTGGTGTTGGCCATCATCGTCTTCATTTTTGCCGTGGTCGGCATGCAGCTGTTTGGTAAAAGCTACAAAGATTGTGTCTGTAAGATCTCCACCAGCTGTGAGCTCCCACGCTGGCACATGAATGACTTCTTCCACTCCTTCCTGATTGTGTTCCGTGTGCTGTGTGGAGAGTGGATAGAAACCATGTGGGACTGTATGGAAGTCGCTGGTCAAGCCATGTGCCTTACTGTCTTCATGATGGTCATGGTGATTGGAAACTTGGTGGTGTGTACCCATTTAAGATATGTATTTCAGAAATAGATTAAAAGCATAACAGAATAGTGACCATTTTGTCCAAAACAAAAACTATGATTAATAATTTATGAAGTGTCTAGCTTTACATATGCATAGGGTCTTACACAGCGATATAGTAGTGACCCTACAGTTTTTATATTCAAATGAACCTTGTCAGTCATTTCATCACATTTAGTAATGCATTTTAATAGAGAATTAAAGACAGGCCTAGAAGGATATGCTGGGAATATTTTACAAATGCAGAGAAAAGGGAGGGAGAACTGAAAAAATTTTTAAAGAAAGCTTAATCTTACTTGTCAGTATAGGACTGAAGGGTGGTGTCTTTTAAGTGTTCATAGTGATTTTTCCATTTCCCTGCCTCCTCATGGCATATAGCGTTCAATCACTCTAGGTCATGTGGCAGGTGTGTTAGCCAACTTATGTTAATCAATTCTCTAATGGTTCTCAGTCAAATAAGGGTGGGCTAATGATGCCTGAGATTACCCAAATGGAGTAACTGATCAATTCTTCTCTCCCTTAAGTTTAAAACATGAAGTACTATTTACAGTATAGAAAAAATTTAGTACGTTCCAAAAGATACATATATTAAGTGTCAGTCTTATGGAAATATTAGAGATTATTTATAAACAGTTCTCCTAATTAATCAATAGTGGAGTATAAGAAATATAATAGGTTAAGAAAATAAGTGTTAATGCCTATGTTAAGATACCGATTCTTGTTCTGGATCACAATGATTTGTTTTAATTAATATCTAACTCAACATCTCTGTTTATCAAAAGAGAAACTATAGAATATATTTAAGTGCATAATGGCAAACATCAATGATTTTTAAGGTTAGAACTTTTATACGGTACATATTTCAATATGTTTTCTTATAATCATGCACTTTTAAACATAGCAAAACCTTAGATGAACTCATTCGACTCCTTCATTCTATTAGTGGGAGAATCTGAGACCCACAGAAATCATGTCTTTGCCCAAGGTTGTCGAGTGTAGTAGCTCCTGAGCCAGATCACAAATTCAGATTGCCCAGCTTCTAATCACTGTGCTCTGGTGTTTCTTTCTTACCTAGCTGTTAGAACTTACAGTTTCCTCTACACTTCAAGGAGTGAGTGATGTCAATCTGCTCTTCTTTACATTGGGGTAAGATTATAATCATGTCTGTCCTATTTTTAAGGTCCTGAACCTCTTTCTGGCCTTGCTTCTGAGCTCATTTAGTGCAGACAATCTTGCAGCCACGGATGATGATAATGAAATGAACAATCTCCAAATAGCCGTGGACAGGATGCACAAGGGAGTAGCTTATGTGAAGAGAAAAATATACGAATTTATTCAACAATCCTTTGTTAGAAAACAGAAGATTTTAGATGAAATTAAACCACTTGATGATCTAAACAATAAAAAAGACAGTTGTATGTCCAATCATACAACAGAAATTGGAAAAGATCTTGACTATCTTAAAGATGTGAATGGAACCACAAGTGGAATAGGAACCGGCAGCAGTGTTGAAAAATACATTATTGATGAAAGTGATTACATGTCATTCATAAACAATCCCAGTCTTACTGTGACTGTACCAATTGCTGTAGGAGAGTCTGACTTTGAAAATTTAAACACAGAGGACTTCAGTAGTGAATCAGATCTGGAAGAAAGCAAAGAGGTAAGATTTTATAATGTGGGTAGACAGAAATTTATATGTATATACATGTATTATTACTTGCATATAAATATATATATGTATCTTGTTGCATTTGGCTAAATCTGATTTGTGTAATGAGTCAGGGAGAGAAAGAGTGCAGAGATACAATGGTAGGCAGATCCTCATCTCATTTCACCTGTCCACAGATAATGGATTCAGGGGGAAAAAATGATAGATCATTTCTGTAAAATATTCTCTAATTTTTTCAGGATTTTAATTTGAGTATTATCTCAGTTCAAATGTTGTCTGTTAAAGATTTGGGTTTTACAAAAGAACCAATGGCAGGGAATTTTTTAAAAAATGATTTTTATTTTTATAAAATTTGTTTCAAAGTACTGTTAAAATAAATTTGGTAGTATTTTTCTAGTCCAATTTTTTTTGTCTTGAATCTTCAGATTTACATTTACTATTTGATGAAGACTAATAGCTACCGCACGCTCTATTGAATTAAAAAAAGAAACCTTTAAAAAAAGAAACTTTTATGACAAAGACCATCCATAAAAAATACTTTGTTTATAAAAATTTTACATGATTTATACTGTTTTTCAGGGCTCACAGAAAAAAAAAACTGATCTTTTTATTAAAAAGTAACTATCCACTGAACCACTGGAGGCAGTCCTATTTCTTCATACTGTGTCATTTTATATCTTGGACTATCATTACATTAATTGAAAATTTAAGTATTGGGGGTGGTAGAAACTTTAAACGAAATGTGAGGCAGTATTTCTCAAATAATGAGTCATGATCCAGTAGGAGTTGATAAATGCATTTATTATACCAGTATTTTCTTTCATTGTAATTAAACAGAATAGATAATACCAGAACTCACGGCGTGATGTAGGGAATACTGATGAATGAAGCTGGGGCTGCCTGTGCCAAACTCAGTCTCCCTTTTCTAATTAGAGTGCAAGCACTGGGTCCTTGAGGGGGCGGGGAAGCGCCTGAAGTACAGAGTTCTTAAATGTGAGAAACAATGTTTCAGCTCTTTGGAACTAGTGATCATGAAAACTTCTGCACCCCAGGCAAAATGGATGGCTTCTTTTTTGGTTCCCAGAGACAAAGAGCAGAGCATAGGTAATAAACAACTCATGCTCTAGGCTCATACATCTCACAAAGTATGGTGACATTTTGTTCTAACTACTGATATGCATGCATGTCTCTTCTTTTACATTGTGACACACTTGAGTATGTTTGCTACAAAGCAGGCACTCAGATTAGACCTTTCCATCCCATTTAACTCTGTTTAATAGAACCATTTTAAAGGATTCTCATTATCATACTTGCTCTGATGAGAGCACATTTGAAAAAATAGTTTTATTTCCCATGATCCAAACTCGATTATTCTCCTAATTCAACCTAATACTGTGTTAGCTCTTATTGTTGTTTTCCCTTTTTCTTTTAATAATCTTTTTAATTTTTTAATAAACATATAATATATTATTAGCCCCAGGGGTACAGTCTGTGAATCGCCAGGTTTACACTTCACAACGGTCACCATAGCACATACCCTCCCCAATGTCCATAACCCAACCACCCTCTCAATACCTCCCCTCCCACCTGCAACCCTCAGTTTGTTTTGTGAGATTAAGAGCCTCTTATGGTTTGTCTCCCTCCCGATCCCATCTTGTTTCCTTTTATTCCTTTTCTACCCCCCAAACACGCCCCCCCCACGCTACATCTCCTCTTCCTCATGTCAGGGAGATCATATGATAGTTGTCTTTCTCTGACTGACTTATTTTGCTAAGCATAATACCCTCTAGTTCCATCCACGTCATCGCAAATGGCAAGATTTCATTTCTTTTGATGGCTGCATAGTATTCCATTGTGTATATATACCACATCTTCTTTATCCATTCATCTGTGGATGGACATCCAGGCTCTTTCCATACTTTGGCTATTGTGGACATTGCTGCTATAAACATTCGGGTGCACGTGCCCCTTCAGATCACTATGTTTGTATCCTTAGAGTAAATACCCAGTAGTGCAATTGCTGGGTCATAGGGTAGCTCTATTTTCAACATTTTGAGGAACCTCCGTGCTGCTTTCCAGAGTGGTTGCACAGCTTACATTCCCATTAACAGTGTAGGAGGGTTCCCCTTTCTCCGCATCCTCGCCAGCATCTGTCATTTCCTGACTTGTTAATTTTAGCCATTCTGACTGGTGTGAGGTGGTATCTCATTGTGGTTTTTGACTTGTATTTCCCTGATGCTGAGTGATGTGGAGCACTTTTTCATGTGTCTGTTGGCCATCTGGATGTCTTCTTTGCAGCGATGTCTGTTTGTGTCCTCTGCCCATTTCTTGATTGGATTATTTGTTCTTTGGGTGTTGAGTTTGCTAAGTTCTTTATAGATTTTGGACACTAGACCTTTATCTGATATGTCATTTGCAAATAACTTCTCCCATTCTGTCAGTTGTCTTTTGGTTTTGTTAACTGTTTCCTTTGCTGTGCAAAAGCTTTTGATCTTGATGAAATCCCAAAAGTTCATTTTTGCCCTTACTTCCCTTGCCTTTGGCAATGTTCCTAGGAAGAAGTTGCTGTGGCTGAGGTCTAAGAAGTTGCTGCCTGTGTTCTCCTCAAGGATTTTGATGGATTCCTTTCTCACACTGAGGTCCTTCATCCATTCTGAGTCTATTTTCGTGTGTGGTGTAAGGAAATGGTCCAATTTCATTTTTCTGCATGTGGCTGTCCAATTTTCCCAACACCATTTATTGAAGAGGCTGTCTTTTGTCCATTAGACATTTTTCCTGCTTTGTCGAAGACTAGTTGACCATAGGTTTGAGGGTCTATTTCTGGACTCTCTGTTCTGTTCCATTGATCTATGTGTCTGTTTTTGTGCCAGTACTATACTGTCTTGATGATGACAGCTTTGTAACAGAGCTTGAAGTCTGGAATTGGGATGGCTACCAACTTTGGCTTTCTTCTTCAATATTCCTCTGGCTATTTGAGGTCTTTTCTGGTTCCATGTAAATTTTAGGATTATTTGTTCCATTTCTTTGAAAAAAATGGTGGGATTTTGATAGGGATTGCATTAAATGTATGGATTGCTTTAGGTGGCATAGACATTTTCACAATATTTGTTCTTCCAATCCATGAGCATGGAACATTTTTCCATTTCTTCCTCAATTTCATTCATGAGTACTTTGTAGTTTTCTGAGTATATATTCTTTGCCTCTTTGGTTAGGTTTATTCCTAGGTATCTTATGATTTGGGGTACAATTGTAAATGGGATTGACTCCTTAATTTCTCTCTCTTCTGTCTTGTTGTTGGTGTAGAGAAATGCAACTGATTTCTGTGCACTGATTTTATATCCTGACACTTTACTGAATTCCTGTACAAGTTCTAGCACTTTTGGAGTGGAGTCTTTTGGGTTTTCCACATATAGTATCATATCATCTGCCAAGAGTGATAGTTTGACTTCTTTGCTGATTTGGATGTCTTTAATTTCTTTTTGTTGTCTGATTGCTGAGGTTAGGACTTCTAGTACTATGTTGAATAGCAGTGGTGATAATGGACATACCTGTCGTGTTCCTGACCTTAGCAGAAAAGCTCTCAGTTTTTCTCCATTGAGAATGATATTTGCAGTGGGTTTTTCATAGATGGCTTTGATAATATTGAGGTATGTGCCCCCTATCCCTACACTTTGAAGAGTTTTGATCAGGAAGGGATGCTGTACTTTGTCAAATGCTTTTCAGCATCTATTGAGAGTATCATATGGTTCTTGTTCGTTCTTTTGTTAATTATTAATGTGTTGTATCAATTAATTGATTTGCGGATGTTGAACCAACCTTGCAGCCCTGGAATAAATCCCACTTGGTCGTGGTGAATAATCCTTTTAATGTAGTGTTGGATCCTATTGGTTAGTATTTTGGTTAGAATTTTTGCATCTGTGTTCATCAAGGCTATTGGTCTGTAATTCTCTTTTTTATGGGATCCTTGTCTGGTTTTGGGATCAAGGTGATGCTGGCCTCATAAAAGGAGTTTGGAAGTTTTCCTTCCATTTCTATTTTTTGGAACAGTTTCAGGAGAATAGGAATTAATTCTTCTTTAAATGTTTGGTAGGATTCCCCCGGGAAGCCATCTTGCCCTGGGCTTTTATTTGTTTGGAGATTTTTGATGACTGCTTCAGTCTCCTTACTGGTTATGGGTCTATTCAGGTTTTCTATTTCTTCCTGGTTCAGTTGTGGTAGTTTATATGTCTCTAGAAATATATCCATTTCTTCCAGATTGTCGAATTTGTTGGCGTACAGTTGCTCATAGTATGTTCTTATAATTGTTTATATTTCTTTGGTGTTGGTGATCTCTTCTCTTTCATTCATGATTTTATTTATTTGGGTCTTTTCTCTTTTCTTTTTGGTAAGTCTGGCCAGGGGGTTATCAATCTTACTAATTCTTTCAAAGAACCAGCTCCTAGTTTTGTTGATTTGTTCTAATGCGTTTTTTTGTTTGTTTGTTTTTTCTATTTCATTGATCTCTGCTCTGATCTTTATTATTTCTCCTCTCCTGCTGGGTGTAGGCTTTCTTTGTTGTTCTTTCTCCAGCTCCTTTAGGTGTAGGGTTAGGTTGTGTACTTGAGACCTTTCTGGTTTCTTGAGAAAGGCTTGTACCTCTATATATTTTCCTCTCAGGACTGCCTTTGCTGTGTCCCACAGATTTTGACCATTGTGTTTTCATTATCATTTGTTTTCATGAATTTTTTCAATTCTTCTTTAATTTCCTGGTTGACCCATTCATTCTTTAGAAGGATGCTGTTTAGATTTCATGTATTTGGGTTCTTTCCTAATTTCCTCTTGTGATTGAGTTCTAGTTTCAGAGCATTGTGGTCTGAAAATATGCAGGGAATGATCCCAATCTTTTGATACTGGTCGAGACCTGATTTATGGCCCAGGATGTGATCTATTCTGGAGAATGTTCCATGTGCACTAGAGAAGAATGTGTACTCTGTTGCTTTAGGATGGAATGTTCTGAACATATCTGTGGTGTCCTTCTGGTCCGGTGTGTCGTTTAAGGCCTTTATTTCCTTGTTGATCTTTTGCTTGAATCATCTGTCCATTTCAGTGAGGGGAGTGTTAAAGTCCCCTACTATTATTGTATTATTGTCGATGTGTTTCTTTGATTTTGTTATTAATTGGCTTATATAGTTGGCTGCTCCTATGTTAGTGGCATAGATATTTAAAATTGTTAGATCTTCTTGTTGGACAGACCATTTGAGTATGATATAGTGTCCTTCCTCATCTCTTATTATAGTCTTTGGCTTAAAATCTAATTGATCTGATATAAGGATTGCCACCCCAGCTTTCTTTTGATGTCCATTAGCACGGTAAATTGTTTTCTCCTCACTTTACATTTCCCCTCACTTTACATCTGGAGTGTCTTCGGGTCTAAAATGAGTTTCTTGTAGACACATATTGATGGGTTTGGTTTCTTTTATCCATTCTGATACCCTGTGTCTTTTGATTGGGGCGTTTAGCCCATTAACATTCAGGGTAACTATTGAGAGATATGAATTTAGTGCCATTGAATTGCCGGTAAGGTGACTATTACTGTATATTGTCTCTGTTCCTTTCTGGTCTACTACTTTTAAGCTCTCTCTTTGCTTAGAGGACCCCTTTCAATATTTCCTTTGGAGTTGGTTTTATGTTTGCAAATTCTTTCAGTTTTTGTTTGTCCTGGAAGCTTTTTATCTCTTTTTCTGTTTTCAATGATAGCCTAGTTGGATATAGTATTCTTGGCTGCATGTTTTTCTCATTTAGTGCTCTGAATATATCATGCCGGTTCTTTCTGGCCTGCCAGGTCTCTGTGGATAAGTCTGCTGCCAATCTAATATTTTTTACCATTTTGTGTTACAGACTTCTTGTCCCGGGCTGCTTTCAGGATTTTCTCTTTGTCGCTAAGACTTGTAAATTTTACTATTAGGTGATGGGGTGTGGACCTATTCTTACTGATTTTGAGAGGGGTTCTCTGCACCTCCTGGATTTTGATGCTTGTTCCCTTTGCCATATTGGGGAAATTCTCTCCAATAATTCTCTCCAATATACCTTCTGCTCCCCTCTCTCTTTCTTCTTCTTCTGGAATCCCAATTATTCTAATGTTGTTTCATCTTATGGTGTCACTTATCTCTCGAATTCTCCCCTCGTGGTCCAGTAGCTGTTTGTCCCTCTTTTGTTCAGCTTCTTTATTCTCTGTCATTTGGTCTTCTATATCACTAATTCTTTCTTCTGCCTCATTTATCCTAGCAATGAGAGCCTCCTCTTTTTATTGCACCTCACTAATAGCTTTTTAAATTTCAACTTGGTTAGACTTTAGTTCTTTTATTTCTCCCAAAAGGGCTTTTATATCTCCTGAGAGGGTTTCTCTAATATCTTCCATGCCTTTTTCAAGCCCGGCTAGAACCTTGAGAATTGTCATTCTGAACACTAGATCTGACATATTACCAATGTCTGTATTGATTAGGTCCCTAGTCTTCGGTACTGCCTCTTGTTCATTTTTTTTGTGTGTGTGTGGTGAATTTTTCTGCCTTGTCATTTTGTTCAGATAAGAGTACATGAAGGAGCAACTAATATACTAAAAGGGTGTCAAAGACTCCAGGAAAATACACTTTAACCAAATCAGAAGAGATCCCAAATTGTTGGGGGGGGGGGTGGATAAAAAGAGGTTCAGAAAAAAAAAATTAAAAAAAGAAAACGAATAAAGAAAAAATATAAAAAGGAAAATATATATATATTAGAGAAACTAGTTTAAAAACGTTAAAAAAGAAAAGGGTAAAAGTTAAAAAAATATTTAGCAGAAGAGGAAAAAAAATAGAAAAAAAATATTAAATTAACTGCAAGACTAAAGAATCATGGGGAGAAAGCCATGAGTTCCATGCTTTGCTTTCTCCTCCTCTGAAATTCCGCTGCTCTCCTTGGAATTGAACCTGCACTCCTTGGTTGGTGAACTTGGTCCTGGCTGGATTTCTTGTTGATCTTCTGGGGGAGGGGCCTGTTGTATTGATTCTCAAGTGTCTTTGCCCCAGGCGGAATTGCACTGCCCTTACCAGGGGCCGGGCTGAGTAATCAGCTCAGGTTTGCTTTCAGGAGCTTTTGTTCCCTGAATGCTTTCTGTAGAGTTCCGGAGGATGGGAATGAAAATGGCGGCCTCCCAGTCTCTGGCCCAGAGGAGCTGAGAGCTCAGGGCCCCATTCCTCAGTGCGCCCTCAGAGAATAGCGCCCAATTACTCCCGTCTCCCTGGCCTCCGGCTGCGCTCTGAGCTCACCAAGCCTGCCACTGGTTCAAGGTAACCCCCAGCTGAGAGCTCACTCCTTGGCTCTGTCTCTGTAGCCAGCTTCCCCGTTCTAATACCTGCAAACTCTGCGACACTCAGACACCCTCCCTGTGGGACCTGGGGCCACGCTGACCCTGCATGGGCCTCACCCCAGTTTAGCTTCTGGAGCGATGTCCCTCAGCGGAATAGACTTTTAAAAGTCCTGAATTAGTGCTCCCTTGCTCCACCGCTTGCCGGTTGCCAGCCCCCTCCCCACTGCAGTCTATCTTCCCGTAGCTTTGGATTCACTTCTCTGCCAGTCCTACCTTTCAGAAAGTGGTTGATTTTCTGTTTCTAGAATTTCTTCTCTTCAATCTTCCGTTGGATTTGTAGGTGTTTGCAATCTTTAGATAAGCTATCTAGCTGATCTTCTGCTACCTGATATAGTCTCAGCCTGCTACTTCTCTGCCATCCTGACTCCTATATATGCAGATTTTGGACTGCACAGGGTGTCGGCACCCTCCACACCTCCACATTGTTGAAGGGCCAACTGTATATATATTTAGATTTTAGAAAGATAATTTTCAACTTTTAAATATGAATTTCCATGTTGGGACATACCTTATTGACTCATAGTGTTACCTGCCATGGGTTCTGCTAACCTGTTCCATTTGAATTTGTTAATGTTTCCATGCCTGGATTTCAATAATGAGCCTTATCAATAATGGATCATTATTGAAATTATATCAATGCCTTGGGTTAAAGTTATAAATGGTCATTGTTTCTTATCCATTATCTAAGCATTTGTTTTTAGACATGTAAACCCATAATTATAGTGTTATTCATAATAGATAATTCTCTGGAGCCAGACACTGTGTTTTATGATTCCATTTTAGCCACATACCATGTGGCCTTACCTATCCAGTCCTCAAATCTCATCTCAAAAATGAGGATAAAATCACCTACTTCATACTTCCTGTGGAGTATAAAATGAGACAATAAATGTGAAGTGGTTATCATAGAAGCTGAAAAATTATAAATATTTAATAAATTGCCATTATTAGTATTATTACTAGTAGCATTTCCAACACTCTGTTGGCCAGTGTTTTCTTGTAAGAATTACTAGTAACATATTCCACTGTTAGTCCTTTTGTGTTATCTGCCTTCTGCCCTTTGTAATGAATTGCTTTACAGGTTTATCTGGAAAAGTGACAGATTTTGTATTTTCTGTTTCATTTTTAAACTGTCTCATTAAATTCTTGATACGGTAAACTCCTTGAAGAAGTTAGGAAACTTTATTTCTAAAGAGCATTCCAGTCAGAAAGAATAAATATACAGAAACCTAAAGACATGACACAACAGGATGTGTTTATAAACAGGATGTGTTTTTGGGATATAAAGTCACAGGAGATGAAGCTATATGAGTATACAAGGAGCAGACTGCCTCAGTTTCCAGAAAACAAATAACAGACTGCACATGAAGAGACATATAAAGGGGAGACCTGTATTTGTTTTGCCTCCCCCATGAGGTGCACACTTATGCACCACCGTCCCCCATTCCAGGAAAAATCCTTGGGCTATCTTTCTATACTTGTCCCATGTTTGTCCCCAAATGCAGGAAAGGCATTGCATGGGTCAAATTCAACACTTATGTAACTCCCTGCAGACTTCAACCCACTAAGTATATTCAAATAACCTAAGGAATTTTTTTTTAATTTTTTTTAATTTTTTTTTATTTTATTTTTTTAAAGATTTTTATTTATTTATTTGACAGACAGAGATCACAAGTAGGCAGAGAGACAGGAAGGGAGAGAGAGGAGAAAGCAAGCTCCCCAAGGAGCAGAGAGCCTGATGTGGGGCTCGATCCCAGCACCCTGGGATCATGACCTGAGCTGAAGGCAGAGGCTTTAACCCACTGAGCCACCCAGGAGCCCCTAAGGAATTGTTTTTAAAACCTTATAAAGTTTCTTGACTCATGCAGTAGTAAGAATAATAGATCAGTTAGAAATCAGGGTTTCCACTGAAAATTAATAATAAGGAATGGTGGCTTAGACAGATTTTTTTTTCTTTTTCTTTTTCTTTTCCAATTTATTTATTTTCAAGATTTTAAAGAGCTTTAAAAACTGGGAAAAACTAGCAATATAAAATCATATCTCCCCAATTAGAAAATATGTTTCTTTGGTTAAAGATTATATTTTATATAATTTTAGTCTTCTGAGGCCAACTGCAGTGTTGGGCACAAATATGTGCTCAATAGCTTTTTGAGTTTTGGTTGATTTCTTTGGAGAACTAGACTAAAAGTCTGGTGGCCTTAACTCCAGTGGGCAAGTCACTAACTCTGTATTATTCCATTTCCTAATTTGTAAAAGGGGTTCAACTGTCCTCTGGTGCTGGTAGGAACATTATGAGGATTCAAAAGTTCTTTGGAAGTTCAAAGTGCTCAAAAACACAAGGTGTTAGCAGCAAAATTACTACTAGAATTCTGTCTGCATCAGTATTTTTAAATAAATTGAGTGGTTAAACTTACACCTTTTTGGAATAAAATAATATATTACTAAGCTAGTTAGGGGAAAAGTATACTTATTTTTGCAATGAGTGAGCCCCCAAATGAGTAAAAATGTTATTTGGATCTTTGTAATTCAGGTCATGCTAATAACAGACATCATCTGTTGAGTTTGTTTAACCATAGGAAAACACTACTCATAGGGTTTTAGATGCATTTTCTTACTCAGTCTTCATACCAACGGAGAGATTATTCCTATTTTTTGGATAAGGTCATTGAATGCAGCATTTAAGTAGCTTGCCACTTGCACAAATTGTAAGGACTGATCCTGGACTAGAAGAATTCAGGCAGTTGGCAACACAGTCTATGTTCTTGATTATTACACTAAATCTCCTTAACAGTGTCTGAAAAAATGTTTTCTTTGGTTTTACTTTAAAATTAATGATATTGTTTATTGAAGTACTAAGAATAGGTATCCATGATAGAGCTGGTCTTAACTACCAAGACCTTTCCACTGGGCATAAGTTAATGGCAATAGCCACAAGTGTCTGAGTCCTCTCCCTTGGTCCTGGAGGGTCCTCTTCCTTCAACACTGGCCTGAAGGGTAAACCAATCTGCTTCTGCATCCCATACTGACCTATGGAGGTCTACTTCTAATTATAGAGCATTCATCCTCTTGAACTCTGATTGCTCCAAGCTGTGTTTTAGGAAGATGCACTTCTGAATTTAATGCTACCTGGAAGACTCTTCTAAATCATTTGGAAACACTTCTGTAGTTGCATTGTTAGCTTATGAAGTCTTTGGAACAGGTGAAACACTAACCAGGTCTCACTCACTTTAAGGCCACAGTGAGAACAAAATGTTTATAAGTGAAGTTTTACTTCTAGACTCCCATTTTCCCTCTCAATTATAACATCTATGTTAAAATAATAGTTATTTGCTGCTTTATGAATATTCTTTTATTTAATACTTTTACCTTTACTGTATTTGGGATAAAGAACATATGACAATTCCCAACCAAAGCATATACTGCTCAGTAGACTAAATGTATTCTACCACAGAAAGGTCTACGGAGAATGCCTTATGTGAACAATGCTCAGCTTTTAAATGTAGCTGAGAGGGATTAGTCCATTTCATTTACCAAAGTATAGCCTGCCTTCATCATGGAACCTAGCACAGAGAACAGAACCTACAGGTTCTCAGTAAATACCTGTTAAATAAAGAAATAAGAATAGGGAGTTTCTGGTTAATCTGGAGTCAAAATGGATATGTAAGAAGATTTTTGCAAATATCCCAACTCATGAACACCATGATAACATAATTTTCCCCACTGAAATCATCGTGCAATGTATCTAGGGATGTTAAAAGTCTCTGGGAGATAGATGTGTATGCCCCCAACAGTTCTTTCTGTACGGTCTCTTAAAAAATCCTCATGGTCTCTGATGCAGCAACTATTTTCTCCACCCTGTGTTACACTTTCTCCTTCAGAAGCCCTTCCCACAAACTCACATAAAAGGAGAAGACTCCCATCCTAAAATAAAATAAAATCATGTATATTTTAAATGTTCTTTTGATCTCATCTCTTCCTTGAGTTTCTGTCCTTGAATTCATTGCCAATCTTTAAAAGATAGATTAGATTATACTCACTGTCTTCCCATTTTCCACTGCTCAGTCACCTTCAAATATCTCCTTTCTGGTTTCTTCCCCTACCTTTCTCTTTTTCAAATATCATTGATGTTCTCTTATTTGCCAAGTTCAGTGACCCTATCTCACTTGATTGTCTGCAATATTTCCTAATTCTTTAAGCTCTGTCATTCCCCGGCCTCCAAAAATCCAGGCTACTTTCCTCCCAACCATACAAGCTCAAAAGTAGCTTATGAGAAGCTTGGATTCATTCTCAACCTCTCTAATAGGAAGGCCCTCGTCAAATTTACTGCCAAATCCTGTGGGTTTTATCTCCTAAATCCATCTCCAATCTTGACCTCCCACTTCCTGTCCTATTATTTCATCTGTATCACTAGAATTACCCTCTGAAACACATTTCCATGGGAGGAAAAAATGCAGTCTTAAATATATCATGAGAAATTGGACAGCCTTGATCAGATTCATTTCATCAGTCTAATTCCCCATGACTCAGCTCAGTTCTAGTCACACTGCTCCATGAAATTTCTGTCCTTGGACTCCAACGTTTCTTGTTTGAAATTACCTTCTTCTTCTTGCCATTCTCTGCAAAATCTAACAAAACAAAATGACATTTGAATCAATATTCAAGACTTTGTCTGCGTATTCACTCCACAAAAATATATTATTGCTCTGATGCTCACTATAGCAAATAAGTCTTAATTCTGGAAAGCCCTCTAGATTTCCCCCAACTAGAATTAATGGCTGCATACAATGAAAGGTATGCATTGCACTCTATTTCTCTGTTGTGTATCTGTCTACCCTACTTGCTAATCTTGTGAGCAACTCAAGAATAAGAACTGTGGTGATACATATCTTTGTACTTCTAGTAACTTCCACAGTACCTGGCACAAATGAGGTGCTGGGTCAGTGTTAATTAGCATCATGTAAGTCAGTGACATGTTTCGTGTTACCAGTCCTACCTTCTGAAAGCATGCAGATGAATTAATTGAACAATTATTCCTAATAATTGAACAATTATTCCTAATAATAATAATTCCTAATTGACTATTCCTAAGTTATATTAAGTAAGCAGTTTGCTTTTAGATGCAGCTTCTCTCTGGGGAGGGGGCAGGGAGGAGAGAAGAAGGAAAAGAAAAGAAAACACTCAGAATTTTCATATAATTCTCTGACAGATGTTCATGGAGCATTTGGTAGAATCCCATCTGGACATGGGTTGGGTGTGTCCCTTCCAGCTCTTGACTATTTCCTTATTCTGAGCTATACTTTGTCAAGGTCATGATCTTTATGAGATGGTAACGATGCTATATGAGAAGTGCTACTATCTAACCAGTGGATACCCAAACTCCCTTCTTCCTTACATCTGATTGGTTGCCAGGTACTGCCAACTTGATGCATCTTTGTCTCCTCTGCATCTCCACCAACTCCACACAATGGCAGACCTCTGTAATCTCTCAGATTTAACTGCTGCAACCTTCACAAATGTTCCCTCTCACTGCTCTACTCCCTACATAATAAGTGGTCTTTCTAAAAGGCAAATCTGGTTGTAGCTCACCCCTCTTTCAGGAGTTGCCCCATGCTTGCAGTCTATACTACTTACCATGGCCTACGAGTCCTTGCAAAAATTGACCATCCTCAACCTTTCCAGCCTCGCATAGTGTTCGCCATCTCTCCCCATCCAAGTACACTGATCTTTTGTTTCCTAAAACTCCCCATGCTTTGTCAGGTTCTGATCCTTATACCTGTTCTCTCCATACAGAATATCCTTTTTTTTTTTTTTAAGATTTTATTCATTTGACAGACAGAGATCACAAGTGGGTGGAGAGGCAGGCAGAGAGAGAAGAGGAAGCAGGCTCCCTGCTGAGCCGAGAGCCCAATACGGGGCTCGATTGTTGGGTTCTGAGATCACAACCCAAGCCAAAGGCGGAGGCTTTAACCCACTGAGCCACCCAGGCGCCATTTTTATGCCATCCTCTCCCCCTGCCCAAACCCCACCCAACTCATCCTTCTCTTCCCAAGTGTTACTTTCTTCTACCTTCCCTTCTTAGACTGAGTTAGGTGCTGCTCTCAAGATACCCTGTGCTAACTGAATGACAGTGAATGACAACTGTTTGCTCATGTGTATCTTCCATCTGTCTGTGAATGCTTTGAGGGCAGGTACTAGGTCTATTATCTTCACTATTTCCTTTTTCAAGTCCTAATCCTGTTGTTGTGCATGGACTGATGCGTTTGGCAGTTGATAAGGTCAAATGCTAGAAATTACACATATTACAATCTATATATAATACTGTTATAAAGCTTATTACCATTTATAGGGTAAGCACATGGCATTTTCCACATGCTGTCTTGTTTGATCCTTGTAACAATCCATGTGACATAAGGACAATTTTACAAATTAGAAACTAAAGCTTAAGGAGGTGAAGATAATTGCTAAAAGTTCATAAAACCACTAATTATGATTCAAACCCAATCTTGTCTGACTCAAAACAGAACTTTTAACCCTTTCATTATAGTTACATAGTTCCTCCAGTCAGTAGATACTTATTAAATATTTGTAAAATGTTATCATTTATGATGAAAAATTAATGTCAAAAGAACACTAAGACTTTATGCCCATTTTGGCAAAATGAATTAAAAACAGTGGAAAATACTCATTGGATTTAAAACTTTGATTCCTAGCTTGGGAATTTTAAATGCAAATTTACAGAATTTTTATTTTTAACTTATTTGCATTATGATAATTTCTGTTGGTCCAGTATATGATGAGAGGTTCTATTTCTTTTATATTTAATGATAAATACAAAATTCATGTCTGACATACTTTAAAGCAGAATTCAGAGTGTATTAGAGCTGTATTCCTTCACTTTCCCTTCTACCTTGGTGAAGTGTTTGACTAACACTAGATTTCACAATTATAAGAACAAGTTAATATTTAGTAAATATGAATAATGCACTAGAGACTTCTCTTCCAACCTACAACTTGATGAAGAAATGATCTGGGTTTTAGGAGTATTGTGGGAATTAATGAGTTAATATTTAACTTTTCCAGCCAGTCTGTGAAAATGCTAAATCTCAGTACAGTGTATTTTTCTTTGATATTATATTGTTGCTTTGTTGAGAGTCTTAAATAGGGGTCATTTAAATTTTTAATATGCTAGTGTACACCAGAAATATTTACTCATACATAATGTACACAATAAAATATTAATACTAATATTTTGGACATAGAGAGTCTCATTTATATATGATTTAAAATATATATAACAACATAAAATGCCCACCTTTAAAATAATACATGCCTAGCATTAAAAATAAGTGTTTTGGGGGTGCCTGGGTGGCTTAGTCAGATAAACATCTAACTCTTGATTTGACTCAGGTCTTGATTTCAGGGCCGTGAAATGAAACCCCTGCATTGGGCTCAGAGTCTGCTTAAGATTCTCTCTCTCCCTCTCCTTCTACCTCCCCCCATGCTCTCTTTCTCTCAAATAAATATATCTTTAAAAATAAGGTTTTTTCAGGCACCTGGGTGGCTCAGTGAGTTAAAGCCTCTACCCTCAGCTCAGGTCATGGACCCAGGGTCCTGGGATCAAGCCCTGCTTCAGGCTCTCTGCTTAGCGGGGAGCCTGCTTCCCTCTCTCTCTTTCTCTCTGTCTGCCTCTCTGCCTACTTGTGATCTCTGTCAAATAAATAAATAAATAATATTTTAAAAAATAATTATTTTTCAAAAATAAAAAGATACATATGTGTGTGTACATGCATATACATATTCTGTATCCTTTTGACCCTTAAATTCCAGATTTACATTTTAATAAAGTTATCACTTATTATAACTTGAACTCTTAAACCCTATAATTAAGCTTCCTATAGAAAATGAAGTCTAAAATAAGGGCATAAACATCTTGACATCAAGTCAGAGAATAAGAAAAAACCATTTAATTATTTACTCTTTAAAAAATATTATGGAGTATTTTATTTGCTGTGCTTTGTTTTGCTTCACCCTCAAGGTCAAAATAATTTGCTATAGTAAAGAACATTTTTTAAAAGCAAGAAATGTTGCATAAATCCACTGAGGAGGAAAAATACTCTTACCACCAGTGTTGTAGTTATTAAGTGGTTATTGAATGCCCTGCTGTACAAGACAATGTGAATGCTTTAGATATGATGTGGTCATATCTCAGCTCACTTATTAAGTCATCCTGCAAAAAATACATGAATAGTACAGGTCAATATAGGATTTAGCTTGAGAGGCATATGTGAACATACACATAGTTTCAAATGAACTAACTCACTGGAAATTAATTTGATTAATTACTTAAATATGAAAATCAATTTTAAAATAGTCTATTACTCTCAAAAACTAACTGTGAGAACCAATGATAAATTATTTGGGTGGCAAATTTCAAAGTAAAATTAAACTTGAATTTAAAAACAAAAAAGGAAGAATTCATTGGCCTTATTGGTTTTTTAAAAAAGATTTTATTTATTTATTTGAGAGACAGAATGAGTGAATGAAAGAGCATTTGAGCCGGGGGAGAAGGAAGGGGCAGGGAAGAGGTGGGGGAGAGGGAGAGGGAGAGGGAAGGGAGATATAGAAGCAGGTATGGGGCTAGATCCAAGGACCCTGGGATCATTACCTGAATGGAAGGCAGACACTTAATCAACTGAGCCACCTAGGTGCCCTACCTTATTGGTTTTTAAATCAACAAATGTACTTGTTTAAGAATATTCTAGTTTCTCTGTTATCCAATTTTCTAAGTATTTTATTAGAGATAAGTTCTTACCACATATCTGAAAGTCTTTGCTTTTCCTCTTTGAGTAATTGTGTTATTATTCCAATGAAATAAAGAATTCAGAGACATATCATCTTTGATTTCAACAATGAAAAATATAAGAATATATTGATAAAAGTACATAAAAATGGTTGTGAATATTTTAATACCATTCTCATAGCTTTGATAAACAAAATAAAGAAAAATCAAGTAGGGACACTGATAATTTGAATAATATAAATAATAAAAGTGAATGTCATGAATATATACATATTATCTCAAAATTTATACATGCAGAAAACTATTATTTTCAAGGGCCTGTGTATATATTTATATAAATTAACAATGTACTGGATAGTAAAATAAACTTCAACAAATTCAAAATAGAAGATATCATATAGGGTTATTATCTAATCACAATACAAGTAAGCTAGAAGTCAATAGTAAAATAAAAGAAAAAGTTCTAACCATTTGAAAATTAAGAAATTCCTTCCTAAACAAATACTGGGTTAAGGAGCAAATAAAATATGTAAGTAGTTATTTGGAAAATAAAAACATTTTCTGTCAGAATCTGTGGAATAGCACTAAACAGACATTGAATGTCTTAATATTGACAAGAATGATCAAGAAGGAATGAGGGGTGCCTGGGTGGCTCAGTCAGTTAAGCTTCTGACTGAGGTCATATTCTCAGGGTCCTACAATGGAACCCCAAGTCCAGCCCCTAGTATAAACCCCACATGGGGCTCTGCCCTCAGAGGGGAATCTGCTTCCCCCCCTACCTCTCACCCTGGATTGCACCCTCTCACTCTCTCTCTCTCTCAAATAAATAAATTAAACCTTTTTTAAAAAAAATGAATGAAAGAACATGACCAAAAAAACCTTACTTTGAGATATTGGAAATTAAACAAAATGAAGGAAATATAAGTAGAGAAATTGATTAATTTTCAATGTAGCAGTTGATACTAGGATAGCAGGTGGTTCTTAGAAAAGAAAACCAATAAAATACACAGACTTTGGTATGATTGGCAAGATCCTAAGATGACACCAAAGATATCGCCTTTGTGTAATCCCCACCCCTGAGCGCAGTTGAAGCCTGTGGCAATAATGAGATGTCATCTTGTAATTATATTATGTCTATGGCCAAAGGGAGATTATCCTGGGTGAGCCTGACCTAATCAGAGGAAACATTTCAGAGTAGTTTTCTCCCAGTGGTCCCATCAGTATAACTGAGAGAGAGAGAGATACTCAGGTGGCTCAGAAGAAAGACTGCATACGAGGGCCGATGGGGCAAGGGCCTGTGGTGGTCTCTAATGGTTCAAGGCCCTGAGCTAGCAGGACAGTAGGACTTCAGTCTTACAACTGCAAGAAAATGAACTCAACCATCAGGTTCATGGATCCTAAGCCTCAGATGGGAACTGTGGTCCCGGCCAACACCTTAGCTGTATCCCAGTGAGACCCTGAGTCCAGAATCGATGTAGTGCCAGACTTCTGACCTACAGAAACGGTGAGATAATAAACTGGTTTTGTTTTGAGCCGCTAAGTTTGTGGCAATTTGATACCCAGCAGGAGAGAATTAATTTTTTTGGCAAATATTACATGTTAAGGAAACTCAAAGGACTTTCTGTTTCTAAGGCGCAATTGAAGTGCGATAAGAACACAAACACTCCACTAGAAAAATAGGCCAAAGACGCGGACAATTGACAGAAGAAAAACATAATTGAGATGAACCTTAAAATGATTAACCTTAATTTTAATAAATTAACATTAAAGTAACCATAAAGTACTTTGTACATTCCACTTTGGCCAATAAAAAAGGGGAAAAAAGCAGCAAAGGAAAAGAAAAAAAAGCCCAGATAAATAAGGCATTATGCTGATGAAGGGTTTCTGTGAGACAGAGACTTAACACAAATCTCAGAATATAATATCTCCTAAATGTTTAGTGAGTAAATGAATATTGGACATAGAGCTAGTAGGGAAATTAACTTAAAAGCCTGGTTATACGTGAGAGGTTTCTCTGTATCCAAGGTGGGAGTAGGTATTACTTTTGCTTCTCCCATCCTTGGCCAGAGATGATCAAGGATTTTTCTGGACATAGACCCAGCACCTATGACTCGGTGCACACCTCCCAGCCATACCCACCCTGAGCTTTTATTGCCTTATCTCTTCCTGAGTCCAGGTTTGTCCCTGCATGACCTTCCTATCATTTTCTTGTTTTTCTTCCTAAAGATTTTATTTATTTATTTGACAGAGCAAGAGCAAGGGAAGGAACAGAAGCAGGGGGAGTGGGACAGGGAGAAGCAGTTCTCCCGCTGAGCAGGGAGCCCGATGCAGGGCTCCATCCCATGACCCCGGGATCATGACCTGAACCGAAGGCAGATACCTAAGGACTGAGCCACGCAGGTGCCCTGCCTTCTTACCATTTTCTTTTCTTTTTCCTTTTTTTCTTACCATTTTCAATATCACATCTCTCTTGTGCCATGTCAAATCCTAAAAGACTATGAGTTGTAGAACATTACGTTACATTACAACAGGAACTTGCCTCGTCCGGCTTCATCTTTCTCCCAGGGTTGAAGTCTCGTCTCCATAGAACACAGGTTGGAAATCTCTCTTCTGTAATAATGACAGATACTCACCTTTTCTTGCAAGATGAATATTAAACATTTACATGATTCTTGATTGAGAATTTAACAGTACAATTCATCATCTGCAAAAACAGTTTCTTTAAATTCTGAACTACATCAATGACTAAGCATGCAGTGTTTTTACATATAACCTGTAAGAATCAAATGCTTGCTCATCAATCCAAACCCTTCTTGCCTCCCAGGGATGGCCTAGGCACACTTCAGCTCAGTCATTTCTGCATCTGTTTTATTTTAGTTGTTTTTCTTTTCTCTCTTACACTGATACTCGTGTATTTACATCATGTGTAAAAAGCATTGACATTTTTTTCTGTTTAAGGTATGTTTTGTTTTGATTTGTTTATTTTTTTAAGCAGGAATGAGCAAGATTTAAGTCACTTTATCTGCCATTATTATGGCTTGAACGTTGGGGCAAGTTTCCCTGACTGGCATGAGAATTAGGGTCTATCCTGCCATGAGATGGCTTCCCAGGGTTTCTTGGCAAAATGTTGATTTAAGGGGGCTCCTGGATGGCTCAGTGTGTTAAAGCCTCTGCCTTCGGCTCCGGTCATGATCCCAGGGTCCTGGGATCGAGGCTGCATTGGGCTCTCTGCTCAGCAGGGAGCCTGCTTCCTCCCCTCTCTCTGTCTGCCTCTCTGCCTACTTGTGATCTCTGTCAAATAAATAAATAAAATCTTTAAAAAAAAATGTTGATTTAGGAAGTTATGTAAGCCAAAAAGGAAAGTATTTTTTAATCTAATTTGTAATCATGTCCCACTCCCAAAAGGTTTAATGTCTAGATCCCAGACATTAAACGGCTTCATTTTGAAAAATGATAGATACTTACATAAAAATGTGACTTGAGGCCTCTTGTCCCAGCATGCATTCCTTGTTGGCAGTTCTGCACCATCACTGTGGCGTGACCCTCACCTGTAACTCATCAACTACGATTTCTAGTTTAGGTTTTCTCCAAAGAGGTCAGAGATCTTAAGAACCTTATAAAGCAACCTGAATTAGGCATTCTTCCATAAATGCATATATCCAGTCCCCCTCCCTTTTTTTTTTAGCAATTATTCATGACCAATTTTATGACAGATATTTTTTCATGTGTATGTATATGTGTGGGGAATTTGCCTTCATTAAATTTATACAATGATTTCAATTTAGTTTTTATGGATATAACAAAACCATCTTTTCATTCATTTTATCAACTTATGTAAAAGTGAATTATATAATTACAGTAATTTAAAGTAGTACACTGATTTGAAAACAAACATAACTTCTTTTTTTAATATTTTATTTATTTATTTGACAGAAATCACAAGTAGACAGAGAGGCAGGCAGAAGCAGGTGGGGGAAGCAGGCTCCCTGCTGAGCAGAGAACCAGATGCGGGGCTCGCATCTGGGATCATGACCTAAGCTGAAGGCAGAGGCTTAACCCACTGAGACACCCAGGTGCCCCAGGCATGACTTACTCTTGATAAGCAAACAACCCACTTGGTGAAAGCAGAAATGCACAGGTGTGATAGGATGTAGCCGATCATTTGAGTGGTTTTAGCACACCAAGAGCATGGGTCATTGTGCTCTTACAGAGAAAGTGCCAACCACTGTTCCTGCAGTAAGTCAATTAGAATAGAGGTAGGTTAGATAAAAAGCAGTATGTGCCCAAAGGGTGGGGCAGATAAAGTGGGGAAGGGGGTATAGATGAGAGTGCTTATTATTCTTCCACAATCATGGGCAAAAATAACCACTGTGAGCAAGAAGTTCACCTTGATTAAAACACAACTTCTGTGAAGGATAGATTCAGGAGATTTAGTTGGAGTGCTAAGTGAAGACAAAAAAAAAAAAAAAAAGCTTCATTTGGCAAAATATATGAAACAGAGGTATTCATTCACCAAATAGGAATTTGAAAGATGAGACTGAGAGACAGGTTATTTCAAAGGTAGAATTTAACAAATTTGACTTTAGATTACTGTCAATACTAGAAAACAGTAAGAACGAAGGAGAGTTTGAGTCTGTTTGCTCAAAGAATGATATTGCAAACAACCAGCATCAAACTTGGTTAAAGGAGGGGTGCCTGGGTGGCTCAGTGGGTTAGGCCTGCCTTCAGCTCAGGTCGTGGTCTCAGGGTCCTGGGATTGAACTCCACATCAGGCTCTCTGCTCTGCGGGAAGCCTGCTTCCCTCTCTGTCTCTGCCTGCCTCTCTGCCTGCTTGTGATCTCTCTCTCTCTCTGTCAAATAAATAAATAAAATCTTAAAAAAGAAAAAAAATGACAGCCACCAAAATGTTTAAAAAAAAAAAAAAGAAAACTTGGTTAAAGAAATAGGTTAGGATAGGGAAAAAAAAAGTCATGACTGAGAGCATGTTGAGTCTGAGTAACACTAGGCACACATTTACTTTCTTACAATAGTTTAGGCAGACCGTAGAATATACTTGTATTGCTTGAGAAGTATTTGGAAATTAATTTGTAAGCATGTCTGGGATCACTTGTCTATACCTAGTAACTGGCAACATTTTACGAAGTTGGGTTGTACAGAATAGCTGATGTTCAAGAATATTCCTAAGAATAAAGTTTGATATATTGGCAATATCACTCTCATCCATAGAAAATTTGAACTAGTTAGACCTGAAGTAATTCTGTGAATATAAAAAATGTAGCAATTTATTTTATCATTATTCACTCAAGACACATCAGAGGAGGATATTTATGGAGGCAATTGGGAAGCATTTGATAAAATTAATTCATATTATTTTAGGTTCACATCTTTTTACCTTTTTTTAAAGATTTTATTTATTTATTTGACAGAGAGCGCAAGAGCAGAAACACAAACAGGGGGAGTAGGAGAGGGAGAAGCAGGCTTCCTGCTGAGCAAGGAGCCTGAGGTGGGGGTCGATTCCAGGACCCTGGGATCATGACCCGAGCCGAAGGCAGAGGCTTACCTTAATACTCACAGTGGCTGATTGGAAATCTGAAATCTAGGTGACTAATAACGGTACTTAGGAATGGATACTAAGTTTGATATGGAGGCTGATATTTGGTACCATATCTGAAGAACTGTGGTAAACAAAATGTGGGTTTGTCCAAAATTTTTAAAGACTTCCCAAGTATTACTTTGAAAAATCTCCCTGTGAGCTGGGTGCTATACGTAAGCGATGAATCACTGAATTGTACTCCTGAAACCAATATTACACTAGATGTTAACTAAAATTTAAATAAAAACTTGAAATAAAACAACCAAAATTTCCCCGTGATTTGAAGTAAAACTATATAAAAAGGGGTTTTATTATTGCTTGCACAGAAGTTACTATTGTGACATTTGCTTCATAACAAATATGTAATTAGTTTGGCAGAATTACTGTAAACAAAAATTAAATAGAACTCATGTCTACAGCTACCAAAGAGCTAGCTTATTGCAGTTGATGAAACAATTTCTGTGAAGATACTGAATATTTATATTATACAAAATTCCATGGTTTGTGGTGTGAACAGGTGTCTTTGCTTTTTGTTTTTCACTTCAAGATCGAATTCTAGATTCTCTTCACTTGTTAGACTAAACTTGCTATTTTTTCCAATGGATTATTTTCAGTTTTAAATTCAGAAAAAATGGTAAGAGAGTCAGTATATTGTTTTAGAAACAGTGTGATTGCCCAGAAGACAGAGCATGGACTTTGGGCTCAGGAGTAATTCTCTCAAATATTGGCTTTCTCATTTACTGGTTATATGATGTTAGACAAATTACTTAACCTGGCTGACCCTTAGCTCCCTCATCTGCAAAACGAGAACAATTACACTAACTTTCCTTCCCCCTCACCCTCCCTCTTGGGGCTTCTCTAATTCAGTGGTTGGCTTAGTACCAGTTCTGGATGACCATTTGTAACTTCATAATGTATTTTGGTGAGAATTTTCGCATCTGTGTTCATCAAAGATACTGGTCTGTAGTTCTCTTTTTTAATGGGATCCTTGTCTGGTTTGGGGATCAAGGTGATGCTGGTCTCATAATGTTAACAATCTGATTTCACATGAAAATTGTGAGTAATGGAAAAGGAGAGAACACAGACAATTTCCTTATTTCCCTTTCTTATTCAACCCTCTTTACTTCAAACTTAAAATCTCTTCGTTTCAAGGAGAATCCAAACTCAGTTCATAGCACCAATTCTTCTTTTTTCTAAACTATTTGTTACTGAAATTAAAGGGCTGTACTTTTTATGTCTATCTCATGCCCAGAAACTTAATGAAAGCAGTAGCTCTTCGGAAGGCAGCACTGTAGACATTGGTGCACCTGCAGAAGAACAGCCTGTAGTGGAACCCGAGGAAACCCTTGAACCTGAAGCCTGTTTCACTGAAGGTAAGAAAATGGCCTTTATGTTAATCTTGCAATGGAATAGAACATTTAGTAGATATATGTCAGTGACCTCCAATATGCTAACAGTTTTAAAATCTGTGGTTATTTTTTGTTAACTCTGCCCATTATGTATAAAGATCACAAACATGGAGAAAACTATTTTTAATGTAATAAAAACTAGTAATTTGTATTTTTAAAAATAAAATCGTGATTTCACAAGGAGTGGCATCTTAAATACTAATCATAATTCTCATACACAGAATTTGCCTTAAAAATAACTTTCTGGAGGTGCCTGGGTGGCTCAGTGGGTTAAAGCCTCTGCCTTCAGCTCAGGTCATGATCCCAGGGTCCTGGGAGGGAGCCCTGCATGGGGCTCTCTGCTCAGCAGGGAGCCTGCTTCCCCCATCCCCACCGCCTGCTTCTTTGTCTACTTGTGATCTCTGTCAAATAAATAAATAAAATCTTTAAAAAAATGACTTTCTAGGATGCCTGGGTGGCTCAGTCAATTAAGCGTCTGCCTTTGGCTCAGGTCATGATCTCAGGGTCCTGGGATCTAGTCCCCCATCCGGCTCCTTGCTTGGCTGGGAGCCTGCTTCTCTCTCTGCCTCTCCCTGCTACTCTGCCTGCTTGTGCTCTCTCTCTCTCTCTGACAAATAAATAAATAAATAAATAAAATCTTAAAAAAAAAACTTTCTGACAACTAAAGTTAAGTGACTGGCAAATATAAACTGTATTTTTTAGCAAAATCCTCATTTTCCAAAGCTTATTGGACAAAGCAGGAAATAAACACAGCCCCATACCCAATACCTGAACAGAACCTATTTGAGCCTGGTACAATATGGACAATTATTTTAAGAGCTTTGTTTTCCCCATGATCAGCATTTCCCATGGTCTGATTTTCTCACGATTTTGAGTTTTGAAGATATGAATATATTTGCATTTTCTCTACTTAGTGATCTCTTCTTCATAGGCCTGATATATATTGTCTCCCTCTATTTCCCAGTATAAATTCCACACATCACTCAACGTCCTTCTCAAAAGTACCTTCATCTGATCGTGGTGGAAGAGAGCCTATCATTCCTTATTATTCCTCTCAACAGCTATTAGTAAACATACCCATTTAATTAACTTGATGACTTTTTGAATATTATCTCAGGAGAGCTCTTCTCTTTCTGTTTTGAACTGTTGTATGTATTTTACTGTCTTTTTCCCTCTGTCTTTTCCTTCCTTCCCTTTTCCCTCTTCCTCCAGCATACTTGACTTTTTCTTTTTTTTCTTTTGTGTTTTTTGAGGGTCTTTTGGGCGGCAGGTTGGGGGAGGGGTGTTGGGTGGTTTTGTTTTATTTTGCCCTGAGGTGGGCTTCCTGAGTTTATATATATTTTTGAAAACAAGAATTTAAGGTTCTTGATGGCAAGGTCCATGTGTTGTACCTTTTTTCTTTTTGCCTTAAAAAATGTTATTTGTATCCTCCATGGTGCTTACAATGGTAATCACGGATGGTTTGAATGAGTAAAAGCAGTATAAGGAAGGTAATGACAAATCAAAGCCAAGCCAAGCAATCACATTTTAATGGACAAAATTAATTTAGAAAATTATATGAGCTCTTCTAGAAACACCACAAGAAAACAAAACAGTAACAAACCCAGCATTGTTGGGGGAGATCTACATCATTATTCCTTAATCTCTTTAAAAGGGAAGTTTGCTCTTTATCACTAATCTCATTTTGAACTCCTCTAGAGTGACTTCAACAGAGAGCCGTAGCATGACATTGTACAGGGCAAAGGTAACTTACATTTGTTTGTACTTTACAGAGTTCTTTTTTGGACAAGAAGAGTCAAGGCAGAAAAAGCAGGTAGTATTAGCCAGTGAACTGTTTAAGGAGGCTGAATAATTTTCACAGCCTCATACAGCTCATGAATGTGCTCTTACTACTCCAGGCTTAGAGAGTTATCCTAGCAAGATGGAGATGGTAATTGTAGTGAGAAGATGAATCAGGGACATGCTAAAGAGTATTACTGAAGCAGCAGAAGTTACTTCATCTACTCCTGTTTGAACACTATACTTGCAGGCTGTGTACAAAGATTTAAATGTTGTCAAATCAGTGTGGAAGAAGGGAGGGGGAAACAATGGTGGAACCTGAGAAGAACGTGTTTCCGAATAGTTGAACATAACTGGTTTGAGACCTTCATTGTCTTCATGATTCTGCTTAGTAGTGGTGCACTGGTAAGTGACTATTAAGCAAAAGTGGTACAATATTAAGTTTACGATAATCTAATACTAATGACTTATTAATCCTTTCTATTACATTGTTTTAGTATTCAATGCATTTTCTTCCCCAAAACCCTCATCCTGCATCCATTTTCATTTTCATGATGTCAACTATTAACTCTGATAAGCCTCGTTATCTCTACTTAGGACTTCTTCCTTAAATATATATACATCTCTAAATCCATCCATCCATCCATCCATCCATCCACTTACTACCCACCCATCCACCCCCTCACTCTTCTGTCTCTAACACATTTTGCATTACCTCCACATCCTATCTTCCAGATTATAGACTTAATGTTTTAACTGTGCATTTCTGGGTTTATTTCTACTACGTATACATACAGTTCCTAATAAATTATTTATTAAGTTTTGCTTATTATGTAACCTAGAAAATTTGTCCCTCCCACTTATTCATTGTAACTAGAGAATACAAATATTCAATTACCCACATTTTAAGAAGAAGGTAAGAATGACAACACAGTGTAGTTAATGGAAATCCTGTGATGGAGTATATGTAACTTCTGGATTCTGAGGAATATTGCTTCTGAATGGTATTGTTATTACCTCTTTATGGACAGTCAATAAGTCCTTAGGGACCACTTCTCTGTCCTTTTTAAATTGTGTCCACTATTCTTATGCTACTCAGGAAACAAGGAATATGAATATTGGTAACAAAAAATATTGGGCAGCATGCCTAAGTGATTCATTTAAAGATTGCTTTCTCTTTTTACATCAAATTAATTTATATTTGTATGAAAATCACTTACAAACATATAAAGCATAACATATAGATAACATTTTAGAGAAACACTGACACAAATATACTTAAGCTATAAGACAGAGAGATAGGTAACAGACAAAATGAGCTTATCCAATTGAAATACAATCACTTAAGTTTCTTTAATGTACATTTATAATTCGAACTATATTTATGAATTAGTTTGACTTGTTTAGGAAACAGTTCTTGATGTCACATCCTCGTGGTGCTACCCCAACTTTTCCTTTTATGTCATTTCATTTGCTTTCTCCTGTTGATTTTTTGCCATAAAAAAGTGGTTGAAGCAATAAAAAATGGAGGTTTGTATTTTTCATAAACCAGGAGTTATAAATAAGCCTATATTTCCCATATTTCTCTGATGACATAAACTTTCTCTGCATGCCACTTTATGCAAGAAATAGTCTTTTGTCTCTGAAACAAATGTGAGGCTTAGATGTAAAATATAAACAGAAGTTTATACATAGTATTAGTAGAATACATATCATAATCTAAATGAAATATATTTCTATCTTATCATTGTCATACCATATCTCTGCTGAGAAATATAAACTATCAACAAAATGAAGGGGAGAGGGGGAAAATGAGGCCAACTATACAGTAAAATTCAACAATGTGAGGATTGATTATAACTTCTACTTTATGAAAAATATAAACCTCCATTTTTTATTGCTTCAACCTCTTTTATGGCAAAAAATCAACAGGAGAAAGCAAAAGAAATGACAAAAGGAAAAGTTGGGGTAACACCATCAGTATATGACATCAAGAACTGTTTCCTAAACAAGTCAAACTAATTCATAAAAACTATGCTTTTACCTCTTTCTTCTGACTATAATATAAATGGAGAGTATAACTTTCCCCTGATTCATTAAAAGATCTTGGAGAGGAAAAAAGTTTAAAAAATTTAAAAAACAGCAATACCTACTACTCCTCTGCCCTCCTAGCCCAATGGGATGTCATATGTATATATATATATATATATATAGAGAGAGAGAGAGAGTGAGAGAGAGAGAGAAATATGTTTATATATTATATATACATATTACATATATAATAAAAATCAGGAAAATTTTTAAAAAATAAAATCAAGGAATATATATATGTGCATATATGTGTGTATATATATATGATCATATATATACATATATGATCAGAAAAATAACTTAGAAGGTATAGTAGTTTTAGAAAGCTAAAATATATAACTTTTCTTTATAGGCATTTGAAGATATATATATTGATCAGCGAAAGACAATTAAGACAATGTTGGAATATGCTGACAAGGTTTTCACTTACATTTTCATTCTGGAAATGCTTCTAAAATGGGTAGCATATGGCTATCAAACATATTTTACCAATGCCTGGTGTTGGCTGGACTTCTTAATTGTGGATGTAGGTATCCTGTGTATCTTTGTCTTTATCACAGTAGTTTGTCTGGCTCGTATACTAATTCTAGAAGAGAGAATCTGGACAGTATGCTATGGTGACAGGAAATGTTACTTAACTCTAACTCACTGAATGGTAGTGTTATAATAAGAAATAAACTTAGTATTGGTTTGGCATTGAGGGGATGGGATCTATGGTGGTTGTCTAGGGTGGGAAGGAGAAAAACAATATAGCAGCTTGTAGGGAAAGTGGTGAAATAGGGTATGTTGCTTAAATTCCTTTCTATAGAGATTTTGTCATTTTGCAATAATAATATTTTATTTTTCATTGCTCTATTTTAAGTATTTCATAAGGATCAGTGTATCTCTAAAAAATGCAAAAGAAATTATAGCACATTGCAAGTAATATAAAAAGTATATTTAAATATAAGGTAACAATATACTGAAAAATAGAAAATTTTGCCAAAATAGTGTCCAATGTATGTGAAACTGTCCAATACTAGCCACTTTCAAACCAAAGAAATTATAATTCTGGATATGAAGTTTTGGTACATTCCTTATTTAGAGAATTTGATATCTAATATTTTCATTTCTTAGTACTCTCATATTTCATACAAGATAAGTAAATTCATTGATTTTTTTACTTGGCAAATGTTTGTCGATTATCCATTTTTAGCCAGGTAACCACAGCAGAAGCTGTAAATTAGTATAGAAAAATCTAAGGAAATTTCATGATGGAATTATTTATTAAGTTACATTGTTTACATAAGAATAAACTTTCAAGAAAACACAGGTGATAGCAAGACAAACAAAAACTCACCTTCAAAAAAACTGAAATCAATGTGCCAAGTTATTAATTTTTGAGAGTATCAATTATAATTAGTTGAACATACAGTGCAGGATTGAGATTTCTTGCTTTTGTATTTTATCATTAGCCATACAAAGCCCTAAATTCACCACAATTTAATAAAATAAAAGAAGGATGACCAATAACCTTTTCTTACACCTGAATTTCTCCCTTTTTAAAATTAATTTTTATCTGGTTTTTCTAACTAATTGCTCTACTAATAAATTTAACAGTAAACAAATTATATGACATTCAAGGTTTTTTATTCAACTACCTCTAATTAACATCCTGAAACCTACTTTTTTTGCATCAAGCTGAAAATACTTGCTTAAAATTTTAAAAGCTTTATGGGAAATATGCAACTAAATATCTTCTGAGTAATTATAAGCAAAATTCATATTTATTATATTATATTATATTATATAGTAAATTGATGATTTTATTTATTTCCTTATTTATTGATGCAGGTTTCATTGGTCAGTTTAACAGCAAATGCCTTGGGTTACTCAGAACTTGGTGCCATCAAATCTCTCAGGACACTGAGAGCTCTGAGACCTCTAAGAGCCTTATCACGATTTGAAGGGATGAGGGTAAGGAAAATGAAAGAACCTGAAGTATTACATATAGTAAAAATTAAGCTAATTACATTAAATTCTATAAAAGGAAAACCCATGCATGCAAAAGGAATGGCAAATCCTTGCAAAATTGCTACTTTATCATTTTATCTGTTGCATATTTACTTCTGGGTGATATGCAAGAGAACTTGGGCCTCCCTTGAAATGATGTAATATCATTTATCTGCTGTGCTCATGAAAATGACTTTATTTCCTAACACATCTTGGGAGTTTCCTTACCAAAAAAAAAAAAAAAAAGGCAGATGCACTATTAAAGTACTATGTGTAATGATATGATAATAATCCACTGAAGTTAAGTCTATGTTATATGCTTCTCATTTGTGATGACCTAAATTGTACTTAATGAGTTTTACCAAAAATAATGTGAATCACACATGTGCCTAAGTACAAAAGTAAAGGAAAACCATTTTTAAATATCAAAATTTTGTCTGTATAATGCCAAAGTTTGCATTATTTGAATATTCAAGTGTAGCTATTAAATATTGACTCAACTTTGAACTTTTTAAAAAAGTTATGTTTAATGTAGCCTCAATTTATAACTGCCTTAATCTTTTTAATTTATATAGATAGTAATACTAACTTAAAGATTATATGTAAATCCACCCAATTTTTCATGACAATAAATAAAGCATGTGTAATAGAATGAACAGAAAATATAATTTTGACTCATTACTATAGATGATTCATAAATTAAGCATAACTCAAATTTCACTTGAGTTACAGAAAATGTTATACTATTCCTTTCAAGGAAATGTTTTACCATTCCCTATGATTCATTACAAATTAGAAATGTTGTCATTATTGACCTATTATTATTTCCCATGCCTTATTAAAATTCATGAGGCATTGATATATAAGATGTATAACATAGAAAAGGAGTTCCTTTTTTTTAAAAAAGTCATTTTTTTTTTTTGCCAAAACAAAGCTGCTTAGTAGGTATGATTCTAATAGAAAAACATTGCTTTTTTTCTGCCTAAAATTTAGTTGTTTATGGAAACTGAGCTGTATTGAAGGCTTCCAATTATATCTTCTAGGTTGTTGATAGCCTTACCTGTTCTTTTAAAATAAGATTTATTGTAAATGTCACTTTTTAAGAACATGAGACTTGTCTTTATTTTCCCTAACATATATAGAAAGTTTTTCCTCATTAGAAACAATTTAACACAATATAATGCAGTCTTATTTTATTTCTCACAGAGATCTTCACATTTTTACTAAAATGTTAAAGGAAATTCTCTCCAGGGTATGTAAAAATTAAGTTTATTTTCCAGTTAAAATGTCACTTTCTTTTGTTTCAGACTGGCCATTTCAGTTCTTAAGAAAAATACTATTTTTATACATTCTACTTGAAAACATATTGCCTGAATCAAAGTGATACCTTTTAAATGCCTTCTGAAATCTGAACAATGCTAAGTATTTGAAGTGGTTATAAACATTTTGAATTTAACCTTTTGAAAATGTACTAAATCCATGATTCAAATGGCCAGATATTCCCATGTTTAATACTTTATTTCTATAACAACATTGGTCTTGTGGGTCTACCTTTGATTTTTTCAGAAATAACCTTATCTATAATTATTGACCGATAATGCTTTTTATATATGTAAGGAGAGGTTAACTTTTGCAACTGAGAATGTTAAAAACATAAACTTCTTATTGATGCTGATAGGAGATGAACTCTTCTTTAAATTATAGGATTTATGAATATGGTTACTTACCTCTTGTTATAGCATATACACAACCCTAAAGTGGCTGATTGTTAGAACACATGTTTGGCATTGTAGAGACAAAATCACCTGATTCTTGATTCTACTTCTGTTTCTAGTGTTTGGATTTTTTTTTTTAATTTCTAAAAATGTAAACATGGATGATGGTGAGGATAGACATAATAATGATGACTATAATTGGGAAGTGATATTTGAATATATTCAGAAACTCTCATTTTATTCTTTTCCCTAGCAGCATAAAATCACAATAGCTATGTCAGAGTGTAAATCAAGCACTCATTTTCTTTTTGTTGACTTGTCACTTTTTCAAGCATGTGCTTTTATGCAACATTACCAAATAAAGCATGTTGTATAGTGCTTGATAAGAAGTTAGAAAGTAATAAATTATCATCACTTTGCACTTTATGTTTTGCATGTTTTATGCACATTTCTGGCTGACAGCTTTTAAACATTTATTGTATTTCAAATTTCCAGTCCAAATTTTTCAACTTGTAAAATTGAACTGAGTGAATTGATGTTGTGAATATCTAGAGTAAAATAAAATTTGTACTTAAATTTGTATTTTAACTTTCCTAATCTAAGAAATCTTAGATACCTTCTTTTTCAAAAGAACTCAAGTCTTGATAGGGAAACAGACAGAGACCATCATATACATAAAGTAACACCAAATGTTCTGTCATATCAGATTTCTAACTATTAACAAACTATATATTTCTATTTTATATAGGATAATCTTGCTCCAACTTGGATGGGGTGGAGCGCTGGTTCCTCCCCTCAGCCCTTTATTATGGGTACTGTATTACCCCTTTTGCTACCTTTCATCCTTTCACTGTGCCTTTGTGTAGTGGGATGAGGGAGGGATTGGGAAGGGTACTATTGCACCACAGTAGGGAAAATACACTCTACTCTAATCCCCTACTTTCAATTGTCTTAAATTTTCTTTTGAGAAAAATACCTTTGTGAATTTACCCTCTGTGGATCTGAACACCAACTGTTGATATTTTTATTAAGTTTCACTGAATATGATTTAGTTATATGTATATGGAGTCTATCCATTTATGGGGAGATTTTCTGATTGGTGAGGGTGGGGGTTTAGGAATGAATGCGTGAAAACGTAAACTTGTTGATTGATGATACTGTTTGAGGCATAAAACCCCTTGCCATTTTTTACACTGGTCTGGAGCCTGAAAACAGCCGTCCAGATACCAGCAGTCAATTCCCAGCCTTGTTGCTATGTGTGAGCAGATGTTAGGGTTCAGTATTCCAGCTTTCATAAGACTGGTATTGATTATGTGACCATATTCATTTTTATTAAGTGAAAAATGTAAATAAGGCAAAAATATAGTAAGAGTTGAGTCAGCACATGTGATTTGTGTTTTAAATGGGGAAAAGTTAGTATAAAGAGATCCACATGTTTGAATTTTACAGACTAGAATACCTACCTAGAAATAAAACAGAAACATTTTACCATATAGAATTTAATGTATAAACTCATTTCTTAGAGCCCAAATAACTTTTCAGAATCTTGGAATGCAAGATACAATGCAAACATAAATAGGAATGAATCTATATTTTGTTTATTCTTAAAGTTTAAAAATAATATAAAAGGAGAGTTTTTAATTCTTAAGAGAGATGACATTGGAGATTTTGTTTGGATAATTGTATCCTATCTTTCAAAGATAATTATCTTAAACTCCACAACACAAATGTATTCATTAGACTTTTTAAAAGATTCCATTATTTTTCATACTTAAAAATGTGTCATTTTGTTTTGCCTGCTTTTGATTTTTATTCATTTAGCTTTTGTATTTAGGTTAAAGAAGCATTAGAATCCATGAGTAGTATTATTTAAAGTTTAAAGATAATTTGCTCAGACAAGACATTTCTATATGTATCAAAATTCCTAACATTAATTTGCATACTTAATTGTCAATCCTTCATTATGTGTTGATTTAATAAAATACAGATAATGAATCAGATATGGGAAGAGTTTTTATAAGAATGGATTGTGGTAGAATAGAGAAATTCAATTGATGATGTTTTGCAAAACATTTGTGAGAAGAAGCAACCTCTGGTATTAATTTATTAAGATGGATTCTTCCTTAGACATCTTCTCTGCATCCTGAAACCTCAGTCTGTTCTTTCCAATTAATTTAGGCCATTTCTTCCCAGTGACTTTACCTCATGGGAACCAATTATTGCCGTTCCCTAGAACCTGAAAAGAATTAATACACCTCCCTCTGTGCTAAACCAAGAAATGGCTTGGGACTCTTGGGAAAAGACAATTCCTTTCTCTGAACTCTGTTGCTCCATTTAAGAAATTGTAAATATGATGGACATTTGTATAGTAAATTTCCCAATACTGTGCCAAATGTTTTCCAACATTTAGTTCTTTTACCTTCATAAAAATAAACCTTTTCTCTAGACCAAATGTATGCCAACATTGCAAATCATTTCCTGAAAGACACTGCTTCAGAATACTTACTTGCATTATGAATTACAGAGAGTTCATTTTAACACAAAACTAATCCCCAAAGCAAACTGCTCAGACTTATTGGCTAACCCCCAATTTTTTTTGTTGTGCTGGGCTCTTTATCTCATCTCATATCCAAAGTAACATTAAAAATTATGTTTTCGTCAATAAATGCTTACTTAGTTAATCTTTACTCCACTCATTCATTCAACCATTTTCCCCCTAAATTCAAAGTACTCTGTTACATTCCCGTATTTGAAGCATTCAAGACCTTGGAGAATTCACAAATATATTTTTGCATCTTAAGTTAAAAGAAGAAAAATCCTCTTGTGTGTCAAGATTACAGAAATGCAATTAACTCTAATGCAGAGCAATGTGGGAACCAGATAAATGGGAGCAACTCTAAGGAGAATGAGTGAGGTAGAATGGAAAGAGCAAACACTAGATGCTACTTCTAGTCTACTCTCTGAATTTAATCTATCTTAGCCTCATTTTTCTCATTGCCAACAGAGAACACCATACTAAATTATCTCTATGGTCCTGGCCAGCAATGGAATTCTGATTCTTAAATTCAAAAGAGGAACGCTCATCTTTATTTTGGAGGCTAACGTGGAGGGCGAAGTGAGGCTCCATGAAAGAAGTGCCACGTGAACTAGACCTTGTAGAAGAAAGAATGTTCCAGAAAGGGGGACACTGGGCAAGGGATTTCAAAGGCATCTCAGTTGTCTGGTAATTGTATCAGTTGGGTTGGCATGAGGGTAGGTGGCTAGAGAAGTTTAAGCTAGAAATGTAGATGGGTGGGGTGATTTGAATACCAATGTAAGGAAAATATTTGATGATCAGTGGGGATCCACTAAATAATTTTAAAGTGAGACTTAGGGATGATGAATTCATATCAGATAGATGAAAGGAAGGAGAAAGTTAGAGGACTCTGACAACAGTGCCAGTATGAAATATCAGAGGCCAGCACTAGGATGAACAGTAAAAATGGGAAAGAAGAGCCAGAGGTGAGAAAGGGCTTGAAGAAAGAAGTGTGGAACCTACAGGTTGACATGTAAAGAACTTCAGGAAATAAGTATAGGACACCAGTATGCTGCCCAGTCTCTAAACAGGCTGTTGTAGGTACAAATGTGCATTCTAACATGTACTCTGTGTATACACAATAAAAATAAGATGTTTTTTTTTTTTAATCTGGGTGGTAGACAAAATATTCAGAAAGTGAGAGAAATAACTAACTTGATTTCAGCTATCAAATTTTGAATCCAAGAGAAATCTCAGTGTATCCACACATTTAAAATGTATAAAGTAAGGATTTACTTGATCAACTGTATTTCTGCATACAGGCAGATGAGGTAAGGTGAGGTGCCATGTTTCAGTTTGGTAAGCTGCATAGGCTATATGACCTGGATCTTTCTGGATGACTCCACCATCCTATATGTTATGCTTGTTTCCTTACCTTTGCCAACAGTGGTTTTACAGTTTCCTTTGGCCCACTTAGCACACTGTTTTGGAACCCCGTAAGGCCTAGTGTTCTTTGCAAACTTGCAATATAGCTCAGAAGCGTAAGGAGTTGGCTCATGTATTTGTTTTTTTGGACAGGCGATCAAAAAACTTTGCTCTAAAAATACACTGGCATCAAAAGGCAGATAGACCATATTTTGATGCTTATTGTGTATGTTGGATCAGTTTGACAAGAATAATAGAAGTATGCAGGTAGAAGTAACTTAGCTATCTGTGTGCAAGTCTGAGGCATCCTCTACGCTTATGAGCATCTTAGGTCCCGTTTTTATCTTCTCTCTTAGCTACTCATAAATGCAGCTCCAATGGGTACCGTAGAGGAGGGAGGACAGCCATTCCTACAGTGTTGCCAAATATGAAACTCAGATCTTTAATCTGGGATCCAAAAATTAAGAGGGAAAAAAATGTTCCTATAGAAAAAAGAATAGATAATTATTTAGCACAGAATTTGATATTAATCACATCAGATTTGGGATCTATGTGGCATCCCTCCTTTTCTTACTTTCCTAGGAATCTGATTTCTATTATGTTTCATTTAAAATAAGTTTATTGAATTAAACTCAGTAAATGAAACAACTGACATGACTGGAGCTTGAAATAAACGATGTGATGATCTAATGAAATACATAATGCTAAATTGTCTTGCTTTTTATGCAAAAAAATATTATTAGTCTTAGCAATGCATGAATAATTAAGGACAAAACTATAGTAGGCATTTAATACTATTTTTATATTTATACATCTGAATTTTAAATTTATTGAAGTATATTGGTCAAACCAAATTGTGTCCAAAAATTTTGGTTTCATTATTTAATATATTGTCTTTTTAAAAATTAATCTTCTGTATTAGGATTTCCTACTTCTCTTTTTTCTAATAAACAACAAATATTATAATTTCATCTGGCAGCAAATTCCTCTGATTTTGCCTTTCCTTTAACCTTTTGGTACTTCCCCTTCTCTTTCTTTAAACTTTTTTTCTTCTTTCTTTGTTATATTGTCTATATTTGTTTCCCTAAACATATTGCTTAAGAACAAATGGATTTCATTTTAAGATTTTTTTTGCTTTGCTTTTAAGTCCGAGAATAGTCTTGATTAAAAAAAGAGAGAGAGAAAGAAAGAAAGAGAAAAAGAGAAAGAAATACCAAAGATTACTAGGGGAATGTCTTTTCCTTTTTAACAAGTAAGAATTCTGACTTTTCTTTTTTTCCATTTGTGTATTAGGTGGTTGTGAATGCCCTTTTAGGAGCAATTCCATCCATCATGAATGTGCTTCTGGTTTGTCTTATATTCTGGCTAATTTTCAGCATCATGGGCGTAAATTTGTTTGCTGGCAAATTCTACCACTGTATTAACACCACAACTGGTGACATGTTTGACATCAACGAAGTGAATAATCATTCTGATTGCCTAAAACTAATAGAAAGAAATGAGACTGCCCGATGGAAAAATGTGAAAGTAAACTTTGATAATGTAGGATTTGGGTATCTCTCTTTGCTTCAAGTTGTAAGTGAACACTCTTTTCTCTGAAATTTGTTTATTGTTTGGAATAATAACAGAGTAATGACATACATCTAAGTTACTAAGAAGAGTGTAGTTATTACGAAGGAGGTTTATAGCATACTTTATTTCTAATTCTGATTTAGGAGTACAAGCTTATGAGCCCAGATGGGTGGCAGCTTGGGTCCGTGTGAATGCAGTGCAGCATAGTTGACAGTGACCAGCTATTTGACTTCTTCCCAAAGGTTTTGTTTTCTCCCTGCCCATATTGTTCTCTCTATCATATAAACAAATTGATTATTTGTTAAGAATGCTATTATTTTCCCCATTGCAACTGGAGACCTTTTGTTGCTGATAGATCACCCTCCCCAAACATACACCCTTAACACAACTATTGGATCGTAACTAACTTGTGCCAATTACCTGCTACTGAGTTGTGTGATTTGGATTGAAAACCGGGCAATGAATGAATGATATGTAGGTTTTAGGGTTACATCCTCATAGTGAAATAGAAATAACACAGGGTAGTGCCTGAACCCAGAAGTGAAATACAAGCAGCTGTGGTCTCACTTCAAATGACCTTTCAGTGCAACTACTTAAATCTATTTTATCTAAATATTCATGCTTTTTCCTACTGGGTTTCTAAGCCTGATTTATGAAAGAGAAAAATAGTTCACAGTTTAAAAAACTGCAAAAGGTGGTGGCCCTTTAAGGATTTGCATTTGATGCTGCTTTTGGCAGGATCTGCATCACAGCAAAGCAGGGGCTAAAAACAGAATGCAGACTGAAGAACGCAGAAAGATCTTGCTCTATTTTGGCCACTGAAAACTCAGCTTAAATTAAAAAAAAAAAAAAGGCTATAAAAGTTCTTTCCTTGTGTTTCCACAGAAGCTTTAGGGCAGAAATCCATTTCTACTCCCCAGGATTATGTTTTCAATTGCTCAACCAGGAGACTAACAAGCCAACAAAACTGCATTGGTCAAAACCCTCTTGCATCTCTTTCAGAGGTGTTTGTACTCTGATGCCTTTGCAAGTTCTTCCCATCTTCTTGTTGAAATTCCTATTTCTCTTCTCCATGTTTCTCGCTTACTCTGAATATTTATGCAATTAACATAGGGATTTAAAAAAAATCTGGCAAGTATGAATTCTTTCAAGATTATTGTGGACCCACGATGACATTTTCTTGAGAGTTTATTCTAACCCTTAATTAACCACACTTGTAAAAATCACTAAATTGTGTCACTTCCTATGTAAAATTGAGAAAGGAAAAAAAATTGTCAAGTAATTCCTTAAAATGCTAAATAATTCTGAAAATGTAGGGTAAAGCTCTTGCAGGAAGCCATTAAATAAATTCCACCACCCTAAAGTACTACTTTATAGTTGCCTTTATGCAGAATCACCTCTGTTGATTGAAATGGTTCCTCGAATCACTTTTTCTGTTCCCGTACCTAGTGTGTAATGGTCTTGTTCTATCATTGACCTCAGCCATCGACACCCAACATTTTCCTCTCTGACACACAAACAGTTTCTATTTTCTAGCTAAGAATCGTTAATTTTTCTTTCCTGCCATCACACCCACCCTTCCTTGGCTTTCTTGCCATGACATCCTGCACTTCACGAGTGTTAGTGTGATGAAAACAAAGATATGTTGGGATACAGTTGCTGAAAGCTTTGCTAGACTTGCTCCCTAGCTAAGAACAATCCTCTTAGACTTCTAGGGTTTAAAATGTATGTCCTATGACAAATAAAAAATTGCAACACTTTAATAGATGTGGGATGTCTCTTCAATCTGGAACACCCAGTGTCTACTGTATTATTTTCCATTTTTGCCCATATTAACTCACTTTCATCAGAAACTACAGAGAAAAAAAAATAGAATTAAAGACTATTTCTGGATGCTATCCTTCAAAATTCTTAAAAGAATAATTGCAATGATGACTTTATATAATCCTATATGATCCTCAGACTGTTATGATCAAGAGGAATGTTAAACCCTCAGCCACTGTCATCTCCAGACCAATGGGCTTCAGTAGATGACTGGCAATCTAAATTGTAATTGATTGCCTGCTACACATATTGTCAAGTGTGTTGGCATTTGTGAAGCTTCCTAAAAGTATACTACCAAATTTCTATAGCACTTCAAATTTGCATTATTCTATTAACCCTAAGGACTTGAGAAGTATTTGTGACTTAGTTATCAAGCAGGAGGATATATCAGATAATCATTTTGTTTATTATGAGTTTTAGAAATGAAAAGTCTTACTAAGATATGGTATTGGTCCAAAATCCATGTAAAATTTGTTTTGAAATGCCTTTCAAAAGTGTTCCTTTAAAAAAAAAAATAGATGAGTAAGCATATTTATTAAACATCAGGTCTGAATTATTCCAAAGTAAAGCATGCATGTCCTTTTTATTAGGCCACATTTAAGGGATGGATGGATATAATGTATGCAGCAGTTGATTCCAGAAATGTAAGTATTCCTTATATCATGCCTTCTTATAATATGTTTAGGTACTAAAATTAATTCAGCAGAGCGTAGCAGCCAAATGGAGTGATTCTATGATGACTGTTTTTAAAAAGGAAAAATATGACTCAAATTATTATTCAAGTATAGCAGTGTTTATCAGAATGATCTTACTAAAATAAATCAAAACAAATTTTGAAAAAGTAACACATTCATATATTTAATAACTGATGAATATCTGTTGAATATTTTTCTATTTTGCTTTCTTTTTATCTACTAATTAAATAATCAGGAATAGTTTCGGTGTGGAGGAGCAAATGTGAAAAAAATATATGATTGCTGTCAGTAGTTGAAATGTATAGTTACTCTCCATAAATAGACCATGTGGGAAGTTAGGGATATTGTCCAGGCATCCTTAGATTTCTATAATAATCCCTTTCAAATTCATTCTTTTACATGATTTTAACATCCATAAATGTACTGGAGCTTTTACCAATGATGTTATCACTTCATGATCAACATTTCCCTTAAGTTTGGTATCACCAAAGGAAAGACCTATTTTATTTGGTTTCTCCTGTAATAGCCTCTTCCAGGCTTCAAGGAGTGAACAGAAATCCCTGCTTATTCCAACTGTGCTCTTCAACACCACGTAAAAATGTAGTATGTTTTATTATTCTTCATCATTCTGTTCTGAAATCCACTCTGTTTAGTCTATTATCATGAAAAATAACTTCTGCCTCTGTAATCTTTAAACTGACCCGATAGAGCTCACTTAGCTTTTTTGATGTACACTTGTCATAAGTGGATTTAGTTTTATTTTGAGTACTTTCCTGATATCCTCCTGAGTTGTATTATTTCTTTGTTACTACAATTTTGTTTTGTGTGTGTGGTTGGTTTTAACTGTTACCTTTAGAAGGATATGAATTTTCAGGGAACTATCTGGGGTGACTAATTTACCCTGTACTATGTGATATGGTAGCTCGCTGATAACTTACTGTAAGTACAATTCAAAGACTAAATTATCAATCGAGTATTTGTAAGATGGATGTCAAGGTGTTTGCTCAATCTAAAAAATTCAGTGTCTATTGTAATGTTAAAAGTATGATGCTGAACATCTAAGTGAGTAACTCAATTCTTGTTTGCCAGATAAATTCATGCGTACACAAATGTTTGTGACTAAGCATAGTCTACACATAGTTTCTGGAATAAATTTTTTCATCAATAATTTTTAAATTATGGAAATTCAGTACTTTAAAAAATTTACCAAATGTAATACTCTACTCTCCGAATGCAAGATACTAGTTGTACTTATCATTGTAAAAATAGATTCTAAAGTGTTACAATAACTATATTTGTTTACATGAAAACATCTCTAAAGGCTAATTGTAGAATAGCTGATTCAGAGTGAAAAAGAAAATTATTGCTAAGTATTACTAGGCATTTTCTTTTCTATTCTCATGAAAAAGCACCAGTGACTTCCACCAACAAAATGTATTGTGATATTTTACAAACTCTTCTCCTTTGGTAGGTGGAACTCCAGCCTAAGTATGAGGAAAGTCTATACATGTATCTTTACTTTGTTATTTTCATCATCTTTGGGTCCTTCTTCACCCTGAACCTGTTTATTGGTGTCATTATAGATAATTTCAACCAGCAAAAAAAGAAGATAAGTATTTCTAATATTTTCTCTCCCACTAAGATAGTAGAAGTATTTGTTTTCTCCATTAAATGAGTACTTTGATTCAGAAGCCAAGTGAGCATATGTGTTAAGAGTTATTTTGCATCCTTCGGCCACTCACTACCCCCCTCTTTCAGGGTATAGAAAGTCAAGAACAACTGTGCTCCATATTCCTGTATTAAATAACTTCCCAAAACCTCTCTCCTTCTCCTCCTTCTTCTTCTTCTTCTTTTTTTTAATCCAGGGGCCACATTTCCAACCCTTTGGGAAAGAATAATTAGGGGGGGAAAAAAAAACGGAAAAGAACCCAAGCACAAGTCTCTTTTCCAAGGTCAACTTGTTGTTTCCTCCCTGTAATTTGCCTCCTAAAAATACACTTTCTAGTCAAAACCCTTAGAATGCTCACAAATAAATTCAGTATAAGACGTAATCTTCTTCAAGTTTTCCTTTTCCTTCATGTATAATTTCTACCTCCTTCTCCCTGGTATTTCATTATAAACTATTAGTTCCAGGTTGAACTGAACAGCTCTTTATTTTATCATTATCATTTATAAAGCCCATTTTATCATCCTGATTATATATGCACATTACAGAAAATATGAAAGGTAAAGAAATATCATTACTTGGGGGTAATCACCCTTCACATTTTATGCTTTTCTGTTCATGCTTTTTCCATTTATGTTCTTAGTAGCAAAATTATTTTATCTATAATTATTAATTGTTGGGACACATGAGTGGCTCTGTTGGTCAGGCCTCTGACACTTGATTCCAGCTCAGTTCTTGATCTCAGGGTCATATGTTCAAGCCCAGCATGGGGCTCGGTGTTGGGCTCAGTGTTGGGCTGATGCTGGGTGTGGAGCTTACTTAAAAAAAAGAGATATTCCATATATATATATATATATATATATATATATATATATATACATATATTCTCTTTTTGACTTAACATAAATAATAATAAAACAAATAATAAATAATAATATAAATAATAATGACATAAATAATAATAAAACTTTCCATTCTGTTAAGTCTTCATATATACATTATCATAATTTACTTAGCCATTTCCCAACGAATTGATGATTTATGTTTTCTAATCTTCAGTGATATAAAAACTGCCTTGTCAAAAGTCTTTGTGCAAAAAAATGAGTATTTAATTATTTTTTGGCCTAATTTCTAAAGTATTTTGCTTCTTCCATATAATGTGCTTGATCATACTCATAATCATACTTTACAATACTATCCATACAGATGTGCCCAGGTCAGTGCTGCTCATGGGCATCCAACAGCAATACTTCATATTTGATAAATGAAAATTTTTTTGAATTAATATGTCTTTTATTACTAGTCAGTTTAAACGTGTTTTTGAATGCTTTTGCCACCTGTATTTCTTCCTTTGCTTACTATTCTTTCATCCTATTTATTCAGTATATTTTCTTCTTATGTGTTCTTCTATTGTATGAGATGCTTATAGAACATTCCTGTCCCCAACCCCTTTTACTGTTATTAATATTCTATGGTCAATGTCAGGTTTTTATTTCACTTATTAGCCCAAATTGCAATTTTCTGTGCCTCCTGGCCTATCACATCCTTGTCATGCTAATGATCTCTGATGTATCCCCCAACTCTTCTACCAACTTAGCCCATTTCCTTTTTATCCATTTGTTCCAATTCTTGGCAGAGTGAAAGTGGCATTTTATGAGTAACATTAACCCATCTTGCAATGTACATACTATAATGCATTGCTATACAGGAATAAAAAAATCACTATCTTTCACTTACGAAAAGCAGTATGTATAGCATTAGGAACTGAGTAATTTGTGCTTCAGTAAATCAAGTTTTCCACTCCCTGAGTATATGGCCTCAGTTTCTGGGGTTTTTTCTGCCATAAAATAATAATGAAAATAATAAAGTCAATATTGGATAATTAGAGAATTAAATAATATTGTAGTGCCTAAAAAATCCATTTCTTATTTTTCAAATTCAAAATTCTAGGCATAAGCATTGTATCCATTTCCTTTTTTGACTGTCCCTTTCCTGTTTTAACATTGAAAAATTATGTGCAAAGGGACACAGTTTTAACCAGTTTTTATTTATCTTTTCTATACTTTGGAGGTCAAGACATCTTTATGACAGAAGAACAGAAGAAATACTATAATGCAATGAAAAAATTAGGATCGAAAAAGCCACAAAAGCCTATACCTCGACCAGGAGTAAGAAATATCAAATGATATGGGAAAAAATAAACAAAAACAAAAAATTGCATGGGTTTTCTCATAGAAGAGATAGCAACTAACATTTCCAGCAGAAAAGATTAGAGCTTCATTAATTCATGCTTTTTATGGTAATGGTAAAAAATTGTTAATAAGAGAGAGACCACCAAAAACAAGAAGAAACAAAATGCACCCTATTTTAGGGAATTTACAACTAGAATCCAAACTAAATGGCGAAGACCAATTTTGTGATATGCACCAAAAAAAGTTGGTCATATAACTCAAGAGTATTTACCAAGTAATCTTAAAGAGAGGAGTAAACCTTGGATGGGGTTAAAATACATGCAATTTTCTGCTAGTTTAACAAAGTGTTGAGTGAAATAATATCTTACTTCCATTTTATTTTCCATTAGAGGTATGGAAATACCTCCATTATTTCTATTACCTCTATTAGTGGAGAACAAGTGGAGAGTGGAGAACAAAAGAATTCTAGTATCTACTGTTTGTATATATGGCTGTAAAGTTAGAAGTTACTAATGTCTTCAGAAGTCAGGGTCAATAAATACAATTCATGATGATAAATAACAATTCTCATGTTTCCATGATAAAACCACCAAACAACTCCTGTGAAATGGAGAAGGTTTATCCCACACTGTATTGATTTTTGCAATGATGATCTAAGGATTTAAAATAATTCCTGGGGGATATTAGGGAACAAAATGCTAGTGACATTCAACAGCATGCTAGCCGATAGTTGTCTTCTTAAAAATGATGAGAAATACACATTGTTTTCTGGTAAGCCTTAACACTGGCAGAGAAATGGGTCAACTATGCGTAGGAAAAATGTAAGATAGAAGATATCTTCAGGATGCCTGGGTGGCTCAGTGGGTTAAAGCCTCTGCCTTCAGATCAGGTCATGATCCCAGGGTTCTGGGATTGAACCCCACATTGGGCTCTCTGATCAGAGGGGAGCCTGCTTCCCCCTCTCTCTGCCTGTGACTCTGCCTACTTGTGATCTCTGTCTGTCAAATAAATAAGTAAAATTAAAAAGAAGAAGAAGATATCCTCAGAGTCCCCAAGTGGCCTTGGAAAATGAGCCAGACAATGGCCAGCAGGGACTAAAAGTGGCAGAAATGGGGAACAGAATCACAGATTGACAGAGACATTAATTTTTGACATCAAAGCATAAGGAATGTCATTCTGATCTGATTATTCCTGTGTAGGCTCAGCATTTTATGTCAAGCAGCAAGGACTATTTGGTGAAAGAACACCAATATTGCCATACACAGACTTAAAATGCATATGTTATAGATGTGTTCTTAAAATTCCAAGCTCCCCTTAATAATTATTTGAGAATAAGACAAATGGAATGTTAATAGATACTGTGTTTTGAAGTAGCTGCATGAACTGACTGATCATAGGATATTCTGGTAAAACAAAATTAAGCAGGTTTCTTAACTTTGCATAGTCTTAATATGTTAATCTGCATTTTGTGCCTCTGAATGAAGTGTGTAGTATGCAGTATTTCTTATCAGAAATCCTCTTTTGACAGGGATTGTTATTCTGTGGAATACATATTAGTAAATAGAAATTTCGATAGCTAAATTTTAAAAATTAATGTACAAGCCATCTTTTATGAAATTCAGGGTCAGTGGTTACAATGTATGATATTAGAAAGTTAATCAATGCAGAAAGTGCTTACGCAGATGCTAATATGTACAGGTAAACTCCTCTGTTGCTAAAAGCATTTCTGTTTCCCTACAGAACAAATTTCAAGGAATGGTCTTTGACTTTGTAACCAGACAAGTTTTTGACATTAGCATCATGATTCTTATCTGTCTCAACATGGTCACCATGATGGTCGAAACAGATGACCAGAGTGATTATGTGACTAACATTTTGTCACGCATCAACCTGGTGTTCATTGTGCTGTTCACTGGAGAGTGTGTGCTGAAGCTCATCTCCCTCCGCCATTATTATTTTACCATAGGCTGGAATATTTTTGATTTTGTGGTTGTTATTCTCTCCATTGTAGGTAAGAAGTATTTTAAAAATCTCTTAAGTTCAGTTTAAGGAAAGTAAAAGTTGGGGGCACCTGGGTGGCTCAGTGGGCTAAAGCCTCTGCCTTCAGCTCAGATCATGATCCCAGGGTCCTGGGATCGAGCCCCACATCAGGCTCTCTGCCCAGCAGGAAGCCTGCTTCCTCTTCTCTCTCTCTGCCTGCCTTTCTGCCCACTTGTGATCTCTGTCAAATAAATAAATAAAATCTTAAAAAAAAAAACTTAAAAGAAAAGTAAAAGTTGGAACAGTCAAGTTTAAATTAGAGGTCATGCCACTACTCAGAAATAACTCCTCTGAAATTTTTTATGTATTTCATCCAGGAGTGTTTATTTTTCTTACAAAAAATAAATTCTGTATTTATTGTGTAGAATTGTATGTGTAGAATTGTATCCTAGCCTACCTATTTTAGGCTATAGTGAATCTAGTGGTACATTCCCATTCATTTAAACAGGGAATGATCTATTAACTAAGATAGAAATGTGTGTGACATGTCAACTTTAAGTTATTTGTATAATATCTAAATGCCTCTATTGAGAAGAGAACTAGACATTTAGTCTGGTACTCAGGAGGGACACTACTTCAGATATACAGACCTAGAGCCTTCAGGATGTAGATAGGAGTGGAAGCTGGTGGCAAGATAAAGGTATAGAGTGAAAAGAAAATAAAGATAAGAACAAAATGTTAGCAAATACAGATGGTAGTTTCTTTAAGGGTATCAGGTAGAGATTTTCTAGATAACCTTGAAATGGGGCTATCGTAATGATGCACAAGGGGAGGTGGGTTGGTATGGGACATCATTTTATTATGTCTTTTATTATTACTTTGAAGTCTGGAATGTACAGCACATCACATGAGCAATAGCTCATCTCATTAAAAGGAAGTGATGAAGTCTATCCGTGGGCCTGAAGTATTCATTCTTCCCTAAACCAGATAATATGATTGGGTCAACATTTTATCATTCAATATGGGGCGCCTCTGTTTGGTAGATTTTCATGCCATTACCCCCTCTGAAGAAGTTGGTCTTATATCTAACCCATATGTTGCAGGTAGCCTTTGATTTCCACAACAATCTATGGTGTAATCAGTTGTGGAAAATGTACTAAGATTGTATTCACCTCTCTTCTCTCTCTCAATCTATCTTCCTCTTTCTCTTCCTCTCTCACACACCCACACGTACTTAGACTAACTTACTCTTTATAGAATACGAATTGTTATTTCATTGTTTAAAGGGCAATTGGAGAAAAAGGCTTGAAAGAAGCGGGCTGAGAGGCCAACATTAGACACTGGAGACCAGTAAGAGCTTGAGTTTGGATCCTATTAAAATTTATACCAGAATATATATATATATATATATATGTATGTATAATATTATAGTGGAATCTTAGGCAAGTACCAAGTTCATGGAGAGATGAAAATGCATTAAAAACTATAGATACCTTTAGATGGATGAGGACTCCATAGGCAATTTCAGAAAAAAAATTGTAAATTGTATTCATATAAATGTGTCCTTATATCCTTGGGCACTGCTGTTCAGACAGACTTCATAATTTTGAACTTATTTTTTTAGATTTATTCTTGGGATTTTTGTACAAGCTAAAATGTCTTTAGACAGCCCTCAAAGACAAGAGGTATTGTAAAATTGTTATTGAATATTGTCTGAACTTGGAGTGCCATAACAAATTACTACAGACTGGGTGGCTTAAATCTCAGTTCTAGGAACTAGAAGTCCAAGATCAAGCTGCCAGCATCGTGTGTTTCTGGTGCGACCTCTCTTCCTGACTGGTAGATAGCTACCTTCTCACTAGGTCCTCATATGGCAGGGAGAGAGAGAGAAAGTGTCTCCAGTGTTTCTTCTCAAAAGGGAACCAGTCCAACCATGAGAGCCCCACCCTCAAGACCTCATCTAACCTAATTATCTCCTCAAAACCCTATCTCCAAATACCAGCGAGAGTTAGGGCTTGAACATATGAATTGGAGGTGGGGGGTGGTCAGTGAGGAAGAAAGGACACAATCTGGTCTACATCAAGTTGAGTTTAATACTGAATGTTGAAATTAAGGTTTATTTATAGTATTATTATAGACAGTTACATATATTATATGTATGTCAAATTTAAGATTATGTAACTGAATTTCAAGCTCTTAACTTTATGTTGGAGACTTAACAGAACTGTAATTATTATTTTAATGGATAACTTCTTCAATTGTTGCTATTCTCATTTTTTATCCACAGGCATGTTTCTGGCTGAACTGATAGAAAAATACTTTGTGTCCCCTACCCTGTTCCGAGTGATCCGGCTCGCCAGGATTGGTCGAATCTTGCGTCTGATCAAAGGGGCCAAGGGGATCCGCACGCTGCTCTTTGCTCTGATGATGTCCCTTCCTGCCTTGTTTAACATCGGCCTCCTGCTCTTCCTGGTCATGTTCATCTACGCCATCTTTGGAATGTCCAACTTTGCCTATGTTAAGAGGGAAGTTGGAATTGATGACATGTTCAACTTTGAGACCTTTGGCAACAGCATGATCTGCCTGTTCCAAATTACCACCTCCGCTGGCTGGGACGGATTGCTGGCACCTATTCTCAACAGTAAACCACCAGATTGCGATCCTAATAAAGTAAACCCTGGAAGCTCAGTTAAGGGAGACTGTGGGAACCCCTCAGTGGGGATTTTCTTTTTTGTGAGTTACATCATCATATCATTTCTGGTTGTGGTGAACATGTACATCGCTGTCATCCTGGAGAACTTCAGTGTTGCTACTGAAGAAAGTGCAGAGCCCCTGAGTGAGGATGACTTCGAGATGTTCTATGAGGTTTGGGAGAAGTTTGATCCTGATGCCACCCAGTTCATGGAATTTGAAAAACTATCTCAGTTTGCAGCCGCTCTCGAACCTCCCCTTAATCTGCCACAACCGAACAAACTCCAGCTCATTGCCATGGATTTGCCCATGGTCAGTGGTGACCGAATCCATTGTCTTGACATCTTATTTGCTTTTACAAAGCGGGTTCTGGGAGAGAGTGGAGAGATGGATGCTCTCCGAATACAGATGGAAGAGCGCTTTATGGCTTCCAACCCATCAAAGGTCTCTTATCAGCCAATAACTACTACTTTAAAACGAAAACAAGAGGAGGTGTCTGCCGTTATTATTCAGCGTGCTTACAGGCGCCACCTCTTAAAGCGAACTGTAAAACAAGCTTCATTTACATATAATAAAAATAAAATCAAAGGTGGGGCTAATCTTCTTGTGAAAGAAGACATGATCATTGACAGAATAAACGAAAACTCAATTACGGAGAAAACTGACCTGACCATGTCCACAGCAGCTTGTCCACCTTCTTATGATCGGGTAACAAAGCCAATCGTGGAAAAACACGAGCAAGAAGGCAAAGATGAAAAAGCCAAAGGGAAATAAATGGAAGCAAATAAGAATAATTGGGTGGCAAATTGTTTACAGCCTGTGAACGTGATGTATTTTTGTCAACAGGACTCCTTGAGGAGGTCAATGCCAAACTGACTGTTTTTACACAAATCTACTCAAGGTCAGTGCCTACACTAAGACAGTGACCCCTTGTCAGAAAACTGTGACTCTGTGTAAAGGGGAGACGACCTCGACAGGAGGTTACTGTTCTCACTACCAGCTGACACTGCTGAAGACAGAGACAAAATGGCTACTCAGACTGTAGGGACCAGTTCAAAGGGGTGCACACCTATAATTTGGGGGTTGTTTAACACGAAACACTTTAGTGTAGTAATAGTATCCACTCTTTGCATTTCAACTGCCACATTTGTCACATTTTTACAAAATCTGTTAGGGGATTCATCTTTTTTTTAATCCATACGTTGTTTATTATATGTGACTATTTTTGTAAATGGGGTTTCTGTTGTGAAATAGACAAAGGGCCTCTTCAACAGGTATGCCACTGGGGGTTAGCGCAATCACACGGCCTCCCATCTGCACAAAGGCGTGGTTTGCATGAGGGCATGCTGCACTTAGAGACCATGCATGAAAAAAAAGTCACAAGGAAAACAATGTGTTCTTAAATTCCATCCATGTTTCTGGGAGGGGTAATTGAGTGATAATTGGAGGTGCTTTGCTGATCTTGTTTTGTCAAATCCAGCTCCCAGACCAAGTAGATCATTATTGGGGGGTAGGCCATTAAATCTTAGCAGGTGCAAACTTCCTTCAACTGTCTGGAGTCATAAATGTTGTGTTTCTGTTTATTGTATTTAAAAAAAAACAAAAAACAAAAAACAATAACAACTGAGAAATGAGCATTGCTTCTCCCCTGAAGACTGAAATGACCAAAAGAACCCTTTCTAAATTTCTGCTTAATCCTGCACTTTGGTTAGCCATCTTCAGCTCAGCAAGGTTGACAACTGTATATGTTAATGAAATGCTATTTATTATGTAAATAGTCATTTTACCCTGTGGTGCACGTTTGGGCAAACAAATAATGACCTAAGCACAGTATTTATTGCATCAAATATGTACCACAAGAAATGTAGAGTGCAAGCTTTACACAGGTAATATAATGTATTCTGTACCATTATAGATAGACTGGATGCTATCAGTGCATGTTTCTATTACCATGCTGCTGTATCTGCTTTCTCCCACTGCTCAGAATCTCATTTATGAGAAACCATATGTCAGTGGTAAAGACAAGGAAATTGTTCAGCAGATCTCATTTCTTTAAGTCATTAAGCAATAGTTTGCAGCACTTTAATAGCTTTTTGGTTATTTTTAAATTTTAAGTGAATAACATATGTTGTATAGCCAGACTGTACAGATATGTTTAAAACAACAACAAACACTGCTTAACCTGTTAAAAAATGTGTTTAGAATTTTATAAGCAAATATAAATACTGTACAAAGTCATTTTATTTTATTTTTCAGCATTATGTATGTAAATATGAAGAGGAAATTATCTTCGGGTTGATATCACAGTCACTTTTCTTACTTTCTGTCCATAATACTTTTTCATGGAAGACATTTGCTAAATAAGAAAAGAAAACAAGACTGGGTAGTTGTAGATTTCTGCTTTTTTATTACATTTGCTAATTCTAGCTTATTTCATAATTTTAAGGGGCAAAATAGGTTCACGAGTCACATCCAAATTATGCTCTGCAATTGGAAAAGGGTATAAAATTTTATTTACATTTTTGGTAGTGCCTGCGCAAGCTAATTGAAGGTAATGCTTGTTTTTCATTTTTGTCCTTTTCTTTCTAACTTTTGTTTATGTTTTCATTTCTTTGGAGTCATGCTGCTCTAGATTGCTCTAAATATAATGCGAGTTCTGCAATTTTTTTCCCACAAAAACAGAGAATAGTAAACTTAAATAGACAATTACATCAGGACATTTTGTGTTTCTTACAGAAGCAAACCATAGGCTCCTCTTTTTCTTAAAATTACTTAGATAAACTGTATTCGTGAACTGCATGCTGGAAAATGCTACTATTACCCTAAATGATGCTAACCAACACTAAAAATGTGCGAAACTAATAAAGATTACATTTTTTATTTTATTGTTTGCCCAGTTACTTTTTGTTAAAAGAATTTTATGAGAAAATGAAGCTATCTTATTCTACAGGTTGGGGGAGAAAGGAAAGTACACACACAAACGGGTCCACCTGAGCTGATAGTAAGAAAACCTGGCATAGAAATGGGACTAGGAGGAATGACCTTCCAGGGGCTACAAGAAGTAGGGTGTGAGCTCTGCTAGAAGGAATGGATACCAGAGCATAAATTGGTGGCTTTAGGTGGAAAAATAGTATGGGAGCCAGAGCAATGGTGGATGGCCCTTTGAGGTTCAAAACAAAGCCCTTAAATCTATATTTACAAAGTTAGAAGTTACCTTGTGGGTATTTTGTTTGCTTCTCTAGAACCATGCTCCATGCTTCTTCATCCTGCTCAGTGGGACGGTGATTTTGTGTATTGCATCACTGAGCTCCATTACCCTCTGGCTCCCAAATGGGAAGCACCAGCAAAGAAAGCACCAGTGGGAGAGAGTGAACTTGGGTATTTATTCCTCAGATTCTTCTTTTTTGAGCTGCTCTCAGTTGGCAAGGGTACATTCAGCAACACGAAGCTATACTTTTGGTCAGACAATCCCATTCTACAACCAAAGCTACTTGGAAGTCTGGTCATCACTCCCCTACTTGTTCCTTTAGACCTGGGGCTGGACTTCCCTATTCCTGGTAGCTTTCCACCCATCTTGCCAACATCCTTTCAAATGGCCCCTTCATGAAAACATTCTGTTTCATCTATCTCTTGTCCGGATGACACAGTAATTACATAACTTACAAAATGGGATCAAAGACAAACATTTGCTGTAGGTCAGCTTAGACAATCTAACTGGCTATGGTAGATGAAGGAACAGGAATTGGGGGGAACTACAACAAAGTCAAGCAAAGAATTCCATTCTTGGAGATCATTTTATTTTGCCAGAAAGGTTGCCATAGTGGTCCCAATAGTAAGACTGACAGTCTAAAAAACTTATCTAAATGTATAAGGAAAGGGAAGCCTTCACTTGTCATCAGGTAGTACAATCTCTATTATGAAGCTAGAAGGGGGGACACGGCCTTGATGGGGAAGGGAGCACTCATGCACAGTGCTTCTCCTATTCTTCTACACTTTCTGATTTATCTCTTCATAATAGCATGAAAATTAATTCTGATTTATTAGTGGCTGAAAATAACTTCCTGTTTCCAACCAACACAAATAAGGATTATAGGAGAATCTCTATAGTTTTTTTTTACAGTCCATATCCACACCACACTTACCGGTATTTTTTCCAAATATAAAAAGTACTGGTGAAACATAATCATAAGTTACCGTATTCCTTTTGATTATTTTGCACAATATTTGTCATGCCATAAAGTAATATAATGCTCAAGGAATAATGTATCACATCAGTGGAACAAAGACCCTATCTTAAAGGGGGTTCCCACTGTCCAAATCAGGGGAAATTTGAGAAACAAATAATGATAGTAGTGACTTATAACTTATTTAATAAAATAAGAATCCATAAGTATACACTGATATAAATAAATGGAAAAAAGCAAAATCTCTTTCTTACAGATGAAAGTCAACTAACAAGTATAGGAGAAATACTGGAGTTAGAAAATCACCATTTGGCAACTGTGATAATGACAACTGATTCATGCAAGAATAACGAACACTAAACTCATGAATGAAAGTTTGACGGGAAATTAGAAAATTACATTGTCTCAAAGTATCTCTTTTTCATTAATTAAAAATTTTTAAGAAGCTGATAGTAAGAAAACCTGGCATAGAAATGGGACTAGGAGGAATGAGTGTCTAAGCTGACCTACAGCAAATGTTTCTTCAGTGGAGAAACCCAGAAGATACTACTTTCAAGTATTTCATCAATTACAGGACCAACTATACTGAAAAAGATACATCCCTTCTTAGTATCAAGAAATATCTTAGTGATAAGGAAAATCAAATTGAGGACATTCTGAAAAATAATTGAATTGAATTCTTCAAAATGTTAAGGTCATGAAAAACAAAGAAAGGTCAGGAACTGCCTGAGGTTGAAGAGCTATGAGAACTAAACACAATCCGTGATTCTGTATTGGATACTAGACTGGAAGAATAACATTGATTATGGATATTGTTGGGGAAACTAAGTTTGAATATGGACTGTTGGTTAATTATTAGTATTATGAAAGTTGATTTTTCTCATTTTGTTAAGTCTAATGCAGTTACTACACAACTATAAGTAATGTCCTTCTTCTTGGAAAATGCACACTAAAGTATTTGAGGGTGAATAGGATGATATCTGCAACTCACCCTCAAAATGTGTTCAAAGGAAAATGAATTATGTGTGTATGTGTATATTTAATATATAGATAGATATAGAAATAGCTGTGGTATATCTTTGGGGAAAGGAGGAGTTTTTTGTTCCTGTTGAGTTATTGAAGTGTGTATGTATGTATGTTCACTCTATCATTTGTTTTTTGTGTCCTAGAATTGATTTTGACCCTCAAAATTAGAAATCCTACCTCTAATTACTTCAATGAACACTGTATTCTAACTACAATTTTTTTTCCTGGAAGTCGTCTTTCTGAAGTCACTTAATTGAATACATTTCTTGCCTTTATGATAATCCTTATATTTTCAAAAAAAGAAGACTTTAAAATAAATATATGACCTAATGGTTAAGACATCTGTATTTGAAACTAGACATACCTAAATCAGAGCTTTATGATCTAAACTCTGGTGATTTTATCCTTATCATAAGAGAAAGTGGCCTATTGGTGATCTGAGCTGGGACCAAGGCATTGCAGGTATAAATTAATAGCCCAAACAAAGTTCCACAGACCAGCACCCCCATGACAAGGTTTTCATATGTCAAGAGTTAAGCCAGAAAATTAAGAATAATGTCATAAATATTTATAAAGCTTAATATATTAAATTTAAATATTATATTGGAAAATTGTGTCTTTTATACTATTTTCAAACACTAAAATCATTTTTATGTTAATTTTTTTTTTTTTAGAAATTAACTATGAACCTGGGGGGCTCAGTCATTTGAGCACCTGACTCTTGATTCCCACTCAGGTCTTGATCTCAGGGTCCTGGGATCAAGCCCTGCCTTAGACTCTACACTAAGCATGGAGTCTGCTTGAGATTCTCTCTTTCCCTCTCCCTCTTCCCCTCCCCTGCTTGCTCACACTCAAGCACTCTCTCTCTCTAGTACACAAATTAAAAAAAAGTAAATTACAGTGAGAATAAATAATAGTGACTTATGTGATATTTTACTTGGACAGATTAAAAATTGGTGACTTTGTGTTGGTCATCTCATTTATATTTTACATGAATTCAAAAGTCTAGGAACCATTGGGGTAGACAAGTACTACCTGACCTCATAAATTTGTGTTCATATGTGTGTGCCATAAAGTTCACCTTAGAACTATAGAAACTGTATTAAAGACAGCAAATATGTCCTGTAATTGCACATTCTATCATATGTGCCCTGGAATTTCATATCATTATAAGAAAAGAAATGTTTCTCAATCACCATGAATATATTAAAATATTTATAATCAAAAAATATTATTGCTTCAATCAGGTGCAGCTGATAGTACTGTTCTTCCTGGAACATGGAAATATTTTTTGAGGTTATCAATGAACATTGATTCAATCAGTGTGGCAGCAAAGGCACTGGAGAAGGAAAATACACCAGGCAATTCAGTGTTGCTGGAGGAGTTGCATCACCAAGAAATGCTTGCCATCACAGCTGAATAATCCGCAGACCAACTGTATACTCAGTGTTGCTCAAGTGCTTTATCCTCCCCTCAGAACCCTCCTCATATTTGCGGAGAGCTCTGCCTCTTACTCACCAAGAAACATGATGACACTGTCATGAACATCCTCAAATTCTTTCCTATCCAGTGAAAAAGGTCTTCCTTCCCTCCCTTTCCCTTCTCTTCCCTTCCCTTCCCTTTTCCTTTCTTCCCTTAAATTCCCTTCTTTGCTCCTTGTCTTTGCTTTCCTTCCTTTCCCCTTCCTTCTTTCTTCTCTTCCTTCACCTGTCTGGAGATAATTTCTTCCCATTCATTTTTACACACTTTGATACTTTGCTCCATAAGCAATTTACCTTCTCTCATATCTTTAGTCTCTCTTTTTGATTGATCCTTTCTGTCAGGTTTTGCACTTTCAAAACTGGTTCTTCTGATCTTGAAAACTAACTTTGCTCAAATCTGATGCGTCTTTACACACTGTCACATTATCTCAGTCCTTTAATTGATTCCTTCTGAAATCAGGGTTCTGTATTCACCACCTTCACTCTTACCTAAAATTAAATGAAATACAGGGGCATCTGGGTGGCTTAGCGGGTTAAAGCCACTGCCTTGGCTCAGATCATGATCCCAGGGTCCTGGATCGAACCCCACATTGGGCTCTCTGCTCAGTAGGGAGCCTGCTTCCCTCTCTCTCTCTCTCTCTGCCTGCCTCTCTGCCAACGTGTGATCTGTCAAATAAATAGACAAATAAAACCTTAAAAAAAAAAAGTGCCTGCTAGTCCTAACCTCTCTCAACGTCTCCAAAATCAAAAAAAAAAAAAAAAAAAAAAAAAGAAAAAGAAAAAGAAAGAAAAGACAGAAAGAAAGAAAGGAAGAAAGAAAGAAAAACATGTCCCAGTCATGTTGATGAGAAAACTTGGCTGTGAATAATCTTGTTGGGGGCACCTGGCTGGCCCAGTTGGTAGAGCATGTGACTCTTGATCTCAGGGCTGTAAGTCTGAACCCTATGTTGGGTGTAGAGATTACTTTAAAAAAAATCTTGTTGACATAAGCACATTGAGTTTTCTTTTTTTTTTTTTTTTTTTTTTCCCAATTTATTTATTTTCAGAAAAACAGTATTCATTATTTTTTCACCACACCCAGTGCTCCATGCAAGCCGTGCCCTCTATAATACCCACCACCTGGTACCCCAACCGCCCACCCCCCCCCCCGCCACTTCAAACCCCTCAGACTGTTTTTCAGAGTCCATAGTCTCTCATGGTTCACCTCCCCTTCCAATTTACCCAAATTCCCTACTACTCTCTAACGCCCCTTGTCCTCCATGCTATTGGTTATGCTCCACAAATGAGTGAAACCATATGATAATTGACTCTCTCTGCTTGACTGATTTCACTCAGCATAATCTCTTCCAGTCCCGTCCATGTTGCTACAAAAGTTGGATATTCGTCCTTTCTGATGGAGGCATAATACTCCATAGTGTATATGGACCACATCTTCCTTATCCATTCATCCGTTGAAGGGCATCTTGGTTCTTTCCATAGTTTGGCGACTGTGGCCATTGCTGCTATAAACATTGGGGTACAGATGGCCCTTCTTTTCACGACATCTGTATCTTTGGGGTAAATACCCAGGAGTGCAATTGCAGGGTCGTAGGGAAGCTCTATTTTTAATTTCTTGAGGAATCTCCACACTGTTCTCCAAAGAGGCTGCACCAACTTGCATTCCCACCAACAGTGTAAGAGGGTTCCCCTTTCTCCACATCCTCTCCAACACATGTTGTTTCCTGTTTTGTTAATTTTGGCCATTCTAACTGGTGTAAGGTGATATCTCAATGTGGTTTTAATTTGAATCTCCCTGAGGGCTAATGATGATGAGCATTTTTTCATGTGTCTGATAGCCATTTGTATTTCTTGATTGGAGAAGTGTCTGTTCATATCTTCTGCCCATTTTTTGATGTGTTTGTCTGTTTCGTGTGGGTTGAGTTTGAGGAGTTCATTATAGATCCTGGATATCAACCTTTTGTCTGTACTGTCATTTGCAAATATCTTCTCCCATTCCGTGGGTTGCCTCTTTGTTTTTTTGACTGTTTCCTTTGCTGTGCAGAAGCTTTTGATTTTGATGAAGTCCCAGAAGTTTATTTTCGCTTTTGTTTCCTTTGCCTTTGGAGACGTATCTTGAAAGAAGTTGCTGTGGCTGATATCGAAGAGATTACTGCCTATGTTCTCCTCTAAGATTCTGATAGATTCCTGTCTCACGTTGAGGTCTTTTATCCATTTTGAGTTGATCTTTGTGTACGGTGTAAGAGAATGGTCGAGTTTCATTCTTCTACATATAGCTGTCCAGTTTTCCCAGCACCATTTATTGAAGAGACTGTCTTTTTTCCACTGTATATTTTTCCTGTTTTGTCGAAGATTAATTGACCGTAGAGTTGAGGGTCCATATCAGGGCTCTCTACTCTGTTCCACTGGTCTATGTGTCTGTTTTTATGCCAGTACCATGCTGTCTTGGTGATCACAGCTTTGTAATAAAGCTTGAAATCAGGTAAGGTGATGCCGCCAGCTTTATTTTTGTTTTTCAACGTTTCCTTAGCGATTCGGGGTCTCTTCTGATTCCATACAAATTTTAGGATTATTTGCTCCAGCTCTTTGAAGAATGCCGGTGGAATTTTGATCAGAATGGCATTAAAAGTATAGATTGCTCTAGGCAGTATAGACATTTTAACGATGTTTATTCTTCCGATCCAAGAGCATGGAATGGTCTTCCATCTTTTTGTGTCTTCTTCAATTTCTTTCATGAGTGTTCTATAGTTCCTCAAGTATAGATCCTTTACCTCTTTAGTTAGGTTTATTCCCAGGTATCTTATGGTTCTTGGTGCTATAGTAAATGGAATCGATTCTCTAATTTCCCTTTCTGTATTTTCATTGTTAGTGTATAAGAAAGCCACTGATTTCTGCACATTGACTTTGTATCCTGCCACGCTGCTGAATTGCTGTATGAGTTCTAGTAGTTTGGGGGTGGAGTCTTTTGGGTTTTCCATATAAAGAATCATGTCATCTGCGAAGAGAGAGAGTTTGACTTCTTCATTACCAATTTGGATACCTTTTATTTCTCTCTGTTGTCTGATTGCTGTTGCTAGGACTTCTAATACTATGTTGAACAAGAGTGGTGAAAGTGGGCATCCTTGTCTTGTTCCTGATCCCAACGGGAAGGCTGCAAGCTTTTTCCCATTGAGGATGATATTTGCTGTGGGTCTTTCATAGATAGATTTGATGAGGTTCAGGAATGTTCCCTCTATCCCTATACTTTGAAGCGTTTTAATCAGGAACGGATGTTGGATTTTGTCAAATGCTTTTTCTGCATCAATTGAGAGGACCATGTGGTTCTTCTCTCTTCTCATATTAATTTGTTGTATCACATTGATTGATTTACGAATGTTGAACCATCCTTGTAGCCCAGGGATGAATCCCACCTGATCATGGTGGATAGTCTTTTTAATGTGTTGTTGGATCCTGTTGGCTAGGATCTTGTTGAGAATCTTAGCATCCATATTCATCAGTGATATTGGTCTGAAATTCTCCTTTTTGGTATGGTCCTTGCCTGGTTTGGGGATCAGGGTAATGCTGGCTTCATAGAAAGAGTCTGGAAGTTTTCCTTCTGCTTCAATTTTTTGAAACAGCTTCAGGAGAATAGGGGTTATTTCTTCTTGGAAGGTTTGGTAGAATTCCCCAGGGAATCCGTCAGGTCCTGGGCTCTTGTTTTTTGGGAGATTTTTGATCACTGCTTCAATCTCGTTATTAGATATTGGTCTATTCAGGTTGTCGATTTCTTCCTGGTTCAATTTTGGTAGTTTATATTTTTCCAGGAATGCATCCATTTCATCTAGGTTGCTAAGCTTATTGGCATATAACTGTTCGTAGTAACTTCTGATGATTGTTTCTACTTCCTTGGTGTTAGTTGTGATCTCTCCCCTTTCATTCATAATTTTATGAATTTGGGATTTCTCTCTTTTCTTTTGGATTAGTGTAGCCAGTGGCTTATCGATCTTATTGATTCTTTCAAAAAACCAGCTTCTAGTTTCATTGATACGTTCTACTGTATCTCTGGTTTCTCCCTCATTGATCTCAGCTCTAATCTTGATGATTTCCCTTCTTATGTGTGGAGTTGGTTTGATTTGTTGTTGATCCTCCAGTTCTTTAAGGTGTAGAGACAGCTGGTGTGTTCTGGATTTTTCAATTTTTTTGAGCAAGGCTTGGATGGCTATATATTTTCCCCTTAGGACCGCCTTTGCTGTATCCCATAGGTTTTGGACCGAAGTGTCTTCATTCTCATTGGTTTCCATGAATTGTTTCAGTTCTTCTTTGATCTCCTGGTTGATCCAAGCATTCTTAAGCAAGGTGGTCTTTAGCTTCCAGGTGTTTGAGTTCCTTCGGAACTTTTCCTTGTGATTGAGCTCCAGTTTCAAAGCATTGTGATCTGAGAATATGCAGGGAATAATCTCAGTCTTTTGGTATCGGCTGAGTCCTGATTTGTGACCCAGTATGTGGTCTATTCTGGAGAAGGTTCCATGTGCACTTGAGAAGAATGAGTATTCTGCTGTTTTAGGGTGGAATGTTCTGTATATATCTATGAGGTCCATCTGGTCCAATGTGTCGTTCAATGCTCTTGTTTCTTTATTGATTTTCAAGCACATTGAGTTTTCAATGTGTTTTGCTGACTTTTATCAATAAATTATGAGGAAAAGATGAAAATACTTACAAAACATAGTTACAGGAACAAAGAACATTACCCACATGGAGCAAAGATGTACATATTCTGTTTCGGGTTATCATGAATTACATCTTCTCTATTTAATTCTTACTTAGAAGGGAAAGACATCCACAGAACTATTCAACTGTTAACTGTTGCATTTTGTTTGTTTTGTTTTCTAGGAATGTAGCCTTTATGTATAAGGGATGGAGACCAAAAAGGTTTTTTTTTTCTCCAAGTTTTTATTTAAATTCCAGGTAGTTAACATGTAGTGTAATAGTAGTTTCAGGTGTACAATTTAGTGACTCAACACAAACATACAACACCTGGTCCTCATCACAAGTGCCCTCCTTAATTCCCATCACCTATTTAACCCATCCCCCACCCACCCACCTCCCCTCTGGTAATCCTCAGTTTGTTCTCTGTAGTTAAGAGTTTGTTTCTTGGTTTGCCTCCCTTTTCCCCATGTCCATTTGTTTAGTTTCTTAAAGTCTATGTGTGAGTGAAATTGTATGGTATTTGTCTTCCTCCGACTTACTTCATTTAGCATAACCTCTCTAGCTCCATCCATGTTTTTGCAAATGGCAAGATTTCATTCTTTTTTATGGCTGAGTAATAATACATTATACGAATATATCTCACCTTTTTTATCCATTCATCAGTTGAGGGACATTTGGGCTCTTTCCATAATTTGGCTATTGTTAATAATGCTGCTATAAACATTGAAGTGCATGTATATCTTTGAATTAATATTTTTGTGTCCTTTGAGTAAATACCTAGTAGTGCAATTCCTGGGGTAATTCTATTTTTAATTTTTTGAGGAACTTTCATGTCTTCCAGAGTGGCTGTACCAGTTTCATTCCTATCAATAGGATAAGAGGGTTTCCCTTTCTCCATATCCTTGTCAAAACCTGTTGGGTTAATTTGAGCCATTCTGACAAGTGTGGGGGTATACCTCATTATAGTTTTGATTTGTATTTCTCTGATGATGAGTGATGTTGAGCATCTTTTCACATGTCTGTTGGTCATCTGGATATCTTTGGAAAAATGTCTACTCAAGTTTTCTGCCCATTTAAAAAAAATTATTTATTTGACAGAGACAGAGACAGAGAGAGGAGAGCACACACTAGTAGGGGGAGTATCAGGCAGAGGGAGAGGGAGAAGTAGGCTCCCACAGAGCACAGGGAGCCCGAGGTGGGACTTGATCTCAGGACTCCGGGATCACAACCTGAGCCAAAGGCAGTCGCTTAATCAAATGAGCAACCCAGGTGCCCTGTTTTCTACCCATTTTTAACTGGATTATGTATTTTGGGGGTGTTGAGTTTTATAAGTCCTTTATATATTTTGGATACCAACCCTTTATCGGATATGTCATTTGTAAATATTTTCCTATTACTTACAGGAAGTTGTATTTTAAGCGTAAATTTTTCATGAAAAAATGTATTATTATAGAAAGTTTAATTTGCTCATTAAGATATTAGTGAATTCACTATCCTGTGCTAAAGTTGCCAAAATGTATGTGTGGGGGGGGGCCGATGTTTTGGGAAAGCATTAAGATATAGGTTTTATCTTTCTTCATCAAGCTGTTTGATAGAAATTGTGGCTCTAACAGATTCAAATACCACCCAGTGCTGATACTTACTCTTCCAAAATGCCTTCTTTCTCTCTTTAATGCTCTCAGATCTGGGTCCTAGTCCTGCCAGACTACAATTAGCCAAATTCAATGATCTTTATTTAGTTGTAATCATATTTGACAGATTATTAGAATTTGGTGTTGATCATCATCAACACTTCCTTTATTGAACTGCATCTTCTTTTGCCTTCCATAAACTATTTTTTATCTCTTCCTACATTTTAGAATCTTTGCCTTTACCATTTAATTAACTTTTCCTCTCCTTTTGTATTTACACAACACCCTCAGCCTTTTTGCTGAGCTGATGTTGCAATTTCAACTTTCTTTTGGTCTTTTATCCTTGCATGTTCAACTATCACTTTCTACTTAATAAGACCAAAGTGATCTGAACACATTCTATTCCTCTCAGCCACCAACAAAACTACCCAGAAGTCGACCTGCTTTCTCAGTATCTGTTATTGTGGGTTATCCTTCTAGTTCAGCAAAGTAAGTAAGTATGGGTAATGGAGTATACACAGGGATGGATGAGTAACTTTATGGGAGGATACAGGAACAATTACGACAGTGAATCCTGGCCTGGGTTTGAAGAATAAGAGGAGCAGGGCAGCCTGAGGGGCAGAAACATTATAGAATAGTGGTCAAAGGGATAGATTCCGGAGCCAGATTGCCTGGATTCAATTACCAACTCTACTGCTTACTAGCTGAACAACCTTGAACAGTTTCTTAACCCTTTGTCCTCTCAGTTTTGTCATTTGTAAAGCGGTAATAAAAATTTTTATGAGGATCAGGTTGTGATCCCGGAGTCCTGAGATCAAGTTTATGAGTTAATACAAATGAAGTTATTAGATCAATAGTTCCAAGCATATAGCAATTACTATTCACATGTTCACCCAGTTGATGATCACTAAGACACATATGGAAATGGGAAATGGCATAGCACGTTCAGAGCATTCACAATAAAGTGAAAAGTGAGTATTTTTTTAAAAAGGTTTTATTTACTTATTTGAGAGGCAGAGAGAGTGAGTGAGAGAGAGAGAGCACAACCAGGGTGGAGGGGCGCAGAAGGAGAAGAAGAAGCAGACTCTTCTGCTGGGCAGGGAACCTGAGACAGAGCTGGTTTCCAGGACCATGGGATCATGACCCGAGCCAAAGGCAGATGCTTAATGGACTGAACAACCCAGATGCCCCGAAAAGGGAGTATTGACAGCAACTGAGAGGCAAGCAGGGGTCTGATAATAAACGGCCCTAAGTACAGGTCAGGGCTTTGGCTCCAATGTATGGTGATGAAGAGTCATTAAGACATTTGTGCAATAAATGAAGGTAGAAGTGAAGATTCTAGAGAAGATTTGACTTTAAGGAAAAGGAAACAAAGTAGAGACATAATTTAAGACACTACTGGGAGAATACAGGCAAGCAATGATGAGACACTGTTAGCCTTATAGACCTTCCTCATCTCACTTCCTCCCTACTGAAACTCAACTCCCACTTTGGGTTTCAGTGATAGCTCCCTTGTAGCTTATCACTGCAAGAGAATTTCCTCTCCTATGAGCTTCCATGGGATTTTGATGTACATGTACAAACCCAAACAGTTTTGAGAGTTCTATTAGGAGGAGGGGGAGACCATTAACAATTATGCAGAAACAACAGGCATAAACACTGACTCTTCCAGTCAAACCAAGACATAAGATCACCTCATATATGTCATTCATATGGCACTTAAGCTGCAAGGATGCAATGGTTTGGAATGTGGTTGTTTCCTCCGACCACCCTCCCTCTCTACTTCCACCTCAGGAACACACACAGCGGATAATGTCTGATAGGCAGAGACTGGCTTTAAATGCCTTTTATTCTCTGTAGTGCTTTGCACATAGAATGTTTTCAGTAGGTATTTAGCAAATGAACAAATTAATTTTTAGCTTTGCTCAAAACAGTTCTATTTTCAAGAGTTATTTATCCCTCTAAGATATTTTCCTCTTATATATTATAATATCATTATAAATTGTGGCTCTAACAGATTCAAATACCACCCAGTGCCTACTTATTCTTCCAAAACACCTTCTTTCTCTCTTTAATGCTCTCAAATCTGGGTCCTATTCCTGCCAGGCTACAATTAGCCAAATTCAATGATCTTTATTTAGATAAATACATAAATAAAGGTATAGATATGTATATACATAAATATTTCCAAGTTCATAAATTGATTTTTAACTCCTTAGAATTTAAGGATTCTATAACACTCACCCCATTCTTTGCTATGGTGGAACTATTGAGCTTGCCATTTTAAATTTATTCCTCTAAAAGGAATTAGGGCTTCTGGACCTTGTTTCCTCTTCAACATCACTTGGCTTGATTCTTACCTGCATTATTAATGCTCGTCTTTCATCAAAGATGGTGAAGAAATGTCTTGTTCAGCAGTATTTCCTGCAGTCATAGAAAACACAAATTTCTAAAGACAAACACACTGTGCCTTTGATCAACCTCAATTTTAAGTACAGCCATTTGCCTAAACTGAGGGCAAAATCTGTTGAGTTATACTGACTGGTAACCTAAAATAGGTGCAAGGCCAGAGCAAACTATAGATAGTAACTACAAGATTGTGATCATATAAACACATACGGAAATGCATAATAGGGTTTGTGGAGAATGGTGAAAGTACCTGGAAATAGTTTTCTTCAGAAAAAAAGGAGAGTAAGGGAGAACATCATTCAAATACAGCAGAGGTTGTCTGATTTGCTAAAATAAAATTCAGTATGCAGTTAATTGCACGAATCTAGTATACCATCCAGGTATGTCTTACAACTTTAACACACTTTCTTTTCTCCATACCAAAACCTAGGTATTTCCAAGGCATTCTCCCTGGATTACACCTTAAGTGTCTAAAACAATCCAAGGATAACTTCAACATGGTGGCTCCAAGTTTCTGAGCCTAGATATAACCTCTCTTACCTTTCTTCAATCTTAGGGCAGTTTTCTTTCTTTTTTTTCTTTTTTTTCTTTCTTTCTTTCTTTCCTCCTCCTCCTCCTCCTCCTCCTCATCCTCCTCCTTCTTCTTCTTCTTCTTTTTAACTTATCTAATGCTAAAAACCTATCAGGGCAATAGCTTAAATACAGTTTTAAGTGTCACCTCAAAGTATGTCGGAATCTCTAGAAAAGGATTCAAAAATATCTGTCGAGTTATGCTGTTAGAATGAGGCCAGAGAAAGCTATAGTAAGCTCCCCAGGAGAGTCTTATGATTAACAACATACCATAACATAAATTTCACAAGTCTGTGAAACCCTCACTGAGGGGTAGGCAGCCTGGTACGGTTCAGGGACTTCAGGAACTCATCATTAGTGGATGATAGTACCAATAAAATATTTAATGGTCAGGAGCTGCTGGCGTCACCACAGATCACCCTCAAGTTAGAGTCTGATTCAGTATGATACTTTGAGGTGCCCAAAGACTTCCCAGCAATCTGCAATGAATAAGCAGAACAAAATAGTTAATTTTCAGCATGTATGATAAATTCTAACATCAGGGACACAAAATTAGCTCACACAGACCTTTGTGAAAATTAGGAAAGATGCCCCTTTCTCCCCTGGGGAAACCGGCTGAGCACTGGGGTAAAGAATTTGGCAATTGGGTCATGGTTTTTTGGTAAAGGACAATCTAAACCACAAATGGTCATTTACTGATACAGACTACCAATACCAAGAGAGATCACAGAGGGAAGACTAACTTTTGGCCAATGACTATTCTAATATTTTAGGACTATGGAACACTTTTTTCTATTCAAATAGCCTCCTATGATAAACATGAGAATTAAAAATTATGGTAGGGATCGGGACTAGCACCTACTGGCCTTTGCAACCTTTATTGAAGTGTGCTGTGGTTTTGTTTGTTTTTAATTGGGCTGTGAAAACAAAACAAATGCCTTTTTTTTTTAATTAAAAGAGGACAGAAAGGTATATAAGCTTATTTTTTCACTCTCTTTTTCGAATAGTTTCTTGAGCAACATTCTGAGCATCATTGTACGCAAATTATTGTAAACATATCATGTTGTATACATATCACATTGTTCTGCAATTTATCCTTTTAATTAATATATTCTGGGCATATTTTTGATTGGCACATATAAATCTACCTCATTCTTGGGGTACCTGGGTGGCTTAGTCGGTTTAACACCTTACTCTTGATTTTGGCTCAGGTCTTCATCTCAGGGCAGTGCGATATGGAACCCCAACATCAGGCTCTGAGCTCAGTGGGGTGTCTACTTGGGACTCTTTCTCCCTTTCCCTCTGCCTTCCCCCCAACTCACATATGCACTCTCTCTCTCTCTCAAATAAATAAATAAATCTTTTTTTAAAAATTTAAGATTTTATTTATTTATTTGACAGAGACACAGTGAGAGAGGGAACACAAGCAGGGGAGTGGGGGAGGGAAAAGCAAGCTTCCTGCAGAGTGGGGAGCCTGACATGCAACTCCATCCCAGGACACTAGGATCATGACCGGAGCTGAAGGCAGACACTTAACAACTGAGCCACCCAGTTGCCCTAAATAAATAAATAAATAAATAAAATTTAAAAATTTAAATCTACCTCATTCTTCTTAAATGGTGCATAGTCTTCCATTCTATAGACTTAATTAATGGATCACTTCTTGATGCACATTTAGATTTTTTCAAGTTTTCTTTGTAGCTAACAAGACTGTAATGAATATCTTTATTCCAGTATTTTTGTGAGATCCGTTAGTATTTCTGTTGGATAGATTTCTGAAATAGGTCAAAGAGATTCACATTTTCCATGTTTACATTAGACAGTTGGGTTAGGTATAGGTGCTTCTCCTTGAAGCAGGAACCTTCAAAGGATGCTCTTTAATTTTTCATCTCCCAGCATTTCTTCCAGGATAAACAGTTCTACAACCAAAGACCTCTAAGGACAGGAACCACAGTCATCTCACATGGTATAGAATAGTGCCAGCACTGTATTTTTTTAAAAGTTAAATAAATTAACAACCTACCAACTTGGATAGATATTGAAAACTGAAGACTTTTCTCACAATATCTTGGAATTTAGGATCAAAAACATAAAGTCAATAATACATTTTTTGTAGTAAAATCAACACAAAGCAGCATGCTTAACAATGCCATATTTTAGATGACAGAAGGTATATATCATCACATTACTATTCAAAGAAAATATCTACTTGAGAATGAAAATGAGGAGTTATTGCAAATGCTACAAGCCTAGATGATGCTATCCAGTTCCTATTGTATAGGAACTGAATCTGTGAATGATAAATAAATAACATAATTTAATTCAATTATCTTTGAACAATTATACTTAAAATAAGCTATCTCATTGAGCAATGCAGTTTTTCTTTTAAAATATTGAAAAGTAGTGCCACATTTATTTCTGATACAGGAATTATCTTTATTTTTCATTACAATAACAAAACATGATTACTAGAACAAAATTAAGCCTATAAAATTTACATAGTAGAAAATGAGAAGACCAAAGACAAATATTGTTAAAACTTGGTTTATTTTTTCATAATTTATTACTACATGTAACATTAGATCTAAACCTTTACTTAAACCTTTCAAACTTCCTAAGCTATTGTTTGTCAACCACTCTTCTAGAAGACTAGAAATTCTGTTCTTCTAATAAAAATCTATAACAGCTTGAACTCATCATTTAACTTTCCTGAACATTAGAATCTTATTTACAAAATGCAGAGTTTGAAAAGACATGAATTTTTAAGGTGCATTCTAGTTTCAAAACATTATTTTTCTGAGAATAAAACCAATTCTGGCAGCATAAAACAATAAACTATCATAATTAACATGGTAGTTATCAAGTAAACTTTAAATTAATTTTCTAGGCTTTTAAGACAGCATACAAAGGATTTTTGGAGAGAAGGGATAGCTGCTATCTACACATTGATTTTGCTAGAATAACTATCTGGAGGAGAAAACGATACAACATTATAGAAAGGCTACCAGTTCTTGGGAACCCATGAAAAATGATTTTCTCTCTGCTTTGGAAGGCTGTATTTCATGAGAAAGCTTATGTCTCAGTCTCCAACACAACTCTGAAACAGAACCTCACCCTAGATTATCCTGCCAAATCTAGTCTCCTTAACACTATCTGAATTATTGTGGCGAAATAAATTATCAGGTTTTAGCGTCTGTTATATTTGGCTACACATCTTGAGGCATCTTCTAAACCAATTATTTGGAGGTCAAGTTTTGTCTAGACCTAAGCTACTTAAGTTACAGAAGCCATGAAGTTTTTTTGGTCTTAGACTTCATTCCATCCTTTGAACTATGAACTTCAACTGTATAGAAACTACGACTTCCTAAAGTGCTCTTACTAACTATTGAAATACCACACAACATTCCTATGCTAGACTAAGGCCAGATATTAGTATAGCATCCAGATTCTTCTCTGTGTCCATTATAATACCCTAATGATGAAACAAGTTTGCTCGATAAGTAGTCTTAATGTCATATTTTACAACTTTTAGTAAAACAGTAGGTTTCAAAGCGTGGTTCTCAGACCAGGAGCCTCAGCAATCATGTGAGAATGTGTTAGAGATTAATATTTTTGAGCCCCCCACCCCCAAATTAAACTAGAACTTTCGCAGGTGGCAACCTAGCAATCCGGGTTTGAACAAGCCCTCCAGGTAATTATGATGTATGCTCAAGCTTGAGAACCGTTGTTTGTCTTATGCATGAGGCAACAATGTCCCCCAGTGGCCAAAAACCCACACACTACTCAAATACATGTACATGTTTCAAGTAATTACCAAAGACAATGTTCACTATTTTTAGCGGGCTTGAAATTCAGTCCCCAAATTCACGGGTATGCAGAAAATTCTTGTTTCTTTTTCCTCCTTTACAGCTAATAAAATCCAAAGCTCAGTATCAGTCCATTGGATTGCCAGGAAATGAATTCCACTCATTATTAACAACGTCCTCAGCCAGGACTCAACCAGAATCCAAGAGGCTCATATGGTGTTCAGAAAAATGGGAGAAGTTTCTTGACCCTCCAGTCCAAGAGAGCGTCTGATGACATCCTTATTGTCCAAACCCAAGTGGTCAGTATTATAGAGGTCAGTATTAGAGAATCAACTCTCCTGGGTACACCATGCCACCATGTATCTGAAATTCCTCTCCCTCTGGGTGCACTGCCACAGATTAGAGGCAGATTAGATGCCTGAAATTATAGGATCCTATTCACTTTTGTTTCTGTCTCTGTTTCTGGAAAGGGCTCCTCGTTTTCTACCCACCAAGAAGCCCAGATCCTTTATAAAAGATCTTTTACTTTATGAAAGATCCCAAAGTCTTCTAACATGCTGTAAAATTGAATTTCCTGAGATGACGAAATTATCCTCTCTCTGTGCTTTCCTCTATTCACTTGGCTCCTGAGCATCTGAAATGTGTCCTGAGCAACTGAAGAATTTGATTTAATAAAGAATAAAATAATAAAATTTAATTATTTTACCTATGCAAATTTATTTTTTAAATTTTTTCTCTGACATTTAAAAACTTTATTTAAATACATTTCATTTAGATGTGTGTAATGCAGAAAATGCAATTGTTCTCTCCATCCTCACCCCCAACTCCCCAAGAAGTACCCTGTTAATGGGTTCTACTTTTTTGTATACACTGTTCAAAGATGTATTACAATTCACTTACAGATTTTAGCTCATCCATTATCAGTTTCTTTTTCTTCCACATATATATTTATTTTATTTTTTATTTTTATTTTTCTTATTATGCTCAGTTAGTCAACATATTGCCCATCATTAGTTTTTGATGTAGTATCCAATGTTAACTATGTAAATTTAAACAGCCTCATGTGGCTAGTGGCTACTTCATTGGGCAGCACATTTCTAAAGACTTTTGCTTCCACCCTGCTAGAAAATATGAATGACCTAGTCATCTACATAAATCAAAGAGAATGGAAAATCCGGAGAGCAATACAAAAGAGCATCTCAGAAAAGTTCTCTGGGGATGAGTGTAGGAGTGTTCATTGTACTGTTCAACTTTTCCCATGTTTGAAAATTCCCAAAGAGCTGAGGAAAAGCATACTGCCACAAATTAAAGCCCAGTTGTAAAGGGATTTATGAGCAGGGATCCTGCGGTGTGAGCTCCAGCTCTTTTATTTCAGCTAATTCAGATAAGTGGTAGGGTCAACAAGGAGGGCCCTGTGAAGGAGAAGCCAGGAGTTGGATGTGAAAAGAGAAAACCTGGAAACTTTGAGGTGAGGGGGAAAAAAAATCTCCTCAGCTGTCAGAGGGAAAGATAAGCTCTGCTTCCAGGCATCACTGTGAATGGGAGAGGTGCTTTTCCTAGGGGAGATAGATGGACTCCAGTGCCTTCACAGTAGAGGGAACGCCATGTGCCTCAGGGTAAGGTGACACGCTAATGAGCTTCTTCCCTAATTTCTGGTAGATAAAGAAGTCAAAGTTAGAGGAATACAAGATATTTAGGGCAAGAACATTGAAATGACAAGAGGGGAGAGGCAATTCAGTGGAGCAGAGGTTATCATACAGTGGCTGTTAACCCAAATGCTGAAATGGATGCAGGGAAGAGAGAGATCTATGGGAAAGGCAGAGAAAGGAAGGGCGGTGAGAAAACTTATACCCGACATCCTCAAAGACAATCGCACTAGAGCACAGCATCCGTCATGACCTCACGTGTACTGGGCATGAAGCCACTCTTCCCTCACTTATTCTGGCAAACTCTACATTTTGCATTAGCATGTGTTGCCCCTGAGGAATATTGGTGACTAGTTAGAACCACTGCTATAAACAAAGTTAATAAGAGACACCTACAAAGCAAAAGCCTGATTTTTCTCAACCCTAGGATAAAAAGTATAACACACCTCTGGTTATCTTACCTCCAGAAATAATAGAGCATCTAGGGAGACAGCAGTGTGAATCCGATGTTGGGTAAGATTTTTCAACTATGAACTTGGACTGAAGTGAGTAAATTCTAGGCTGAAGGGGGAGTTATCACTATTCTTCATTCTTATTTTATCAACCAGATAAAGATTCTTGAAAGGAGTAGAAAGACAAATAGCATCTTGTGAAGATGTTCTATGTATCATGGTTGTCAGCATTTAAGTAATTCATTATTTCTATTTCAAAATACCAGGCTCTTCTGAAAAGTATTTTTGTGTATCTTCTTTCTCCTGCTTTTGCATAAATGAAATGTCAACATATAATCAAGAAAACCAAGAAAAAAAATAACTCTCTTGGTAAGTCTCCATCATGGCGTTTAAGTAGAAATAGTCATTACTTACCATAGGTGAGCAAGAAGCACATTTTTCTGTTATCAGGAAGTTCTTAGCTATCAGATATCCAAGATGCTTGGGTATTTTTAAAGAAAAACAAAATATCAGTGGTTGAAAATAAGTCGATTTTAAGAATTGAGTAGAAGGAGTCTCTGGACTGTAACAAGTGATGTTAATTTCACTTCCTTCTTAATATATTAATCCCCAAAGTTGTGAAGAAACCACCCAATTTAGTCTCTCATTTAATGGTACTTCTTAAAACAGCTCTTAAAGCTGTCATTACTTGTAATTTATTCATTTCCTCTTGTGACTACCTATTCAATATCTGTCTAATTTACTAGGCTTTAAAATATAAGATGGCAGGAATGAGAATTTTGTCCTCTGTCACAGGCACTCGTTAAACATTTGGTTAATGAAATGAATGATTAAACAATACATTGCTAGAAGTTAGATTACTTCTTCAACTTCCTCTTTAGTGTTATTAAGCAAAAGAAATGTGAAAAGCAGGTGCCTGACCATTACTGCCTTCTCCTTAACTTAAATGAATAAAATTGTAGAATTTTAAATAGACGAGTTACGGCAATCACATTTTTTATGTTAGCAGATACCATGCTTCATACATGATTCAAAAATAGGGTACTTTTGTACTGTGTTATTTGGAAAAGAGCACTAGACAGCATAAGAAAGGTTAGATCTTAATCTCAGACAGGTGAAGTTGTTGCCCCTTAGTCAGACAGCTCATGAATTAAGGAGCTTTCCTGTAATTATCCTATGAAGTTTTCCCATAAATGTGCTATGAACTTTTACACAGTTTCAATTTTTTAAAGACCTTACTATAACCTCATTTAGTCTATACATTGACAAAGCAGATATTATAATCCTATTCCCAATTACTCATTATAAATATATCAACTAAAGCAGAGAAAGGTCAACAACTTGCCCAGAGTTGCAGAGTTATTAAGGGTTAGAGCCATAACTCAAATTCCTGACTTCATTAACCTATAACTTTTCCATGATGTCACCGCTGAGAATGAACTGTGTTCCATTTTATTTTGATTTCACACATTTTTAACCTCTTTATCTCCTGTTTCAACTTTAGAGTAATAGCCTTAAGAAGAAAAGATAAACACTTCGTCTTATCCATTATTCATAACTGCTTTGGAAGTAGAAAACTGTGAGACCTTGGGTGGATTATTTCATATCTTTGGATTTCATTTTACTCCTTTGTAAAATAAAGAGTTGGACAGTCATCTCTAAAGTTCTTACCAGATTCTAAATTCCATATCTCAGTCTTATTTTTCTCTTACTTTTACTTTTATCTTCACCAGAATCACTTCTTTTCCATAAATGTTTTCCTTTAATGAAATAATAATGAATAAATATATATATAAATAATAATGAAATAAATATATTTCCTATAATGAAATAATATAGAAAAAATAACTTAGTTTAAGAACAGGGGAAAAGAAAGACAAACAGAGACAAACTGAAGGGCCTCAACATTCCTCCAAGATTTACTAAATGCTTACAGAAGCAATACTATATTCAATATTTGGACAAGTTGGGAGTACAAATAGTTACATGTAAAGTTATTTAAAGCTTACCATATACCTAATACTCCTGTGTCCATTAAATATTGACTCATTTAATCTTCTCAACAGCTTTCTGAGGTATTAGTTTCAGTTTATAGCTGAAACACAGAAAGGTTAAGTAATTTTTCCAAATGTATAACTAGTGAATAATAGTATTATGATATGATCTCAGATGATTTATCTCTAGAGGCTAAGCTCCTACCCACTATACTACATACATGGCCTTAAGGTGCTTACCATATAATAGACAAGATTAAATTAACAAATAGTACACCAAGACCATAATACATAGAATATACAAGGCTGTAGGTCTTGCAGGGGACCATACATTTAATGGAAATTACTAGTTGTAGAATGCCGAGGGTATGTCAGGAGCTTTCCATGTATGTCAAGTGTTAGGTTTCTTTGGTAATTAAGGAAGTTAAGACTCGGGAAATTACTTCTTCCTAAATCACAAAAGTGAACAGAGAAGAGCTCTACCTGAGGTCTGAGAGACCATATTCTTGCTACTATCCCATGCAATCCATCCAGTTATGGTGATTCTAAAGCCTTCCTACAGAATGAGATTTAAGATAAACTCTGAAGAAAGAGCAGATTTTCTCAAATGGAGAAAGAGCTAGGAGTAGGGGAAAGCGTTCCCAGAAGAAAGAATGGTTGTTCCATTTGCCTGGAATAAAGACTCTGGGACAGGTAAAACAGGTTTGAAAAGACAATGAGGTGAAGGGTCTTAGATGCCACGCCAAAATGTTGGTAGACAAAAGTGAGCCAATAATAATGTCTGAGCTGAGGAATACATTCGTTAGTTTTCCAGAGAAGATACTTTTTTCCAGCCTGGGATCCAAAAAAAAACTTATCTTATGCAGAGAACATCAAGTTGCCAGGAGTGTCAAACCAAATTCCCAAAGTAGATTTAATCCAATAGACACTCATGGAGTACCAGGCATGGTGTTTTGTGTTAAATAATTTAAACTTAGAACAAAATTCAATAAAGGAAATTCTGTAAAGGGTTAAATTAATATGATCCTAGCACACAATTGCTTCTCTGCCTTTTGGCTAAGATCAAGTGTGGTCCAAGCATGTAGCCTCCCAATGGTCTGACAGTCGAAGTTTAGACTTCAAAATTCTCGGAAAGGTGGCTGGGCTACCTGTTCATTTAACCACATCGTTGGTATTTACTTTCAGATGAACTTTATACTTCGAACCAAAACTGAAAAGTTCAAGATTATATACTTTGATGAGCACCATGGCTTGTGGTATTATCTGCTGCATACCAAGTGCAGATTATGCCACATGCTTTGAAAATTATCTTGACTATGTATATGGAAAACAAAAAAATAATCCTCATGAAACGGTATGTGCCTTTTTGGGTGGATCACTTTTTTAATGGGAACCAATGAAAAATACTACCGAGCCTTGAAGTCTGGGAAAGTAACCACTTTTTCCTTCTAAGTTGTCATTACCTAACCTATTAGCATGGAAAAAAACTAATGTTCATTGCCTCCTCAACAATTTTTTTTTTTTTTAGATTTATTTATTTAAGTGAGAAACAGAGCAGGAGTGAGCACGAGGTGAAGGGTCTTAGATGCCACACACATCTCCCCACTTAGATGGGGAGAGGGAGAGATTATCTGAAGCAGACTGCATTGAGTAACAGCTAGACACTGGCCTGCATCTCACCACCCTGAGATCATGACCAGAGCCCAAGCTCAAGAGTGGGCAGCTCAATCAACAGAGCCAACTAGGCACCCCTCTTCCTCAACAAATTTAAAATTTAATTATAACAACTTCCAAATATATCAACTAAAATAATTAACAATGGGATGGAATCTTGGAATCTACAAAGAACACTTATACCTCCAATCTTTACAACTATTTTTATAAAAAAGTACCATGAAGCAGAAATAGGATTTCTCTAACTTCATTATATTTCAGTTTAATTCTCTGACCTCAAGAAATCTATGAACAGCTGACAGAGTTGCCTAATGGGTGCAAACGTAAAAGTTCGCATAGGAATTAATTCTTTTCTTTTTTTTTAAGATTTTATTTATTTATTTGACAGAGAGAGATCACAAGTAGGCAGAGAAGCAGGCAGAGAGAGAGAGAGGAGGAAGCAGTCTCCCTGCTGAGCAGAGAGCCTGCTGTGGGACTCGATCCCAGGATCCTGATATCATGACCTGAGCCGAAGGCAGCGGCTTAACCCACTGAGCCACCCAGGCGCCCCAATTAATTCTTTTCTTAAATAAGTTCTGCACCCAAGGTGGGTCTAGAACTCAGGACCGGGAGACCAAGAGTCACATGCTCTACGACTGAGCCATCGGGGTGCCCTATGTACAGGAATTAATTTTGTCAACTTAAAATCCTGGGGGCAAAAAGGCTTCTATCATTATCAGAGCTCGTAGAAAACAAGGCCTAATTTATGCGCATTTGAACAACAGACATCCGCTTGCAACAAAGCCTTGTCAAGAGCTCAGGAAGCTTATCACCTTTCTGTTAAGAACTGCGACTTCTCTGCGCCACCTTGCGGCGATAACACAACTACTACATGTAGAAGTTAAAGGTTTTTCTCTGCATGGGTCAGACCTCCAAATAGCCGCATTGCGGGAACCGGCCTCTACACAACCGGGCAGAAAAGGGTGTCTTTCTTTGTAGCCAGCGATGGGAAACACTGTTCTTTTTCCTACTTCCTCCCCTATTTCCTTTATTCCTTCATTCTAAATCCTCGGACCCGCCCACCCGCTGTCCTTCCAGGGCCGTTCCCTCGTCTGAAACCCCTTCGCCTTCTGCACCATTGGTCGCTCCTCCTCTCCCCCCGCCCCCCGCAGCCCTTGCCGGGGTCCACGCAGCACCGACTCCCCCGCAGCACCTCCTCTCCGCAAATCCCTGCGTTGAGAGCCCGCCCCCTGCCGCCGGCAGCCAATGGCAGCGCGGCCCCGCCCCACCCCGCCCCTCCCGCCGCGTCCCAGAGCTAGAGCGGGTTTTGGGCCTGGGCTGCGGGACCCTGATCCCCTTGGCGCTTCTGCGGGCCTGCTGCGGTCGTTGGTCCCGGAGGCCTGCGACCCAGACCCGTGGGAACCATGGATTCGCAGGGCCTGAAGGTGAGAGGGCCGCGGGTTTGGACTCGAGCCGCCTTTGCGGGTGGCGTGGGACCTGGGGAGGGGCAGAATTCACGAGGGCGTCGTTACCCTGCTGTGCTTTTGCTGCCCCCATTGCCAGCTGCCCCAGCGTGGCGTGCGGGCCTGTAGCTGCATCACCTGGGCCCCCTCCGTGGGCCCTGCTTTGAAATCTTGAGGTCTAGCCAAGCTGCTAAGGAATTGCTGTTAGGGGGCTTGTCCCACCCCGTGTGTGGTTACTTTTACTTTGTATCCCGTGGGCTCGGAAAGCTTGGTCGACGAGTCTCACTTGCTGTGCCTCCCGGTGCGATAGTTAAGGACTTCATTAAGCAAGCTAGTGTCAGTAAACCGGTTGGACAGAAAGGGGCGCGTAAAGATTACATGAAAACAAGGACATAGGCTTGAAAATGGAAGTGTTTTGGGGTGATGGTCTTCTTTATCTGTCAGTGATTCATCTGGGAAGCAAATGTTTTATGAGGGACCCCTTAAGAAATGATGATCTAAAAACAGGGACAGGAGGCTTGAAAATTAGAAGTTTCTTCGTAGGAAGATAAACTTCTCCCGTTTGTTCACTGATTGACTTGTTCAGCGGGTTGATGGAGGGCTCACTGTATGTCCGCTAGAAGCTGGAGAGTGATGAGCAGAACTGAACAAATAAACAACAATTACCGACAGATATTTTTTGAATGCAGGCTATATTGCTGGCACTATTCTAAGCCCTGAAGATAATCTATGCCCTTCAGTATTAAAACTAAGAAAAATTCTCCCAGTCTTGGAGCTTACATTTGAGTAGGGGGAATCAGACAGGTAGTAAAATGTTAGGTGGTGGTAAGTGGGTGAAGGACAATTTGGCGGTGATAGGGAGTGCTGGAAGCTTTTTTGCCTGAGCTGCATTATCTTCTGAACCCTTTCTCCATCTCCTTAATTTTGTTTTCATCACTTTAATTTATCCTTTCCCCTTCCACCCAAATGAACTCTTCAATAAAAACAGTTTCATGCTAAATAGAGTTATGTTGATTCCTTATCACTTAGATTGGAGGAGCATATCCAAGTCCTTAATATGAGGCCCTGCTAGACCCTACCTTTCTAACTTCCTTGTCCTCTTAAGGACAGTGTCTTAAGACTCTAAAACAGGGAATGGCAAACTTTTCCTATAAAGAGTCAAATAGTATATTATCTTGGGTTTTTCAGGCCATAGTGTCTCTGTCCTCTAATCTGCCAATGTAGCTTGAATGCAGCCATAGACGTACTTAAACAAATGAGCACGGCCCTGTTCCAATAAAACTTTATTCATGGACATTTCTTCTCTCCCCCCCCCCAACCATTTGAGAATGTACAAACCATTCTTGGTTTGCTGACCATATGAGGAGAGGTAGTAGACCGTAGTTTGCCAGTCCCTGCTCTACAGTATAGAACAACATTCAGTCCTCTCCATGCCCCCATCCTTGTGTATCACTGCTGATTTCTTCTGTCTTGTTGCAATTCCCCTGCCTGGCTAAGTCCTCTGTCTTCCTCAAGGATCTCAAAAGGGAAATAGGGAGAATGTGTATGATGGAGGGAGAGTGAGGAGTTCACAAATCAAGAGGCACTTCTCAAGTCCTCCTGGAGGCTCTTTTCCTTAATTTCATTCTTCCATCCTCCCACACCCCAACCTCATTCTTTGACATCTCTAAAGCACTTTATGAACTCTTTTCTTGCTTGCATTGTATTTGTTAGTCTTTAGATTCTAGTCTCAGTTTCAGGAGAATTTAAACTTTTCTGGGTCAGTTACCATATCTTACTTATCTTCACATTCACAGCATCTAGCCCAGTGCCTGGCACTAGTAGGCAGTAAACGTTTGTTGGACTGAACAAACCAAGGAGTGGTAAGGTATGGAGAGTAGGAAGTAGACTAGAGAAACAGAAGAGCCTTACTGACTGGTTAGAATCACAGGGATTGGACAAACTGGAAGGAAGGATGAAATGACTTGATTTCAGGCTTGGGTAGCCGGGGCAAATGGAAAGATGAATCTGGAGGTTGGATGAGAGGTCTTGACGGAATACTGTGTTTTTTACTTAATCAGTATATGGGTTCAGAGGAACTTACTTTTTTTTTGGAGCTTTACAGTATGATGTCATAATTAATCCTCACAATGATCTGTAAATAATTAACAGCATTGTACAAATGAGCAAACTAATGTGCTGTAAGATGGACCAGAAATTTAAAAACAGCTCTTTTCACCTTTTAAATCTGTGTCCTTTGTATGATACCTTTCAGGAGAGTTGTAGGTGCCTAAATGCTGTACAGAAATCCTCAGTTGTGGCAAACTGAGAGGTCATCTGCGATCTTAAGGAAGGGCCCTGGAGCAAAACTGCTCTTCACCGAAGTGTGCTGTGGGGGGCACAGGAAGTAGAGGGCAGTAACTGCAAGGAGAGAAGCTGAGTAAAAGTTACAGAGAACGTTTGCCTAACTGCTATAGAGAAGCATATGGACTGTAGCCTCCAGAAACAACAGACCGTAAAAAGCAGTGTAGACACTCATGTTTCAGTCCTGTCACTTGGTGCTTCATCCTTATTTCTCACCCTTGCTGTACCAGCTGCAGAGTCAGAGGAGGTGAGCACGGGATGGCCCACATTGGTTAATGGAGGTGAATCAGGTGTACCACAGCCGTAGTGAATCTGGCTTCCCTCTCTGATAAGGTTAGCAACTAAAGCTTAGTCATGATCCTGAGAAAAAGGTGTTAAGTATAGACGCAATTAATCAGAACTTAGTATCCCCTGGTATTAGTTTTCTGCCATGTAAATCTAAATAATACAATTTTGAAAAGAGCTTAAAGATAATTAATTTCCATTAAAAAACAGTTTGGATCAGCTGTTCTTTGTTCTTCCAGTTATTTGTTGTGGAACTCAGAAAACAAGACAACATTTGACAATGAATTTCTGAATTCACTTTGTCCTTACTATGTAATGCTATAACAACAAAATAGAAGCAAGATTTTTTAAAAAAGAATTCTAAGGTTTGGCAATGAAGGCTCTTATTATTCCTGTTTTTTGCCTTTTCCCCTTTTCTAAAACCTTTAAGAAAATGTGGACAAAGGCAAGAGGTGCAAGTAGCCTAATTTCAGTATTGTCAACAAATAATTTAGAAAAAGAAGACTGAAATTATTAGGAAACATTGAGTTTTTTCAAAAATTTCGTGTTCATTGTGTCTTACATTCCTTACTGTTAAGTGCTAGGCTTTAACAATATTTTCAGGAACTTGGGAAAGAAAAAAACATTGCATTATCTAATTTTAGATTATTCAAGATTTGAGATTAATATGTGTTTCTCATGGCATTTCAGAACAGCAAAGTCTCTTTTAACATTTAGTTATTATTTCCTTTTAGACTTTGATTAATTACTATTGTCAAGAGAAATATTTCCATCATGTGTTACTTATTGCCAGTGAAGGAGTTAAGAGGTATGGCAATGACCCAGTGTTCAGGTTTTATCACGCCTATGGTACATTAATGGAAGGTACGTGCTAATTATTAAACCTGTTCCATACACTTTAAATTCATGTTTTGTACCCTGAACAATTTTTCACTTTATAATTTTGATTTTCAGGTAAAACTCAAGAAGCTCTTCGCGAATTTGAAGCGATTAAAAATAAACAAGATGTATCACTTTGTTCTCTAATTGCACTGATATATGCCCATAAAATGAGTCCTAATCCAGGTATAGTATTTAAGTATAATGCTTAGGACCATTTTTTCTACTCAATTCATTTTGATTTTCCTCAATTAACTTTGCACTTAGTCTGATAATACTGTATTATAATTTTCTGTAGATACTATTTTATCAGTTTTTTTTTTTAATCTTCCTGACAAGGTTACAGATTTATCAAGCACAAGAAATATGTGTCTTATATCCCTTTCATATTCCTTTATCTTACAGCAGAAGTTTCATTAATATATAGGGATCATTTGAATTCACATCAAGTTGAATGTGTGTTAGCAATTATTGAGCAAAGGACAGCCCACAAGAGGTATATACAGAAATTGCTCTGCAGCAGCCTGCTTTATAGCTTGTTACATGCAAATCTATAGCTACATGCAATTTCTCTCTTCCACTGTATCTTCAGCTTCTTAGAGGCCTGTACATGTCTCCACAAAAGGGGTAGCTAGCTCTTAGAAGATATTCAGTAACTTCTTATCCAGTAGTAGGTTAGGAAGTATAAGTATAAAGAGAACTTTATGCATAAACCAGCAATTAAAATTGTGTGAACTGTGGCTCTTAATGGTGGAAGCAGAATATCATAATCATAGATAATAAAGAGGAAATAGTATTCTATTCTTTTATATACATTCACTAACAGCCATTAGCATTATGAATGTAGATCATGTTTTAGATAAATAGACAATAATCAGATGTCATAGAATTTTTTTTTTAATACTAGAAATTTTTTTTTCCTGAGCAAAGTATCACATACCTCCTTCACATACACTTGCACAGATCAACAAAACTTATTTAAAACATTAATATGTTTAACAGGTAAACAGATCTAATGACTAGGTGCTTACTTTCTGCAAGGGACTATGTCAGAGATAATTAGAGAATACCAAAGAATTGTAAAAAGTGATCCATGACATCAAGTTTATAGTCCAGTGAAGAAAAGAAAATGTAAAACCCACAAAGGTTAAATGCTAATGTTACTATTAAATAAAATTATGAGAAAACAAATGACTCCATAATTAACTGAAAACGGTATATACTTTTAATCCATAGAAGAAGGCTGTGAAGGTTTTGTGGAAGATAGGGCCGTAATTTGGTCTTTGAAGGACAAGTAGGATTTGAATATAAGGCATATTTGTCAGAGAGGCGAAATTGATGGGCAAATATGTGGAAGTTGTTCAGGGTTCGGTTCTTGTATGGATGGGTCTCTGTTATCCAGCAGGAGTGTGTTTAGGTAGAGCAGAGAATTGGCATCAAGAGATAAAGTCAGTAAATCTAAAAAAAAAACAATATATATATATATATTTTTTCCTCTTAGAATCAAGTTTTCATTTAATTGGTTATTCTCGAGGGTGTTGGTTCTTTTGGGAAATTCCCAATATTCCCAAGAATATTGGAAATATTTCCAAGACACTAAAAAGATGAAGGCAGGAATACTGTTTAGAAACACCCGAGCACTGACTCTATATCTTAGATGATTGTGAGTGGGCATAAGCTCAGGAGGGACCAGATGTCCATCAGTATTGCCTAGGAAGGGCCTAGATTGTTCATGTCCATTCTTCCTAAATGCTGACATAATCCCTGATTATGCATTAAGAACTTGAGCTGATATCTGGTTAGAGAGGGCTTTGTGCAGATGGTGTCACAGCTAACAAATGCCCCACTTGGGACTTGGTGGACATCTGGCAGGAAAGTACAAATCCTACCCCTGCCCTGATGAATTCTTGTTCTGTATCATGACTACTTAATGAAAACTTGCAAAGGGGTTCATGTATGTTCGAGGGTCTTGTTGCCAAGCCATCTGTAGCCTTCCATAAACAGTTTTGTGAACTTAGAAAGTGGTTCCACATGTAAGTTTTTAGTGGTACAGAGGTAAAAGGAAGAGATATTATTGTTTTCTGGATGATCATTTCCAGAAAGGTAGTTGGTTAGAATCACAGCTTTCAATTTTGACATTTCTTATAACTTACTGAATAGCTGATCCATATTCTGATTCAGCTCAGTGTTTGGAGCTAATTGACATTGGTTTCCTAAGCACACATGTGATAGATTTAATGGTTAGAGATATTAGAGGTAGACCATCGTTTTAAGGGAGCAGCCAAGCATTCGGTATTAAACCATGTAAATAATAGTAATTATATTAACTTTTATTGGCCTATGACAACATCCAGGAATGTTTACATATTCTAGAATTAGATTAGGGAGTTGGGTAATTTGAGTACTATTCTTGGATTTACCCCTAATAATTTTAGAATCATTGCTAATTTTCTATCTTATTATTTTAAAAATTTGCATATTTAGCATTGCTAATTTTTCTGTCTTATTATTTAAAAAATTTACATATTTAGCCTTCAGATCTTGAGAATGACATAAATTACAGAACTGTAGTGTATGTCACAGGGGTCATTAACCACACATGGCTGCTGAGTACTTGAAATGTATCTAGTTGGAGAAACTGAATTTTAAATTGAATTCTAATTAAATATAAATTTAAAACTGATGCTTGATTCAGTTATTAGAAAAGTTAGGTTTGGGGGCACCTGAGTGGCTCAGTGGGTTAAGCCTCTGCCTTTGGTTCAGGTCATGATCCCAGGGTCCTGGGATCAAGTCCCGCATCGGGCTCCCTGCTCAGTGGAGGGCCTGCTTCCTCCTCTCTCTCCCTCTCTTCCTGCCTCTCTGCCTACTTGTGATCTCACTCTGTCAAATAAATAAATAAAATCTTTAAAAAAAAAAGAAAAGAAAAGTTAACGTTTGGAACAGTGAATATATGAATCTGCTGTTTTCAGCTATAGATTGTATGGAATCTATCTACAAACCAAGTATTTTTTTTATTAAAGATTTTTTAAAATTTATTTCAGAGAGAGAGAGCAAGAAGCAGAGGGCAGGCAGAGGGAGAAGCAGCCTTCTGAGCAGAGTACCTGACATAGGGCTCAGTCCTAGGACCCTGAGATCATAGCCTGAGCTGAAGGCAGATGCTTAACAGACTAAGCCAGCCACGCACCTCAAATCAAGTATTTTTTAAGAAAATTTAGCATTGTATTTGAGATATACTTTCTAATGACATATATCAGATTTTAAAAATTTAATAAGAACAAAAATGTCTCCATTTCATGTCAGTTTTGTGTTGGAATGAAAACTCAGATCTATTAGGTTAAATGTATTATTGAAATCAGTTGTATTTGTTTCTTTTTAACTTCTTTGATGTGGCTACTAGGAAATTTTAAATTGCAAATATGGCTTATATTTTATTTCTATTAGACAGTGGTGCTACAGAGAGAAGTACTATATTCTGTGCTCTGTTAATTGACCCATTATGAATACCTGATCTAGAATCTAATTTTCATTTAATGCCTTTTTCCCCTCCTAGATAGAGAAGCTATTCTGGAGTCAGATGCCAGAGTGAAGGAGCAACGTAAAGGAGCTGGGCCAAAAGCTTTGTACCATGCAGGCTTATTTCTATGGCACATTGGCCGCCATGACAAGGCGAGAGAATATATTGACAGAATGATCAAAGTGTCAAATGGCAGTAAAGAGGTAGCTGGGTTTCTTATTTTGAAATAGACGCACTACTAAAAGAAGTTTATATTTTCAGTAGTATTTTTTATTACTCTATTCTCATTTTATAAATAGCAGCTTTATTTCAATATTATTTTGTAAAATTTTGGTTGTCTAAGATTGTTTGTTTTTATTCTGTTTATTAATTCATGAAAAGATCTCCCTTCTTTCCTTATCTCTGTCCTTTCCTCTCACTCCCCCCCTTGAACTCTACATACAAGGCACTGATATTTGCACTAAGAATACAAAGATCAAGAATAAACTTTATTTACATGGATGGTTCAGTCTGGTGGTGTCATAGAGCAGATACCCAGCTAAGATTATGAGAACTTTTGTAAGTGGTATGAGAGACATGTGATGAAAGTGTAAAATAACAATTAACGGTTATTGCTCACTTACACTGTGCTCGGCACTAGTCTAAGGATTTAAGGAGAGATCACATCTATAAATGTTAGGAGAATGAGGAACAATTTCTTGAAGGCTGTAGCATTTGAGCTGAAACCTGAAAGATGGATATAGTTTCCAAATGCAAAGGTGATAGAAAAGGGAAGCAGATACTCGCAAGGTGGGAAATAATAAGTGGAAATAATAAAAACAAGGAGGGGTGCCTGGGTGACTCAGTGGGTTAAAGCCTCTGCCTTCGGCTCAGGTCATGATCTCAGGGTCCTGGCATCGAGCCCTGCATCAGGCTCTCTGCTCAGCGGGGAGCCTGCTTCTTCCTCTCTCTCTGCCTGCTTCTCTGCCTACTTGTTATCTCCGTCTGTCAAACAAATAAATAAAGTCTTTAAAAAAAAAACAAGGAGACTTGTTGGTTCTGGGTACAGTGAGAAGCTCCCATTTGACAGAAACACTGGGTGAGTAGATAAAGAGGAGGGAAGAAAAGCTTAGGGAGGTGAGTTGGGACAAAGTGAAGGGCCTTGACAGCTAGGTACACAAATTTAGATCTAATTTGATAGGCACAGAGAGGTCATTGAGATTTTTTTTTTTTTTTTAAGATTTTTTATTTATTTATTTGTCAGAGAGAGAGGGAGAGAGAGCGAGCACAGGCAGACAGAGAGGCAGGCAGAGGCAGAGGGAGAAGCAGGCACCCCGCCGAGCAAGGAGCAAGATGTGGGACTTGATCTCAGGATGCTGAGATCATGACCTGAGCCGAAGGCAGCTGCTTAACCAACTGAGCCACCCAGGTGTCCCGGTCATTGAGATTTTTAATCGGGGCAGTGGTATTTATTAGAGTACAAATTCACAGGACTGATTTATTGTTGGTTTATAGGATGAACTGGCCTGGGGAGATACTAGAGTGCAGCCCCCAAAATGGTAGTATGTGCTTTCTGGCAGAAGGTTTTGAGGGCCTACACTAAAACATTGTACCATGGGTATGACTTTGAAAATTATTAAATATCCACAAGAGCTGTCAACTGTATAAATGGCAGGGCAGGATTTTGAGGTGTCAGATGTCAAGGATGTCCCTCTGAGGTCTTAAACCTGGATTGTTCAGAGACCAGTTAACATGAACAGAGAATGTTGGGATGAGAAGGTAATTTTGGGGGGGTAATACATTTGGTTCCAGACATGCTGTATCTCCATCTCAGGTGGAATAGTGAGATGGGGATAGTAGATGAGCTTTTAGAAAAAGAAAAGTTTAAAAAAGGTATTGGACTAGAAAAAAGGCTGGGAATCATCCACACAGAGATAATATTTGAAATGATTCAAATACAAACATTGATCTAGTGAGTAGAAACAGCATTTTTTTAGGGGCACCCCGATACTCAATCAGTTAAACCTCTCCCTTTGGGTCGGTTCATGATCCTGTGGTCCTGGGATCCAGCCTGCATCTGGTTCCCTACTTAGGAAGGAGCCTGCTCTCTGTCTCCCTTTGCCCCCACCCCCGCTCCTGCGCACACACGCATGCTCTCTCTCTCAAAGAAATAAAATCTTCAAAAAAAAAAAAGAGAGAGAAATAGCATTGTTTTAATATTCATATCTGTCTTTTCAAGTGAAATGCAGGGAGGTAAATATAATATTAAAGATTTATAAATTTATGAATAAACCTAGAAGTTTTTTGATAGAAGAACAGATTTCACAATGTTTTTGGATACTGAAAAGTAAAGTAACCTATATCCGTCTTCTTTCTAAACCTATAAACCTTATAACCAACTGACTCACTGGCATTTCTGAAAGTAAACATCTGTGACTTCTTGAGTCTGATTTCTGAGGCCATTTATCCCTTCATTTAAAACTCACTGGACTGGTCACAAGGATTAAGATAGTTGCCACATTATCTTAATTTTTAATATGTATCAAGCAAGACTCTTCAGTTCTTCCATCTTAGTTTACTTGGTCTGTTTGTCCAAAAAAGATTCTTATTTGTGTATTGAATTACATGTTTAACAATTATTATTAATAACTTAGTAGCAAAATTCTGGGTAAGAATATTGATTATTTAGGATTAATGGAGTATTTGGCAAGTTAATGTTGATATTGAATACGTTGTAAGCTTAAGAGCTGAAATATATATAACAGTTCCAAGACTCTAGGCTGGAAAGTGTTTGAAAACAGTTTTGCTGAACACCGTTTTAATTATTCAGAACATTTTTTGGCAGAGTGATATCTTGTTACTAATCACAGAAAAGGACGTTAGATTACCTCTTTCATCAACATTTATTTTGTTACCAATAAAATGGAAGTATGATTAGAATTTTTCATTCTACAGGGACAGGTTTTGAAAGCATGGCTTGATATCACAAGAGGAAAAGAACCTTATACTAAAAAAGCACTGAGATATTTTGAAGAGGGATTACAAGATGGAAATGATATTTTTGCTCTGTTGGGTAAGGTGAGTTGGAGTTCGGGGTAAATAAATTATGTTTTAAAATTCATTCATAATCTGTTTGAAACCCAACAAAACCGAGTAGCTCAAAAAAGGTACTAATTGTCATGTTACTTTTATCAGCTCTCAAATATGGGAGGTACTTGGATTTTATTTGTATAGGACAGTGAACAACAAACTAGAGAAATGTATTCCTTACCAAATTCCTGAAAATTGATTGGTTTTAATTGTTGTTGGTGGTGGTTCCTCTATTACTTACCCACTAAACATTTATAGTTTGCCTAATATGTGCAAAGCATCACTGTCGATACTAGGGATACCCCGAAGCAAAATAAAACTACTTGCTTTTTTGGGGCTTATACTCTATTGTTGAAGTCAGGCAATAAAATAAGTAAGAAAATTATGTAGTGTATTAGAAGGTGATAAGTGCAATGGAAAGGTAAGTCAGATAAAGGAGGAGATGTAGAGCTGGGTTATGAATTTGTAGGTTTAAATGATGTGGTCAGAGAAAGTGACAGTTGAGCTGACACTTACACAGGAGGTGAGAGTTGAAGCTCTGTGGGCTCCAGTGGGAAACCATCACAAATAGAGGGGATAACAAGTTGAAATACCTTAAGGCATGTTCAGGGCATTGCTGGGAGGCCAGGAGATGAAAGTGAAATGAGCGAAGGGGAGGTTAGAAATGGAGGCTAGAGGAAAAGAAGGTGGATGTGGGTACAGATGGGCGTGGGTGAATGAGGAGAGGCAGGACTGATTGTATAAAGACATTGGCTTTTTAAAAAAATTATTTTTATTAACATATAATGCATAATTTCCCTAGGAGTACAGGTCTGTGAATTATCAGACTTTTCATTTGAACCAGATAGATGGGAAGCCAATGGAAAAGAGAAACAACAGGACCTGATTTACACTGTGAGGGATGAGTAGTTAATTGGCAGAGTCATTAGAAATCATTGGTAGTTATAAATGTATAATTCAGTCCCTTTCTTCAGTTTCATTGATGCCTTTAGAATGTCTTAAAATTTTTCAAATTTTTTAAACTTAACAACAGGAAATTAAATTTTATTTAATTATTTAAACAATTATTATTTTTATTATTATTAAATATTAATATTAAATATTAACAATTACCAAATAATTAAATCAATTATTTATTTAAATTTATTTTGTTAAATTTTAGGAAAACAGCTTGTTAGATAAGTAGTAATTTGGGGGGATAAAAAAGGGGATTATTAGTGTCTTGGCTGTTAATATGCCCTTATCACTCTTATCAATTTCTGTGACTTTGAGGTTGTTCAGATATGCGCCTCTGCTACAACTAGTATTCCAGCTGGTTGGAGTCAAATTTTATCTAATGGCATTGCTAGAGAAATTGAGTATTTATCAAGTTTTTAAAAAGTATTTCTTGATTATTTTTCCTCCTCCTTATTCCTTAAAGAAAACTAGTTGATAATTTCCTCAGGTGGGGCTATTTCAGGTAATATGGTTTAGCAGGGATTTACCTTTTTCCTCCAATAGTTAAGATTGGTTTAAAATCTTTTTCTGATACAAACCATCCCAGTTATGTATTTATTTTTCAAATTAATTCAATAGAGGATGTTTCCATTAGCCTAATTCCAACTTGGAATGATGTGAACCAAATACATAGAAAATTTAGTTTCATTTAATATCTTTGTGACATCCTATGGGAGGTGATGGTCTAAGGGAGTAATATATGTGTGGTCTTTTAACATGCTTTTCTTTTTTTACGTTACCAGCTATTTAGGCAGATTTTAAAGATACACGTAATTTGAAAAAATTCTCTGCATTAATCTTTCTCAGCTTTCAGAGATTTTAATAATTTATCTTGACATAATGGCATTTTTGGATGGTTCTCAGACTTTCCTTTAATTATATGGGAATATAATTATATGGGAATATACATGAAAATATAATCTCAAACCAATTTTAGGATTATATTGCATCTTTTGAGATTGAATGCTCATTTTGAACTGAGATATTCCAGGACTAAATTATTTTTTTTAAAGATTTTGTTTATGTATTTGACAGAGATCACAAGTAGGCAGAGAGGCAGGCAGAGAGAGAGGAGGAAGCAGGCTCCCTGCTGAGCAGAGAACCCGATGTGGGGCTCGATCCCAGGACCCTGGGATCACGACCTGAGCTGAAGGCAGAGGCTTTAACCCACTGAGCCACCCAGGCGCCCCTCCAGGACTAAATTTATTCCAGGACTAAATTCCAGGACCAAATAGATCTCGGAACAAATTTTAAAAAACTCTGATATGTGATAAATATGCTTCATATCTTTTCTTTAAACCACTAACTCTATAGCTTTATTTTTTCTGACTATAAAATTAATACATAGACATTCTAAAAAATACATTTCAGAATTCTGAATTAAGAATAAATCATCATTAGAGATAACCAATTAAACTATTATATTATAAATGACATCTCTTCATGTCAGTAAATATAGATCTACAAATCCACATAACCACCTAAAATTTGATTAAATGGATAGGCTATTATTTAATCCTGCATGGACCTTTTGGTTATGTTTATTTTTTCTGTTATATCTATTATAAATCTGTCATAAATATAATCTACATTGTTTTGTGGTCTTACTCAATTATTTCCTTAAGATACTTCCTAGAATTGAAAATATTGAGCTAGAAGGAGTTGTTTGAACTTTATTTTGCTTATTTTTTAAAGTCTTACCTTCTTTAGCCTGAAAGTATTTTTTTTTTAAAGATATAAAAATCTCCTCATTTTAGATGCTATTTGCAAATGTCCTGGAAATATTTTATTCTAAAAGGTAATTTTTCTATTCTAGTTATTTAAATTAGGGTTTTATAACAAAGCCATTTACATAGAATAGTTTTTAATGTTCTGTGATGTTTTAAAATTTGTTAAAAATTTGTTTTGTATTTCTCATTATTAAGTAACTGTTCCTTACAGAAAAGTCAGAAAACAAAAATATAGAAAAATGTTAAATAGTAGTATTCTGCCTCTTGCAGGATAGCTGTTGTGAGAGCCTCAGTATTATTGATCACAGTTTTGATGTCACTTTTTTTCTTCCATTAGGCACAATGCCTTGAGATGCGCCAGAATTATTCAGGTGCTCTGGACACTGTGAACCAGATAATAGTAAACTTTCCAAGTTTCCTTCCTGCTTTTGTAAAGAAAATGAAACTACAACTTGCCTTACAGGATTGGGACCAGACTGTTGAAACAGCACAGAGGTTAAGTAAAAAAAGATAATGCGTACCTTTGGATCTGGTTATAATTTCCAGGAAAAAAAAATCTGTATTTTTCTATCATATTTTAAATTTGATTTTTTTCAAACAATATAGAATTAAAGAACTTGACTTTGCATTGTTTTTAAAAACTGAACTTATTGATTTACATAAATGTCTGAATAGCTGTCCTAAGACACTCTTCGATGGAAATGTCCCTTGCCCTTGTGAAGCTCAATTTCAAATGAGAGGAACCATGTAATAAGCAGAACAAGTAAGAAGTTGTGTAGCATGTTAGAGAGTTGTAAGTGTTATGGAGAAGAGATAAAGCTGGGAAGTGAAATAGGGAGTGTGGGGAGGGCTTCCATTTTATGGGATGGCAGTGAGCAGCCGGCATTTGGACTAAAGGAGCAAGCCAGGCTTGCTTCCATGCCACGGAAGAAGACTTAGCAGAAAGAAGGAGAAACAAATGCAGAAACCTTGAGGCAAAAGTTTGTGTGATGTTTTTAAGGAGTGGGAGGGGATAAAATGACTGGACAGCGAAGTCAGAGTAGAGGGATGGAGCCAGGGGAGCTAGGTTGTGGAAGGTCTTGGTCATCTTAAGGATTTGGATTTTTCTTCTGACGTGTGAAGTCATTGGAGGATTCCTTTTCTTCCTCTGCCTCTCCTGATTTTCCTTTTTTCTCCCTCCACCTGCTTCCTACTACTCCCACCTCTTTTGATGTGTAAGTTAAAGAACCCATCTTTTATCCTGTAGGTTTTCCATAAGAATTTTATTATTGCATGCTATATACTGTATAACTTATTGCTAACCTCTGAATTTCCTATAAATGTGGTACTAGATATAGAGGCTTGGTTAGATTCATGTTCAATTTTTTCTTTTCTTTTTTTTTTTTTTTGCAATTACTAGTAAGTGGTGATGTCTTCTTTCATCAAAGGGACATAATCTTCACTTGTGTTTTTGTGGTCTTAGCAGAATATATCTTTTTTTTTTTTTCCAATTTATTTATTTTCAGAAAAACAGTATTCATTGTTTTTTCACCACACCCAGTGCTCCATACAAGCTGTGCCCTCTATAATACCCACCACCTGGTACCCCAACCTCCCACCCCCCCGCCACTTCAAACCCCTCAGACTGGGGGAAGGGCAGAGATAGAGAATCCTAAGCAGCCTCCAACAGCCAGTGTGGGGCTCGATCTCATAGTCCTGAGACTATGACCTGAGCCAAAAATCAAGAATTAGACACTTAACTGACTAAACCACCCAGGCAACCTATTAGCAGAAATTTGTGTTCAATACATGGGTGCTGTAGGATTAATGCGGTTATATCATTCTTTCTTCATTTCTTAGCTGGAGTACTATTAAAAGAAAAAAAAAAAAACGATTCTAACTTAACTGGTGGTTATCTGGTGTTAGAATTCATTTAAGAAAAATTGGATAAATGCTTGAGTCTTTTTTTTTCTGGGTTTCAAAAGACCAAAAAAAAAGTTAAAAATTCCCTGGCGTCCTACAGAGGTGACTGATTAGTAGTTTGGATTTGTTTATATCACATAGATTAAATTTGTATGTTTCTAACCATTTTGGTTATTATACTTGCTCAAATTGTCTCATCTTTGGCTCTTAGTAGCCTCTTCAAGTTAGTTCTCAGGCCCTTTTCATATGAACCTAGCAGTCTTTGATTGTTTCTTTGCTATTTGGTATAGAGCAACATATACTAGGGCCATTTTGTGTATTTACTGCCCCAAACAGGTATTAGCCATTGTGGAATGCAGTCTAACTCTTTTAGTGGGAAATGATATTTGAAGGCCACAATTTGGACATTAATAACTCTTTGATATTTATATTTTTCTAGATTTCTAGGCACTGTGTGTGAGTAAGAAGGTAAAGGGAATATCAATATAATATATAAAAAATATATTTTGGGGGATGTGTGTAAAAAATAGGCTTGTTATATAGTTTTTAAACTTGATTTCTCTTTTTTTTAAAGATCTATTTTAGGGGCACCTGGATGGCTCGGTGGGTTAAAGCTTATGCCTTCAGCTTAGGTCATGATCCCAGGGTCCTGGATTGAGCCCTGCATTGGGCTCTCTGCTCGGCAGGGAGCCTGCTTCCCTTCCCCTCTCTCTGCCTGCCTCTCTGCCTACTTGTGATCTCTGTCAAATAAATAAATAAAATCTTTTAAAAAAAAAAAAGATTTATTTGAGAGAGAGAGAGAGAGTACGCGCACATAGTGGGGAGGGGCAGAGAGAGAGAAACTCAAGCAGGCTCAGTGCTGAGCGTGGAGCCCCATGCAGGGCTTGGTCTCACAGCCCTGAGATCACTGCCTAAGCTGAAACCAAGAGTTGGACACTTAACCAACTGTGCCACCCAGATACCCATACATTTGATTTTTCTTTAACTTAGTATTTTGTGGATGTTCTATTATATCCATTCACACAGATAGACATAATTCTTTTTTAACAATGAAAACATCTATAAAGTAAACATACAGATAGTTTATATTTTCCCATAGGTAGACATTTAGGCGCGTGTGCACGCGCGTGGACACACACATATACCCTTTTATACATGTAAAGTATATTTCTGGAGGATGGTTTCCCAGATGAGGGATTACTGAGTTAAAGGGAATCTTACTTGTTAGGGTAAGCTAAGCTCCTATAAAAGAATAGATCTAAACACATAATAGAATTTTTCTTCTGATATGTAACTATTTTGAGTGTGTATAAATCCTGATCAGGCCACCTTCCTCCACACCATCATTAAGGGACCTAATCCCTTTCTGTCTTGCAACTCTGCCTTGTCCTAAAACCTCATGACTTTGGTATCCAGCTGGTACAAAGGCAAAGAGGGTGGAGGAGTCGTTCCACTTTTCTTAAAAGCCCAGGTCTAGAAGCGGCATATGTTGCCTTGTGTCCAGAGGGCCACCTCTTGTGGCAAAGGTGGCAGGAAAATGTAAGCTAGCTGTGTGCCCAAGCAAGTAAAGAGAGAATGGATTTGAGGGGACAGATTGTAGTCTCTTCCTCACATATTTCATGTTTGAAATTTTGGAAGATACCACCAAATTGTTCTCCTAAGAATTTATACTAATTTATGCTCCCATCAGTAGTCTACTGGATGCCCCCTCCTCCATCCTTAACCAATTCTGGCTGTTACCAGTGTGGTATTTTTTTTGTTTTTATTTTTGACAATCTGATAGAATAAAAATGGTAGAATCCGGTAGAATAAAACCTTATTTTTATTTTCATTTCTTCAATTATGTTGAGATTGAGTGTCTTTTTAATAGTAAAAGCTGACTTTCCCCCTGTATACTGACTGGTCCTTTTTTTATATATTTTTTCGGTCAAGTTCTTCATCATGTTTCTTTTTCGATAGTTTTCTTGGCTCTTCTTCTGCAGTTGACTGCCAGAATTAACTTACCAAGTTTAAAAAAATAAAAAAGAAAGAAACCTTACAAGATTTTGGTTTGAATTACATTAAATCTATAGATTATTTGGGAGAAAAACTTTTTTAACCAAAGTGTGTATTATCATGTGTCATTAGAGCGTATAGGACCATAGCAAACAACCTCACATCTCTGGGCATATGACTGTAAGCACTCATTTCTCACTTCGGTAGGGATCCTCTCACTTCCACCAAGCTTGCCTCGTGTTCTGCTTCCAATTTTAAATCCAGCTGGCTTGGTGTGGCCCCTCACGGCAGTCTGGTCTCTGGTCAGCTCTAGGGGTGTTCTCAGGACTCAAGCCAGAGAGCAGCAGCTCTCCAGAGGAAACTCTTCTCGTGGAGATAGCAGAGATGCGTGAGGAACAGGCATCAATAGTTAATGCCTCCGAAACTTTGGGGGTGGTACACCGCCACTCTTATTCACATTCCGCTGACCAATATAAGGAAAACGTCCAAATCCATAGCTAAGAAGCAGTAAAGTACATGTCAGCATTTATATGAGGAACTGCTCACTTTGATGGCAGAAAGCTTGTATTAATGGAAGGTGGGAAGATTGAGGCTAATAATTCAATATGCCATACCATTCATGATAAGAAACCTAGTGTGTAGGTTACCCCATTTGTTCAGTTTCTTTTTCAAATGTCCTTGAGTAAAGTTTAGGAATTTATATAGCTTTTGCATGTTTTTTACAAAGTTTTTTGGGAAAGGGGAGTTGTTTCTTTTACTAATAGGGTATTTTTCCATAATTTTTTCTGATTTGTTATTTTCACATAGGAATCTGTTTTAATGTTGTGAATTACATTAATATATTTTCAAATGTTTAACCCATCTTTTCATTCCTGAAAGTCTTGCAGTAATAAATCTTCCTGGTCAAGGTGAATTCTTCTTCTTTTTTCTTCTTTTTTTTTTTTTTTTTTTCTTTTGAGAGGGCGAGGGTGTTGGGAGGAAGGAGAGAGAGAATTTTAGACAGGCTCCGCATTCCACACAGAGCCCCATGTGGGGCTCCATCTCACTGCCCTGAGATCATTACCCAAGCCGAAATCAAGAGTCGAACATGTAACCGACTGAGCCATCCATTATTCTTTTAATACACTGTTGGTTATGGTTAATACATTATTTAGGATTGCCAAAGAATTTAAAGAAACCGATACAATCTATTCATATCTTTTTTAAACATATTAAAGATTAAGATTCAGAGATTATTTTTTAGCTTTAATAATGAGGTTGATAATTTTCATAAAGGGTATATTATTTTACTAATTAAAATTTTTATTTAGACAGTGGAATAGTCAGTCCAGCGAACTGCCTTTTCAGACCCTCAGATAAAAGAAAGCATATTAAGTCTATTTCAACATTATGTGAAATGTTTTTTTGCAGGTTAATGCTTCAAGATAATCAAAATGTGGAAGCGCTAAGAATCCTGGCTCTTTACTATTTGTGTAGGGAGGGGGACATAGAGAAGGTAAGTTGTATTGTACTATTTAAGTTTCCTGTAGTAAAAAATGCATAGTTACATACACATATGCCCATATGTTAGAGCCTTGAAGAGCCCTTTCAGAATGTATGCCATGATAATTTTTACTTGAATTCTAGAAATACACTTTAACACAGTGATGAGCTTCTTAAATCAACTAATAAAGCAAAAATATCAAATAGTTAAAATACCTTGAAAATTCCTTGAATCAATTACGTTATATGTGGTTTCCTACATAAAACTCCCATGCATGATTAATGTAACTGGTGATGATAGGTAAGGAAGAATATATATGCAAAATGTAGTCCTTAGTTTTTTTTAGAGTTTAGCTGAGTTTATGTAATTTAAATGGGCTCAGGATGACATCCCATTGGACCTTATAATACGATTCATGTTTCTGTAGTAATGAGCACATTGATTAGGTACTAGGTTATGGAATGCCAAAATCCAGTCTGAAGCAAATAGTATTATAAAATAGTATTATATAGTATATTATATAGGAGTAGATTTGAATTGTGTTTAGTCTGGTTAGATTGTTAAATGTGACAGCAACTAGTAAGTTCTTCGGTAAATACCAGGGGAATTTTACTAGGGGCAGCTCTTCAGTAAATTTTCCAAGCATTGAAATAACTTACAGCATGTTAATTTTTCTATTCCAGAGAGTATTTTAAATATAACCAGGCTATATAGGTAATCAAAAATCAGATCTCATATTATATTAATGTTTATAATTTTATTATACATATCTCATGTGTGACATGAACTAATTGCTGGAGAGGGAGCTGGGCATATATCGTTAATTGAATATTATGGGTTATCTTTACCTACCAAGAGGTTTCCATTCAAAAACATATTTTTAAAACACACTTGATTTATTTTATTTTATTTTTTTAAAAGATTTATTTATTTAAGTAATTTCTATGCCCAATGTGGGACTCAAACTCATGACGCAAGATCAAGAGTCACATGCTGCCTGAGCCAACCAGGGACCCCTAAAAAACACATTTTAAATCTCAATTCTTTATTCACAATTCTTGAGATTTTTAAAAGAACCTTTAATACATTTCACAACGTAGATTTTATTAGTGTATACGTCATGTATTCTTTTTTTCTTAGTTTATTTTAAAATTATCCTGATACTTTTGTTTCAGGCTGCCACCAAGCTGGAAAACTTAGAGAATGCATTGGATGCCATGGAACCCCAGAATGCTCAACTTTTTTATAAGATCACAGTAGCCTTCAGCAGAACTGTAAGAGCGCCTGCTGTGCAGCAGAGCTATTATCTGTGGCTAGGAATATTAAATAAGTCACAAAGGTTGAGGCATCAAAGAGCATATGGCCTAGAATGAAAATAACGTACATGTGTAAATATGTGATACATTCGTAAGAAAGGTAGTTCAGGGGAGATATGATTTCTAACCATAAGAAGATTTCATGGAGGTGGGAAAGGATAGGGAAGTGAGAAATTCCAAAGGAAGTGGGAAGCCATTTATTAATCAGCATAGGATTTTTTTTTTTTAAGATTTTATTTATTTGACAGACAGAGATCACAAGTAGGCAAAGAGGCAGACAGAGAGAGAGGAGGAAGCAAGCTCCCTGCGGAGCAGAGAGCAGAGAGTGGGGCTCGATCCCAGGACCCCGGGATCATGACCTGAGCTGAAGGCAGAGGCTTAATGCACTGAGCCACCCAGGCGCCCCAGAACATAGGATTTATAACTAGGGTTATTCTTTGTTTTTTTGAAACTGCAGTTTTCCCTTGAACAACACAGGTTTGAACTGTGTGAGTCCACTGACTGCAGATGTATTCAATCAATACAGTATTGTATTTTCCTTATTATTTTCTTTTCTCTAACTTTATTGTAAGAATATATAACAGAAAATATGCATTTATAGACTGTGTTTAGGTTATCAGGAAGGTGTGGTCAGTAGTAGGCTATTAATAGTTAAGTGTTTGGGAAGTCAAAAATTATATGCAGATTTTCAACTGTGTGGTGTGGGAGAGGCAGGGGAGGGCGTGGGTGAGAGCACCCTCACCCCTGCGTTATTCAAGGGTCATTTGTATTTGAAAAACAGTTCTAACATGGGTAAGAGACAATTTTGATGTGGGAAATGGCTGGGATCTTTTTTTTTTTTTTTTTTTAATTTTTTAACATATAATATATTATTTGCACCAGGGGGTATAGATCTGTGAATCGTCAGGCTTATACATTTCTCAGCACTTACCATATTAATGTAACAGTAAAGAAATGTTTTCATTACAACATCCAGTATAAAGAAGATAATCAGGAATGGAATAGAAAGATACTGCAGGGGGCGCCTGGGTGGCTCAGTGGGTTAAGCCGCTGCCTTCGGCTCAGGTCATGATCTCAGAGTCCTGGGATCGAGTCCCGCATCAGGCTCTCTGCTCAGCAGGGAGCCTGCTTCCTCCTCTCTCTCTCTCTGCCTACTTGTGATCTCTCTCTGTCAAATAAATAAATAGAATCTTTAAAAAAAAAAAAAAAAGAAAAAAAAATACTGCAGGATCTCAAAATCAATACAAGGACTGAAAGAATTGAAAAGGTCTTAATTAAACTAGGGAAAAAATAAGAAAATGATGTATACAAGCAGGTGAAATACTAGGTATAAAATTAAAAGAAAAAATCAAGGATCATAATTATTAAATGACATGAGGAAACAATTCTTTTTTAAAAAACAGATTGTCAGATTGTGTGAAATTTAAAGGGAAAAAATCTGTGCTATTAACAAAAGTTTGAGTTAAGGAAGATATTTACCTTTTTTATTTACTTTATTGCCAGATAATTTATTTTCATTAGTTTTTAAATAGCTTACAAAAATTTAAGCAGTTTAGTATTTTGTCTCTTAAAAGTTATTATGTTAGAACATTGCATACTTATTTTAGCAGAGTCGCCATTTCTTGAAATATTTTTGAACCTTTTTTCACAAAGATTCTAATGAGTAATCTTTTAAAATATTTAACCTGGTGGCATACCTCAACTTAGGGGGAAAGCAAATCCTTAAACAATCATGAGACAGTTAAAAAAACTTTGAAAAAAGTTCTAAAAGGTATTCTTGTACAGCAACATCATTGTAGTATACTTTTCAAGAAGCCATTGTTTAAAATAGCTCACTAGGATTTTAAGTTCTGCTTGGGTATAAACTCTTGCTGTGCTATCTAGATGGTAAATAGAGAAGTCATATTTTTCTTTGATTATTACTTTTTTTCTATTTCTGTGAAGTAGAAATACTTTGTATCTTTTTATTCTATTTCTATGAAGTTTTATTTTTCTTTGATTATTAAATACTTCTTTAAAATTCTACTTCTATGAAGTACAAATAATTTGTATCTTTAGGAAAAAATAATTCTCTCACCTGAGTAAAAGTGTTTGACTTTCTAGTCTGAAATTTCTTTTTTCTTTTTAGTGTGGGCGAAGTCAACTCATTCTTCAAAAAATTCAGACATTGCTAGAAAAAGCTTTTAGTTTAACCCCTCAGCAATCAGAATTTGCTACAGAACTTGGATACCAGATGATTTTACAAGGAAAAGTTAAAGAGGCACTGAAGTGGTATAAGACCGCCATGACACTTGATGAAACTAGCGTCCCTGCACTAATTGGTAGGCCCGCTCTTTCTAAATGTTCCTCAGATAGATGCAAGTCATTAATTCCCTTAAGTACCTGCTGTGAAAGAAGAAAAAAATGTAGGTTGTGGTTTTCTAAAATTAAACTGTCCTCCATTATCCATAATAGAAAAAAACCAGGAATCTTTAAAATGCAGTTTTTATTTCTTAAGTAATATCTTGAGAGAACAGATTTTTATGAGGTAGTTCCTATAAATCCTGAATTTCTTAGTAACTGATTTTATTTGGGTACAGAGCTGCCCATTTTATTTTCTTTTATTTTAAATCTGAAGTATTGCTTTAATGTCTAATACTTTCTTATAATTTATTAATACTTTATTATGGAGGGAAAATCTTTTATTAATGTTTGTGTTAGCTTGACGTGTACATGCCTGAATTGCTGTGGACTTGGACTGTTTTGTTGTGTTTGGTTTTAGGATTTATCCGATGTCAGTTAATTGAAGGGCAGTTACAGGATGCAGACCAGCAGCTAGAATTCCTTAGGGAAATTCAGCAGTCTATTGGAAAATCTGCGGTAAAGTGTTTTATTTTATCAGATGGTAGATCCTAAATACTGTTTATAAAATAAGAGATTGTTAATTTTAGTAATAGTGGCTTTAGGGTTAATGGCTTTAGGTTTAATATATAATTGCATTTACTAATTTACCTCCACACAGGATTAGACTTTAAATATTCTTGTATAAGATTCTAAAAGTTTGCCCAAGCTAATACTGAAATTTGAGCAAATAATGCACATAAATAGCACTTCATAAATATTTGAAATCTAAGTGGTAATAAATGACTTTACAACTGAATGGGATAATTAATGATGACTGCTTAATTTCTAGGAATTAACCTATTTACATGCAATTCTTGCCATGAAGAAAAATAAACGACAAGAAGAAGTTATTAATTTGTTAAATGATGTTCTGGAGACTCATTTTTCCCAGTTAGAAGATTTACCACTTGGCATACAGTATTTTGAGAACTTAAATCCTGATTTCTTGCTAGAAATTATTATAGACTATCTGAATTTTTGTCCAGTGCAGGTAAGTAATTCTTTCTGAGCCTTATTTTCAACGAAAATATTTTCAACATCACTTACATGATGTTTTATAAAACGTACTAATAAATTGTCCTTCACATGTTAGATTAGATCAGCATCTTACAATGGTAGTATTTGTATCTATATTAGTCAAAATAGTTTTATATCAGAATATTTATACCAATGACTGCTATCAAATGATAAATGTATTGGTTTACAAATATTCAGTTAGAATTGATAAAATTGTAAAATCTTCAGTTTAGAAGTATTATTAGAAGTCATTTAATTCAGACATGCATGTGATACTTGAATCTACTCCACAGCAACCACGCTAAGTGCCCATCCAACCCGTGGGTGCATTAAAAAATGCAGTTCTCACTCTAGGACTAGACTATTAGACTGTATTTCCTATGTTGTCAGACTCAGCTTTGTGTTAAAAAAATTTCACCCATTTCCTGGTCCGCCTGCTCTCTGGAGTGCACAGAGCAAGTCCACTTACTTCGCCAAAGCAAAGATTATTCCTCATCATAACACAGACCTTTGAATTTTAGAAATTAGTTTTCATGTTCTGCCTAGACAATTCCAGGTTTTTAGCCACTTGTTTTTTATATAACATAGTTAGAACCCTGGCCATGAGGACAGCCTTACTTTGTCAGTAAGTCTTGGTAAGATCACTGTTCCATGTATGGGTTTGGCCTTGGCAGATCCTCTTCCTCCCTAATTCTGGGAATTTCTCGAGCTTTCTTTTGTGAATCATATTATATCATTGACCCCTGTTGAATTAATAGTTACCCAAAATCCTTAGCTCTATTATTCACCGTAACTGAGGACTTAGGTGTAGACTCTATCCCTAGGAAATTTCATCTTCTCAGATTCATCTCATAATTCCAGATTATCATATTGTTTTAGATCCTGATTGTTGTCTATTTTATATGGATCTTTACCGTCCTCCATTATCTGCCTTACCTACCTCTGAGTAGAACTGAAGATGGAACCTTTTATTGTATTCTCAGAGAGTTCTTTCCAAATTTATGTAGGTAGATCCATTAGTCAGCACTCTTGTTATTACAGAAAGTGCGTAGATGACTTGACATTACTGTACTCAGCTCCTGATTCAGTACAGAGAGTACCAAATACTTCATTGCTAAAAGCATAGTTCTTAGCATTCTCCCTGATTTACAGATTCCTTGTATTGAGGAAATGAGGATAATGGCCTTTCTTTAGGGAAGCCATGCTGCTGTTTTGATCACCACATCCTTTTCCAGACTTTCCTAATCTATTTTAAATTAGCCCTTCTTAACTATGGAGAACAAAACTGAGGGTTGCTGGAGGTGAGGCAGGTGGGGGGTGGCTAAATGGGTGATGGGAATTAAGGAGGGCACTGGTTATGATGGGCCCTGGGTGTTGTATGTAAGTGATGAATCACTGAATTCTACACCTAAAACCACATTAGAGTGTAAACTAACTAGCATTTAAATAAAAACTTGAAAAGAAAGAAAAATAAATTAACCCTTCTGGAATAACACCCAGGATCGATCCCAGTGTCCCCTGTTGTGATCTGTTTTCAGTTGCTTAGAGTCAGAAGTTAAGTACTTGAGCAGTATTCCGAATTCACTCAGCAAATGCTTGTAGAGTACCCAGGGCTCTGCTTGGAGCTAGTGAGGTTGTTGTGAAGGAGAAAACCATAGCCTTTGCCCTCTTGAAGCATACAGAACTAGCAGGAGGAGACAGATAATACAGTCAAGTCAGTGAGGTAATAGAAAATAACAGACTAGGGTAGGAGTGGTGATTTTGGATAAGACCGTCTAATTAGGCCTCATTAAGACGGTAAAAGTTAAAACTTCAGATGTTCATTTGGAAATACGGTATAAATTGTCTCAGGCACAGGAACAGTTGTGCCATGGCCTGAAGGGACACAGGAGACTAATGAAACTGGATGCAGTGAGGAGGAGGTCACAGCAGAGGATACCAGACCTCGTAGGGCCTTAGAGATTGTTGTCATTCCCCCAGCATCAGTTCTGAGCATAGTGGGGAACCAGGTTTCCAGCATGATCTGACTCAACAGTTTAAAAGGATTTCTCTGGAAGCTCTGCTAAGAAGTAATTGTAGGTGGAGCAAGAGATATGTGTTAAGTGGAAATTGTGTCTCTGGTCCAAAACATGCTGTGTTCCTGCAGTCTAACCTTTGTCAGCGTGATGGCTCCTCATTAGCACAGAGTGCTGCTTTCATGGGGAAACATCCAGAGGACAGACTTGTCTGTCTGTCCTCCAGCTCTGTTCCTTGCTCTGTTTATAAAGGTGGTTTTTTGTTTTTTTTTTTTTAATCAAACGGATGTTATCTTAGAGATTGTCTGTATGTGCTTCACTCTGAAAGTATTCACAGTAAAAATGCTGGTGCTTCTCTAAGAAATAATTTTGTCAATAAATAATTCTTAGCAGATGGCAAAGAACCTTAACCTCACTATATCACCTATACTTTCACTATTTTCAAGTGAAAAAATACTTTTCAAGAATTTGCTCTGTATTCATTACTGTTTGAAAACGTGTGAAATTCCAGTCTTCAAGACACATAAGACCCTAGCCGTATAAAAGAAGCAAAACAAAATACGAAACTGCGATGGGATTGTATAAGATGATACAGAATGCTAAATTTTATCACACAGATCATAAGTGCTGTAGAAATTTAAAGAAGTTGAGGTATTCTAGGCACCAGTGGTCATATTTTGAAATTTTTCACCTTTTTTTTGTGCTGCAATGTAGCAAGGAGATGTGGCACTTTATTGTCAGTAACAACGTCTCAGGGTAGAAGTGATTGTCAGTAAGAGTCCATACTCTAGCTAAGAATATATCTTTGCAGGGTATAGGGGAATGATGGGGAAGATTATTTTTCAAATAAAGGACACAGAATTAGTAGGGGAAAACAGAGAATGAACGTTTGACATTTAAATTCTAATATCACATTTGTAGCTTGTGAGTGGGTAACCATTGGATAAAAGTCGGTTGGGTAGATAGCCATTAAAACAATAAATGTTCTAGTACTGTTTTTGTTATCATATTCACTGCATATTAATAAAGCGAGAAACTAAAATCTTTGAGGACCTTCTGCATGCCAGCAGAAAAGCAGAAAATGTGAAGGTATGAGACATTTGGTGTAGTACACATGAGTGTATTCTACCTTCTGATTTCTACTAGGAAAAAAAAGAGAATTTTCAGAAACTGATCATACAGTACTGTAGGGGGCAATGCAAGTTGCTGAACTGAATAAATCACCAGGCAGATCAAGAATTAGAATTCACATTGCCTCGACTCTCAATTCCAGCAAGAAATTCTGCCTTTCAGTATCTTTCCTTTGAATATGTTTCCTTCACAGTTTTTGAACAAATACACTCCTTTCATGTTATCAAATCTGTTAATTGTGTAATAATTTCATAACTATTTTGCTGAATAAAAGCCATTCTTTGTATGGTCTGTTCATAGATCCTAGGGACATAAATTAGTCACATTATGGTAAAGATATGCAAAAGCAGAATAACAGAAATATTGGAAAATATATAGTTTTTCTAGTTACACTGAAGTTTAATATGTGTGTTCACTTTACTAAAGTAAACTTATAAAATGACATGCTAATTTGTTTTCTTTAGCCTGCGAGTCCTGGGCAACCTCTTTCTCCACTTCTCAGACGTTGTACCTCAATCCTGGAGACTATAGTAAGAACTGTACCAGGCCTTCTGCAAGCAGTCTTCCTAATAGCAAAAGTGAAATACTTATCAGGTAAAAAATAACTTTTTTATTCTGATGTTGACAAAATCAAGGGTAAATAAACTAAGTACGCCAGCTATATGGAGAATAGTCACATAGATGCCTTTTCTTGTGCACAAATAAGTAATTTTAATCCAAAATAAAATTGTATAATATTCACTATTTAATTCTTTAAAAATTACAATAAACTTCTGTTGTTCAAGTAAATAGTTGGGAAAGTACAGTTGTACCACTTAACAAAAAAGTCCATCAGATACTTAGATGGTAGTAAAAATTTATAGTCTTTTGTCCATAATTATTGACTCATTGCTATAGCCAGATGTAAGTTTTACCAGGTTTTGAGCCTTTATGAAGTATATTGATTAATTGATAATTAGCTATACATAATCTGTGATTATTATGTATAGCTAATAAATAACCCCAGATATAGAACATTAGCTTTTTAGTACACACAGATGTGTGACTATATACATAATATAGTCATAATATATAACATATATACCTAATATATACATAGTAGACATAGTAGACCAACCTTTGGGGCTTATATTTATATATCTTTTCTAGGTAAATGCCATGCAAAGTAAATAAAATTTATAAAATCATAAGGTTTAGAAACCAACCTAAAGGTATTATCCTAAACAATTATTTCTTACATATAATGGAGAGAGAAGATTGACTTTGCTAATTTTTTGGACCTCAGTTTTAACTGTTAAAAAAAAAATAGATGATCTCAGAAGCTTGTATCTCTAAAATATTCTAGATGTAAAAAGTGGCTGTGTAATAGCTTCTTCTGGTTAAGTTCTGTTGAGTGACATGGTATTTCTACTTTGCTCTCAGTTCAAATGGTATTATCTACTAAGTAGTTAAACTGGGACTTTGAGTTCTGTTATATTTTTTAGACATTTATTATTTTGAAAATTGATAAAAATCAGCCTTAACATAGTAATTCTTAATTGCCAAAGTCTCTAGAAATGAAAGTCTCATATGACCCCATTTTTTAAAACAGCAGCCTTAAATCATTTAAAATAGTGCTGCCATATGTCCAAATAGCAGTGTCCTTATAAATTGCCAAGTACAATAACTTCTAACCCCAGAACTACTCAGAGTTGGACCAGACTTCCCAGGTTAAGGGTATAGACAGAAGCCACAAGTTCTGGGTTTGCCAAAGCCACCTGAGCTTCTGACTGGCTGGCTACAAATTTGGGGTTTCTATGACTCCTCAGGTTCAGATTCACTAGAATGACTCCTAGAATTCAGGATATTGCTATACTCATGATTAGAGTTTTAGTATAGCAAAAGGATACTAAACCAAACCATTGAGAGTTGCACAGGGTAAAGGCCTGGGAAGGTTCCAGATGTGAAGCTGCCATTGTTCACTGTCAGTACACATTGACATTCCAACACGTATGCATATGACAGTCCATAGAGAGCATTAACAACCAGGGCAGCTTACCCTAAGTTTAGAGTTTTTATTAGAGTTTCATTATATAGGCATGGACTGAATCGTTGGGCATGTGATTGAACTCAGTCTCCAGGGTCCTGCTCCCCCATTCATGTAGATAACATGTAGTTCAGAGCCCCAGTCCTCTCCGTGGTTGGTCTTTCTGGCATGGCTCGTCATTGTTGAGTCATATTCTTAACATAAGCTATCTAGGGCTTACTGTTCATCTTCTTACTTACATAAATGATCAAAGCCAACCTCAAACAACAAAGATACTCCTCTCACTTAGGAAATTCCAAGTTTTTAAGACTCTCTCCCAGGAACCTGGGACAAAGGCCAGCCAAATTATGTTTTACATAGGACTCTAGCAAAGACATACATGCAGGACAGAAGTGTCTTTCATTTTTCACTTAAGGGAAATTGGGCTGCTCTTAGATAAAAGTGTGATATTATTGGGTTCTTCGTTTATATGGCTATTTTCTGCAACACTGATGACCCATTTCCCATTTTTAAATATTTATTGACCTTCTAAGTACTGACCACACATCTTTCCCCCCATCACTCTTAAAAGGAACAAGATTCTGATCTGTCATTCACACAGTCTTCATGTTCTTCAGTCTCTCATTTGTAAACCCTGATTCTTTTCCTGTGTGCTTTCCCCCCAGCAGTAACCTCCAGGTTATCTCCTTAATTCTTTTCCTCCTTAAAGATCATGGGAGTGGTAATTCGCACACTAGTTTATTATACTTAACCTTCCCATTTCCTATTTCCTTCTCTGCCTGTTCAGTTCTCAAGTATTCGAGTATATCCAATATTATTTATTATGTTTGCTGATTGATTGACACATTTTGTTACTGTGTTTAGTATGTTATTATGCAGCCTCAACCTGTTACTTATTTATTAATCCTCTGTCTCTAAGAAATTGTTTCTATTTAGATGGATTGTGTCATTGGTTGGGCCTTTGGGAACTGGAAGCTCTAACTGTAAGCCTTGTTTGGTCTGTTGAGGTATCAGGTGAGTTTAAGGAGTAAGATGGAACAGAGAGTAATTTAGGGTCTGTTCTTCCCCTGTGCTCTTAGCGAGGTTGAATGGGGAGCTGGGTTCCTCTACCTACTTAACACCAGTCAGTGAGATGGGTTTAGGCAGATTGCTGTGGGTTACATCACCAGAAAGTTTTTCTAGAACCTGGAGTTTATACTCTTCCTTCTCTGAAGAGCCTCTTTCTACCCCATCTACCAGCCCAAGCCCAACAGATTCCACCATTCCTGTCATTTTAATTTTGATCGTTTCTTTAATCTGAGACTCCCAGATATACAGAGGATGTGTGTCCAAAATATTGGCTGTTACACTTGGCATTTAAAAGGCATATTAAATCACTGTCTCCTATTTCTGAATGTCTGGAATATATCCCTATGCTTTTTTCTGTTATTTTATATACAGTGGTAAAATTTCTGGCCAAGGATGATCATAAGACTATATATCCTTTGTTAATGTAAGTGACAGTACAGAATTCTAGCTATTTAAATATCTGGGTTTTGCAAAACTTTTACTGTAATGAAATTTTAAGTAAAAAGTTTTTTGATCAAGAAAATAGATAAAGGTGGGGCGCCTGGGTGGCTCAGTGGGTTAAGCCGCTGCTTTCGGCTCAGGTCATGATCTCAGGGTCCTGGGATCGAGCCCCGCATCGGGCTCTCTGCTCAGCAGGGAGCCTGCTTCCCTCTCTCTCTCTCTCTCTGCCTGCCTCTCCATCTACTTGTGATTTCTCTCTGTCAAATAAATAAATAAAATCTTAAATAAAAAAAAAAGAAATAGATAAAGGTACATTTCTAGTCCTCTCAGAAGTAGCAGTGGTGTTTGACTGATCTTTTCACAGCTTTCCCTGGTTTGCTCCTTATGGCTGGCCCGACTTGCAGGAATATTATTTCATGAAGACTAGAAAGGGGTTACCTGGGGCAGGTGGGCATGGAGCGATCCATAAACTACTCGTGTCCCTCCTCTCTCTCACATCTCTGTCTCTTAGCCATTTGAATTATAATGCTTTGTTTCTCCTACTAGGTGACATTGAAGCAGCTTATAATAACCTGCAGCATTGCCTAGAACACAGTCCTTCTTACGCAGATGCTCATCTCCTGATGGCTCAGGTTTATTTGTCTCAGGAAAAATTCAAATTGTGTTCTCAGTCACTTGAACTTTGTCTGAGCTATAATTTTAAGGTGAGTATTCCAAATTCAGGTGGATAAAACATACCACCCTCCTTGAACCTTTAGCAAGTGGTGACATATTGTATTGTATTTTTTTTTTTGCCTGTAATGTTTTGCTAATAAATTTTAATGGAAAAAAGTTTGGATTTATAAGCAGTATGAGAAAAAGTGGAGGTAGCTGTGGTGTAATTAAAAACCTATATGGACTTGGAGACTTTTCTCTCTCTGAACCTGTTTTCTTCTCTGTAAAACTCATATAATAACACCCTACAGTTATAGTGGGCATTAAGTATAATAATGGATGCATATAAAAATAATTGTAAACTACAGAGCACTATGCCATGTGTTTTTATGTGTAAGAACTCTGTTTTATTGCTTGTTTCTTTCCTGGATTGTGGGTTTTAGTAACTTTTTAGAGTCATCATCAAAGAACACCTAGTCATTTTGAAAATTTTTATGTGGTTTGAGGCTATAGACGCACTAGACTTCTATCCCAAGATATTCTGTGTTACATCCCATATCCCTAAGCATTAGGGAAAATCACAAGTTCAGGTGCTTCCTGAACTACCTGGAGTCATGGAGGAGCTCCTCAGACTTTTGCTTTGGTTCACAGGGTCTTGAACCCTATTACGTGAGGGGCCTTCAGTGGACTGGAGAAGTCAGGATTTGTAGAAGACAGTGCTCTCTTCTTAGGTTAGTAGTCCTCAAGCCTAGTGATGCATTACCACCTTGGTGCCAGTACCTGGTCCCAATGAATCGAAATCTCTGAAAGAAGAGCAGAAGCACGAGTATTCACGCAGAACCCACCGGAAAATGGGATGCCTAGCTCAGGCTCACAGCCATAGCCTGAAGGATGATTGGAACCTTTCTAGACATTAGGTGGCTGCCCCATCACCTCATTCTGCATCATCTCCTGCCTTTGACTCCTCCTTTGAACTTTTTGTCATTTTCTTAATTGTCTGTATACACGTTTGATACCCAAAATAAAGATAGAAACTTCATAACTGTGTGTTTCAGAGTAGTATCAAAGTTTAAAACCAAGTTTGACTGACGTGTTCTGAGATTTTTAATCTTAAAATTACACAATAAAAGGGAAAAACTGTGTTTCTAGAAATCTAATGACTTGATATCCATACTAGAATTCTGTATAAGGTATATTCCTTTCCTGAAAACTAAATTTCCTAGAATATATTTGCTAGCCCTGCAAGCTTTTTTTTTTTTTTTTTTTTTTTGTATTTTTTCTTCCATCATGGCAAAAGCCCATAATCCCCTTGTTTGTCACCCAGGAGGATGCTAGGTAGTGGCAGGTTGCCTGAACCTGATTTAACACACTAGGTGATCAAAAAGTTAATAAAAGGACAGAAATAGACCTCATGTATACAATCACAGGTAGACTGTTTGGTGGATTATAAATTATGTGTTGGCAGAGTAAGCGCTCCAAGGAAATATTTCTGAATACTGTTTTTTTCAGGTGAGAGAATACCCTTTATACCATTTGATAAAAGCTCAGTCTCAAAAGAAAATGGGAGAAATAGCAGAAGCTATTAAAACTCTACATATGGCAATGAGTTTACCAGGAATGAGGAGAATTGGAGCTTCCTCAAAATCAAAATACAAAAAAACTGAAGTCGATGCAAACCATCGTTTATCAATCTTTCTTGAGTTGGTAGAGGTTCACCGCTTAAATGGAGAACAGGTAAGTCAAGTTTTAATTCAGTGGTTCAGCCCTGAACTTGGTTAGACAAGTATGTTAGTAGGAAATGAAAGCTGAAATTATTTCCTTGCTCAACCGGTCAAATTTAGAAAATTTATTTTATTAGTTTGAACCAAATCATGTCCTTTGCAAGCCCCTAAGGCTAAACATAATTTGCACCTGGATGACCTCAGGTATAACTGTACTTTCATTATCTTCCAAGCAAAATAGTAATATATGTATAATATTATAGGAGTAATAACATAAATTACTATGTACCATGAAACATATTAATGTAATGTAATGAATATAGTAATATATCCCAAATTGTGAATTTGGAATGAGCTTGGCTACTGTGAAAGGTAATAATATAACATGGTTATCATTCTTTGGACTCCTGAAAGGAGGCACACACATGCGCACACACATGTCCGTTCACACTCAGATACTACTAGAATCAAATAAAAATACCAACCTCAAATTCTAATAGTTGAAAAAACAGAAGAACTACTTGATGAATACAGCTTTGGTAAATTCATAGGATGATCATAAAATCAAATACTTAAAATAATACATATAATAATAAATAGAAAGCAAGCAAGGCTGCGCTTTTGAGAGAAGAGTCAAAGCCTTGTAGAAAATGAGGAACTTAACATCATTTATATCTGGTTTTCAGATTACAACAGTTGTTCATCAGTTATTTTCATATTTTAGTGGAAATTAAGAAGGCTGTGTCTAGATAACTTGCCAAATCTCAGAATAATTTCTATTTCCTAATATATTAGCTTTAATATATATTTAAGAAGAACCAATTCTACCATAGATAGTTGATTTTAAAATGCACTATTTTTTTCACTTGTTAACATTTCTGAAATCAGAATGTCTTATAATCTGTAAAGTTGAGATGAATCCTAAAATAAGTGACATTTTAGATTCATTGAGGTACGGATTTGGAACTGGGGTAATGTATTCAGCTGAGGCATAGCAGAAATTAGGTCCTGGCATAGGCAATAAAGTAGTCTGTTAGTTAATGAAGAGCCATTTGGTACAAGGAAGGATTGCGGACTGGATCCCATCAAGGAGGCTCTAATGAACATGGCTAAGAGTTTAGGCTCTGGGGTCAGGCTGCCTGAGTTTGGGTTCTGAGTCTGTCATTTGTTAACTTCTTAACTCTCCAAATTGCAGTTTCCTTACTGTAAGGTGGGGATGATGATAGCTACATCAGAGGATTTCTCTGAGAATTAAATGCATGAATATAATGCTGAATGCAAAATAAATGCTTATTAAATATTAGCAGTAGCAGCAGCTCTCGTGTAGCAACCACCATTGTCCCGGTCATGAAAACACTTTTCAGGGCACCTGGGTAGCTCAGATGGTTAAGCGTCTGCCTTTGGCTCGGGTTGTGATCCTGGGTCCTGGGATCGAGTCCCACGTTGGGCTCTCTGCTCCTTGGGGAGCCTCCTTCTTCCTCTTCCTCTGCCTCTCTGTGTCTCTCATGAATAAATAAAATCTTTAAAAGAAAAAAAAAAGAAAACACTTTTCAGCTAACAGATATTCTGAATTTGGTCTCTGAGTTTAGTTTTAAATTTTTGTACTTTTCAAAAATCTGTCAATATTTCACGAAGGTCCTAACTATGCTAGCATTTACTGTTCATTCTGGATTGGGAGAAAATCTTCATTTCTAATGTAATTTGTTTAACATTTTGAAAGACTGTTATTTTAACTTCATCTTTACAGCACGAGGCAGCAAAAGTTTTACAAGATGCCATTCATGAATTTTCTGGGACATCTGAAGAATTACGTGTTACCATTGCTAACGCAGACCTAGCCCTGGCCCAAGGAGATGTGGAGCGGGCTTTAAGTATGCTTCGAAATGTCACAGCTGAGCAGCCTTATTTCATAGAGGTCAAGGAGAAAATGGCAGATATTTATCTGAAGCACAGAAAAGAGAAAATGTTATATATTACTTGTTATAGGTAAATGATTATCTCAACCCATTGTATTTTGACACACTTACTTCTTAAAATTAATTCTCAAATTTCTTTTTTTTTCTTTCTTTTAAGTGCTTTATAGTATAGACCCTTTCCATAACATGCTCAGCTAACAACCACAATCACACTAACCAAGCAATTCATTCTCCCTAAGACATAAACCATAGTGATTATGATTATTTCAACCTGTGGCTTACTCTAGGTTCTTAGCTGTCCTCCTTCATTATGTGATTTCTAGATCTTCAGTCTTCCTGTTTGGGAGGGACAAAAGCAACAGTTATTTGCATTCTAATGGCTAAAGAAAGCTGTGTAATGTAACAGTTCCAGGCCATCTTTAATGCTCAGTGTAATAGCTCTAGCAATAGAAAATTGTGGCTTGGTATGTACCACACTCAGGTGCGGATTACAAATTCTCCTTGGTGAAAGGGCAGGGACTTTAAAAGTTATGTCATATGTTGGTGCCCTTAGGGGTTACTGGGATATGCACATTCACTTGCTTGCCCGTCTATACACATGGACACACACACACACACACACACACACACGGGTTGCTATTACCTTTCTCCCCAAACAGAAAGATAAACATACAAGCACACACGTTATGTAAGAGAGAATCAGCATGTTTATCTGTTGAGAACATAGCAACATGTTGATGAATTCAGTCATTGGTTCATCTGTAGTGTGTAAATATCCAAACTCAGAACACTGCTCAGGTTCTTTGTAGGTGCTGAGTGACTCAAAGAAACTGAGCGGCATCCCATGTATAGATGGATGAACTGGCGGTTCTAAATCATATTTTCTGTGGTGTTTCCAAAAGATCAGCACTAACTGTCACCTCGTGATAGGAAAACATTTTAAAACAGGGTCATGTTGTTTTGGATGCTCTGGGATAGTGTAGTCAAAGGCATGGGCTTTGTTTCAGGCAGCTCTGACACGTTAGTTGTAGACTTCAATTCTTCAGCAGCATCTATAAAATTACACTTCCCAAAACCATAGCTTTTGGACCAAATGAATGAGAAACCATATGTTGCAATAGCATCCCTTGACATTTTTGTGCCTCCACTCACACATCATTTCAGAATTAGAGATAACAAAACCTATTTCTGTAGAGTGAGAATTGAGATGTTTACAGTCTACCAGTACTCTTGCTACCTGCATTCAGAAAAGGGAAAGATGGAGTGAAAAAAGAAAGTTGATCTAGCATAAACAATCTGGGTGTGGGGATGGTGGGTTGTTTTTTCTTTTGCAATGTTACACTGTTGGAAATGTCCAAGGTCCTCTGAAGGCTCTTGGTTAATTGAAATAAGTGAGCTTACCTTTTATTTAGTTCATTAAGAAGATATTTGTATTCAGTATACTAAATAGAATTGGTCTAATTTCTAGAGAAATTGCTGAGAGAATGCCCAGCCCTCGTTCTTTTCTTCTCCTTGGTGATGCTTACATGAATATACAGGAGGTAAAGTTTCTGATGCTACTGAACTCAGATTAAAAAAAAAAAATAATAGTAAAACTTTTGTGATTAGCTTCATAGTCTCCTAAAAGGAATTTTTAAATGTTATTTAATATTTGACTATCCAGTCATCCAAACAAAAAGGAGATAACCATTATAATAAAGTTGTTTTCATATTGGGATCCAGTAATTCAACACTGTCATTTGAAACAGAGATGGTACCAGAAGCAAATTAAGAGCTACTGGCCAAAATGGTGTTTACTAATAAGTTACACCTAACACTAGTGACTGTCACCTCTCTGAAGTAGTTAAGGTTTCTAGACGTAAATATGTGCTTTAGTTGTCTTACTGAGTGAATACTGTAGGTGTAGAGCTTTAAATATAGAAATGTTGCCCTTTAAAAAAAAAAAAAAAAAGAAATGTTGCCCTTTAATGGATCCAGCTAAGCTGTTTATTCATTGCTTTTTTTTTTTTTGTATCTGCTGTCATTAGCCCGAAGAAGCCATCGTAGCTTATGAGCAAGCGTTAAATCAGAATCCCAAAGATGGAACGCTGGCAAGCAAAATTGGGAAAGCACTTGTCAAAACTCACAACTATTCGAAGGTAGGTACTTTATATGTTTGGAATATGAAATTTCAAACCCTGCTCTGTGAGAAGTCTGTTTATATCTTGATGGCTGTAAACTCCAAATTTGTATTCACAAACTGGAATTTATGTTAAAGATTTGCTCAGTGTCTCTTCGTTGCTGCATTTTGCAAAGGCTGGGTCCTAAAGTTAATTCGGGCTTCATCTTACACCTAAACCCTGCAACCCACCAATTATGATGAAGTTGCTGTGGTTGCATCTTTTTCATTATATGACAAAGCCTAACAGATGTCCTTTCTGTTGAACCAGTTTTGGTAAGCTGTATGCTTCCCTGCTGAAACCCCAGTAGGGATAATGGATTTTCCTTTAGTTGTTATATCCTTGTTCTATTCCTGGTAACTACTGAACATACATACAACCACTAGCCGAGTATTTGCATTCACTAAAGTTCACTGGCCTCTGGACTGAAACTGGTAAAAACTGTTTCACCAAGCACCTTTTTAGCTGCTTTCATAAGAAATGCTAGTTGCCTTGTCTGCTTCACTGTCTAAGAAAAATGGCATATTTAACTGATAGGCAGTATATGCCTAAGCTTCTCCTGGGTTATTTCTAATTTTTATATGCTTTAAGTCTGTAATATATAAGTATCTATGCTTAATACCTTTCTCATTGCCTTATTTTCCTAACTGAAATGCATTTTGTTTAGGCAATCACTTACTATGAAGCCGCTCTGAAAAGTGGACAACAAAATTATCTTTGCTATGACCTGGCTGAGCTTTTATTAAAATTGAAATGGTATGACAGAGCAGAAAAAGTTCTTCAACATGCTGTAGCTCATGAACCAGGTATGAAAGTCTTTCTGATTTGAAAAAAAATGTGTACCTTACCCGATATATCTGATCTGCTTTATTTTTATATTACATAAATGTTTATTTGTATTCTCAATATTATATATGTGACATTGACTATTCATTTATGAGCTTGTCACTCTACTAAAATAAGATACTTGTATAATAACAGTTTTATCAAACAGCCAATTGTGTTATAGAAAGATACTGTACTTTCCAAATGATACAAAGGGAGTTTCCTTTAAATTACAACTACATCTGATGTTTTTATTCATAAAGTAAACACTTTTTTATAATCTTTACTTTTAAGTTTTTTTTTTTAAATCCAGCACTCTAAAAGATGTGTAAGTCCCAAATTCTCCTGTGAATTCTACTTGCCTTGTTCTTAAACTACCTCCATAGAGGTAACCATTTTTGTGTTTTAGTATATTTGTAAATATATAAGTATAATCATAATTTTTCTTTTCAAATGGGTTGTTTTTCCTTTCCTGTAATTTTTTTCACAGACAGCATGTGCCAGATATAGTTTGATGTTAGTACATTCATCTCATTTTAATGTCATCATCATAATATTCTATAACGCCATAGTTTTTTGTTTTTTGTGGTTTTTTTTAAACTTTCCTTCAATTATTGGGCATTTAGTTGGTTTTCCATTCTTTTGATATTAATAAACTGTTTCAGTAAATATCCTTGTACTTCATTCGTTGATATACACTTGCTTCTAAATGTGATAAGGTGTGGAAACTGGCCAGATTACAAATTTGGTAGCTTTCTCTTGTGATCCAAGAAATGACCCATATCTCTTGTATTGGTTACCTATTGTCATTCATACTAACTCCAGCTCACCAATCAGGTTCCATCTCTGAGGAAGCACGGTGGATATGTTGAGTTCATGATTACATTGTTTCTAGAAACAAGTTCTGAAGCATTGGTCTTCTGACCCACTTTGAACTACAGAGAGGATACTGACAGTGTGATCTCAAATCATCTCTTTGCTTCCTCCCCCGACTCCCCAAAAAACTACATGTATTGAAAATGTAACTAGATACTATTAATTGCCTTTTTAGAAATTTATACAAATTTCCTTTTCAATTATCTTTATTTTAAACTAAAATCTATACTTACTCATCACCAAAATTTAAAGATTACAGAAGTGAATGCAAGTTGTGTTGTCCTGCTCTTCAGAGAAAACCAGTTTACCTTGAGAATCATCCTAATTAGTGTCCCCACCAGGCATCTCTGTCTCTCTCGCAAATAATCACCTACCATAGTTTTCCTACCAAAATGGGATCATATTATACTGCACATCTGTAGTAGGCACTCAGTAGCTTCTCTCCGTGTTGGTAAATGTAGCTCTTCTTTATTTTCTTTAGCATAGATAGAGCATTCTACTATATGTTAATATCGTAATTTATTTGATGGGCCCCCTACTGGATAGACATTTTAGATTGAAGAAAAGTTGGAGACAGTACTGAAACTGAGTCCTTGTTTATATACCTCTGTGTGCTTCCTGGAATTGAGTCACGCCCCATGGCTCTTTCTTAAGGCCAAAAATGTCCCATCATTGTGTAGATTAATTAGGGGAGGGGGAAAACACTTCAGTTTGCAGTTCTTGGATGATTGATAAGGCTAGGCATCATTTTTTGTCTGTAGATCACATTTTCTTCCTGGATGTTTGTTCATGTCCTTTGTCTTTGACCCTGAACCTCTGGTACATTACCAGTCACCTGTTACTCATTTGCAGGTGTTTTATCCCAGCCTGTCCCCTTTTCTGTTTTTTCAGTTGAATTTGTCATTTCCTCAAGTAGAATATTTAATTATTATATATACCAGCCTTTTCTTTTTTTGAGTCCTGAATTTCCTGTCATGCTCAGAAATACTTCCCTCATCCTAACATTGTAAAAATATTCTTTTTTTTTTCTGGAATAATTATATGCTTTAATCCACATACAGTTTTTCTGTATCATTTCCAAAATGGAGTTTTATTTCAGTGCATTTTACTGAGATGTCACCTTTGCCATAATAAACTTATTTATATGTATGATTGATTCTGGGAATCTTCCTTTTCTTGCCCTGAGGTATTTTGCTTTTGCCAATGTCCCTATCCACTGTAAATGTCTTGAGATATGTGATAAGGTCAGCCCAACTCTTTAAGTTTTCTAGTATTTTCAAAATGGTATTTTAATTTAGCTTTGATGAAATTGGTGTTAAAATTCTTCTAATTTGGGATGCATTTACTATATAAAGTGTTATTTATTTCCATAAAAATATTTACATGGGTCTGTCAGACCTTGGTTGAAACACTACAGATGGCCTTACATGTGCATATTTGAAAGAATTTAAATTTTTTTGAAAAAAGGCTGTGAAAGGAAATTCAAGTAGCATGTTCTACTTGTATGGGTGTTAAGTTTATTACATTTAGGTAATATAAATGCTTTCATGTAATATTTGTTGAGCATTTCATTATAAATTATGTCATTAATGTCCACATTTGTTTTTGAGAGGACTATAATTATCTCCATCTTTAAGTTAGCAATGTAGTCTCTTGACATACCCACCTTCATCTAGCTGAAGGAGCACCTAGGTTCTAAGCATCTTGAACTTGGCTTGTCAGCTGGAATTCCTGTCTGCCTCCTCACATCTATTCCGCATGCAACCTTCTTCATCTCAACAACAACTTTGTCCCTCTTAGCCATTGCTGAGAACCCAAATCCTAGCCGTCACCCTTGTCCCTGACTGTAGGAAATCCTGTTGATTCTACCTTCTGAATATATTCAGAACCCCACTCTGTGTCACTCGTTCCACAGCTGTCCCCTTGTACAAACCTTCATTGTCTCAAGTGGATTATGGTGGTCACCTTCCAGCTGGTCTTCCTGTTCTGTTCTCAGCCCCACACCCCTTCGGTAGCCTCTCTCAATAGTAGCAGCATCGAACCTTTTAAACAGAGTAGGTCTGCTCTTGTCTGCTCAAGCTCACTGCTGTCTCCCATTTCCCTCAGAGTTAAGCCGAAGTCTTCACAGTGGGGTATGGGTCCCTTCTCAAGAGTACAGCGTTGCTCCTCTGACCCACTGTGACGGCCATCTCACAGTTTCTCCTACCTGTGAGGTGTCAATAACAAAACCTGCCCCTCCGGCTGAGATTTTAAAGAAACCACGTATATAAATCACTTTGATACATATGTGGCACAGACCATACACTTGATAGTGGAAGAAACATAGTTTTGTTATTGATCTAGGGTTCTTTTATTGCTCTTAAATCACAAAGTAATAATACCAAGTGTTTAAATAGTACTTACCAGGTATTAGACTACTTTAATTGCATATGCAAACTTATTTCGTAACTTAAAAACTTTTTAAATTTTACAACAACGCTACGAGATAGGTACTATTACTTCCACTGTTGTACAGATGAAAGAGAACCACAAGCTGGGTAAGTACCTCGTTCAAAGTTATAGAGCTAGTAAGTGAGAAGGCCTCGATTTGAAACCAGACAGATTGCCATCAAAGTCGGTGCTCTTAAAGACCATGTTTCTTGCTTATCAAGTATCTATTATTTTAAAACAGCAGTTATCATCTTCATTACCCCATAGCAACTATTCTATATTATTTTTAATAACTTCAGTAAAGATGTTTACAGACTTAAAAATGAACATTGAAAATTTTATGTGTATTGTGACATCATCTCTTAATGTATGTGTAAGAAAAACCTTTTTCTTATCCAGTTCTTTAACTTTTCTTCCAGCTAGATGAAAATCCTCTTTTTTTTTTTTTTTTTTAATTTGGCCATCCTTCGGTTAACTGACTGAAAGTTTTTCAACTTTATTCAGTTGTTCAAAACCATTCTTTCTAAAGACCAGTTTTAAAACTTGTGGGAAAATGTACACATTCATTTAAAATGAATATTTTCCCCATTATCTTCTCTCACAGTAAATGAACTGTCTGCTCTCATGGAAGATGCACGTTCTCATGTTCTTCTAGCAAAAGTTTATAGTAAAATGGAAAGACCTGGTGATGCAATCACTTCATTACAACAGGTAAATGCCACTGCTTGTGAGTGGCTGTGTGTGAGTGGCTGTGTGGTGGGAGGTGGGAACAGAAGGCAGTATGCCACATGTAAGAGGAAGACAATTTATTTTGGCTCAACTGCGACAGAAAACAAGCCAAAATAGAAATAATGATTGAATGCCAGTGGGTTGTACTGCTTAAATGTGTTATTGCTAACCAATATAATGATTAGAGCGAGTTGATATTTTTAAATCTTTTATAGCTGAGGAAGTTTGGTTTAATAATTTGTGTAAAGTCACATGACTAGGGTCATAGGCAGGATGTGAACTCATATTTTTTTCTCTTTTGTTTGTTTTTATCTTCCTTAATTTTTCTGAGGTTTTCTAAGGAGAGGTTTTATACATGTTTGCTTGGATGTATTCCTAAGCACCTGGTGGTTTTTGATGATTTTTCAATTTCTAGCTTGTTGATTTTCTTTTTTTTTTTTTTTATAAATGACTTAAATTTTATCTGCAGCACCCTGCAGCTACCAAGGTCATCATGGTACTTTTCTCCTATTTTTCATTCCCTGTTAATGTACTATATTAAATTGATTGATTTTCAAATGTTAAACCACCCTTATATTTCTTAAATGTCACTTTGTTATGAATCTTAATGTTCAAAATTTGTCTGTCTATGTTCCTGAGGGTGTTTGGATTACTAAGATTATTGTTGTTTCTTTAATATTTGGAACAATTCAGAGTTAAAACCATTTGGACCTTGACACTTCACTGATGGAAAGTTTTGATTAGTGGATTCAACATCTTTACAATTCAGACTGATTATTTTTAAACTTCTTACATTAGTTTGAATGGCTGTATTTTTAAATTTGTTCATTATATCTTCTTGTTTTTGAATGTCTGCAAGTGCTGTAAAAATGTCGTCTTTTATGGCCTGATATTGGTGATTTTTATTTTATTTTCCTTCTACTATTAATGATCAATTATGCCAGGAGTTTCATATCTTAATATTTTCAAAGAACCATCTTTTGCTTTTCTGGCTTCATTAAATGTTTTCTGTTTATCTCATTAATTACTTTCTTCTACTTTTTTTGGATTTGGTTTGCTGCTCTTTGCCTACCTTATTAAAAAAGTATGTTAGGTAATAGATTAGTTAGCCTTAGTTCTGTTCTTTCTCATTTAAGTTGATAATTTTTCTCTAAGTATTGCTTTGACTACCTCCCACAAATTTATTATTACTCAGTTCATAATATTCCTCCTTTTCACTTTGATTGCTTCTTTAACAAATGGGTTATTTCCAGGCACTTATGATTTTCTTGTTATCTTTTTTTGGGGGGGTACCTCTTAATCCATTTCACTATTTTGTTCATCCCTCTACCCCCTCCCTTCTGGCAACCACCAGTTTCTCTGTATTTGAGTCCTTGTTATCTTTTGGATGTTGATTTCTAATTTAATTCTACCGTGGTCAAAGACCTACTTTGAACACTTCAGTCCTTTGATATTTGTCAAAGCTTGCTCTCTGTCCTATATTTTATAATCAGTTTTGGTATAGGTAACTTGTGGATTTAAAATAATGTGTTTCTGTCATTACTGAGTGCTTAGTTCAGTATGTGTCAGTTAAGTCAGGTTTGTTATTGATTTTTCCTACATCTTCTCAGAACATAGAGTACTTCACTAGCAATCCTGTATGCTTTCTAGAATACCATAGTACTTGCCATCTTTTGACCTAATTTTCATGTACCCAGAAGAGTTCTGCATTCTCCAGATAATTTATCAAATGTTTTGACTTTGAGCTTTATTTTTTTTAAGGATTTTATTCATTTATCTGACAGAGAGAGACAAAGTGATAGAGGGAACACAAGCAAGGGGAGTGGGAGAGGGAGAAGCAGGCTTCCTCCTGAGCAGGGGTCCCGATTCGGGGTTCAGTCCCAGGACTCTGGGATCATGACCTGAGCCAAAGTTAGATGCTTACCAACTGACTTTGAGCTTTAGCTAACAGTGGTATGTGTGTATGTGTGTGTAAAACAACATTTCAATAATTTGTCCAATATGTCCAATTTTTTTTATTCCAGTTGTGAATGATTTGAGGTTGGGTCATTAGATTTCTGTGATACCCATCTAAGTTTATGATTTCATTGCAACATGTCATCTTTAAAGTGTTAATACCTTATCCTTAATTGTTGGTATGTTTTATCCCTATTTTCTGATCACATGGCAAGAAAATGATACCTAACCCTGGGATAGCTACCATTAGCTACAAAGAAAGTGTAATATCAGTAAATTTAGATGTTTAAAATATTTTAGAAGTGAATTTGGCCTATTTTACCTTTTTGTGACTATTACTAGTCCCAGCTGCCCTGTTTATGTGAATCCTTATATTATATGAGTGTTATATCCTAACAAGGAACACTAAGAAGAGAATAAACAGTATACATGGTTAGACTATCTCAATGAACCAAATTTAATTAATTTTAAGCAAATATGTTATAGCACGGAGGTTATACTCTTTAAATAAATTTGAAGAGCCATAAAATTCTACTCAGTTGTTAACATTCTCTGCATTCTGATCTCCAAAAAGATAAATCTTGAGTTAACAGTTCAAAAGCAACTTCAAGTTTATTTATTTAGGAACCATTTATTGAGCTCAATGCCCACATTATAAGACTTTAGGAGTTCCATCAGAGTATTTTGCATGGTTGCTTAACATTTTAGGCAGTGGCAGAACTGCTACATTAGAGAAGCCCCAAGTCTTATTAATTCTACTTTCTAAAAACTTCAGATTTCTGAAATAACTCCACATTTTTCTGTCTTTCATCTCTGTCACCTTTTGCCCACACCCCTCCATTAGCCTCCTAACAGATCCCTATCTTTTCCAATCTTGTTTCATTCGTTAGTTTTCCTCAACACTAGTATGATTGGTCTGAAAGACAGACCTGATCTTGTTACTCCATTGCTTATAGACATGTAGTAGTAACTGCTCTGTAGAAAAAAACTGCCCTCTAGAATAAAAAAAAATTATTTAACAAACTTAGCTAATGTAAATTTTCTCTGTCTTTCTAACCATTTTTCCTTCTAATTCTTTGGTCAAGCAATAGTATCCCTTACATTCTTTTCTTCACCTATAGTTCCTAATGCCTGTACTCCAGTTCCATCTCCTTTATTTCTCCCAAACTCACGTGGGTGTAACTACCAGTAATTCTTTAAATCTCACTTCACCTCCAAGACTAGGTTAGGTCTCGTATTGTGTACTATCGTAGGAACTGGTATTTCCCAGCCATAAAACTCCTCATAATTGGCTGTAATTATTTTATTATATATCTTTCTGCTAAAATTAGAATGTCAGTGAACGTAGGTATAAGCTCATGTTTTGTGACGCTAGCAAATGCTTGCCTCATTAGTTTTCTGTGCCATGTAACAAATTACCACAAATTTTAGTCAATGGAAACAAAACACACATTTATTTTTTCCACAGTTTCTGTGGGTCCATACTCTGGACATGTTTTAGCCGGGTCCTCTACAATGTGTCAGGATAGTCAAGGTGTGACCAGGGCTGGGCTCTCATCTAGAGACTTGTCTAGGGGACGATCTACTTCCAAACTTACACAGGTTATTAGCAGAATTCATTTGCTCAAGGCTGTAAGTCTTAGGGCTCCAGCTTCTTGTTTGCTTCTCGTTGCAGATCCTAGAGGTTCTCACACTCTAGAGGTTCATCATCTCCTTGCCTGGTAGGCCAGCTGATATGCCTACTTAGTTCTTCCAAAGCCAGTAAGGGAGAAAGGCTGTAGAATGGATCTGCTAACAAGACGTAGTCTTACGTGATGTAATCATGGTAGTGACGTTCTATCATATTTGCCATATCCTGTTGGTTACAAGCAAGTTCTAGGTCCCCACCTCACACACAGGGTGATTATACAAGGGAGTGAAGACCAAGAGGTGAGGGTCATGGGAGTCACCTTAAAATCTGTCTGTCATGTTAGGTGTTTGAAATTTTAGTTGAATGACTCAAAGGAAACCATACATTATTTTAATTTTTTAATTGCAGGAAAAATTACGAGGAAAAAAATCACTTTTTGGCATATTAAATTAACCATCTTTCCTGTGAAAGTAAAATCTAAATAAATCAGATATAAACAACCCATGTGCCATAAAACACTAACAATTTACTGACTTTCTAACTTTATGTGGTTTTAAATAATATGAACGGATTATTTTTGCTTCTTTCACTTAACATTCATTTGTGTGGATTTTTCCATTATGTCTATATAAGTCCATTTACTCTTTGTTAAGTGAATGCATAAATGCATTAGTGGATGCTTATCTATAGCTCAAAGTTAAATTTTATTGTGAAAGCCTGAAACATAGGATTTCTCTGTTACTTACAATTTAACATATAAGCAGTAATGTGATACTCTGATTTTTTTTTTTTTTTTAAGATTTTATTTATGAGGTTCGGGGATGGCTTAGTTGGTTAAGCATCTGCCTTTGGCTCAGGTTATGATCTCAGGGTGCTAGGATTGAGTCCTGTGTTAGGCTTCCTGCTCAGTGGGGAGTCTGCTTCTCCTTCCCCATACCCGCTCATTTTCCGTCTCTCTCTCTCTCACACACAAACACACAAATAAAAATGCTTTTTAAAAATGTTATTTATTTATTTTACACAGAGAGAGAGCACACAAATAGGCAGAACAGTAGGTAGGCAGAGGGGGAATCATGCTTCCTGCTAACCAGAGAGCCTGATGCAGTGCTCCATCCGTATCCTGGAATCCCAGGACCCTGGGATCATGACTGGAGCTGAAGGCAGAAGCTTAACCAGCTGAGCCACCCAGGATCCCCAATATTCCAACTTAATTGGTTTATTTTATTTCAATGTGATCTTCAGTAAGATATATATGTATACAATAAAGCTATTGAGGTAGAAAGGAAAAATTAAGTCTATAGAGTAAGATATTTATACTTCATTCCACCCAAGGATTTTAGGGAATTCACAAAATAAGGCAGAGAGAAAAGTAAATGCATTGACAGTCAAGGTTAACATAGTTATCATAACCGATAATTAATCCACTGAGCCACCCAGGCGCCCCATAACCGATAATTAAATTAAATTTAGTTCTTGTCTTTCTGGAATCCAAGGAAAAAAATAGGGAATGATATCAATTCTTTGAGAGAATTTTATTCTGTATGAAAATATTTTGTAATGATCATTGTATATACTTAGAATAATTGAGCATATTTTATGAAATGCCTTTAATTATAAATGCAAACAATTTTTTCTCAAAAGAATCTGCCCTGATTATTTACCTTTAAGAAAATGCAAAGCATAGGGGCACCTAGGTGGCTCAGTCAAGCGTCTCCCTTTAGCTCAGATCATGGTCTCGGGTCCTGGGATTGAGTCCCACGTCTCGGCTCCCTGCTCAGTGGAAGCCTGCTTCTCCCTCTGCTACTCCCCCAATGCATGCTCTCTTTCTCTCTCCCTCTCAAATAAATAAACTCTCTTTAAAAAAAAAAAATGCAAAGCATCACAAAATCTAACTTATAAAAATGTTTCTCTAGGAAGTTAGGCTAATGATATCTTACCTGACGTTTTAGAGATTTAGTTGATGAAGATAAAAATTAGACTATCCAGAGAATGAACTGTGTATCTTTTAGACCTAGGGTGATCATAGATGTTATCATTCAAGTCAAAATACTTTTGAAAGGGAAAAAGGCAGAATTAGTAATTAAGCTGGCACAACAAGTATAAAAGTTACTATAAGACAGAAAGATAACGATCACTGTATTTAGACCAGTTATTGCAGAGTTTTTTGTCTATGAGTGTGTGTGTTTGTGCACCTGTGTGTAAAACCTTACACACCATTATTTACATATATAAACCATGAAATACACAAATGTACACATATCTTCTGTACTTAAAAAACACACATTAATATAACAAAAATAAAAATGTCAGGAAACAGTATTAACCTTTACTACTATATACAGCATTATTTTCTAATCTTTCCTCTTTCGTTTCCAAAAGAATGCTTATTATGATGCCTTAATTTTATGACCCATGGTTCTAAAGAATACTCAGCTTTAGACCATCTTCATCATATACCAGTTGTCAACCAACATTTTGACAGGAGTCCCCAGAAGGGCTCCCTGTTGTAGCAGAATGTGTGGCAGATGGTGGGCATTTACTCTTTGTTAAATGAATGCATGAATGCATTAGTGGATGCTTATCTATAGCTCAAAGTTAAATTTTGTTGTGAAGGCCTAAAACATAGGATTTCTCTGTCACTTACAAAAGGAAGGTATCAGTGTTTCAGAAATCAAATCTGTAGGCGATGAGGTTGATAACTCTTCCCATTCAGCAGCCTACAGTACATTCTTACCTTGAGACCCCTGCCTTCTTTCTGGGTATCTATGTACAGCATTGGACCTCATATATACCACCAACTGATTAGTCATTTTCCTGTCATTAGGCATTTGAGTTGCTATTGAGTTTCTGATTTGTTGCTATTGTGTTTTTTTTCTTTTTACAAAAAAGAACAGAGATTGTTTTTTCCTTATAACAGATAACAATGGTTCCTTTTTTTTTTTCAAAGTAATATCCATAATACCTTCCTAAGAGTGGAACAACAAAGTTCAGTAGTCTGGTTAGTTTTATCAAGTTAGCATGTTTTGCTAGGGTGAAGATTGGACTCATTCGTATTCCATCAACAATATATGGATGTACTTACTCTCTGAAACCTGCCAATATTTGATTTAGTAATTTTTAGATACTAGTTTATTAATTTAATAAACACTTTACATTTCCACTTATTACATCTAGATTCTTTTTCAGATATTTGTTTCATGGTTGCATGTCATCCTTCCTGAGCTTTCTGTATATAATCCTTATAACAGTGGGAAAAGACTCAGTAATTTTCTTATACTTCATTTGGAAAGAGATGTGCACGCTGGCTCATTTGCAAACAAACGCATGTTTAAGACCTCAATTAAGACATTTTCTTTGGATCAGGCTTTGTTAGAGTGAGGGCCAGTAATGCTTAAATAGATCTGTGCAATTATGCTGCATGTGGATTATTGGGAATTGTTTAATTTATTTTCTCTTTCTTTTTTAAATTCCTTTTTATCCTTATTTTTTTCTAGGCTCGAGAATTACAAGCTAGGGTACTAAAACGTGTTCAGATGGAACAGCCAGACGCAGCTCCCGCACAGAAACACTTAGCGGCTGAAATTTGTGCAGGGATTGCAAAACATTCTGTTGCTCAGCGAGACTATGAAAAAGCAATTAAGTTTTATAGAGAGGCTCTTGTTCATTGTGAAACAGATAATAAGGTCAGTACCTTTATAAAATTGTCACCACCTTTTATTCCAGATGTCATCTGTTACATTGTTGCCCCAAATGTAAAATTCTCACCAGCTTATTTGTAAAAAAAGAAATGGGGACGCCTGGGTGGCTCAGTTGGTTGAGCAGCTGCCTTCGGCTCAGGTCATGATCCCAGCGTCCTGGGATCGAGTCCCACATCGGGCTCCTTGCTCGGCAGGGAGCCTGCTTCTCCCTCTGCCTCTGCCTGCCTCTCTGTCTGCCTGTGCTTGCTCTCTCTCCCTCTCTGACAAATAAATAAAAATAAAATCTTTTAAAAAAAAAAAAGAAATGTAATAAAAACACAAGCTAAATAAACATCTGTTTGTAGAAATTCTTTGAAATCCTTATATGATGCCTTAAATTAATGATGTTAAGAGTTTTAAAATTATTATAGGAAAATTTTTATAAATTAAAATAAAATAAATCTGTAAGCTCTGTTTTAATAATCACTTTAAAACAATGTCTCAATGTTGAATATCTGAATCTAGGTGATTCAGTTCAGTTTACCAAACTGCAGTTGTATACCTCTGTATTTCAATTGCTGTTTGGTGCTAGATGTGCAAAAAAAGTGACTAGATTGAATCTCCTACCTCAAGTGGCTCAGCATGAGAATAAATGTAAGGATAATATTGGTATAGAAAACTTCTTTACATCTCTGGTTGTGTAAATTAAAATCCTATTCTCTCAGATCTTGATAGATGATTAATTTAAAAAACTTATATATGGCTGAATACTTCTTTTTTCCCTTTTTCTTTTAATTTAAATTCCAGTTAACATACAGGGTAATATTAGTTACAGGTGTACAATATAGTGAGTCAGCACTTCCATACATCACCCAGGGCTCATCACAGCAAGTGTCCTCCTTAATCCCCATCACGTGTGTGACCCTCCCCCCCCCCCACCTCCTCTCTGGTAACCAGCAGTGTGTCCTCTGTGGTTAAGAGTCTTTCTTGGTTTGCCTCTATCTCTTCTTTTTTTCCCCTTTGCTTGTTTTGTTTCTTTAAATTACACATATGAGTGAAAGCGTATGGTATTTGTCTTTCTCTGACTGACTTATTATTTCATGATGTGGAACAAAAGATAGCCATATGTTAGAATTTAAGGTTTTAAATTGAATATTTTTATATGAATACAACTTAGATGTAAGGCAAAAGTAACCCTTAAGGCATAACCAAACAGGTACCTTGTTCAGTGGTGGCTGAGGGAAAGTTGTGAAATCTGAAGCATACCTTAGAAATCATCTGCTCCAGGCCTTTTATTTTTCAAATGAGAAAACAGGTTTAGAGTGATAACAGGGACTTGGGCCCACCATGGAGAAGCCTGTACTAGAATCTAATCTCTGATTTAAGACCGGTGTTTTTTTCATAATGCTTTATGTCTCTCTACCTTTCGAGTAGGTTGCTACCGGTTTTCCCCTGTTTCCAGTATATACGAGAAAGTAGAACTGAATATGCCCATAGTTTTCCTGCCTCCTCAAGACCTGGCATTTTTATTGCCATCACTTTTGGTCAACTAAGGCATAATCTGTGTCCAGACATTTTCCTCACTCACATTTTATTCCAAACAGTTTCTGACTGACCTTGTGCTTTCTCTGTAGATAATGTTGGAGCTGGCACGATTATACCTGATACAGGATGACCCTGAGGCCTGCCTACGGCACTGTGCTCTCCTCCTCCAGAGTGACCAGGACAATGAGGCCGCCACCATGGTTAGTCCCTGAGACTTCAGTGCCATAAAGGCAGTTGTGTTTTATATTCCATGGGGAGGTTTCAAATTTTTCTCATAAAACTAATACTAGAGAGACCTAGCTTGTGTTGGCTTTTGGAAGAAATGATATTTTTAAAATTTGTGGTACATTTTACCAGTAAAGACCAGAGTTTTTTTGTCTTAATAAGAATGGAAACCTGGATCAGGCCTTTACTTGCCCTTGCAGGCCTCATTAATTTTTCTCGATGCCAAAGAGGACACTTGGTCAGGAGTTCCTGTGATAAAGTTGCAGTTGGCTGAAGACTGTTTTAAGTACTTGCCCAGACACACTGGACCCATTTTAAAGCTTTTGTGGGACTTTTGGAGTTACAGAAGAAAGCTCTGTATATCATTCTAAGATGGTGTCTTTCGGAGTTTCGCTTTGCTTTCCCATTTTTCCTGGGTTGAGGTGTTCGTTAGCTTTCAGACAGCTACATAGATGATGGTGCTAGAGGTTCATTGAAAGTTATAATTATAACTGAAAAGAAGTATAAAAAGTATCCCTTTTAAAACACACAATAAAAGCTCAGTAGATCTTGCTTATTTTAAATTCCTTTGAAATATTGAGGGTTTAAGAGTGTTTGGGGTTGTATTTTTTTAATCTTCCCGTCATTTTAGCCAAGTCCAGGGAGGCATCTTCTCGATGATAACACATAGAGTGTGCAATTCCCTTCAAATTTCTGTTTTTAAAATAACCACTTGAAACATATTTTCTGCTAAAAATAAAGCTTTGCAAACAGAGCGATCTGTTTCACATCCTTAATTATCTTCTGTTAGGCTGATATCCGTGCTAATTTGCTTAAGGTATACTTGAATTTTAAATGGCTCCTTTGCCCTCCTCATGTGTTTCATATGTGTTTGCATAGCCCTGACTCTGTTTGGTAGGAAAGATGTGCTTTCTAAAACATATGGCAATATTTTTAGAACCAACTTTTACCTTTATAGATGATGGCAGATCTCATGTTCAGAAAACAGGACTATGAACAAGCAGTGTTTCATTTACAGCAGCTTTTAGAACGCAAACCAGGTAAATATCCATTGATGATGTTTTTTCTAATGCAATCACTTCTTTCTCCTCTTTTTGGCTGTTATGGAAGCCTGGAAGCCTCAGTGGAGCCCTGCTGTCTGCTTGGTCCACACTTGCCCTTGAGCAGCTGGGATAGGTATGAGGAAAATGTTACCCCGTGGACTGGCTTTGCTTTAAATGATGACCACAGGCCTCCGTGGGCCCTCAGATGCGGCCTGGCCGTCCTGCTATATTTCTGTAATGATTCACTCACCCACCTACTTTTTACGCTTTCTCTTCCCTCCTCAAACCTCCAGTCCACTCTGCCCGTTCCTTGTTCTCAGCTAAAAATGTTACCTCCTGTTTGAGTAGGAAAATATGAGCAACTGGAAGAGAATGTCTCCATCCACCTGTCACCAAGTGTGCCTGCTCCCAGCGGTCCTCTTCCGCAGGTCTGCCGTCCCACATGCCAGACTTCTGTCTCTCTCCTGCTCCACCGGCGTTTCCCCCTCCGCACACAAACATGCTGTGGCAGCCCCTTGCTAAATATATTAATAAGTAAAAACTAATTCTTAACTCTCCTTCCATCGACTGCTCCATTCTTCCATTTCCTTTTCTAGCAAATTGCCTCGCAGCAGTTTTGAAGCCGTTTCCAGCCGGGCTGTGTCCCTTCTGCGCAGCTCCCGCAGTGAGGGAAGCTGCTTCTGCGGGGGCGGCCGGCCGCTTCTGCCGGGTCCTGCCTTCATTTCTCAGCTCTCCGCCTGCTCGGCCTGTCCTCCTGCTGAGCGCAGCTTCTCCCCTCCCTCATGAAGGACTTTCTCCACTTGCCTGCTGGCGGGCTAGGCTTCCCTGGGTTTTCTTCTTTCCGCTGCCCACCCCTTTGTTTGATCCATTTCCTCTTTATGACCTGTAAATCTCAGAATATTCTAGACCTTGGCTCTTGAACTTTCTCTTTTTTTATACATTCAAGCCCGCTGGGTGACTTCATCCTGGCCCGTGGCTTTACAGCCCATGTGTGTGCTGGTGTCTCGCAGATGCGTATCTCCCGTCCTGCCTCACACACACCACGATCTGTGCACGTTCCCATTCCACTGTCCCGGGATCTCCGGCTTAACGTGTCGGTGGAGAACGGTTGATCTTTCCCTTCAAATCTGCTCCTTCTCCATACCTCACCTCAGTAAATAGCATCACCATTTACCCCCTTAGTCAGGCCCTAATTCTTACAGTGACCCCCGGCTCATCTTTCTCTGTACCACATCCCGCCTACCAGCCGATCCGTTTGCTCTACCTTCAAGGTCTCTCTGGAACCCCATCCCCTTTTACCCCTTGTGCTGCTGCCACCTGGGCTCAGCCATCGTCATCCTCTGTCACATCGATTATGACTGCTCCGTTGTCATAGCACACCTTGGTTTCTGTTCCTTTCCACTAGACAGTTGAGAAACGCTTTCAGCTGAAAGGAGCGGGGACTCCCCACCTCGATTCCAGTGGCCTAAATAATTATGGCTTTTTATTTCTCGCTTCTGTAAAAGAAATTTAAAAGTAAGTTATGCAGGGAGTGGCATGGAGGGTCCACAGTGTCATCAGGACACCTGAGTCCTCTGCCTTTTTCGTCAGTCGTCACCAACCTAACTTCCGTTACCTCGCAGTCCAGGATGACCGCACCTCTAGCCTCAGTGTTCCAGGGTCTGGATGGGGAAGGGAGGCTGGGGCAGAGGTGGGCTGAAAGGCATACCTCCCTTGTGAGCCATCTTTTTTTTTTTTTTCCTTTTAAAAACTCCTTTCTAGAAGCACCTTCATGGCTCCCAAAGATGGTAGGAAATGTCATCTTTTAGCTGAACACAGTGCCACATTGGATAAAATCCGAATTCTGATAGTGAGGAGGAAAGGGATGGTAGATATTAGGTAGGCAACAGTCCAAGCAGATTAGTGCCCTGCTCTTCCGCCTTCCTGGAATGTGCTTCTCCCAGACAGCCTGGTGGCGGCAAATTCCTTCTTTCAGGACATGGTGCCAGCCATGCCGCTTCCTGGGGGCGCCCTTCCACGGCCGTCCTGGATCAGCAGCGCTTCTCACTGCTCTCTCCATCTTTCTATCTTGCGTTTTGTTTTTGTATCTCACCCTTGCAAAACAAAACAAAACAAAAATTACAAATCCTAGAACATACACGTCAAGTGGCCAGGGAGTTGTCTTCGTTGCTGTGCTCCCAGGTTTTAGAACAGTATCTGGCTGGCTCGGGGCTCAGTGAATTTTGACTAGAAAGAAGAGTGGAAGGAGCAAAGGAAAGGGGAAACAGGAAAGGAGGGTACAAACAGTAATATGTGTTACTTCTGTTTCTACCATGGAGAGTTTGAAGTCTCAGAGGAGGCCGAAAGCTGTCATTCGGTTCTTGTAAACCCTGATGCCTTCATGGCGGGGTGATGTGGGCAGTCAGAGCTGCCTGGTCTGGGCAGCGTGGACAACAGGGCAGCTGCCCCTCAAGTAGGGCAACTTAAAGAACCAGATGTCCTCTCCCTGTTGTAGTTACTAATGCTTCTAAAAAGTTTGCATTTGAGAACAACACTTTCTGCCTATAAATATCCCTGGCCAGGGTCAAGTTGAAAGCAAAAAAGTACTATCTGTCTTTGTGGTCATATCAGCATTTTTCTTTGTATTGTTTTTATTATATTTTTAAGTGTTCTCCTACCTCCGGATTGCCTCAGGCCACGCGGTTGTTTCTTGGCCTCCTTGGTCCAGCTTCCGCTGTGTGTTAATTACGTCAAAACCTTACCTCTTCTACTCTGTAGCAGTCCAAAATCCAGGCCCATCCTACCGGCTCGCTTGCCCAAAGTGGATTCTTGCTTTCCTTAAGCCTAAGTTATTTTTCTTGTGCCATTTCTCTCCTGGGTTCCAGACTCGGTTGTATCCTTTCCTGCGTTTCTGAACCACCTCTTAAAGAGCTATACATACTATTTTCATTCTGTCTCAAGCTGTTCACATATTGTAGCACTTCCCTCTGAGAGTAATCCAACCTGATTTCTTTAAAAAACACACCTCTGCCCTTGCAAATATTTTTAAGGTATTGATGGCACTGGTGTGTTCACATAGGAGATTTGAAGACGCCCTCACCTGCCATGTGTGTTTTGTCTCAGCCGGTAACTCAACATCAGCATTCTTTTCAAATAAATAGTAGTCACATTGGCTTAGTCGATTGCCAACTTTGGACTGTTTATGAACAAATACAAAATAAATTATTTATAAATTTAGTATAAGGATCTTGTACTCCAGAAATAATCAGTTATCAAATGACATACACCCACACCTCCAAATCTTTGTGTGTTTCTTTTTCCTTTTGCCTATAGTATACTTTGCCTTCTTTCTTCTTCTCCTTCTCTGTCTTTCCCAACACCTAATCCAAAACCTACTTACCCTTTGCCAAAAACCTGTATCTTGCTGCCACCACCTTTCTCATAAGATGCCTCATGTGATGCTGAGTAGGGTGACCATCCACTGGCATCTGCCCGAGACTGGAGGATCTCCTGGACAATGTGGGACTTTTTTTTTTTTTTTTTAAGATTTTATTTATTTATTTGATAGACAGAGAGGCAGGCAGAGAGAGGAAGGAAAGCAAGCTCTCTGTTGAGCAGAGAGCCCGATGTGGGCTCGATCCCAGGACCCAGGGATCATGACCTGAGCCAAAGGCAGAGGCTTTAACCCACTGAGCCACCCAGGCGCCCCCAATGTGGGACTTTTAATACTAAAAGAAAGACTCAACAAACTGGGATGAGTTAATCGCCCCAGTTCTGGAAACTTTATGCATACATTTATTTGTCTTCTCCCTAAGACTGCAAACTCCCTGCGTTGGCGATCATGTCGTGTTCATCTTACATCCCTGCCTGACATGTAGATGGTGCAGAAGAAATGTTTACTGGTTGAATGGATCAATAAATGACTCAAATACCTACTTATTGAAAAACACAAAATGTTGAGAAAATTGTTACTGTCTCTCATATTTTATGTATTCTATGCTTTATTCCCAGTAGGACTCCATTCACAGATGTGTTTTGTCAGACTTACATATCTATACTTTGTGCATGAATTATAGGACATCCTTGGCAGCACATGTTATACCTTAAGTTAATGCTGTATTTTAGCTTACCTTAGAAATGTACTGTCGGGGCGCCTGGGTGGCTCAGTGGGTTAAGCCTCTGCCTTTGGCTCAGGTCATGATCTCAGGGTCCTGGGATGGAGCCCTGCATCGGGCTCTCTGCTCAGCAGGGGGCCTGCTTCCCCTTCTCTCTCTGCCTGCGTCTATGCCTACCTGTGATCTCTCTCTCTCTCTGTGTCAAATGAATAAGTAAAATCTTAAAAAAAAAAAAAAAAGAAAAGAAAAGAAAGAAATGTGATGTCTAGTTTGACTTAACCTAGCTAGTAGCAAATCCTTCTTATAGAAAGAATGACTCTTCTCTTAACAGGTGACACTTCTTCTCTCCAAATCCCCATCCTGGGTTTTCCCTCCCCTGACACTAACTGCTGAACAAGTCACATCAGTTCTGTTTGCTGAAGAGCCTGCATCACACATAGCCTGCCCTGTCCTGGCCCCCGGCTTTCACTGGGGCCGTTCTCCCCTCTCCCCATTCACCTTCCAGCCTCTCGGCTCTGGCTCTGGCTACTCCATACCTTCATAGGACTCTCCTATCACTTTTATAAATCAGAAGCTATTCCTTGGTTTAAAAATTTAAGATGGCTCTCCAGGTTGAGGCTAAAATCATGGCATTATTTTGATAATCAGATGGCCCTAAATTATTGGTCCATTTGTATTTCTCAGGCCTCTTCCTCCAGTTTAATATCTAGGACTTAGCACTCTCTGGGCTCCACTGCTCTGTCTCTGCGCACACCATCTGCCTCTTGGAATGGCTTTGTCTGGCAAGATCCTCCTCTTAGCCTTCAGGCTGCCCACAAGTCTGATTCTGTGCAAAACCTCCTGCCTCCTCTAGGCAAAGTGACGAATTCCGTGTGCTGTAATTCCTTAGCACTTATTCATGCCACATCACATCACACTGTAATTATTTTGAAATCTTCTCACTATCCATCAATAAGTATGGGCTACATTTTTTTAGAATGTAATCCATTTCAGTTTTCAATGGATTCCTTAAGTACAGAAGTTTGCCTTCTGTCAAATTTTGTGGTTAACCAAGAGACAAGTTAATGTAATTTAATCTATCAGTGGTAATTATAATTTAAACTAATAATACATTTCAGTAATATTAGAAGGTGATAGGGCCCCCCAAGGCCTCTGTGGGTTGACTTTAAATAATATTAGCAATGTCATGCTTTGCACATATTAGCAATAGCATACAAAAAAAACTTCAGCCAGAAATTTTAACCTTTACATATCTCTCTAATCTAATACAGTTTCTAGTTCTGTGAGTTTATTATAGGTAGATATCCCTGGTTCCTATCAAAACTTTTGGAATTGTAAATATTCCTAATGACCATTGTATTTTTAAAGCTCTTTCATGGCTTTATTTTATCTGGTATCAGTGACATTTTGAGGGTCAAGATTATAATCCTGTTTTAAGAAAATAAATATAACCCTGTTTTAAGTCAAGTAATTCTTGACTCCGAGAATTTTAATAATTTGCTTGAATTTGCACAGCTAAAAGACAAGACCGATATTTGAATCCTCTTCTTCTGAAGCTATAGTCTTACCATGTTTCTGCTTTTTAGTGATGCCAAAAGGCAGGAAGAACAAAATCTTGAGACTCAAGATTATAGATCAAGGAAGGCAAATGATGATGGGGTCATTATAACCTGGATTATCTTGACATCATACAATTCAGTAGATAATTATAAAGCCTACAGAGGTTCTTCTTTTAAATATTTTTTATTTATAACATAACATAAAATACTTAAGATAAAATTTACATTTTAGCCATTTTTTAAGTGTTCAGTTCAAGGACATTAAATACATTCAGATTATTTTGTAACCTTCACCATTATTTATCTTCAGAACTTCATCATCCCAAACTAAAATTCAGTCCCCGTTAAACAGTAACTCCCCATGCTCCCCTCTCCCCATCCCCTGGCAACCACCATTCTCCCTTTTTGTGAATTTGACTACTAGACATACTTGATGTAGAATGGAACCATATGATACTTGTCCTTTTGTGCCTGGCTTATTTCACTTCGTATAATGTTTTCCAGGTTCATCCGTGTTGTAGCATGTGTCAGAATTCCCTTCCTTTTTAAGGCCAAATAATACTCCATTGTGTGCGTATATACACCACATCTTTATGTATCCATTCATCTGATGATGAACACTGGAGTTGTTTCAGCTTTCTGGCCGTTGGGAGTGACGGTGCCACAAACACTGGTACACAAATATTGGCTTGGTTCCCCGCTTTTGGTTCTTTCGCCTATATACCCAGAAGTGGATTGCTGGATCATAGTGATATTTTCTCTTAGGATATAAAATCAAAGATAAATTGCTTAAAAAGCTTTTGATTTTGTGTTTTAATTCTAACCCTTAAACAAAATCAGCATAGCTTATATAATGAGGATTTTTGCAAATCTACTACCATGAGTTACCGTGTGGTAACTGAAACTTGGGAGCCCAAATTACTGCAAAGGACAACTACAGAGAAATAAAATGTGAGCCATCAATAGAATAGACGTATGCAGCCATTGAAGTATGTTTTTGAAGACCATTTATTGGCATTTGGGAAATGTTTACTGTACCAATGTTAGGCCAAAATTAAAACCTCAGGTGTGACTACAACTTTGTACATATGTAAACAAAGAAATAAGTTTTTAAATAGCAATAGGATGGTTTTCACTCATCAATATATGAGAGGAAATGTACCAAAATATGGTAATCTTTAGCTGGTGCGAATAGGAGTGATTGTTTTTCCCCTTCTTTATACTTTTCTTTTTCTGTCTTTTTCCCAAATTTTCTAAAGTGTCTGCATTATTTTTACAATCTTAAAAATATTTATTACATTTTTCTCAAAACTTAGTATTTCAGTTGTGCAAAAGAAATAAACAGAATTGGGAGAAGTCTTTCTAGGAACCTGCCAGGAAATTATACACCAAAGAACTAAATTAATTATTTTTTTTAGAAGAAGATAAAATGGGATTAAAGTACTCAGACTGACTTATTACAGTTATATTATAGTAAGCTAGCATCTAGTACATTAGTCACATATGCATATTAAGGAAAGTTTGAAGTAAAATTTCCAATTGCCCACCCCAAACATTATAATGAAAAGGTACTGTTCTCATCCTCTTCCTAGCTGTAGTGAATAAGGAAGTCACAGATAGACTCACCTGTGCAATCTCATCAACCCTCCTGAATTTTACAGGTGGAGTTTAGATGACCAATGCAGAGACTGTTTCTAGGTTTTGTTCCCAGGAACAGTTGATAATTAAATTACAACAAATGTACATGTTTATAGATTGGCTTGTATTTTATAGATAAAATTCATTCTCTCATTGTCCAAACCAACCAAACCCTTATCTAATTGCTCATATAGTCTCTTTAGGGATTTATAACCTTCGAGGCATTCCTTTTGATTGTATTTAAATTCTCCTGCATTTGACATAAACTATCCTTTAATGAAGTAGGATTATAACTGTCAAAACAAGAAATACAAAATACTGTCTGTATCTGAAATATACTTTGTTTCTAGATAATTATATGACATTATCTCGTTTAATTGATTTCTTGAGAAGATGTGGAAAACTTGAGGATGTTCCAAGATTTTTCTTAATGGCTGAAAAACGTAACTCCAGAGCAAAATTGGAGCCAGGATTTCAATACTGTAAAGGACTCTATCTTTGGTAAATCTATCGGTGAATAAATCCTACATAATAGTTTATTTTTTCTCGTTGTGAATGAAGTAGAATAAGCTTTCCTTTGTCTTAAGATAGATCTACATTTTAAAATATATTGACTTTATTTACCAAAGAGATTATAAATGACTCAACCATTAAAATAAGTGATTTTTTTTTTTTTAACTCCTAACAAGGTATACTGGAGAACCAAATGATGCTCTTCGACATTTTAATAAAGCTCGGAAAGACAGTGACTGGGGCCAAAATGCCCTCTATAACATGATAGAAATCTGTCTGAATCCAGATAATGAAACTGTTGGGGGCGAAGTATTTGAAAATCTGGATGGAGACCTGGGGTGAGTTGCCGTTTGACAAATTATCCTTTTTCTGAAAACATTTATTTGGGATAGACAAGTATACCTTGTAAAAGAGGGCTCAATTCTAGGACAACACTAATGAAAGGTCAGATGAAAAAATCATAACTAGAACAGCTGTTCTCTGAAACAAGCAGGACATGCTTTTAGGAGGTTTCCAAAATCAGAATACGCATGTTACAAAGATGCTCCCCTAGTTACTCTGTTGAGAACAGGATGAACTGTAGAATGTGATTACGTTAGCAAAGCTGTCCTCAAAATAGTAGTAACCCCTTCGCAAATGGTAGTTCTGTGCCATACCCTGTGCTTCATACTTGGTATGCATTGTCTTATTTTCTCCCTGCAACAACGTTATGAACTACGCTCAGAGTTAACCTGTCTAATGTAGTAGTACAGGGCGGGGCAACACGTGGACTGAGTTCTCTGTGGCCGCAAAGCCCCTCCCGGAGCCCTGTAGTGCACTGTGAGTAATTGCTGTCACTGCTGTCATCCCATGTTTGCTGCTGTTCCCAGAATTGGGCAAAGCACGTTAGGGAGTGTGTAAAGATGTAAATGTATGAGGTGTGTAAGGAAGTTTCTGCCTTCAGGAGCATCTGATTCACCTGGGAGGCCAGACAGTATCTGATACCAGTCTCTGACAAAACAGAAATGGGTGAAATGGATATTAAGTGTTACAAGAATTCATAGAAACCCGAGCAGTGCAAAGCAGTCGAGGGATGGTGAACAGGGGACTGAGAAAAAATTAGAACCAGACAGCTGAGAGGTTTTAATGACACATTTGAAGCCGTGGATTATAGAGACCATTTGTTTACGTTTGTGTTAGAAAGGTTAAGGTACTGTACTGTTGTGCAACTGCAGACTATCTTTCTGGAAATTTCTAGCAAATAGTTGAAAAAAGGTTAAGGTACTGTACTGTTGTGCAACTGCAGACTATCTTTCTGGAAATTTCTAGCAAATAGTTGAAAATAGAAAACAAGAGGGAGGTCATAGCTGCAGATACAGGTCTGGGAGACAGATGCTCAGAGTAGGTCGTTGGAACCCAGTGAGTGCCTCTTTGCAAATAGAATGCAGGGACAGAAGTTTGAGAACTGAAGTTTGGGCAGGCTGACATTTAAGGGGATTGAAGGGGAAGGGAGGCCAGAAACGGGCAATCATTGTAGTAGGAAGAGACCCAACACTATGTAATGTTACAGAAGGCAAAGGAGGGGAACTCTGAAGCAGGTAGCTAATGATGCGAAATGTTCTAGATAAGATAAAGGCTAAAGCCTGAGGAAAAGACCAATGGCTTTAGTGATTGGGCTTTGAGAATATAGTTTCCTTTTATTAATTGGTTTAAAAAAATAATTGATATTACATATTCAAATTTTTATTGTTCTTGAAATTTACAACATTTTCATAGGTGTGTAGTTTCTTTTATTTTTTTATTTTTTTAAGATGCTATTCATTTGAGAGAACATAAGCACAAGCAGGGTGGGGGAAGGGGCAGAGGGAGAAGCGGGCTCCCTGCTGCGTGAGGAGTGGAGGGTCTCAGTGGGATCAAGACCTGAGCTGAAGGCAGATGCCTAACCTAACCACCTGAGCCACCCAGGCGCCCCAGATACGAAGCTGCTTTTCTGAGAGTCGAATAGGGAGCTAAAAATACTGCAGTGCTTGGCACAAAGTAGGTGCTTCAGCAAGCTCAGTCACTTTTTACTCCCTCCTTTCTTTCCTTCCATTTTCTGAGTAGATCTACCACTTGATAATTATATGATTCCACTTATCCTAAATTCTTATTTCATATTAGCAGAAATGAACGCACTTATCCATGTAGATACTGTCCAATTTTTTTCTTCAGTCTAAAGTGGAAAAATGTTTAATAGTGCTTTATTAAAGGTGTACTCATTTTGTTTAAATGTAATGCATTATAACTTCGGTTCACTTTGTATCAGAAGAGAATGAGTGACATTCTGCAAAAGGATTACTTCAAATTAGCGACAGAAAAGAAACCAGTGGGCCCTAGGGCTCATTCTAATCTCAGGGAATTTTATTTCATGAGTCATAGACGTAAGAGATTTATTTTTAATTGTACACAGTAATTCAACTGAGAAGCAAGAGTCTGTGCAGTTGGCAGTGAGAACAGCAGAAAAACTCCTAAAAGAACTAAAACCTCAGACCATTCAGGGTCACGTCCAGCTTCGCATCATGGAAAACTATTGCCTGGTCGCTACCAAACAGAAGTCTAACGTTGAGCAAGCCTTGAATACCTTCACCGAAATAGCAACATCTGAGGTCAGTAGATTTCCTTTTTCAGCTTTATATTCTCTTTCCTTGACAGTATAGAAATATGTATTTCAGTTAGCTATGTATTCTCTGAAGAATGACCGAATTACAAGTAAAAATTGCCTCTACAGCTTGGCGTAATTCCACATAATGTACCTTCATTTCTAGAAGATACTATGTTGTTGCTGTTTTGACATGTTGTTGGTATGTTTTTTCTATTAGAATGGTAAATTCTAGAGAAAGGCAATTCTTCAAAAGGGCATAAATTAATTCTCAAAGGAATGGCCTTATTGTCTGGAGAATTTCTGTGTTGTTTCACTTAAGTGACTAAGTGAAAATAAACACCTGGCTGCCTTGATAGCTCACCTTTTCACTTCGCCAAACTTGAAATGTTTCCAGCTCTAAGGCTACATGGGATCAGTACTGACAGCTTATAATTCAGGCATGGGAATAATGGTGTGTTTTTTAGCAACACTGAAATAACCCCCTGCAGTTATAATAGTAATAACAATAATAACAATTAGAGGAGAGGCTTTCTTCTCTTTCCAGCTCACTCAGATCCACCTTCTCACTCTCTGGGCACTCTGTGTTTCCTTCCCTCAAAAGATTCTGTATTTCTTCAAGTGTTTGGTATTAAGGAAAGGACTCTAGATGCCCACTCCGTGAGCAGTGGGGAATAACTAGTTCTAAGCGTACTCTCTGGATTTCGTGTTCTTCCACTCACCAGTGTTGTACGCCCCTGAAAACTCATAGTGTGTGTCTCTCAGAGGGTTTGCAGAACTTTGCTGTGTTTCCTCGTGGTTCAGTGGTCCCGGCGGTAGCAGTAAGCTACTGAAAACTCCCTGAAGGGCCCCTTCCTGCTGCCTTCTAGGACCCGGGAGAGCTTTGGGGGACCTGCAGCTCCTCTTGCCGTTTGGGAACACGTATCCTGGATGGCGTTTTATGGCCACTGTAAGCCACCTTGGAACTAAACAGTAGGGTAGCTCCTGCAGCAGCAACATCCTAGAGCAGGGCTTTCTGTTGCCCTGAAGTAATGCTCTCAGGGGGTGGCCACAGGGATGACAGTGGCTGGCAAACTGAGACCCGAAAGTAGGAGAGAGAGTTTAAAGTGCAAGGTTTGAGAGAATACCAAAAGCCCTGAGTAACATTGAGGCTGTTTCCTAGAAATACCATTTTTTTGTGTTGGTGAGACTGCATTATTTTTACCATTCGTACATATGTGATTAGTAATACGCTATCCTCAAGTCTGTCTACTGACCGCACCAGCCAAAGACTGATGCATGAACTGAAGTTTCAGAAACAGTGAGTTTTATCTTGCATTTTTTCCCTTTTAACTCATAAGCTGAATGTATTAAATGTAATGAATATTCATTAAGCAGCCAGTGGATGCTAAGGACAGTGGGAATTGCAAAGATAAACCAAGATAGTCTCTTCTGTCAAGTTTATCACAGTCCAGGGAAGATGAAGCAAAGCATACTGACTGCGTACAAACCCAAATCCATTATATTCTGTTCTAGAGTTGCAGGTAAAAGTGCTGTAGGAAATAAAATAATGAAAATTATTTTCATCAAGCTCTAATATTAGGAGAGTGGGGAAGGCCTTTTTGTGGACAAGTTTTTTGATTTAAGAAGAACTACGATAAATTGCATTTTCACAGGCATAGGCAGAGAAGATACATTCTGGAGGCAGGGGGGAAATATGAGCAAAGGCAAGGAGGCAGGGAAGCATCCTGTATATTCACGACACTATGTGGTGTTCAGACTGAAAAGAGTTACATGACAGGAAGTCAGGGGAGGAAGCAGTACAAGATTAGTTAAACCCGTGCAGAGTGTTTCCACCTGCTTTCATCCCGTCACCTTGAACCATTGTTGTATAACAGGCGTTGTATAACATGGCCTTCTTGTCCTCAGTGGTCTAAACTCGGTGCAGCTCAGAGTGACTGAGAAAGACAGAAAAAGCCAGCTGAACACCTTAGGATGTCTGCACCAAAAAAACATGTGGGTCTAATGCAGGGCTTGGAACTCAGGTTTATACTTTTGAAACTATTCTTGAGTTCATTCACTAGTGATCAAGCTGTGAGGAACTAATTAATTCTAATCAAACTCAATGTGTTTGATTTAAAATCAGAGGGCTTATTTTAAAATGTATAGTGTGAGATATTTTTAGCATGTCATTAGATCTGGACCTTTTTACAGGCCCCCTCTTGGCTTGGAATGTCCTAGGACCTGGCCAACAAATTCAGAGCAGGTCTCTACTTTCTTTCCTTTCTACAAAAGGAGGCAAGGGTCAGCGGTGCCCAATAATTGATGATATGTCCCTCATGTCTCCAAAACCTACTACCAGTTGGCTGGATTTGGCACTCAAACTTTTTTGCCATTCCTTAATTAGGACAGATTACGTATTGGAAGTTTGTTGGTAGGCATAGAATTACAACCAAAGAAGTTTTATGCTCTGAAAAATTATTTTCTTCAAGCTCTAAGGAATTGTCTTCCTCAATTCCAGGGCTATTTCTCACTTCCAGCCACGGTCAGTGTTGGACAATGAACAAATCACTCTGTTCTCCTTTTGCAGTGTTTCTTACTGGTTACCCAGACTTGCTGTCTTACAGTGCACCTTTACTATAGTCTCGGTATTATAATTTCTGTATCACAGTTGCTCATCCTTTATTTGTATCTTAACCTGAAATCTTTCTCTTTATAAAAACATCATAATCCCTCTGCTGAAATGTAAAAAACCACCCTCGCTTTGTCAGGGTTATACACATATTGCTCAGGTAAGTTGGTTTCCTGGATAGATCACCAGTAGCTTCCACTTTATACCAATTCTTATTAGTTTGTTGGTTTCACAGAGTGACATTTTCTGACATTGAACTCTCTCTAAAAGAACATTGTGTTTTACAGACACTATCAAGAAGCTGCAGACTCTGGGTCTAAAAGAGTATTTTAAGGCATGAGTTTATTTCTCACACTATATCTCACACTATACACACTATACATTTCAAAGTGATTAATTAATTGTATGCCTTGTTTATAACATTGCATTGGTCAGACTTTACTGGGTGAAAGGCTTTTGAATAATACAAGAAGAAAGGGAAAAGGAGCAGTAAGAAGTCAGTATAGATAAGTCAGCAGAAGTTCATGTAGGTCAGGAATGTCATTAGTAGGTATATCAATGTCATTCTTGTTTTAAAGTAAAAGAACTAAGGAGCCAAAATGCTGAATCTGAAATGCAAATTTCAGTTAGGAATTGAAATAGAATTTTGGTTTTTTTGTTTCTATATAAAACCATTAAATAGCTAGTCAGTCCCATTAAAGATCAAGTCGCCCTAATTGTCTGAATTGTGTGGCTATGGCATCTACGTATTTATTGGATTATCTTGGCCACGTGGTCAGCTTGAGGTTACTTGGTGTATTAACATATGACCATACCACAATTATCTATGCGGAGCCAGATACGGAGTCCACAGACCAACGTTCATATTGCATAGCCCTTGCTACTTGCTGTGTTTCCTTTTAAACATAGGACATCCTTGGGGCGCCCAGGTGGTTCAGTTGGTTAAGCTGCCTTCAGCTTGGGTCATGATTCCAGGATCCTGGGATCGAGCCCCACATCAGGCTCCCTGCTCAGCAGAGAGCCTGCTTCTCTCTCTCCCGCTCTCCCTGATGCTCTGCTTACTTGTGCTCTCTCTCTCTAACTCTCTGTCAAATAAATAAAATATTAAAAAAACAAGAAACATAGGACATCTTTGTTTGTGGATCGGGGGTCTGAAGTTTTGTGTTCTTACAGAAGGATCATATTCCAGCACTTCTGGGAATGGCAACAGCTTATATGATCTTGAAACAGACTCCACGAGCCAGGAACCAGCTGAAGCGGATTGCGAAAATGAACTGGAATCCTATTGATGCTGAGGACTTTGAGAAGAGCTGGCTGCTGCTTGCTGATATTTATATTCAATCAGCAAAATACGACATGGCAGAGGAGCTGCTCAAACGGTGCCTGCGTCATAATAGGGTAGGTGACCGCAGAGGGAAAATAACTGTTGACCTTTGATGCAATGGGTCATTAAGGGGGGACCAAATGATGGTCCATTTTTAAGAGTTCTTGTGTGTTTTTTGAAAATTGAATGTTTATTCTTACCACAATCAGGCAATAAACATTAAAAGAAGAAAGAAGCCATTTGCTCTTGAAAATAGAGAGAGAGAGATTTATGCCTTTTCAAGTTTCAGCTGTGGTATGCCCCACTTACGGAAAGTGTTTATGGAATGTCAAGCATTTGCCTGTGATTATCCAACTCATCCCAGGTCTAATGAAAATTGCAGAAGAACGTTAATTGCGGACGTCTGTCCCTCCTATTAAGAAACACTCTAGATGAATTTCTTGCAGCTGCACGTTGTTTTCACATTATTAGAATCCACTATGCATAATATATTTTGTGGGTAAAAGTCTTTTTGGCATTTAATTTGTTTATTAAAAAGTCCTTATCTTTAGGTATGAAATTGAAAATCTTCGAGTCTGTAGAAATCCAAGGCCTTTTAGTAACAGTGCATTTTGGTGTATAGTCACAAAAAAAAGTCTTAGGGCATCTTTTTTTTTTTTAATTTTATTTATTTATTTGACAGAGAGAGAGATCAAGATATCACAAGTAGGCAGAGAGACAAGCAGAGAGAGAGGGGGAAGCAGGCTCCCCGCTGAGCAGGGAGTAGGGCATCATTTTTTAAGTTAAGAATTTGTTAGTATTGTTGAGAAATACTTGTACTCAACTTAGAAACTTGAGGATATTTATCTTTACAGATTCATAACAATTACTTCAAAATTTTAATCATAGTAAATCTTTTATTCTCAGCAAATTAAAGTACAAAGCGGATCTTTTTTTTTTTCCAATTTATTTATTTTCAGAAAAACAGTATTCATTATTTTTTCACCACACCCAGTGCTCCATGCAAGCTGTGCCCTCTATAATACCCACCACCTGGTACCCCAGGATCTTTTGTTTTTTAAAGAGCTATGATCATCTAATCCTATTAAGTTACTTTCTTAGGGATTTTTAAAACCACAAAATATCAAGCCATTTATCAATTTATAGTCGATACATCTAATTTTAAGTAAAATTGTCCTTGAAAAACAGATTCTTATGAATAGGTTTTGAAATATCTAAACTCCATGCAAGGAAAACAAAACAAAAATAAACTGTTGGGATTACACCAAAATAAAAAGCTCATGCACAGAGAAGGAGACCATCAACAAAACAAAAAGGCAACTTATACATGGGAGAAGATATTTTCAATGATATATTTCATAAGAGGTTACTATCCAAAGGTATAGAGAAATTGTACAACTCAACACCAAAAAACCCCACAAATAATCCAATTCAAAAATGGGCAGAGGACTTCAATAGACATTTTTCTAAGGAAGACCTACAGATGGTCAGTAGACATGATGCTCAGCATTACTAACCATCAGGGAAATGCAAATCAAAACCACAATGAAAATTACTTTATACTTGTCACAATGGCTAGAATCGAAAATAACAAGTGTTGGCAAGTATGTAGAGATAAGGAAACTCGTGCACTGTTTGTAGGAATGTGTATTGAAGCAGTAACTATGGAAAACAGTATGGACATTCCCCCCAAAATTAAAAGTAGAAATACCATGTGATCCAATAATTCCACTACTGTGTATTTACCCAAAGAAAATGAAAGTACTAATTCAAAAAGACATATGCATTCCCATGTTTATTGCAGCATTATTTAAGATAGCTGAGATATAGAAGCAACCCAAATGAAGGACACCTGGGTGACTGAGTCAGTTAACCATCCAGCTCTTGATTTTGCCTAGGTCATGATCTTAGGGTCATGAGATCTAGCCCCATGTCAGTTTCCATGTTTAGCAGGGAGTTTGCTTCTCTCTAGCTTTCTCTGCCCCCTCTCCCCCTCCCTCTAGACCCTATGTCCTTCCCCTACTCATGTTATCTCCCCAACCCTGTCTCTCTTGTGCTCTCAAATAAATAAATCTTCAGAAAAAGAGTGACCCAAGTGTACATCGATAGATGAATGAGTAAAGAAGATATGGCACATATATATACAATAGCATATTATTCAGCCATAAAACAGAACGAGTCCTTGCCATTTATGACAACATGGATGAACCTAGAGGCTATTAAGCTAAGTGAAATAAGTCAGACAGAGAAAGACACCGTATGATCCCACTTATATGTGTAATCTAAACAAATGAAAAAAAAAAAACAGACTCCTAAAGTCAAAGAACAAACTAATGGTTGCCAGAGGGCTCAGGAGTAGGATGGGCAAAATGGGTGAAGAGAAATGGGAGATATAGACTTCCCATTACGGGGTGAGTAAATCTTGGGGACGAAAGGTACAGTGTTGGGAATATGCGGTACAGTAAGAGCATTGTATGGTGACAGGTGGGAGCTGCATTTGTGATGAGCATAACACAAGGTATGGACTTGTTAAACCCTCTGTTGTACACCTAAAACTAATGTGACATTGTGAGTCAATTATACTTCCATTAAAAAAAAGGAAAAAGGAAAATGTAAGCTGCCAGACGGCTGACCCTTACATACTCTAGGATTAAGTGAGATTACGTGGGAATTAAGGTTTCCGTGCAGACAGAATTTCAGTTCGCCAGAACACTGACAGCGTATATTGCACGGTTGAACACCATGGCTACTTGAGAGGTGCCAGTTTGGCTGATCAGACATGTCAATATTGGAAGCATGAGATTCAGGAACTAGAGCTTAGAAACCTTGAATTGTATAATTAAAAGATGGAGATCATCCAGATCTGGGATAGAAATGTACAAGATGATACCAGACCATCTTGTCATACCAGATGGCAAGGAAGCTATCGGAGATGATTAGAGTCACATCAAGGACTCAGGAGCCAACTTGAAGACACTCACACTAGCCCAAGTTGGAACATGTTAACTATCAGTAAGAATAGTAACCGCAGTGGATTGAAACACACAGAATAAGTTTAAATCCACGAGTTTACAAAGGTCCAGAAAAAAAAAAAATCAGAAACCTAATTGTTCACCACTGAAATGTGCTGGTGAACTGTTATTTCTAAAGCCAGCAAATAAAGGGAGGGCATTAAGCACTTACCCTGCCTTTTCTGTGTAAACTATACTACCGGGTAACAATACACCATAAAAGGAGACATTTCTCATGATAGATGTTTTCCAACTAATAAATGAAGAGAGAGTGGTAGACTATCACTATTTTCCATCCCTGATAAATTCGTGTATGGATATAACATCAAAATAAGAGATCCTAATATTATGTACCTCCTTGGGAAAGAACACAACTCAAACCCTCACTTAGGGTCCAGAATTTAAAAGGCACTTTAAGTGTCAGGAATGATCTTTGGCAGCTGGTGCTACTAAAACAGCGTCCTTTAAACCGGGCACCTTATAAACAGCAGAAATGGATTTCTCCCACTTTGAAGGCTGGAGGTCTGAGATCAGGGTGCAGCCTGGTTCAGTTCTGGTGAGGACTCTCTTCCAGCTTGCAGACCACCGGCTTTTCGTTCTATCCTCCCATGGTGGAAGGAGAGGGCGAGAGAACTGGCTGGGGCCTTTTTTTTTTTTTTTTTTAATCTGTTAGCATTCATCGAATGTTTTTGTTTTTGTTTAATTTCTTTTCAGTGTCACAGAATTCATTGTTTGTGCACCACACCCAGTGCCCTCCATAATACCCACCACCTGGCTCCCCCAACCTCCCACCCACCCCCCGCCCCTTCAAAACCCAGATTGTTTTTCAGAGTCCATAGTCTCTCATGGTTCACCTCCCCTTCCAATTTCCCCCAACTCCCTTCTCCTCTCTATCTCCCTATGTCTTCCATGTTATTTGTTATGCTCCACAAATAAGTGAAACCGTGTGATAATTGACTCTCTCTGCTTGACTTATTTCACTCAGCATAATCCCTTCCAGTCCCGTCCATGTTGCTACAAAAGTTGGGTATTCATCCTTTCTGATGGAGGCATAATACTTCATAGTGTATATGGACCACATCTTCCTTATCCATTCTTCCGTTGAAGGGCATCTTGGTTCTTTCACAGTTTGGCAACCGTGGCCATTGCTGTTATGAACATTGGGATACAGATGGCCCTTCTTTTCACTACATCTGTATCTTTGGGGTAAATACCCAGTAGTGCAATTGCAGGGTCATAGGGAAGTTCTATTTTTAATTTCTTAAGGAATCTCCACACTGTTCTCCAAAGTTGCTATACCAACTTGCATTCCCACCAACAGTGTAAGAGCGTTCCCCTTTCTCCACATCTTCAACACACATTGTTTCCTGTCTTGCTAATTTTGTGGGGCCTCTTTTATAAGGACACCGGTCCCTCTCATGAGAGCTCCATCCTCGTGACCTAGTTTTTTCACAGAGATCCCATCTCCTAGTACCATCACACTGGAGCTGAAGGTTTCAGTGTATGAATTTTTTAAATATCCAGTCCACTATAGATAATCATTTTATCAAGATTATTGTAGATTATTATAAGTTACAACAAAAGGTTATTATGATATATAATGCAATATTTTTTAAACCAAAATATCAAACATTACCTAAATAGCATCTGACAGTGCTGTCCTGAGTGGTATTGAAGCCTGTAACAAAAGGGAAAATGTATGCCTCCATATCCATGTTTTTATGTATTTTTCAGCAGGTTATGATTTTAATGAAAATATTATTGACATATTTACTCCCATTAAAGTCAGAAAAATAAAATAACAAATTTCGTTTGGTTATAAAGAAATACTCAAAATGTGAGTGTCAATATTGCCATTTTTCAATTTGATTTGTAAAAATGTTTGGGGAAAAAAATTAGCAACTAAAAGAAATCACAGAAACATGCCTACTGAGTTGTGCATTTTCCCTTTTGCCTCAGGCTCCAGTGTGGCCTGGCAGGGCGCTGACCTGTGCCGTCCTTTTACCTCTCTCCCCAAAGATCAAAATTAAATTTAAACCTCTAGATCTAATGACAACTTCCAGATATCGGTGACATAGGAATACAGCACATAAGCACCACGAGGATGCACGCAACCAAATCTAGGCTGTGACAAACTCAAGGATAAAAATTCTTGTTGGCCACATTTAACTGCAAAGAAAGAGGCAGAGAGAGAGAGAGGTGGAAGGGAAACCTCTAAATCAAATAAAGTTGAAAGACATTTCAGCCAGTCACGTGTGGGCCTTGTTGGGCTCATCATCCTAACAAACTAAAAACAGAACAAAATTATACTGAGACCATTTGAAATTTGAGTAATGACTGGATATTTAGTAATATCATGGAGTTGTTACATTTTAGGTATGATAAACTGTGGTTCTGTTTAAAGGAAATCCTTATATTTAAAGGAGGATCCTAAAATATTGATGAATGAGATGCTACGATATCTGAGGATTTTTTATTCGCTCATACAGAAGGACAAGTATTGGGGGGTAGAGGTTAAAACAGTATTAGTCATGATTTAATTGTTGAAGATATAGGTTCCTGGTGCTCATTACTGTGTTAATTTTAACTTGAAATTATTTATAATGAAAAAAACTGTATGTGTATGTGTGTAAAATACACATTCCCTTGCTCTCCCTTAAAAATCCTGACTCGGGGGGCAGTGGGAGTTGGACTTGATCAGAATCCTGTATTAAGTCCCATAGATGGTTTGATTGCCTAACCAAGGTGATGGACACTGGGGAGGGTATGGACTGTGGTGAGCGCTGTGAATTGTCTAAGACTGATGAATCGCAGACCTGTACCCTGAAACAAATAATACATTATATGTTAATTTAAAAAAAAAAAAGAAAAGCATTGTTTTATGTGTCAATTAAATGAGTTAATGTGGTTGGCCTCTACAGTCCTTAAGCACCCCGTAAAATCAGTTTTAATCTATTGGTACATCTTCCATTTTCCTTCAGTCTTGCTGCAAAGCTTATGAATATATGGGGTACATTATGGAAAAGGAGCAAGCATATACAGATGCAGCCTTAAACTATGAAATGGCGTGGAAACATGGCAATCAGACAAATCCAGCAGTCGGTGAGTTGAACAAACTAGATACGAGGTTTTCACTGGAAACTTGGGTTCTATTTGTAAATCTTCATTTAAATGCATCTGATTTCTCTTTTTTTAATCTTTAATTTTTTTAAATTTCTTTTCAGTGTACCCGATTTCATTGTTTATGCACCACACCCAGTGCTCCATACAATATGTACTCTCCATAATACCCACCACCAGGCTCATCTACCTTCCCACCCCCCGCCCCTTCAAAACCCTCAGATTGTTTTTCAGAATCCATAGTCTTTCATGGTTCATCTCCCCCTCCAATTTCCTTCAACTCCCTTTTTAAGAATAAAAGAAACATTAAGAGCCAACTTCCTTATCAGCCCTTCTGAAAAATAAATTTTCTATTCATAATAGATTATTAACTTAATAGTTATTAAGTGTAATTTCCTGAGATTCAAACTGGTCCTCAGTCAGCTTAAAGGGCATCTAATCTAATTCTGCCCCTTTCTCTCCCTTAACCTTCTGCCATTTCCAAATGGTAATGCTACAGGGCAAAAGTGTTCCCATGTCAGGTCAGTTAGGAAGACATTTAATTAAATCAAGGTCCGCAGGTTTCTTTGCTGCAGGACTTCTCTGTGCCTTTATACACTAATGTATATTGTGATGGATATCACAGACGGGACATGTTTCCCACAATAGTATAACCGTGGACTTTTTTTTCCCCTGAGCACCTAGAAACATCAATCTGTTCCAGTGATAGACTCAAGGAATGTGGTCTCCAACATCCCTACCAGATAGCATCTGGAATATACTGAGTGACTAGCCTCCCCCCACATTGTGAGGGAGCCCATCCCTATATTTTCCCTTTCTTTGTACTGAGCTGAAATATGCTGCATTGAAACTGGCCAGGTCTCCTCTCTGCAGCAACCCACAGAGTCCTTCCCTTTCTAAACATGTGGCACTCTAATTCAGCTTTCTGTCCTGTTTCTTTGAACGCATTTCTTCAAACTATCCCAGTTACTCGCCCATTCTTCCTAAGACTTGCTTCCAAATCTTTCACCCTCCTTGTTGCTGGAAACTCTAAAATAGTGCTTCCCAATCTGTGCTTTGGAATACTTGGTGAGATATTAATAGTTATTTCTTTACAAAAAGGAAAAAGTGGAAAGAGAGAGTTGAGTATGAGGAGATTAGAATTCATGGCCAAATGAGTTTGGAAAAGGCTGTTCTACTGGTCTCTACCCCTCCTGACCTGTTTGTGCCAGAAATGAACAAGTTCTTAAAGTATAATTTAAGATCTAATTATACATATAATCAAGCTGTTTTTTTATTAGGCATTTCAGTAGTAGTTAACTCAGCCTTAAGGTATCATCCGTCTTTTAGCAGCCACATCATGGTGTGGACTCAGATTTAATTTGCAATTGACTAGGTCATGTTTACATTAACTACTGTTAGCTCTGCCGTGTATTTTCTGGAGTCTGTGATTTTGCTAGACTTGTGTAGGGCACAGGAACTAATACAGTACCATTTGTTGATGCTAGTTTTCCTTCTCAAGTATCATGTATCCTATAGAATCAGGTCAGCTTGTAAAATGCAAATTCCTTAAATGCCTTTAAAATATATATAATTTTTACATTTCATTCCATAGAAGGTATACATACATTTAGAAGTTAAATTACTTAAACATTCTATTCCTGGAAGACTTTCCAACAAATACAGAGATTCTAGCTCATTAGTTCTTCCATTGTGCCATCTGTGTATTTTATAGATGGTTGTGTCAATTTCCCCGAATTTTCATTGGTAAGTTTTTTCTGAGGCTGTCAGTGTATTCTTTAGCTTATTCCTTAAGATGGTCATTGCATCTAACATCTGCAGTTGCCTGGCCAAATTAACAATGCAATTCACTTTTTCGGTTGTCAGGAAACCCTTCAAATCATGGTCATGTTCTTTCTGTAAGATTCAGGCTCGAGTTGCTGTCATTGTGAGAAGCACCAGGAACGGAGAGCCAGGAAGAAAACACCTCCCTGTCTGCCCCTCTGTGCCCATTCTCAGGACACGTGACACCCATTAGATTGTTCACAGGGTTTGTGCTCCTCTCCCCTCCTCTGCTATCTTTCTCTCCTGATTACATAGTGTTGAAGTTTCTTTATAAACTTGACAGGTGTAATGTAGGTGCAGTACACATTTTCTTCACCATTTCTGGCCCTTTATTTTCTCTCTCAGATTTTTTGGACAAGATGATCTGTCAGGTTTCTTCCAACATTAAAACTTTGTGCTTCCAATTTAGTATCGACTAAATTGCTAATATATGTGTGGCACTCTAAAACTTTTAAAAGCGTTTCACAAGTATTTCACTAGATCTTAAAATCGCAGTAAGAGTTGGATTGGGGGTCCGATGAGGAAACTTGAAATTGACAGCTCACCTGACTTGCTGAGGTCTCCAGGCTAGTCAGGAAGCCGGAAACCAAAACCAAAATCCAGGTTTTTTGGCTCTAGTTTCTGTGTAAAGTATGATTGGCGTGACATAACATCTTAAATTGTTTTCCTTTTTAAATGTCACCAATTCTATTTTTAGCCAGTTTTACAATTCCTTTGTTATGATACCAAGTTTAACTCTTTGAAACTTACTGTTTTCATCTTTGACAGTTTTATAGGCATGTATGTTTATGTGTATTTATATCAAATATGAATTTTAGATAATTCCTCTTTATTTCATTTTACTACCTTATGATTGCATTAGCTGGTAATTCTTTTCAAATATTTGTTTGAAATTTAAAAAAAAAATGCTTTGGTACTTTTATTAGGCCCAAGAGCAGCATTCAAGTTTCCCTAATTTATAAGAGGTAAAGTGAAGTGCTGAATTTATGAATTACATATTATTTTACATCCTGATATATCATTTCGCATTTGTGGAGTACAATGCCACTGTTAATTTCTTATCTCCTACTGTTGGCTAACTCTCATGGCGTTCTTATAGAAAAACAGCAATCCTTTAAGAATATCTTAAAACCTTATTTTAAATATCAGTATTTGAAACATGACATTTCAATATAGTACTTGTGATCATTGTTACAAATGGTTGATGTGGGATGTCTGATGACTGATCTCTCCTCTTCTGGCTGGCTCTCCTAACTGCTCTGCCCTGTCATGTTGTTCTCTGGGTCTTTCCAATTCCTGTGGCTCCCACCACTGCCTTTTATCTGAGCAGTTTCCCCTGCCAAAAAGTGTCCCTGTATCCGTTGCCTTGGTCCAGTTCAAGCCTCATCCTTCAGATTGCAAGCATTGCCTGATACCTGCCCCCTCCCCATCCACATTTCTTTTTTGAAATGTCTTGGCCCCTGTCTTTCTTGCATACCATTTGTCGCACTTTTCAAAGTGGTAATTTACTCATGCAATTATTTAAATAACCTCCTTTATTTCCTAATAGAGTGTAAACCCCCTGCCTGCAGAAACAGTGTGACTCACATGTTAAGAGCTAAATAAATCCATGCTGTATAAATGGGTAGCTGTGGTATCCTTCACTGTCCAGCGATGAGTCTATACTATAATCGGAAATAAATGGGATAGTGTTAGTAAGTTACAAAAGCTACTCTCGCAGGATGGCAGTCTTCTTACCCACCAGGATATTCACTGCAGCCCTTTTTCCGGTTCCATTTTCCTTTGTACCTGTTCTACCTTCATGTGGCTCCACCTTCCATCAGCCCCTCATTTCCCTCTCCTAGTGTGTTCACCAGCCTTCGTTTGGGCTTCTCCACAGTGAGTAAGCAAACAAAGGAGGCGGCAACAAAGGTAGTGCTAGTGATGTGCTCTGGACATAGTACTGATCATTATGGTTTTGTTTTGGTTTTTTTTTGTCTTAACAGGATACAAACTGGCATTTAATTACTTAAAAGCAAAAAGATATGTGGATGCCATTGACGTGTGTCACCAGGTAAAACTGCAGATTAGATTTCTTTAAATTTTTCAGCTGCTGAATGTCCTACTTTTAATTCATCTCAAGATGTACATGAACAGAGGTAGAAGATGTTGTGTTTTGGTTAAACAACTCATCGAATATATCTAGAAGAGATTACCACCTTTCCAGTTTAGAAAATGACAAAATCTACTTAAATCAAACGTGTTTTTAATTGGGGTTCCAGTAATAAAATGTTTCTCTCACGTTAAAGACAGAAGGTAGAGGAGAAGCATGTGAAATGAAACTACTGATTCTCCAGGCCACTGTTCTGAATGAAGTTCTTGTGAATATGTCCAAGTCTGGTTGGTAGAGAATTCAGATTTATAAATTAGAGATAAGAAGTATTTCTGTTATTTAGAACTCATTTGATTACATTTCTGTAAGATCCCTAACTACACGATCCCTTACTAAAGTGACAAATATTTAAGTTGCACTTCTAGAATCTGTAGTTTTTTTATATATATGTTGTCTCATTGATATATAAGGCATTGCCCCATTATTCCAGATAGGGCATTATATTGAATATTGTTAGGAGCTCCAAGAAAAGCTCCTAAGAAGAGAATTATGTAATGTCTCCTTTCCCAGAGTGCTGTATCAGCATCATTATAGTGAATACTTGGCTTCGGTGATTGCTATTGATTACTAAAGCTCTCTGTGAGGCAGTATTTCACATTAAGGTTAAGGTTTTGCATTAACATAATGTTATATATTAGAATCATTTGTGGAATTCTTTTAAAAATGTCTATCTCCCCACTCATAGACTCAGTAGACCTAGAAATTTGTATGTTTCCAAAATCCCTCCAGGTAAATCTGATGTGTACTCCTGGTGAAAAATAACTCTGTAAGCGTTCTTTCAAGTATCATATGACTAGCTAATTTTCTAAATATTTAAAATTATTGATGCATACTTGTTTTTTGCAACTGATTATTAAGGAAGTAATTATATTTCTCCCATGTATTTGGATTCTGTTGTTGTCATCTAATTACTGTTTACTATGAGTTATGTCACATTTCAGATGTCACCTTTAAGAAATGTTGTTTATCTTTGTAATATTAATACAATGAAATCTCAACTGTAATGCTCATTTCCAGTAAGTTTTATAGCTCTCCAGTTTTCAGTAATCAATTACAAGTTCTCATGCTTTTGTTTTGTTTTTTGTTTTTGTTTCTGTTTTTGCAGGTTCTTGAAGCACATCCAACTTATCCAAAAATCAGGAAGGATATACTTGATAAGGCCCGTACATCTTTGAGGCCTTGAAAAGTATTTTAATTTCATTTGTTGGTTATGCAAGAAATGAAAGGAATAAGTTCTTATAGTTCAGAATAGATTTGAGCTAAAACTTTGTAACAGAAGCATACTTTTCTTTCTCCAGCAGAGGCTGCTATTGTATATAGAGAGAAATGCTAAGTCAAATAGTTGGGTTTCCGATGGAGAAAGGCAATGGGAGCTGGTTTATTTGATTGTCTTGATTCGGAACATATTTGGTGTCTCAGTGGTAAAGATTATAACCCATTTCTATAAAGAATCTTTTGTTAAATATGAAGTAATTAAATATCCTATATCTTTTCTAAGGAATATTAAGTTGTTCATTTCAGGAAATATATTTAAAATGCGGTTGTTCTTTGTTAAATATTTTTTGTTACATTCTCTGTTGTTTCAAAGGATTGAGAAAATTTTCTTGTAAATAATTTATGAAAAGAAAAAGTATATTTTAATAAAAAGTTTAAAAATTTATGGTTTGTATTGTTCTTAGAACTCAAAAGACAAGGGAAGTTTTGCAAATACAGGGTAAGCCCCCTAAACAATTTGCACTGTTAATGAGTACTTGGAATATGTGACATTCCTAGAAAAATCTTTTTGGAAAAATGTAAAGAATGTTGAGCTTCAATTCCCTTTGTTGAACTCATTCTTTCTGCTTTCAGTGCAGTGTGATCTTAAGAAATAATCTGGATGTGAAATCTGTTAAAATAAGTAAACTCTTATAGCAATAATTCACCTTAGCCTGAAGACTAGTTATCTTGATGTCACTTCAGATACTGTAACATCTGGCAGGGAATGGTGACAGAATAGTTCTGGTCTGCAGGGACCCACCAGGCATACCCTGTGAAAGCAGCTGCCTCCCTGACCATGCCTACCACCCTCTGGCTTAGCGGTTCTCAGCCTTTTGGGTTAAAATTAACCTAATCTTAATTAACTCAAGTTTTAGCATTATTTCTGACTTGTTGTATACATCTTTTTCCGTTGTCTTTAAAAATACATAAACAGGGGCGCCTGGGTGGCTCAGTGGGTTAAGCCACTGCCTTCAGCTCAGGTCATGATCTCAGAGTCCTGGGATCGAGCCCCGCATCCGGCTCTCTGCTCGGCAGGGAGCCTGCTTCCTCCTCTCTCTGTGCCTGCCTCTCTGCCTGCTTGTCATCTCTCTCTGTCAAATAAATAAATAAAATCTTTAAAAAAAAAAATACCATAAACAGGGTCTACTGTTTCATTTACATTTCCAATAAATAGAGTATTTTTAAGTTGCCTGTTGCTTTTAAATGTCCTATGGGGTTTTTTTTGAGCTATATTCTCTTGTTTTTGACTACTTCTGCAGTTTTCCAAAGTCCTTTTAATTCCCTTTGTACATCATAAAATTCTAATCATTCTTCTTTTTCACCTACCTTATTTATAGCATTTCATGAAAATATTTAAGAGCATTTATGAAGCATTTCATATCTGTTAGAACACTTTCACATGTCTTATTATAGTTGGTCACCAGGACCCTAGAATATAGGTGTCATTATCCCTGTTTATAATTCTAGAACTGCAGCAGGTTAGCTCTTTCTTTGCAATTCAGCCTGAATGGATATTGTTAAGGATATTATATAAGAGCATCTTAAGTAGTTCCAGTGCATTTGCATCATGGAATGCTAGAGTCCTGGCAATTGGATAGAGAAAGTAGGACATCTCTTCTTCCAGCAAGACACTTCCAAATCAGTCTTCCTATCTGTAAAATGGGGAGTTTGTTTTGTTTCTTTAGCAACCACTATTTTGCAGCTGCCATTTGTGAAGTACTATTCTAGGAAATTTACTTACATTATGTCTTTTAATTCACACTCAACTCTCCAGAGAAATAATACTCTTACTTTTCAGATGAGGAGGATGGAATTTCAACTAAATGATTTGCCCAAGGTCACCGAGAAAGTGTCAGAATCTGGATGCCATATTGACCCAGACAACTTCAAAGCTCATGCCCTGTTTCCTATATTAAGACATTTTGCATCAGTAAGAGATTGTGTCTATAAGAAAAAATTCTCTTGTCTACATCTGGCTAACAGAAGAAACTAAGTGTTCTGTCACAGAGATAGCCAAGTAATGAGGAACAAGATCAACTCAGTGGAATGAGCAGTTCTTACAAATGTGAAATTACAGACTTCCCGAAGGGAAGTCTGGTTGTGGAGTAGTGTAGTGTAGCAGTTAAGTATGTGGATTTGAATTTGGCTCTACCACTTGCTAGATGTTTAACCTTTCTCAAGTTATGTAGGTTCTCTGAGCTTTTGCTTTCTCTTCCATAAAGAAGCATTTAAGGATAATCTGCCTCAGGTGGTTGTAAGGATTAAATGAGGGAACATACATAAAACCTAATAATGAATCTGACTCACTTAGGCTCTTCATGGATAGTGGCTCTCCTGGTTTATTTAAAGTGGAATAGGGCCAAGTAGTAACTGCAACTGAGAAAAACCTCCACCGAAGAGAAAATAATGAAGTCCAAGGTGAGAGAAAGAGGACAAGTGGGCTCTCCAAGAATGCTCAGCCATACGGAATGCTGGGTTCTCATTCATGCTCGCCCTCCTCCCCACTCGACCCCTTCTTCCCCCAACCCCATCCCCTCCCCTTCCCCACCAAACACTGCTATACCCTTTACTTGCAGAATCTCTGCATCCGTCTCTGCCTTTGCTCTAGCCCCCTCTAACCTGGGACTCTCCCTGCTCTCCTCTCCCTTACCCTGCTTCCAGTCTCCAAGCTTCCCACTCTAGGCTTATTCTTTCTTTCTTTCAGGTATCAGTTTATTGTCCCCTCCTCAGAGGCCATGTCCATGTCCAGACCCAGAGTGTAAAGTAGCCAGCCTGTCATGCCATATCATGTCACCCTTTTAAAACTCTGTTTAGCACTCAGCCAGCCTCTGGTGTTTCCTGTTCACTGAGGGAGGCATGGTTTATGATGAAGCCTTATGTGACATACCCAAGATCATACGTCCAGGAAAGCGGGAACTCAGACTGCCCTGGACTGTTGAAGGAATCCAGTAAAATGAGAGTCCAGGGACTGCGCTGAGGAGGACATAGGAGCAGAGAGCAGAGGAGCACAACATGCCAATTTTCTATCCATCTGGGATCAGAATACCATCCCCTCATGGTAAGGAAGCAGTTATTCATTTAATGCCCTTTGACCATAAGCTAGCAAGTATGATGAACTGGATCCCAAGAAGAAATAGTCTTCTTCCCTAGAAGTCAAGAACCCAGAGCAATTCTGGAAGGGTTTCCTGCATGCACAGCTGAGGAAACTCCATTGAATTTTGCATTACAGTCCAAGTAGCTAGTAGAGTCACTGTGGAAACCAAATGGCCAATTAAGACTGACAGCAACTTCTGGTTTGGGATTGGAGACAAGTGACTAGCCTTATAATAGGATTAAACAGCAGTGCTAGTGCTGATAAAGTAATAAATGAAAGATTTGCAAAGTTGCAAGAAAGCTAGCACGTTCACACTCTGCTGGCACGGTGTAGTCAGCCTTCCTAAAGGGCATTTTGGCAGTCTCAAGTAATCGCACTTAGAGAAGTTTTTCATAGGACGTATTCAGAAATTTCTCCAAGTTTTTCAGTTAAAGAATAACAGCAAAAAGGTTGTTTTTTATTGTTACCAAAACATTCAACATAAAAGAAGTAGTCAAATACATTATACTTTACCCCAAAATGGAATACTATGTGGTCATCAAAAACTATTTTCAGGGGCACCTGGGTGGCTCAGTGGGTTAAGCTTCTGCCTTCGGCTCAAGTCATGATCCCAGGATCCTGGGGTCGAGCGCCCCATGTCAGGCTCCCTGCTGAGTGAGGACTCTGCCTCTCCCTTTCCCTCTGCCCCCCACCCACCCCACTTATGCTCTCACTCAAATAAATAAATCTTTAACAAAGAAAAAAAAAGAACCCAATTTTTAACTTGTTATATCTGAGTGCTGAAATAATCAGAAATTTACTTATTTTACAAGTTAACTGCAATGAACATATACATTAAATACATATATATGTATAATTTTTTAAAGAATAACATTCTCAAAACTTGCTTCTTGCTGACTGCTTAAAGTTGTTTAGCTGAGCAAAGATGAGTAGGAAAAAAGAAACAAAAACTAACATTCTTTCAACTTAACACCCACACTTTACTACTAATTGTTTATGCAAAATGTAATCTGGTTTATTTCACTTGTCAGAGGAAAAGATTCAGGATGTGAAAGATAGAAGAAGACTCTGCTGGGAAATGTTAACAGAAGTGGTAATAGCCATGATAATAGGAGAACATGGGGTTACCAAGGAGGCTAGAAGTTTTGCTTGTCAAAATTGGTTAAGAGCACAATCTTGCAACTACAGAAAAGTTGAAAGCAAAGCCAGTTCTCTGCACTTTTAGCTCATATTCTAATAGAGTTTTAGTGATGACCCCACCAAATTTAATAAGAAACCAGTAGAAATAACTGAAATCACACTGGGCGCCCAAGCGTGGTTGTGTAGTTTGTGACCCAGCTGAGGCAGGAGTGGGTGGAAGGTGAAATCCAGCGCCCAGATATGCCCTACAATCCATCCCCCTCCCACCCTTGGAGGAAGAGGACCCCCCTCTTCTAATCTGAACAAGGATTCCTTGTGGGTCAGTAACAGCCCTGTGAATGGAAGGTGAGGGACTACAGACAGCAGTCGGCGTAGGAAAATGTTTAGATACAGAGCTGAGGGTAAGGGTGTGGGCGCGTGCTGCCTGCAGAGCCATCCCACAAGGGTCTTGCTTTGTTTTTCTGTTTTCTAAGATAGGAGCTACTTGAGCATCTTGAAATAGTTACAGAATATTTAAAGCCAACCGATTTTGAAGATACAAGAAAGAGAAGAGGGAAAAACTGGAATAGGAAAAGGGTGAGGTTCTGGGGGCATTTAGAAGAATTTGAGTTTGCCGGGATGTGTGATTTTTGTAAGGACAATGTCAGAACCAAGTAAGTGCAAGAAAAAAGTCTGACATATAAAGGCGGCCTGAGGAGCCCTTATGCTAAATGGCTCCAATACTTTTGTAATAAATAAAGTGGACTTTGACCTAAATGCAGTACCACTCCTTCATATGTGTGGAATTTGGGGGCCTCTATTTTCCTTGGGCTCTGAAGTATTTTTCAGTTACTTCCAGGTTCCTGGTTGTGGTTGCTGGGAGTCTGTCTGCCAGATTAGAGGGGGGTTACTGTAACATAATAAATCATAGTTATGGGCAGAAAAAAGTGCTACCCACCTTTGAATACTCTTCTTAAGGGCCAGATGTTTCCTAGAAAAATGCTTCACTCTACAATCTGCCTTACAGTGCACATAAATGAATCTGGCACCATGCCCACAAAAGCAATTTGATCCCATAAATGAAAGCCGAGTAATGAGCAGGTTCTAAATGTCTTCCTTCCGAGTGGTATAACCTTAGAAGCTATGGCAATCTTTAAACCAACTGTTTTCAAATAGTGTGCATGTTATTTTTATCTTTCTTCAAACAAATTGTTTTGGCAACATAAAAGAAATTCTGTTTTTAAAAAAGGGGGGGGGGATATTTTAAGAAGGTAATTACTATTTCAGTTTCCGCCAAGGCAGGCTACTTTTATTTTTAATGGGTAAATGATGTAAGAAGATTAAAAAAAATTTTTTTTGAATCAAACAGAGCTGGGAAGTAAGTAGTCAGTAGTATCCTCACTTATAATGGGTCAGGGTAAAAGCTCCTGCTCCCCAGTTAGAGATTAAACTTTCTTTGAAAAACACACTAAGTTTAAAAACTTTGAAGGAAAAAAAAATGTGCTAAAATGCTAAGCAGTTATATAAATGCTCTTTTCAAACAGTTTAAGTTAAATATTTGAAATTGTTCTAGTTAATGAATAAAAACTTCTCCCCTGCATATAATTTCTTGAAAAATGTCTGGCCAATTTTTCACGTTGACTTAAGTCACAAATTACAGAGGACATTTAGAGGGGAATTTAGGAATTGGGAAAGTCCAGGATTTTGAGAACACCCAGGAGTAAAGTTAAAATGATTGACCATATGCCCCACAAAGAGGCAAGAGGAAGAAATGTTACAAACGGGGTGTGTCTGGATCCTGCTAGCCCTTCTCTGTGCAAAACACATAACTCTAAGTTATCTTGTCCTATCTTTTTGTATGTGTTGGGTTATTGTTGTTTTCATAGATTTCTTAAAATGTCAAATATTCATTATTTTAGTTCCAGTATAAATTGTTTTTGTTTTCACAAAAAAAGATTTTTTTTTCTTTTTTGGTTGACTTTAACTTTTCATTTGGAAATCTTTTCAGACTTACTGAAGTTGCATGAATAAGAAAAGTACAAAGACTACTCCCTGCTGTTTACCCAGATATAAAAATATTGCCATTGTCTTACCTTAAGGCTCCATTCTGTGTGCCTTCCCTGTGTGGTTGTGTATGTTTACATATATGTTTATGCACCCACACTTACATACTCACACCCATATCTAGGATTTTTTTTTCTGAGCATTTTGAGAGTAAGTTGCATATATTATACATGCGCCTGTCCTAAGCACTTTGTTGTTTATTTCGCAAGAACGGGGATCTCCTCCAGTCACAGTACAGTTGTGAGTGTGAGTAAATTTAACACCGACACAATACTTTTAATCTCCCACGCTACTGCCAGTTGATCCCATAATGCCCTTTATCCCACAGCATCCTTTTCCTCCAGTCTAGTTCCACTCTGGGATCAGGGACTGCATTGCTTGTCATGTCTCTTTAGTCTTGTTTAGAACTGGGGCAATTCCCATAGCCTTCCTCTGTCTTTTGTAACATAGCCATGTCTAAAGGATACAGTCATTAAGCCCCTTTGCTTTATTGTAGAGTTGTTCCTCCTTTGGGAATTGTCTGATATCTCTTCATGATTAGATTTACATTGTGCATACCTGACCATAATACTATATAAGTAAAGCCTTATCCTTAGGGTATCCTCTGGAAGCACACAGTGTCCATCTGTCCTGGTTAGTAACATTAATTTTGATTACCCAGGCAAGTTTTCCCACTCTAGAGTTGTTAGTTTTTTCCCTTGTAACTAGTAACCAATCTGTGAGGAGATACTTTTAGATGATACAAATAGTCTACTCTTCTTCAAAAATAGCCCCTTGATTAAGCTGATTCTTGCCTGATCTCTTCTTTACCATGATGGTTATAAAAGACAGTCTAGTCCATCATCATCAACACATTCTCCACATGTACCAACCAGTCAGCCCTCAGCATTTTACTGTACGCAAGAGCCCCTCCCCTTCTTATTTATTTTTTACTTTTTATGAATTAATCATTATGGATTTATTAATCCCCCCATGACTCATAAGTCATTAATGTCCTCATTTTGATACTCAAATTGTTTCAGATGTGGCCAGCAGGAACTGTGTTAAGCTAGCTCCTGTGACCTTGTGACAGTCCCCATCATATTTTTTTTTCTTTTTGAGCACTTACCTACTTTTAAGTACAACAAAATGTCTTAGGTTGAATTCTAATGACCCTTCCCTAGCCCTGCAATCAGCAGTCTCTCCAAGGAGCTCTGGTTCCCTTTAGTGAGTGGATGGTGTTGGAGAAGAAGATCTTACTGCTAAAGTGCTCATTGCTACTAGGGTGAATTGCTTCTAAACACCGAGGGGTGCCTGAGGGACACAGTGAAGTATCTGACTCAGTTCCAGCTCAGGTCACAATCTCCGGGTCATGAGACAGAGTCCTGTGTCAGGCTCTGCCTCAGCAGAATGTCTGTTTGAGATTCCCTCCCTCTCCCCTCATTCACTCTCTCTCTTTCTCAAATAAATAAATAAATAAATAAATCTTTTAAAAAGAAATGTAGACACTTTAAGCAAGCAAAAAGCATGCATGCATGTGCACAGGTACACACGGATTCACATACGTGTGTGCACACACACACATGCACACATGAATATATGCACACATACACACATTTTAGAAATCACAAAACTACATCCATTTCTCCAATTTCGATTTATCACCTTGGGTTCTTTCCTGCTTTCCGCCAGTCTTCATTTGTATCTCCCTTCTTCCACAGTGAGACCCTGAGTCCTAACCACCTCAGCATATTTGTTCATTTCTCCAATCCTATAAGTTGTCTAAAATAGTTTCAGAATTGCTTCACCCAACACTCAGGACAAAAAACAAGCCCACTAAAAGACCTCAAGATTTGTTTGCTGTCCCCCACCTTCCTTAGCAGCACCAATTTTGATTGATTTTAATGTTGATAAATTTAACAACCTATCTTAAAGTGTTGCCATAAGCATTTTGCAGTGGTATGAGGTATTTTAAAAGTCAAACGAAATAATTTACTGCTGACAAGAGTGTATGCTTTGCTCCAGAAACCAGCTTTGCAATCTCCCTCCAAATATTCATTTCCTTGCAAAATAAATGCCATCCCTTCCTACACCAGCCAGTGTCATATTAATGATGTGGTGGCAGGAAGGAGAATAGGAGACTCTGGAGCTTAAGCAAAACATCACGTGCTGAGGACCGAGAGTTGAGCATTTTGTTAAAAATATGTAGCTGATCTTATTGCATAAACTGATTTCTGTTTGCCCTCATGTATTTTCAGACTCTTTGCTATCATAGTTTACATGGCGGTTATAAACATCTCTAAAATTATAGGAAAATTTGCTTCCTAGATTATTCAAGATACAAGTTTCTAGATTTACAGCCACTAACACCATTTTCCCCTTAACCTGCCCTTTCATGCTGTTGCCTTGTTCATTGAGAGAATCCTCGTCTCTGCTGGAAAAAAAGTTAGATGTATTTCCCTTAGTCTTTATTTTCGTATTTACATTTTATAGCTATTTTCTTGAGTCCTACGGCCTCACAAAATGGTTTTGAATAGCAGAGCTGCAGAGCTGACGGGGAGGTCAGCTATGTTAATTTCAAAGCACCCCAGTCTTCGGTGTGAGGTTGCCTAGCAACCCATCTCTCAGGCCTCCTTTGTGGATGCGAGAAGAGGAAACAATTCTTCTATACACTCTCAAGCCGAGATGGTTTTATAAAGTGAAAAACCTTTTGCAAAGGGTCCAACACAACCCATCCCTGCTTTTCGGCCCACTTTGTACACTTCACACATGATGAGAGACATAGTCCATCCTTTGATGCCTTAGATCTGATACAGATATAAAACAGAGTTACACACGCTACGGTCAAACAGTGGAAGTGACCTGTATCCCTATGTTAAATTGAGACACATTAATTAAACCACTCGCCTTTCCCTTTCTCTTACATGAAAGCATACTTTCCCCTCAAGTTCTAAAAGCCAGTTATGTTAAATGAAACTGCCACTGCCTGCGGAGCATCGGTTACCATAGCGACGCAGGCGGGAGTGGTGGTTTTCTCCTCAGGCACAGGATGGCAGAAATGTGTTCAACCAGGGATTCATGCAGCAGGCTGACTGGAAATCAGGCATCTGGGAAGAACCTGTTCTGTTCCCTTTTCTCCACACTAACGTGAAAAAAATAAAAAATAAAAAATAACCCCTCTGCTGTTTTGCCAAAGCTATTAGCTTTTGAGAACTGAACTTCCGTGGGTGGCAGAATTGCCCTAACTGAAGGCATATAGGAGAAAGAAGGAACAATAATGCATGCCAGTAAAACCCACATGGACAGCTGAGACACGTAGAAAAGAGTATTCTAGAAGATATGCTGCCCTTTCAGACATTTGGAAAATACAAAGTAAAAATAACAGCTTGAAATGCATGTTATTTTCACATGGTGAAAATATTGATGGGCAAGGTTTTGAACCATTTACGATCCCCTAACTTTATTTTCCAGGCAGACAGTGCTATTCAGGAGAACATGATGGCTCAGATCAATATTATTTAATGGAGAGTCTTCATGATTGCTAGTTAAATCAGGTAGAGAACCAAATGCCTTGTGCCCTTCTCACTTGCCTCCAATTACGGCCAAGAAGGGGGAGGCAGGAGAGCACAGCGGGCACTGGAGTCAGCCTGGCTTTCGTCCTCTGCCACTTGCTAGTGTCCCAAATCCCAACGGTGGGATTTGGGACAGACAAGCTGCTTAAGTTCTTGAAGTCTTTCCTTCCTAACATCTGAAATGGGCCTAAAAAGGAGATTGTTGACAGTGTAAAAGGAGAAAATGTATGTACAGAGACCTGGCTGTCGCTATGGACCTGGTCCAGTCAACCACTGGGCACTTAACCATACACAGGGTACGGGCCCAACATGGTGCTCAATGCCAGAGGGATCCCGAGGTCCCAGCCGGAGAGAGGGCAGCCCCGTGTGAGTGATGCCTGCAGCTTATCCTCCACCCTTGCAGACATTCCAGTTTGGTATGTCATTGTCACGGATCCTTCATGCCTACAGCACGACACGGCACCACCTGGGGTCTGCCTCCAGGACCAGGTCAGGGGAAAGCTGCTATTTTCCAACCAGATTTGCCCTCTGCCCAAACTGGGGTTACCAGCAGCCTCAGTCACCCTTTCATCAGACCGAAGGTGTGGAGGGAGTTCACGTAGTGGGCGACCACCTCTGAATGCACTTCAAAAGAGCCGCCAAACTGGTTTCAGCAATGACACAACAGGGAGAGTGCAAGAATTTCCCCAGTGCCTATCTTGGGCACGGTTTTCTGGCAACATTATATCTTCTATACAAATCATTGGCGTAATTCCTAGAAAGCATTACCTCTTAAAAATGCAGATCATTTAGTCTAATTGCTTCATTGCATATATAAGGAAGAGAGCTCAGGGACACTGATTAATTTATCCAGCTCATTTGGAGATCTATGTATGTACATGATACTCTATATACATACACATGCACACACATACACTCATATAAATATACACTTATACAAAGAGAATAAGTCCTTGGATTTTTTTTTTCATGTTTGTCTCAAAAGAGACTCCAAAGTCCCCATTATTATGACTGATTACAATTTGCAAGTAACAGACACCAACATGGAATGGCCCGAGTCACACACATCAGGTTCTTAGGACATCGTGGAGAGCTACAAAGGGCCCCTGGGGCTAGGAGGCAGGAAGGAACTGGAACCATGAACTGGAATGTGGACAGGATTCTTCCCCTTTTCCTCCACTGTTTTCTGCATGTCTGTATTCATCCTTCTATCCAGCCATTTACTAATTCAAGGCATTCAACAAAAGCTCACTGAAGACACCTTCTGGGCCAGGCAAGAGGAGAACCTCAAATAGGACAGACGTGCCCTTCTCTGTTTCTCACGGACATTTCCCTGCTCCCATACTCAGGTTTAGCCACATGCAGGGATGGACGTACAGTCCTTTGGTCCCACCTCTCTTCCACTCTGGCCACGAGAGAGGCCGTCCAGTGAAACCAGCTGCCCAAACCTCCCTCTACGGTTCAGAGAGCTCTGGGCAGGCAGCCCAAAGTCTCCACTAGGAGCATGCCCTCTGACCTTTTTGCACATCTCCCTCCATAGTATTGAATACAATATATGTATTTTCAAAGACACTCAGGCACTAGCATGGCTGGCCATCTACATAAAAAAGCACACGCTTCAGTGAAATCCCCCAAGTTTCACTGATAAATAATTTTTAACATGGTAAATCATTTGTTCAAAATCGTAATGCTTCCATCTGGTTTCTTGCTACCAGATGTCTAAAAAACACAATCGAGAATGTCCCAAACTCAGCACCACTTCAATGCTGACTAGGAGTTTGGGATGCAGTGGGGGGGCTGCCTTGCTCAGAGTCTCAGTGACTCCGTAACTGCACAGGCCAATGCTTTTCCACATCAGGGGGAAAGCAGCCCTAATGACCAGTGTTCCTCCGTGCTGATTAGTAAGCTATTTCAAAGAATATGTTGATCTATAACAAACCTTTGACCTGCATATTCCTTTTGTGTAGGATGGCCCTTATATTTATGTGTTATTTTATTATCAGGGAAAAGGAGGCCTTTAAACATTATCCCATCTCATGTGAAAGACTTACTGGTAGTGGTGCAGGGGGTGGGAGGTGGAGGGGGGTGGGGGGTGGGAGAGGATAGCAAATTAGGCTGGTTCTGCGTAGCTCCCAGTGATTTTTTTGCTGTGCCATCCCATTAAGTTTCCAGGAACCCAGGCCACTTTTCTGGGGCTCATATTGTGTCCGTAGGCAGTGTGAGGTAAGACCCAGTTAGGCAGAAACCAAGCAAAATTTAAGGAAATGGATAGGCATCATTTCTTCAGGGAGGCTGCAAATAAGATGCTAGCTGATGGAGGAGAATCTTCCGGTGAAGCCAACGGACGTACAGCTAAGGGAGCCTGCAGAGGCAGGAGACACTTACTAGGATGACAGCAACACTTGTCCGTGATGACTGTTCCTGCGAGGTCGCTCGTGGTGATGCTACATCTTGCTGGGACACACTTGAGGTAAGAATACTATTGCAAGGTTATTCGAGGTCCCACCCCTTAGGTATAACCTCCTCCCCTTGCCCCTTTTCCTCCCCTGATTTACACACACACGGTACTGATACTTTCCTCTCTCTTCTTCTTGTCTGTCCCCATGACAGGGACCCCTTTCTCACCTGTAGTGAAGCCCTACTGTTTTCTGTTTCTGTTCAAGATATTTCTTGGTGCCCCAAATTTTCTCGTTTTGGCTTCTAGATGAACTATTTTGTCCTCTTTCTTATAATGAGTCTTAAACAAACACCTCTTTAATATTCAGCTTTTTTATAACGAAGATGATGGCAGAGACCCCAAATCTAGTCAACAAGAACAACAAAAACGTCTATCGTTGCTTCAGGGCATGAAACTCTTCAACTCTAAACTCTTCAAGTGCAACAAGGAAAGAGAAGAAAAGCAAGGGTAGCTGTTCCAATGTAAAATATTAGGAACGTAATATTCACAATTCAAAGAGAATTCATGAAGACTCTGAAAAGCAAAAAGCGTGTTTTGAAGAGATCTTGGATCTTGCTGGCCTTCTTAGATTCATTTCTCTTTCTCTTCCACGGAGACGAGCCTGTCTGTCCTGGGCTTCCATCTGTCATTAGGAGAACACGACCATCTGGAACCAGAACAAGATCATCAATCCTTGCACATACCCAAGTTCTTTAAAAAAAAAAAAAAAAAAAAAAAATTTTATTTATTTATTTTTTTTTTCATATAACACAACTGAGAAGTCATTGTTAAATTCCTCTCCTGGTTCTGTCTGATTTCTGCTGGAGATTCGTTCCACCTCTGAGTGTGGGGAGCAGAGCCATGACATGAGGGCAAAGGTGCTGCCTTGGGGATCTGTATTCCTTTCCTGTTGCTGCTGGAACAAATTACCACAAACAGAGAGGCTTGGAAGAGTACGAACTTATTTTCTCATACTTCTGGAGGTCAGAAGTCCAAATGGGTCTTATGGGGCCAAAATCAAGGTCAGGTAAAACCGTGTTTCTTTTGGAGGCTCTAGGGGAGAACCTGTCCCTTGACTTCCAGATGCTAGAGGATGCCTGCATTGTTTGGCTCATGGTCACAACCCTCTGACCTCTGCTTCTATCATCACAACGCCTTCCCCAAGAAGACCCCTTGCGCTTATATTGGGCCCATCATGAAATGCAGTATAATCTGCCCATCTCAAGATCCTTAACTTAATCACATCTGAAAAAATCCATTTTCCCATGTCAGTTCACATATTCCTACATTCTAGGGTTTGGGAGGTAGATCTCTTTGTTGAGGGAAGGGGGAGGGCAGGCATCTTTTTGTCTGCTACAGGGTCTGACTTTCCTGGAAATCAGAGATCCTGAATTCCAGTTCACTATTAGGTCACGGCATGGGGATTGTTGATATCTGGGTTTGACCTTTGGCTTATTTAACTGTAATTCCAAATTCTGGTCTTAGGCTACAGCGTGTTACAAAGAGGAGCACTGACTTCAAGTTATACATACCTGGGTTCTCATCTCCACCACTTAGGAGCTCTGAGAACCTGGGCAAGTCCCACAGCTCCTCTGAGTTTTGATTTTCACTTCTCTCTATGGGAATGTTTTAGGAGAAACACACACACACACACAAAGAGACTTGCCCTAAGGGTTCTTCTTCGGCATAACACTAGGAAGAGAATGAGGGAAGCAGGATTAAACTGCAATGAAGTCACAAGAAAGGCTTCAGCCAGTCCCAGAGGGACTCTGTTGCTCAAATGGCCCTTCAGCATTGTCCCTCTGTAGGGCAAATGAGCCAAGCAATGGTACCACCTGCCAGGGCTGGGATTAGGCGAGGTAAAGGACAAAATTTAGGGGTGCCAAAAAGCTCAGGAACCAGGATAAATATTCTATGCACTATTCTTAGAAATCTAAATTAATACAACATCCACAATGAACAAAATAGGGAACATATTAAGTAAAGGTGGGATCAGTAAGAGCACTGTGTGGAGCCGTATTAGAGCCTCAGGCCGAAAGAGAAATTGGTTATTACCAACGCTGCCTTCATACTGTGATATTTGATCATGGTGGATTCTTTATATTTTTTATTTTTAAAATAGTGCATGAAAATATTATTTCTCTTGATCACTGAGTTCTGTGGCAAGGCCAGCTCCCCACTTGCTCCAGCCTCCTCTTGGTCCTGCACTGAGTGCGGGCTATGCCTCCCCTGACTCCAGGAAGGAGTTCAACCTTTGGCCAAGGAGAATTCCTAAAAAAGGGATTGTGAGCCACCAGCAGCCAACATCCTGGCAGCTGGGAGAAGGAATTCTTTGATCCCGAAGAGAAAGATGGTGCCTAGTACAGAAGAAAGTGGTGGGCTGCAATGCCGGTGTCTAAGGAGATTACTTTTTTTTTTTTAACGATTTTATTTTTTTATTTATTTGCCAGAGACAGAGGGAGAGATAGCGAGCGAGCACAGGAAGACAAAGAGGCAGGCAGAGGTAGAGGGAGAAGCAGGCTCCCTGCCGAGCAAGGAGCCCGATGTGGGACTCGATCCCAGGACCCTGGGATCATGACCTGAGCCGAAGGCAGCTGCTTAACCAACTGAGCCACCCAGGCGTCCCAAGGAGATTACTTTTTAATGTAGTTTTTCAATCATTGGGATGGAAAAACAGTCATTAAGCACTGAGAGACTTATGTGGCTACTGAAGCTAATTGTTTCAGGCGCAAGTCATGCTAGTGAATATTGTCACAGCCAAGGCTTGCCTGACCTCTTTCTTCTCTTCCCAAGATGCACACATCTGAGTGAAAGGCCCAGGTAGCTTACTTAAACCTGAGGGCACCATTAATATCACTGTAATCATAAGACTTTGACCTCTGGTTTATTAGTTCGGGTTAGAATTACTGAGCAGATCAGCCAAAGTGAAACTTCATTCTATCCCATGGCCTGTCTACACCCTTAACCCCAGACAACTTTCTTCTGCTGGGGATCACAATAAAGGGATGGATAGGGAGAAATCTTTCATTACTACAAGGAAAAAAACAAAAACAAACAAACAAACAAAATTTTATATATATATCTAATATATATAATAATAAAATTTTATAATAATAAATAAATAAATTTTATAATAATAAAATTATATATATTATATATATACATATATATGTGTGTATATATATATATCATATATATATGATATATATATGATCTCAAAGTGCAAATCCTACCAAATGTAGGATAGTGAATTCCTTTGGGGAATCCAGCATATACACACCATGTTTTGGAGGCTTGCTAACTTAGCATGTAGGACAAACACAAATTCTTTATCTTCATTCAAAGATCAGTTATTCTGGAAAGTCTGGGTGGCTCAGTCATTAAGCATCTGTCTTCGACTCAGGTCATGATCCCAGGATCCTGGAATCAAGTTTTGCATCAGGCTCCCTGCTCAGATGGGAGTCTGCTTCTCCATCTCTCTCTCTCTCTCTCTTTGTTTATCTCTTATGAATAAATAAATACAATCTTAAAAAAAAAAGGAAATCAGTTATTCTTAAGGGGGAAAGGAGTTTATAAACCTTTGAGAAGATTAGTGATTCTCAGATGGGGAAGAGGCTTACACCTCTTGTGATGTCCTATCACAAGCTCCTGAGGGAGGTATTTAAAGCTGTGGCCCTTTCTCAGCTTCCCACTGGAGAAGCGTTCTAATACTCAACATGTCTCCTCTGAAGGATTCATGATTATTACAGTGATACCTGTTACTAATAGGAGGATAACATTTATATCCAGTATGGTGGGATAAAAAACACTGTTACAAATTTTGACACAAGTGTTCATGAAACAAAACAGTGGCAAGACTTTGCACAACTAACTCCTGTGCCTGCTGTCATTTGCTTCATGAAAAATAAAACTGCAACTTTTGCTCTTTTTTTAAAAGATTTTATTTATTTATTTGAGAGAGAGAGAATGAGAGCATAAAGAGGGGGGATCAGAGGGAGAAGTAGACTCTCCACTGAGCAGGGAGCCTGATGTGGGGTCTCGATCCTGGGACTCCAAGATCATCACCTGAGAGGAAGGCAATTGCTTCACCAACTGAGCCATCCAGGCACCCTACTTTTCTTTCTTTCTTTTTTTTTAAATACTGAAGAACAGTTGACACACAATGTTATGTTAGCTTCAGGTGTCCAGCACAGTGGTTGGACAAGTCTATACCGTGTCACGACAAGTGTAGGTCCCATCTGTCGCCATACAGCACTGTTAGAGTGCCGTTGACAATACTCCCAATACTGTGACTTTTATCCCCACGACTTTTTTGTTCTGTAACTGGAAGCCTGTGCCTCCTGCTCCTCCTCACGCATTTTGCCCTCCTCTCTGGCAACTTTTTCATGAACTAAATTTCAACAAAAGCTATTTATTGAACGGTATTTTAAAAAGTACATCATTTACAGAACCATCTCTTTTCAGGAGTACTGGAGAATTTTAACTTTTGTATCTTAGTTGAAGGAAAAAGAAGGCACTTTATTATATTGCAATAAGCCCTCTCCACATTTGGAAATAAACATGGTTGACAGTCCCTTTTGCTTCTTGGATTGATACTAGTTCTCTTTCTTTTTCCCCCTTCCTCCCCCTCCTTCTCTTTTTCCTCCTCCTCCTCCTCTTCCTTCTTATAAAACAACTTCACCATCTTTACTAATGCAAACCTCACATTGATTCTTATGAAAGAAGCAACAGAATTTCTGGACACTGTGTACTCTTCAGATAATGCACCTCTACAATGAATCAGTTTCTTTTTCTCATTTTGCAGCTCATTTAGCAAAGTGTACATCCTAAAATGGTTTGTGTAAATGCTTTTTCATCTGTGAGCTTATTGTATTTCCTTTGGAAATTCTTCTTTGTGATTTTAACATCCTCTGGGGTAAGGTGCTGATATTTTATATTTAGTTTTGTTTGTATTTTTCTCTGGTTGCCTTTTAAATCCAACAGTCACTTCTCTTTCCTCGTGATAATCATTTCTTTTATGATCTGAAGGCACTTTGTTTTTCTTCACTGTAATCCTAGCTGATTGTACAATATCTTCATTGTTGCTCAGCCCATAAGGCTTGAGGTTTCGGCCGCAGCGTCCAAACCATGATGAGCTTGAGTTATGGCCACTGACGGGAGCCCCAGCTTTTGGCTGGTCTTTGGAACAGCCTTATTTACTGCCCTTAATATAATGCTGTTGGACGGTTGTTCTCCTAGGGGATCTGATGGAGGTTACGCTTTAGAATCACATAAAATGAACGAAGTGAAGAGTCTGCATGACAGATATCTTTTTGTGAGTATTTTCCACAGCCATCCCCTCCCATTTTAAGCTAAAATGTGTAATTGTATGCCCACTCACATTTCATGTTTTTTTTTTCTTTTTTTAAAGACAACTCCCGTCCTTCCAAAAAAAGCACCTCCTCCTATACAAGGGGAAGAAAAATACCAGTATTTTCAGAAACCTAGAAAGAACTTTGAACCAAAGAATATAAAAGTAAAGTTGCAGATAAGTTAATCCTGCAAGTTTGAAATTGAGGTAGATGACAAAATAAATTATAATAACATGGATTAATTGTTGACCTTTAAGAAGGAAAATAAAAGAATATTCTTAAATTTAATGAACTCTACATGTTTTAATTATTGTAATGTTATGCTTTAAAAGTGACTTTCCACTGGACATTCTTAAATCAACTTTAAAAATTACAAAAACTTCTGATTGCCATGAGAGTTCTTGTACTTTATATGTATGTCATGAAAAAAATATTAGATATTAGATATACATAGGCTTCTTTTTGCATTTGCCATGATTGGGAAGTTTTTAAAGTATCACGGAATACATCAAGTATTATTTTATTTATTTTATTTCTGCTACAAATGGTAAACTGATTCAATTGTTTTCTATAGTTTTCTTCATTGAAAATGGTCACCTATCAGTTGTTGGTAATCTTTTTTTTTTTTTAAGATTTTTATTTATTTAACACACAGAGAGAGATCACAAGTAGGCAGAGAGGCAGGCGGAGAGAGAGGGAGAAGCAGGCTCCCTCCTGAGCAGACAGCCTGATGTGGGGCTCGATCCCAGGACCCTGAGACCATGACCTGAACTGAAGGCAGAGGCTTTAATCCTCTGAGCCACCCAGGTGCCCCACTCACTGGTAATCTTGATTTGAATGTTACCGCTCAGAAATATGCCCAAATGCTTTGTCACATTTTTAGGGAATGAAGTTCTTTCTTTGGGGACTATGCATTACATGTAAATTTGTGATAGAGTCTTATTTGTGACTTGAGAGTGTAATAAAAATATGAGATTTACACAGAAGTACTGTTTCAGTATGACATCAGAGTTCACTGTACATTATTATTTAATAATATTAAAGAAACAAAAATAGGAATTAGAAGATAGTCTTCTAGCATGTTTTTTCCTTTCACAAAAATAGCATGTGAGCCTCTGAGAAAGGACCTTTCATTAATACTGATTGAAGACATTATTGACTTGGAGGGTGACTGTGGGAGTCCAGCGTATTGCAGTTTATGCTTTTTAGACCTTTAAAGTGTTGCTCTTCTGTGTACACTCTGACTGTGCTTACAGAACCAGATTTGCTCACGTGGGCAGTTTGTCCTCACGCTGTTCTGATGGCCATTTGATTGACTTGACGGTGCGTGACATGGTGCACAACCCAGACCACCCAACCCTTCCTCAACTCTAGCAATTACAGTTCTGCAAAGAGGGAATGTGGCTGATACTTCTGGAAACCCCTAAGTTGAAAGAATGCAGACCAATTCAGAAAAAGTTTTACCCCTGAGCTTCTGGAACCAGCCTAGGTAGTTAGATGTACCTTCTTTTATTCTAAGTAGAGCCAACTGGCTATTGTTATTTTTAATTTCCATTCTGAAAAATGAGGTCGAAATGTTTACTGGTTAAAGTTATTTTAAGGAGTAAGGGAAGGGGAATGGTTCTCTACTATTTATAAAGTACCTACTACCAACAGGGCATTGTATTTAGTGTTTGAAAGGCTTATGTTTGTAGGTCACAGTTTATGTGCTATCCACCATGATAAAAGCTCAACTTTAGAGGGCCTCCAGTGAAAAGCTGTTCACTGAAATTTTGTGAAAGTTATACTGCTAAGCATATAGACATAGAGAGCTTCATTCACGAGGCTTACTCTGTGTATCTGGAGAGTAGCGTTCTAATGAAAAAAAAAAAAAGCCTGCGAAGTTTTATTCATATCTCTCCAGCTATGCTAAATTTTGCTCTTGCTATAGCTAGGACTTATGAAAATTCAGGTTTTATTAGCCTCTGGAAAATTTTGGAGTTAGCAGAAGAGAACAAAGAAAAAAAAAACCTTATTTTGAACTCACTAGTAAAATGCAGGGGTAGCACAATAAAATAGGTACCAATAAAATTTTATCTGGCGTTTTGGTTGATCTCCTTGTAGAATGAAATGAACTATAAATTCCAAATGGGACACATTTACCTATTAGTAGTCAGGAAAACCCTAATAAAAATCGTGACAGTTTGATTTAAAATAATTTCAGTGAGAAGGGATTTTCTAATCTGGGTAGCACTACTCTTTCAGAATTTGCCTTGGCTATTTGAGTTGGATACGCACACCAGGAAGTAAGAAAAAATAACTACTCTATGCGGTTGTCATAAAGTCCATGGATTCTATTCCGATGTAAAAGATGTGAATGTCGTAGGCATGGGGATGGCCAAGAAGGTTCAGAAGAGCTAAAACAATCATGGCAGGAGGAAATGACAGAGACTGAGAAGGAAGATAATAAACAGATAAGGTTTGTAAACATGTGTAATTCAGGACTATTTGTGTGATGTTAAGCCTTTACACCCCAAAGCCCTTACAGCCATTACTGGGTTACATCAGAGTTGATGGATACCTGGAGATCTTATGCCTAAAGTTGTATTATTAATTTTTAACCATTGTACAAACTAGAAAATTCTACAGAAAGTGTTTACATTAAGAAAAAGATATGGTTGAACTAAAAAAAAAAGTAGTCATTCGGCTAAGTGATCAATCACTTATATAAAACATTTCATCATTCTCCAAAGGTATAGATAAATGGAATAATTTCCTTTTTTTTTTTTTAAATATGGAATGCTTTGTGAATTTCCATGTCATCCTTCCACAGGGTCCATGCTCATGTTCTCTGTGACGTTACATTTCTTACTCACCTTTTCTTTATCCTCCATCTATCGGCTGCTTTTCAAAATAGGCAAAAAAATAATTTTCAGCAAATGCTAACATTTATTGTGGGACATAATCCCTCAAATTCATAGCCAACAGTGATCATTTTATTTACAGCAAAGACATGTACCTTGTATTTTCTATTTTCATTTGCCTTGCTTTCATTGGTTTATTTGTTTATTCACTCATTCATTTGTGACTTCCTAAGTGAGTTCTAAAACACCAGATTGAAAATGTATTCTGAACTACATGTCTAAACCATGTTAAATATGTGTAATGGTTTGGAAAAGACGTACTTCAACTATGCATTGTAATTTCTTCCCTGTAAACTCAGACTGACTGGGATTTAAAAAAAAAAAAAATCCACTGGTATGCCCTGCCTTGTTGAGCTGAATATTCACATAGACCTGAGTATGATCCCACAGTTATTGGTTAGAGACTATATAAGTGGGATGCACCATGAAACCCAAGCTGAAAGTCTCTTTTGCTGTTTATACATAGATAAAGTGTTATGTACTCTTAAGATTGCTCTGCTCAAATGTAATGATTTCATCAGATTCTCTTCCATAAGACAAGACAAATGAGTAAGCTCTAACACCTTGCCAAAATATTTGTCATTGTGTTTTCTCCAAGTACAAATCTAAGAAATTACCCACTTTATTTTTAGGAAAAAAAATATCTCTCTTCCCCTCAGCATTTCAGTGTGCATTATCCTGATGTGACTCTTCTTTCCTGTAAAAAGTCAGGTCCCCAGGGCACCTGGGTGGCTCAGTCTTTAAGTGTTTGCCTTCGGCTCAGGTCAAGATCCCAGGGTCCTGGGATTGAGTCCCACATTGGAATCCCTGCACAGCGGGAAGCCTACTTCTCCCTCTCCTGCTCCCCCTGCTTATGTTCCTTCTCTCGCTGTGTCTCTCTCTGTTAAATAATAAATAAAATCTTAAAAAAAAAAAAAAGCTGTGTACCCATATTTTTAAAGTCAAATATCCAAGATTCATATAAGGTCTTTAGCCAATAATAATAAAGCTTCATTCCACAGCATTTTTAGTTGTCTTTTGGGGAATCTCAAATGCTGAGAGATGTATTAATTAGTTCATAATTAACAATTATTAGTCTGGTCAAGACCCCACCTTTATTTTCCTTCATATTTTTTTTTCTTTCAGTCTATTCCCTATCCCTCCCCTGACACCTAACATCTATCTTTCTCTCCCCTACAGGCAGCCATTTTTAATGAGTTCAATACAGGTTATTGCAAATGTCTTCTAAAAATACAACCGGTATGTATCCGTGTCTTAATATACAAAAGTGGTACTGTACTGTACATCGCATTCTCTCCTGTGCTTTTTATTCACTCAACACTATATTTTTAAAATGATGCTATATGTACTAATTCATTGCTTCTAACCACTGCACGTTATTTCATAGGAGACATCTAACACATTTTAATTATCCATTCTTCCAATGATAGATCTAGGTTGACACCAGCTACTAGCTTCTACAAACTACATCATAGACCCTAGTGTTAAGTCTTGGAGTTATGCATGGTGACTCTCTCTCCAAATACAGCAAATTGATCTAATCAGACTCACCAACACTTACTATTACTGAATGTTTTAATTTTTACCAACCTGATAAGTATAAACATTTCTCTGACTGCTAGTGAGGGGGTACTATTGAACTGTATACTTATAAGTCATTTGCAGTTCTCTTCTGTGAATTGTTTTTTATTTAGTTTTGTTTTGTTTTGTTTTGTTTTGCATCTGTAGCAAACTTGGGTTCAAAATATGGCATGAAAGTTAGAAATCACATTGTTTGGGGAAATGTCCAGCTAGTGAGAACTGTTAATTTTGTATTTGAATCACAGTTTCACAACTTAATTGCTCATTGACTTGGAGTATAGCACTATCTCTCTGTGTGTCTCTTCGCATACATACCAAACACGTGAGCACACGTGTGTGCATAAAATGGGGGAAAATACTTATGTCTTATTGTAAAAACTTATTGTTATTTAATATAGGATTATTTATATAAATAAATATAAATATAAATACATGAACAATTTTAAGTGCTCTGTAGAAGTCAGTTGCTTCCTATTCTGTGTGACGTGTATGAGGAACTCAATAAATGGAACCTCATAACATTCATGTCATCATCATCATTGTCAGTGAATGTTTGGGAGGGTTTAGGGACAACCTTACCTGAAGACAAACACAAATCACCTGTCTTAAGTTCTTAAGATCCTCTTCAGTCCTATATATTCACAGAATTCACCCATAAAAATTTGCCTATACCTCCCAGATCAGATAGATATTTGATGTTTGCTATTTTCTTAAAATCTCTTAAGGTAACTTCTTTGGGTGTTTTCTAAACTGATTTTAAAGTGACCAAATAAATCCTCTCAAAAAATCTAAAAACTTTAACTGAAGCTATATTCCTTCCCCCCTTGCCCCCTTCTCTCTCCCTCCCTTCTTCCCTTCCTCCCTTCCTTCCTTCCTTCCAATGGAGACATAGTTTTTATGCAGCATCTTTATAAACTAACATTTTCTACTAGTTATCTCTTACTGTGTGATCAATTACCACAAATTTGGTGGCTGAACGCAGCGAACATTTATTATCTCACAATTTCTGTGAGTCTGGAGTCTAGGCATGACCTAGTTGGGTCCTTTTCTTTGTTTTTACAAAGCTGCAAGTTTTTTTTTTTTTTTTTTTTTAACATGTAGTGTATTATTCGTTTCAGGAATACAGGTCTGTGGTACATCAATCTTACCCATTCACAGCAGGCACATACCCTCCCCAATGTGGGCTGTATTCTTATTTGGAAGCTTAAATAGGGAAGAATCTTCTTCCAAGTTTATTCATGTTGTTGGCAGAACTCACTTCCTTGCGGTTGTAGGACTGAAGATCCTGGCTTCTTGTTGAGTGTCAGCTGGATGCTGCCCTCAGTTCCTAGCAGCCACCCCCATTTCCTAGAGGCCACGTGCAGCTCCTTGACATACAGGCTTTCCAGTGGCTTCCATCTTGGAACCAGCAAGGACAGCCTCTAGAGTAGTCTGTTTGCCAGGCAGTTTTATATAAGGTAACATAATATCAAGAGTAATACCTCCTTACCTCTGCCATATTCTTTGGTTCAAAGAAGGTCAAAGGTCCTGGCCACATGCAAGGGGAGAGAATTTCAGGAGACAGGAAACATGGAGTGTCCCCTAGATGGTGTTAGCCACATACCTCCAACACCCCCACATGTAAATAGGCACATAAAGGCAAAGACAGGGAACTCTGTTAACAGTGTTGCGTTCTGTCCTACTTACTTAGAAATCTTAAAACTTTGTAAATTAATTTTTGTAATTATAATTTTTAAATTATAATTGTAAATTTTATAAACTTTGTAACTATTTAATTCTTTACAGTTTTTGTACCTCTCTTATTTGGCTCCTTCATTTGACAGAGCTCAGGTCATAGGGAATCAGAATTTAAATGACAACTATAATATAATGTTACAAATGTTATCAGAGAGAGAGCCAAGGTGATGGGTAGGTACATGGGAAGGATACCCAACCTTTCTGGAGAGGAAAGGAAAGATTTCTCAGAGGAAGTGACTACAACGTTTTAAACTGGAAATCTTGAATACTAGTAAAATAGCAGACTAATAAAGTTTATACCGAGAAGCAACATTTTTTATGACCTAAGCAGTAAGAAGAATTGCCTTTATTTTCACCTGTCTACTTGACATTACAGCTTAAACCTCAATAAACACACAGTAAAGTTTTAGTGATACACTATTAAATATGGGACTTTAAACAAACTCATAAAAGATTATATTATAATGTCCTTGAATAAAATTATTATTAGGTATCTAAACTTAGGCAAAACTCTTCTCCATGACTCAGTTACCTCCTCTATAAAATGAATTCAAATTGGTAAATTCTAAGATACTTCACAAGTTCTAAGTGCCATGATTCTATAAGTTTATTGGATTGAGAATGGCTTTATATGAACAGGAATGGTGGTGGCATGCACTTCCACTGAGATCCAAACCTGTGTCTCTCAGCCTGTCCAAGGAAGACCTCTGCCAGCAAAGACTTTGTGGGAATTATCAAAAGGCTTCCCATCCCTGGTGGATACATTACAGAAAGACATTCCTTCTTCAAGACCCAGAATTTTTCAAGAGCAATGAGAGATGGATTTCAGGCCCTCAAATGCCACAATAACAAAAAAGTCTATGATGGTACTGAGTCCACTGTTATTTCTCATCGAGGTAGGACCATTCAAGGCTCCAACTTCACAAGATATCAGAAATATTCTGAAAAAAATTACTACCAACCTCAGATACATATGAATTCCTGAACACTCCAGTTTTAGAAAATGAGGTGCTATTGGATTTATTTTTAACATTATTTACCTGGGCACCTAACATCTTTGGAGGCAGAATTTTCTGTTTATTCAAAATAATTTGATTTCATTCCCCTCCCTCCCCCCCGCAATTCAGTCTGTTTTTCAAGCTGGTATAATTGTACTTAAGACATTTGGGGGAATGGCAAAATTAGGAGATTTATAAGGTGAAGGCTACCATCTTTCAAGGTGATTTTCCCATTTGCCCCTTCTGAGTGATAGCTCCTATCACAGCCCTCTCCCTCTGCCCCAGAGCCATCGGTCCACATCATCAGGCCCCTTCCAGGGATCAGACACCCCTAGCTGGCTCCTCCCAGGGACTTGCTACCCACTGCACACTGTGATTCATCTCCCTAGTGGAGTCTGAGTCACTGGGTGCCTGGTAGCTATTCAGGAGCCATTAGGCCCATTTAATTCCCACTGGTCCCAAAGGCCCAACCCAGCAGGCGTCTCTTCTTCCAACAAGGGATCATTTAGGTTCCCAAATGCCCTAGAAACTAAATGCCTTCTTTGCTGCCTCAGCAGCTGGCAGAGGGGTGGACTATATTTTTTGTTCAGTTTTGGCACCAACCTGTATAGTCAAAGGCTGAGCAGCTCCTGGAGAGAACCAAGCTCAGGCTGGAAGTCCTCCAGGATATGACACCCACCTCACCATAGAACCGAGCCCAAGGAGGGTCTAAATTGAAAATATGAGGAATACTATACATATTGAGTAATGTTTTATAGATATAGGGGATAAGAAACCATTTTTTTGAAATAGCAATTTATTGAGTTTTAGCTCAGAGAAATGGTCAACTTTAACTATCAGTATTATCAATACCATAATAACTAATATTTATACCTAGTAATCATTTACTATGTGCAGACTTTAGGCTAAGCACTTTCCTGAATCACCTAATGAAATCCTCACAGTGCACAGAGCTCTACCTGCTATTATTTTATTTCAAGGGCAATCTCCTTTGATTCACAAATAATTTTACAATAACTCATAAGTAAAAAGTTTAAATGACTCCCTAGAAAGTGTTTAAAAATGAGATAGATGGATATGTACTGACACAGAAAGATGTTCAAGGGATATTTTAAATGGAAAAAAAAATGAAACAAAACCTGAAAGTTATAGCAAAAGTTTCTTTTGTGCAATTTTGAACTTTCTGCAAAAATGATTGCATTTGTTTTGTAAGGAGAAAATGTGTATTTATGTTACTATACAAAAAATATTTACTTACAAGGAATTATGAATTAAACTGTTAATATAGTTAATTCTAAAGAATGGGGTAGTGAGGATGCCTAGGTGGCTCAGCCCATTGAGCATCTGCCTTCAGCTAAGGTCATGAACCCAGGGTCCTGGGATCAAGTCCCACATGGGGTCCCCTGCTCCTTTCTCTGCCCCTTCCCCCTGCTTGTGATCTCTCTCTCTCTCTCTCATAAATAAATAAATAAATAAATAAATAAATAAATATCTTAAAGAAGAAAAAAGAATGGTGTGGGAACAAGAAGGAAGGAGATGGACTCTTGTTTTACTTAAGATTTTGTAATTGTACTTTAACTACAAACACTACATTGATTTTTGTAATGGAGAACTTTTTAAAGGTAAAAGTAAATAAATAAATGAGGTTATAGTTTCATTGGGTTCTATATATTTCCTTGATATTACTCAAATGAGCATTTCATCAGTTTTAAAACATCGATATAATAACAAGCCTGGCAACATTCACAATTCACTAAAATTAAGTAAACCTAAAGAAAGTAATGAAGTCCACATCTGTATTTTTATTGGACTAGATAAACTGATCCAAGTAGATTGTGCTAGCAGTTATTTAATTCCTTATAATAACTAAATAATGATGATAATAATTATGACCAACATTTAGATTTTTAGATATGCAGATTAGGACTATAATTTTCATTTGACCCTTAGAGTGGTCTTATGGAGCTATTTTATCCTAAGAATAATAGCAGCAATCAGATATTGACACTGACATTCCCTTGTGCCAGGAACGGTACAAAGTACTCGACATACACTATCTCATAAATATTTAAAACCACCTTATGGATTAGGCATGCATTAGGTTCAGCAGCAAGCAACAGAAAATAAATATCTCAAACAAAATAGAAGTTGCTATTTTTTTTTCTTCTCTAGGAGCCTGGGCAAATGATCTAGGGTGTTGGCAGTGATTTTGTAATCCTAAGTGACCTAGGTTCCTGTTCTTGCACCGCTATGTCCCACACTTTGCTTACCTCTCATTTTTCAAAACCGGTGATTCAGCTCTATCCGCTGTGTCTAAATCCCAGCCCGCAGAAGGAGAAAATGGGAAGCCAAAAGTCAATCTCCTTCTTCTTTTTATGGAAACTTCCTGGAAGCTGCAGACACCACCTCCATTTTCACCCTTTTGGGGAGAAATTAATCGCATAAACACATCTAACTGCAAGGGAGTTTGGGTCTGTGGACTTAACTTTGGGCATCCTAGTGTCTAGCTAACTTTTGGGGAGTCTTGGCTGATAAAGAAAGGAAGAATGGATATTGGGATAAAACTCACAGTCTCCATCATGGTGTGTTGTCATTCTAGTTCTACAAGTATGGAAACGGAGATGAAAAGGAGTTAACAAATATGCCCAACGTCGCACAGCTCGTAAGCAGTATCACCAAGTTGTCTTGGCTGATGGCCACGCTCTTTTTACTGTGGCAGGGTCCCTTGGACACTCAGTTCATCTCCTTCTCGGGATAGTAAAGCAAACTTTATTTTGTTTGCTACATTAGCTATTTTGTTTATCATGAATAAACAGACACTTTAGACATATTTACTTTCGGTTGATACATAGTTTAAAAGTAGGGTTCCTATGATGAATTATAACATTCCATCTAATAGCTGTAAAACTAACATTCAGTCAATTTTTGAAATAAAGAATATAATCTCTCTATTCATATATATATGTGTGTGTATATATGTATATATATTCTATGTAATGTAATATGTATTATAAGGACTAATAAGGAAATCCTTAGATAAAGATAAATGATTTCCCTTATATCTATCAGGAAGACTGGCTTGTTCACTTACTATTAGAAACTATGACACACAGGGTGCTGGCTGGCTCAGTTGGTAGAGCCTGTGACTCTTGATCTCAGAGTCGTGAGTTCATGTTGGACATGGAGCCTACTTAAAAACAAAACAAAACAAAACAAAAGCTATAACACATGTAAGACTGCATTAAATCAGATAAAAGGATGGACTGACAGCAGTCTGAAGATGATTGCAACAACAAGGTAATGCAGCTACCTAGTCAAATGTTATACATCTATGTGTCTTAGGCTGTAACGGAAGTCAAGATTTGTGTTCAGCTACAACTGCACTGCTAGGCACTTGAAATGTGACTAGTCCAAATTGAGGAGTCCTAGAAATGTAAAATAAGATTTCACAGATATTCAAAGATTTAGTGCAAAAATAAGACTGCAAAATAACAATAATTTCATATTGAAAAAATAATTTTATATTGACTACATGTTGAAGTGATATTTTAGATATAATGGATTTAAAAATATATCATTAAATTTAACTTCACCTGTTTCTCTTTACTTTTTAAAATATGGCTACTAGGAAATTTCCCTGCTCACATTTGAGACTCATGTTATTATCATTTTTTTTTTAATCCTGTTGGTCTATATACACAGCAGTAAAGATGAAGTCAAGGACAAAGGTCTCTACCATTGTCCAAGAGGAAATAAAGTCTTGCTCTGGAGTATATTGAATTTCCCAGGCACTAGAGAGGTGCTCTCTGTTTCTGAATAGCAATATTTCAACAGGAATTCTAGACTGAGTTAACATCCTCTAGAAAACTATCCCGTAACTAGCCCATTTCCTTTAAAAAGACTCTATCTCAGGAAGGAGAAATAAAGAGAAAAAAAAAAGAGAAAGCGAAGAAGATAGAGGTAGAGAGAGATAAAGATACGGAGGTTGGGTTGGGGGGAAGGGAGAGCCATCTGATGACTAATCTGGCTCCCTAGATCTTCCAACATAAGAAAGGGGTGTCTAGAATAGGAGATAAGTGCACTTCTGATGCATAAAAGGAATTTGCTCCAGTGGAAGTAAATGCACTGATGTTGAACCAGTTGTGAAGCTTTTAAGTACAAATAATAGAAAAATAGATTGGAGCAATAAGGAAACACGTTGTCTTAACGGAAAGGCCAGAGATCAGGCAGACTCTGGGTGATAAGGTTACTGCTCCATTTCTCCAGATCTGCCTTCTCGGCATACTCGCTTTATCTTCAAATTATGGGGAATAACATAATAAATTAAAGGCTGCATTTCTTTTTCTTCTTCTTATTCCATCTAATTCTTGCCACATTCCTCATCATTAAAAGTCCCCAAAATAGAACTATATAAATCTTTTCACAGGTTTTTGCTGGCATTTATTCACTTACTTGCTTCCTTATTTATTTGGAACCTGCCGTATGCCATGGAGGCACGACTTGAGCTCTAATGGAGCTTGCTGTTTCTTTCTTTTTAGGTAAAATAGACACTTGCAAACAAATCATATCCTCAGTGTTGTCAAAACAGTCGGGCTCTTCCGTATGCTTAAAGCTACCCACGACCTAAACACACCTCTAGAAGTTCACATCTTTGAGAACCAGTAGCCAAATTGAGTGGAAGAGCCAGATTGGTCAGTCCAAATTATTCCTGACAGGAAACTTGTATCAACAGGTTTTTCTGTTCTTCCGTGATGTAGATCTCTCAATGACTAATTCTTGTGGAATTACAGGGTGATTCCTGCCAGAGGTCTTTATCAAAAGAGGAGAGTGAGGCTTTAATGCTCCATCAACTTTCTTGTCTCTTTCTACCCAGGAAAAAACTTAGAGGTGTGCACCTCTCCAGGGCACACCTCTAGGATAAAGGCCAGGTGGGGCCCCTTGATTTTACTGGGATAGCACCATTTCTCAAAACACATCCAATAGCAGGGGGTCCATGCAGAAACAAATCATCTCCCCTTTTGAACTGGTGAAGCATTTTGTCTAACACTCTTACATGGAGTTTTAGATCCCTTGCCATTTGAAGCAGACCACCCTGGTTCAAATTCCTATTTTTAGCAATTTTGGATGGGACATCTCACATTTGATGATCATGTTTCCTGTGGAAATTCTCTCTCTAATTCTTTGGATGTAGTTTTGGTTTTGTTTTAAAGTTTATTTAAAACCTGGTGGTGGGGGGCGCCTTGGTGGCTCAGTGGGTTAAGCCTCTGCCTTCGGCTCAGGTCATGATCTCAGGGTCCTGGGATCGAGCCCCACATTGAGCTCTCTGCTTAGCAGGGAGCCTGCTTCCTCCTCTCTCTCTGCCTGCCTCTCTGCCTACTTGTGATCTCTCTCTCTGTGTGTCAAATAAATAAATAAAATCTTTAAAAAACAAAAAACAAACAACAACAACAAAAACCTGGTGGTGGGGGGAACCCTTGAAAACCAAAGCCCAAAGAATGAATGACTCTCTGACCTTCCCAGCTCATGCTCTTTACTAAAAGCATTTAGGAGGCACAGTGGCCCATGACCTTGATCCCCTCTCCTAGACATCCAAGGATCCATGAATTCCCCAGTCATTGAACAATAAATCTTATACCTTCACCAGGAAATTCAGTTGGCAGGAGGTTTCTAAAAATTTTAGGAGGAAACAAAAACCAAGCCTGACCTCCATTTTCCAGTTTTTCAAATCAGGCACTGGAATGTGAGGGTTAAGCTGCCACTCATTTTCTGCTTTAACCCCCAACAAGAAAACACGGGGATTCGGTGCCACCCAGAAGTCAGCCAGTAAATATTTCTTGAAAGAATAAATGAATGAGTAAGTTCCCACTTTCTCATTCTGGAGATTGCTATGCAGTTCTATCTTCAAAGACTGTTTACTTCAGGCCAGTGTTAGAAAGAAAAACCAGTCACTGTGATACAAGGGTGTTAACAAGTTTTCAGATGCGGGATTTTTCCTCAAGCCCTGATTAAATTTCATAACCATTTCTCCATAGCAGATGATTTTATCCCAAGACAAGGAGGAAAACAAAATGTCTTTAGTGCTCCTCAATTTTACCACTACCTTGGCTGGGAAATGAGAAAATAGAAGGTAGTAGGGATGACTGGGTCACTCTTCAGTTCCAGAAGGAAGGTATTTCTTGTGATTTAGAACAGTTCTTTGGGCTCTACACAGAGGAGTGAAATATGGGGTCATTCTTCTTGGCATTCTAAGTTGAATTGGCCATTGAAGCTGCTCAACCTTGAACGAAATACTTGAAGACTTCTTGCGCTCAATTGAGTGCGGCTGTGTTATAGGAAAGTTGACTCAGCTTTGAACCCTTCATCAATCGCGGAAGTTCTCTCTTTGTGGTAGGCCACGAGACCACCCGGCTCCATTTCCCGGCACTCTAGGCCCTTTGCCTGGACAGAAGGATCTTACCTCGTGATATAGACAACTGTCCCCATTGATGTTTAATGTTTTTAGTGGTAAATTTATAACACACATACACATGCACACACACACACAATGTTGACAGGAGTGAATTCATAACACACACACATGTTAATACATAAAGACTAATAAATATAAATACTAATAGCTTTCTATTTTATTACTTATAACAGTCCACAATTATTAATAATTTTTCCATAAGACTCTTGATCCTGAGGTGGACTCATTATAAATAAAGTGAGGGCCTCACCACAAAAGAGCATCTCTTTTCTTCCAAACGACTCTCTACCGCACATCCTGCCATTCTCTCTCTGTCTCCTTTCCCTGTTCTACAAAGGAGAAATACACAAAGGCTCTTTTAGGGATACTTGTCAAGGATTAAATTCACCATCCAGCATTTATTCCTTTGATACAATATGTTCTCACTTGATGATAATACATCTAGAGAAGTTATAGGTTTGACCTTGTCATCTTAGCTTTTTATATGATTGTAAAGAATGCAAAGACTATGAATAGACTAAATAAATCTTCATAGTGCTGTCAGAGGCAGATAAGGTTTTAACAGGCAATCTGGGGTATCAAGGAAAACTTTTGCCTATCATGGGCAGGTTTGGCACTAAGACATTATCTTTTGCCTATTGCATATGGGTAGTGAGGAATATAAAAGTGTAACACAACCATGGGAAGCTCTTGGAATAATATCAGGTCCCAACAAACTTTGTTGAATTTTTTAATAACTTGAAATTAAGTGGGCCAAAATTTAATTGTTAAAATATATGTTACTGGAATTATTTCACAGTAAGATTTTAGAGTCAGAAGCACTAGAATTCATCTACCACCTCTGCCACTTGTTACACATCGAGTCTCAGAGCCTTCTTCTCAGTTAAAATGGATTTAGTAGACCTATCTTACAGTGTTGCCTTTAAGTAAGACAATGTATGTTAATTATTTAGCACATTTCAAATCCATTTAAATAATAAAGATAGTGATGATCATGAGTACAATGACGATGATGATGATGTTTTCTATTTGAGAGACACTTGTCAAGATTTTACCCTTTTCAGTGACTCTATTTGTGTTCAAATAAAACCCCTTAGGTCCCCCAGTTACGACGTCTATGATGTCATAGCACTGAGTTCTTTGAATATTAATTTCTTTTGACTTAATTTGATAACTCCAAATCTACACACAGTCTCAAGGCCCAACTTGGCTCTAGTATTACTGATGACTTTCCCATCTTCATGCATGCCTTGAGCTCTTTTCCATATAAGCACGTTGGAGGTTACATGTTGTCACATTTATTTCCTCAGCACTCTGTCAGCCCTTTGGGTTCCGCCTTGAGGACTTGGCTGGTCTGTGCTTTCTTCTTGACGTTGACTGTTTCCAAAGAATCACCTAAGATGGATTCCTCGCCCAGGATCATTTGATATCACACACACACACGCACACACACGTGCACGCGCGCGCAAGCACACACCACTTATGGGTCCTCATAATGGTTTTGATGGCTCTGTTTCAGTGGTTCTCAAGGTGTGGTCCCTGACCAGCAGCAGCAGAACCTGGGAACTGGTTGAAATGTAAATTCTCAGGCTCCCCTCCAGACTGACTGAATCAAAAACCACGGTGGGGCCCAGATATCTGTGTCTTACCCAGCCCTCCCAGTGATACTGATTAGTGTGCTCAAGTTAGAAACCACTGCTCTGTTCCATAGTTTACAATTGCTTTGACCACAACCCATAGCCTACACCCACTTCAAAAGGAGATCAAAGTGGTTGAATCATTTCTGAGGCAGTTTAAGATTTAAAAAAAAAAAAAAAAAAGATTAAATAATAAAGATAGTGATGATAACGAATACAATGATTTTTTTTTTTTAATCTAAGTCTCTTACAGGATAGATCCTCATCCTCCACATATTCACACATCTAGCACTTAACAGCCGAAGGTTAAGGTTGAAACAGGGAATGGTGATGACAGTTTCAGTAAATATCTTTCAGGCAACTTACACTAGCTCCCCATAGTTCACTATAACAGAGTAAAATTAGAATAGGGGAAATTTCCCCCCTGAAACTAGTAAGCTATTCATCTTAAAGTTAAGAGTTTTGAAACATTTCAAATTAACACCAAGTAAAATTTTCAGTAAGTGTGGTTGAATTTGACAGTTACATTCTGAATGGCCGACTTCATGGTTAGCAACTGTTTAAGTGTTTCAGTTGGGATGCTTAGTTACCTTCTCCCCTGTGAGATCTCCTTGACTACTGTCTGCCTTTACCTATCCTTGTAGCTGTGAGTTCTTTAGGTGAAGATTAATCTCATTCTCAGTGGAGGAAATAAAATAGACAGTGAAATGTAAGTAACATCTATTGACTTGAAATAAATATGTTTCAGACCCAAGGTCTCTCTCAAGATGTTCAAAGTCCAAAAATCCCTCTCACAAGGTAATAACTGCACTATAGCTTAAACAAATAGACTCCTGGCAATTACACTGCACATCATTTCATGCTGAATTACCGGCTTCTAAAAGTCAAGCCTTAATTCTTGTGGTCCTCTTTTCAAAGAATTGTTTTAGCTTCTGAGAAGCCTTCGGTGACTCTCTCACCTCATTTTCCCCCCTGAATTTGAAGTGCTCTTTTGAGTTTGCAAAGGAATCTCTTTTCTGAAATCCTGTTTCTGGCACACGAATGAATTTAGATGAGTGAGAGAAGTGATGAGATGCAAAGGGAAAAAGAGTGTTATCGATCAAGATAAAAATGACACTGTGTTTGTTGTAGGTGGTTTATTATTATGCATTATCTCAATACTTAGGGAACAGTGATTACAGTGCCTTAGAGGGACTTGTCTTCTTATACCTCACAGCTGTGATTCTACAATTGACTTTGAACGAAGGAGAGAGAAATATTTTTAATGTCTTTGGAGAATCAAACAAGGATGTTCTTTAGTAGATCTCTAGGAATAGAGATCCAGGAGGGGGTTTCTGAACAACTAAATTGTCTAGTCATCTGATACTAGCTGGGGTCTGTGCTCATCTTGGAGCTCATTCTCCTTCTCTGTATTATTTCTCTGCTGTTGCATAGCTTAATGGCATAAATCGACAGCACTCATTTGTTACTGTTATGACCTCTCATGGCTTTGGGGGTTGACTTGGTTCGGTGAAGTGGGTGTCTTGTGGCTGCAGGTAGTGATTACAAGAGCTGACCCTCCTTGAGCCCCTCTCTGGACCCTCAGTGTGGTTTCTTCAGTATAACAGCCTCAGGGAATTGCGTTTCCAACATGGTAAGTAAGGAGCATTGGTGGTATAGTGGTTAGCGTAGCTGCCTTCCAACATGACAAGTAAGGGGTCCAAAAGTACACAGAGCTTCCATCAGTTTTTTAGTTCTTTACCCTCAAATGTGAGCACACAGCCAAGGATCATCAGTTATCGGAGAAAGGCGTCTAACACAAAAGATGAAGACCAAGTCAAACAAAACCAGGGAAAAAAGGAACTCAGAGGAAATGGATACAATAACATATTATCTAGGTTTACCATTTTCCAGGGACCCTTCTAATTGCATAATACCTACTAATGTCATTTGTACCTTCCAACAACCCTATCCAATGGGTACTCTTATTATGTATATTTTACTAAGAAAATTGATAAGCAGAAGTCAGGTAACTTTCTTAAGGTCGTCCGTCATAATCAATGGCACTACTGGCATTTTAATTGATTGTGGAGTCTAAGCTCCTTACCATTATACTGTATGTTATAAACCATTCCATGGAGCCGTAGAAGTGTAAATGTCTCTATGTAACATAAAGACATTTGTCTCTGTTTCAGAGACAAAAGTGGATATTGCATCCATGAGATAAGAACAAAATCCTTTTTAGAAGAAACATTAAAAAAAAAGAGTTCTTAAAATTAAAAAGAATGTAATAGTACAAATAAAAACAAAAGAATTATTTTGAGGAACTCTTTCAGAAACTAAATACAAAGCAAAGAGATAGAAAATAGAACAGAAAAAACAAGAACATCAGAGGCTTCATAGCCAATGAATAAGAGTTCCACAATCAGAGAAGAGATAAAGCAGAGAAGACAATATTATCAAAGCAATAGAATAAAAAAGTTTGGAATTGAAGAACACATTTTTCAGATCAAAGAGGCACATGAAGGGTCTAGCACAAGGAAGGAAGAAAAGCCCATATTAAGGCTTATAACCAGGAAGCGTTAAAAGTTTTCCAGAGAGAAAAATCAGCTCTCAGGGTAAGATACAGAATTGGGTTCAGATTCACTAAACCTCTCAACAGCAACGCAGGCCATGTTCCAGTTGGAGCACTACGTTCAACATTCTGAGAGAAACTAATTTCCAACCTTGCGTTCTGTACCGTGCCAAACCACAGTCTGACCTGAGGACAAAATAGAGTTTCTGATTTGTAGTACTTCAACATACGTACCTCCGACGCCCTCATTCTCAAAAGGCCACTGAACCATGTGTTTTTTCAAAATGAGGGAGGTGATAAAAAAGAGGAGGGCATGAAATCCAAACTAAAATGGATAGATTACTAATGAGCAGGATGGGGATATTCAGGGTACGGGCAGAGGAACTTTCCAGGACTGCCTCTGTGTAGCAGCCGTGAGTGCAAAAAGACAAACGTCCCCAGGAAGACTGTGTCCATGAAAAAGCGGTACTGATAGATCACTGATATGTCTAATTTCACGAAGGGTTTAACAACCGTGTCAGAATATCGAGGGCGTGCGAAGGGTTGGTATGTAGGAAATTAAGGAAACAAAACAGCACAGGGCCATTTGACGTCCATGTAAAACAAAAATAAATACAAGAAAAGAAATATAAGTTATAAAACGTGATGTGGTTCAGCTGTGAGTGATAAGCACAGTTATTTAATATAAATCTTAAACATGGACTTAACCCCAAAGTATGTCTTAACTATAGTGGGAAGACAGAAAGAGGGGACAGGTATTTTGTGGTGTGTGATGGGAGGGGTGCATTAGACTACTTGATTTTCATTTTTCATGCAGGGAAATGAATCAATAATGATATCTCAAATTGCCATGATAGTGAGCAGGTAGTTGAAAACTTGGGGTTGGGTACATATCATGAAATATAATACTGCTTTTGAGAATGGGGCCATGCAGCAGGAGCTGGCTATTTTTATTAAAGGTCCTATGTGCTCTTCTCTGTATTAAAAGCATGCATACATGTATTACTTCGATAAAATTAAAAACTAAATAAAGTGAAAGTTTTGTTGAAATATTTGTCAGTATTTCTCCACCAGTATCTGTAATTGTGAATAAAAACCAAGAACTTTGAGCCCCACATCAGGCTCTCTGCTCGGCGGGGGGCCTGCTTCCTCCTCTCTGCCTCCTCTCTGCCTGTGTCTCTGCCTACTTGTGATCTCTGTCTGTCAAATAAATAAATAAATAATCTTAAAAAAAAACAAAAACCAAGAACTGTTCTCTCACTTGGTGTGATTTCAGGTTTACCTGAAACCATCTTGTTGGAAGAAACCTGATTTCCCTTTATAGAAGGGATCTTTTCCCACTGAGACATTGGAGGCCACTCTATAATTGCTGTTGTTATCAGAAATAGTAACACACTGAACTACCACCAGTCATTAATTTTCAAAGAAGTTCATCAGATAAGTCAGTACCATTTAGGAGTGCCTGAAGGAAACAAAAACGAAAGCATTTAGTCCTTGCAGAGTGAGAGCAATACGATCTTTGCCCCATCCCCTGCCCCAACCCCGAGAAAGTCCTATCTTGAAAGAACAGAGCTGGCCTGGAGGAGGAGAGACCTGCTGGGACAAAGTGGTGGCAGCTGGCACCTGAGAAAGGGTGAACGGATTGAACAAGAGTTTCCAGAAGAAGACGTTTTTCTCCTTCCCAGGTTTGCAAAACTAATAATGGTTTTAACCATTTAAATCAACACACCTGGACTTAAGTCTTTGTAGAAGTGTAAAAGGTATCTTAATTCACTTTGGAAACACTTCTAAATAAGGACTTCCATTTGTAAAATTATTTTCTCCTCGAGGACGTTTGTTAACCAGATCTCTAACGTACTGGGTTCTGGTCCAAACTGAAGACATACGGGGAAAAAGAAGACAACACATCTTTTAAGTACAGTAGGAGAAGGAGGGCGTGTTTTTCCAGCCCGGTGAAAAGTTGGAAGTATTATATTTGAAAACAGATTTAGGCACGATCTCTTGCTATCTGGTACAATCTTCTGAACAAAACAGTAACTTTCCAGCTCATTTGAGCTAAAAGTTCTGGGTTTCTCTCCTTTAGGTAACTTGTCTCACATGAGTGTTCTCTCAGCAACTGCTTTAAACTGGTGTCGGACTTCATGTAACACCTAACCTTTTTCATTCTTATTATTTTTTAAATCGCCAGTCTGCACTCATTTTTTTCTACCTTCTTACGGATGACTTTTACTTTAAGAAGCACATCTAGCGTCATCCCCTTCTCCTGGTTCTCCATCTTTCCTCACCACCTCCTTTCATCGGAAGGCTCCTTCCAGGTAACTTTCCCGTGAGGTAGAAATTACCCTTTCACGATTTTGAAACAATACTATGCATCTTTAACATTTTTAGAGGGCAAGTTGAGAATATATTTCAAACGTTTTACGTATTCATAGTCAGTAAACTTTAGGTATAAAATCTAAAGAGTTAGTCAAACAAACATGCATGGATGTTTGCCTTATATAACATTTGAATTGAAATTACTTAAATGTTCATTAATTGTGGATTGGCAAAGTAACTACAATAGAATTCCTATACTATGTAGCTTTACAAACAGTAAAGGGAAGACTAGCTCTCTATATACTTACCTGATTAACTATGTGTCTTAATGTTTTTTAAAGGGCTCAAGGGAATGTTGTTAAGAGTATGGTACCCCATTTTTGTCTTTAAAAATGTGTGTGTTCCTAATGTCTACTCATATAAATGTCTGGAAAGAGGTACACACAAATGTTCATAGTGATTATCTTTGGGTGCTGAAGAAATGACTGGATTTCTTTTCTTTTCTTTCTTTTTTTTACATTTTAAAGAAATGTCTTGGGGCACCTGGGTGGCTCAGTGGGTTAAAGCCTCTGCCTTCGGCTCAGGTCATGATCTCAGTGTCCTGGGATCGAGCCCCGCATCGGGCTCTCTGCTCAGCGGGGAGCCTGCTTCCTCCTCTCTCTCTGCCTGCCTCTCTGCCTACTTGTGATCTCTGTCTGTCAAATAAATAAATAAATAAATAAAATTAAAAAAAAAAAGAATTGTCTTGAGTTTGTTTTACCACAAACAGGTATTATTTTTCTTAAAGCTTTTATTTATTTATTTATTTGAGAGAGAGTGTGAGAGAACACGAACAAGGGTAGAGGGAGAAGCAGGCTCCCCCTGAACAGGGACCTGGATGAGGGACTCAGTCCTAGGACCTGGGATCATGACCGAAGCCCCAGGTAAGCGCTTAACCAACTGAGCCACCCAGGCGGCCTTCGGTATTATTTTTTAATCACAGAAAGAAGAAATGGCTTTCATCAAAAAATATATACTCTAACAAATTATTCTTTCATTTAAGTCTTTGCAAATTCTTCCTCCTTCGGCAGTGTTTGTTCCCTTCTCTCATATATGCAGATTATCCTATGGGGAAAATAGCTATGCAACTTTTTGCATCAAAAAATAATATTCCTGGAAGCAACTCCAAGAAATTGTCCCAATCTTTGAGCAATATATTAACCAAGTTAAATACCGTTCAAAAACAGAATTCAACAGAATAAATTTGAAGAACTAACTGGCTTAGTTATGGTTCGTGAATCAGGCAGCATCCCAGCAGCAGGTAGAAGGGCCCTTCCAGGATTTGCACAAAATGGAAGGTTTCTAAGAGCACCAGGGTGGCCCAGTCAGTTGAGCATCTGAGTGTTGGTTTCAGCTCAGGTCCTCATCTCAGGGTCCTGAGATGGAGCCAGGCATCAGCTCCCCGCTCAGTGAAGAGAGTACTTGAGACTCTCTGTCTCTTCCTCTCCTTCTGTCCCTCCCCCTGCTTGTGCTCTCTCTTGTTCTCTCTCTCTCACACACACACACAAATAAATAAATAAATCTTAAAAAAAAAAAAAAAAAAAAAGGAAGGTTTTTAGAGGAAGGAGGGTGGAGTATGAAAGTTATTAGCAGAAAAAGAGGATTGTTTCAGACAAGGTCACCTTCCTGTAGGGGTGAGGAAGGGTTCTTATCATGCAGTTTGCCTCATCTTCCTTTGGGGGTTGAATCGGGTCCCTGTGGCAGACTCCTTTGGGTTGATCCGAAAATGCCCGACTGCCTGGTTAAAATACACATAGGTGAGAGAGGTAGGGAGACTGGAAACTACAATTAGAGTCGGTATTAAGCCCTGGCTTGGGGACATGGCCCAAGTGATGCCATTGGGGCCTATGGTTTTCTTTTTAACAATGATTATATCCATTTTCCTTGGGGACTATATTTAGGAGCAGTGTTGGGAGTGTAATGAAAAGGCCAGCCACGAATCTTAAATAGGGCAGCAATGCCCTTTAAACAGAGGCACTAACAACCACAACCAAAGCAGAGGCTGTAACTGCTTTCGTAAGCATAGTGAAGATCAGTGATAAGAGCATTTATTATATGGGCATAATGGAAGTTAACATCTCACTGTTTATTTAAGGAACTGGGGGGAAAACTGCCTACTTACCGGGAAGCTTGGAAAGAACAGGTGTGAGTTTTATAAGTTCCCAGAGTAAAACAGAAGTTTGTGCAGAAGTTTTGATGATACACATAAATATTTTGTGCTCATTGGCATAAGAAGGAATAACTTGATTCGGCGTATTGGCCACCGGGAAACTGGAGCTTCTAGAACATAAAGTTTCCACTGACCTGCAAACCTCAAACCCATTGAAATGGAAATGAAGCAGATCTTCTCAGAGCTTTTACGGCAATCAGTGACACTTTCTAGTTTTAGCCAAATTTCCTTTCCTGGCAACAAATATGTATTACCTTTGCAAAAATGTTTACTTCTATACTTGGGTTCATCGTTACCCGCTCTTATTACCGCTAAGGACAAGGAGCTTGGTTTAGGTCCAATTTAAGGTCTGTGAAAATTGGTTTGGTTTCCTTCCAGACCAAGCCAATGAAAATAACTGGTTCCATTCATTTATTAGTCCAGATAAACAAAGCCAGTTTTATTCTGGGCATAATGCTTATCTGTGTGACTGACCTGCACTGAAGCCGAGGGGAAGACAGAAACCATGAAAAGCAGAAACTGAAAAGTTGGCTTCTTTCCACAAGAGCCAACCATGTTCCAGAGCAAAGAGAAATGTTACTCAAATGAGCTAAAGTTAAGAACCGATAGGCTCTCTGGTGTCTTTGACCTTTAAATATAGGAAAATTAAAGCAGTTCTACTCTGGAGTCCAGGAGAACACTGAGTTTGTATTCGGTTTGAAGATCCACAGGAATGCAAACGGATTGCTCACTAGAAGACGGCTCCCATTTTGCAAACACCTCTCTCTTTCCCGGCAGTGTTTCCCTTTAAAACGAAGTTATCGTTTATTCTTATTTTAAGATCTTTATAATACTCCCATGCATATTTGAGCTATTTGAAAATACCCTTGTGAAAAACTAGGGCTGGGAAATATTGGCTTATTAATAGGGGAATTAATTTCAAAACAAAACTGGCTTCTCTCCATTACTTTTCTTTCTTCAATTAAATAATTTTTAATAAAACATACATTAGCGTGGTGAAAAATGTACAATACAAAGGATATATGATGCAAAGTATGCTTGTTGCCTAGTCCGGATTCCCAACCAGATGTTTCTTTCTTTCTTTCTTTCTTTCTTTTTCTCTTTCTTTCTTTCTTATCTTTTTAAAAATTTTCTGTGCATACACAGCATTCACATGTAAGAAATGAATATATAAAACATAGAGATAAATATTTATATGTCTTACAAATGGGAATTTTCTTCCTTATGCCTATTCTGTAGTTTTATTTTTCTCTTCCTTGATCTTTCATGGTTTTTTTTTTTTTTACTTAAAAATATGTCCCTGAGATCATTCCAAATAAGCGCATATAAATCTACATTATTCTTTCTAATGCCGATGTAGTATCTAATTATATGGATAGCCATAATTTATTTAATCAGTTTCCTATTGAAGGGTAGCTGGGTTGTTACCTGATTCTTTCTTTTTCCTACAAACAATGCTTCAATAAATAATAAACATTGAGATAAATGTTTTCCCATGTACTGTAAGTATATGTAAGCAGGATAACATTCTAGAAATAGAATTGCCAGGTCAAAGTCTCTACCTCCTTTAAAAATCTCTCTGTTTAGTAGATTTGACAAAATTTTGTGTTTTCACTTGAATAATTTCACAATGAAAGTATTAAAAAAACAAAATATTCATATAATGAATATTATATGAAACAGAAACAGTGATGGACATTGATTTAAGCTTAATAAGATACTAATTTTTGAATGTCCAATGCCAAAAAAATTTAAAAATCAGCATTTAGCATTCAGAAAGAATCTCCACAGGCTTATGCTCTCTAAAGAAACACCCAATTTTCATTTCCTGAAAGAATTTGCTACCAAGTTGTGAAGAGGATACCTTCTAGAGCATTTAAGATCTCAAAACAATTCAATTCTGCAATTATTTATTGCCTGCCTCCTCTGTACCAAGCCCCCGGGGACTGTAGCAAGAATTATAAGCTGCTCCAGCCCTCCAGCGACATGGCGGACAGAGGAGACCTCTGTACCAATAAGGTATTCTGTGAAAGAGCTCTGTTTGGGATCTTACTGTAACTTGGAAAAAAAATCTTGATTTGATCAATCTATGTCATAGGGAAAGGCTCATTTTTCTAACACATTATAGCTATAAATAAATATATTTTGAAGGAAGAAAAAAATGGGAGTAAGAGGAAGGCAAGGGAGAAAGGACATGAGAAACAGGAAACAATCTTCAGGATGCATCATCCAAAAAGACTTTTTACCATGTCTTATTTATCTTTGTGCCCCCATCAGTCAAGTGATGGCCCTAAGTTTACACTTCATGATCAATCTGCTTTGAATGACTGAGTTTTCTCTGCAACATTCAGAGCCCTCCCATACTTCTCTGCCTTTGAACATACATGGTTTTGCCAGGAATGTCTTCCTTACATCAGTTCATCTAGCAACAGCCCACATATCTTAGCATTGCTGACTCAAGGATCATTATTTCTCCTTCCACCCAGGAAGAAACACCCACTCCTTCCCCTAGGATCTCAATTATAGTTTTACTTTCTTTTTCTGACCTCTTGTTCTCCTATACAATCAATAGGACATATCTGCTCTTTTTTGCAACATTTATCACACACCATCTTGATTATGGTTAATATGAATATTACTTACAACTAGGGTATAAATCTCTTTCATTGTCTTCTCTAAAAATACACATTTATATTTCTCACAATGGTTAGCACAGTGGAGTATATTTGATTCAAAAAACGAAACAAAACACCTTATTGCTCAGCTGCTATCCAGGCAGTATATGAATTTAACTGCTTATATTGTATCAAACTCTTGGTTACAATAGCAAATGATTATAAGGCTTACTATGTGTGGGCACTCTTTCAATTACATAATTAACTTACATTCTCACGACCATGGGATGTAGGTGTACTTTTATTATCATTTCCATTTTCAGATGTGGAAACTGAGGCACTGAGAGCTTCAGTAATTTTCCCAAGTGCAATAGCTCAGTGTTGGCACCAGACACGGAGCTATTGTGTGAGACCCACCAGCGGCTTAAGCTGATGTTTACTTTAACACTTAGGGCGAGGCCTCACAATTCCGATTTCAGCAACAAGGCTCAGAGAGGCAAAATAACTTGTTCAAGGTCATACAGCTTGTTGGCAAAGTCAGGTCTGAAATCATGTTTAGCTCTCACATCCATATTTTCTACTGCTTATGATTCAACTCCAATAAAAGTCCTACCTCTCCCTAAGGCATGACTCAAGTCTCAGTGTGCATTTTCAGCAGTAGTTTCTACCCTCCCAGCATCCATCTCCCCTTTTTCTAATAGCACCCAGTTATCTCTTCAAGGATCTACCCCCCGCCCTCAGCAAACCACCCCCCAACTCTCAGTCCATGGAGGTAACACACAATGTGTAGTTCCATTATACTCACATGTCTTCTCCGTGGGAAGATTTGAAGTTCCTTGAGAGCAGGGATTTCTCCTCCTCCTCCTCCTTCTCCTCCTCCTTATCTCTTTCTCTTCTTCTTTTTCTTGTAGGTGAATCTCCCATGCATGAATACGCAATTGAAGTTGAAAATATTTATTGAATGAATGTCCTGCACACGGTACTTGCTTACTCAATATTTGTGGGATTGAACTGTTTGCTGAATAAGATAGCAACTAAAATGGGCCTCATCAAAGTCTTAGAATCTCAGTGGGCAGAGAAAGGTCAAGTGTATGCCCCAGGTATAGTCTACTTCCTCATACCATTCAAAGACAGAGTATTTGATCTCCTGAAGATTTCTCTCTCTCTCTCTCTCTCTCCCTTTCCTTCGTTCCCCCTTCCTTCCTTCCTTTCTTTTTTTTTTTAAGATCTTATTTATTTATTTGACAGAGAGAGAGACAGATAGAGAGGGTCCACAAGAAAAAGGAGAAGGAGAGAGAAGGAGTCTCCCCACTGAGCAGGGAGCCTGACTCTGAGCTCTATCCCAAGAATCTGGGATCATGACCTGAGCTGAAGGCTTAACAGACTGAGCCACATAGGTGCACCACCCACCCCCCCTGAAGATTTCTGAGGTAATTTTCTTCCATGGGAGGGCCTGTATGAAAATACCTGGACATAATCCAACCTGTTAGATATAAAGGGGCAACAATTCCACATCTTAGAGGAAAAACAGATCAGCGTTTTCCAGATGGAGGAGTAAAGCAATTATGATACCTGTCTCAACAGCAAAAGGCAAGCCATCCAAATACACAGAATTCGTCTAAATTTGATTAAGACATTTAGAGTTTCTAGCAGTAAAAACAATGGTAATGTCTACCCACTTCCACCTTTCCAAAAGTAGAATAAAAAAAAGGGGGGGTGGCGAACAAACCAAACCAAGCCCACAGACTGTACTCTATCTCATCCTCCAGGGATATCACGCTATCACATTGCCTGTTATCATATAAAAACCGTAATGGGAAAAGAAGATGAACACAGCAATAATGTTGTTCCAGACAGCTGGCACTCAGACACCACAATTACTAGGGAACAAAGGAAAACTGAAGGAGGTTAGTATAAATGCAGAAGGTAGGCAAGATGCGAGCATTTGGTACTACACTCTAGTCCCCGCATTTGACTGAAGACTTTACTATTTCAATTAGGTCTTCTCCAGACTGCTGCGTCCAGTTCAGGAGAACTAAAACTGTTCCTGTACAGAGAAATAAAGTGGTGCGAATAAAGGGTAGGGAATGGTATGAAAGAGGAAGTGTTTGCTAAGAGAAAAATGAGCCTAGACCACCATTACCTCCTTCTGCCGCCATCCGTACTTCTCTTTTTGCTAGTTTTGGTCTAGATTTCCCGTTTTGCCTTTGCTGAAAGACACACTGAGAAGAACGGGGCTTGGAGACGCCGTAGCCCAGAGGGCAGCTTTCATAATGGCAAACATTTCTGAAGTGCTTCCTAAGTGCCGTTACAGAGACCCAGACTGTCTCATTAAATCCAGTGCTTCATGACGTAGGTACTACGAGCAACCTAAGTTTACAAATGAGGAAATGGAAGTTTAAAAAGGTTAAAAAAAAAAAAAAAAACTTGCCCAAAGTCACACAGCTGTGTTTTAATCACTATCCTAAATGACAGATGAACAATGCAAGTGTAATAAGCTGAGGTGAAGCAATGGCTGAGTGGAAAGCGTGTGCTCTAGGAATAAACCCGTCAAACCAAAGTCTTGCTGTCGCTTACACTTTCTGAGACCTGCACCACAACTGGTTACGTTATAGGAGTTTTGTGAAAATCCACTAAGATAAAGTTTATTTTAAGGACTCTGTAAATGCGCACAAACCCTACAAACGCATTACTATATTACACATAAAAATGAAGAGTTATGAGTTAAGAAGTTGCCATCAGAGGACTGAAATCGAGGGAGACCAGGTTGGGTATTAAGTGAATGATGGCCATGTGGCATCTGATATTTGGAAGGTGGGGCAGACAGAGGAAGACACACCCAGTATGTCTTCTGGGAGAGCAAAAGAGGAAGTGCCAAATGGAAGATGAGTAGATGATGACCAACACAGAGATATTAGACCAAAAAAAAAAAGGAGGGAGGGAGGGGAGGAAGGAAGGAAGGAAGGAAGGAAAAAATGAAGGCAGGAAAGAGAAAGAAAGAAAAAGAGAGAAACAGAAAAAGAGAAACAGAAAGAAAGAAAGATTAGTCAGAGAAAGATAAATACCATATGATTTTACTCATACGTGAGACTTTAAGAAACAAAACAAATGATCATAGGAGGAAAATAGAGAGGCAAACCAAGGAACGGACTCATAACTATAGAGAACACACTGATGGTTACCAGAGGGGAGGTGGGGGCCAGGTGAAACAGGTGATGGGGATGGAGGAGTGCACTTGTGCTGAGCGTCGAGTGTTGTGTGGAAATGCTGAATTACTATATCATATACCTGAAACTAATATTGCACTGTATAGTAACTAACTGGAATTTAAATAAAAACAACAACAACAACAAAAGCAAGACCTTCAAAATACCATAACCCCAAGGGAAACAAAGCAAAACCAAAGACAGTAGGTTATAAATGAAAAAGATCGGCAAAGGTGAGTAACTGTAGAAGCTGGGTGATGGGTATGTGAGGGCTCATTGCACTTGTCTCTTTGTTTGTGTGTACGCTGGAGAAAATTCTGTAATAAAAGTAAAAACAAAAACAAAAACAGAGGAAAGAAATAAAGAAGAAGACAAAAAGGAAGGAAGGAAGGAAGGAAGGAAAAGAAAGAGAGAAAGAAAGAAAGAAGAGAAAAGAAAGAAAAGAAGAGAAAATAAAAGAAAGGAAAAGAAAAAGAAAAAGACAAGCAAACATAGAGGAAATGGCTTAGCCCAAGCCAAAGCTACACACAGACTCGCATGACAGAAATAAGGACATGGATTCTTCTCTGGCTACTGGATTGTTTACTTTTGCTGTTGTGGCTACTGGAACAAAAGCTAAACTATTCTGAAAAAAAGACAACTGCACTCTTGCTCTTTTGCATATTTGTTTTGGGGACTCACAAGTTATGTATGTTATTTCTGTAGTTTTGGGTTTTTTTCCCTTGAGAGGAAACTCATGAAGTTGGATTTGACATTTTTGCCAAATCTTTTATATCAGTGGTTCTCAAATTTAGTAGGCATCACAAATCTGGGATAGGTTTGCCAAATTCAGCAATTAAAAAGGTAGGATGCAATGTGTCAACTGTACTTCAATAAAAAAATAAATACACAACACACAGTGAAATTTAAAATTCAAGATAAACAACAAATTATTTTTTAGCACAAGTATGTCCCAAATATTGCATGGTACATACTTACACTAAAAATGTGTTTTATGTGAAAATCAAAGTTAACTGGAAGTCTCGTATTTTATCTGGCAACCCTACACAAAGAGCCTGTTACAATGCAGACTAACCAGTTCCGTACTCTGTAAATCTGAAATAGGGCCAAGTTGTCCACCAGGTGATTTCAATGCTGGCTTGTTCTTTTTTTAAGATTGATTTATTTGAGCGAGAGAGAGGGAGTGCGTGTGTGCATTGCAGGAAGGAGGGTCGGAGAGAGAGGAAGAGAGAGAATCTTAAGCAGACTCCCAGGTAAGCCTGGAAACAGACTCACAACAGAGCTCAGACTCAAAACCGTGACATCATGACCTGAGCGGAAATTAAGAGTCGGCCCTTAATTGCCTGAGCCACCTGGGCACCCCTCAGTGCAGCTTCACCTTAGAGAACACTTTGAGAGATACTGGTTGAGCTTGGATAATGCCAACTTTGTGTTAAAGAACAGAAATTCAGCTGAGTAAATTTGAAGATGTAATTGCCTCGATTAAGCAGTTCCCAAGACCGGCGGCATCCCAGCATCCCATCTAACAAATGGGAAGGAGCTCTGAGGAAATTTACAAAATGCAAGATTTTTATAGGAATAAGGGTGGGGCGGGAATGTTAATAGCAAAAGAAAAGAAAGGATTCTTTCAGGAAAGGTCACCTTCCCCTGAGGGGAAGGGCAGGGGGTCTCATTAAGTGGACCACCTCATCTTCCTTTGGGGGATAGAGACACTGATGTGATAGATTACCCCATTGGTGCCGACCAGAAAACTCCAGAATGCTAGTCTTAAATTCCACTCTTGGAGAAGATGAAATTGCAATTAGGTCTTGGCTGACTGTCCTGGGGTAAGTGACTCTACCTTGGCCTCTAGTTCTCTTTTTAACATTGGGAATGAAAGATGTCATAAGGCCAGAAGGGCGTCTTGGGGAGAGAATTTGTGCACAGCTACGGAGAGCCTAGGGGATGCTAGAGGACCTGTTCCCTAAGTGACAGCAGACACAGGTTTGACCTTTACCCCAATATGGTAACAAGAGAATACATTCATTGAGCTTCACTGTCCTGCCTTCTAGTCCTCTCAAAAGTCACATGGAGAAAATAACTATTATTATCCCAAACTCATTAGGTGAGGAAATAAAAGCTCATGGTTAAGTCACTTGTCCAAGGTCACAGAGGTAGTATTTAGTGAAGTCAGGTTTGATCTGAGACCATCTGTTTGCAAAGTCCACACTATGCACCAGTCCTATACAACAACAGGAGGCTTGGGCAATTTTTCCAGTACAACTAATTTTTCCCATTCATATCCCTTCTCAAATCGCTAATAAGCTAACTAAAGTATAGTCAGGGATATGACATCTGCATCTCATCTCACGAGAATTCCACATTCTGATGTGTAAGAGTCAAGAAGCCTGGAAGTTTGTGGAAAGCTGAAGGATCTGAGCTGATGAAAAATATGGAGAGCTATAGGTAGGATAGGGTATTTTTTTAAGAAAAGCTTTTTTTTTGGGGGGGGTGGGGTCTTATACACTCTGTATCAGACAAAACCCATCATCCCAAAAGGTAGTGTGTCAAGGGATGCCCTCCTCTGGAGCATAAGTCAACAATTTTCTCACCAGGGGGCCTAAGATGGCTGAGCAGGCTTTAAAAAAGGGTGTTAGGTGAGAGCACTAAATATAGGGAACAGTTTGATGAAAGAATTGGAGCTGATTAGACTGGAAAGGAGACAGCTCAGAGAGAACATGATTGCAGTTTTCTAATACTTACAGAACTGGTAGGAAGAAAAGATGATGAGCAAAAACCACAGGTGGGAATGTTAGTTGGAAAAGGATTTTGACTCAATAAATACATGGTAGATTGTATTATCATTCAAAATATTTGCTTTTTTTTCTCTAGGATGTTTCTCCCCTTTCCTTGTTCCACCCTGGGTTGGGATTTCATGTGACTTTTGTTGGCTAATGAAATGTAGACACTTTAAGTACAGCATGGGATTTGCTGTGGACTCTTTTCCTCTTTACCTCCTTTCCCAAAGGGAAGTCAAAGTGGGGCAGAGCCAAGCTGACCCGGGGGAGGCACATACTGTAAGTAAGAAATAAGTATGTAAGTAATGTAAGTAAATGTAAGTAAGAAACAGCCTCTGCTGTTAAAAAGTTGCTGACAATTTAGGGCCTTTGTTTTTGTGGAATATCTCAGTTATCCTGACTGGCAAAAAACCAACCAAACAAACAAAAAAAGCTGTCTCTGAAAGAGTTGTCCAAAGATGGAAAAGCCTGTCTGCAGAAGTGGTAAACTCCCTAGACAGGAAGCATTCAAATATAGCTAAAAGACCACTTTGGAGGCTGTTAAAGAGGGATGGGTAGATTGCAATCCTGACTGAGTGGTTAGGACCTTGAGCTCCTTTCCATATAGGAGATTCTATGCTACATTAATAATGAAGGAAAAGGAGGGGCAAATTGAGCAAGGCTTTTCCCACATCATTCTTTAAACTCCCTTGAAGAGGAGGAACACAGTGACATTAGGGCAGATTAATCTCAGCTTGTGGTTACTGAAGCTTAGAGTATTAACTCATGCTTGTTTGAGAACAGTCTTCTGGAATGTAACTAAAAGGAGAGTTAAATATGTATGTGGTTTGAGATTAACCATAAATGACCTTCAAGGGAGAACTGGAACACAAGAACAGCTAGGGAAAGTGTAATTCAGTCGCTACCATGAGCCTCTCCCAGAATCTTGCTGTGAGAGGGACAAGGCCAAGCCACATGCATGGCCGGAGATCAGAGAGAGCAGGGACGTGGAGTGGGCTCCTGCCATTCCTCGGACCCACAGCCCGGAGAAATACCCCGTCGGTTTTCAGTCCCTTCTCGCCCCTTCCTGTTTGCTCCCTTCAGCATTCCATGGGCTCTCTCCCGGCTCTCCTTCCACCCGTCCACGCTCAGCTCTCGCTCTTAGCGTTGTCTCTCTTCATGATCTCATCCCTCATCATTTTATCATCTCCGTAATCTGATCTTGTTTCCTTCTGCCCATTTATCTAAGTCACCATGAAAAAGTTGGGAACGAAGAAGGGTTAAAACAAAGCAACATGATGAGGGAGGCTTCTAGTCTCAGAACGAAGCAAGCAGCCTGTGGTGGTGTGCGTGCTTTGGGCAGCCATAGTTTTGGGAAAAGAGAGAGCTATTCCAAACTTCAGATCCATTGCTTATGACTTGGAGGACCTGGAACAAGTTGCTTAAACTCTCAGGGTCCTCAGTTTCCTAATCTCTTTTCTTTTTCAAGTGTTTTTTGTTTTTTGTTTTTTTTTAATTTATTTAGGCAATCTCTACACCCAACTTGGGGCTCAAACTCAGAACACGGAGACCAAAAGTCACATGCTCTTCTGACTCAGCCAGCTGGGTGCCCCTCAGTTTCCTAATCCTTAAGATGAGGTCAGAGACTACTTAGAAGCATTGTTGGGAAATTCTAATAAAATAAAAACACGTTATATTGCTAATACACAATGGACATCAAGTAAAAAGGCTGACATTATTGTATAGATTTCATAACATTTTAGTTCAGCTTCGTTTTGTATTTAGCTTTTATGTCTTGACTTTGATGCCTTAAAAGCTAGAACTATTTTCTGTTAGTGTTTTTCAGTGACTACAATTTTTTGGTGACAGGAATATATAATAAGTATTCAATGACTTGGAATCAAAGTCTGCATATATATGTGTCATTATACATATTTATTTATGTAAAATTGGATACTACTTATATATATTATAGGTTAAATGTTTTTGTCCCTCCCCAAATTCCTATGTTGAGCTCTAACTCCTAATGTGATTATATTTGAAAGTAGGACCCTTAAGAGGTAGTTATGTTTAGATGAGGTCATGGAATGGGGTCAAGTTATGTTGGGATTTGTGTCCTTTTAAGAAGAGTACTATCTTTCCATCATATGAGGACACAGCAAGAAGGTGGACAGCCATCTGTAAGCAAGGATAGGTGCTTTCATCAGAAACTGGGTCTGGTGGCATCTTGCGCTTGGACTTTCCACTTTCAGAACTGGGAGAAAAAAATACCTGCTATGTAAGCCACCCAGTGCATGGTATTTTGTTACAGAAGTCTGAGCTAAGTTCTGTATAGTACCTCTCTTATTGGTACAATGCCATGAAATTCAGTGATACTACCTTAATACATAGAACATAGTCCAGGGGCACTTGGGTGGCTTGGTTGATTGAGTAGCTGATTGTTGGTTTCAGCTCAGGTGATAATCTCAGGGTCCTGAGATAGAGTACTGCATCGGGTTCTGTGCTCATCAGGGAGTTTGCTTGTCCCTGTTCTTCTGTTCCTTCTCTCTCTCTCTCTTTTTCTCTCATAAATAAATAAATACATCTTTTTTAAAAATAAAAGATATAGTCCATATATCGCTATCTAATACAGGATTTATGCCATCAACAATTTTTGTTATGGCTTAAGTCCTGTATGTAAGAAAAGGATGAGACACAATCCCAGTCTTTACGAATTTTACCTTCCAAATGATTAGGGCATTTAAACAGACCTTTTTTTTTGCTCCCAATCATATATCTGTTTCCCACCTTCTTTGCTGAGAATTTATAGTTTTGTTTGAAATGTCCATGTACCTACCCCTGGGCAACGTCTCACAATAATCCAAATCATGAGAATCTTGCTTCCTGCTTTCCCATCCTTCTTTGAAACCTGTGGTGGCCCTTAGATGTAAGAAGTTGCAAAGGGGGTTTCTGGAAAAGCTTCTGCCTTTCTGACAAAAGCCAGAAGAAGTAGCTGAGAGCTCCTGCCTCCCTCTTACCTTAGCTTGACCATACATGTTTTGCTGGCCAATAGTAGTCATTTTGTGGCCCTGAGATGATAACCAAAGGGAAGGAAAACCAACATCCTAATGACAGTGGGGCAGAAAAATAAATGTTATTGATTATATTACTGAGTAAACCAAGGGCAGCAACCACCTACTTCTAGACATGTTATGTGAGAAAACAACCCTCTGTATTTTTTCTTCCAAATCCTTATTTAAACTTTAGTTAGCTAACATATAATGTGATATTGGTTTCAGGAGTGGAACTTAATGATCCAAAACTTACATATAATACTTAGTGCTCATTATAACAAGTGCCCTCCTTAATACCCATCACCCATTTAGCTCATCCACTACCTACCTCCTCCATCAACCCTCTTTGTTTTCTGTAATTAAGAAGTTCTTAAAAAAAAAAAAAAAGATTTTATTTATTTATTTGTCAGAGAAAGAGAAAGATTGAAAGAGAGCACTAGCAAGGGGAGCAGCTGGTAGAGGGAGAAGCTCCCTGCTCAGCAGGGAGCCCAATGCAGGACTCCATCCCAGGATCCTGGGATCATGACCTGAGCAGACGCTTAACCAGCTGAGGCACCCAGGTATCCCTCGTTAAGATGTTCTTATGATTTGCTTCCCTCACTCTTTTTTTTCCCTTCCCATATGTTCATCTGTTTTTTTTCCCTAAATTCCACATATAAGTGAAATCTTACGGCGTTTGTATGATTAACTTATTTCGCTTAGCCTAATACACTCTAGCTTCATCCACATCATTGCATGTAGAAAGATATTATTTTTGATGGCTAGTAATAATCAATTATATTTATATATATACACATAAGTATATATTTGTATAATGTATCTGCATATATGTACAATATATGTATAATGTGTGTATATATATATACACACACACAATATATGTATAATGTATATGCATATACCACATCTTCTTTATCCATTCATCTATTGATGGACACTTGGGCTCTTCCATAGTTTGGCTGTTGTTGATAATGCTGCTATAAACATCGGGGTGTATGTACTCCTTTGAATCATTATTTTTGTATTCTTTGGATATACCTCATACTGCAATTGCCCAGTCATAGGGTAGTTCTATTTTTAACTTTCTGAGGAACCTCCATACTGTTCTCCAGAGTGGCGGCACCAGTTTTCATTTCCACCCAAAGCATAAGAGTCTTCCCCTTTCTCTGCATCCTCACCAACATCTGTTGTTTTCCTGTTATTAATTTTAGCCATTCTCACAGGTGTGAGGTGGTATCTCATCATGATTTTGGCTAGTATTTCCTTGATGATGAGTGATGTTGAATATCTTTTCATGAGTCTGTGAGTCATCTGGATGTCTTCTTTGCAAAACTGTCTATTCATGTCTTCTGCCCATTTCTTAACTAAACTATTTGTTTGTTGGGTGTTGAGTTTGAAAAGTTCTTTATAGATTTGTTAGTTACTACCCCTTTATCAGACATATCGTTTGCAAATATTTTCTCCCATTCTGGGGCCTGCTTTTTAGTTTTGTTGATTATTTTCTTCACTGTGCAGTTTTTTATCTTGATGAACTCCCCATAGTTCATTTTTGCTTTTGTTTCCCTCACCTCTGTTTATGTGTCTAAGAAGAAATTGCTGTGGCCAAGGTCAAAGAGGTTGCTGCCTGTGTTCTTCTCTGGGATTCTGATGGTTTCCTGCCTCACATTTAGGTCTGTCATCCATTTTGACTTTATTTTTGTGCATGGTGTAAGAAAGTGATTCAGTTTCATTCTTCTGCATGTTGCTGTATAGTTTTCCAGAAAATAATCCTCTATTTGTTAAGTCACTGCTGGTCAGATTTTTTCCCATAAATTGCAGTCAAACACATTCTTAATAGATACCAGATAAAAACATAATATATAGTAGGATTTTTGTTGCTGTGAAATCTCACATCAGGTAAACACTAGAGTGAAATATCACTGGTATGGAAACATTGAGGAGTTCTTTCTGTCATAACACAATTTATTTGAGCAAATAATATCTTTAATATTTAGGATATTCTTAAGGTAGTTATAGTAGAGAACATAAAACTTTGCTTTAATCCTGAAAGAAGAAAGAAAAATATAATATATACAGATTTTAAAGCATAAACAAAGAACACCTAATGTATATGGATATCTGATGATGACAAAATTATTTGGAAGAAATATTTTAGAGTAATTATTAGTTATGTAATGTTGGCAATTAACACACACTGTTTTACCACATTTGTATCCACGTTTGTCAGCATCAGGTATGGAGCTGTTTAAAGGAAACTGAACATCAGTATATTTAAATTCTTTTTAAAGTTTGGCAATCCGGTTTCTTATTCCTAACTTATCCTCGCTCACCACCACCCATCAGTTTGTGTCGTCATGTGGATTAGATTGTTTTGCTGTACTTACCTTAAACTGTTATTTTCTACTGAGACACTATTATTGTAGAATAAATTCAGTAGCCTTCTTTAGTTTTTCATTTCCAGACATCTCTGAGTTTTATGCTCCCAAGCCTCTAAAAACTTTTACTACGAGCAGGTCTTACCACGAACATTTTTTTCATAAAGGTGATTGATTGTAGTTAGGTAATTAGTTTATATGCCTTTCCTACGGACCTCTTTTGAAACTGGCTTTCCCCTATTTGTGATACTTAATTGGTCACTACAGAATTCTCCAACTCAAGCAGAACTCCGTGATTTGTTATAGTTAGAGGAATTAGAGTCAAATTCAAAAGGTCCAAAGATATCCCCTCAACATGGGTATCGATTTAGTGACAGGAACAGCTTGTATTGTGCCAGGAACCAACCTGTAAAAAGTAGCTTTTGTCTTTTTGGGATTTATTCCATAGAGTTCTGAGATGGAATGATAGGCCTTAAATCATCAATTAGCAGTTTTAATAGTGATTGAGAGGAATTTTGTAAATCACCTGCGCTAGAAACTACTATCAAGAAAATGTTTTGCAGGGGTACCTGGGTGTCTCAGTGGGTAAAGCCCCTGCTTTCAGCTCAGGTCATGATCTCAGGGTCCTGGGATTGAGCCCCACGTCAGGTTCTTTGCTCAGTGGGGAGCCTCTTCTCCCTCTCTCTCTGCCTGCCTCTCTGCCTACTTGTGATCTCTGTCTGTCAAATAAATAAATAAATAAAATCTTTAAAAAAGAATGTTTTGCAGATCTATAAACATAATCCCAGAAGTTCACATTCATTGTGTACTTTTTTAAATAGAAAAAAGTCATTATGTAATACTATCTTAAAATAACTTTTAATAGAATCTCAAATTATTCTAAAGCAAAATGTTTATTTCTGGAAAAAAAAAATCGGAGAAACCAAAGCATCGAAGTTCTTTTCTACACAGTTTTTGCCCATTCTGTGCACAATCATTACTTTGTCACTGGTGATGACAATTGGTTTCTTTCTCTGCCATCAACCTATATGAGCTATGAGGGCAGTGAATGGACTGGCCTTTTTTCACTCCAGCATCTAACACAGTGCCTGGCACACACTGACACACCACAAATATTTGTTGAATGAATGGCGTCACTCCACACTTCAAAACCTTCAGTGCCTCCCCTCTGTCTAATAATTAAACACAAATTCTTCATCCCTGGCATCTAGATCTTCTTTATACATAATCTGTCCTAGCTCAACCAGGTTGAAATAGAACAAGTCATGCCTAATTTGCCTCGAGCTTTTGGCTGCAGGGCAGGCTTTGTGCAAAGTCCTGATTTTCCCTTTCACCCTCCTCAGAAGATTCATATTACCTGTTTTACAAAGACTCTTCACATCCCTCTAGCCAAAAGGATTTCTTTCCTTCATGCATCACCACAGTATATCTCATATGGCACTTGTCATATTTTGCTTTTATGTGTTTTTGTATTTTATCCCCCAACCCTGTCCCATCTACACTCATTCACACTGAATGAGCCCTTGTATTACTCCCCACCTTGTAATACTCCCCATAGCACAACGTATACACAGCAGTCATTTCATTCACACGTAAGTGTATATATGTGTTTTGGACCATCAAAATTCTTAGATGTGAGAAGGTAGCTACCAATGGAAAACTCCTACCATTATTTGGAATTGCTCAGTGTGATTAAGGACACAAGCTTCTGTGTTAGCCTGCGTGGGGTTAGCCTCACTTTGCTCTTCAAGAGCTCTCTAGTCTGAGTAATTTACATAATTTTCTAAATCTCACTTTCCTCATCTGTAACATGGTAATACCGTTAACCAGCATCATAGGGGTTTTGTGCAAATTAAATGAAATAAGGTAGGTAAAATACTTAGTATACATAATAAGCATTTGTTAATATTCACTCTTTTCTTAAAAAAAGATTTATGCATTTATTTGAGAGAGAGAGTGTGTGCATGGTGGGAGGGGCAAAGGGAGAGGGAGAGAGAAAGAATCTCAAGCAGACTCCTGGCAGAGCACAAACTGCCTCAGGGATCTCAGGACCCTGAGATCACAACCGAACTGAAACCAAAGTCAAACATGCTTAGCTGACTGCACCACCCAGGAACCCCTCATTAATATTCACTCTTAATATCATTATTATTTGAGTTTAAAATGTTTGATTTTTTTAGTGGCTGATAGATATGTTTGTTTTGCACTTTTGGATAGTAGATTAGAAAGCATCTCTGCACTGAGTAGCCCTCTATCAACAAAGCAATTTAATAATGACCAAATAATTTAGGGTCCATATATATTTTGCTTGGAAACCTTAGAACATTTCTGCGATTCTCCTTTCAGTTTTTAACAGAGACATGTGATATATTTCTTACCATAGTATTCAATGTCCAATCATTCTTTATGAGTTTAGTAACAATGGTTTCTTATAAATAACTCAGGTTACTCATTTAGTATTTACAAAACATTATTAGTGAATGCACTACCCCATTGGAATGAACACATCATGAAATATCTAAGCCACTGTGCCACTAATTGCGAGATAGGATTTCGTAGCTTTCTGCTCCTAGTGCAAGAGATCATCAGGGCGCATACCTTAATCAGTTGAACACATGACCTGGGAGGGTACTGCTTAAGGAATTTTCAAGATAATATCATTTCCTTGATTCTAATTTAAATAATTTGGAGTTCTTTTTTTTTTTTTTTAAGATTTTATTATTTGTTTACTTGGCAGACAGAGATCACAGGTAAGCAGAGAGGCAGGCAGTGGGGTGGGGGGAAGCAGGCTCCCCGCTGAGCAGAGAGGCCGATGTGGGGCTCGATCCCAGGACCCTGGGATCATGACCTGAGCTGAAGACAGAGGCTTTAACCCACTGAGAACCAAGGCACCCAATTTGGAGTTCTTATAGCATTAGGAAGCTTTGGAAAAATAGGCTGTTTACACAAAGACAGGTTTTTGGGTTGTTTTTTTTTTTCAAGCCCCCCCCCTTTTTTTTAGCATTTTACAAAATGTTTCTTCTAAAGAACAACTTGTTTTTATAGGCCTGCACTGATTAAAGAAATCTTATTAGATATAAATGAGAAGCATATGCTTCTGGTGTTATTGTACCCAGAGGATTTTAGTTAAGTAAAGTCTAAACTTTTAGAATATTTGAAATATACCCAGTTGGACAGTTGAAGAACCCTCTTCAACTTAAAGTGGAGGATTGTTACAAGAGAAAATTTTAAAAAAGTACAAAAAATTATGGAGGAGACAAAAAGACTTTAAAATCTTTTCCAGTACTCCCATTCTGATGATTTTTAGGAGTTATAGCTAAAGAAGAGCAGCTTTCCCTCCATGCCTGAAATTGGTTTCTTGCATAACACATTATTTTGAATGTCAGCAGTCAGCCCTTGTACTTCTGTAGCAGACCAAAGACCAAGAATGAGAATGGAGTGAATGCCTATTTCAGTCCTAGAAATGAAGACATCAGTAGTGTAATGGAAGGCAAATGAAAAATAAATACATTTGTTTTTCCATCTGTTAAGACATAACTAAAACATTCTTCCCATTTTTTTTCATTAATATTTTGTTTCCTGGCAACAAATAACAAAAATTCTCAATCAACCACATCTTTCACAATTCTTGGTTCTTTGAAAAAGCAGCACTAATACTATTATTTAGATTTCTAGCATATAAAATTATTTTCAGAAAAGAAATGATAGTTTAAAAGAAGTAATATATATAATTATATGTCTGTGTACATATATGTGTTTATATATAAACACATATATAGTATAGTTTACTAAAGGAGCATGCCATCTAAACCATAAGGATGTGTTATATAACCACTTTGGAAAATAACTGGGCATTATCTGGTAAATTTGCTATAACCTAGCAATTTTACTCCTAGATATTTATCTAAGAGAAGCTCTTTCATATGTACCAGAAGGCAAGTATAAGAATGTTCTTAGCAATATTGTTTGTAATCTCTCTCTCATACATGCACCTGGAAATTTTTCAAACGTTGATCAAGAGCAGAATGGATAAACCCAACACAGTGTGAAATTAAGTAGTAACAGTTACATGAGAAAACATGTATAAATGCCATCTAAATAGTGAGCAAAAAAAAATCAAGCAGCAGAATATCATACATGCATTTCTATAATATCTAAAATGTAAAAATGTTGCAGGGATGCCTGGGTGGCTCAGTCAGTTCATCTGATTCTTGATTTCAGCTCAAGTCCTGATCTCAGGGTCAATGAGATCAAGGGCTCAGCAGGGAGTCTGCCTCAGATTCTTTCCGTCTCTCTCTGCCCCTCCCCTACTCAAGTTTGCTCTTTAAAATAAATAAATCTTTCCAGAAAAATGTAAAAATGTATGAAAGGTGGTGGGTGGAAAGATGGATGAAATAGATAAAGAGGACTTAGAGTACACTTACTGCCATGAGTACAATGTAATATGTAAAATTGTTGAATTATTATATTGTACACCTGAAACTAATTTAACACTGTAGGTTATTCATACTTCAGTTAAAAAAAAAAAGGAACTGACTTAGGGGAAAAAATGTACACAATTAACCAGTATTTTGTCTAGGCATACAAACATGCATGGCAAACTCTTAAAGAAAAGCAAAGGAGGGGCGCCTGGGTGGCTCAGTGGGTTAAAGCCTCTGACTTTGGCTCAGGTCATGATTCTGGGGTCCTGGGATTGAGCCCCGCATCGGGCTCTCTGCTCAGAGGGGAACCTGCTTCCTCCTCTCTCTCTGCCTGCCTCTCTGCCTACTTGTGATTTCTGCCTGTCAAATAAATAAATAAAATATTAAAAAAAAAAAAAGAAAAAGAAAAGCAAAGGAACAATTAATTCAAAATTCAAACTTAGGAAAGGGTAAGATCTGAGAAGGTCCCACAGAAGGTATTAGAATAATATTCTTTAAGTGGTAGGTACACAGTTGTTTGTTGCATTATCATTCTTTGTGTATGATATGTATTTAATACATATAATATGTATTGAAACTTTTGAAACTGCTTAGTATTTGGTAAAAACAATAAAAAGCAAAGACTGATGCACAACCATTACCATTATTATATTTAAGAAAAATGTTTTGAAAATACAATTTTCAGTCCTTTGTAACTCATCTACTTGTGTGCGGCCTGGAACATTATTTCCTGATTTTTGCAAGATTATGATCAGGTTTAATTGCTGCTAAAAAAAAAAGGCAAAACAAGTCAATCCAGTTCATTATGGCCTGTGATGCTACCAAAGGTCAAATTCCATGAAACAAATTGACAGGCTGTCTTAGGTGTTTCGTGTTTGGCAATCTTTAGAAATGAAGAGTTATTTTAAAAGCTCTCTCACTGAGACATTGTAAAACATATTTATGCGTGATGATTCTTACTTTAGTCTATCTTTTCACTGAAGAGCTTTATATTATATGCCTCTTGAGTGATTTCTTGAGTACAGCCCACACACTGCAATTCCATACATCCATCTGTTGTGTTGTATGGGTTCTAATACAATTAAATTACAAAACTCACAAAATTCCATTTTTTTATATTAATGAATTTTACTGTATCTTCTCAACTCATGCGTTTGTTTCTGTCAAGAGATTGATTTAATTAAGAATTATTGGCACCAAATTCTTCACAAGTGCTTTAATTTCACCTGAAATTTGTATATTACTTAAAAATAAGAGAGACCTGTATTTTTATGTCAAAATACCAATTTGGAGATATTTTACTTACATTTTTTTTTATTTTACTTACATTTTTCTAGTTATAACTAGATGGTCAAAATTATACTATTAAATAGTATGAAGCAGTACTTTGGAGGATTTTGTTTTTAATGTAACATTACCAATTATTATTCATACCAGAATCAAACCAGAATTTTAGCCACTTTGGGGGAATCTTTGTTATACTTAGAGTTATACTTGAAGTGCCCAAATGAACAACTTGTGGATTTATTGTTAAAATGGAAAGCTGTATTAGCTAGCTTTGGCCCTCCTTTATCCTCCTGTGTTATCTAGAGATTCCTGTGATCCTCAGTGCTCTGATTGTAGACAGAAATCAGTGGCTCTGTTTTGTGGTATGACATTGTTTCACAGCATCTTATATTTAAAGGAATCTCTATATGAAACAAAATTAACAACTTCAGATTTAACATATTTGAAGATATTGTAAGATATATATGTGGGAAAAACTCGTATATTGCTTAACTCTTCCATATGTCATCATTTACAAATGAAATAGAAACTGTGAAAATAGAATTTGTCAATGAATGCTTTAAAGATAAGCTGAAGACCGGGGCACCTGGCTGGCTCAGTGGGTTAAAGCCTCTGCCTTCGGCTCAGGTCATGATCCCAGGGTTCTGGGATCGAGCCCCGCATCGGGCTCTCTGCTCAGCGGGGAGCCTGCTTCCTCCTCTCTCTCTGCCTGCTTCTCTGCCTACTTGTGACCTCTGTCTGTCAAATAAATAAATAAAATCTTTAAAAAAAATAAAAAGATAAGCCGAAGATTAAAAAACAAAAAGATAAACTGAAGATACAAAATCACTTACCCTTGGGTTCAGGGAAAAATAATCTCATGACTTTTATGACATGATGGGCTTGACAGAGCATGGGTTTTAAGTCTGACAGACCTGCTTTCCCAGTCCAACTCGATTAGCTATGCATCTTCGATTGAGCTCCTCTTGAGGTCTCCTCACCCTAGAGATTATACAGGGATTTTGTGGAAGCTAAATGAGATAATGTAGGGAGAATTCTGGGACAAAGTGAGTACTCAGTAAACATTCTCCCTGCCCCACATCCCAGCTCAAAGCAGGAAGTAAAATTTTCTCAGTAAAAGAACAAAAAGTCGTCTCAACAGGTTAGAAGCAACTTCCTTTTCATTCTCACCAGTTTTTTTTGTGACATAAACCACAGACCTCAGAATGCCTTCCCCACTGTCTCTTCCCACTCACTTAATATATGTTTCCCAACCACCATTCTCTTTCACTTTTGAGGCTGGGAATAAGAGAATGGTTGACTCAGGGAATTTAAAGAAAGAAAGAAAGAAAGGAAGAAAGAAAGAAAGAAAGAAAAGGAAAAAAAAAGAAAAAACTTACAATGGGGGAAGGAATGGAACTAAAAAGGAATGTGCATCAGCATCATCAGAGAAAGCTTATATAAGACATGAGTTGTGAATACACACTTCCTATACAAAAAGACAATGCTGTTATGAAGTTTTGTAAGGTAAGTGATCAAAGGAAATCCTACTGAGGCTGAACATTCAACATAGATTTCTTGCATCAATACTGTGCTTATTACTATGTAAGGCCTTGTAGTGGGTGCTAGTTTCTGAAGACAGAATCAGATACATAAGAAAATCAAAATTATTTTTTGTAAAGTTGTAAAATTGTAAAATGTAAAACTATTTTTTGATGTCTATACCTATGTCTAATTTCTCTTTCAAATCCCTATAACACCCAGTGGTAGTGACTAACTATCAGTAGTTCTGGGACTTATCCTGTTTCATGAGGAACACAACTGCATTCCATAGGGTCTTCCTAGAATGTTCCAAGGTATGGGATGGGAGTCAGGAAATGTACTTGTGTGAGACAACTGGCATTAGGCCATCATAGGTACCCAAGCTGTCATCTGCTGATACTACATCCTGGTCTCAATGCACCTTTTAGTCATGGTTAGAATTTCATTTTTGTTATGTGTCATTTCAGAAAATTTAGCTTTTCCTAGCTCTCTGTGCTTCATCTAAAATAGGAATTGGCAATTTTTTTTCTATAAAAGGCCAGATAGTAAGTATCTTGGGCTTTACAGATCATGCAGTTTCTGTCACAACCACTCAACTCTGCCTTGGTAGCATCAAAGCAGTCACTGATGATAGGTAAAGGAATAGGCATGCCTCTCTTCTGACAAAATTTAATTTACAAAGATACCAGATCTAAATCATTCTCTCCTACATTGGAAAATATTTTGGGGGCTCTCTGAATCTTCCTGGGGCACAGGAGGCCTTGGGGCTGTCCAATACCCCATTTAGAAAAGTTTTCTGTTCTTACCATTCTTCAATATTGGCCAAAAAATAAACCCTGGGGTCTTACTCTTCTCCAAGGTAGCTTCTTTTTTGCTCTCAGAGTCCCTTCGTGGCTGGTTTTTTAGGGTCAGGTGCGCATTCCTGCACATCTTCTATGAATGGTGGCCCAGGTAGTTACGAAATATGGCGCTCCTCCATGGTGACATTCCAGAGTTTCTGCTCCGGCATGCTGGCAATGCCCACTGTCTCCGATCCCCCCTGACTCTCTTCTCTTTCCCCATTCTGCACAAATTTTATCAAGATTTAGGGTGGGGATAGAAAGCTGATTCAGACTGAGCACATATTCTTTAAAATATTTGGTTTATACCACATATTTTGTGCAGTCATTCAAGGCTTAGACTCTCAAAATTCTAATAAATCCAAGCTTTTGCATCTCAAAACCTTTCTCTGGAGAGTACAGAGCGTGCACAAATATAAATGGTGCTTATGTTCTTGCTCGTATTGAGACACCACGTTTAGATGAAATAGTTAAATAAATTTTTTAAAATTCCCCCTTAACTTAGTGGCTTAAAACAGCAATGAATCAATATTTCTTATGGTTTTGTGGGTTGACCAGGTGGTCGGTCCTTCTGCTGGTATTTCCCTGGGAACAGTCACAAAGTTGCATTTAGCTGGTGGTTGGCTGGGGTCTGAGCTCAGCTTGAACATCTGGGACAGCTGGACTTCTCTCTACATGGTCTTTCTCTCTTACATGGTCTCCAGGCTTCTTCACACCATGGCAACATTCCAAGAGAGTGGAGACAGAGGGTAAAAATATCACTCAACGTATAGCCATGGAAGTGACATAACACCACTTCTACCATATTCTGTTGGTTAATGCAAGTGGCACAGACACTCCAGTTACAAAAGATGAGGAAACGGATTTCACCTGATTGGACACCAGGTTTTTATGCCGTGCCCTGCTTAAAAGTATCCTGCCAAAGGTCAGGTAGGGTTGATACACAGCCTGGGTTCCATTCAGATCATTGGGTGCCCTGGAATAGATTTGCATCTACTTCGAGGAAGGGGTCATCCACTTGCCAAGCCATGTACTCAGGGACTCTCTCCGCTCGTGGATGACATTTTCTAATTCACACAGGATACTCTTTAGTCTAGTAGAGGTCCTGCTGGATATCATCTTACTGTTGAGTCAAATACATACTCTATCTCAGTGAATACTAAGATCTTTACCACAGAATTTAACTAATCATTCCAAAGCTGTACAGAGTTTGCAGTGGTGGGGAGGAAGGAAAGGGAGAGGGAAGAAACTGGATGATATTCCTTGTTTATTTCCTCTCCCTATTCACTCCCAAGAGTGAAGCCACATTACCAGGCTTTGGGAGAATATGTCCCCAAAGATTCTCCTTAAGCCTTGAAAGGATGTCCCACAAGAGAGATTCCTCTGTCCTCTACTCTTCTCCTTCCCTGCCATTTCTAAGCCATTTAACTTCTTTCTATAATATCTCCCTTTTCTCCCTTTTCTCCTTTTCTCCCTTATTCACAAACTGCTCCAAACGTCTTTCCCTAACAATGATTTTTTTGTGTGCAGCCCCAAATGTCTGTTACATGTCAGGAATCCCTGTCTCTGAAGTTTTGCAGAAGTGATGAATTCACTGTGGTCTTAGAGTCTGCTGAAACCTCTGGGAGTGGAGAACAGGTACGTTCTGATTTCGTGATTAAATTAGAAAAGGAGGAGGGTGCCTGGGTAGCTCATTTGGTTAAGAATACAAATCTTGATTCCAGCTCAGATTATGGTCTAAGATAGTGGGATCAAGCTCCAAGTTGGGCTTCATAGTCAGCGGGGAGTCTGCTGGAGACTTTCTCCCTCTCTTCCCACTCATGTGTAGTGCACGTGCATGCTCTCTCTCTCTCTCTTTTTAATTTAAAAAAAAAAAAGGAGTAGAGAATGAGGTATTATGATAAGATACTACCTTGGGCAGCAAATTACTTTTCTGTTAATAGATTAAAAACCAAGACGCTACCTGGTGTCTGGGTGGCTTAGTCAGTTGAGCTTCTGACTCTTGAATTCAACTCGGGTCATGATCTCATGGTCGTGAGATCAAGCCTGGCATTGGGCTTCACACTCAGCCAGGAGTCTGCTTGAGATTCTCTCCCTCTCTTTCTGTCCCTCCCCCTGCTCTCTGCTCTCTCAAATAAATAAATCTTTAAAAAAATCAAAGACTCTGAAAAATATAATTTCTTTCAAAATTCCCCTTCTAATATGAATGAAAAATCAATATTTCTCTCTTGATTTAGTCACAATAATGCTACTTCTTTTGATATAATACCTGAGAGCTATTAGGCTAAAAGAACATTCCTATCCTCTGTGGCTTAAGTTATTTAACAAATTATCATAACTTATTTGGCAACAAATGATATCATGGCCCGGTAGTGTCTCTCCACAATTCTCCCTTCTTGATACTGGAGAAGGAGGGAGGCAAGGACCAAGGGAGGAGGGAAGTTTACTTTATGACACTGCACTGGAATTAAGAAATACCAAGGTGATTTGGGCTGGTCTAGGAGGTTCCATAGGAGACTAGAGCCTTCAGTGGGCTGGGCTGGAGGGGATTTGAAGTGAAGAGAGACACAGAGATTTTCAGAAACTGTGCTGTGATCAGGAGAAGGTAAGAGATCTGACTTTTCCATGTTAAGGCACACTCTACTTTCCTATTTCTAAAATGATAAAGTTTTTAAAAATATATTTATTTATTTAAGTAATCTTTATACCCAAGTGGGACTGGAACTCCTGACTCTGAGACCAATAGTCTCACCTTCTTCCAACTAAGCCAGCCAAACATCCTTCTGATAAGGCTTTAATTATAATAAGCATGCTTTACATAAAGTTTTGGTAACTAGAATTAATATTTTTACAAATAAGTAGTGCTAAATCATTAATATACTTTCTATGATTTGTCTTTGTGATGTGATTCTTCTAATATCATTATTGTTTAGACTCTTACGTGGCTGATACAAAATGGCTTAATGAAGTCAGTAAAAAGCAGTGTAAATGTTTCCGCAGATGAAGATAGTGAGCACTAAAGAATGTGAGCATCATAGCACTGTATGCAACAGCAAAATTTAAAACAACCTTCACTGTCCAATAAGTGACTGATTAAATACATTCATACAAAAAGAAACCATGCAATAATTAAAAACAATGCTGTAAAAAAATGAATTCATTGACATGGAAAGCTATGTTAAGTAGAAAACACTGGCTACAAAACAAGATCCCAATATGACCTAGTTTTTATTTTAAAAACATGTCTCTGTCTCCTTCTATATCTTCCATTCCACTCTCCTTCGTTTTTCAAAAGTATCTGGAGAGATAAACAGTAGAAACGGGTCTGGTAGTTAGCACTGATTCATCTACATGGGAGGAATTTGGGGTGTTTCCAACTGGTTTCTTTTATCTGTATTTTCTGATTTTTCTAAAATAAATATGAATTGACTTAGAATATAAAAAGCCATTTTACAGAAAAAGAGAGATCGGTTTAGGAAAGAGTGAGTCAGGGACACCTGGAGTACATGTCTGAGGTCAATATCATGCAAGACTATCACCATCTTTTCCCAGAAGAAAGCATTTGATGCCACTGTCAGAATTTAGAACTAGCTAGATTGAATATTAGCCTGACTCAGCATGGTATTTCTTTTTGCTCTTATGCTAATGCTTAAAAGCTTGAAACACTGCAGTCTACTCAATCCATTTCATCAAATATTTATTGAGCACCTACTATGCACCAAGCATTAAGGGTACAAGATTAACAAGACATAGTTCTGTTGCTTTTTAAGTCAATAAGCACACTCACAGAAATCTGTACATCTTTGAAAGTCACAGATGGTTGTTCTATTGATATTCTTAGGGGGGAAAAACCCTAATAAGCAATCTTCATACAAGACACTGGCCAAAAAAGTTCATACTAAAAATAATCTATTCATGTTTTTACTGTTTTAATATTTTAAACACAATGTAGCATTATGCTGGATAGTTATTAAAAATACCACATATTTGTGACTCTTCACTATGATACCAACACTATTCTCCTTTTAAATCAATAGCCTTTCAATTCTTTTAGTAGAAATTATTTCAATCTGTTTAGTCTTTGAGCCAAGCTCTCAATTCGACTTTGAGATCTGACTGGAGGCTCCAGTTTCCACATAAGGCAAAATTGTTTTTAAAGGCTAAGCCAGGCAGGCAATAAGTTTCAAGCTAAAGTTGCTAAGCTCTGGATAACCAACAGCTAAACAATTAACAAACTAAAATATTTAAAGTTAGATGTAGTGAATCTGAATAATTTAACTAGTTACATTATATGTTATAATTGATCTTGTGAATTAGGGTTTCTATCTTAGTTAAGTAATTCCCATTCCTTCATCCTTGTTTTCTATTAATTGCTATTCCTATATCCAGAGGATGTTTTTTGTATGACCATTATCTCTTCATGGAGTTTACATGAATCAGTGTGTAAAGGAACTTCATGATCACCTTGTACCAGTATTATATTTTGGGGAAGAGGAAATTTAAGCCCAAAAGTAGAGTAACTTGTAGGAGTGTAAGTTATTTTGCATAGTGCCTTTTGAAATATCAGTACATGATAACTGATATCATGATAACATGATAGCTGTTGTTATTAGATGCTTGTCCCTCAAATTCTTAGTCTATTACTCTTAGTTGCCTTAGATTATTTCTCCATATTATTTGGTAAAACCATTCTTTGAATTTGTATTCGGCCTAAGACATTATGCATAATGGTTTTTTCGTGGTACTTAGGCATCAACTTATTAATTTAACAAATATTTAATGAGTACTTACCAAGTGTTAGATACTGGTCTTGGCGTTAATTTAAATGTTAACAAATATTATTAAATAGTGAATATTATTTTAAATTTATATAAATAAGCTTTTGGGGGGGCTAGTTCTCTCTGTGTGTCTCTCTCCAGCCCTGTGTGTAGACAGATAAGTTTCTTCTTTCCTGTGCGAAATCTTCTTAATTTTCTATTTTAGCTGCCATTTCATGCCAAACATGCAGTATTGAAATAGGCTTGTTTCTGAGAAGCATGTCTAAACTAAGACTCCTGAGTTTTATTTTTATTTCATAAAGAAATACTAATTTCCCCTTTATAACACAAATACTTTATTTCGTAATCTCGGAATAGGATGATACTTCCAAAAACTCTTTAGCTCATTGGATTTAGGGCATTAAAGATTGTAACATAATACTTTTCTTCTGGGCCTGTAGCATTTTGATTTTACTGTTAAGTAAAAACTTTTATTAATTTTAAGACTTTGCTTTCAGAATGAAATGCTGGTAGGTATGCCAGACCCCAAAATACTGTTTTCCTTGTTTAAATTATCTGTCTCTATCGTAAAACTGGCAATTTTTAGCAACTTCTGATTCTTATATTTTGTCTGTTCTCTTTTCACCCTTCATGCACCATTTTGGTCCTATTTGCTTGCTCTCTTTTTGTAGTCTGTCCGAGCTCCTTTTTCCAGTTATTACTTGACTTTTCTTGTCTTGCTGCCAGTGCATCTCAGTCCTTGGATTCCAAATTGCTATTCTATATCCATTTGCTCTGTTCTGCTCTTGTCAACAAAAATTATTGTTCTTTGCCTGGTGGGACCTCAAAACTGATAATCTTTGGTTCCTGCCTCATTCAGAGATGGGTGACGCAAGACATGGGATACAGATTCTGTGGTTATACATTTAGGATTTCTCCCAAATTTCCCAAAGACTGAGACTCTAATCTCCATCTAGAGGCAAACAACAAAGAAAGCAGCAGAACCTCAAAAAAAGGAGGGGGTGGTAGGTGGATTTAGGTAGGTGGTATTTTCAGCTCTGGACCTAAGAACAAATATTATCAAGTTAGTATGGTTATACACGTAAGTAAGTCCTGAACTTTTTGCAGGGGAGGAGAGAGGGAAAGCTTAAAAGTCGTTTGTGGGTAATGATACTAAAATGTCACAAACAGGGGTGCCTGGGCGGCTCAGTGGATTAAGCCGCTGCCTTCGGTTCAGGTCATGATCTCAGGGTCCTGGGATCGAGTCCCGCATTGGGCACTCTGCTCTGTGGGGAGCTTGCTTCCTCCTCTCTCTCTCTGCCTGCCTGTCTGCCTACTTGTGATCTCTGTCTGTCAAATAAATAAATAAAATCTTAAAAAAAAAGTCACAAACACAAAAAAGGTTCCTTGATGCTTGCAAAAAAAAAATACAATACAAACAACCGAAATTTGAAAGCTGATACATAGGTGTGGCGCCCCAGGGGACACCTGGGTGGCTCAGTCAGTTAAGTGTCTGCCTTGGCTCAGGTCTTGACCTCAGAGTCCTGGGATGGAGCCCTGCAGCAGGCTCCCTTCAGCACAAGCCTGCTTGTCCCTCTCCCTCTGCCTTTCTCCTCCACTTGTGCTCTCTTTCTCTCAAATAAATAAATAAATAAATAAAATCTTTCTTTAAAAAAAGAAGAATATTATTGCAGATGCTAAAACCAATGTCAGACTAGCCAAGTTCTAAAGTTACACCTATTGATACTATACTAACCAGTATTTTCAAATTTTAATTTTAGGTGTCACATAACACTAATATACCAATAAAAAGAAACCATAAGTGTATGTGCCAAAATACAGGAGGAAGACCACAGCTAAACCTTATGGAAAAACCTACCATCATGTAATTAAGCATGCTACTAAAACATTTTTGGCTATTTTTCTATTTATATTTCTATATACATTGAAGATAGAGCCAATTAGTGAATGAGTTTATAGGAAGGTATAAAGGTCATTTTTAAGTCCTGATTTTGGGTGTGTCAGTGTTTGCCATAACAGAAGGAAGGCCAAAAAAAGGTTGTAAATATCATAAAAGGAAAAAATACTGTTGAAAAAAATCTGTCTTTAAAAACAGTGGCAAAACCCCTGTCTCCCTAGAGTCTGCATTGTCACCCTCCCAATGGATGGGGAGCTTTCAAGCAAATCTACAGTAGAAGGAAAACCTCTCCAGGAAGCCAGTGTCTTTCCAAACAAGGACAGCAGGTTTCATTCTATTGTCGCTGCTTTCTCTCTCGTCTGGGAATTGGTTTCCCTTCCGATAGCAACCCAGGAAGGGGTGGTGCGCCCCAAGTTAGCAGGGCTCTGCCAAATACCAGAGGCTCTTCTTTGGAAGAGAGAGGCTCCTCCTTTGGACGTGAGGCGCCCCTACCAGAGCGCGCGCTTACAGAAACGGAAACCACTAGCTGTGCCGAAGTGAGTCAAGTGATGAAATCAAGACTAGTACATGGGAAGGAAGCTCACCCAATAGCTCACGAACCTAACTGGTGACAGAAGCTGCTGAACCTTGCTCGAGGAAACCATACGAGCTAATAGTTGCAGCCGTCATGAGGTGGTTCTCGGGGGCACTGGGCCCCCCAGTCTCCGGGCAGCGCACTCCTTCATTTTGGAGAACCGCAGAGAAAGGCAGAAGTGTGTGAGGGAAATACAGACTTCTGGTTCCCCAAGGACCCAGACGGAGTTCTGGTTACAAGGCGACCACTGCCACCAGGTCAGTGCAGGACTCCTCAAATGTAGACGGGCGGAGGCGCGCCTCGCTTGGAAAACCAGCCTCCCTGTCCGCGGAGACAGAAGGGGTGCGGCGGCTGCGCTCCGCCGGGACGGCGCCCCTACCGAGCGCGCGGCGCGCTCGGTCCTCACCTGGAGCGCTCAGGTAGGGCTTGGGCGGGGCAGGAGGCTGGCGCGCAGGCGCGGGACGGGGGCCTCGCCCCTGCCGACGTCGCAGGCTGGAGCTCACCTGGGAGACTCCGAGAGGAAGCGGAGCCTGGGTTCGGCCTCTCCTGGCAACGTAGGAGGCCCAGCGGGAAGGCAGGAGGCGGCGGCGGCGGAGGAGGAGCTGGACTGAGCGGCAACTGTAGCGACAGCAACCAGAGGCGCCGCCGCCGCCACCACCTGCACCTGGCTCCCGGCCCAAGTCCAGCGCCCGCCCGGCGGCTGCTTCCCGCCGTCCTGCCGTGCCCACCCGCCAGGTAAGCGGGCGGGGCGGCGCTCGGACCAGGGGGAGGGAGGCCAGTAGACCCTGGGCAGCGTCGGAGGAGGCGGTAGGATGGACTCCGAGGTTCACGTGGTGGGGAAGGGGTACAGTCCCAGCGGCCGGTTGGAGGTGGTCTCGAGAGCAGTGTTTCAGTTGCCCCTCTCGAGACGCCGAGAGGGGCGCCCGAGGCCGGGGCAGGTGGCGCTCCGGGGGTAGCCCTGTCGCCCTGGCAGTCTCTGTAGGGAGGCCCCCGAAGAGCCGGACCCAGGCAGAAGTCCCGGTGGTCCGCAGCTTGACCCCGGGAGAATCTCAGAGGGGGGGGTCTCAGGGGCACGGTAGGCGCGAGACGGCCGCGTTTCCACGCGTGCTAACAGGTTGCTGGTCTCCTCTCGTTTCTGTGCCGGGGCCGCCGGGGGGGCTTGGGGGGGCGGGCAAGTCCGCGACGGGAAAGGGCATGGCTTTGCCAGGCAACTTTCCCAGCCGGACCCCAGACAGTCCTAGGCTGGAAACCGCGGCCGCCTGAGCCATTTAAATGGTTTCCGAGTGGTTTGGAAAGCGCTCTGTGGTCGGGACGCGCACATCCCTCTCTCTCTCTGTCTCCCTCTCCTTCTTTCTGGTCTCTACACTTTTCCGGGTGCACTCCCTAAACCAGAGCTGCGCCCACTTTCCGGTTTGATCGAGAAGAGTTATTTTCTTCGTGGCAGGAAGAAATCCAACTGCCACTCACCAACCGCACACCATCTCGTTAAAGGACCTGTTGACTTAACGACCTGTATATCGCGGCTCTGGTTTGCCCGTGGCATATGACTCAAAGGTTCAGAAAAAACTTTTGTTTCGGGATCCTGCCACGACTGAACCTGGGTGTGCCAGGCCCAAATTCCTTTCCTGCCCAATTAGGCTTCTGAAGCTTAAGAAATGAGGATGAAACTGGTCCTTACCTTAGCCTTTTATTCCCTTCTCTCTCAAAACTCATCAAAAACACTTCAAACTCATTCAAATAACTATTTCTGTTTTTAGAACCCCATAGAGTTGACTATTTTTCTGATTTTTAGAAAAATGTTATTAAGCCAATGTAACTTGCAATAAAGTTATACTACATAATGAAGACATTTACATTCAAATTCTGTTGTTAAAAGATAAGAAAGTTGCTGGGTTTTTTTTTTTTTTTGGTTTTATTAAGTTGCTGTATTTTTATTTGAGAATTTCTGGTTGTAAGAACATATGTTGTTTCTTTTACTGTATACATTTTCTTTGAGTCTGTGGCTAAAAGACATGAGGTTAAAGTCATACCCTACAATTAGAGTTTCTTTAAATTTAACTTTTGCTTTTAATACCCCAAGTTTAGCATACGTATTAGTTTAAACATTCTGACAGTTTATTTGTACCAAGCATCTTTCTTTTTATATTGCTTTAACTACAGCATTTTACATAAAGATTTCTAATAATAAATGGCAAGTCCATTGCCTACATTTGTTTACTGATATATTTGCTCATTTAAAAAATATTTTAAATTGCACATTTAACAAAATGTCTTAGGCAAATCCTATAGCTTATTATTGTTTTTATTAAATGTTTTGTTTAAATTCAATTTAATTAACATATATGGTATTATTAGTTTCAGAGATAGAGTTCAGTGATTCATCAGTCTTATATAACACCCAGTACTCATCACATCACGTGCCCTCCTTAATGCCCATCATCCAGTTACCCCACCCCCACCCCTCCAGCAACCCTCAGTTTGTTTTCCATAGTAAAGAAAAAACTTATGGTTTGCCTTCCTCTCTTGTTGTTTTTGTTTTATTTATTTTTATTTATTTATTTTTTAATGTGCAATTAAAGGTAAAAAGTCAACCACACAAACAGGGTGTAATTATTTTTTTAACATTTTTAAAAATGATTTTATTTATTTATTTGACAGAGAGAGACACAGTGAGAGAGAACACAAGCAGAGGGAGTGGGAGAGGGAGAAGCAGGCTTCCCCCTGAGCAGGGAGCCCAATGTGGGGCTGGAATCCAGGACCCCGAGATCATGACCTGAGCCAAAGGCAGACACTTAATGACTGAGCCACCCAGGCGCCCCAAATTATTAATGATATTTTCAACCAGTGCTTTCTGCTTTTGTCAAAAGAGCCTATCTGGCCCTCCTAATCTTATCTCCATTCAGAGAAATACATACGTTAAATACTATTTAATAATTGGAGGTAGGCGTTTTTCCTCGAGCTTAGGGTATTAATTTAAACTTCATGGATTATTGAACCAGATGTTATTACACTATCTTTACTCTTAAGGGAGAAATGTAACATGTTTACTTACATTAGAGTAACAGTGTGCCTCTATTAAACTATCTGTAAAATAGAAAAAAAAAAACAAAATAAAACAAAACAAAACTTCCCTAGATTAAGTTAGTGAGGCCTTAAGTCAGGAATCTCCTCCTGTCCTAGTATTATCAAGATCCCCTTATCACTTTGGTTACTCAGTCAGTCCAATCAGTTGGTGCCAAACCAAGGCTGAGAGAGAGATTCTAACGGCAGTTCAGCCAGCAAGTTAGCAGTAGACGTGGCATTATTATTCCAGAGACTTGACTCAAGGCCCGTGTTATTCTTTGACCACCCTTAATCCCACTTATCATAAGACATTTATCTTTTTGTCCTTCATACAGTTTGTAAGACCTTTATGGGTACAGAATAGTCCATTGTTCTTTGTCCAGCTCTGATTTAACTTAACTTGTCCAGATGATGCCTGACTCCAGGGAGAATGAATGAGGATGTCATTCTTCTCTTACTGTGGACCACATGTATATTGAAGATGCCATGTGGATTAAGATGTTTAATCCTTCCTTGGTATTTCAGAGCCACAGTTAATTTTTGAGTCAACATGGACAACATAATTTAGTCTTCTGATCTTTTATTATATTGGCTTAAAATATATTTTATAAGGCAGCAACCCAGGGTCATCCCTCCATTGGCAACACTCTAGATTTTTGACTGGCAAGCACACTTCAACATTAGTATTTTTAAAACTTCTTTTTGGACTGCAATCCTCATTAAGAAACTGCTTCAGTGTAGTATGTGTGTGTGTGTGTGTGTGTGTGTGTGTGTAACAAGGCTTACAAAACAATATTTAGCCTCACATTGTTGATTTTCTCTATTATTTTAAAAAATTCTGGTCTCAACACACTGGATTGATTTTTTTATGACCACAAATGGGCTGGAACCTACATTGCAAATTACAGCATTCTATTGAATTGGAATTTTGAAGGCTGATTTTTCTATTTGCATACTGCGTCATGTACATACACATATTTGAAAGAAAGAAAACCAAGCTGTACATTTTTAAAAATATAAAATTATAATCTTCATTAAACATTTAGGGCTGGAGACTCTAGGACCTGATGCTAGACTAAATCTTTCAAACATAGGAATTGCATGAAACTTCACTGTACGTTAGCGTATTTTAAATGGATCCTTCAACCTCATGTAGTATGTTTGGACAGGGAAAACTGGAAGGGTTTTTCTTAGGGGATTTTGATGGTAACAGTTATCAAGTGAAAGTTTGAGAGAAAAATAATTCTTTCCAGCTCGGTTCTAAGTCCTAAATTTTATAGCATATTAATAGTGCTTAGATGGGATGTTAAAAAAAATTATTTGAATAAACATAAGCCAGTTTATTGTTGGTTTGTAGTCTGTTAACATTTTATATATTTTTTTCTTTTACTGTGAAACAGATATAAGAGACAAATTCTAGAAATCAGACTCCTAGCCCCTAAAAAGACTAGACTGGGAGATTGAGAGTTTGGTTAAGATCCCTAAGTGACCTGTAGGGATATAGACTTGGAAACTCTGATGGGATGATTAAGCCTTCCATAGAAGCTTTTAATTTTCACTCCTGATAGAAGGAATTTTTTTCCAAAAGAGAATTAGTATATTTAATATTTTGCAAGTGATCAATGCCCAAATCATCTTGAGAACATATTCAGTTCTCTGGTTCATAAAATGTAGAAATGCATTTATTATGACAGATCTTTTATGACTAGAAAATCTGATTGAGAAAGATGTATTATCAATCACCTAATTATGCATCTAGTTAATATCAGAATAATTCATTTTCTGTAATTTGAGTAATTTTAACATAATTAATGTACTGCTAATAGCAACATTGAACTCAAACCAATGCCAGCAATGGCAAGAGCCTCAAATGCATTAATTTATGTGGTAAAGCAGAGACAGGTAGGACTCTGAATTTTAGGTCATTAGTGACTATTGACAGATGAAGTTTCCTTGAGTCATTCTCTGAGTTGGGCTCATATTTTTGGCACCAAATAGAGAATATTTCCCATAGAGTACATTTTCCCTATAATTGTTTTAGTTTTAAACTGTCCCAACCAGTTTGTTCATCTATCCCATTGCCCACAGGACATCTTTAAGATGTCATAATTGTCTGAGATTATACATGAGTAAACCAGAACCTTCATCCCATCAAAGATGAAAACAAAAACAACCTATTTTACTTCCTATATTTTATTTATAGGTGTTACTACTTTTAGCATTTCATATCCACAATTCCAACCTCCCCCCTCCAAAAAAAAATCCCTGAAAACCAAAATGTTTTGGTAACTCATTTATCAGCAAAACTTGAACTCAATTTGCTACGAAAACTAAATGCACTGTCAGGAAGCTATTTATCATCTATTCCACTTGGTGGAATGTGTCTTGCTACAGATACACTGCTATATTTGAGTACATGGTGCTGTTCCAGGCACTGCTGGGGGTACACTGTTATATTGGGTATGTAAACCATATCTCCTTTCTAACATCCAAAATATTCTGATTTTTTTCAAAATATTCTGAGTTTTTTTTTAATGATAGGACTTTTTAAAAAAGATTTTATTTAGTCATTTGATAGAGATCATAAATAGGCAGAGAGGCAGGCGGGGGTGGGCAGCAGGCTCCCTGCTGAGCAGAGAGCCCGATGTGGGGCTCGATCCCAGGACTCTTGATCCCAGGACTCTGGGATCATGACCTGAGCTGAAGGCAGAGGCTTTACTACTGAGCCACCCAGGTGCCCCGATATTCTGAGTTTCAAAATGTATTTGGCTCCAGGGACTTTTGGAGAATGGCTTATGGATCTGTACCACTATCCAACTGTCATGGCAGAAATTCAGAGGTCATTTTTTACTTTTTTTTTTTTTTTTTAACTTCCACAACTATCAGATCACTGAATCTGTTAATATTTTTTGCTTTTCCTTCCCCCACAAATTCCACTTCTGCTCTAGTTCAGGGTCTTATCAACTCTTAACTGGGGTACCATAGCCACCTGCTACCTAATATCTTAGCAGATGGCATTAAGCTCAAATCCATCCTCAGCAGAACCCCTCAGCTAATGATCTCTAAAAATGTAAACCTGAATTTCTTTTTCCTCTGCTTAAATCTTTTTTTTTTAAGATTTTATTTGTTTATTTGATGGAGAGAGCGAGATCACAAATAGGCAGAGAGGCAGGCGGGGGGTGGGGGGGGAGCAGGCTCCCCACTGAGCAGAGAGCCTGATGTGGGGGGCTCGATCCCAGGACTCTCGATCCCAGGAACCTGAGATCATGACCTGAGCTGAAGGCAGAGGCTTAACCCACTGAGCCACCCAAGTACCCCGAATCTTTTAATAACTTATCATTGCTCAGGATAGAACTCATGGCCCTTAAAATGGTCCCACAAAATCTGGCCCTTGCTTAACTCTGGATCTGTCCTCTGTAAACCAAAATTTTATATTCCAACAAGAGATTTCATTGTTTTTTTCTGTGTGCTTTTCCTTTGTTAATCACCCCTTCTGAGATACCTTCCTTTTATCTTTACCTCTATAACTCTGATTCTTAAGACTCAGTTCTCACGTCACTTAGGAAATTGTACCACCCTCCCCCCCCACACACACACCTCAACATACACCTGAGCTGGGGATGAGATGTCCTATGCATAATTCTGCCATGCATTTTACATATATGATTTAATATAGTCTGCTTTTGTGCCTGTACACACACACATACATACACACACACCTTTAGATATTTGCAAAGCACAGAATATTTCTCTTTCCTCTAAGCCTACTGTGAAGTAAAAATATTAGGGGAAGGGTGCCTGGGTGGCTCAGTGGGTCAAGCCTCTGCCTTTGGCTCAGGTCATGATCCCAGGGTTCTGGAATTGAGCCCCACATGGGGGGGGGTCTCTGCTCAGCAGGGAACCTGCTCCCCCCCCACCCCCCCCACTGCCTGCCACTCTGCCTACTTGTGAACTCTCTCTCTGTTAAATAAATAAAATCTTTAAAAATATATATATATATGTTCAGGGAAAAGTGACCCAGGGAGGGGAGTGACATCGGGCAAGCAGGATATTTGCTTTTTTATGGACAACAACCACAGAAATTGAGGAGTTAGGAAACTTGTTTCATGTACTTAGTCTATTGAATTTAGATTGCTGTTATTTCCATCTTATTCTTTTGAATTCAGTATTATTTTTGTGCCTTTTGGTTTTGTTCCAAGACCTGGGTTTTACCATTTAGAAGTGAAGAGTTAACTTTGTGATTGGAATGTCTTATCGTTTTTGTTTATGAATGTTTTACAACTAAGAATATTGCTACTGGTGAGGAGTTAAAGGGGGCAGCTTTTACTTAAATCATAATCAGACTAGACCAGAAAAAAAAAAAAAAGGCTCTCTGTCAGTTTTACCTCTTATGTAAATACTTTTCAGATCTCTCTTCTTTTCTCCATTCCTGTTTCCTGTCACTACCATCATCTCTTGCCTGGATTTTTGCAAATGGCCTCCCTATTGATTATCTGAATTCTTCCTGATTGGTTCCCCATGCTATACCCAGAGAGAGCTTTTCAAAACATTCAAAACTGCTTAAAGCCCTTCATTTCCTTAGGATAAGGCAAATTCCTTGACTCAGCCTAAAGGCCTGGCACAATTTTACTCCTGTGTCGTACGCACACTTCTGCCATGTTACTCTCTGTTCTGGCTCTGCTCGCCTTTTTTTATTACCATGTTCCTCCTGCCTTTGTCTTTTCTTCGAGTGTCACTGTCCCTTCCTGGGACTCTCTTCTCTCCTCTTTTGGCCTATCTAGCTAAAACTCATCTTCAGATTTCAGTTTGAGCTCCCCCTTTCCAACACTAAGTAGAATTTTTCACCAGTCTTCCCCCGTCACCCTCACCCCTGCAGATTAAAGTGAAGACTGCAGGCTCAAGAAATCAAGTCCGACTTAGTACCTGGGAGGGTTAACTTGGTGAGTTTTCTCACAAAGAGAGCAGACTTTAATATGTGGTTCATGTTTTTAAAATTAGAATTTAGTTGTTAATGTCTTTATATTTTTTATTAAGTAACAAAAGTTAATATCGTTGTCTTAATAAGTTTTAGCCCTTATTTACCATTTTACTATTGAGCACTTATGTGCCAGGCATATTTTAAGCAATTTACATGAATTAAACATTTAATCTTCAAAGCCACTTAATGAGGTACATGCTGTTTTTCTCCCTATTTTAGAGACAGGAAAATTGAGAGATTAAGTAATTTGCCTCTGTCTACAAGGCCAGTGAAATGTCGGAGCCAGTATTCAAATCCAAGCTGTCTGATTCCAAATCCTGTACTTGTATCCTACTTATATGTAAATAAAATTAGAAAGAATTATTAAAAGGCTTACAACAACAACAGCAACAAAAATTCAGTGAACTCTTTTTTTTTTTTAATTTAACTTATTGTGGGGATAAAAATGATGCTTTAGTGTGCAGAGTTACAGGTTATCATTCTACTAGCATACTAACATATCTGTGGGATCCCCAGGATCCCAGTGTTGGGCTCCCTGCTTAGTGGGGAGCTCAGTGGCTTCTCCCTTTCCCTCTGCTTTGCCCCCTCCCCTCCTGCTCTCTCAGTCACTCTCTCAAATAAATAAATCTTCTAAAAAAATTAAGAAAAGAAAATTTAAAAAATCCAGTCAGCTCTCATCTTCCCCAGTCCTGCTGCCTCCAGGTAACAACTTTAAACTCTTTTAGGTGTTTCTTCCAGTATTTGCCTTTTGCAATAATATGCATTTACTGCTATTTCTTAATTTATCAATATTTTATATTATCTATTGACTTCCCATTAAAATAGGTAAATATCTAGCTCTTTTACACATATAGCCCTTGCTCTCCCCTCTTCCATCTCCCAATATAACTCTCACATTTTTGTTTCCATTTTAATATTTACTTATGGTTATTATGTACATTTTGTTTGCTAATTAATTACATGAGTATATTGTGAGTCTGAGTAAAATTTTTTTAATCATGGCGTTAATAATCCATTTAAGAAAAAGATAGCTTGGTTTTTCCACATATCAATTTCTATTTCTATATACTCCCACATCATCTCAGTATGATTTTTCTACATAATCACACCAATTTATTGGTTTCTTCTGATGCTCTCTATCCTCTTGTTCGAATTTGGACTATTGCTTTCCAGACCTGTTCCACAGCAGTTGTTTGGGATTTCTCTTTACTGACTTTTTTTTTTTAAGAATTTATTTATTTGACAGAGAGTGAGAGAAGGAGAGAGAGCACAAGTTGGGGGAGCCCCAGAGGGAGAGGGGGAAGCAGGCTCCCTGCTGAGCAGGGATCCTGATGTGGGACTCGATCCTAGGATCCTGAGATCATGACCTGAGCTGAAGGCAGAGGCTTAACCCACTGAGCCACGCAGGCGCCCCGCCTTTTTTGTTTTTAACCTGGCATAATAATCCATCATATGAACCTATCATGATTTATTTATCTATTGCAATTTATTCTTCTATTGGTAAAGTTGTCAGTTGTTCCAGCATTTTGATGTTGGATACTAGCATATTAGCATATCTGTGGGGTAAATTTCTAGACGTTATCCTTACACAGGATTGATACATTGATGGAGGCAAGTAGTATGAGATCTTGAACGTTTGGAGTCAGATGGGTAAAAGAACACCTGATACTAAATACCTGGTGGCATGGTGGGTCCTTCCGGGGACCGTTAATAGTGCAGAGAGAGCTTCTGATGCAAATTATTATTTTCTTTGTTTTATTTGAGCTTTTTGACCATGACCTTTGTTCTTTCAGATATGACCCATCATTTTGAACTTGTTAAGACTTGTTGCTGTCATTACCTCAGTCTCCTTCTCACACTCATTACCCTTTATCATTACCTCTTTTAGCGTTTGTGGCCTCTTGCCCTGTTATTTTAGCTCCAGGTCTTCCTCTGCAGATAATCTAGAACAGAGAACACATGAGTGAAGAACCCATCTTCACATACTTCATCATTAACCACCTTCTGAGGCTTCACATTGACTCATTTGCTGAAGTCAGCTAACCCTAACTTCCAGATATTTTATCAAGACTCCACACCCCTCCTATTCAGTCTCTCACATGGATTACTTTTAATAGTCTCCTAACCACCTTGAGTCTTCTTACTGCCATGCCTTCCTCTTCCCCCAAAATCCAAATTCAGCACAGCTTTGAGAATAACCATTTTAAATTTCAGTTGTGGAATTAGGCCATCACCTTACTTGAAATCCCTCAGTGCCTCTCCCCTTTGCCTAAAGAATTAAGTACAAATCCCACAGAATTAGGTACCCCTCTCTTCCCTATATGGAGCTTGGCATTCAGCATTCTTATTGGCCTCACTATGTAATTGTCTGTGTATGGTTCGAAGGAAAATTATTCTGTCTGAGGTCGGCTTTTGAGAAAAGAATTAAAGTTTAGTCTGGCACTGGCTTATTTCCATCTGAAACATGTTTTAATAAGACTTTTTCATTCTTCCCCTATGAGGGGTGGGTAATGTAGGAATTTCAGATGGTGACTAGATAAGTGGAGTGATATTGTATGTTTTAGAATAGGTGCAAAATCACCTGATCTCAAAGGCAGACATTGCTTTTATGCTTATTTTTTAAATGATGTTATGGATTTATGAAGGACTATTTGGTTCTTTTACATCTGGGGATGTGAAAGTTAATGGAGACTAGGTAAGTATAGGGAAATATGTAAATTTCAGGTTGAAGCCTTTTTGGATTCCTAGACCAGGAGTTGGCAAACTACAGCCTTTGAGCCAAATTCTATCCGCCACCTGTTTTTATAAACAAAATCTTATTGGAACTAGCTGTGCCCATTCATGTGTGTATTGTGTATGATTGCTTTTGCAAAACAAAAATAGAGTTGAGTAGTTGTAATAGAGACCACCCAGTCCACCAAGTAAAGCACATTTACTGTTTAAGCCTTTGTGGAAAGCTTGCGGACACTTTTTCTAGAGGGATGGAACCTGAGGTGGAAGATGAGGACCCACGGAGTTCTAGATAAGCTTGTAGAAAGTGAGTGCTAAGTGACAACCCTCGAGCAGCAAGCAGGCTCACTCACTTGCTCCTGCATTCCTCTCTCCCTTAAAATTCCGAGGCCTCGAAAGGGAGAATGAGTAGATAGAAATTGTCTACTACTTGTGAGTTTTGGGACTCCTTCAAAAAATGAATGTTCAATGAATTTATGGTGTGGAACCTGCATCCCCATCCTCTGTGTTCCATGACAAGGCCCAGTACACTCTCCCTTTGCTAACATATGAGAAAAACATAAGTGAGGAAAGTGCCTGCATTAGTGGGAAAAAAAAGTCTGTGGTTGTTCTCCTTTGTAGGCCATTAAGATTGGCTCCCTGGTTTCAGTGGAGATGGTGGGATACCATAGTAGCAGAAGACAAGTAGCATTTATTTAATCATCAAAGACAAAGTAGGGGTATATACAATAATGGAGATCAGGGACAGAGATGTAATCAGAAGGCATTTGTTTTTTTGCAAATGGGATGAATGAAATAAATGGACAGTACCACAGTATCACTTTGTGTATAAAGCAAAAAAAACTCTAGGCGTGGTGGCAGAAACATTGACCTTAGTTGCCAAAGTTGAGCATCATTATCTCTCACCCGATAAGTGTCATCACCAAATGTAAGTCGGTTCTCAGGCTCAGAGCCCTTCAGTTGAATTTGAGGCCTAGTCTTGAGGAAGTCTCCACAACTGCTTCAAGCATACAACACAGATCTTCCTCAAAAGCCTTCTCCAGAGGGACCTGTAGCCATGCTTTGGGGAGAAGAAAATACTCAGACCTTTCATACCAATTCCTAGGGAGCCAAAATACCATTTGTGGCCCTCTCATCATAATGGGGAATTACAGTAGTTAGGTAATAGATGGAGTCTTCACTCAAGTCTGACTCATAGGGGGCTTAGCTGTCAGAGATCTACCCTGTGCCTATTTCCCCATTTCCTTAATGTATAATTGGGGTAGACATTCTGGATGACTGGCAGAATCCCTATATCGGTTCTCTAAGTCATAGATTGAGGACCATTGTGATAGGAGAGCTAAGTGGAAGACCTTAGAACTTTTCCTCCTTCCAAGATAGTAAATCAGAAATAATACTGTTTCCCCAAGGGAATTGTTGAGATCAGGTCCACCATCAAAGCTTCGAAATGAGACTTGAGATATCTATCATATCTCATTTAACTCCCTTATTTGGCCTGTGCAGAAGTTGGATGAATCTTAGAGAATGAATGGACTATTGTAAACTTAATCATTGGATGATTCCAAGTGTGCCTGCTGTCCCAGATGTATTATCTTTACTTGATATAATCAACACAGCCTCTGGCATTTGGTATGTAGCTATTGACTTGGTTAATTGATTTTTCTCCGTATCAATTTACAAGGGCCACCAAAGGCAATTACCTTTTATCTAGCACAGCCAAGGCCAGGTCAGTTCTCCTGTCCTAGAAATCTCAATTATCCCAACAATCCACAAAATATCACTTTGATTTGCTATGTTGATAATATTATATTGATTGTATCTGATGAACAGGAAGTAGCAAGTACTTTAGATATCTTTGTGAAGTATATGAAAACCAGAGGATAATCAGACCCACAGAAATTCGGGAGCTCTTCAGTAACATTTCTGGACATTCAGTTGTTACTATACTTAATAGACCTTTATTTTTGGAGGCAACATTTTCTTTTCTCCTTCCCATTTTCTTTTCTTTTTTTTTTTTTTAACAAATTATAACATTGACGTTGTTAGAAATTAAGTTTATAATTTAGTCTTTAGGTAAAAATATTTGGTGGGATTGTGACCGAATTTGAAAAGTAATTCATATTGTCACAGTAATGGGTACAATGGCTGTTGGCACTCTGCATCTCATTTCGAGGTTTCCTCTGCACTTGTAAGGAGGATCCTTGCATCTTGTTTGGTGGAATATAGAGCTGTTTTGTAATTGTACAGGAGTTCGAATGTGTGAGAAAGTGTGTGCATATGGAAACTGAGTAGTCAAAAGGGTAGATTATGCTGTTATCAATTTATTGTCTCTCAGTTCCAAATTTATTCTCTTCTGCTCTACAGTAATGGATGAGGGCCCTGTCGATATTTCTCCTTTGCTGACTGGCATTGATGTTAAGCCTTATCAATAGAGGGCACTGGAGGGACACTGAAAAGTAGAAGGTGTTTCCCTTCCTGGCTTCAGGGTGGCTTCCTGGTTAGGCTCTCTATGGGCATACTTTTTCTCTTCTTCTCAGCCTCCACATAGTTTTCTCTAGTGTTAGGTAATTGCATGGTGCATCTTTCTCGAGAACTGGCACACCCCTGGCCCGTCCACTTTCTCCAGAGCTTGACTTGGGCAGTAATGTTGTACCCTGGGATCATAGACATCATGGACCTCTTCCCTAGCCTAAGTCACTGATCCCAACACTCTCTGTTTAGCCCCACACATGTGCACAATGGGGGCCCCACAAAACTGGGTATCTAGGGAGCCTGCTTCCCAAATTTTATTCCAGGGACCAGTTTGGTACCATATTGGCCCAGGCTATACATGAAAATGCACTAGACTGTAGGGGACAGCTTTTTAACTCCAGGGGCCATCTGCACCCAGAAGCCAACAGTTATCCTAAGCACATAGCAAGTTCCAGGGTTTGATACCTCCCTATGAATGGCTTCTTCTGGAACTCCAGAGGGCAGATTTTTTGGATAAGTTTCACTAGTGAGACACATCTGTCGGTTTTCCACGATCAGGAAGCCAACGCTGTGCTCTCTCGACAGAGATCTCTGGTTCTCAGTGCTTGTGAGGGGAGGGTTCTTTCTTGGGCCCTCATCTCAGCCTTGTGGATAGTGGTTGCCCCTTATGTCTACTACTATATTATTTAAAATTCGCTTTCACTCACTACCAATTCCGTGTTACTCCAGTCCTCTCTTAATAATAGGTTAAACTTATCTTTTTCAAATCACTATGTAGTTTCTGTCTCCTTACTAATCTGAGGGCCATCTATTATGTTTACAAGGTAAATACACAGACAAATCTTTTAAAATGTAGTCCTTCTGTCCAGGGGAAGTACTAGGTAAGTGGGTAATCTGTAGGACCACTCAAATCACTCCTCAAAATTACTCTCTACTATGCCATAAATTATCAGTATATAGCTTTCATAGCTGCCTCCAGAATCTGCCTCCTGCTGCAGATTCATTTACAGTAGCTGGAGAGTAAGTGAGCTGCCCTTCACCATCATCGTGCCCTCTCCCGAAAGAGTATTATAATTCCATAATTACTAGTTTGCTCCAAGCTGTAAAGGTAGAATTGGCTGGTCCAGAAATCAAGAGCCTTTCTGTAACCTTTCACCTTCAAAGATAATATTGCTAATGGAGATGCTTATCTGACCAGGTTTAGCTGAGAAGTTGGATGTTTGACCACACGCTTTTCTATATTAAAACCTGTGCCTCTAAGTTACTGGCCGTTGGCTATGTCACTAGGCTATTTGTCACATAACCTGCAGAGACGACTGTTCAGAAAGTCATCCTCTTCTATGACAATTACATGCAGTTAGCTGTCTGCTGGTGGCATTTTCCAGCCAGCCAGAGCAACTCTGCTTTGTCTTTAACTGGGATCTTTGGGGTATTTCTGCCTCCTCCTCCTGGGAGGCAGCATGCAGCCATCTCAGTGCAATTTGCTTTGCGTCAGCATTTGTCACCTGTCATACATCCACAAGTCACTTCCTGCTCAGAAGAAGTGCAGACAAGGATGTGGACACAGACTTAAACATAATCAAAACTAACAAACCACAATAGCAAGTCACCGTGAAATTTGATTTTAACAATGAATACAAGCAGAATGACTTCCTGCCACTCCTCCCTTCCCTAACCAGCAGATGAGGGCACTTAATACAATTTCTGCCCAAGCACATAAGGTTTATTATTAGGGCAAGTTTTTTGTTGTTGTTGTTTTGTTTTTTTAAATTTGATTAGGAAACCTAGATGATAATGTGTGGCAATGATCCAATATGTATTAATTTTGCAATGGTATACTTTTTTTAAAAAAAGATTTTATTTATTCATTTGACAGACAGAGATCACAAGTAGGCAGAGAAGCAGACAGAGAGAGGAATGGTATACTTTTCTTAATCTATAATCTATACTACATTATAGGTATAGAGCTTTGTAATCTTTTGGTCTTTTGTGATTACTCCTAACCCTTTATAACACGCTTTCATTCATGCGGTAGCAAGCAAGCTTCATATACCAGTTAGGCTTTATGCCAGTTAAAGTCACCTGGAACCAGACCCCAAATCCCTGAGGATGTTAAAAAAAAAAAAAAAAAAAAGGTTTATTGTCAGGAATATAGGAACAAGAAATGGAAAGAAACACTTTCCTCTTCTTTTATTAAATGTTACTTTCATGTGCAGTTATGAAATGTTCTGTTTTCACTGCTTTAGGAGATTGCTTCAGTTGGAATTTTTAAATTAAACTAACAACTAATGTTTTTGCAATGTGTCCTTTCCACCTGGAAGGGACAACAGAGACTAAAGATGGATTTTATATTGATCTTTTCCTATTTGAATCTGTATTTAAACAACATCCTCAGGTGGTTTATTGTTACAGTAGAGTTTGAGAAACCATAGTCTACAGAACTGGTAGCCACAGCTTTGTAGTTATTTTAATTTGTGATATTTCAGTTCTTTCTGTTCAGAGAGAAAGATATTTTTACCCCTAAGAATAATCCATTGATTTTAACCCAGTCTCCACAGAGAATCTGTTAGATTCATGCATATTGTTTTAGTCTTTTAAAATATCATTTTGTGGATATTTTTATTTATTATTAATGCCCTCTTATAATGTCTACATATAATATTAGGATATAGATTGATATTCTTTAAGACCAGACGCCTCGGAATTTTACTTTTTTTTCTAATTTTAGACATTTATACTTTAGAATTTAGAAGGTCTTTGAATTTAAATTAATTTTTTTCTAGTTTTAAAAAATGATTTCATGGTATTCCTATCTCCTGTGAATCTGATGTTTTATAATTAGCAAATGACCACTTTAGATAGGTGTATTTAAAGGTTTAGAACATACAATAAGAACAAGAACTTCACCTACTAATCATTTCTATATCCTGAAATTGCTGTTGTGCTGATTTTTGTTTTTTAATCTCTGAAACTTCTGAGTTTAACTGGAAGTTGATTCTAGGAGAAATTTGTTTTGTTTCACTGGCTATTTTCACATAGGTCTTCAAATTTGCTAAGTAGTGAGATCTAGGAACATGATGTTATTCCCTGGAATGGGAATTAAGAATCCTGGTTTTCTTTAATTCATTTGTTTATTGTGTTTTATTGTTCAGAGTCTGTTGGGAATAAAATATTTTAAAAATGATTTTACAACACCATAATTTGCAATAAAACCCCAGTGTATCAATTACATCAGCGTTAATCTCTAATAAGCCTTTTCAGGAAACTTTGGGTTATTCGTGCTTTGGATTTCATCTAATCTCTCTAAGTCAAAATAACCTTTGCTCATTTTATTTTTTTATTTTTTTAAAAAGACTTTATTTACTTGAGAGAAAAAGAAAATGAAAGGAGAGAGCATGAAAAGGGAGAGGGTTAGAGGGAGAAGCAGACTCCCTGCTAAACAGGGAGCCCAATTTGGGACTCCATCCCAGGACTCCAGGATCATGACCTGAGCTGAAAGCAGTCGCTTAACCAACTGAGCCACTCAGGCACACCACTGTTGCTCATTTTATATCAAGAATCTATTTTGAAAAACCTGTCCTTGGAATATTAGAAATTAATAGTGTGGTTGCCTTAGGATAGATGTAGACCTTTTCTTTTCAGGTGCTAGTTTGATTTGCCCAAAGTCTTCTGACCTAGACCAGTGATTCTTAGCACCTGCTGCCCTTTAGAATTATCTAGAGAGCCTAAAATAACAACAAAAACAGGCCCTATGCCCTGTCCCTCGAACAATTAAATCAAACTCTCTAGAGGGGAAGCCTGAGACACTCTTTTTAAAGAGTTTTCTGGTACTGTGTACCCAGAGTTGAAGACCACTGATAGAGATGCTTGATGTGGAGTGTAATTTTCATTAATGGAAGCCTAATAGTGCACATTAGCAACAAAGGGCAGAAGAGTCATATAAAAATTCCTGGGAGATTTATGTTGGAATCTTCAAGTGATCAGCAACTGATAAAAGTACATTTTTCCCTTCTGAAATAATCTGAAAAGAGGAAAGCATCCTGTTCCAACTTTAGTAGATCTTGCTCCTCAAAGGTCTCAATCTGTGAATCCTCCATTGTTAAAATCCACAGTCTTATTCTGAATCTTTATTTCTAAAAATATGCTCTGGAAACAGTTTTTATTTTCCCTTTTTAACTCATTTGTCCATAAAACCTTACCTGATATGAAGCTATTTGTAGTTCTTTCCTTAGGTTTTTCCCTTATGTCCTTATATTTAGAGTATCAAAAATTATTTGAGATTTATTTATTTATTTATTTTAGAGAGAGAGCATGCGAGCAGGGTTGGGGCAGAGAGAGAGGGAGAGAGAGAATCCTCAAGCATGCTTCCTACTGAGAGCTGATCCTGACTCAGGCCTCTATCCCAAGACCCCAAGATCACAACCTGAGCTGAAATCAAAAGTCAGCTCCCTCACTGACTGAGCCACCTAAGAGTCCCTAGAGTATTAATTTTTGACCCTTAAAGGTCTTATTTCAGATAACTTCAGTTAAAAGCTTAGTAATTTAGATCAAATTTGAACACAGCTGGGAGAATGCTACCATTCCACTTAAAAGAATGGTATTGGCCAGGCCCCTTAATCTGTTTGACTCTCCGTGCTTGTCAGTAAAATGGGAATGACTTCACAAGATTGTTGGAGGACTAAGTGAGAACCTGTGTAATGTTAAGGTATCAGGGACCTAATCAACATTTAACAAAAATGAGTTATTGTTTTATTATTTCTAATAATATATGAAATCCTGGTCCTTCTTCTTCCTTTTCTAGTTAAACCTATACTGGGTATTCACTGTGTCTCCAACATTCTGGTAAGTACCAGAGAAACAACCATGAAAAAGGGAGACACTGTTTGTGTCCTTCATGAGCTTTTCTTGACTCCCTCATTGGATACATCCTAAACTAAGACTGACTAATTGAGTGACTTCCTTAGATAGACAAAACACACACAATGATAGGGTTATTTGCCCTATTGGTGAAGAACTTCTCTAGTTTATAATTCATTCCTAAAAAAGAACTTTCTTCCAACTACCTCATTAATTCCATCCTTCTTTCTCATTCCTCACCCTACCCACAAATATGATTTCTGCCATATGTTTTGGGAAAACCATCATTGTTACAGAAGTATCTAGTTCTGTCATTTCCCTTTACTCTATGCTTTCTCTGCACTGTTTCCTGGTTTATGTGTTGTTGAAACATCTAAGAAGAACAGCTCATTCCTTGTCTAATTCCTGATCTAGTTTACATCTGGTTGCTCAGGAGACCTAGTATCACTAGCAGCACTGCAGAAGGGGATTTTGGGCGTTGACTCAGGGATAGGAAGGAGGGTGAACATAGGCTGATTTATATCTATTTATCAAACTGTGGTTAAAGGTGATCACGTAGTAATTCATAGGTGACAATTATCCTATGAAGCTTCAACTTTTGCCTGTTCTTACCTTCCTAGAATCTCTTAGAACAGGTTGTTGCCCCGTTAGTCTGAATGCACCCTAGGTCCTAAGCCCTAGATCTTGGAGGCAAGACTGTACGAGTCTAGTGGATTCTCTGCCAAGGTTCATTCCTGGTGTTGCACTAAAGCCCATTGGACTAGGTCTAGTGCAGTTTACTTTTAAAGATGAACCGTCAAAGAATTAACATCTCTAAAGGGTTAACTGCAAGTTGTAGAGTCTATATCCACTTGACATGGATACTTTATCTATTAACCTGTTTTCCCTTAACTGTCCTCTATTTTGCTTTTATAATCCCCTTGCTCTTTCTTTCCAGTTTATCCTTTTCCCACCTACCCCTTAAATGTAGCTATTTCTCTGGCCTCTTTACTGTATATACTGTAGGTGAACTCTTCTGTACCCCAAGACTGACTCCCACATTTTCTTCTCTAGAACAGAGTTTTTCTCCGATTTTCAGTCCTGTATATCTTTTTGCTCATGAGAACTGACCTTGGAAGTCCTATCAGCATCTCAAATTTGTCTCCCAAACAGAACCAATTATCTAATTCCCACTCCCAAGTCTACCCTTCTTCCTGTATTCCCTGCCTCTGTTAATGTCATCACGTCAGCCATCCACCTTCCATTCTTCACTTTCTCTCACCAGTTTCTATTTGATTCTACCTTCTGGGCTCCTGATCAGTCCTCTCCATCCTTTCTACCTTCCTCATTTCTTTGGTATCCATCGCTCCATCGCCTTTACCAGTGCTGAGGAAACTGACTTACTAAAACATAAATATGGTTATGAGTCTTCCTTAAAATCACCCATTTCCTTCCACTCAGAATAAAATTGGTGGATTCCCGTCTCACTTTGTGTGCTGGTTTTTAAGTGATGTCCCAGTGTCCCCTCCTGCTATTTCCTCTCTGTGTCTTCCACTTGGACTGCCCATGTCTTGTCTTGCTTTTATGTCTTTGCATCCATCACTCTCTTGCTCTCTTCTCTCTTGTCCATCTGCTGAAAATTGCTTCTCTTTTATGATACTGCTCACCAGTGTTGTCTTTGGCAAAAATTCCCTAACATTTCTGTTTACCTCCCATATTGCTTTCATAGTCTTCCATCTTAGCACATGTCACACTGTTTTGTGGTTGCATGTTGGCATGCCACATTTCATACTAATCTCTGCTCCTTGAGAGTAAGAATTATCTTTAATTTGGTAGCCAGAGTTTAGCACAACATTTGCTACATAAGAAATTACACAGCAACAATTGTGTCGTTCTGAAACTATTTACATTATGTCTTCAAGTAATGTAAAAAGCTTACCAGGTCATTTTAATTCTTGCATGAGTCTCCTAAAGCAACAGAAACTCAGAAATGTTAAAATCTCATTTTTATGAGCAATATACATTATAATTATCTTTTGAAGCCAAAGTGTCTATTCTATACATACATGCATACATACATACATACATGTATCTTTCCAAATAGAAGCAGTATATAGAACTAAGTTCTGCCTATTTTATTTATTTAGCTTAAAATGTCTTACTAAAGGTCAGAGAATCCATCATAAAACTTGGCTTTTTAATTTTAATTTAGCAATATCTGTGGAAACTGAATAAAGTGTCAAATGTAGCTTTCACTTATTTAAATTAAATTTGACTTAAAATACCTAAAATATGTTTAGGATTTAGGGGAAAAGTCATTTTCCTTCCCCTTTGCCCTGCAAATTTGATTGAGTATAATGGTGCATAGTATGTAATTATATACTGAAACCCTTCCATATACCTTTTTTTTTAAAGATCGTTGTAAAGAAAATCAGCTTTATCTGTGACTCAGGCTGTCATCAATGTTCTCTTTTTTCTTTTTCTTTCTTGCATTTCTGATGGCCTATATTAGAGTTTAATAAACATGGTGCTCTGTTCTTAGGGTCAACTGCAAGCAGTATTTTATTAAACCAGACATTGCTTTTGTAACTCAAAGTAAGGCAAATCTCTGTTGCCTGTTTAGAGTCATTTCAAGTAAAACTTAGTGCCATCTTCTTTTTGCTGTTAGATTTTGTATTTGTGTGAGCTGTTGTAAATTGCTGTGGAATAACAATGAAATAGACGCTTTTAATTTTCTAGTCTTTATTGGTTCTGTCAGGATTCACAAGTATTTTCAGGTGAACAAATTTGAGAACATGCCAGTTTATGAGTTTTTGAAGTTGCTTTGTAATCTTAACTGATTCATTTGGAGTAGAGGTTCATAAGTTGAGGGCAAATTCCATAAAATAAAAGCCACTATTTTAGATGTATGCCTAACACTAACTATATACTTTTGCTTTCTTACGGATTTCCCCCTTTCTTTATAATCAATTCAGTGAAGTCCTTTGGCCCCTTGGTCATTGAGTTAAGATATCTTTTTAAAAATACTCTAAATTTGTTTATAAAAACAATTGTGTGCCTATCACATAATAGATATTAGCCACAGTTTACAAGGTATTTTTTTCCCACTGGAGAGAAATCCCTAATATTTTATAAAGTCAGTAAATTATAGCTAATTATAGCAATGTGTTCTTCCAAAAATGTAATTTTCTTGAGGGCAAGGTATCTTTGTATTTTGTTAACCATAAGAATACATTGTTTATAGCTTATGTTTAGTTGTTGTTTGAATGAATGAATTGAGCTATGCTTATAGGAATGAATAGCTGCTAATGCCATTTATCATTTCTGTTTATAGGTATTACCCTTTAATGAAATCTTCTTGCCAGCAAATCTATGATAAAAAATATAAGTTACAGAAGAAACTATAACTGTTACTTGTCAAGTGGCAAGCTTTTAATGTCAGAATGGCTCACATAAAACGACTAGTAAAATTACATCTTAAAAGACATTATCATAAAAAATTCTGGAAGCTTGGTGCAGTAATTTTTTTCTTTATAATATTTTTGATTTTAATGCAAAGAGAAGTAAGTGTTCAATATTCCAAAGAGGAATCAAGGATGGAAAGAAATATAAACAAAAACAAGGTGTTTGATTTAATGTTAGAAGCTGTAAACAATATTAAAGATGCGATGCCAAAAATGCAAATAGGAGCACCTGTCAGGCAAAACATTGATGCCGGTGAGAGACCCTGTTTGCAAGGATATTACACAGCAGCAGAACTGAAACCGGTTCTTGACCGCCCACCTCAGGATTCCAATGCACCTGGTGCTTCTGGTAAAGCGTTCAAGACAACCAATTTAAGTGCTGAAGAACAGAAGGAAAAAGAACGTGGAGAAGCAAAACACTGTTTTAATGCTTTTGCAAGTGACAGGATTTCTTTACACCGAGATCTTGGACCAGACACTCGACCTCCTGAGTATGTTGAAGAATATTTGTTGTTTACTGTTTAAAATTGAGGTTCCAGGGGGAGGGGGATTAACTAAGGAATGTGCTTGTTTTTCAGCCACGCCGAGGCAAAATATCAGCAATTGCTGTTTAATTTGTCTAATTATGCTTTTTCTTATTATTGAGGTTGTCCATACCTATGCTTGATGAGGCACTGTAGATGTGAGAACTTGTTACCTTACAAACTGGAAAACTAAATTTTAGATCTGATTTCTGTAGAGCCACATAGAAATCCTCTATTCTTAAATGCTTTAGTTTTCTAATCTATTAAGTAGGGAATAGGGGGCAATTTTACAGGAAATGTGGGAGGCAGAGGAGCTGTTTCTGTTCCTCTGTGTATTGTTATGAAATAAATAGAAATGTTTAAAAAAATGCCAAGACTTTGGAGCTATTAGATAAAAATATTATATGAAGTAAGTCACAGACTTTGTGGCTACTTTCAGTATTGTAATTGTATTTCACAATGCCGTGTAACATTTTGTAACCTTTCTTTTAAGGAACAATATTGTTAAATTGCACATTCAGTTATGATTTTTTTACTCTAGCGTTTTGTTGATTATCTTATGTAATTATCTCCCTTTAGCTTCAGAGAGACCAACACTACTTCCATGTTATCTCAAGTACACAGTATTTTTACTATGGTTTCCCTCCAGATCCTACTATGTTCTCCTTACTTATCTTTGAGGTAGTGTTCAAATGCTCTATTTGAATTCAAATAGGCTAAGATAAATTCTACCACTTTCAAATCATCTGTTGATTTGTTGAAAGTGTAAGGTAGACAAACTACAAGTGATGCCTGCACATTTGCTTTCTGGTTATGGTAGAATTATATTTGGAAGTGAACCTGAAGAAAAGAACTTTTATAGACTTAAGTCTATGGCTTCACTTATATTTTTCTAGATGTATGATCATGAATACCTGGTGAGAGACCCTCTCATTCTCACTATGAATCCCTCGATATTGAGGTTGTGTAGATTATACTTCTGTCTCTCTATTCTAACCTGTGTGATTCAAAGTTAAGGTGCTCATCATTTTTAAATCTATGTGTGAAGAAACAATGAATATCTATAAAATATTCTGCCTTTATAACAAGACATAGAATAGTTTCTTTCTTATGTTAATAGTTAAAATGCAGTATTGCATTTGATTTGGGGAGAGGTCTTAATGAAAAGCAATCCACATCACAAATTAAGAAGCACAATTTTTATTCTTTGATGTGACAATGTCAGCTCAAGATAAGTTCTTTTCTCCCTCCGAAAAAGCATGAGGAGCTACAATAATATTAATTAATGAAATCATTTTAAGTGAAAAAGAACTAAGCACTCAAAACAACCTTTTTTTGGTAGAAACCGGATATCTAAAACTGTGAAGAATTGGTGAAGATTTAACACTTTCTTACTTTAAATTTAACCTATATGAGTAAGGAACAGATTTTCTGAAGAATTGCTGCTCTTTTCCATGCTCATTAAAAGTATAGATCGAGGGTCTCCCAAAGGCAGATGTTCCTGTAACTGATAATTTAAGCACCCATCTATATCCCAAATTTTCCGAATGGTTTGACTGGGAATATGCAGTCAGTTTGGCAAGTTATTTGATTTCACTACTTTAAATGACATGTGAAAAAATGTCTAAAGCGTAAGTTTAACATGCTTTTTTTAAATTGTTTTGGAGTAATTGGGGTTTATGAAATCATACTGTGAAATTTTATTATCACTTGCATTAATGGTATAACATGACACCTTTGCTTGATATTAATAGTTATCAGTTAAGCAAATAAATCCTAGCTTAAACTGAGGGGAAGCCTTGTAAGAGTAAAGTGATGATATTTTATGTGAATTTTTGTGAGGTTTTATATTTAAAATTTCAAAGCCTTTTTGTAATTCTCAATTAGTATATTAATTAGTCACTTAACAAATAAATATAGGGGAATTTCTTTTTTAATCCTGAAACTCTCTTCCCAAAATGCTTATAAAACAATTAAGTCATAAGGTTTTTTGTTTTTTTTTAAGGAAAACAACATGGAGTTTTAGTAATTTTTACTTTTAATTTATATTGGTTTGTAAACCTTTATGTCCTAAAAATATAAGCTTATATTTAGTCATTTGTTTCTGTGTAATTGTGAGTCAAGAGTAATTATGAATAGGTAGTTTGTGTTTGGACTTTATTTCTGATTGAGTTTATCCAAAATTCAATCTAAAATAAATCATTTGCTTTCATCTGTCAGTGAGGATGAATGTGGTTATTTGCTTCTGACTATGCATATTTATTTGAAATCATGAAAGCATGAGAGAGCAAAATCACTTTCACTTATAACCTTCCTCTCCTTTTCTTACTCAGCAGTGTTGACATATTCTGTTAATAACTTTATCTTCAATCTAACTCCTTTTTTTATCACTACAAATATTCCACCCTAAAGACCTCTTCTCAGAAAAGGATCTGAAACACATTCATATTGAGGTATGGCTGTGAGAGTGATTTGTGAGAGTTTATAGGATATCTCTCTCAGGGTGGCTTTCCCAGGCCTCTGGTATCATAGTGGGGGTTCTGGTTTCTCCATTGACCCTCACAGAGCATTTGAAGTGCGCTAGGCTCTTATCTCCATAAGTGAATGATTTACGTCCTTATCTTTGGGCTTGAACAGCACTGTTGGATTGTTCACACACTCCATTTGTTGTACCCTTTGTGCCGGAGAATTTTATACTCTGTTGTCTAAACAACCATTTATGATTTTTAAGTGAACTTAAAGATAGTTATTTTATTTATCTTTACCATAGACCACACACCTTTTGTGTCCCAGGGTCACTTTGTTTGGTTTTATAGTGGTCTGAAGCCCTCTGCTGCATGTTAAATCTTTTGATCTCACTTCTAACTCAGTAGGTGAGGGACTGTGGTCAGCTTCAGTCTCAAAGGCTGGAGACCATACAGAGCCGTCCACACCCAGTGGCTTCATATGAAAATTATTTTCTTTGAGGAAGACGTTATTATAAAAATGAATTCAAGATCAATTTGTAACTAATGTGTTTAACTAATGGGGGTAGTACCATTAATCAGTCAAAAACTATTTATGATCGCTCTCCTTGTGCCTATCAATGTTTCTTAAGACAACAGGATCACAGGATTTTTAACATGGATTTAGGATTTTTATTTAAAATTCTTAAGTTTAGTATTTTAAGATGCTAGGTCTTAGTCAAGTAAACTATGGGTCAATCAGATTATTGGAGCAAAATCTTTAACACAGCATGGCATATGGTAGCAACTTAATAAGTCTTGCTGAATCATGAACATAGATTATATGGTAAGCTGTTTTGTTCCCTTTTGGTTCAAGTATAGATTAAATTGATTTTAAAAACTTGAAAATTATTACATACTTAGGAAAATAAGAATCCCTGCAAAGATATATATTCATTTAATAAAGTTGTACTGTTTAAAAAATTGCAAGCAATGAGAAAAATGAATGATTTCTACAAGGAAGGAGAAAAACTTGGTTTTTATTTGAGCAATTACAAGTATTTACTATATTTACAGGTTGTCTCACTTGTAGGTTATTTTACTTTTTTATAAAATATTATTTGTGTTTTAGAATTATCTTGTTGAGAAAACTTACAATAGCATATTTTAATTTTTGACATGTTGTCTGTATCAGTGGATATGATCTCTGTGTAGAAAAATTTGTTGTGATCTATTTATATTTACATAACATTAAGATCAACTTACATAGACAAAATTTGTCCACTATTGTTTCTATGGTGATCAAGTCTAAATAATGATGATATTAGTAATGACATAGCTGTGAAATAAAGTAATAAAATTCATAATTGCTTTTCTACTTCTTTGACTTCTTCTAGATGTATTGAACAAAAATTTAAGCGCTGTCCTCCCCTGCCTACCACCAGTGTCATAATAGTTTTTCATAATGAAGCCTGGTCCACGCTGCTTAGAACTGTCCACAGTGTGCTTTATTCTTCCCCTGCCATACTGCTGAAGGAAATCATTTTGGTGGATGATGCTAGTGTAGATGGTAAGAAAGCACATGCAAATTAGATTGTTTCCCAAGTAAATCCATGTGATGTTGTCCAAAGTCTATTTTATTATATTGTACTCTCTGTATGCCACCTCAGAACTTGAGTATAATACCCTGAATGATAGGTATGATGGATGAAAGAATCTAAGTGTGTCCATATTTAAATATTTTAGAGTTCAGAAATGTATGAAGTACCATGATTCATAACTTTGTAGTCCTCAGTGTAAGACTTTTATTGTAAGGCGTAGTGGTTAAGAACACAAACTTGAGCCTTGACTCAGGCGGTCTTGGCTTGAATCCCAGCTCTGGTCCTAACCAGCTATGTAATTTGGGCGAATTACTTAATCCCTCTATGCCTTAGTTTCTTTTTCTTTAAAATGGGGAAAGTACCATATTTCATCAAATTTATTGTATAATTCATCATTAGTTTGTTTACCACTTGAATAAAAAACACAGCCAATTAAGCAAAGATGCCACTGATTATAAGAAGTATCCAATTGTGCAGTTTAGGAGTGGTGAAATACATAAGTAATGCGTAAGTCCTGGGGTTGTTTTGACGATAAGATGAGTTAATATAAATAATACATTAATTAGTAATATAAATGAGTAGATAAAAATCATTAAAGAGTCACTACATTGTTTTATTTTGGCTGCTAAATATTCCAATATTGTTTACAAAGTTAGCTAAATTCTTTGATGCATTTATACTTAAAATTGTAAGTCAATTGTCAGTTATTAAATTATACATTTTTAATTGGAATCACAAAGCTAATCAAATACCCTTAAGTTGCTAATTTTCAAACATTACAAGTATTCTAAATACCCATCAGATACAGATTATTCAATGGTCACAAAATTTGTTCCTGAATGAACTGGGTTTGGATCCAAATTCTTTTTTTTTTTTTTTTAAAGATTTTATTTATTTATTTGACAGACAGAGATCACAAGTAGGCATAGAGGCAGGCAGAGAGAGAGGGAAGCAGGCTCCCTGCTGAACAGAGAGCCCGATGTGGGGCTCGATCCCAGTACCCTGGGATCATGACCTGAGCTGAAGGCAGAGGCTTTAACCCACTGAGCCACTCAGGCACCCCTGGATCCAAATTCTTGAAGGTCAAATTCCAACTCTAATTCTAACTAGCTATTTCCTCATCTATAAAACGGGAATAGTAATACTCTTTCATGAAATCCAAAACAACATCTATTTTAAGATAAACCATCATTTTATGTACTATGAAAAAAGAAAAAGTTACTGCTTATTAAGTGACATGTCACCAATAACAAGATTTATTCAGACTTATGAAATGATAATAAGTGAATAGAGTATAAGATTATTAACTTGATTTATTTAATTATTTCTTCATATAATCCTCAACATTTCTATAATTTCAAAATACCATGAATGAACTGAGATTATGTTTTGAAGTTACATTAGCATCTAGGTGGACTAAGATTGCTTATCACCAAAGATTGTTGACTGGATGTGAAACCTAGTCACCAAATGGGCAAGTTTTTTAATTTAAGTCTCCTCTTTATGGGTAACACTACATACAGATTTATGACTTGAATTTCTAGTCCTCTTACCCAGGTTATTCACTACTTAATTGTAATCGACGAGTTTATTTACTGCCTACGGTGTTCTGAATTTTTTCCAATTCTTTCTACTTGGTCTGCAGTCCATAGAGTTTTAAGAGATTGAAGTTCTGAACGTCTCTGATACATTTTGTCATTAAAAAAAAAAAATTGTTTTTTAAATTCCTGCTTTGGTTTTGTGAGCTTTCTTCTCCAATGATTATTATTTTGTTTGATTTTCCAAGCAGTGAGAAATTGGGCCACAATAAGGCTACTGGTAGTAAGCCTTTAGTCGAAAGTGACTTCTGTTATTTAATTATAAATTTAATTTATATTTTTTATAAAAATATAAAATTTATAAATTTAATTATAAAATAAAATTAGTAGACTTAAAGGAAATCAGAAAGAAAGGTGGGGACCCTAGATGCCTTAGTTAGTTAAACATCTGCCTTTGGGTCAGGTCATGATCCCAAGGTCCTGGGATCCAGCCCAGCATCAGGCACCCCCTGAGGTGGAGCGTGCTTCTCCCTCTGTCCCTCTACTGGCCCATGCTCTCTCTCGCATGTGCTCTCTCTCAAATAATAAAATTACTTGTGACAACATGGATGAACCTAGAGGCTATTAAGCTAAGTGAAATAAGTCAGACAGAGAAAGACACCATATGATCCCACTTATATGTGTAATCTAAACAAATGAAAAAAAAACAGACTCATAAAAAAAAAGAAAGAAAAGTGATATCCAGTCATAATCTTCCTATTTCATTTTAATTTTTCTATTTCTCTTAATCACTGCCTAAATAAGCGTATGTTTATCTAATTATATCCATGCAAGAAATCAATTTTGAAATCTGACATTTTCATGTAATATTCTTATTAGCCCATTTCGTTCACTTTCAGAACTTTATTTTTGATGACCATGATGGACTAGATGCATTTCACTTAACCATTCACCTTCACTTGCTCCACAGTGTTAGTATATATCATACTGTAAAATGAATATCCTTGTGCTAATGTTATTTTCCTCCATTTGAATTGTGTCTTTAGGTAAGTTAGACTACTTAATCAAAGGGCCTGAATATTTTTTATAATTCTTTATTACAATTAATAATAAATTTGCAACTGTTTTCTTGATGAGGGATATCTTTGCATACCAATGTAATTAATTTGTCTTATCGAATAAATGGTCTAATGATGAGTACCCCCTGTGGAAAATGTGTCCCTAGTCTAAAGAAGTGTGTGAGGTAGAAACGATAATCCCTGATTTCAGTTGGTTTAGGGAAGAGCAGCAAAAATATGTGGATAATCAAATGACAGAGATAGGTAAGTCCCAATGATAGTAAAACAAAAAATAATCAGCATTTTCAGAGCATAGACCATGTGGTAAGCCCTGTCTTAAATGCTTTATTTGTATAGCAGTCTTTCATTTTATCTTCCCAGCAATCCCTGGTGAGGGTATTATTATCCCCATCTTAGAGATAAATTGAGGTATAGGTAAAATAAAATAACTTACCTAAAGTCATGCAGCTAAAAGTAATGGGTGCTATAAATAGATAAACCCAGGAGATCTGATTTCACAGCTTTGCACTCTTAACCTCATAAAAAGATGGTTATGGACGGGGATTGAATTTAAGGGGCAAGTAAAAATTTTATAGGAAGTTCAGAAGTTGTAGGTAAATAAAAAAATGCCTTAACAAATCCAACAGTGGGACAGTTCACTAAAGAAATCTGTAGTGACTCCATTAAAAAAAATCAATCTCCATTAAGGCCTTTGAAATGTTTTTATATAAGTTTCTATTTTATAAGTCAAGTCTATGGTTAAAACAGGAAAATCCATGATTTATATTTTAAGACAAATTACAATCCTGCTTGTCTTTCAGAGAATTAATTCTGAGGTACTTAGAAGATGGTTTAAAAATTTAAAAATTTAGTCTCTTACTCTGTGGCAACAGTGTTTAGACTTATTTTCTACAGAAGTTGTTCCTGGACTCTCACCTCCTTTATGAATGTTTAGGCTTTGAATAAGCAACTCATTTATCTGTACCACTGAAGAATAGGAAGAAAACATACATAATCACAGATAAAGTCATCTGTCATTTATGCTTCTGAAATCTGGCAGAAGCAAGCATCTACCCTAGGACATTTTTTAAAAAATTTTAAAAATGTATTTATTTGACAGAGAGATACACAGGGAGAGAGGGAACACAAGAGGGGAGCAGGAGAGAGAGAAGCCAGTTCCCGCCGAGCAGGGAGCCCAATGTGGGCTCCATCTCAGGACCCTGGGATCATGACTTGAGCCGAAGGCAGACAGTTAAAGACTGAGCCACCCAGGTGTCCCTACCCTAGGACATTGATTTATGTTCTCAGCATTCCAAGATCTTTCTGAGGCTATAGTATGGGCCTAAGAAGGCTACCCGAGGAACTATATTATATACTCAACAAAGAATCATGAATTTAATGGCGAAAAAGCAGACTTATGAAGTTATTTCAAGATATGAGCAACACCTGACTAACGTGATTAATGTGTTTTCTTTTACCTACAGTTTTAACTGTTGCTTCTATGTCTCTTATCCAAATTGGAATGTTGAATATCTTAAGTTAGATACCCATTAATAAGATTTAGCCTATTTTAGCTTCATTCCTCACTTACATGCTCATTTCTTCTGTCATATTTTTACTGGAAAAAAAGATTTTGTGTCAGAGGACTCCAGAGCTTTCAAAAAATTTCATGCTGATTCTTTGTAAAAATATTTCCAACTGTTATAACCTTGGACTTTTCCTATTTGCCATTTTCCTTAATGTTTGTTTTTAAATTATTTTGATCACTAAGTATCAGAGAATCCTTTGATACTTGTCATTTTTCTTGAAATTTCCAGATTTAAATCCTAGTTTTAAAAAGTGTCAAATATGTTTTTGGCCAAATTCAGTTTCCCTCACTCCCTTAACTAATGTTCTTAGACCCCTAAATGAACTGGGGTCTTTTTAACTCCTGGGGTCTACTCCATTTGAAGTCTCTGCTTTCCCCCAAACATATTTATTGATATTGCATGTACAGGATAAGTCTGTGTTATAACATTTTGTGTTATAGTAGTTCAGAAGTTAAGATTTGTGTATATGGCTATTTTTCATTAAAGAGCTCAAGATACAATTTTCATCTTAATGGAAGAATGTGTGCAACTGTTGAGATGATAAATGTAGAGATATCATTGCTCTGTGGTTTATTAGCTTTCATATGTTATATATGAATATAAACTTAGGAAGAATTAATCCTGATTTTTTTTTCTTACAGAGTACTTACATGATAAACTAGAAGAATATATAAAACAATTTTCAATAGTAAAAATAGTCAGACAAAGAGAGAGAAAAGGTCTGATCACTGCAAGGTTGCTAGGAGCAACAGTTGCAACAGCTGAAACCCTCACATTTTTAGATGCTCACTGTAAGTATGTATGTATAGACATAGTTGTAACATTTTCCCTCTGCTTCCTTATAGTTTAAAAAGTGAGGAGGACTTTTCTTTAGATGACTAATTGTATTTTCTTTAACATCATTTTCAACTGGTGATTATAGCAATAATGTCTGAAGCAGATTACAGCTCTGGGTAGGGACCTCCTTTAACTCACATGGAGTTCTTCCTCCTCTGTGTTTTGGGCTCCTCAACTCCAGTATCCTTCAATGACCAACTTCCCCGGCAAGTTATCCTTGCCTGGGCATTGTTTTCCAGATGCACAGTCTGTCAGAAAAAAAAAAAAAAAAATGCTTTTCCTTATTATTCTTGATTCTTACAGTTTAAAATGAATGAAAGTTTTAAGTGCAATGAATTCTATCTTTAAACTTTGTTCTGGTCCTGATACTTAAAATTTCTGTATTTTAGTTCTTTTTTCAAAGATTTGCACACTTCTCTTGTCCTACATTAGGGATACCCCCTTCCAACTTCTTCTGGCATTTTTTAATGAATATTATCAGTTTTTATTTTATTGCTACTGTTTCTTTCCCTTTCATTTTTAATGCTTTTGTTCTCCAGTGTCAATGATTTTAAGTAAAATATATAGCATATAACATTTTTAGATTCCATATTTAAAGTGCATGTTAGGAATTACTAAAATGTCAGTTAGTCCCCCAGCTGTAAGTTTAGTGGGTTATGCTCTTTGTATGAGTATTTAGTTTTGAATTGAGTTGGCTAGCCCTTCGATTATGTTTGACCTGGCAAATGGTTTCGGTTATATGCTACTTTTTACAGAGAGCTTTTGGATTTGCTGAGTCTCTTTAGAGCTCTCAAATCCAGTACTCTCTTAATACCTGGCTCTTAAATGAACAGAGAGGTCTGAAGGTAATCCAAGAGAGGTGTTTTAAAAAGAAAATGGTTCATTCTCCAATATTGCCTCTTGTGGTCCAGAATTACAATTATGTCAGACTGGGCATTCTTCCTCTCAGGCAAATGTATCTGATGTATCTCCTTGATGCCAAGTGGTCCTCCTAATAACTGCCAAATTCTCCTGATGGGGAGACCGGGGTAGGACTGACTCTCCTGAATTCTGTGCGTTAAGTGAGCCTGGCCCACAACCAGGGCCCAGACTTTTTTATAGCATTCTTTTGCCCCCACTTTCCATTAGGGCTGGGGCAGGTTTGAATGGTCCTTCTCCAACTGCTAAAATCAAAATATTTTGACTCCTTGACTTATTTTCTCCTAAGTCTCAGTTAGAGAAATGAGGATTTTGATTACTATACCTTACTTAGGGAGACAAGTTTAAGTAAATCAGAACACTTACAGGGTTAGGTGGCGTGAATCAGCAAATAGTTACTTTTGACTCATAGCCCATTTCAGAGGGAAACACAGATCTGAAACTTAAACACGCCAGTGTCCTTTTACCTCCTCACTAAGATTAAAAAAAAAAAAAATCATCTCCTATAAATAAACTTCCTAACTATGCTGAATTTTGCTTTACCTTTTTCACTCTACCCTCATCTCATCACAGAAACCTTTAAGAAATCTCCTCGGGGTGCCTGGATGGTTCATTGGGTTAAGCCTCTGCCTTCCTTTTGGGTCATGATCTCAGGGTCCCAGGATCGAGCCCTGTGTCGGGCTCTCTGCTCATCAGGGAGCCTGCTTCCCTTCCTCTCTCTCCGCCTGCCTCTCTGCCTACTTGTGATCTCTCGCTGTCAAATCAATAAAAAATCTAAAAAAGAAAAAGAAAAAAGAAATCTCTTCAATGTTCAATGCTCAAAAATACAATTGACTATTATTTGTTTCTCTAAACTGTCTTCAAAAAACAAAATAGAAAACCCTCAGTGTTTTCATTGGCTTGATTAGAATTGTGTTCCTTCCAGGTGAGTGTTTCTATGGCTGGTTAGAACCTTTGTTGGCCAGAATTGCTGAGAACTACACGGCCGTGGTGAGTCCGGATATTGCATCCATAGATCTAAACACGTTTGAGTTCAACAAACCTTCTCCTTATGGAAGTAATCACAACCGTGGAAACTTTGACTGGAGTCTTTCATTTGGCTGGGAATCACTTCCTGATCATGAGAAGCAAAGAAGGAAAGATGAAACCTACCCAATCAAGTAAGATGATTGCTTTCAAGGTTGTATATGCAGTTCAGTTATTTAAATACGTATTTACTCTTTGCTTTTTACAGTTTTTGCCTCCAAGATCATTCACACTAACAAAACAAAGAACACACGCATTCTATGTAGGGAATAAAAAAAGCCATATATATATATATTTACTTACGCATGATATTACCAAGTTGGAATTAGAAGTATGTGAGGTCTTTTGTCTTCCTCATAATCATTACTTCAGAATCTTAAAGCTTGGTTAGAAGACACTTCATAATTTTATTCGGCTGGGAGAGGATATTTAAACTTCTTCCCTGTGCCCCGGCAAAACTTGACTCTGAAGATAGCATTTTTCGTTTTTATTAATCTATGTAAAACCTTTGAAATTGTGATCTCTCTTTAATTTTGGGGGGCATTTATTTCAGTTGGCTCTTTAAGTAAGTTCTTTTTTCTTATTTAATTTTTTTTAACAAAGTTTGACAATGGATTATTTTTCAGAACACCCACTTTTGCAGGAGGCCTTTTTTCCATATCAAAAGAATATTTTGAATATATTGGAACTTACGATGAAGAAATGGAAATCTGGGGAGGTGAAAATATAGAAATGTCTTTCAGAGTAAGTTTATAAATATAGTACATATTAAACAATAAAATACACATTTCATCCTAACTGGCTGATACAGATTGTCATAGATGTGTGCAGTCTTTACTTTTTGTGCTTTCTAAAATTTAATTGCTAGAAATTCTAGAATAAGGGTAGTTCTCTTAAAATGTAACTTAATATATTTACTTGTTGCTGCCAATGTAACAAGAGGAATCAGTTAAACGCCTGTGTCCAGCCAATAACACCAATTAATGCACTTGTAGCTACTGAATTCCAGCCAAGATAAATATAATTCAATCTAGTGCTTCAGGAAATGGGTTGATTATCAAGGGAGTCAGGATGGAAAAACATTTATGTATAATTTTAAAAAGACATTAACTCTTTGCATTAAATGAGCTCCTTTTTTCCTATGCGTATTTAAAGTTAATATGAGAAACAAAACAAAAACTTTGGATGGTCTCCAATATACTTACTTGATTTCTTGAGTTCATTTTCTGCAATGATTCTGTCATTCATTTTTCATCTATTAGGCTGGAATGTCGTAGGAAAAGAACTGAGCTAGGACTAGAAGATTTAAGTTTTAGCTCTGGCTCCAACACAGAATGGCAATGATGAGCTTAGTTAGCCAAATTTGAGCTGCTCAAGGCAAGGGCCTTTCTTTATTCACTTAAGCCTTCCCAACCCCTAACACATGTTAGATTTCAGGTACAACTTGTTGAATTAAAAATACCACTGAGTTTTCTGATTTGTTTTAAAAAAGAGAGAATATGACCTCTTGCCCTAATACTAGCACAGACTATTAAACATGTCTTCATTTTAGGTTTTTTGCTTAGTGACTATGGTAGAGTTGATTGCCACGGTATTTAAGTGAGTAGGTATTGATTTAATAATTTCCCAGATAAGTTTTTTGACCCACTATCTCTAAATAGGTATGAGTATTTTTAAACAATGACCAACTACTTCACAAGATTGTACTTGGGTATTACCTGGAATTATTTTCTTAATTACAAAATTGAACATGCAAGGGTAAATGTAGTCTGGGTCCACTTACTCCGAGACTGCTAGTTCCTGCCGTAGAAGAGAGAATCTTTGTTTCAAATGAACTGGCCATGTATCTTATATAAGAAGATAGAAGTCAAAATACGAAAGAGCCTTTGGTCTTTGGTATACATTAGAGTGCTGGAATAATTGTTTGCAAAAAAAGAAATGTAGGATTTGGTTTTTAATGAAGGATTCAGAATCACTATTTTGTTAAATTACTTTCTGAAAATATGTCCTTGTTGTATTTAGTTTTTGTACCGTTTCATAAATTTTTTTTTTTTATATTTAAGAATTTAAGTTGAACTGGCCAGGAACAGAGACTATTTGTAGTTTTAATAAATTTCTTTTCTATATTTTGTTTTTATTAGTACCTTAAAGATGAATTTAAAAGCAACACTTGGTTTTGTAAATATACTGTAAATTAAACAAATATCATTAATTATCAGGTATGGCAATGTGGTGGGCAGTTGGAGATTATGCCTTGCTCTGTTGTTGGACATGTTTTTCGCAGCAAAAGCCCTCATACCTTTCCAAAAGGCACTCAGGTGATTGCTCGCAACCAAGTTCGCCTTGCAGAAGTCTGGATGGATGAATACAAGGAAATATTTTATAGGAGAAACACAGATGCTGCAAAAATTGTTAAACAAGTAAGTTAGAGCTAAATAATTAAATCATGATAAAAATCCATGCCAAGTTCTCATATTCTTTTACTTACTTGAGTCAGTTCAAGTATAAAACATTGTAAAAAATTATTTCTGAAGTTGGTTTTTAAACTCAAAATATATAACTTATTGATGCCAGTTTTTTCTCTTTTTAAGGAAAAAATGAAGTAAATGGCTTTTTTAAATATTTAGGCATTCCACTTGATGTTACTCTTTAAATATGGAAGATACTTAGTTTTTGTAACTGCCTTGGTTCAGGATATTCCTCAAAGAAAAGTAAAATTCAGTGGAACCAGTTGTAACTGGTTTGAGGTGATGTGATTAACACCCAAAGGAAGGTGCTAAGTGGCTTTTGAACTGGGGATGGAGACAGTGTCAGAATGTGGCAAGAGAATAAACCAGGAATACCAAGCCATTAAAAAAAATTTTTTTTTTAAAGATTTTATTTATTTATTTGAGAGAGAGAGCATGAGCAGAGGGGAGAGGCAGAGGCAGAGGGGGAAGCGGACTCGCTGCTGAGCAGGAAGCCCAATGCAGTGCTTGATCCCCAGACCCCCGCAATCATGACCTGAGCCAAAGACAGACACTTAACCGACTGAGCCACCCAGGTGCCCCAAGCGCTTGCCCCCCACCCAAGTTCTAGTTCCACTGCTTGCTGGAAGGGGTTACCCTGGCAAAGCCCCTTTGAGACGTAGAATGAGATAACACTGGTTGAGAGGTTGGCCCGGCATGGGGTGTATGCTCAGCCGACCTTCTCTCTGCTTCTCCATCTTGAGAGACGACATACTTGCATGTCTCCCAGAGTAGTTATGAAATATAGAAGTAAGTGTTCACAAATGTATGGCACTGTTGTTACTGACCTGTCATGGATAAAAGCTCTGCAGAATTGTGATGCTTAATACACTGGCACTGAGGTCCAACAGGTTTAGTACTGGTTGTGGTAAATGAACTAGACATTTTAGGAGTGTGCCTCAGTGAATATGCCCCCAACCCTTTGGAAGAAAAGTGCTGATTTGCAGGGGGTATATATTGAGATTAAAGGGGGTCAACATTTTGACTGTTACAACAAATGGTTTGGTTACCTCTTTTCAGCTTTTCTTTGGTCTCCAGTATCTTTCTGCAACATGTTAGTAAGATGCAAAGTCAGAGCGCTAGTGGATTAGCTCAATATCTTTTTATCTAAGGCCACCAGAACAAATTGGGCAGACTGTGTACTGCACACGGGTACGTGGCTGCGCAGGCAGGCGTGTGCGGACTGCACCTTACACTCCCTTATCACCCACAAAGGGGCAAGCAAGCCAGTAAACCCTTGTTTTTATCACAGGGCAAACAGATCTTGTTACAAAATACGTAAGTTAGCCAGAAGTCCTTTAGAGTTTTACACTTTTCGCTAAAACCCCTGGATTCAAGACATTGGTGTTGGCAGAGAAAATATTTACCTTAACTGAAATAGTGAGCTCGAGTGTTTAAACTTTTCTTATATTTAGGTACCAAATATAGTTTTTCTTTAAAATTTTACCTATGGACCCAATACCTTTTCAGTTTAATAGTGTTCTCTAAAAAAATTTTTTTCTTAGTCTTTTTAAAATAAAGGAAAATGGGGCACCTGGGTGGCTCAGTGGGTTGAAGCCTCTGCCTTCGGCTCGGGTCATGATCCCAGAGTCCTGGGATTGAGCCCCGCATCGGGCTCTCTGCTCAACGGGGAGCCTGCTTCCCTCCCTCTCTCTCTCTGCCTGCCTCTCTGCCTACCTGTGATCTCTCTCTCTATCAAATAAATAAATAAATAAAATATTTTTTAAAAAATAAAATAAAATAAAGGAAAATAAAATGCAATTGATTAAAACCTTGCCTTTTTCTGCTAATACATTGTTATTATTAAGGTGTAAGTGACACTCTTAAAACTAGAAAAAACTTGTGCCCACCTGTGTTGTCTTTTATAGTCTTGACTAGAGAAAAGATATAAATTAGACTGTATTGGCAACCGTCTTTTTATTTCCTTATTTAACTTTTTTGAGAAAGGGGGGGGGGAGGCCAGGGACAGAGGAAGAGGGAGAATATATATAAAATATGTAAGTAGTTTAAATACTTAAGCTCATCATTTCAATTAAGGTAAATATTTTCTTTGCCAGCTTCAGTCCCAAGGTGGAGCTTGATCCCCTAACCCTGAGATCATGACCTGAGCTAAAATCAAGAGTCATGCTTAGGGGTGCCTTGGTGGCTCAGTGGGTTAAGCCTCTGCCTTTAGCTCAGGTCATGATCTCAGGGTCCTGGGATCGAGCCCCACATCGGGCTCTCTTCTTAGCGGGAAGCCTGCTTCCCCCTCTCTCTCTGTCTGCCTCTCTGCCTATTTGTTACCTCTCTCTCTGTCAAATAAGTAAATAAAATCTTTAAAAAAAAAAAAAAGAAGAGTCATGCTTAGCTGACTGAGCCACCCAGGTGCCCTAGCAACTGTTGCTTTATACCTGCTTCCTCATACCTCACTTCACAGATCATTCTTGGGTATAAAATTAGAATCAATTTTGGATTCTCCCACTACCATTTCTCTAGAGATCTTTGTCCCAGTGAGGGAGGTTTGGTAGCACAAAGAAAGAATGAAATAGCATTATGTCATCACCTGTGCAGGTAACTTGGTTCTCTTTCAAGGAAGAAACAAGCAGGGAGGCATACTTATGCCTGAATAAACAGTGAATTCAGTTAAAGTGCATCTTGCATTTTGGCCAAAATTATTTTCTGGCCCAAATATAAAACAAAACATTTGAACTCTTTTACTAGTGCTGTTTTGATTAAGCATTTGTTTTACTTCTCATCTTTCTCCAGAAATCATTTGGTGATCTTTCAAAGAGATTTGAAATAAAGCACCGCCTTCAATGTAAAAATTTTACATGGTACCTGAACACTATTTATCCAGAAGCATATGTGCCAGACCTTAATCCTGTTATATCTGGATATGTGAGTATTTTCTGGCTCCTTTTTGCTTGGTATATATGCCTTTGCCACAAACATTTATGTGGTCCAGGGAAAATTTCTGACATATTTTCTGGTTTATGGCTTTTGAGATTTTACATGTACTATTTATTAATACTGCTTCCTGAGATGAATTGAAAAAAATAGATATCAACCACATAGATTGCATTTTTTTTAATAACTTGAAAATTTTCCTTTAGATTAAAAGCATTGGTCAGCCTCTGTGTCTGGATGTTGGAGAAAATAATCAAGGAGGCAAACCATTAATTTTGTACACGTGTCATGGACTCGGGGGAAACCAGGTGAGCCCTGCACTAAAAGTCCTCCCTTCTCACTGACACAAACAGGAGTAGGTTGTCAGAAGTCCCAGATCACCTTTGTATTTGGGTAAATGGGTGTTTAAAATGTTTTAGGTTAAGTTTGGCAATTAATATTAAAGTTGCTGAGTGCTTGATTTTGACTGTCATTCTGGTTCTGAAAACAATTTGAAGTGATTCACTTACTCAGTAGAAAGGCAAATGAAAAAATAATAGGATAAAGCCATTTGACATTTAAAAACAGGATCTTCTATGTGGATCTTTGATGTTGGGGGGACTACTGGCAAGGTGATTTTGCAAAACTATACGTAAAGGCTATATTTACTTAAATGCATTCAGTAGCAAATTGTATTCAGTGTAAATACCAAAAGAGGAGTATTAGAAGTTATCTTTGTGGGTCATGATATTGTTTGAGTATGTTGTTGAATAAGGGCATTGTTCTTGATTACCCTTCACTGGTATACCTGCTCAAATGTTACATGTGAGTATTTGGCCTGTCATGGGTACAGAAATTACAAAGATAACATTTCTAGTTTTTAGCTTCCTTGCCTTGCCTTTTACAAGTTTTCTCCTGGAAAGATAGGACGCTCTCATTTGTTCATTCAACAAATTCACTGAGTAACCCCTGCGTGCCAGAAGGATATTCTGCTGGATTCAAGCAACTTAGATTCTAACTCCTTCAGGAAATCTACATTTCAAAGCCAGTGGTCACAGTCAGCATGGGAAGGTCTGGAATAAAGCCTTCAGAGCGCTTCAAGATTATGAAGGAGGGCATCTGAATGAATTAGACTGGGTGCCCATACATTTTCCTTGGAAAGCAGACATTTGAAAACATTTTTTGGAAGATGCCTAAGAGTTAGTGAGGTAGCTGGTTGGGATGAGAAGAGTATGAAGAGGGGGTTACAAAGGAGAGGAGCTGGTATGTCTTTTTTTTTTTTTTTTTTTCTGTGAATTGCAGTTATTCGGGGAGGGAGTCCAAAATGTGTATGGAGGATTTTTACAATATTAAATACTAATGATGTCCTGTTTTAGTAGAATGGAACTTTAGTGATGTCAGTTTTAAGAAGAGTCCATTTACCTCCTGGTCTATCCTCTTCCATGTTTCTTCTACTCATTAGCCTCAGCTAAATTTAGTTCCAATCCTTACTCATCCAAATGAACCAGTCGACCAAGGGTAGGTGGCACAGATGTCCAGAAGCCATAGCTGGTGAACAGGATCCATTGCTGGATGATTAAGCTGTAATTCTGAAATGGGATGGAGATACACATACACAGATACCCACACAAGCATATGTATCTATATATCTAGATACATATATATCTACACATGTGTATATGTGTGTATATATAGGAAAATTTAAAATATGTATATACAGGAGCACCTGGGTGGCTCAGTGGGTTAAGCCTCTCTGCCTTTGGCTCAGGTCATGATCTCAGGGTCCTGGGATCGAGGCCCACATCGGGCTCTCTGCTCAGCGGGGAGCCTGCTTCCCCCTCTCTCTCTGCCTGCCTCTCTGCCTGCTTGTGATCTCTCTCTCTCTCTGTGTGTGTCAAATAAATAAATAAATCTTTTTTAAAAAACTTGTAAATTTTAAATACAACATAGCTGTCTTTTAAAAAAACTCCATTGGGAATGGAGAAGTAGTTCATATATTCTTTCAATAAATATTTGTCTATAATGTCTATAATGCCACTTGCACTGCTACAGTAGTGAAGAGGGAAAAATCTCTACCTTGTGAATCTTGTGTTTTTTAAGGAGAAGGGGAAAAAGAGTAATTTTGGACATAAAGAAAAATGAAGCAGGATAGGTGGATAATGTGAACCTGGGGAGTGGGAGAGGGGTTTGTTTTTGGAGGTTCAGGAAGACCTCTCTGAGAAGGCGACTTTGGAACAGAGGCCTAAAGGAGTTGGAGAGGAGCCGTGTTCCAGGAGGGGAGCGTCCTGGCAGAGGGGGTGCAAGGCTAGAAACTAGGGGCGGGTCAGTGGAGCAGTCAGAAAGCCAGTGTGTGGCTGCAGCAGAGTGGTCAGGGCAGACAGGGTGGGAAACAAGGTCAGAGACATCCATAAGAAGCCTGGTCATAGAAGGCTTTGCAAGCCTTCCCTAGGAACTTGGATTTCATTCTCAGTTTGACAGAAGCCATGTGAGGGTTTTGAGCAGGAGGATACTATTTCCCAGTTTATATTTTAAGAAAATGACTCTGATTTCTAGCACTGTAATATAGCCATCGATTTTATTTTAGTTTATTTCCTTTAAATTTTTTTTCAGTCAAGCACTGCATTTAAACTGCTTTGCAAATTTTAGTTCCTTGAGTGCTAAGCGTTTTGAGATATCATCTAACCTGACCATTTCTTTATGTGCCCTTTTACTGTTTTGACCAGATAATGATCTTTGTATAACATAAAACTCCATTGTAACAGTATTTGTATATGCCAACTAAAAGTAAATATGTTGATAATGTGGCTATATTGATCAATATACTGGTACAGTGCCGTGTAAGTCATTATGGCTTTGTAACAGTGAGCTTTGTTCCTGTGCTTCTTATTCCAGGGTATTTGTACTGGTTCTAGGTTATGTTTCTCCAGTGTTCCCAGGTAGTTAATTGCATATTCTTTTTGGTTGCTAAAGTATCTTCTACTATTTCCTATTCCTTATAACTTGCCTTTTAATGATTTTTTTTTAAATGATGTATGTAAAGTAAAATATTGGACAGACTTTCCTACCATCTTTGAGATCCTAAGATTTATCTCTCTTCAAGGAGTATAGCTAAAATGCTGTTTTCATGATCTACACTCATTTTCATTCAGTGTCTCATCTGAAGAACTATCAGTTATAAAAATGATGGATATGTTTGTGGAAGGAGCTAAATTAAGCATGAGGCCAAGACCAGGGGAACTCAAGATTAATTCAGCTAATGTTTGTGGAGTGCCTACTCTAATACACATAAAGGGTTTAGAAAAAACCCTGCTTAGCACATAAGAAGGGCTCAATAAATATTAGTGCTAAGACTAATTACTTCATTATTGAACATCCATTATGTTCACTTATTTTATCTTTGGAATGTCAACATTATGGAGTATTTGATTTGTGAGGGATGTTATTACTAGATATGCTGCCTGACTTTGGTCTATGGTGAAGCCAGCTAGCTACACACACAATTCCAATAGAATGCTATGAAAGTTATTTCTGATGTACTATCGGAAGCCTGAAAAGGGTGTGATTTAGTTCAGTAGGACCACCTCAGGGAAATTAAAGAAGCAAAGTAACATTTCAGTTGGCTTTGCAAGGATAAAAAAGGAATTAGCTGGGCAGAGAAGGATCCAGAAGGATATTCCAGGCAGAGCACAGTAAAGCAGTCTTAGACTTATGGATGCATATACTCTACATTGGTAAAATTGTGTGAGAAGAACATGGTGTACAGTTCAGGCAGTGGTTGATGTAAGATTGAAAACTGAGGAGTTCATGTACTTGTTAAGGAGTGTGAACTTCTCCTAGCAGCAGTAGTGACTCACTCGAGGAAGGGAGGTAGGGCATCAAATCAGTGTTATGAAAGACCAACTGGCAGCAGAGTAAAAATGCAGAAATTGCAGGTAGCTGGAAGTATTACAGTGGAGATTCTGAGTGCTGGAATAAGAGAAGTGAGATACAGAGCAAAGTGCGATGGTGACATCGGAGAGGGAAATTCAGTAGAGCTAAAGGGCTGATTAATAAATTGAACATATGGGGAGAGAGAAACTTTAATCCTAGTAATAGCAGCTAAGATGAATAAAAAGCTTACCATGTACCAATTATTGTTCTGAGTGTTCTACGTAGATTAGCCCTCTTAGCCTCATAACCCTGTGGGGCAGGAAAACTATAAAATCACCCATTTTACAGGGAAGGAAACTGAGACATGGAGATTACCTCATTTAATTGCTCCTAGTGTAAGTGAAAATGCCATTAATTGAGATTAATAGGAGAGAAGGAACACTTGTGGAGAGGAAGAGGCAGTATATGTGCTTACTAGAAGTTTCCAGGTCCAGGTGTGCTGTGGCACACCTGTCCTAGCTAACCTCCATTCCACCTGACTTACTTCCCGTTTCTGACACGGTAGGGAGACAGTACCTTGTTATGTAACTACCTGCTAGGGATAGGCTGGGAAGGGGTTATAGCATCTTCTGTCATAAAACTCATATTTCTAACACCTATTTTTATTGTATTATTTTGTTGCGTACACAGGACTTCATTATTCAGCAAGTTGCTGATTTTTAAAAATTATTATTATTATTGGACCATTATTTTGCAGCTGAGGATACAGGTCAGTGACAACATTGTTCTTTTCACAGTATTTTGAATACTCGGCTCAACATGAAATTCGGCATAATATCCAGAGGGAATTATGTCTTCATGCTGCTCAAGGTGTTGTTCAGCTGAGAGCGTGTGCCTACAAAGGTCACAGGACAGTGGCCAGCGGAGAACAGATATGGGAGATCCAGAAGGTACCTCAGTGCAATTAATTCACCTCTTCCCATAATTATTTTGATTAGCTCAAGTTGCTTATCTGGGAAAATGCATGAACCATAGCATAGTAATGTGATCCGTCAGTATTTCTCTTTGTTAACTTTGTTATTGTGTCTGTCTACCAGTGTGATGAGAGAATGTTTCTATGAATTAAATACTCGTAGGAACAAGTTGCTTAATGAAAGCATGATTTATACCGTCAACACTTTTGTGAATTATTAATAATAGTTGCTCATGTTTGTCTTTTTAAAGAGTTTCTTACAAGTTTCTTACAATGCTTCTGGCAACAGTCGCTTTTTTTTTTTAATCATGGCCAAGAAAAAAAATCATTATCTTTTTCGTCCCTAAAGTGACTCATTTCTCCTGTTTCTGTGCTTTTTTAAATGAATTTAGAATTGAGAGAATACATAAAGAAATCTTTGCTGTTTTTAAATGTATGTATTAAAGCTTAGCTGGAACATAGCAGTCCTTACCTGAAAATTGTTTTGTACCCTACTAAAATACTAAAAGACCGATTTTTACAACATCATTTTTTGAAGGGGTTGTCACTTACGGATATAACAATGGAATGGTTCTTATTTGAAAACTTGATTCAGACCTTACTCTCTATACACCTCTTTATTTATCTAATACCTCCTGTGAATTGAACAGTAGTGGCATAAATGATATGGTTTACACCAGAAACCAGAGAGATTTTATCAGACAAGTTTGATCTGAGAAAGATTAAAAGTCAAGAGCTGTGTACATTTGGTTGTGAGTGTCCTTTAGCTTCGATGAGACTATGATGTAGTTTTCATATTTATCAGTTAACCAGGAGTCTTGAAATTTAATGTCTGTTGTGTTTTCTTTTTTTCTAGGATCAACTTCTGTATAATCCATTCTTTAAAATGTGCCTTTCAGCAAATGGAGAGCATCCAAGCTTGGTGTCATGCAATCCATCAGATCCACTCCAAAAATGGATTTTTAACCAAAATGATTAAGTGTTCCTTAAAATTAAGGAGTTGAAAAAGGAGATATTCTTTCTCATAAAACTGTGACTAGGCATACACTGTAGTTTTTGAAAATTATGCAAAAGCAGCTAATTGTAACTTATTCCAAGTGCATTTTTCTTATTTATGTCTTAAAATGTCTATGTAGCATTGCTACAGAAATCTTTTAAGTTTCCGTTTCAAAGCACAATAACTAATAATACCAAAGACTATTTTGAAATGTCCAGATGTAGGGGAAGAGATGTTTACAGTATGATGAAAATAATTTTCTAAGTAAAGTGATATTTGTGTGTTTTGTACACTTAAAGATATGCTTAGCTACATTCACACACTCACACTTTAAAATATTTCTTCTAGTTTTCTGGGGGGAGGGAGAAAGATTTGATACTGTATTTTTTTAACTAAATAGAAATGGATCAATGAAGGTCAAGCATTGGCCTTTGTGTATAAACCAGGAAATTTTTATAGATCTAGAATTTATTATATAAAAATGCAGGTAAACTTTTTTGCCTTTTGTTTTCTTATTTGTCATAGGTTTCCTTAAACACGAAATTAAATGAATAAGAATATTTTTAACACTTCAGTATCTTGGCAAATTTTAAAATATTTTTTAGTCTGAATCCACTTGACTTAAAGCACTTAAATCTTGCTTAAAATATATTTCTTAAATAACTATACGGTGTGTTTTCCCAAAGCAATTAAAAGAAAAACTATAAAGTACTATCTGTTGAAAAGATGTCTTTTTCCTTTCTGCTAGTCCTTTTTCCTTACCAAAATTCACTAATCTTGAATGTTTGTGGAATTGAATTTCAAATGCAGAATACTTGACTCTTTTAAAAGCTAAATTTTGTTTGTTACTGATTCAATTTAGATCATCTTTGTAAAGAATTTTTTTCATCAAAAAAAACTTCTATGTGGAAAACACAATAAAATGAATCCTTATCACTATTGTAACTTTTTAATTTCAATTTCTTTCATCTTTTGGATAAAATATATAGTTCCTATTAAATGGGGGGGGCGTGAATTTTGTATACTTAATTTAAGTACCTACCGTAGAGCCATCAGATATTTCTTAAGGAATACTCAACTATTTGGTGATGATGGCATAAAAGATGGGGAATGGAGAAGATTTTGTGTGTTAGATATTTTGAAAATTTTGTACTAATTTCTGATATTCCTTGAGCATCTGATGGAGTAATTTTTTTAAAAATGTGATGCCTACATAGATTTAACACTTTTCTTTTGGGTCCATTTTATATAGAGCTATCTTGTATTCTTATTTAAGAACTAAAGTATGATTGGCTTCATATTTTAAATGTTGCTGATCCTCAGTTGTACAAAAGAAAATATTTTTAAATCATTGGCCCTATCACCTCATTGTTTGTAACTTTGAACTTGCATCAAAAGACCTGCACTCTTGGGGACTTGTGGCAGCTGGGTGGCTTAGTTGGTTAGGCGACTGACTCGGTTTCTGCTCTGGTCACAATCTTGGGGTAATGATCTCCGGTTCTGAGGTTGAGCAGCACTAACTTCCAGTGTCAGATTCTGCACTCAGTGCAGAGTCTGCTGAAGATTTTTTCCCCTCTTCCCTTCCCCTCGGCTCCTTCCCAACTCACTTGCATTCCCTTTCTCTCTCTCTCAAATAAATAAATGAGATCTTTAAAAAAAAGACCTGCATTCTTTAATTTATTATAGTGCCAACATTTATTTCAATTCAACTAATATTTATTATATGTTTAACATGCCAAAGTTAGTGTAGGCAGAATGAGTCTTATGTTGTCTTTGAGCTTAGATCTTATGGAGCAGAGAGACAAATGATTTTGAAGTAGGATAGGGTCGCCTGGGTGGCTCAGTTGGTTAATCAACTGCCTTTGGCTCAGGGTCCTGAGATCCAGCCCTAGGTCGGGCTCCCTGCTCAGTGGGGAGTCTGCTTCTCCCTCTCTCCTGTCCCTCCCCAACACTTGTGGGCTCCCTCGCTCTCTCAAATAAAAATCTCTAAAATTTTTTTTTGAAATAGCGTAGTAACATTATGATTTAATTTCATGACATGACAGCTTATTCGTATGTGATATTTCTTCAATAAGATATTTTTATTACTATAGCTAAATACTAGTATGTATTGTGAAATATACACTGGTGCCTACTCACATGCACAATTTCTGTTTCTCAATTTGTTACTCTAGAGTAAACATCCAGGACCAAATACTGCTCTTAGGGTTCATTATAGCTCAAAAACAAATCCTCAAAGATACTTTGTAAATAAAAATCATATTTAAAAAAAATTCGAGGGGCACCTGGGTGGCTCAGTGGGTTAAAGCCACTGCCTTCGGCTCGGGTCATGATCCCAGAGTCCTGGGATCGAGCCCCACATCGGGCTCTCTGCTCAGCAGGGAGCCTGCTTCCTCTCTCTCTCTCTCTGCCTGCCTCTCTACTTACTTGTGATCTCTGTCTGTCAAATAAATAAATAAAATTAAAAAAAAAAATTCGAGTGCCGCCTATGTATTAGGCATGCATTTTCATGTCAAGATTCAACCCCAAATCTATTTAGATTAGTTGGTTTTATTATAGCAGTATTAAATGCATGAAGGTAGGGTCCTTCTTACCTGATTTAGGAGCCTCAGTTCAAGTGTCACATAACTCATTTCATTAGGGATTTACCCTTCTGGATAGAGGTAGTATCTTTTAAGTCTGAATTTTGTAAAATGCTAAAAGGAATCTGTTTATGGAGTCTAGTTGCCATCTACCTGAGAGATCTGAATACACACAAGTGTGAAATTGTGGAGCCCTTGCTCAATTTCAAGCGACCGTAGCAAATGGTCTAATTGCTTCACAAGACCTGACATGTTGCCTTCATTCCAGAGGACTCAGTCCTGAGAACTTTAGATTGGTAAGCTAACTGCCAAACCTGCTAGGGTTAACCTGAGGGGTGGGCTCACTTAGAACTGGATGGGACTAGCCAAAGAGAAAATAAGCAATATACTAAAATGGCCTATTCTTACAACCAATAATGACGAACTATTAAGTCCCTATATTGCCAGGTAATTGGCCTTCCTGTTAGACAATTTAATTAAATACTATGTAAGCCATCAAAATATAAATGCAAAAATACAAGGAGTTGCTATTTCCAAGAAAACAAGGTTGGATGCTTTGGGACAACAACAGATGTCAAATTATTTTTTAAAAAATGCTGAGTTATGGGCGCCTGGGTGGCTCAGTGGTTTAGCCGCTGCCTTCGGCTCAGGTCATGATCTCAGGGTCCTGGGATCGAGTCCCGCATCGGGCTCTCTGCTCAGCAGGGAGCCTGCTTCCCTCTCTCTCTCTGCTTGCCTCTCCGTCTACTTGTGATTTCTCTCTGTCAAATAAATAAATAAATAAATAAATAAATGCTGAGTTATGTGTGGATGAGAACTTTAAAAGAGAAAACAAATATCTCAGAAGATTCTGCACTCAAATTGCTTCCAATTTACTTTTTAAAAAAGCAAAACAAAGGATCTTCAGACAATGCATTTTTACTGTGGTTGGTGCAGGAAAGAAGTTGCATAATTCTCATAAACTGATTCATACTCAAAAGGCCTTGGCCTTTCAATAGAATGTTTGTGAAGAAATCAATATACATACAAGTGTAGGAATGAATGTGCTTCTTATGGCTTTCTATTTTAACTGTATTTTTCAAATTATTAGTCATTTATCAGTCTGACTGCATTGGAGGGGAGCTTTTTCTGCACGTGTGTAGTCACTATTGCTGTTCAATATTCAACAATATTTAGGAAATATCATTGGTGTTTTCATGACTGTAGTAGGCATCAGAGACTAATGATACACAAAATGGTCCTTGTCTTTAAGAAGCTTGCAGTCTAGGGGCACCTGGGTGGCTCACTGTGTTAAAGCCTCTGCCTTCAGCTCAGGTCATGATCCCAGGGTCCTGGGATCAAGCCCCACGTAGGTATCTCTGCTCGGCGGGGAGCCTGCTTCCTCCTCTCTCTCTCTCTGCCTACTTGTGATTTCTGTCTGTCCTATAATTAAATAAAATCTTTAAAAAAAAAAAGTTTGCAGTCTAGTAATGACTGACAACAATATTTTGGAAAGAAACACCTTCAGCCTACAGTGAGTCCATTGCTAGGAACGAGAAGAGAAAAAAAAAAAGTGCCTTGTATTTTAGACTAGGTAAATAGCTAGAGAAATGCTTCTCAAACTTTAATGTGCACACTGGTCTTATTAAAATGCAGATTCTGATTCATTACATCTGGGTAGAACCTAGGATTCTGTACTTCTTTTTTCTCTTTCCTTTTTTTTAAATTCTGTGTTTCTAATAAGCTCTTAGATGAGGCCGCGTCTGCTCGTCATGAAACCACACTTTGAGTAGAAAGACTGCTCCGAGAACCAATGCCTGGGATTCTTTGAGACTATCACAGTGAATTCGGTTATGTTTTACATCCTTATTATTTCAGGCATCACCGTAAAACAGTGCTCTCTGTTGTCCTTTGTTGCCATTATGGTTCTCTGGCAATTCCCACATCGTGTCTATTTCCCTAGCTTGGTCAACTCCCCCACCTTGTGTATTGCCTTCTACTCTGCCTGCTTCTACCGGGGCTTTTTTTTTTTTTTTTTTTTAATTTATTTCTTTGACAGAGATCACAAGTAGGCAGAGAGGCAGGCAGAGAGAGAATGGGGAGTAGACCCCCCGCTGAGCAGAGACCCTGATGTATGTCTCGATCCCAGGACCCTGGGATCATAACCTGAGCCGAAGGCAGAGGCTTTAACCCACTGAGCCAGCCAGGTGCCCCTACTGGGGCTCTTTGATCAGAAAACTCCCTGTGTCAACACCCTCATCTCTGAAGTTTCTATTCTTTGTCTTGCCTTACCTTAAGCTGGACATCTATGGATACTTCTTCTTATTCCTATCTAAGGGCTGTTGTTTTTTGTTTTCTAACGTTCTTCTTGTGCTTCAAACTGAGTATTTGAAGTAGGTGTGTCCTTTCTACAAAATGCCCCATTTTCTACAAAAATGCCCCAGAAGACCATGGATATATTATGCCCCAGAATAAATATATAAATATATATAAATAATATATCCATGGATATAAAAATTCCCCAGAAGCCGCATGGATATATTATCCTCCATCTTTTCTAGCTGCTGTCAGTTATAAATCTATAGGTCATTTCTTTATTCTACCCTCATATTTAATAGGTTGCCAGAGGATCGATTTCTTGATTGGAAATCATTAATTGATAGTTTGAAAGTATTGTTCCATTTTTTTCTAAATTCCCGTACTGAAAAATCCGAAGCATTTTTGACGTTTGATCCTTTGTTAGTAATCTTATTTTTTTCTCTCTGAAAACCTACAGGTCTTCTATTTGCCTCATTGTTTTGAAACTTCAGGGTGAGTGTTACGTTGATTTATGTATTTCTGTGTTCCTTACATACTTATGCCTTTCAATTCTGAGAAATTTTCTAAATGTTTCTTAATTTTATCTTTTTCTATTCTTAGTTTCTTTCTGGAAATCCTATTATATCAGACCTCTACTATATTGACCTTCTAATATATTTGGAAGGGCACCTTGCTCACTTCATCCCATGTCTTCGCCTATTCTATTTTCTAGGAGCTATTCTTGATGTATTATTCTAAGCCTTTTACTAAGCTTTTAAATTTCTATCATTTATAATTCTCATGAGCACATTCTTATATCTGAATGCTTCTTGCATAAGATTTTGTTATACTACATGAATGCAATTTTTCCCTCATCTTTGTAGGAATATTAAGGATAGATTTTTAAAAACTTTATCTATTTGCATCTAATTTATCATCTATTTGCATGGACTGTTCCCTCTGACCTGTTTTACTCTCTGCATTTCACAATAGATACATTCCTCAAATGTCTGGTGATTCTTGCCTGCTTATCAGAGGAGTATTGAATGCTTATTGGAAATTTCTGTAGTGTGGGGAAGGCTTGTTGACTGTGGTCTGTCTTTTAGGGTGACCTGATGTGCCCCTTGTACTGGGAAAAAAAAACTACTAGAATCTTCCAGTCACTTTTCTGGAGGATATAAACCTAACTGCCATTAGGAGAGGCTTTCAATAGAAGACTCCTGTCCTCAACTGTGCTTGATATTCCCTGTTCTAGAGACCCTCTTGTTTTACACTCTCCAGTGAATGACTCTCTAGATTTCTTCTTGGGTAACGGACTGGTAGAATGGTAACTAGTCCTCCTCTCCCAACTCCATTTTCTCCCTCACTTCCAGAGGCACCTGTATCCACCAGTTCTTGATATTTTTAAGGTCTTGCAGTGCAAAATGGATTGATTACTGCCCTGCTTGCTCCACTACTAGCTTCGGATAAACCTTTCTTCATTCTGTTGACATTCACACTAACCGAGTTTGTTTTTCAAACTCCAAACTCCAAAATGTTGTTATTGAACTGCTCCTGTTCTTTCTCCCTATGAATTTGTGAATTTTTGTTTTATCTCTATTATCATTATCATGGAATTTTGGAAGGGACCAGAAAAAAATGAGTGTTGAATCTGGCATTGTGAATAAAAACAAAAACAAAAACAGAGCCCTCCATTCATTCTTCAGTGACCTCCGATCTATCTTCTGTCCCTAACAACTTCCAAGTTGTCAAATCCAATATTCCTTTTTCTGTCCTCAAATATCTAAGCTCTGCAGCATTTCAAATGATTGACTGCAATCTCATTTTTGAAGTTTTTGAAATTCTCTCCTCCCTGGGCTTCTATGGCACCACAAGCTCCTATCTCCAGTCAGGCTCTTCTCCAAACCGTCATATCTCACATGGACCAAGATGGTCTCTTAACTAATTTCCCCTGCCTTTTTCTCACTTCATTAGCTGATTTTTTTTGCCTCCACAGAAACTGAAGTTTGTTCTTTAAATAAAAGATACATTGCCTCCTTGCCATTGTACTCTTCCAAGAGCTTCCTTGGAAGATCGTTCTTAGAGCTTCCTTGGAAGCTCTTCCTTGGAAGATTGTGTTCCTGGCTTTAGGCTGCAAGACCCTAGGTGACCCATTCCTTGCCTATTTCTCCTGCCTTATCTATGATCACTTTTTCTCTGGCTCACTGTGCTCCAGATAGAGCAGCTATCTCTTCTATTCATCTCAGATGTCAAGTTTGTTCTTGCTTCAGAGTCTATGTCTTCTTTGGATGCTCTTCCTCCCAGTATTTTTATGTTTAAAGTTTCAGCTCAATGACATTCTCAAAAGGGACCACTCTTTATAATGTAACTGAATCATTACTGCACTACCCCATGCATTTCCTTTATTAAATTTACTATACCTAAAATGATTGTCTTATTTTATGTGTGAACTTGTGTTTTGTCTCCACTAAAATGGAAGCAGCGATATTCATGTCATATTAAAATTTAGGTAATTCAGTATAATTGTACATGAAACAACTCTGTATTTTTCAAGAATGCTTATATTAAATGCAGAATGTGTAGCAGTGGGGAAAGTCTATGAGGAATGGAAGCTGAACAGGAAAAATGGTGGAAAAAAGAGAGAACAACATAAAAAAGGGATTTTGCTTTGACGATGAAGAAGATCCAAGTAAAAAAAATATTAATGGAATAAATTCTCTGAGTTTATGTATTATTTCTTCAAAAGGTGTTTTACAGAGTCACAGATTTATTTATAAAATTCTGTAGTTATAAGAGTAATAGAACCAAAACATAGAAGTACTAATTCACATAGCAAAGAGTGACTCCACAAAACTCTTTATGTAGGTGGAAATTTTGAGTAAATATGAAGTATATTCAGTAAATTGATGGCTGATAAATTCACAAAATTGATAAGGAAAGGAAGGATGCTTAGCATGTCTCGAAACTCTTAGAGTGACATACAGAACAGCAGGATCCTCCCAAACATATCTCTTGAGTACTACAGCACAGACAGAATACTCCCTTGAATGTTAGCTATGTGAGTATTTGTTTTTACTTAACAACTTTTTTTAACTTTAAGGTTTTCCTTTAGAATCTCAGTCATCCACTATGTAAATTATTGTGGGAATAGTCTAGTTGTTTTCCAGGGATATTTTGAAAATGTCTCCTCTTTTAAAGCATAACATTAACTGTGAAAAATACATTGGAAGCATGAATTGAACTCACATGTTAAATTATTGAAATAACTTAAAAAAATGTTTTTAAAGACCAAATAACTTCTACTTATTTGTAAAATCTCTGGTAACTGGAAGGAGCATGATTTCTGTTGTTATTCTATATTAGAGTGTTTTTATTATTTTTCCAACAGGGTCCTATCGCCAGCAATAAAAATTAACTCTGAATGATTTCGGTGAAAAGGAAATTTTTTGATAGGGTATTGAATAGATTATAGAATCATCTGGAACACCAGAGAAAAGGCTAGAAAAATGGCCAGGAGAAAGCAGAGCATGCCGCTCTGAAGTGATCCTTTAGCAGGTGAGAACTCTGCTCCCACCATCACCAAACACCAGATGAATGGTTTGCACCTGATTTCCTCTGGCGGTGGCATTGCCCACTGCCGACACTGGTTACAGGATGCCCCTCCTGCTGCCGGAGCTATGAGCGTACCCTCCAAGCTGCTGCCCCTGCTGCTGCCAGAATGAATTCCCATGGCCCGCTTCTCTTCTCAACATCTCCCAAATCAATCTCCAGCTGAATGCAGATGGACCGAACCTCTTCATGTGCCCTCTCCTCCAAGCCTCTGAAGGCCAGGAGCCAGCTTTGGGGCTCTGCAGTAGAGGACAGACATTTCATGGACTTAGGAGAAGAGTTCAGATGCCAGGAAGCTTTAAAAAAATGCAAATGACTTTAGTACAAATCCTAGGATTTTAAACTATAACATGATTTGCATTCTTTCCTTACTATCTTTTGCTTTAAAGTGTAAAACACATTTAAATGGCTATGCATAGAGTATATATGAACATGCTTCCACTTAATCCATTATATTGTGAACGTTCTCACTGTTTTTTGCCTCTCAATTAGGTTGAAGTATTTTAAATTTCTGTACTGCAGAGTTAGATATCATATTCATGTTTTCTTGCAGCAACACATTTTAGTTTGTTTTAGAAAATTAACTTTATCAAGATGTAATTAATAGACAATACATGGCACAAATCTTAAGGGTTTGGTTTGATGAGTTTTGGCTTACAGACATCCTTGTAACCACCACCCAAAAGTAGATATGAAATATTTCCATCACACCAGAAAGTGCCCTGTGTCTCCTTCTGCTAAAACTTTCAACCCAGGAAACGACCACTTTGTGATTTCTAGCTGCATGAATTCATTTTGATTTTTTTCCACTTTATATAAATGAGATCATACATTATATATCTTTTTGTACCCATTTCTTGTTTATCACACTATTTTTGAGGTCCATCCATGAAGTTTTGTGTGTCTATTCATTGCTGTGTAATATTCCATGTATGGATATACCACAATTTGTTCATCTTTCACTGATGGACATTCGTGTTCCAAGTTTTGAATTCCTTTGAATAAGAGTGCTATAAACATTCAAGTATAAGTCTTTTGGTGGGGGTACCTATTTATTTGTCAGAGAGAGAGAGAGAGAGAGGCAGTGAGCACAATCAGGGCAAGCAGCAGACAGAGGGAGAAGCAGGCTCCCCTCGGGGCCGGAGCCCGTGTGGGACTCGATCCCAGAACCCTGAGATTACGACCTGAGCCGAAGGCAGCTGCTTACCCGACTGAGCCACCCAAACGTCCCAAGTATAAGTCTTTCTGTAAAGGTATGGTTTTACTTCTCTTAAATTGAAACCTAGGAATGGGTTTATAGAATTGATGAGTGTTTGAAATATACTGCCCAATGTGTTGTTGTTGTTTTTTTAATTGTTGTAATAGTTTATATTTCCACCAGCAGCCCATGAGAGTTCCCAGTGGCTCTGCAGCCTTACCATTTGATATTTTCAGTCTCTGATTTTAGGCATTCTAGCTAGTGTAGAATAGTATCTTACGGTGGTTTTGTTCTTCTTTCTCTGATGAGTAATGAACATCTTTTCATGTCCCTATTGGACAGTCATATGTCTTTTTTGTAAAATGCTTTAAGTTTCTGTGCATTTTATTGGGTAGATTTTTTTGTTACTGATTTGTAGAAGATCTTTGTATATTATGAATACAAGCCTTTTGTTAGACATATGTAACTATTTTCTTCCAGTCTGAGGTATGACTGTTTATTTTCTTAATGATGTATTTTAATGTGTAGAACTCCTAATTTTTAATGAAGTATAATTTGTCACATTTTATTTTATGTTTAGTAATTTTTACATACTGAGAAATCTTTGCCTGCTCCAAGGATGTGAAGCTCTATTTCTATATGTCTTCTAAATGCTCTTCTAGATTTTATTTTGGGTGAATCTTGAAATAATTCTTATCTTGCAGTAATGTTTGGAGTGAGATGGAGGTCTAGACTTATTTAATTTTCCATGAAGATATCTAGTTGTTCTGATACCATTTGTGATCTCTCTTTCCCAAAAGAACCGCAATGGTGTCCTTGTTGAAAATGAACGATGCTGTATGTGTGTCTCTTTCTAGACTCTATTTTATTGGTCTACTTGCCTTTCTTGGCAATACAACTCTGTGTTGATAATTGTAGTTTTGTAGCACGTTTTGAAATCCTGTGGAATAAGTAAGTTGCTCAACTTTATTATTTTTTTTAAGAGTGTTTTGACTATTCTAGTTTCTTTGCATTTGCTTTTGTATCTTGTATTTGCATTTGCATTACCTTGTATCCTACATACTTGCTGGACTTGTTTATTAGTTCTATTTTGAAAGATTAAATTGTCCAATACTTTGTTGGGGATTCTGTTTCTGTGTTCAGGAAAGATATTGGTTTGGAATTTTCTCGTAATGTCTTTGTCAGTTTTCATTATCTGGGCGTTATTTCATGCTAGTCTCGTGAAACTGGGAAGTTATTTTCTCCTCCTTTATTTTCTGAAAGACATATTAAGGACTACTCCCGGATCATTCATTGCATTTAGTTCTCATATTTCTTTAGTCTCCCTTAGACTGGAGCATCTCCATGATCTTTCCCTGACTTTCATGTAGTTCCAGTTTTAGAGTATAAAGAATCTTAATCAACATAAGGCCTTGTGATATTTCCAAATGGCTAGACTCAGTCCATTCATTCTTAACAGGAAGAGTACAGAGATGTTACATCAAGAGTCCTTCTGTAGATCCTTCCTACCACTGGAGATTCTAACCTTGATAACCCATTCGAGTTGGCAACTTCCAGATTCCTAAGCCATAAGGTCATGATTTTCCCTTTTGTGGGTGGGCTTTGTTAAGAGAAACTCCAAGGCTATGCAAAGGTATAATTCTTCATGAAGCTACTACCAACTGGCTTTAGTCAACCACTGGTGACTCCACTGTGGCAAGTGTCACCATTCCTTCTCCACACATTGGTTGGCATTATACTAAAAGAAAAAGCCTTCCTTTCTAATCCATTCTTTCCTTCTGGCCTGATGGATTTTTGCTTTATTCAATGGATTATGATCTAATGACTAGCATTATTTATTCTGATGCTCTGATTGTGCCAAATTTGGCTATTGAAGCCTCTTCAAGCTAACTTCTGTGATGTCTTTTTAGCATGTTCCTGTCATTGTTTGAGAATTTCTGTGCTGTCTGACTCATTTTGCATTTTCTCTGGCCCAGCCTTGGAATTGACCATTCATGGAATTTGGTTCCTTTTTTGTTGAGCCATGTAGAAATCAGTATCTGGGCACTCAGTGTATTCCTTACCAGTAGGGTATTATTACTTCTTGCTCTCTTGGCAGACAGAGGTATGTTTATATATCTATGTTATTTAACTGTATATCTGTACATACTTCTTTATTTATTACCATATATCTATTTTCCAGTTGCAGTCCAATACCTTAGCCTTCCCCATTTCCATTTTTATAAATCCCTTCTACCACCATGAGAAACCTGGCTCCCATTATCTTCAATGTATTTACTTATTAGCTCAATCTCCCTCCAGGTAGACAGCCTCCTGACTATGCCATGACCCTTCTTGGCTGCCATTCCCACCATCATCTCCTCAGCCCCTAGCAATGCCATTTCCTCCTTGCCCTTCTAAGTTCCTCAGCCCTCAGCCACCTCCACAAGAAGGGAAAGGAAAAAGAGAGGATTAAACACTTCTTAAAACAGAAAAATGTATATATATTTGAGGCCAAACTAGACCACTTGCATTTTTTATCAGATTTTATTGTTTCACTGTAATTGAGAATAGAAGGAACATAGTGAATACATTTTTAAAACCACAGTTTGACAGCTTTGTAAAGAGTCTGTGTATAAAAAATTGGGAAAACATTTGCAATGTGTGTATCCGTTTCCTATTGCTGCTGTAACAAACTACCAGACACTTGGTGGTTTAAAACAACACAGATTTATTACCTTATAGTTCAAGAGATCAGAAATCTGAAATGGGTATCACTGGCCCAAAAACAAGCTGCTGCTTGGCCTGTGTTTCTTCTGGAATCTCTGGGAAAGATTCTAGTTCCTTGCCTTTTCCAGCCTCTAGAGGCCACCCACATTCTTTGTTTCTGGCTTATCAAAGGCAACAATGTAGCATCTTTAAATCTCTCTAGACTCTCTTCCTGCCTTTGTCACTCACTTCCACTTCTACAACCCCTTGTGATTACATTATGGGTTCACTGGATAATCCGGGATAATCTCCCTGTTTTAAGGTCAGTTCATTACTAAATTTAGTTCTACCAACAACTTTAATTCCTTTTTTGACATATAACACAACATATTCAGAGGTTCGAGGATACTAGCAGGTGAAGATTTTGGGGAGGCTATTATTCTGCCTACCACAGTGTAAGATGGACAAAAGGTTGACATCTTTATATAAGTAAATCTTAGAAATCAATAAGAAAATAATGTTCTATCAGATAAATTAGCAAAAAAAATTCACAAGTAATTAATAAAGGAAAAAGTGGAAATGACTCAAAACTCAAAACAAAACTTATGTTTGATTACACCGGTAATTAAAGAAATTCAAATTAGAGGAAATATCGAAGACAAGTTTTCACTAATCAAGTTGGCAGAGATTTTGTTTTTCTCATAATAATGGTCAGTATTGGTGTGGGAAGAGAAGGACCCTCATGCATTCCTGGTGAGCATATAAATTGGCAAAACCTTCTGGATGGCAGTTCAGCAATATATATACTAATGACCTTAAAATTGTGCACACCATTTGACTCAACAAGAGGATAACTATAAAGGTATTTGTAATATGGTTTAGTGTAAGAATAATCATCAGTTTTGTTTAGTGAAAGATTAGAAAAATATAAATGCTTACCGGAAGGAGGTTGCTTGAATGAATTTGGATGTATTCTATATTAGAAATAGTTTCTTTGTGTAAAAGTTTTATAAATAATATAGATGGTAAAAAAATAATGAAAAATATTCATGTCTTCAATATTGTGGCTAGAATCTTCTCAAATCCAATCTCCTTTCAATAAAAACACCCAATTTTCTGAATTTTGTGTTCATTTTCCCTTGTCTTTTATTATGATTTTATTAACATGTATAGATTCATATACAGACATTAAATATTACTGCTTTAGAAGTACATTTATTGAGATGAGAAGAAACCCAAGGTATACTGAATGAAAAAAATCAGGTTGAAAAACAGCATAATCTGGAAATTGTGCATTATCTAAGTTTTTTTGTGGAAAAAAGATATATTAAACCTGGTAGGATGTATAGCAATGTAACGTGGTTAATTCTGGGTGATAGGCAGTATCTGATAATCTGGATGTTTTCTTTTTACTAATTTTTTAAGGCTTTGTTAATAGAGTAAAGATACTTCATCATTAAAAGCTTATTTTAAAGGTAATAGCATTCTTAATATTTTGTTCATCTACTGTTCAACCTCTTAAGTAAAACAACTTCTAGCTCTGCTATTAAAAAGTAGGAGATGAGAAAATCAAATTTTAATTTATTTAGTACTCAATTATACATGTGTTTGGTTTTAGGGATACATCAAGGTGAAAAATATTTTTTAACACCTTTATTTCACATGTATCACTGTGGAAAGGTCTCGTTACCTGTCCAAGTGACCCAGTCACGGGAGTATCTGCCTGAGATGTGACATGCCTGAAGCCAAGAGAAGGCTAGGAGAAATCACCACGGAGACTTCAGGGACACTTTAGTGGAAAACATGACTGTGAGCTGTACTTGGAAGGACAACTTAGACATGGCCAGACTGACTGCCTTTCAGCTTCCCACCAGTAATCTGGAGTTTATTCTTTGGATGGGACAAAAGAGGGTGATCTTTCACCTCCTCTTGAGGGCAGGGAGTGGGCCATGGTGAGCCAAGAAGCAGAGAAAACAGAGCGACCCTCTGTCCTGGCCTATCACCACCAGACCTCCAACTCCAGACTCACCCCTAGATGCCCTAACCTTGACAGTCCCACTTTCCCAGTCTATTTCCCTCTGCTTCCATATCAATGCTTTATGTAGACTCCCAGGGAAACAGAGGCCATGCTGGATGGAGAGCCCTTTGTCAGCATATTTTCTGCCAGGAGATGTCTTCTATCAGTGGCAATATTGATTTCTTTTTTCTTACACAGATGGGCCTGTGATTGTTACAGTTTTAACACTAAATGATGTACTGTTAGAGAGAAAGAATAGCAAAAGTCCAGATTAATGCAAAAGTCAGTGGTTAACACAAAAGCTGGGATTGTGGTTACCTTGGAATGTGGAAGGACAGGGATGTGGTTGGGAAGGGACCCTCAAGGAATGTCTAAGGCACATTCCATTTCTTAAGGTGGGTGCACAGGTGTTCATCTTATTATTCTTGAAAATGAAGATTTATATTTTATGTGGTCTTAGGTGTACATGAAGCATTTCATAATTAAAAGAAAAAAGGTGAAAAAAGCAGGGGCTTAAAGATGGTGAGGGGGGAAAGGGGTGTGTGGAAGGAGGCATACCCATCACTCACCAGGATGTTTGCTTTGCTGACCATTATTTGATCCTTATTCTTTCTAAAATGGCCTCGTCTCTAATTTATCACCGAGCATGAATTATAAATATTCGTTTATCTGTAAAAGAGCTTTTGCTAAGGAGAATGCTTTATGAATTAGATGTGGAACTTAAAATACTTTAGAAGAGCTCCCCGAATTCGACGGCTGAAAAGCCAAAGCAATGAGCGTTGAACAAATGCAGCATAAAAGGATTTGCATCATGTTGCCAGCAGAGAGCAAGTGCATTTACTGGGGTTATAAGGGAGTCATGGGAATTGTGTGTTTAGATAGCGTTCAAAGCGAGCTCTCACCGGGTCAGGGAAGAAAGGTTCTGTAACGGGGGCGGGATGGCTGGAGCCAGCTGATAGAAGCAGGAGAGTTTGAACTGGAGGGAAGAAAATGTTTCAGGCTTTGAATTATATGTGGTCCTGTTGCTCTTTGGACTCCTACAGAGCGGGAGCCGCCGGCCTGGTGATCACCCGGGCCAGCCGCGGATTGTCCAGGAATGCTCCAGGGCGGCCGCCCCCTCTTCTCTGGCAGCCCTTTTCCCTAACCACAAAACCCAAATGAATGTGTTTTTCTTCTAAACGGGCATGACTTTGAATGTGAAACCAAAATTTCTGGTTTGAGAAGAGTCAACATTCTTGATGGCATTTATATTTCTGGTCTTTATTTTTCAAGCCTCGCAGCAAAGATAAACTGTCCTCCCCCATCTGTGCTTAACATCTTTTTATAGTTCACTGCAAAGTGGACCCCACAGTGCTCATCGTGGTCGTCACTCGTTCGTGTCTGCTCGTTACTTATTTTTAGATCAGTTTCTCTCAACAATAGAAGCCCGCCTGCCCCTCGGCATTGCTATTCACTTTGTGATAGGAGAAGAGAAAAAGTTAGGGAAGGCCTTATGAGTCAGGGTCCAGGAAAAATGACTTCAGCCTGGTCTCCCCAGCTCTGCTTTCTGCTTCCTCGTCTCTGCTCTTGTCCTTTTTCATTGTCCTTCCTCTCCCCCTCCCCCACCCTGCCACGTCCCAGTCTCCTCTTGTTCTTCCTCCCTCCCTCTAGCCAAAGGTTCCACATTTGGAAAGGCTCTGAGAAGTTCCTCACTCCCACCCTGTTACTTATTACAGAACAATTTTGCCTGCACCATCCACAGGATGAAGGACGTAATTAGAAAGAGAAGTTTAAACCATTGTTTAAAATTGGCTGCAATAAAGGAGGCATTCATTTTTTATTTTTATTTTTTAAGATTTTATTTATTTATTTTATCAGAGAGAGAGAGAGAGAGAAAGAAAGCACAAGTAGGAGGAACAGCAGAGGGAGAGGAGAAGCTCAGCTCCTGCTGAGCTGGGAGCCCAATGTGGGATCAGTCCCAGAACCATGAGATCCTAACCTGAGCCAAAGACAGACACTTAACTGACTGAGCCACCCAGGTGTTACTCAACTTATTTATTTTTTTATAGAAATTTTATCCAATCATGGTAGAATTAAGAGGGAATTATCATTTTTAAAATTTTTATTTATTTATTTATTTATTTGAGAGGGGGGAGGGGTGGGGTGGGGGAGGGGCAGAAGGAAGGGGAAACAATGTCAAGCAGACTCCCCACTGAGCATGCAGTCCCATGCAGGGCTCCACCTCCCAATGAGATCCTGACCTGAGCCAAAACCAAGAGTCAGTCACCTAACCGACTGAGCCACCCTGGTGCCCCAAGAGGGAATTACTTTTGTATTCTCCATGTAGAAAATGACATTACAAAATCATATGAAGAGAGCATGCAGCCAAAAAATGCAAGAGAAGTATCATAACAACATGTTAATTAATAAATCTAGTCTGTTATTTCTGTTGATTTTGTGATATTTATGCTACTTGTCAGCCCCTCAAAATCTGCTTGTTTGTTGAGGTTTAAATTGTCTCTATAGAGGGGCACTTGGGTGGCTCAGTGGGTTAAGCCTTTGCCTTCAGCTCAGGTCATGATCTCAGGGTCCTGGGATTGAGCCCCGCATCGGGCTTTCTGCTCAGCGGGGAGCCTGCTTCCCCCTCTCTCTCTGCCTGCCTCTCTGCCTACTTGTGATCTCTGTCTGTCAAATAAATAAATAAAATCTTTAAAAAAAAATTCTCTTTGTAGATATATTTACCTTGGGACTCTATGTGCATAATCTAATGTTTATTTTCATAATAAGAAACCCCTGAACTGTAAAAGCATCAGCAGCCACAACACTTAGCTCTGCACTTGGAGCTCAAGAAAATGAGCAATTGCAAATGTGAAAGGCCCACAATCAATGAAGGAGGATTCTTTCCATATCAACACAGGAAGACACGTAGCTTCTCTGATGCTATCCTTCTGATGTTTCTGATTCTGATTTAGAACGTATCTTTTTCTACTTCCAGCCATTGTGTCGAACTGTTTTTCCAAACGGTCAAATGCCTGTTACACACTTATTCTTCCCAGAGCATCAGTTCTTAGTTCAGAACTGTGCTTTTTGATTTACTGGAAACCTGCCCAGTGGGCATTGCCCTTGTGTACCCACTTGATATAGTGCTTCCACGAACTGATGTTTAGTAAATATTTAATAGGGTGTGTTCAGCTGAATTAGGTCAGCAGCTAAGGTGGGAGGGGAACAGTATTTTTTTTTTAAATACTGGAACAGCTTTGGAGGTTAAAAAGCGTTAGAAAGCAGAGGACCTGACAGGAAAGACAATAGTTACTGCCCTCTTTTTCTCAAGAGGCTCCAGAAGCTGCTCCAGATTTCCTGAGAGGATGTTCCAGTCAATAGATGCTTGGTTCTAATGTTGACTGAGTCTTGGGAGAGAGGCATTCTACCCCTCCCGTCTGTATGCCTCGGGTGTGCAGATTTACTGGGCAAGCACAGAGGGTCCAAATCACTGTAGAACACTGAAGAATTTAGCGGTGAAAGGACATCATTTCTTCAACATACTGCCAAACTTTTGGGAGGTGCAGGGTGGGGAGTGTCTGAGAGATAGAGCAAAGACAGTAAAATTTCACATCTGGGTAAAAGGAATATGGAAATTTGGGGTCACGCTCTTGAAACTTTTCTATAATGTGGAATTATGTAACAATTAAAAATTAAAAGAAAACTGCTGCAACATCATAAAAAGAGGACACAATGGAAAAAGAACAGTGAATCTCCATTTTGACTCTACTTTTCTGCTTAGCATGAGGAAAACATTGTGACACAAAGAATTTAAGTCAAAGATCATCGCCATGTCTCTTTACTTGGTGTATTATGAAAAGCTGGGTGGGACACCTGCGTGGCGCGTGGGTTAAGGGTTAAGGGTCTGATTCTTGGTTTCTGCCCAGGCTGTGATCTCTGAGTTGTGATATTGGGATCCTGGAATGGAGCCCTGCATGGGCTCCGCACTCAGTGGAGGGTCTACTTGAGATTCTCTCCCTCTGCCCTTCCCCCTCTCGCTCGTGCACTCTCTCTTAAATAAATAAATGAATAAATGATATACATATGAAGACAAGCTGAGTGTTACTGAGATTTTGGTAACTTAAATTATTTTAAGGGCCTCCTATTTAAGAGAATTGGGACTATCCATGAATGAAAGAAATTCGAGTCTTTTAAGACTCCATAGACAATTTCACATTTCTAACAGCACAGATACTACAAGCAGTGAGTTTTTTGAAAACTGGGTTAAAACTAGAGACCCTTGTATTCCTGCCAATAGCCTAACTTCACTGTTGTTATTGTTGTTGTTCTTCACTGTTTTGTGTCACCTACTATTCCGTAAATTATATATATTATATCTACCTTGGATGACAGCCCCATAAAGCATGGTAGGTTCCATGGCAATGCTTAAAGGATAATGTATGAGATCAAGATTTTCTTGCTGAGCTGAGCTGGGACTTTTGCATGTACTGGAGGTACAGGGAGTATGTTTGTTAAGTAGGGGAGAACCTTGACTGGGTTAGGGTTGGCCTTCTTGTGGTAGAACTCTGAGGACACTGCAGACCAGTGGGGAGTGGGGGAGAACATCTGTGAAAGACAAAAACACATTGTTATGGTAAACCCCACATTCAGATAAGAAGAGGAACCACACTTCCCCTTTGTTTCCCCTTTTCTCACCTCTTTGTGTTTGCTGCATTCTTTCCATGGCCTTCTATTTCCAGAACTTAAGATAGATCTATTTGAACTGTTCTGCTATGTTATTTCAAATAGATATTTAATATATTACGAAAATCTAAAAGTATATTAACCATTTGCACCAATTACTATAGCTCTTAAAAGATATTTATGTAGTTCTAAGCAGCTAGTCTAGAGCTAACTTTGGGAACAAAGATGTAAACTAAGAAATGTGATATGCATTTTTACTTTTGAATTAAAATAACTTTCCATTTTGCACAAACTCAATTAGGTACAGCTACAGAAGAGGAAAACTTATCTTGGCTGGGAATTGGGAGGCTTGAATTTCATGTCCCATAGACAATAGCATTTGATTGAGCGTGTCCCCAGCAAATCTTTGCCTTACCCTTGCTTGATACAATAGGTTATTAGTAGTCCATTCTTACAGTCCTGACAAAAGTCTCTGTTAAATTATTTAGCATCATTTCTATCACAGTAGTTAAGCCAACTGCAATCTGGCTATTTTTAATGTTCAACTTTGAGCTTTGTTAGTTTTTCTGGGAAAAAAATAAAAGATATAGCACCAGTTTTCTGCTATTTTTAAAGGTTTATTATTCGAGAGAGAGGTACAGGAGCAGGAGAAGTGGGAAAGGAAGAGAATCTCAAGCAGATTCCCCACTGAGCATGGAGCCAGACTTGGGGCTCCATCTCAGGATCCTCAGATCACAACCTGAGCTGAAATCAAGAGTTGGATGCTTAACTGACTGAGCCACCTATGTGACACAATTGGCTATCTGAGCCAATCACTAGGATCCTTGGGAGCTTGTTAACATGGAGATCATCGGGTTCCTACCTGAAGGTCTGGAGTGGACCTTCATATCCAAATCCATGATGAGCCTTATTTGGTTTTGCCCTAATGTCCTTTCTTTTGGTAATCTTTTACCTGATTTCTCTCTCTCCCACCTACCATATCAAAGCTGTAGATGAAACAAACATTTAAAGAGAGGAAAGCAGCCAACATTTACTGATCACCTATTGTAAGAAATGCAGTATTAGATACAATATTCTTTTCAATCCTAAAACTCTTCCATAAGATTGTATTATTATCCCCATTTTCCCAAAGAGGGGAGAGGGACTAAGGTAAATTCATCATTTTGCCGAGGTTCTATTGAGGCGAGTGGCAGAGCTAGGATTTGAATTTAGATGTATGAGACTACTGATAAATGCTGCTAAAATGCTGTTTTCTGGGGAGCGATGTACATTCAGACCCTCTTTTCTCTCTGTTGTAGCAATAAAATAAACACATATGACAAACTTGAAATTATGCAAGAACTGAGAATGAAATATTCACTATGCTCATTTACCGGGGCAGGAAGAATGAAGGCACCTATTTTTTTTTTTTTTCCTGATTTAACCTTAAGCTAGTTTACCACATTCATTGAGTTAGTTTCTAGAATGTGAATTACTTCTGATAATTTCTATTGAGTATGAATACATTTGTGGTTTGCCAGATTTTCTTAAAAACAGGAAACGGAATAAAGCGGCTATCCAGGGGTTCTGATACTAGACAACCTAACAATCCCTCTGGAAAGTTCTTAGGTAGGTTTTTTTCATATTTCACAAAAAATGTGAAACAAAGTAATGTAAGTAGAAAGTGAATGGCGTGGATTGGAGGTCTAACAAAGACTCTCAGAGATCTGAGTGGCAAGAGGAAGGCCACCATTCAACCATCCCTCCAAACTTGTTTGGAGCTATGGTTTCTCCGCTCATTTCTTGGTCCTAAGCTTGGTTGCTGTGAGGGAGGGGACAGTGTAGTGGGACTGATGACCTAAAGTACACAAATGAATCTATGAAAAGGAAAAAGATGCTGGTTAATGCCTGGGAGGTGTACTCCAAATTCTAGACCCTTACATTAATCTAAGAGACTATGTTCTCTACAATAAAAAAGACAACCCAACTAAAAAATAGGCAAAAATTTGAATAGACCTTTCTTAAAGATGAACAAATTGTCAATAAAGCACAAGAAAAGAGGCTCAGCATCATTGTCTACTAGGGAAATGCAAATCTAAACCATAATGAGACACCACTACATACCCACTAGAAAGGCTATAATTAAAATAAAAAAGGAAAATAACAAGTGTTGACAAAGATATGGAGAAATTGAAATCCTTGTATATTTCTGGTGGGAATGTAAAATGACATAGTCACCAAAACAATGGAAAAACAGCTTGATCATACCTCAAAAAGTTATGTATAGGTTTTTGTAAGCTCCAACAATTCTACTCCTAGGTATATACCAAACAGAATTGAAAAATATTTTCACACACCCAAAAAAAACTGGTGCACAAATGTTTATAGCAACATTATTCATATTACCTAATAAGTGGAAACCACCCAAATAATTGTCACCTGATGAATGGATTAAAAAAATGTGGTATATCCATTTAGGAGTGTATTATTCAATCATAACAAAAAATGAGATTCTGATACATTTATGGATGAACTTTAAAAACATTAAGCTTAGTAAAAGAAGCCAGCCACAAAGACCTCTTACTGAATGACTTAATTTACATGGAACAGACAAGTCCATAGAGAGATGAAATTGATTAGTGGTTGTCAGGGGCTGGGGCAGGGCTGGGAAGCAAGGAGAATAGGGAGTGTCTATTAATGGTTCAAGGATTTTTTGGGAGGTAATGAAAATGTCCTGGAATGAGTGGTGATGGTTGCACAACTCTGTAAATGTATTGAAAACAACTTTACAATGGTGAATTTTATGGTTTGTGGATTATGTCTCAATAGAGAATATGAGTCAAAAAGTCTGTTACTCCACTGAGATGGAAATATCGAGGTTGCCATCTAAAAATCAAGTAACTGTTGTTTGTAACTGCTGTAATCAAGTGTTTGTTGTTGTTGTTGTTTTCATTTGTTTTGTTTTTAGAGAGAGGAAGACAGAGTGTGGAGGGGCAGAGGGAGAAGGGAGAGAAACCCAAGCAGGCTCTGTGTCCAGGGCAGAGACCAACACAGGTCTCAATCTTACATCCCTGAGATCATGACCTGAGCTGAAACCAGGAGTCTGATGCTTAACCAACTGAGGCCCCCAGGCCTCAAGAATTTAATTGTTGAACAAGGAAAGTATCTATTTATACAAACAACAGGAGTAATTCAAATTTATTATTTAAAAGTTGTTAAAATAAGTTAAGGATAATTCATAAAGATGTAGAACTTAAAAATCGAGGCACTTGACTTAGACTAAAGTTCTTTAGTCATCCATTCTTGCCTCACTGTTACTTTAGGGAAAACCGGCAAGCCCAGAGCTAATCAGATCATCAGACTGAGGAATTAATAGATTCGCTGGGGATTCTTCAACCTGATCTCTAAAAAACAGTTGCATCAACACCAAAGAGGTCGGAAGTCAGTGCTCCTCTGATGCAGAATAGCTCGGGGAGAGGCAGTACTGACCCTGAAGGAACCTCATTGCTCAAGAATGCAAGGGCTTGAGGAGGGAATTATATATACCAAGGTAGTGAAATGCACATTATGTGGCTTATTCAGGGGGGAAAATGTATCTACTAGTTTGCTTTGTCCATAGGGACAAGGCTAGAGGAAGAAGAGGAAAGTGCAGAAGAGGCTGGGCTAGATCCAAAAGGACAGCTTGAATGCCAGGATAGAGTAGAACCAAACTAAGAACCACTTTTATCCTGGACTTTCCCCAAGTCTGAGTGAAGTTGAATAATTTCCTTCACCCTTCCTGTTCTAGGTTCCTGTTCATTATAGAAAAAGAGGCATTGAACTTGATTTCTATACCAAGTGTATTATCTGGGTTAATGTTGTATTTCCTGGATCACTGTATTAGTTTCTTATTACTGCTGTAACAAATGACTACAGATTTAGGAGCTTAAAGCAATATAAATTTATTATTCTTACAGTTCTAGAGCTCAGAAGTCTAAAATCAAGAAATGCTAGCAAAACAGCATTTCTTCTAGAGGCTTCAGGAGACGATCTGAGAATCTGTCTCCTTGCCTTTTTCAGCTTCTAGAGACTATCTATATTCTTGGGCTCATGGCTCCTTCCTCCATCGTCAGAGTACAGCACTGCCACCACTGGTCCCGATGTAACATTGCCTTTTTTTGACTTTGACCCTCCTGTTCCCTCTGATGAGGGCCCTTGGGATCACTGGGCTCACAGAGAAAACCAGGATAATCTTCCCATCTCAAAATCCTTAATTTCATGACATCTGCAAAGATCCATTTGCCATTTAAGCCAATTTATTCACAGGTTCTGAAGGTCACAGTAGGGATATCTTTAGAGGACCGTGATTGAGCCTGCCACAAGCACCTATCAGGGTTTACTGAAATCCCTAAAATACAGATTTCAAATGAGTCCCTTTCTAGACCTCCAGGAGTGGGGTCCAGGAATATGCATTTTAATATTTTTAAAATTTAATTTAATTTAATATTTGTCGGAGAGAGAGAACACACAAGCGCAAGCAAGAGAGAGAGAGGCAGCAGACGGAGAAGCACAATCCCAGCTGAGCAAGGAGCCGGGTGAGGGCCTCGATCCCAGGACCCTGGGATCATGACGTGAGCTGAAGGCAGATGAAGGCAGAAGCTTAACAGACTGAGCCACTCAGGCATCACAGGAATGCGCATTTTATTTATTTATTTACTTACTTATTTATAAATAAATATTTTATTTATTCATTTGACAGACAGAGATCACAAGTAGGCAGAGAGGCAGGCAGAGAGAGAGGAGGAAGCAGGCTTCCCACGGAGCAGAGACCTGATTCGGGACTTGATCCCAGGACCCTGAGATGATGACCTGAGCCCAAGGCAGAGGCTTAACCTACTGAGTCACCCGGGGACCCCAGGAATGTGCATTTCCAACAAGACCCTCTAAGTCTGTGAATTGCTGCTGTTGGGAAAGCCATTGTCACTTAAGATTTTTGAGGATGAGTAGAGGAGTTAAATTAGTAAAACAGTATATTGACATAAACTTTGAGCTCTTTAAAATCATGTGAGAGTTAAGCTGTGTTGAGGGCTACCGAATACTAGGTGTATAATTGCTTTTTTTTTTTTTTTTTTTTTTGGTAAGAGAAAATTCTGCTTAGAACTTGGATCAAAGAAAAACAAAAAGCAGTTGGTTTAGGTATGAGAGTATGGGCAAGCCTGCTTTTCTAGTCTACAAACCACCTTACTTATTAAACTCCTTTGCTCTTTGGGAGAATCTTGCTTCAGAATACTGACATTCCTATGGCATTACCTGCCAGCTGGAAAGCCTTTTAAACCCTGAAGCGTTGGGAACGTAGACATGCATCACTACAGCACCCATGCACATGGAGAGGAATTAAGAACCAAGCTGGCATGTCCTTCCTTCTCCCATCAGATAATTATACTCTTTGCACTGCTTTCCTTCCGGTTTTGCATTTGACAAAAGCTTCTGAGCCTAGAGGCTTTGAATGAAAAATTCCTCTGGCTCCATGGTTAGTCAGTAGTCAGAAGAAGCTTGTGTGAGATGGCTTTCCCATCTTAGCTTAAGAGTTTCTTCCAGCATGTGTCCACGAATGAAACATACTAAGATACCAAAGGGCTAGGGCACCTGGGCAGCTCAGTTAAGGTTAAGTGTCTGCCTTTGTCTCAGGTCACGAACCCAGTGTCCTGGGATCGAGCCCCACATCAGGCTCCCTGCTCAGTGGAGTGTCTGCTTCTCCCCCTCCTTTCTGCTCCTGCTCTTTCTCACTATCTCTGTCTCTCTCAAATAATTAAATAAAATATTAAAAAAAAATAAACCACAGATTTGCTCCCTTAAAAAAAAAAGATACCAAAGGGCTTTCTCCTGGAGGCAGGTCCAGGAAGATCTAGCAGGTGGCTTAAAGGAGCCAGGTTTCTGCCACTAGGTTCCTATAGCATCTGTTACATCAGTTCTCAGCCCCAAGTGTACACTGGAATCGCTTGAGGGCCTTTTTTTTTTAAGATTTTATTTATTTATTTCAGACAAAAAGCATGATTGCAAGCGTGAGCACGGGTGGTGGGGGGCAGAGCAAGGGGAGAAGTAGACTGTCCACTGAGCAGGGAGCCCCATGTGGGACTTGGTCCAAAGACCCTGCGATTATGACCCAAGCTGAAGGCAGATGCTTAACTGACTGAGCCACCCAGGAGCCCCTTACTTGAGAAACAGATTATCCTTGGGACCTATTCCTCCTGGAGATTCTGATTTTATTGGTTTCGAGAAGGATCCCGGGCATTAGAATTTTTTAAAACTCTCAAAATAATTCTAATGTGAAGCCAGGGTTCAATACCCCCCGAATTAGGGCACCACAGATGGGTGCAGATGGGTTAAGAAGTTGCTGAGAGTTACAGTCATTATTATGTTTTTAAAAATGGAGTACAGTCAAGAATTCTGCAGTTAGATGTTTGCAAAGTTCATTCAATATGTTAACTTTGGCCCTCACTTCAGGGATGAGAATTCAGAGTGATGTCAGACCTGGTCTAATGAGATTCTGTAGGCACAGCTTGCCCTTTGGAGACAGACTCAGGATTGAATGACTTTTGGTTCTTCCAATTACTACTGGGAAGTGTTGACCCCTCACTCCTCCTAAGCTTCAATTTCCACCTCTGTGGAATGTACGTAAAAATCCCTACTTTACGAATTTGTTAAAACGAATAAGTGAGACTTAAAGTCTCTGTCATATTAGTAAACATTGTGAATATTATTGTCTCCCTTTTCATACAGAAAACAATTTTTAGGCCAAAAAAACTTCTCTGCTATGTGTCTTTTCTAAGTAACACAGTGAACTAGCATAAAATCTGGGACTAGAACTGGTGAGTTTTAGTTAGGATCTGGTTCTTTTGCAGAATCACAGTAATGTTGCTAATATATTGTTTAGAAACTGTAACATCTTACCCCTTAAGGGTTGCTTCTAGATGATTATTACCTGTAATGAACCAAATCATCACGTCTCCTTCTCTTCATCTTTCTTAAGCTGCATAATTAAATTTACAAGAGGCGATGAGAGCAGGCCAAGGCATACCTTATGTGGCAATAACAATAATATGCTTTAGAGCAGATAATAAACACACTACTTCAAGTGCAAGGACGCTGCTCAGGATGGTTCCTCCCTGACCAGCTGTAGGTGACACAACTCACAGGTCTGAAATACAATTCTAGAACTGTGCTGTTCAGTACAATAGTCCTAGCCTAACTAACATGCAGCTATTTCAATTAAAATTAAAAGGAATTAGGGGCGCCTGGGTGGTTCAGTGGGTTAAAGCCTCTGCCTTCAGCTCAGGTCATGATCTCAGGGTCCTGGGATCCAGCCCCGCATGGCTCTCTGCTCGGCAGGGAGCCTGCTTCCTCCTCTCTCTCTGCCTGCCTCTCTGCATACTTGTTATCTCTTGTCTGTCAAATAAGTAAATAAAATCTTTAAAAGGAATTAAATGAAAGAAATTTAAAAATTTACTCAGTTGTACCATCTAGGCTGTAAGTGCTAAGTAGCCGGACGTGACCAGAGGCTGGTGCATTGAATAGCACGGATTTGGAACATTTCCATCATCACAGAAAGTTCTATGGGTCAGTGCCGTGTGACAGGCTCTATTTGTTTCTTTGGATTTTCCATTGTATCTAAATCTGTGAATTGCTCTATTAATAACTGTTACTGACATAACAATAACGTGAGGGAAAAAAATGATGGGGTGTGATATGAAAATAAGCTGAGAGGAAGAGGACAGGAAGAAAGAGAAAATAGACTGTCTTTCTAAATTGACATCTGGGGAGTGACAGTTCAAACAAGAATAGACTGTCCCCTAGGTTAGTGAGCAGAAACACCCTGGCTGCTGAGTTCATTATGCTGATTCTGGAAGGCTCGGGTAGTACCCTGTCTGTCTGATACAAAGGTCTGGCCGCCAGTGTGCCTGCTGGGCTCCCAGCGGGTTCCCGCGGCAGCTGTCACCATGGCAACGCTCAAGCTTGGGATGGGAGCCGTGACAGCAGCCGCTCTCACGCCGCTGCCCCTCTCCTCCCAGCCATCCTGAGCGGCCCCACCCACGGTCTCATTAATCACTGTGAAATCTCCAGAGAGCTCTAGTTAAGCGCAATTTATTGCAGTAAAAAATAGGACCTGGAAAGAAATTCAGATGTTAAACCCTAACCAGCAAATGCAATGTTAGGTGTCTTGCTGTTAACAGAAAAGAAAATCAAAGTATACATTTTAAATCGTACTAGATCCTGTTGCTGTGTTTGATCCCCAGCTAAGAAGCACTGTCCCCTTTTTCTGCATGGAGAGAAAGTCCCTCATTTCTTGAATGCTATTGGTGGTTGCGGGTGCCCGTCACGTTTCCGTTCTTTTAAGCACCCAGTAGGAGGCATTACCCAGCCCCTCCCGTTTTTTAATAATCCAAGTACCTTTGTGGGGAATCAGGTAAGACGATAGGAAGTAAAATGCAATTCTCTTTCTGTCCGTGTGATTTATTTTGAGCAATGCAAGGGCAGGGAAGTGGTATGTGTTACTTCTAGCTAGAAACCTTAAAGAAGCAGCACCCGATTAGCCACATTCCCTCCCGCAGGCGGCGACGATTCTAAGGGTGGAGCCTACCCCAGACTCGAGACACCCTCAGGTCAGCTTCGCGCCAGTGCCTCACCCATTTAAGATAAACCGAGGAGATGTAAGGGGCTCTTTTGCCTCTAAACATAGCATATGTTAGAATCTTTTAACTAATATAGCGGGTATGCTAAAATAAACGTAAATAAAAATAAAACCGAAAGAGTGGGAATGTGTTAATTTCAAGAATATCCTATCTATTGTAGGATCGGCTTAAATAAAAAGATCAGTTAAAGGTTTGTTCCCCCCACCCCCACCCCAGCCAGTATCTTTTGTCTTGTAAGCAAGATTTGTTAATCTTGGCTTAGATCAAAGCAAAAAATTAGCCCTGTACTAGCGACTGAATTAGTCTTCTTACATCTCTTGATGACAAAATGTACATAAAAAATTTTGATGATACCTATATATAAAATTGCTTTTAAAAATTTTAAGAGAATATACCAGTTCTTATATTCTAATAAATAGGCACATACAAAAACTATGGGAAAGTGGCTGACATACACTTAGTACAGTTATCTGATATTTTTAATATCATTTTGTGGGGGAATCCTGGGGAAAAATTTGGAAGATACGTATTTTGTTATTATTTTATTTTATTTCAGTAGGTTTCACACCCAGCACGGAGCCCATTGTGGGGCTTCAACTCACAACCCTGAGATCAAGACATGAGCTGAGATCAAGAGTCAGACGCTTAACTGGCTGAGCCACCGAGGCACCCCTATTTTTATTATTTTACATAAATGGTTTAACTTTACTAGTTCACCCGTGGTTCCACATAACTGATTCTGAATGATGTGGATATTTTAAAAAGCCAAATAAATTTCTGAAGTATTAAGAGCTGTCACAATTAAGGCTATATTCCAAGCAATTTTTAAAATGAAATTCTAGATAGCTTTGAACAATAGCAGCCTCCCTATTGTGTCTCCTTAAAAAAGGCAGCTCATTTAGATATAATAATCCTAATGTGTGTGTGTGTGTGTGTGTGCCCTCTGTGTATCTCATCTATCACCTCAAACCCTTCGATGTGCTATAAAAGTTTAAAAAACTGAAAGATTTAAAGCAGTCATTATTTTATAATCACAAATCCTAACACGGAGCCCTTTAAACATCCACTGAAGATAAAGAAATAGAGAAATCAGAAAATAATTCCGCTGGATTTTATAAATTCTATGGCTGAGATTTCCCTTCGTATACCTTGATACTCAGAAAATACAATCTACTTTAGCACTTTTTTTTTTCTTTTTTAAGTGCAGAGAACTTAGAAGTTCCATAGGGTGCCTCAGCGGGGATGTCCTCCCACGCGCATTCAGGATCTAAGACGTTCTGCCAGTCGGCCAGCAAGGGGAGCCATCCCAAAGTAATTACAGACACATGCGGACAATTTCTCCTAGAATTCAAGTGTGTGAGGGGTTTTCTGATGCGTATCTTGCTCTTCAGTGAATTTTCTAGGTCATCGCTGACCGTATGGTGGAAACAGCAGGCCGCCAGATAGTCCGTGCTGCGGAAACCTCAGACGCGGGGCTGTTTCTTTGGAATCTCTCTTTCCCCTCGTCCCTCGCTGCTAGAGAAAGCTTCTGTTCCACAGGAGCCAGGCCGAAGGCTGTGATCTGAGTCCTGCTGTTGCTCTAATGTCTGCCCCTACTCGGGACTCTTTATGAATTCCTTTCACCCCTCCAATAATAAATGGAAATTACATGTTCCTTTCAAGTCCACCTACCCACTCCTTTCAGGAAAGGCCATTTGTTCAAATGCACCTGGAGCTAATTCTCACTTCCTGAATCTTAGCCACCGAGCCAACCCCCTGCTCTGCCGCCTCCTCCCAGATCCCCCAGATGCCATTTTACTTCTTCTGGAGGTCTGAGCTGGTGTGTTTTGGGGCTGGCCCCAAATGAAAGACGCCAAGCGTTGAGTATTTCCAGGTATGGTATTACTGTGTGTTGTTTCATGAGGGCGAGCGTTTGTGTGGCACCTAGCCAAGCATCGTTGTTTCAAGAAAAGTCAATAATGCATATTACAAACATGTTTTGGTGACCAAACACAGCCTCCCAGCGATAGGTCTCCCCTAGAAAAGTGAGGCAATTATCTCAATCAGTCAAGTGAAAAGGTCTATTTATGCTTCAATTCTCTGGCTAATTCAGGCAAAAGTAAAATTTTCATCTGAATGATCTCAGTAATTGGCTTGCTGCTTTGCTTTACCAGTGAAAACTTGACAAAGAAGCGGAGGCTCTTCCATCCTGACAGGGTGGTGGTAATCATAGGGGGCTTGTGCATGGAAACCATCAGGAGAAAGCACATTAGCGGAGACTTTGTTGAGAGATTCCAACAAAGAGAATTCCTAACCAGAGTACTGGTAAATATATGTATTCATTTCCCCCCCACCCTCAATCTAAGTTCAAAACTTTACGTTAATCTCGTAACTGTTACCTGTCTTTATTTCTTCTTTTGATGTGATTAACGTGGAGCTGTACCACCCAAATTGATATCAGAACAAACTTCTCCTTGGGGGATGGCCTCAGCTGCAGAGAGATGTCTCGCTCAAAGAGCGTGACCTACCTAGGGTATTCACACCCAGTGACTGGTCACGGTGGGGACCTAAAGAGCTGACATTTTTGGCTCACTAGGGGACAACTCCAGTGGGCCATATCGGCTCTGGGGCTCCCTGTGAGTTGGCCTGAGGCCTTGTCAGATCTGCATCGCATTTCCGTTCAAAGGCGCCCCTCTTGTCATTACTGTTAACCTCTCACACTTCAGTAGAGCTTCAAATAACTGACCTTTTCTTTGCCACAATCACCCAGACCCCTATTCTGGCTGGTCTGGGGGTGGGGGGGCGGCCTGTTTTGTGCACCACTGCCCTCTCATTGTCTCGTACAGTGTTCTAAACAGTAGGCTCTCTGCAATTATTTTTATTATTATTATTATTATTATTTTGAAAGAATAGTGATTGCAATAGCTACAGTGAAGATTTTTACTGTGGCATTCTCATCTTGCCCAACACGGCAACTACTCTGATTCATGATGTCTTTGGGATCTCCCTATTTCCCTAAGGGTACAAGTCATATTCTTTGGACTGGTTCTCAGAGCTTTGCAGTATCTGAATTGATTCTCGGCTGATTGCTCATTTGTTCCAAAGGTAAATCATCTGCTCTTATCAACGTCCCTCTGCCCTGCACGGAAGGGGGTGACTTGGTCCTGACTCAGACTCTCCTCAAGCTCATCCATACCGTGGAATATGGAATGTCCTCTACCAGGTGAAATTCTCCCTCCCCTTGAGTCTGACTTCTTCTCCTCCTTTTCATCCAGCCATCTTTCCCTCATCTGGTCTCCTGTGAATGTACCCTTCCTTCTTGTACCGCAAATATATCAGCAAACATTTTGTGTGTCTGCTCTGTTTCAGGCACTAAACGGATGGATGCCAAGAATATGAAGAGTAGAGACACATTTTCTGTTCTCAGGGAGTCCTGTAGAGGGAGTAAGTACCTAAATAAGTGAGTGCAGCGGAAAGTGAAGGGAAATGACCTGACTGGGTATAGAATAGCAGGTAATCCAGTTTTAGGAGAATCAGAAAGGCAACATAAAGGAAGAGACATTTGAGTTTTCTCTTGAAAAACGGGCAGACGGTCCTTAGAGTTGTGCCGCTAGAACAGGGTTGTGGGGTGTGTGTTCTGAAAGGGGCATGCCAAACAGAGGCGGTGAAAAATGGAGTAGTGGGCAAGGTCTAAGCAGTCTGTCTTGTGGGCAAAGGAGGACATGCGAAACAAAGACACAGTTTGACGAGCACAAAGGCTGGAAATGTTTGCTGTGCCCAGATCTTGGGTGATCTCATGGGGCATCTCAGAGTTTGGATTTTATCTTGTTGTCAGTGAGGAAGGAATATCAGAGGAGAGAGCAACATGATCAAATTGGAGTTGTAGGATGTTCACACAATCACGTATTATGACTGCACTGACAAAAGATAGAAATCTAGTGTCCCAAGAGTAGTAAAACACGTTGTTTGAGGACAGTGACTTGTATATAATAGGAGATGAAGAAGGATCCATTTTCTCTTTGTTCTATTGCCAATAAAAGGTTACCTTAATTCAGCATTACCAGACAGGTAAGCTTTTATCTGTGCTCTGTGTACGCACGTATTCTAAGCACCAAATCACACAGAGTCTGTGTTACGCAGAGCAAAACAAAAATACTAGTAGTCAGGTGTTTACAGGATACCATCTCACAAGAGATTGGATCTATCTTCTTCAAAATATCCTCCCAAATTCATTTGAATAGGGAGTTCCTCTCTGGCCCTCATATTTGTTCACGCATCATTACTTGATGAAGGAGTTGAACAGTTGAGGAAGAGAAATGTTAACAGAGTCTCCACTCAGGGATCAATCATAATAAAGTTAACACGTCTTTGAGATGATAATGTAATAAGTCATTCACAGGAGCTGGTTACACACACTGTTTCAAGACTCTATCTGTTACACAGAGGGAGGGAGGTATTCCTGCGTGTTTTGTGACAGCTCGGTATGTGGGAACAAAAGATTTACACAAAATACAAAAGAAGGCAACAATAGATACAACTTAGAAACCGGTTTTACTCTGCTGCAAACAAATGGACAAGATACTGTACAATATATAATAAAAAGTACAGCATAATACAAGTGCCACTAATAAAAGAAACTTAAGGATAAGACTTAAAAATGCTTATTTGTGATTTATATATATACACACTGCAATAAAAAGCCACAATAAATACACGAATTTCCATGTCATTCATAATAAATACTGAAAATATAAATACAGAAGACTACATCTAATATGAATAAATTATTACAACATAAGATCCAGGTTAAGTTCTGTTGAATATTATTGTAGCTTATTTTATATACCCTTTGGCATCTTTGATGTTATAACTTATACACAAGAGAAATCAATCTAGAAACTGTGTGACATACAATATGACGTTTTAGTGTAAAGCGATTGTATGTATGAACTGTTGTTTGATTTTCTTCCCTTTCCACTCTTTCTGAGTGATTATATTGAACATAACAATAAGAAAATGTCTATTGAAATACTGTTGAAATTGAGTAAAAAGTAATAACAGAAATCAACTAAGAGATAAAACCAAGCACAGTGTCAAAAAAATGTTACAGTGAATTGTTTATCTCACTGGGTTTTTTAAATTACTTTTTTTATCGGCAAAAAACAAACCAAAAAATCCAACCAAAGCAAAACAAAAGAACACTCTCAAAAGACTTCCCTTGTGTAAAGACCATTCCCAATGTCCGAATGGTTCAACACAGACTGAAGGATACACTCAAGTCCTTTGGATTCTTTGATCTACCATTACATTCAGCTCACTTGATTTCACCAGAATTTGCAAATGTTCCGAATTTTATGGCAGCTGGAGAGTGGAGACACAGTTGACATCTAAGACTATGATCAAGATAAAGATACTGCAAAAGGTGCCATTTGTCTATGCAACCAATTATACATACATATTTTAAATGGGGAAAATGCATTTTTGACCAGTGTCAAATGACCTTTTCCTATCAAATTGATATACCCTGTGACATTGAGGGAAACACATTGAAATAACAAAGTGCCATTTTCTGCATTAACAGGCATTAACCAGTACATATGTATTAAGAGTTCTATCTTAAGAGGCTATTACACCAGAAATGCAATAAACTAAAATGAAAGCAGATCAACTTTACTAAGACACAATAAAGGCTGAGGTTCTTAGGAACAGAGTTGTAATCTACAGGTTTTTAATTTTTTTAACTATGTCTGTACTGTAAATGTCTAGCATTTATTTTACATCAAACACTTTTGAAACATGTTTCACAAACTACGCCTCAGACTTATTTCCATAGAGGTGTCTAGAGTCAATTAAAACATGGGCCAAATTATTCAACATCCTTTACATAAACATTCTATAGCTTTTTTTTTTTTTTTAAATAAAGCAAAAAGGGTTATTTCCCCCAGTGTTATTTGTGGGGAACAACCACACCGATGTGGCTCTCATTTCACCAAGAACATCTGAGTTAGGGAGATAAGCAGCTGTATCTAGATTGGAAAAAAATCCGATGGAGAAAGGAAACCTTGATTTTAGGAGTGCTCCTCATCTTCCGGTTAGTTTTGACTCAGAGCTGGAAGCAACTCTAAGCAAACAGAAAATGCTCTGAAAGCTGCAGGGGGTGGTTAGGTCAAGTGATGGAATGGGGGGGGGGTGGTCACCATCCTCCCAGACTCCTCCCTTCGATTTCAGGCCTTGTCAAGATGACAAATTTTTAAATCATTCTGCTGATCCCTGAGAAGGCAGGCAGCCATTGTTTAAATGACATGGGGACAAAGGCTGGGAGGGAATGGTGGCTGACTAATTCTCTGGAGTTGTTTTATTCCACAGCAGACTCTCCAAAACTAGTCACATCTTCCCCAGAAGGAGTGGAAAAGCTTGAGATTCTCATTTGTCATTTTAGGGTAAAGAAAGATTAATGAGAAGGTACTTATTTAGAAGCAAGAAGTTAGAAAATGCTCACTTTATGTCTTTGTCACTTCTCAGAAAATTGAGCAAGTCAAGTCACTTGATCCTAACTCTGATGTCTGTCACAGGGGATCTGAAACAGTCACCTTTCTTGACATTACCTCTTGATATTCCAGCACTGGTGAACACAAATGAAAAAATAAAAATTAAAAAAAAAAAAAAAAAAAACTACCTTCAAAGTTGTTGAAAGCAGGTTGGGTTATTGAACATGGTCTCAATACTCACATCTTTATTTTTTAAGAATCTAATTTCTTAGGAGACTTATGGAGTCATCAAATACAATAATCATCAAAGTAAGGGGGAACTCAGTGTCTTTTGAGTCTGCCGGGACAATGGCCCAAATCACCACAACTGTTGCCAGGTGCCTAGCCCACAAAGACTGGCCAAGATATTTTCTTATTGGGAGAAAAACCTAAGAGAACTGGATTGTGTTGCCAAGGGAACCACTTTCCCTAGAGATGTTAAGAATAGATGGGTATCTCTCCTGTTGGGCATCCCTGAATGACAGTCCTCCCTGGAGTAGATGGATGAGGCTGATGACCTCTGGAGATCTCTTCTAGTCTCAGGACTATAAAATTTGAAGAATACACAAGAATCTCAAACTTTTCATTATTCACACACAGTTGGCCATTCTGAGAATCCGTGAAAAGATTAAACTAGTCTAAGATACCCGTTTGGGATGACTAGCGCCTAATGAATCAAGATTCAGAGCGTAACCTTTGGCAGGGGACCCTATTTAATTATAGTACAAAGGAAATGACTGTGCCAACTACTAAAATTTACAGTCTATCAAGTTGAGATATTATTTGGATATCATTAAAGCATCCAAGGAACAACACTTAATTAAAAAAAAAACAAATAACCTCAGGCAATTTATTTCTTAGGCTTAGATATTTAGGTTTTTCCTCTTTGGGAGAACTCAACTTTTGATTTTATTTCCTTCCTTCCTTTTTTTTTTTAATATTGAAATAGAATTTCTAAAAATAAATAAGTAAAATTTCAAATTCCTTTGAACTTGTTTTAAAGATGGATGGCTTTCTTTATGGCTAAGGGAAAAACTTGCTGCCCAAGATAAAAAAGGAGAAGTAAATCAAAATTGGATAAATTAAGTTACAAAGTTTAAAATTCACATCTAATTTTGAATAGGCTTCCTATGTAGAGACAACAACAAAACCATATTGGGAGGGCACATTCCTGACGTAGGGTTTCTAGTCTTATATAGCATGGCAGTAAGACCTGATAAAGTTCTCTGGTGATAGAGTAGCTTAGATAAGTTTTAAAGAGATACTTTCTAAATCAATGTCCTCCCAAATACTCACCAGTAAGTAACTTTTAAGATACCCCCAAGCAAGATAAAAACATTAGGAAAAAACAGAAGGAAAGGCATACCTAGCAAAAGTTATTCCAAAATCGCCACTAAAACCATTCAATCAGGCCACATAAATTCACTTAGACCAAGGCAAGGCTAATTTCTACCATAAATTTGTCTTTTCCTAAATCCTTTGAATCAATATACATTATCTTAAAATACTGAAATGGCCTCATACATGTCACTAAAATGAGAGTTACCGAACTGATTTGATTATCATAATAAGTAATGTGAAGAAAGGAATGTCATCATTAGCACATTAAATATGAATGTTGTCCAAAATAAATTCTATCATATTCTCTTGAAACTTGAGTTCTGCCAGCAATTTATGAGATGAAATAAAATGACACACTAGAGCTGACTTTTCTTGAATTATAAGCAGGTATAAAGTAGCAACTAAGAAACAATTACCCTGTAGAGTGATATATTTATCACAAGTGAAAGAAAGTAGTCAATAATATGACTTAAATCTTTGAAATTACTTCATTTTCCACAAATGTAACATGTACCTGTATTTACTAAAATTCCAGGCTATCTGTTAATTAGATTACAGGAGCTGCATATAAAGAATGGGCTGGTTTATGCTTTGAATCTGGTTATATTCACCTTCCTGCTTCTAATTATTTTGTCTGAATTACTACTGTCAAAGATCAAAAACCCAAGGCGTTCTGTCTATTCTCCAGACAGCCCAAAGTTAGACCAACTGCAGGACCACTGAGCAGGTAAAACCCAGGTCGTATCAAGCTTTGAGTCTGAATTTCTGATAGGAAAGAAAATAAACAAAAAACCCCACCAGCACTGGTTGGTTGGAAGGGGGTCTCATGGTCTAGCTGAAAAGCTGAGAGGAGTTGAAGTAAAACTTAGAAGTGACTATTTTAAAAAGTCACATTAAATATGCAGATTTGACAGGTAAAATATTAAAGAGCTCTTTTATTCCCATATTCATCACTTTTGACAATAGTCTGTCAGTCACTTTAATATGAAATGTGTCTGAATCTTAAAAATAGTCTATTTAGCGTGTTGGAGCCTGGTGTTTTTTTATGCATCAGATGATTTTTAGAGAGTAAGACGTAATTGATGTGGACGGTGGGCAGCAGATGGGAACACCAACGGGGCTCTGCGTTTCGGCATTGTCACTGCCCCTTCTAGGTTTCGGGCTGCCCCTTGTAAATCTAGTTTTCTGGTGAACATTCTAGCTGTTCAGCTCTGCTGAAACATTCCAGTTCCCCAGGAGACACTACCACTTATTACACTTAGATTCTGTCCTCGACCCACCCTGACACCTCCCTAATTTTAGTGGGCTTTTCCACTGCGGATATTCAGTTAAATTAAGTCAATTAAATTCCTTAATGTGACAGAAAACATCTGTTGAGCTGTGCTATTTGTGCGAAGCTGTGGCAAGTGGCTTCGACATTTAAGTTACTTGAGCACGAATTAGCAGATCTCAGAATAATATCATCAGAAGTCGTGAATTTGTGTTAGAATGTTGGGGGATTAAGGATTTAAGCTTTCCATGTTAGTTGTGGTAAAGATACACAGATAGTTCTGGTTTCAAATTACACCCAAGTCTTGCCTTTGAAAGTAAGAAGGTACTTCCACTTAAGGTTGGTATTTTATAAACTGGTTAGGGTAATGATGCTCTAAACTCTGTGAGAGAATAAGGAGCAGATGCCATTTTTCGAGGGGAAGGTGAAGTCGTGTTTGGAGAGGTGGAAGGCTTCTTGGTACCTTTTAAAAAAACCAGTCTCTAACTTCTGAGAATGTCCATTTTCCACCTGCTCATTTGATGGTTTTGTAACACCAGAGAAAAGTGAGGTGGCCCGAAGGACCTCTGTTTTCTACAGGTGAGAGGGCAATAATGCCTTTGGAACTTGGAACTATGGTTTCGCTAATTTTTTATGCTGTTTGTTTATAAATAGAAGTAAGAGGGATTATGTTCCATATCATTGTTTCAAAGTTTTCCTGAAATGTTTCCTGGCTTATACATGAGGCAACTAGCTTTAGAAACTCTCTGGTAGGAGTTTGCTAGTACAAATTTAGCATTACTTATATAGATCTAACCCTGAAGAAGCAATTAGCTGAAAATCTCTTCATTCGATTCAGTTCCTCTAAGTCTAGATTTAATTCAGAAATTTTGGATAGGAGAGAGGAGAAAAAGAGCATCCAGTGAATTTCATTAATTTAGGGAAAAGAAGTATCCTTTTCGTTACAGTTCGCATGTAATTAGACAAGGATTGATGTCACTTTTTCTAATTCATGGTATAAAATCACCAGTTAGAAGAATTACAGTGAGGCTTGACTATTTCATGCCACTCTTCATCATCATAATCCCTTAGAATGTGTAGTGTTTACGTCCTCTTTTTATTACTTAGGACACTTCCTCTAAAAGAGTAGGTGTTCTATAAATAGTTGTTGATAGAGTTGATATTTAGTAAATTCTAAATATCAAGACCAAAGAATTCAAAACTTATACAGTATCAGAAGTTTAATCAGAGAAGCAGTGACATGTCAATTTATAGCAAATAAATCATACCTATTTCCCTATTTAATGATAACCAAACCAGGATTTTGCTGAGACATCATCTGTTAGAGTGTTAAAAAAAAAAAAAAAAAAAGAACATAATCACTTATAATCTCTTTTTTTCTTGATTATTTTGTGGCCAGTGTTTCTGTAATTCACAGTGTCACCCCCCTCCACCTGCGGGGGCAGGGGGGTGGGAATGGCTATTGCTGGGCCATATATGACTGTGAAGATTTTATGACTCAATATTATTTTTACATTTTACATGTGGCTGGGACACTGGGGAAAACATAGTTTTATCACAGATAAAAGGTGGACTTTTTAAAGAAACTGTATTATTCAGCTAACAAAAGACATGAGTGGAACAAGTTTTCCTTATGTCTTAATAATCGGTGATTAAACGTTGAGGGGGGGTACTTAAGTAAATCTCTTTCGTTGACTTCTTTCTCCCAAAGGAAACCTAGAATGACAAAGGAAATGCAAGCTGCTCCAGCCACTTGACTTGCAAATCAATCTGGTCAGGATTCTAACTGGGAATTACGTCCCAGTAAAAAGTATAGGGCCGGTGTTAAAACAACAGGGACCAAAGCACGAAGCTCTGCCACGGGCAGTGAATGACTACAAAGCTGTGGGTCAGGGGGGAAAAAAAAAAAAAAGTAATTTGGTTAGATATACTATGGGGGCAACACAGCAGCTGCAGGTGAGGTGTCACTGTGTCTCAGCATAAAGATCTTAACTACCCCAACCGACTGCATACAGCTTGATCCCCATTTTCAAAAGCGTAGATAAACTGTGGAGCTCTCCTGGTATGTGGGCAGTTTTTGTTGAATAGAAGGGCTATTAAGGGGGAAAAAGATTGTCAGATGGAACACTGTGCTCTCTTCAGCGTTTCTGGGAAAGGAAGTAACAAAGAAATGAATCCATCATCAATATTATTTGCAACTTTGACCCAATATTTTCAGACTAGAGCTTTACAAATTATCCTCTTTTCTAGACCTTACTTTTTTAAATCATAAAACCCCATCAAATTCTAGGGTGGGGAAAAATACAGTATTTATTAACGGCCGTTGCCTAAAATCTGTCATTCTCCAGGGTGTGGTATACATCGTGTGTGTGTGTGTGTGTGTGTGTGTGTGTGTGTGTGTGTGTTATGGGCGTATTTTAATAGGTAATTTGTATATGCAGTTTGTGGGAGATGTTTAGGGGTTAGGTTATATATATGAAAATTTGGAATGGAAATCGTGTTTGGAAGGTTAATCCTTCTGTGCACAGTGACTTTCAACCCCAATCGGACAGACAGGGGAAAGAGCTCTGATTTTTTGTTTGCCTGTTTCTAGGTTAAGCATCCTTTTGGAAATGAAGCTACAAAACAGAGACCTAGCCAAACAAACAAGTAGGCATCAACCTTCTTGAGAATACAAAGCTGAACCAAATTAAGTATCTATCCTTGCAGAAACTGGACCGACATTCTACCCTTCAACTTTACCCCAGCCAGGGTCACTTCTCCCCCTGCCCTACCACTGCCACAGTCTGTGTTCCAAGATATGCTGACTGCTTCACGAGTAAATACTTCAAGGGCTTCTAACAGTCCCGCAAATAGGGCACATGTGATTTTTTCACATGCCTAAATGAAGGAACAGTAGCCTCTTGTCATTTTTCTTTGGGCCTGTGCTCTTTAGATTGTATTGATAAGGGAAACAATTTTGGAAATCAAGCACTAAAAAGTGTAACTTTGTAGACAACATGAGATATACTACGGAGATTTGAGCAAAACCCTAATCTGATTAACCTGAAGGGCTTATCATTCAAGAGTCACATCCCTGCCCTCATTACTGCTACTTCCATAAGGACAAACCCAAAGCTCCTTTAATGTTAATACTAATGGTTATAAATTTGGCCCCCTGGAGGGGTAGAGACAGGGCAGGAACCAAATGCACAGTGGAAGAGCTGCCGAGGAAACATGTTTTCCCCAAATCAAGTTTTAGTAGAAACGTTTCCATTGGAGGACTTTCTCGAGATCAAACATTTTTAAGTTCAATGAAACAAAATAGTATTTTTTAAGGAATTGAGATCTACAATATATTTATATCCATATTTCTAAACACCTAAGTCTAAAAGACATAAAAATTAGCGATGCAGTCACTGAATAGCAAGGCATGTCCACATTTCAAAGAGGCATAAAATGTGAAATGATAGAACAACAGAAGGTTGAAAATAGGAAACAGACTTAGCATAGTCATATTGCGTTGGGCGGGGGGGGGGGTCGAACACACTATTTAGGTAAATTAATGTACAGGAAAACAGGATCTTAGTAGTCCTCCGACGAACCAAGTGCAGATAATCTAAAGGTGGGGAGTGCATGTTTTTAATTTCTATCTGTCCCCTTTAATAAGAGAACATGAGGTAATTAGAAAGTATTCAATGCATTCTGGACTGTTCTGCTAATTGTCCCAGGCAAGAGAAATCAAAACGCTTCAGAAAAGTAAGGCCTAGTTGAGTATTTGGGTAGAGGCCCCCCCTTCAATCAGCTAGTCACTAAAAGGAAATCTCTTTATATATTCATTTTGTAGAGATGGATTGATCACGCTGTAGAAAAGGCTGGTCGCTGAGGATGTGTCTCTTCGAGGTTTCCTCTGCCTCCTCTGCTTATACTGAGTTAGGTCTTCAGAGTGGCGAAGGAAAATAGATCATTTTTCCTTCATAAAGTATCATTGGATGATTCCTCTATATTAATTATATGAACATTATACTAGTTACAGATTTAAAAAAAAAATTTTTTTTTTTTAAATTTTTTCATCTCAAAGGGTTCTCAGTCCCCACCCCTCACAAGGTACCATGAAGGGGCACTAAAGTGCATTTGGATGTAGGGGAGTAGAGTTTAAAGGTGCTGTCCAAGCTAAGAACCAAGATGATGCCGTTTAAAAAAGAAAGGCAATTCCTTCTACCTCCGTCTCTGGATTCAACTGACGGAGGGCAATGACTGGACCCTCACCAAAGGATTGTCCTAACTCTTAACTTTAGAGAAAACTGTGTAAGGACCTGCACATATAGACTCATTTATTTGTCCAAAATAGCAAAAATAGGCCTATTTCACCCTTAAGAAAGTATTCGCAAATCTGATCAGTCATGATCATAAAAACGTGAATGGATTCCAGAGGCAGTCCATGTGGGCATGCTCGGTGGTACTGTGTGTCTTCAGCTTAAAAGAACATGCTGCTGTTCATTTTCATCAAAACGTGACTTCTAGCTACCATAAATAAAATACACATGGAACGGTTAAATCTTTTTCTTACAATAATTACTTTTACAGTAAAAAGTCACCGTCATCTTCAGATTTATCGAAAATTAGGACTCTAAATCTTACTCTTTCCCAGTCTTAGTTAACAATCTTGCACAGGCCCGATAATCCAAAACTTGGAGCTCTGATCTACACAGCTTGACAGGTTTCACACAGTTTGACAGGTAGGCAACTGCGAGATAGGCTTTTTTTTTTTTTTAATTAGCATTTTTCTATCAAAACAGTCGGAAATCTTTTAAAATCCTCATAGAGACTGTATTTGTGCAATGCCACAGTCACGCAGCTAGAAAGGAGAAAACAAAATACAGTCAGGAAGATTCACCACAGTCCGGGGGTTTTCTTGGTCCTCAGTTTAAACCACCACGGGGCCCAGGAAATCCGATGAAATACAGTGCTTTCCATGAGAGAAGAGGCGGTCCCAGAAGCATTTAGGCTACTACACGGGGACGGTCTCAACCACGGGTGATTTGATGCATTCTTCGTGCAATCTGCTCTTTTCTGCCAGACTCAAAGAACTTTCCGCAGGGTGCTCTGAAATGCGACTGTCACCATTCAACGTGGAGACAAACCCTTCCTGGGAGGGGCCTTTCAAGTAGGAGTGGAATTCCACTGGAGGGTGGCTGGACCTGTGCTCGGGGTATAAACTACTGCAGGGGACGCCGCCGTCGTTTTCCGCAGAGGAGCAGCAGACGATGACAGAGGGGTTGGCAGCGGGGTAGTGGGAGGCGCCGTAGGCCTCCTCCGCTTGGCGGGCGTAGTCCACGAACTGCTCCGGGGTCATGGTGTAAGGCACCAGCGAGAGGGTACCGCTCTTCACAGGATCTCTCTCGGAGTAGCTCTCGGAGATCTGGCTAGGCGTTCCCGGAAGGTGGCTATCGATTTGGTAATACAGAGTCGAAGAGTTGGCGTAAAAAGAAGCATTCTTCGCGTGGCTCTCGTGGACGGCCGTGCCGTCGGAATAACAGAGGACGGAGGGCAGAGGGACGACCTCCGCATGGGGACCCAAACCTTCCACGAAGCTGTCCCCCTTCTCGTCGTCCTCGTCGTCCTCCTCCTCCTCCTCCTCTTCCTCCTCCTCCTCTTCCTCCTCCTCCTCCTCGTCTGACTCGCTGGGCGCCAAGCTCTGCGTACTGGAATCCGTGACCCCGCTGCAGAAGCTGCTGCCGTCCTCCTCCTCCTCCTCCTCCTCCTCCCCTTGGCAGTCTAACTCCTCGGCCGACTGCAGGTGCAGCACCGCCGCCTGGGGCTCCGTTTCGATCTCGAAATTGTCTGCGATGGAGTATTCCACGGAGTGCGCCACGGGGCCCATGGAGCTGCTGTGAGCGCTTATCTCACCGTGGCAGCCGTTCAGCGTGGGGATCTGCTGCTCCCGGTTTTTCTCCAGTTCAAGTTTCATGATTGTGTGCAAAAAGTGAGTCCGGACACGGATCGGATTAAATTCAATTCTACCTGCTGTGTTACTACATCCTTCTTTAGTGCAGCCGCAAGGGAAAGACATTCGGTCCACCTTGGAAGGAAGAACACAGATTAGCCCCGTGGAACTCTCACCGACCACGGAAAACGCCAGTACCTCTCCGCAACCCCTCTGAGTCTGGGATGACTTAATCCCACTTGCGCCAGAGCAAATGACACGGGGAAGTGAAGACTTCAAACGTGGGAGTCAACCGGGGTTTAAAACCTGTATTCAAATTAAAAATGAGTTCCGGCTCTAAACGTGGAGTTTTAGTTCATGACCCCCTTCCTGTGCTTTCTTCTTTCTCCTTTCTACCGTCCCCCCTGTCTTTTGCTCCCGTGATTTCAAAGTCGCTCCTTCCCCCAGGCTCCCTTCACTTCCACTGCATGAGGGCTCACACGCCCAATTTTAAACGACACCAATTTACTGCCCCCATCCCTTGCCTGCTATGTTTAAGCAAAATTAGATGACATTTTCCATACTGGCCAACCCCCTATTCTTGGCTTATTATAAAATGAACCTTTTGCCTGACATGGCCAGATTGACACCCCTTGGTCTCATGAAGCCTAGTAGTTCATCCACGTTGGTTTTCCTTCCATTTGTTTGGGTCCCTGGTCCACGGTGCATGTATGTGTCCTGCAGGGCTGGGACAGCAGTGCTCATTTATGACTCTGCTTGGTGGACCCATGCATTTTAGGTTCTGGCTCTCCCCTTCCCCCTCCTCACTCCAGGAGACTACAAGCTTCTTGAGGGAAAGGGATGTTGATGTCACCATACCCGACAATTAGAGTGACTGGGCTCCGTCAGCAGTGTTTGGGTTCACCAAATGTCACAGGACTGAACTCGTCACTCAGGTGATAATAGGTGGAATTCACGGCAATCCAAGAGCCCTCCTAAGACATTTGCTAATTGCTACCAATTCAGCTGTATGCAGACCAGAGCGCAGGCACCCAGAAAGAACTGGCTCTGCTTGCTGCCTTATCCAGGCGCAGGGACTTTCCTCTGCCACAAAGGAGAAGGCACACTTCCAGCCCTGTATCCTGGTTTCAGTAAAAAGTAGGGGCAGAGGGCAGAGCCAGAATCTATAGCTGCTTTCTGACTCATTAATCCCTTTTCTATTAATCCACATTAAGCAACTGTTTAACCGATGAGATCTATCCTCTTTTTTGGCCTGCCTGAGTGGCTATCTTTATTAAAAAAAGGCAAGTTTCCTCATAAAATAATGACACTTCACTAATCTTAGAGCATAAATCATATAGATGAATGGGGACTTGAAGATCTTCTAGTCCAAAGGTTGGTAAACTCTTTCTTCCTTTTTCCTTTTTTTTTTTTTTTTGTTTTGTTTTGTTTTGTTTTGTTTTGGGTAAAGGGCCAGAAAAGAAATATTTTAGTCTTTGTTGGTCCTACAGTGTCCCTGGCAACCACTCATTGCTGCCATAACATCACGACAGCAGTCACAGATGACACCAAAACAGACAAACAAAGAGACGCAAAATGACTGGGCTTCGCTAAAATGTTATTTACAGGGACAGGTGGCAGGCCAGATTTGTCCTGTGAACCACAGTTTGCCAAACCGCCGATCCAGTCCAGCCCTTTCATTTCTGAGATAAGGAAACTGAGCCCAGAAAGCTCACCTGACTTGCCAATTTCACACAGCTGGCAGAAAGCAGAGCCAGGAGTAGAATTCCATTTTCTTAAGTCCCAGTCCTGTCATTTTCGCACCCGTGTGTGCCACCTCTAACCTGTCGTCATTTCGTACCCCATAGATGGATCAGAAAACACAAACGCCCATGTCAGAGATGGGACGATCTCCCTGAGTGCTTGTAAAAACCCACAACAAGCTGGTACAATACATGAATCCAAGAGGACGGGATTCTCACGGACTAAGCTACAGCTAGGGCTGCCTCTCCTACATATCGTGCGTGGATCAGTCAGCGTACTATGTACGTCCAGAAATGTCCCTGACTTAGTATCTCTCTCTTCTTCTTCTTCTTCTTTTTTTTTTTTTTTTTAAAGATTTTTATTTATTTGACAGAGAGAAATCACAAGTAGGCAGAGAGGCAGGCAGAGAGAGAGAGAGGAGGAAGCAGGCTCCCCACGGAGCAGAGAGCCCAATGCGGGGCTCGATCCCAGGACCCTGGGATCATGACCCGAGCTGAAGGCAGAGGCTTTAACCCACTGAGCCACCCAGGCGCCCCAGTATCTCTCTCTTCTTGAACCGTAGGTCCTGTCTTGCTGCAAAGCGTCTTCCTGGATGGAAGAAATTTCTTTCTGCGCCGCAGGGTGGGGGGAGGGGAGGGAGAGTGTGTATGAGGTCTCCTCTTTGGAGTCCTTGAAACCCAGACCCTTACCTGACACTTAATGCCCGCCAGGCTGCAGGTACACGTTTCTGGATCACAGAACACTCGGCAGTCGCAGCCACAGTCCTCTCTCGACAGGCGGATGGCGCGCAGCTCGTGCTTTTCTTCCACATCAATCTTTTTCACCCCCGAGGCCCGCAGCAGTGCTCTCCTTTTCTTCGTCGGCAGGGGCTGTAGAAAGAAGTACTCGTCTACCTCCGTGTTGTCTAAATCAATATCGTCATCCGAAATGTCATCCACGGTAAGAGTGCTCGCTTCTTCAGATTCCACTGTGCCGTTCTTGGTCATCTAGAAACACGAAGCAGCAAACGGACTTAGCATCGGCAGGTCTCGAATCCCTACTTTGATGCTTAAAACTAGTATAAAATATCATGTCCCATAATCCGGAGTGTTTGTGGGTCCTATGATTTCCATTTATGTTTCTCTCTGGAGAAGTCACAGGAAAGAAAAAGGAAGGCATCAAAATGATAGGCTTTTACATGCACTGGTAGCTGAAGACTTAATTGGAACTCGTAACCCCCTAATGTCAGGAGTCAGAGTTTTTAGCCAGGGTGATGTGAAAAAGGCCAAAGGTGACACATGCCCATCAGGGAAAGCTATCTTTAGACTCAGTTCGTGATGGGCCGCTCTGATGGTGGAATAAATGTGTCCTTGTTCAGAGGTGCCGGTATCTTAGCAGAAGCCACTGCCGTGTAAATCAGCAAACATGTCCTTGAAATAACCACTCTGTCTTTTGGGACGCGGGCAAAACCATGAACTAGGAAATAACATTGTGCCGCACTGTGCTGTTGGGACTACAGACATGGTTCCCCTACAGAACATTCCAAGAATGAGGGCTGGATATGAAGTAATCAGTCAGGTCAGTGTGCTGTCAGAAAGACAGGGAACAGAGAGCAGTGCCCGCAGGCTCTCGCCCACGGGCAGCCAAACAATAAACCCAGCCCTCAGAGGACTTCACCGGAACCTGTGCCCCAAGCAATAGCATCTGCGTCAGAGCTCCTGTGGACAGCTACGTCTCATCTACTTATGACTATGTGCATCTATTTATATTTCTTTCTAAATTAATTTCATCCATCAGTAAACCCTGAGTCAGTAGCTCACTTCTTACTGTTACACCAGCACATATTATGTTTCCTTCATAAAAAAGCACTGAGAGGCGTTTTCTCTGAGTATGAGCGAGGAACCCATCCTGAGAAGCAGCACAGGAATAAATGGAGAACCTCCGTAAGGGCTTGCTCTAAATATAGATGCCGTTTTGATTCTTTAATTTATAAAGTGTTACTTCATAAACTTCATTAATTGTAATTATTACCAGGCTATTTTAAAAAAAATTATTTATTTGATAGAGAGAGCCGGGTGGGGGGGAAGGTGGGGGGGTGGAGGCAAAGGGAGAAGCAGACTCCTCGCTGAACAGGGAGCCCAATGTGGGGCTCGATCCCAGGACCCAGAGATATGAGAGTAGGAAATGTACATTAAAACGTATTACAGAGGGCCTCTAAACTACATTTTCAAGAGCCACTAAATTATATATTTTTTAATAATTCAGAACCTTAAGTCTGTGTTCTTGCAACAATGGGTCTTCCCCTTTATGGGGTTTTGCTTCTCAGTGGGATCTGCAATGCATTTCCTTTGTTTGCATTTCTTTGTGTCTTATTGGCTAAACTGTTTCCACATTTCTGTGATGTCCACTACTAGGATGTTACTTTGATTGCTGTTATCATTTTTGTTAATTCTTATTTGCTCATAGAAGCATAAGCATATGTGTGAAGATCTGATTTTCTAGGAAATTCAGGTGTGTAATTACATAGTATATACTCAATCCTCTGTGATAGGTAAAGCTGCATTAACAAATAGGAAGCATTACCTTTCCCACCTTGTCACCTTTGTGGCATTTAGATTTGTTTTCATTAATTCTTGGCCTGTCTGACTCCATAGCTCACACAGAACAGCCAGGACTTGGAGAGCATGGTTCATTTTTAATATTTCTTTCCTACTTAATCTCCGTGTTCTATATTTATGCTCCCTCAAGCAACCGGTGACATCACAAAACAAAGAAAAACCCTCAATTTTATATCAACGGGGCTTGATTTTTTTTTAAACTTTTTATTTATTTTTTATTTTTTTTCCAATATATTTATTTTCAGAAAAACAGTATTCATTATTTTTTCACCACACCCAGTGCTCCATGCAAGCTGTGCCCTCTATAATACCCACCACCTGGTACCCCAACCTCCCACCCCCCCACCACTGCAAACCCCTCAGATTGTTTTTCAGAGTCCATAGTCTCTCATGGTTCATCTCCCCTTCCAATTTACCCAAAAGCACATACCCTCCCCAATGTCCATAACCCTACCCCTCTTCTCCCAACCCCCCTCCCCCCAGCAACCCACAGTTTGTTTCGTGAGATTAAGAGTCACTTATGTTTTGTCTCCCTCCCTATCCCATCTTGTTTCATGGATTCTTCTCCTACCCACTTAAGCCCCCATGTTGCATCACCACTTCCTCATATCAGGGAGATCATATGATAGTTGTCTTTCTCCGCTTGACTTATTTCGCTAAGCATGATACGCTCTAGTTCCATCCATGTTGTCGCAAATGGCAAGATTTTGATTCTTTTGATGGCTGCATAAATAAATAAAAGGCTACTCACATATTAGGGAAAATTGTTAGGGGAATATGAATTACCAACTGGCATCTAAAAACTTAAAAAAAAGCTACCTTAAATAAATTAGAGATGAAGCTTATTCCAAATATAAGTGCTCTTAGAAATACAATCTGCGCCTCTTATTCCCACATATTTAAATTACGATAAACAATTTCATTTCAAGAGAAAAATTCAATTAAGAATCTAAAAACTCTTCACGCAGAGCTCCATACTGTTTTCATTCTTGTTTTAGGAACCCGCCGGGGGCCTCATCTAGATTGCAAAATCTCACATTAACACTGAGGTGATCTGGCAAGGTTTCCTCCTCACCTCCCCCTTAATATTTTTGCCATTTTTTAAAAAGTTTTATTTATTTATTTTATTTGAGGAAGAGTGCAAGCAGGGGGAGGGGCAGAGGGAGAGAGAGAATCCCAAGCAGACTCCCTGCTGAGGGCTGTGCCCCATGTGGGGCTCGATCTCAGGACTCTGAGATCATGACCTGAGCCGAAATCAAGAGTCAGATGCTTAAGCCACCTAAGCATCCCTCATCTCTGCCATTTCTTTCTTTCTTTCTTTTTTAAAGATTTTGTTTATTTATTTAACAGACAGAGATCACAAGTAGGCAGAGAGGCAGGCAGAGAGAGAGAGAGAGGAGGAAGCAGGCTCCCTACTAAGCAAAGAGCCTGATGCAGGGCTCGATCCTAGGACCCTGGGATCGTGACCCGAGCCGAAGGCAGAGCCACCCAAGAGCCCCATATCTGCCATTTCTAATGAAGACTGGAAATATTTGTGTTCAGCCTAGTCAGCTGCCTTTTCTCCCCTTCCTCACAGTTTCTGGTGTGGTAGCCATTGAGAGAGATTCTTTACCTCGCCAGTCCCTCCTGCAGTCTGTGCCCATTTGTTCCTTTAAAACCCAGGCCAAACCTACTAACTTTAAATGCTACTTAAAATCAGTGCATTACATAGATTATTTTCAAAAGCATCTTATATTAGGGCAATAGGGAAAAAAGTCAGTGAGCATAAATCACATCCATCATGCTCTCAAGATCTGGCCCAAAGAAGCCAGAAAGACTTCAAGATCACCTCACCTACTTCTCCTGACTTCTTTACTCTACTACCCATCTTCACAAGAAATTCATTTTGTACATTTCTTTCTCTTCCCCCCAAATTTATTGAAACATAATTGACATATGACATTGTGTAAGCTTAAGATGTGTCGATTTAATACACTTATATACTGTGGAATGATCCCCACTGTTGCATTAGCTGTTCTTGCCATCGTACCACATAATGACCACTCCTTTTTTGTGATGGCATCATTTCAGATGCACTCTCTTGACAACCTCCAAGTGTGTAACACAGTATTGTAAGCCACAATCACCATGCTGTACATGAGCTCTCCAGAACGTATTCTTCTTATAACTGTAAGTTTATAGCCTTTGACCAACATCTCCCCATTTCCCTTACTTTCCAGCTCCTGGCAACCACTATTCTACTCTCTATTTCTAGGAGTTCTGCTTTTTTAGGTTCCACATATCAGTGCTATTAGACTGCATTTGTCTTTCTCTGTCTGAGTTACTTCACTTAGCACAATGCCTTCAAGGTCCATCCGTTTGTCACGAATGGCAGGGTATCTCCTGGCTGATGAGATTCCATAAGATCCATATATAATATTTATCTCTCTGTCAACATGAGTGCTACCTTTAAATGTCTTTTCTCGATCTCAAATAGATTCATTGAATTTTCAGGCTTTAGTTCATCAGATGGTCCTTCCTTATTTTATACAGTAATGAGGTCCAGATTAATTGTGTGACCTCTCCAAAACATGCTTTAGTACTTAATTCTCTGACCCCTATTTAATATGCTTTTCTCTGTACTTCTAGGTTCCAAGTTTCTGATGGTAGACAAGGCAGTGCTAGAACTTGTACATAAAATTAAACACAATATATCCAAAAACCTATCCTTTTTATTAAAAAAATGCATACAGATTAACAAGCATATTCAAAGGAATGCTCTTTTTTGAGATAGACACCTTAGAAGACAGTCTGGGATGTGGACCACTTCCATTTCAGTAACTCTTTTCCCAAAGTAATGTTGGGAACAAGAGCTTAAAAAACAAAAACAAAACAAACCTTGCCAAAATATGTGGTTTAATTACACTGTGGTTAACTACCAAATAATGCTGGTCCTCAAACCTGCTTTTGTTTCTGTGTGCATGTGTGTGTAAAAGGTGAGAGAGAGAGCTTGAGCTGAGGAAGAAAGGGAGGTGGGAGAGAGATGGGCTGAGAGCAACGATATTGATAAGAGCAGTTTTTGACTCTGCGTGCCTGGTGTTGCTCTAAGCACTTTACCTGCATGATCTCATTGAGCATCACAAAAATCTCATAGGTAGATATTATTGTACTTACTTAGCTGATGAGGAAACTGAGGCACAGGGTGCTAAATAACTGTCCAAGGTCATAAGAAAAAGGGTGGGCAGCAAGTCACAAACTTAGATATTTGACTCCACTGCTTGCGCTCTTAATTGCCATGGTATTACATATATACACTTACATAAAATATACACTATATATACACTTATATATATACTTTTATATATTAAAGCATATTGAATAGTCTTTGTTCTTACTTAGTGTGCAAGCATTAGCTATGTCAGAGCACAAGATGCAGGTGTTGATCTCAATGGGTTGGAGGAAAGAGATGAGGAATCTAGTAATTTAAATCCAGTTCATGGGAATTTTCTAGCTGAGAATGAACACAGGGCACCTAGTGGGGGGTTGCCGGTGGGTGAGAAGGGAAGACTTCCACATCTAAGCTTAACTCTGAAGATGGAGTAGTAGTGAGATGACCATCTGGAGGAAAAGCCATTCCACACTCAGCAAGAGTATAGTTTCAAAGGCCTGAGATGGAACAAAGCATGGTGTTTTTAATGGCCTACGAATTATTCAGATGGCGGGATTTACACAGGACCACTTCCTGTCTTGGTCCATAAGCAAAGAACATAAAGTAAATAAAGCATCGGCCTCTAGAGAGCAGCTCCTCTGTTCCCCTGCTTTAGTCACTTTAGAGGAGATAAGAATGACCTAACTCATGACTTGATTTTTGATCTTTAGATGATAAAGATCATCTAAAGATCTTTTGATCTTTTGATCTTTATCCTACATGTGTGTGCATTTATTTATATATATTAGAAGGATATCAAGGTCAAAGACTCTAGAGAGAGAGAGAAAGAGAGCGTGTGTGTGTGTGTGTGTGTGTGTGTGTACTTGCTTTGTTCCAGAATGATAATTAAGATAAAACTTAGTTCTTGAGTCACTATATAAACTTGCCCAGACTCATTCTATAATTATAAGGACTATAACTTTCTTTACATAGAATTCGAATATCTTAATTTTGTAAATCTATTTGATTTGTACCAAAAAGTATGAACAAATATCTCATAAGCCCAATAGAGTAAAACCTTTGCCCAGCTAAATACACTTGAAGGTTGGGATACATTACTGTCAGGAGGAGTGGAATGATTCTCAGACTGCTTTAGGTCAAGTACAAAGCAAGAGGGGCTCAAATTTGAAAGTAAGCATTCACTCCCCTGCCACCCCCCCCCCCTTTTTTTCCATGTCATGTAGAGATGAATTCCACCATAAATTCCAATGAAATGAAATTTTGGATGAATTAATTACTTGAAAGACCTATTTCATTGCAAAGCGATTATGGAGAGGGAAACACTACTGAAAATGTGGATTGACTGAAATGCTAAAAACAAGAAAAAAAACCCCACAAAAATAAAACCACTCCCTTTCAGCAGCTAAAAGGTATTCTTAGTAATAAAGTCTCCTGGTTATTAAAGAGTTATTAGCACATGTAAAGATGATAGTGGAAAGAAATAAGAATGTGAAAATAATTCAATTCCACAAACACAGATTACTGCCTATTACAGTGATGATAATGATGTTGAGAATGACCCAAGCTACCGTATACTGAAAACCAGTAACTAGGCTCTATGCTTCATATAAATTATCTCATCTAATTTGTACAAGAATCTTATGAAAAAAAAAATTTTTTTTTAAGATTTTATTTATTTATTTGCCAGAGAGAGAGAAAGAGAGCGAGCGAGCACAGGCAGGCAGAGTGGCAGCAGAGGCAGAGGGAGAAGCAGGCTCCCCGCCGAGCAAGGAGCCCGATGTGGGACTTGATCCCAGGATGCTGGGATCATGACCTGAGCTGAAGGCAGCCGCTTAACCAACTGAGCCACCCAGGCGTCCCTGAAAAAATTTTTTAATAGTTGAGAAAATGGGAGCCTTGAGAAGATAATTTGCCAAAGTCTCACTAGTGCTTGTACTGAGAATCAAACTCAGGTCTATTTGACCTCAGAGCTAAAGCCAGGCTCTTGAGAGCAGTTTAGAGTAAGAATTCTTAGGGGAGCAGGAGAATTCTATACAGAAGGAAAAAAAGGATATGGTTGCAGCCACACTCCAAGCACTGATCCCAGCGCTATGGTGTAGCAGACAAAAGAGCAGTATAAGCGTCCTTAGATTTAGCTCATTCAGAAATGAAAAATGTGATTCAGACACAGAGGAGTAGAGCTCAGAACAGAAGACAAGAGGAAGCAAGCTGAAGATTAATGACATTTCTCTGGGCACCCATTTTGTGAGCATGTGATGGCGGACTTTCTAATGGATGGCAGCAGAAGAAGCTGGTCCAAGTGATAGCTACTATTGTTGAACTTTCCCAGCCAACTTCCAACTCAAGTTCCCTGGCCTGCAATTAATTAGCATAGTACGCTGTCTAATTTTGTAATAATATACTATTTTTGGTGATTAGCTTCACGTATATTTCCCCCAACATAATGTGCATGCATTGAGAACAGAGACTAAGTCTGATACTGTGTCCCCAGCCCTTTGTGGGTTTTTTTTTTTTTTAAGATTTTATTTATTTGACAGAGATCACAAGTAGGCAGAGAGGCAGGCAGAGAGAGAGGAGGAAGCAGGCTCCCCGTGGAGCACAGAGCCCAATGCGGGACACGATCTCAGGACCCTGAGAACGTGACCTGAGCTGAAGGCAGAGTCATAACCCACTGAGCCACCCAAGCGTCCCTCCCCAGCCCTTTGTTAACTACAGTCCGACGGTAATTGATTAACACATATTTTTGAACAAATGAGTGAATGAATGCATGCTTAATCACCATATTGCTGCCATTGTACCTAGTGTCAGAATTTACAGATCTGTGACAGTTCTGGCATCTAAAGGGCTTCCAGCCTGGTGGAGAGATAACCATGCGATAAATGTGATATAGTGTGGGAAGAGCAACGAAATATGTATGTAAGTTATAGAAGCAGCAGGGAGGAGGAAATGATCGACAAGAGAAATGGAAGGCTAGAGACAAAGACAAGAAGAAGAGTTATTTCATTCCTCTTCTGATTCCACAGGCTCTCTTAAGGAGAAAACCTTCAAACCAGAAACGGGAGAAAAGATATATTAGTAAGGATTTAACATATAAAAAAGAGGTGGGAGACAGTGAGATAGTTCTCAGCTGTTTTCTGTAAGAATCCCCAGGTCCAGGCCATTCATGCTCTCGAGCAATGAAAAACCTTGAAGCTATGGTTGGTCAGTCTAATAGGTATGAAGTCCTGTGGGGAAAGGAGTCAAAAGCTGATCAAAATGGGAGTGAATGGGACACCTGGGTGGCTTAGTCGGTTGGGCGGTTGGGCGTCTGCCTTCAGCTCAGGTCATGATTCCAGAGTCCTGGGATCAGGCCCCATGTCAGGCTCCCTGCTCAGCAGGAAGCATGCTTCTCCCTCTCTCACTCCCCCTGCTTGTGTTCCCTCTCTCACTCTCTGTCAAATAAATAAATAAAATCTTTAAAAAAAGTTTAAAAAAATGGGAGTGAATTGTTTAAAAAGAAAAACTAATTCTAGGTAATACTCAAGAATTATTTAAACAGATCGCCTCTGTACATTTGAAGAAAGAGAGCAGTGACTACTGGAGTTATGTCTGAGTTCACTAAAGCGAGAATGTCCATTTGTCAAATTAAGCTCCATGCAGAACCTCAAACTATACAATAGACGAAAGCAGGAATAAGGTATAGAGCCCTGACATCATGGAACATACCTAGAAAACCACTGATCTAATCCTGTGATTCTCAGGCAAAATTTTTCATGCTCTTGACATAAAAGGGGAAAATGCAAACTGATTAATAAGTATGGTTGGATACTTGAATGTTTAGTTATTTGAAGAGTTGAAAATGTCTCTAATAACAGGGAATAACAGGAATGCTCAGTTCTTTCTCACCACTGGTGAGACTGGGAAGCAGGGTGCGGCACATACGCCAACAAGTCTCATCGGAGGTCATGGTTGGATGATGAAGGGGAAAGTCCTCTTTTCCTCCTGAGGATCACTGCTCTAAGAGGACACCCTGAATTTGACCCTGTCTTGTTAACTACAATTTTTAATCTTGGATGAAGACTAAGGGATGGGCCTATCATATCTGAGGATGACAAGATCCAGTTTATTCAAATTAAAGAACAGATTTTATTGATCACTCTCTGTGTGTCCTGTCCAGCACTAAACAGGATTCTTGCCTGGAGATGTATAAAGATTTAAGGTGTGTGATGATGCTGACCCAATTTATCTGGACTTTGTTTGTTTGCTTGCTTTTATCTTTTTTTTAAAGATTTTATTTATTTATTTGACAGAGAGAGAAATTTTAAGTAAGCAGAGAGGCAGGCAGACAGAGAGGGAAGCAGGCTCCCTGCCAAGCAGAAAGCCCAACACAGGGCTCGATCCCAGGACTCTGGGATCATGACCAGAGCCGAAGGCAGAGGCCTAATCCACTGAGCCACCCAGGTACCTCTGCTTGCTTGCTTTTTGTTGTTGCTCTTTTACCTACTTTTACTTAGTTAATATGAACACACAAAATGATCAAGTTCCAAAAAGCTACTGTATCTTTAGTGTATACTCAGGGATAGAGCATCCACAACCTGGGAGGCGATAATGTAACACATTCCTATATACTGGAAAGGTCCAATCTGGAGTACAATGTCCAGATCAGATACCACATTTTGAGGTAGACATCAATAAACACCACTATATCCAGAGGAATGTAATGGGAGCGAAAAATGTCAGAAAACCATGCCTTAGGAGGATTAATGGGAAGAACTGAGGATGTCTAATCCTACAGAAAGAAACATATGGAGCCCACATAACCCACTTGTCAAATTTTGGTATAGCCATCACCATTGTTTTCAAACACTTGGGAGTTTGGAGAACAGGGGCAGGTTTTATTCTGTGTGCCTAGAGGGCAGAATTAGGGTTAAAAGTTAGGAATAGATGGCAACATTCTGGTCAATGTAAAGAAGAAATTTCTAACAATTAGAGCTGGCTAAATAGAATTGGCTCTCTCAAAAAGCAATGTGCTCTGGGTCATTAAAGATGTGCAGTAAATGGCTTTGTATTGGACATGGTTTTGTGCTATGAGTTGGATAGACAATCTAGTCACTAATTCTCTGGCAAAATAAAGAAAAATATTCATATTCTTTTGCTATTCTGTCAAATCTTATAGTATCACTCTCTGTTCATTAGTTGTTAATTGCAGATGGCAAATTGGAACCGATTTAATTATACCCTCCAAGAACCAGGCAGATTTGCTTGTTTTGTCAACCTGTAAGAATTTTAACAACCTGAATTTATAATGTGTCTGTGGCTTGCGTACCACCACCAAAGTCACCAGAAAGGATGATAATATCAACATATAAGACATACAAACTATCATATATTCTGTTATCCTCCCTCTAGTTTAGACCAGCACTGCTTCTTTTATTGGTGGTTGTTAAGCCAAATGAATCCAACAATGTGCCAGTAAATATTTAACAATGGTGTCTCTGGAAAAATAAAAGGGGGGGGGAGTTCTAATCTGTTGTGTTTGTCAAGTTCCATGATGTAAACAGTTTCATCATGGCTGATTTCAAGCTACCATTGAGAAGATACATGCACAATATACCTTAGTGAGCAACTTTTATGAGTTGATGCACTCTCTAGTTTAATCAGGAGAATCAGTTCAATCAACTTCTCTGAAACCAGAGGATCAAAGTATATTGCATAGGAAGAATGTAAATGTTTGGTTATACATTGTTTAATTGTTCCATTACAATTACAATACCAGCAGTATTTTGAAAGAACATATTCTTAACTGTATTGCATTTGCCCTGGGGCTAAAGCACGGTCTCTTAGTCTCCATCACTGCAGTTAGGTGTCTTTTTTCTATGCTTGTCAAAATGGGTTGTGCAGATGTCATGACAAGTATTTGGCAAATATCAAAATTTTTCATTGGGGGGGTGCCTGTGTGGCTCAGTTGGTTGAGCCTCTGGTCTTGATCTCAGGGTCCTGGGATCGAGCCCCGCATGGGGAGCCTGCTTTCCTCTCTCTCTCTGCCTGCCTCTCTGCCTACTTGTGAACTCTCTGTCAAATAAATAAATAAAATCTTTAAAAAAAATTTTTTTTTCATTTGGCTTTGGAGCAGGACTCCATTTAGGGATACTTTCCAGAAGCACTTGCACTCACCATGTTTTTGAGCAATCTCTCCAGAGTCTAACAGAAAAGTTCTGTAGGGATAAATGGGGTTAAAAAAATACCATGACCCCCAGACTCTGACCCATCTAATAAAGAAATATAGTGCGACAAAATAGTTAAAAGACACATTCCCAAAGTTTGGAAACTATAGATTTGAGATAACAGCCTGTGTCAACCATCTCTCACAAATGCTCAATCCTTTATATTTTTAGAGTATTTGGGATAGTCACCTAGAGGTTAGTAAATCACAAGACTGTTGAAAGGATATAAGGAACAGGGCAGGAGATGAGGGTGGAGACTTACGTCCCATGGGTGAGTCACTAAGTGAATAAAGCATGACCATAAACATAAGACTTCAGGTGAAGAAAATTTAGATAGAGATTTTTTAAAAGGTTGATCATTAAAGGAAGAGTTACGACCTGGCAACTCTTGTTTTAAGAGGACAGAGAGCAAACAACCAAGCATTACTCAAGAAACACATTCATGACTGAAAAATTGGGAAAACTATATAACTCTGGGAAGTAATTGTAAATGGTGCCAGAGTGGAGACAGACCCTTGATCTCAGAAAGAATAAAAAGAACAATCAAGGTTGAAAAAACGTTGAGATGGAGAGCCCGTCAAAGCTGTGAAAGCTAAATTAAATTTCCTAGAACAAGGTAGTAGAAGCCAGTGAGATATAACCCAGAGGCAACTGAAATGCCAAGGTTCTTTTGAACATAAATGGCTGCCTAATGCGTTTTACAGATATATGTGAAATGGGAATAAAGCCTAACGTAATTGTTCAACAATGTGGTGCAGATGATGAAATCTAAGCACTTAATTTGGAAAAGAGTATAGTATTAAGATGACTGCCTTGATTACTGTGAAGAGTATGACATGTTTGAATGGGCTTGACAGGGAAAACGGACTATTCTCTGTAATTCAGAAATCTAAAGCTAGCTATTTCTTCTAGGAACAAGCATTTTATTCATTTAGCTTTCTCTATTGATTGTTCTTTTTTGACAAAGTTTGGAACACCAACTCTACCAACAAAAAAGACACCTGAATCCCCAAATAGAATTAAACTTCTTCTACACATCTAATTGTATGTACTACTTTCCAATGTGTCTAACTCATAATTTGATTAAGAGGCAGATTACTCAATAAGAAGCAATTTTACAATGAGAAACTAAATTCCTATACTTTTTTGTTTTCAAAATATTTATCATAAGGGAACATCAGGAAGAGGGTAGTGTATGTTTCTGTTTACTAATCTTTCACAAGGAAGGCCCCATCAAAAAGGGTGTCATTGCATAAGCAAGTTCTCTATTTGGAACCTAGAGAAATACCCTGAAATGACTTGGAGCTGCACTGGAAAGAGAAACTTCTAGGAAAAAGGAAACTACTAAGTTCCATGTCCAATGAGTTTCCTGTGGTGTTGTATATGATATCCATGGGGAGGAATTTTGAAAGTGTCTTGACAGATGCCACCTTCTCTCTTCGTACTCAATAGATAGTTCACTACCACTCACAGAGGACCTCCTCCAGTCAAAGCCAAAATGAAGTTTGTAACACTCCTTGTTTTCCTCTTTTGACTCCTTTCTGTGCCAGTGACCCTCCTCTGGCCCCAGTCAAAATCATGGAATCAATCTAACTACATTTATTTTATTACTTACTCCAGAGATATTAATATTTCAAGACAAATGTTACATTAAAAGTGAAATTTCAAGTATCTGAGTGATTATTTTTGGATAGCTAATGTTTTTGGATAGCTAATTTCAGATTTTTGGATAGCTAAACCTTAGACAAGTATAGCCAATGATATTTTAAAAATCATAAAAGTTAAGATACTAGAGGAATTATAATTAAAATATACAACTGTTCCTTCATTCAGTCTTCTCAGATTTTTTTTTTTAGCAAACTGGTCCACATTACTATGATTCTTTAATTAGGTTCATGTGACATATTTCTGAGTTTCTAAATATTTCCAGTACAGAGAGGCTAAGATCAGATCACCTTAGAATCCCATTATGTTTTTGCTTGGTATTCATTTGAAAGGAGCAATGATATCCAAATGTCTTCTATTTATATCTTCACCAAAAGGGAAAGTTGCATGTTGTCACTTATCAGTGACAAACCAAGCCATGACACCCACTTGAATGACTGCCTCTCCAACTTCCAACATGAAGCACAATAAAAAAAAAAAAAAGGATGAATCAATAGGAGAATGCATTTTTTTCTGCTTCTTCTTTTCTTCTTCAGCTTATTAAAGAAAAAGCATAAAAGTAGTTGAATAAAAATTACAGTATCAGAATATATGACTGCCTCCTATAGAAGGTTCCTGGAGGTGTGTGGCTGTTCCTAACGTTCATCACATGTATAATGTGCCTCAAAGTTCACCACAATAAATCTTCTGGTTCTCAGTAGAATTATAGTCTCCCAGCTGTTAAAAACCACTGCACACAGTACCAAACTCCAGAAAGGTACGACTCCCTATTGTACAGAGTGATACAGAGATTGTCCTTCCCAATGCCCAGGAGGGATAATCAATTAATTTTAGAATAGGAAGTAACAGGATAATAAAATCAGTTTTCTATGGAGTGAGTCAGTGTTTAACATCACTGTGCTGCTTTTTCTTCAGCACACATGGTCTCATAATTTACCTATCCCACTGGGTCTTTGTTAAGATTAAATTAAATAAAGTTTACAGAATGCCTGGCAAATAAAAATCACTTAATGAATGGCAGCCCTTACTATTGTTTTGCCAATATTGAGTTTGGAGCGTGACTCTGTTCTTGGAGTGGGCAAAGAATTGTTTTACAGTGGGTTAGAAAGGCAGAGGGTGGATTTCAGAAGCAAATCTAAAAATTATTATTAAATCAAGCGATAGGCAAAGCAATCATGAAACACAACAATAATAGTGGATTGCTACCAAAAAAAATCTTAGGAGACTTCCAACGAAATTTGCCAAAAATATCACCAAAGGAAATATGAGACATGTTCTAGGCTAGGTTGTTCCCAGCTTAATTTAAGCAACTGCCTTCTTACATAGTAGGGGAAAAGGCAAATAGATAAATTGCAAAATACATAAAAATAAGGTACTTTAAAACACACAGCACAATTCCGCTGCTTGACTTTGTACGGGGAACTGAAGTTACAGGTAACACAAGCTTATTGGTGCTTCAGCTATTTAATAAGAGGCTCCCTATGTTCAGTATCATGGACAACCTAAAAAACATTTCCTTTGTCATTAGCTAATGATGAGAGAGCGTTTCCTATATATTGAGAAGTCGATGGATCAGTACATATTTAAAGATAGTCTTTGCTGGATGAAAGATGTTTTCTGAGCTGTGTTTCTCTCCACTTAATCTCTAAAGTGGCCTGGCACCTCCTCCACATCTCTTTAGTAAGTCAAAATCCTCTCCCAATCAGTGATGTCCAAAAATAATCTCATTAGCTATCCCTTCCCTTCCAGTCCCAGCCCTAACCCACTCCTCTTCCTGGGTTCCTTGCCATATCCTCCTCAAAGAGAAAAGCACTATTACCCACAACCTGTTCAGTTTTGTAAGCCAGAAATTTAGGACTCATTCTTTTTTTTTTTTTAATTTTTAATTTTTTATAAACATATATTTTTATCCCCAGGGGTACAAGTCTGTGAATCGCCAGGTTTACACACTTCACAGCACTCACCAAAGCACATACCCTCCCCAATGTCCATAACCCCACCCCCCTTCTCCCAACTCCCCTCCCCCCAGCAATCCTCAGTTTGTTTTGTGAGATTAAGAGTCACTTATGGTTTGTCTCCCTCCCATTCCCATCTTGTTTCATTTATTCTTCTCCTACCCATCTAAGCCCCCATGTTTCATCACCACTTTCTCATTTCAGGGAGATCATATGATAGTTGTCTTTCTCCGCTTGACTTATTTCGCTAAGCATGATACGCTCTAGTTTCATCCATGTTGTTGCAAATGGCAAGATTTCATTTCTTTTGATGACTGCATAGTATTCCATTGTGTATATACACCACATCTTCTTTATCCATTCATCTGTTGATGGACATCTAGATTCTTTCCATAGTTTGGCTATTGTGGACATTGCTGCTATAAACATTCGGGTGCACGTGCCCCTTCGGATCACTACGCTTGTATCTTTAGGGTAAATACCCAGTAGAGCAATTGCTGGGTCATAGGGCAATTCTATTTTCAACATTTTGAGGAATCTCCATGCTGTTTTCCAGAGTGGTTGCACCAGCTTGCATTCCCACCAACAGTGTAGGAGGGTTCCCCTTTCTCCGCATCCTCGCCAGCATCTGTCATTTCCTGACTTATTGATTTTAGCCATTCTGACTGGTGTGAGGTGATATCTCATTGTGGTTTTGATTTGTATTTCCCTGATGCCGAGTGATATGGAGCACTTTTTCATGTGTCTGTTGGCCATCTGGGTGTCTTCTTTGCAGAAATGTCTGTTCATGTCCTCTGCCCATTTCTTGATTGGATTATTTGTTCTTTGGGTGTTGAGTTTGTTAAGTTCTTTATAGATTTTGGACACTAGTCCTTTATCTGATATGTCATTTGCAAATATCTTCTCCCATTCTGTCAGTTGTCTTTTGGTTTTGTTAACTGTTTCCTTTGCTGTGCAAAAGCTTTTGATCTTGATGAAATCCCAATAGTTCATTTTTGCCCTTGCTTCCCTTGCCTTTGGCGATGTTCCTAGGAAGATGTTGCTGCAGCTGAGGTCGAAGAGGTTGCTGCCTGTGTTCTCCTCAAGGATTTTGATGGATTCCTTTCTCACATTGAGGTCCTTCATCCATTTTGAGTCTAATTTTGTATGCGGTGTAAGGAAATGGTCCAATTTCATTTTTCTGCACGTGGCTGTCCAATTTTCCCAAGACCATTTATTAAAGAGGCTGTCTTTTTTCCATTGGACATTCTTTCCTGCTTTGTCAAAGATTAGTTGACCATAGAGTTGAGGGTCTATTTCTGGGCTCTCTATTCTGTTCCATTGATCTATGTGTCTGTTTTTGTGCCAGTACCATGCTGTCTTGATGATGACAGCTTTGTAATAGAGCTTGAAGTCCAGAATTGTGATGCCACCAACTTTGGCTTTCTTTTTCAATATCCCTTTGGCTATTCGAGGTCTTTTCTGGTTCCATGTAAATTTTAGAATTATTTGTTCCATTTCTTTGAAAAAGATGGATGGTACTTTGATAGGAATTGCATTAAATGTGTAGATTGCTTTAGGTAGCATAGACATTTTCACAATATTTATTCTTCCAATCCAGAAGCATGGAACATTTTTCCATTTCTTTGTGTCTTCCTCAATTTCTTTCATGAGTACGTTATAGTTTTCTGAGTATAGATTCTTAACCTCTTTGCTTAGGTTTATTCCTAGGTATCTTATGGTTTGGGGTGCAATTGTAAATGGGATTGACTCCTTAATTTCTCTTTCTTCTGTCTTGTTGTTGGTGTAGAGAAATGCAACTGATTTCTGTGCATTGATTTTATATCCTGACACTTTACTGAATTCCTGTACAAGTTCTAGCAGTTTTGGAATGGAGTCTTTTGGGTTTTCCACATATAGTATCATATCATCTGCGAAGAGTGATAATTTGACTTCTTCTTTGCCGATTTGGATGCCTTTAATTTTCTTTTGTTGTCTGATTGCTGAGGCTAGGACTTCTAGTACTATGTTGAATAGCAGTGGTGATAATGGACATCCCTGCCGTGTTCCTGACCTTAGTGGAAAAGCTTTCAGTTTTTCTCCATTGAGAATGATATTTGCGGTGCGTTTTTCATAGATGGCTTTGATAATATTGAGGTATGTGCCCTCTATCCCTACACTTTGAAAAGTTTTGATCAGGAAGGGATGCTGTACTTTGTCAAATGCTTTTTCAGGATCTACTGAGAGTATCATATGGTTCTTGTTCTTTCTTTTATTGATGTGTTGTATCACATTGACTGATTTGCGGATGTTGAACCAACCTTGCAGTCCTGGAATAAATCCCACTTGGTCGTGGTGAATAATCCTTTTAATGTACTCTTGAATCCTATTGGCTAGTATTTTGGTGAGAATTTTCGCATCTGTGTTCATCAAGAATATTGGTCTATAGCTCTCTTTTTTGATGGGATCCTTGTCTGGTTTTTGGATCAAGGTGATGCTGGCCTCATCAAATGAGTTTGGAAGTTTTCCTTCCATTTCTATTTTTTGGAACAGTTTCAGGAGAATAGGAATTAGTTATTTAAATGTTTGGTAGAATTCCCCCGGGAAGCTGTCTGGCCCTGGGCTTTTGTTTGTTTGGAGATTTTTAATGACTGCTTCAATCTCCTTACTGGTTATGGGTCTGTTCAGGCTTTCTATTTCTTCCTGGTTCAGTTGTGGTATTTATATGTTTCTAGGAATGCATCCATTTCTTCCAAATTGTCAAATTTGTTGGCGTAGAGTTGCTCATAGTATGTTCTTATAATAGTTTGTATTTCTTTGGTGTTAGTTGTGATCTCTCCTCTTTCATTCATGATTTTATTTATTTGGGTCTTTTCTCTTTTCTTTTTGATAAGTCTGGCCAGGGGTTTACCAATTTTATTAATTCTTTCAAAGAACCAGCTCCTAGTTTCGTTGATTTGTTCTATTGTTTTTTTGGTTTCTATTTTATTGATTTCTGCTCTGATCATTATGATTTCTCTTCTCCTGCTGGGCTTAGGGTTTCTTTCTTGTTCTTTCTCCAGTTCCTTTATTTTTTTTTTTTCCTCAATTTATTTATTTTCAGAAAAACAGTATTCATTATTTTTTCACCACACCCAGTGCTCCATGCAAGCTGTGCCCTCTATAATACCCACCACCTGGTACCCCAACCTCCCACCCCTCTCCAGCTCCTTTAGGTGTAGGGTTAGGTTGTGTACCTGAGACCTTTCTTGTTTCTTGAGAAAGGCTTGTACCGCTATATATTTTCCTCTCAGGACTGCCTTTGTTGTGTCCCACAGATTTTGAACCGTTGTATTTTCATTATCATTTGTTTCCATGATTTTTTTCAATTCTTCTTTAATTTCCCGGTTGACCCATTCATTCTTTAGAAGGATGCTGTTTAGTCTCCATGTATTTGGGTTCTTTCCAAACTTCCTCTTGTGGTTGAGTTCTAGCTTCAGAGCATTGTGGTCTGAAAATATGCAGGGAATGATCCCAATCTTTTGATACCAGTAAGTCCTGATTTAGGACCAAGGATGTGATCTATTCTGGGGAATGTACCATGTGTACTAGAGAAGAATGTGTATTCTGTTGCTTTGGGATGAAATGTTCTGAATATATCTGTAATGTCCATCTGGTCCAGTGTGTCGTTTAAGGCCTTTATTTCCTTGTTGATCTTTTGCTTGGATGATCTGTCCATTTCAGTGAGGGGAGTGTTAAAGTCCCCTACTATTATTGTATTATTGTTGATGTGTTGCTTGGATATTGTTATTAATTGGTTTATATAGTTGGCTGCTCCCACGTTGGGGGCATAGATATTTAAAATTGTTAGGTCTTCTTGTTGGACAGACCCTTTGAGTATGATATAGTGTCCTTCCTCATCTCTTATTATAGTCTTTGGCTTAAAATCTAATTGATCTGATATAAGGATTGCCACTCCTGCTCTCTTCTGATGTCCATTAGCATGGTAAATTCTTTTCCACCCCCTCACTTTAAATCTGGAGGTGTCTTCGGGCTTAAAATGAGTTTCTTGGAGGCAACATATAGATGGGTTTTGTTTTTTTATCCATTCTGATACCCTGTGTCTTTTGATTGGGGCATTTAGCCCAATAACATTCAGGGTAACTATTGAGAGATATGAATTTAGTGCCATTGTATTGCCTGTAAGGTGACTGTTACTGTATATTGTCTCTGTTCCTTTCTGATCTACCACTTGTAGGCTCTCTCTTTGCTTAGAGGACCCCTTTCAATATTTCCTGTAGAGCTGGTTTGGTGTTTGCAAATTCTTTCAGTTTTTGTTTGTCCTGGAAGCTTTTAATCTCTCCTTCTATTTTCAATGATAGCCTAGCTGGATATAGGATTCTTGGCTGCATGTTTTTCTCGTTTAGTGCTCTGAATATATCAGAGCAGAAAGAGGCCAGCTCTTTCTGGCCTGCCAGGTCTCTGTGGATAAGTCAGCTGCCAATCTAATATTTTTACCATTGTATGTTACAGACTTCTTTTCCCGGGCTGCTTTCAGGATTTTCTCTTTGTCACTAAGGCTTGTAAATTTTACTATTAGGTGACGGGGTGTGGGCCTATTCTTATTGATTTTGAGAGGCGTTCTCTGAACCTCCTGAATTTTGGCGCTTGTTCCCTTTGCCATATTGGGGAAATTCTCCCCAATAATTTTCTCCAGTATACCTTCTGCTCCCCTCTCTCTTCTTCTTCTGGAATCACAATTATTCTAATGTTGTTTCGTCTTATGGTGTCACTTATCTCTCGAATTCTCCCCTCGTGGTCCAGTACCTGTTTGTCCCTCTTTTGCTCAGCTTCTTTATTCTCTGTCATTTGGTCTTCTATATTGCTAAGTCTTTCTTCTGCCTCATTTATCCTAGCAGTGAGAGCCTCCATTTTTGATTGCACCTCATTAATAGCTTTTTTGATTTCAACTTGGTTAGATTTTAGTTCTTTTATTTCTCCAGAAAGGGCTTTTATATCTCCCGAGAGGGTTTCTCTAATATCTTCCATGCCTTTTTAGAGCCCGGCTAGAACCTTGAGAATTGTCATTCAGAACTCTAGATCTGACATATTACCAATGTTTGTATTGATTAGGTCCCTAGCCTTCGGTACTGCTTCTTGTTCTTTTTTTTGTGGTGAATTTTTCTGCCTTGTCATTTTGTCCAGCTAAGAGTATATGAAGGTGCAAGTAGAATACTAAAAGGGTGGCAACAACCCCAGGAAAATATGCTTTAACCAAATCAGAAGAGATCCCAAATTGTGAGGGGGTAGAAAGGGGATAAAAAGAGGTTCAAAAAGAAAGAAAGAAAAAGAAAAAAAAAAAAGAAAAGAAAAGAATTAAAAAAAGAAAACGAATAAAGAAAAGTATAAAAAAGAAAATATATATATATTAGATAAACTAGTTAAAAAACGTTAAAAAAGAAGAGGGTAAAAGTTAAAAAAAATTTTTTTAGCAGAAGAAGAGAAAAAAAATGAAAAACAAAAGAATTAAATTAACTGCAAGACTAAAAAATCACAGGGAGAAAGCCATGAGTTCCGTGCTTTGCTTTCTCCTCTTCTGGAATTCTGGTGCTCTCCTTGGTATTGAAACTGCACTCCTTGGTAGGTGAACTTGGTCTTAGCTGGATTTCTTGTTGATCTTCTGAGGAGGGGCCTGTTGTAGTGATTCTCAGGTGTCTTTGCCCCAGGCGGAATTGCACCGCCCTTACCAGGGGCCGGGCTGAGTAATCCGCTGGGGTTTGCTTTCTGGAGCTTTTGTTCCCTGAGCGCTTTCCGTAGAGTTCCGGAGGACGGGAATACAAATGGCGGCCTCCTGGTCTCTGGCCTGGAGGAGCCGAGAGCCTGGGGCCCCACTCCTCAGTGCGCCCTCAGAGAACAGCGCCCAGTAACTCCTGTCTGACTGACCTCTGGCCCCGCTCCGAGCTCACCGAGCCTGCGGCCGGTTCAAGGTAACACCGAGCTGTGAGCTTACTGACTCTGTAGCTGGCTTTCCCGTTCCAATACCCGCAAGCTCTGCGACACTCAGACACCCCCAATCCTTCTGTGACCCTGCGGAACCTGAAGCCATGCTGACCCCGCATGGGCTTTGCCCTGGTTTAGCCTCTGGAGCAATGTCCTCAGCGGAACAGACTTTTAAAAGTCCTGATTTTGTGCTCCGTTGTTCCACCGCTTGCCGGCATTCGGCCCCTCCCCCTGGGGTCTACCTATCCGTCGCTTTGGATTCACTTCTCTGCCAGTCCTACCTTTCAGAAAGTGGTTGTTTTTCTGATTCTAGAATTGCTGTTCTTCTCTTCAATCTGCCGATGGATTTGCAGGTATTTGCAATCTTTAGATAAGCTATCTAGCTGATCTCCTGCTAGCTGAAGTAGTCTCAGCCTGCTGCTTCTCCACCATCTTGACTCCTCTTAGGACTCATTCTTAACCAGACCCTTCCTTTCCTTTCAAATCCAGCCTGTCATCAGGAACTATTCAATTTTACTTCCTACACTTCTCCTTCTGTCCATTTCTCTTCATCTCCCCTGCCACAGGTCTGTCTAACTTCCCATCATCTCTCTCCTGGACTGCTGTGATAGCTTCTTAACTGGTCTGACCTTGTATGTCTCTCACCGGCATGGCAGCCCTTACCCCCAAATTATCCTCACATCATAGCATGAACCCGATCATGTGATTCTACTACTCAGACCCCAAGCTCAAAACTCTTGGATGACTTTTGATGCTTTGAGGATGAAGAGGGAAAAAAAATGCCTTAACATGGTCTACAAAGCCCCGTCCTGCCTCCTTCATGGATAATCTACTTTATGAATAACCTCTTCTTTCTGGCCTGTTCCAGCACCCCTAGACTTTGTGTGCTCACTGTGCTTGCTACAGCACAAGGCAGTCTGGCTCTTGCAGCTGCCCGAGCCCCTCTGGCCAACCCTTTGGCCTAGTTAGTTGCTCAGATTTCAGTTCAGTTGTCGCTTCCTTAAAGAAACCGGCCTTGACCTCTGGACCATACCAATTCTCGGTTACATACTTTCATAACCCCTCGCAACTCTCCTTTATAGCACTTAATGAAGCTATGATTTGATTTTGTCTACATGATGGATATTTTTCTTTCCTACTACTTAGAAAGTTCTAGGAGAGAAGGGACCACATCCACATCTATTTTTGATTCCAGTTAGCCCAGCCCAAGCATAGGGTCTGCAATGTGATAGTACTTAACAACTAATATTTATGGAATGAATAAACAAATGGTGTCAGGTTTTCCACATTGCTTTCAGTGAAGATACTTTGCTATCTTTGCTTAAAAGAAAAAGAAAGCCTCAGCAGGTGGTCTGTTGTGTTAAATATCCAGTTTGGACTATGAATACAAGTATGAAAATGGTTAATTCAACCAAATTAAGGTTAGGATATGAGGTTTGCAGAAAAATAATAATAATAATTTTTTTTTTTTTTTTTTTACCTTTAGTTTTAAAGAGTTCAGCTTTTCCTCCCTGAGGTGTTCTCTCAGCATCTCCCGGTGGAGCCTCTCTTGTTCTCTTGCAAATTCACCAAGAGTGTACTGGCGCACACTGTTATGACGGCTGGACATGCCCAAGGTGCTGCCCCCTTGACTGGGCACGCTCGTGAAGCCTTGCCTCCTGGTGAAGTAGTACACGGTGACACAACTAAAATGCACATTCTTAGTCCTTAGCCGCTTCTCTCTTTTGAGGATGGAGGAAGCTGAAAGAGAAAGGAACAATTCAGTGAACACCCAGGGCAGCATTTTTCAGATGAGGTGGAGAATTAGAAAGTACCATTTGATGATATTGAATCTATGGTCAACCTTTTTGCCTAGGAGACATTAAAAATGTTATATCTGAGAGCAGGCACTGATTTCTATTTCCTTTCTTAAGTTTTCTACTAGCTAGGGGTGCCTGGGTAGCTCAGTGGGTCGAGCCTCTGCCTTCAGCTCAGGTCATAGTCTCAGGGTCCTGGGATCAAGCCCTGCATCGGGCTCTCTGCTCAGCAGGGAGCCTGTTTCCCCCTCTCGCTCTGCCTGCCTCTCTGCCTACTTGTGATCTCTGTCTCTGTGTCAAATAAATAAATAAAATCTTCTAAAAAAATTTTTTTTTTCTAGCTGTAGTGGAGTAGACTTCTAAGTCTTCTATAATGGCTATCTAAGCAAACTTTCAGGAAAGTTGCCAGTAGTCTATGAATCAGTGGCAGAATTTAATTTTATTTCCCTTAACATCTTAAGTTTTGGTTTCATGGTTTTCATATGAGTTGCATCACACTCTAATCAGAAAAGATGCACTACAGACTCTTATGTTCTGGATCTTATTTTTATATCGAGGGCACTTGGCATAGAAAAGTGTCTATTTTCAAATTTTAGAAAAGTTAAAAAAGGAATACAAACTCACAAAAAAGGCTCAGTGGCCCTATTAAGACATTTTTACAACCTAAATCTAACCAAGCTTTCATTTGATAAGAACCACACTTAAATAGCATTGCAGACAGTGAGATTTTATTACGAGTATATACACTAAGACAATTGAAGATGATCATGAAATATATCAGAACCTTTATTATTAGTTACAGGGACACTAAGATGCCTTGAACATCATGGAAATCTGATATACACACTGTAGTGAGGAAAAGAGAGACACACATTATAAACATGAGCTTTTTGGAGTTGGAAGGCATGCTAGACATCATCTAATGCAGTCCTTCTATTTTATGAAGTAGGCCAGACTTGCAGCGAGTTTTTGCAATGCAGATACTTAGTGACAAAGTTAAACTTACACCTAAAAGCCCACAGTGTGATGCCATATTATATGATGCTTCTCCACTAGGGAAGGAAAAGTTCACTGAATTGAGGAGTAAAATACAGAACTATGCTCTTATATATGTCATTCCCCGCCCCCCACTCCACCAGTATGTTGAAGTTCTAACCTTCAATACTGCAGGATGTAACCTTATTAGGGAATGAGGTCCTTATATAAGTGATCAAGTCTAGATGAGGTCATTAGGGTGGGTGTTAGTCCAGTACAACTGGTGTCCATATAAAAAGGGAAAATGTAAACACACATGCACGGAGGGATGATATAAAGAGACAAAGGGAGAAGTCCATCTGAAGATGGACACAGAGATTGGGAGTGTGCTGCCGAAAGCTAAGGGATGCCTAGGGCTACCAGATTCTGGAAATGCCAGGAAAGCTACAGCATTCTGCGAGAGCATGGTTCTGCTAACATGTTGATTTCAATCTAGTCTCTAGAACAGTGGGACAAGAAATTTCTGTTGTGCTAAGCCACTGAGTTATTGGTACTTTGATTCTAAACTATATGCATGTTCAAGTAGAAAATTAGACAGAAACAATAAATTGAGGAAAAATCCTTGGACAGTAACAAGTAATTGTAAGCTAACATTTATGGCGTGCTTCCCAAGTGCTATACATACATGCAAAGAATTTTACATGAATTATCTCATTTTATCCTGACATCTCCTTGGGTTGGTATTACCCATGTCTCCAGCTGAGGAAACCAAGTCACTAAAGGTTAAATGACATTGTCAAAGTCATGAAACCAGTCTTGAAGCTGGGATTCATCATTCCAGGGTCCAGGCTCTTAACCACCATGTCACACAGACAGCTGAAGCCACCCTAAGGGAGTTGAACGAGGCTGAGACTGGGTGTCATACTACTTCTGGTAGATGTCAGCTGTGGCTGCCTTCCAAGAGGATTTTGATTTAGAAGGCTATATACAGCTGTCTAAGCATTGAGAGTAATGGGATGACAGTATCACTTTGAATTTATAGACGACTCTTCTCCCAAAGAGGTTCAAGTTCCTTTGTCTCATATGCCACCCACCCCACCTCACGAAGCCTTCCAACCAAAAACAGAGAGGCTGTTATGATTCATCTCATTGCATGAATTGGTTAATTCAATAACTATAAACCAAGGGCCTACCATGCGCCAAGCACCTTCCAGATGACTGGATATTTCAGTGAAAAAAGCAGATGGGGATTCCTGCCCCCATGGAGCCTCCATTTCCAGGAATGAGAAAGGCAGACAGAACGAACAGATTCAGAAGTTTACAGAGTTAAGCGAAATATGACATTTGGGCAAGAATTTCATTTTCCCAACTTCTTCTCTTCTCTACTGTTTCACTTCTCCAAAGAAGACTGCCAGAAAGCAAAGGCTTTCAAACGTGTACACAATTTTTCCATTTTATTTATGTATATGTTCACTGCACATACTTGTACTCCTGGCAGCAGAGACAATTTTCAACTTTGATTTAAAAGCTCTGAACTGCTTCATAACGGTATGTTTAAATCATCTCAAAACAGGGAAGAATTTGTCAAAATGTAAAAGATTACCGTCAAAGGAAAAATTCAACATCCTATCTGAGAGTCTCATCTGTCACTACCTTACGGCAGGCGAGAGCCTCTGGTTTGGGGTGATAACCTTCAACCTTTTTCACTCTTGATATCATAGAATGATGCCCTTACGACATTACCTTTCAAGGCCATGACTTTACAGATTAAAAAAAAAAAAGATTTTAATGAACTCATTTAAAATAATTATTATAAAAATCTCTCATGAATGACCTTATTACTTATTTTTTAGGTAATTCATGGTAGTCTAGACAAATTTTCTTTTTAACATGTATTTAGATTTGTACCTGTACTTTTAGATTAGAAGAACTCTTCAACCTTCTGGTTGAATCTATTGTGATATGAATCTACCACTTCCCAAAAAGCCAGATTACCTTTTCCCAAAAAGACATAGTTTAGAGACAGTTTTCTAAGGCTCTGAGGATAACGATAGTGGCAGACTGTCGAGTCCCTTCCCCTGGGCTCTTGGTCAAAGTGTGTTAGGGTTGGATTGGTATCAGTTCCTATCCACCAAGGTTTAGAATTCAAACCTGTGCTTATCCTTGTCCTAGAATTTGCATATTATAAATAGCACCATAAAAACAATGACCGAAATGCCTATGGAATATATTTAAAAGGAAAGCTTTGAAATACTGTAAGATCAGCCTTGTGGGAGATATTTTAAATGTGGCTTTTCTGAATATAGGAGCCACCCACGACTCTCTTCTGATGATTGAATTGGAGAACTAGAATGGGCCTTTATGGGCTATCTCCTGCCTCCAGGCCCCAATTTGACTAACATCACAAAATGAAGTCATAAAAAAGAGTCTGTGTTCCTCAAGCCTGGGAAAAACAGGCCAGATTCACTCAGCACATCTGCCTTAGGGAATCTGAAACCTCCCTCGTATGCCTACCTTGTAATTTGTGCCATTTGCAGAGGGATTGAACTCTACTTTGTGTCTCTACAGAGTTCAGAATTTACTTTACCACTGTGAGGTCAAGAGCAAGTAGAAAAGGGGTGAAGGTGTCTTTCACTACTTCTTTGAAAAATAATTAGTCTGTTTTCATACATGATACTGGATTTTTTTTCGTGTCTTTCATCCCAATTTCTTTTATGCCTTTCACAGTTACCACTCTGAAGCAGAAGTGTCTAAATGCCACGGCACTATGTATACTACCCAGGACACAGATCCTGAGAACACCATTATGGTTCCCACCAGGGTACACTGGTGCTACTGTAAAATGATCACATATTATGGCGACAAGATCAATCTTGGTAAACTAAAGGAATAAAGAGCAGGGAGTGACTGATGTTAGTTATCTGCAGAATATAGCCTTCCTAAAATAATGCTTTAGAAGTGAATGGGGAAGAGAACTCAGAAATTGCCTAATTCACAATGCCAGGATAAGAACGTTAAGTGGATAAAATAAAATAATCTGTGCCATAAATTACATCAAGAGTTCACGAACAGAGTGGATTAGAAATGGAAGCCAAAACTCAAAGTTGGGCACATGTTTCCAAGACCATCCTGGGACGCCAATGCTTTGATGGGACAATCAAATTAAGCTCTAAGAAAATTCACCTGACTCTGCTCCCCTTCCACACTCATCAACCAACCTGTTCATACAAATTGGAATATATCCTCAGATCAACAAGACTATTCAGTTGACTTCAGTTTAATTTTATCTCTTGCTGAAAATAATCAGATTTGCTTTAGATGTATAAGTCAGTCATTTCTGAATGTGGTTAGTATGTGTCATTCCATCTGAGACTGCCTTCTCTGCAGGCAAGAGACCATCCTGTCTCTGGGCCCGTAAAATTGAAGACCAGATCTTAGACCATTGATGCCACCATAGTGCAGCACTCTGGAGCTAATAATGCTTGAGCAGCAAGCCAGTGACCCTCTCAAGGCACTTGTTCTTTTTAGTGTCAACGATTATCAGCAAAGCACTGGCATAGCCTGACAGGCAGAGAGCAGTAAACAAAGCTATATTTTTTGGCACTAAATTTGGTACATGGTGGTTGAGATTTTGTGGTCCAGTCTGATGTCGAACAAGGGGCAAAATATTAATTCTACCATGGGGGTCTCAAGTCAATAATAAACTTCTCTCTCCTTTGTACTGTGCTCAAAAGGAAAATGCCAGATGATCTGTAAGTCCAAATTTTGATTTTATTTGTCATTTATTTGGGGGAAATTTGGTCTAAGCAAAATGAAATTACTGAAATTAACTTGTTTATCTGGTAAATCCTGGGCAATAAAAACTCTTGTTTTTTAAAACATACACACCAAATTAATCAGGGGCTCTGGAAGTGTGCATGCTGTTTCTTACCTTTTGAAGAACAAATCAAGATCAAATCAGTTATGAAGTCATGAAGCCTAGCTTACAAATAGAAAATCCAGTTTTCCCAGAAAATATTTTGTATCAAAATTAGTCTCATAGCTCAGGTATCACATCAATTTCCAATGGTTAAAGTTACTAGGATTAATACAAAATATGCCCTAGTCTTTGCAAATGGCCGGTGGTCATAGTCCCATGTCCTTTCCAGCTTGCTATGATTGTCTAGGTTGGCCCCTCTTGATCAGGTGTCAACAACACGGTCTCAGATCTTAACCATAGGAGTGAAAATGGATCCAGCAACCAAGAAATAGAGGAGGAGTTTCTTTGAAAATGAAGCCTATTAAAAGCAATCCTTTCTCATTCTAATTCTCCCTTTTTATTCTTTTAAGTTACATCCTCAGGTTTCCTGAACATACTTGCCACAGTCACGTCTTTCATTATTTTGCTCAAGTAAGGTATTTAGGGCAGTAGTAAATCATTCAAGTGGGATAAACTCCACAAGATTGATAATAAGGAACTATCTTGGGGCATGAGTGAATGAGAGGAAAGAGAAAAGTAAAGACTAATTGGGGATATTTTCTTTCCGACCACGAACAAAATCCAAATTACCTTAAGGGTTGAATGTAAAGCCATCTATTATCTATGGCTAAATCAATGTTACATTATTGTGTACTCAGTTTGTTATGTTACACTCAATTATGAAGGGTATAAAATGCATACACACAGTCACAAACAAAAGGAAGAGGATCTCCCAAGCGACTAGGCAGGCAATACTGGGGTCTACCCAATATTTTAGAATCAGAGTGCTCTGCATTTCCTAAAAAGTAATCAGAACTGAGACAGAACCAATAAATGCAAGAAAATGTTAGAATCCTCCAAATAGATGGCAAATCAGGTTTTTTTCCCCTCCCCTTGTATTACTGCCCTTTTACTCTGAAATAGCACTCAAAAACAAAAATAAAGGAAAAATAGCTCCCACTTACAGGGATGTTCATGGTGGTAAATCCAAGTTTGTATTTGGCTCCCTACAGTGTGAATGATAGCTCCAAATGCTTTTAAAATTGTAGCACGTCTCTCTCCCAAGGCTCTAAATGTCACTCTTCCCCCGTCTTCAACCAACCAAACAACTCGTGTGCTGGTGAAGGGGCAAACAGACTTGCACCATATAAAATATGGTAAACATACATAAGAAGCAGCCATCCTTCTGATTTCAGTCCTTCTGTAGAGGAGGAATAGTTTTACAATATTTAGGCAAGATTAGATCCTTTAATCATTTAGCTACACGTATTTTCCATTCTAATATTAAGTTGAAAATATTCACAACGGATTGCCCTCAAGACTAATCATGTCTTTTGTGAACTGCAGCTTCTAAGTGAAAAAAATTCAAGATGACATCCTTTTGTTTGAATCACCAGTTTGCAAAACCAAACCAAAAACAAAACAAAAACCTTCTCATCTAAGACTGTGTGCAGTAAGTATTCTACCAAGATACGTCCAAATACTGCACATGCAATTAAACAAACAAACAAAAAAATCAGCAAAAATAGAAATAGTATAAAAAGATGACCCTTGAGGCTGGATGACTAGAGCTTTGTTTTGGATCATGAACATGCATGTCACGTCGTCATCCATTCAGTCTGTCGGCTTCGTCTACACAAGCAAGTGAGAGAAATGCACAGAGGGGACGAGCTCTCTCCTGAGCCTCTCCAGACAGCTCCAGCCCATGCTGCTCCAATGCTGCAAGCTGGATTCGACAGTATAGAGGTGCCTTAAGAGCATAATCATTTATTTGCAATTCTCAGCTTAGAAAAAAAAATAAGATTTACCACCCAAGATTTTAATGTGAATTCAGAAAGTTGCATACAAAAATTAAGTCTAGGTATAAACTTTGACCTCCCAGCTTTGATGTCATAAATAATTAAAATGATTAACTCGCAAAGAATGATCATTTTTTAGAACTAGCTATTTTTCATGTACATATTTCTGTGTTATTATAGATGTTCCCTGCACATTCCCCTAATTCCTGGGAATAAAAAAAGGGGGAATGGGGAGGAATCATTTGTTTTCATACGTATTGGGATAGAAGGAATAAATACTATATTTTGAATTCATAAAATTGAAATTGAAAAATTGAAAGGTCAAAAATTTTAAAAAGAAATCTTGTTCTCTTTTATGTAGAAAACCTTAATATATAATTGCAAATGGGGCTTATGTAGAAAACCTTAATATATAATTGACTTAACATCGACCCTCATCCCCCTTGCATTAATTTGACGTTCTACTGCAAATGTGCTATGACCGCAGAGTGCCCTAGCCATCACCAGAATGTGACTCATATTGGGAACGGTGAACTGCCAAACTAAAAACAGATTTAGATCAGACGATACATGGAATATACCACTAACTGAATGATTTACTGATTTTCATTCTAATTTTCCTTTTCTATCAATTCACCCATAAATTTACAGTGACTAGTATCATGAAATTTGTTGTTTGGTGTGCAGTCTTCCTTCTGGTTCCATATGTAAGACTTAAATAAAATTTATAAGTTCAAAATCCTTGCTAAAAGATTTGAAACACAATGTCCCAGGATAGTGTTTTGCTAAATCTAGGTCCCGTATTCCGCTCACTTTTGCCCAGAGCAGACTGGAAATGGGGAACTTTTCTCCCCTGATCCACATGCTCATTTAGCCATTTGACATTGTTACCAGTAAGAGCTATTTTTACAGATCATCTCTTTTCTCTTTTCACACTATATACATTTCTTTAGATACTATTAACATTTTTCAAGGGATCTTGAAGATCTCTACAGTCCGCGTTAACATTTACATGTGGAATATATGGACCATCATTGTTATGGAGGTCTTTGTTTGTCCTCACATTTTTAAAGGATATTTCTTGAGGTCAAGCATGTCCTATTACTAATGAGTTAGAGAAAACATTATCCTGTCCTGGGATGTGGAAAATAATAAATTGTTAAATAATGTAATCAATTAAAAATACGATTTCTATTAATTGCTAAGATCCATTGTATAGATTACATCGGTGAGCATCTGCATTTCTCAGTTCTTCCATTAATAGTTTCAGAATTATGTTTATCTACCTCCAAGGAATATTACCAGGAATAATTACCTTTGTTAAAAGCCTTAAGAATCACAGATGGAAAGCATTATATATGCAAAGGACTATCTTGGTGATGCTGTTAAACCAAATAAAAAGAGTATCCCTGTATTATCAGTGAGAAAATAAGGACCACCTACTCCCCAGCTTGTTTCCTTAATTTCTCATATGTGCAATTAAAACCTTAAAACATCATACTTAGGAAACACTTTTCACTACTACTAGAGTAACAGCCATTTCCAAAATATATAAACTTACACTCTCATTTTATTAAAATCTCAACACGGATACTATCTTAAGACCATACTGTTTCTTACTGGGGAAAAGGTAGTCGTTACTCCACATAAATAATCGTAGCTCTGGCTGCAGTCCAAGATGTGAGCACTTTCCTCTGCTGTCTCAGCAATTCTCCTGATGTCAAAGACACATTAAAATAAATGGGAACCATATGGCTCCACAGCAGAATACCCGTACTCTTACAACTGAGAGGGCAATGCAATTCATTACCACCATCAGAGAAATATTTGGGGGACATGGAATATCTCAATGCAGAATAAAGCTGCATGAGGCAGGCCATTTGATTAAAATTTGCACACAATGACAGAGGAGACATTCGCTGTTCTTCAGCTTTTCAAACCTGTTTTGCTGCTTTTTACATTTTCTCAGCACCACCATGAGCCTTTCCTGTTGGAAAAATTAAACAGCACTTTCCACCTGCTCAATGATTTTCCCACACAGTTTCTCATCTGTTCCAACAATATAGCTCCATCCAGCCTAATATATCATGATAATACAGGTCAGAACATCACTGAACTATAACGAAAACCAAAACAAAACCAGATCTTCAAACGCAAGACAACAAAACTTTTCTAAGATCCAGTCATTCAGGAAAGCAACACTGGATCAAAGATTATATGCTGAACTTTGACCTTTGCCAGGAAGGATGAAATCTGGAAACATTTTTTTTTTTAGTATGTTAGACTAAACAGACTTTACTATATTTATCCCAAATAGAAATCCAAACCACTGAGAAACAGAGAAAGAAGAAACTCATCAATGCTGTATTCCTGGTTGCCTAGGTCAGAAATCTAAGTTAAAAAAGAGATGCAGGGCTGCAAAGTCGGGAGGAAAGAAGAGGCTGGGAATGCAAAGGGAGGGGTGGCTGCACATGGAGCTGCTATTTCCTGGCTGTCAACGAGTGACTGGGGAGGATTGTAAACATGAAAAAAAAAGGGGGGGGGGACTGTTAACTATGATTTTTTTCTATAAATGTACATATTGAGCATATGCTTCAGGTTTTTAATATTGCCCTTGTTTTTGCTTTAAATATCTTTTAAAGCTATGAATTGCTTCAGCATAATGTCTGGCATAGGATCATCATCCAGTATCTACTAGAAGAATAAAATTAAGACTCATCTCAAATGTCAACTCCAGAAAGCCTTTCATGGACCCCCTAAGAAAGAGGTTAATATATATCACATTTTCTTTCTACACATTTCAGATCATTTCTGCCTTGGTACTGATAATATGAGTGTTTCTACACATTTTCAGATCTTTCTACACATTTTCAGATCATTTCTGCCTTGGCACTGATAATATGAGTGTTTCTACTCTACTACCGGCTTTGGACCAGGTGTACAAGGACTGTACCTTACTTCCTGGGGACCTCTCAGCATCCAACACACCAACTCCCTGCTGGGCACCTAGGACTTGCTTGATTAGTGTTTCTTTAACTAAATTAGAAGAATGAATAACTGAACTCTGGGCCAAGCACATATTTACATTTCCTAAACATGTTTTCCTTAATTTTAAATGGTAAGGTGACATGTAACAGCTTTCCCCTGAAGCTCCAGACAGGGTCAACACTCTACTTGCCTGCCTTCTTTCTAGTCACTTTATATTCCTGAGGTACTTTTCAGTGCAAAAATGTATATTGGAGAGAGGACACATCAACCTCATGGCTTGGGGGTACACATAAATTTTGTATTAAAAACCATTTGAAATACACTACATTTTACATATCAGAAGATCTAATATAACAAACCAACTCTGGCATCATAATAAACCTCTGAACAACCCATCAATAATGAGCTTGTAAATCCGACTCTACAAAGCAAGCAGTTGGTGGGGAGAAGAGTTACCTGAGTATTATAATATGATTTTGAAAAAGAAATCCTGCTGATAAAATACCGACTAATTAATATTGACCTCCAGCAAAAACATGACCGAAATTCTTGCCTTTAGCAGTCCCTTAGTGATAGATCTACAAAATGATTCTCTCTTAGTATTTAAATTGCCATCTTTGCCTCAGAGCAGTACTGTCCCGTAAAAATAAAATCATATTGCTCAAAATGTATTAATTTCCTATGAAATTTTATAATATATGCCATGTTGTAAGACAGATAATTTTTCTCTTTTTGGTGGGAGTGGCAATGAGACATAAATGAAAGGCCCAGATGACTTCCTGAGACAAGGAGCAGAAATGAGCAAGCAGAATTCTAAATTTTTGTTAAAATAATAGAAACGGGAGAACCAAAACAATATGGGCTAGAATAGAAGTGGAATGAGGGCAGAAATCTGTCATGTGTGGGACTGATTTTTACCCTAAAGCTAAAGAGTTATCCTGTTAATTTTCATGGATGGGAGTAAAGACAGGACACTCCTGGGTCCAAAACAAACTTTACTGTTTGTTGCACAGTAGATGGCAAGAGCATCATGTCTCTGTTGGTATTTCCTTGTCCTCAGATTGTCCACAGAGGCAATATGGAGGGACCAGAGAAATGCTATACATAGTAGGTATGCACTGTACCAAAGGCCTAACAAGCTTGAGAACCCACTGGTTTTTAGCCTGCAATAAGCAATCCTTTTCTTTGTCCCAGGAGGAGACATAACCTCATCCCTTGAGTTTGCTTCCTACAAACCCAACACTAAGAAATGGCCCTAGGAAAGGGGGATTGAGGCAGCACATCCTTGACATCCTCAGGAAGACACAAAGGAATGTAAAAACCTATGGAGGAGTGTTTCCCAACAGAATTTTTATTGATTTTGTTCATTCATATATCCCAAGCACCTGGAATAGGGTCTGGCATACAGTATACAGTAGATACTCAGTACCTAGCTGTTTAATGGATGAGCTGGACTTATTGATAGGCTTCTACTCTTATTAAACTCTGTAATTCTTGCGAAATGATCATTTTACAGGCATGCATACTGTAACTACCACTTAGTATGCAAAAGCGATATTCATTACACACAAAGAAACAATCTTTCCTGCAAAGTGTCTATGAACTGAAGAGTTTCTTGAAGAATGCTTAGTGAGGTATTTTTATTCCTATTAAGTAGAACACTTTTTCCCTAGGTCCCTTCATAGCTCAGATATACTTCCTTTCGTGAATATCTTGCCAAAGGAGAAAATCAGATATCTATATCTGTATCTCTCTCTCTCTCTATATATATATATATATATATTCATTCTTAGGTATCTCCTGTGTGCACAGCAATCCCAAAGGATCCATGTTTGCCCTTTTTTATTCTACTCTTATGACATGTGAGTTATTTGTTACAAAAATATATTTTGTTTTTCCAAAGCCAAATGTAATCTCAGGTTTGGACTATGTAAGTCCAAACCTTCTACATTTCTTCCTTCTACAATTTAAGAGTTTATATTTCTAAGGATGGAAATAAAAACTCAGCAGAGTAATGAGTATACTGCATTTTACAAAAGCAGGAATCGACCTCTGCTACCTTTAAAGAGCATCACTTCTCAATGGCTTCAGTTTTGTCGTCTGGACAAAACTCAAATTCCAAAACCTGGTTCTCAGCATTCTCCACCGACCAGTTCCTCTGACTTTGTTCTCACAGAGATACGGTCTTCAGTGTTCTGAGTTCAATTTTTAAGTGATTTACACCGCCGAAATATTTACCATTGGCCTCACCAGAGGCCATGGCAAAAACCAAAGGGGCTCTTGGAGTTTTGAGCTGGAGAACGAAAAGTGAGAAGCAGAATCAATTTAAGGGCGACCCTGTCTTGGCCCCCAGACTTCTGGTCTTTGGTGAAGGATTCAGTAAGGATAACACGGGATGTTTTTTGAGTGTGTGACTGATCTTGGGAGGGTTGAGGGATTACTACTATTCCCAGATGGCAATGGATAGAATTACTTTCCTTCAAGAGCTACTCCTTTTTCTTTAGTAAGTCGTGGGAATTGAGAAAGACTGGAGGAGGCTGGAGGTGGCTTTGAACAAAGAATTCTTTGGGAGAAGTGAGGAGCAACAATCCAAGGGTGCCCCAGGGCAGTTGGCGGGTACTGGGGAAAGATGAAAGAACCTGCGATCTAGTTTAAAATGGCAGGAAATCCATTACTACAGCAATACAATTTCCATAATTTATACATAAAATAAGGATGTTGGTAAACATGCCAGTTGCGCTGATGGAGGTGTGACCACAAAAATTTGGGAAACTACCAGTACACAAGACAAGACACTAAACTGTCTAAAAGACAAAATTGGGCACTTTGAAGGTACTGCATCCATCAGTGAAATTTTTTTGGTATGTTTAGCATGTGCCAAAGACTTTTCTCATTGCTTTATAGGTATTCATTCACTGAATCCCCAAATCAATGCATTCATGGTTTTAATGGGTAGAACCCTATCAATTTTGTAAATGAAGGTGAGGTCCAGAGAGGTGAAGGAATTGACCAAAACTTCACTGCTAGTAGCAGAGCTGCCTGATTTGAATGCAAACAGTGTCTTGATTAAGCTGTTAATCTTGACTTGCCTCCCTTTTTTAGTTCTAGAATAGGCTAATACTCTTTCTTACATTCCATGAACACCTGCTCCCAGGACCCCCCAAATCCAGAATTATGGCAATGATAATCTAACTGTGTTATTAAGAAAAGAGAAAGGTGGGGCATGGGGGTGGCTCAGTGGGTTAAACCCCTTCTTTGGGGCGCCTGGGTGGCTCAGTGGGTTAAGCCGCTGCCTTCAGCTCAGGTCATGATCTCAGAGTCGTGGGATCGAGTACCGCATCGGGCTCTCTGCTCAGCAGGGAGCCTGCTTCCTCCTCTCTCTCTCTCTCTGCCTGCCTCTCTGCCTACTTGTGATCTCTCTCTGTCGAATAAATAAATAAAATCTTTAAAAAAAAAAACAAACAAACAAACAAACAAACAAAAAAACCCCTTCTTTGGTTCAGGTCATGATCTCAGGGTCCTGGGATGGAGCCTGCACTGGGCTCTCTGCTGAGCAAGGAGCCTGTGTCTGCCTCTCTGCCTACTTGTGATCTCTCTCTCTGTCAAATAAATAAATAAAATATTTTAAAATTTTTTTAAAAAATAAAAGAAAAGAGAAAGAGAGAAAGCAAGTCGCCTGAGTCTTAGAAGCAGTTAGAAGCAGCATTAGAAGAAAACCATTGTGAACCTCTGGTGTTTTATTGCCAGACAGCTAGTGGCCTGGAGCCATAAATCCTAGGCACAGGCTTTGGAATCAGACACACCAGTAGGTTCTTTGCCACCTTGGGTCAGTTGCTTAACCCCTGTTTCCTTGTCTGGAATATCCTAGGGCTATCGTGAAGAAGTAGAGGTTATAAACATGAACTCTACAGCCAAAGCACTTAGTCCAAATCTAGGGACTGCCATTCACTTGCTGTGTGACCTTGGGCGGGCTACTTTCTATACCTCATGTCATAAAATGGTTATAATAATAATGCCTACTGCATAGTGTTGTTACAAGGACTATAAATTAATATTTATGAAGTGTTAAACAATGCTTGGTGCATACTGCTATATAAGTGTTTGTTAAATAAAAATAAAGAAATCAATAAATCATTCATATAATTTGGATTCATATAAATCATTTATATAAGGCAGTAGAGTGTCTGAAATAGAACGATCAATATGTGTAAACTATTTATTGACAGGGACTGGTCCCACATGACTAGGGCTTTACAATACAAGTGTTTTATTCAGTATTTTATTTTTTTTAAAGATGTATTTATTTATTTATTTATTTGACACAGAGAGAGATCACAGGTAGGCAGAGAGGCAGGCAGAGAGAGAGGAGGAAGCAGGCTCTCCGCGGAGCAGAGAGCCCAATGTGGGGCTCAATCCCAGGACCCTGGGATCATGACCCGGGCCAAAGGCAGAGGTTTTAACCCACTCAGCCACCCAGGTGCCCCTTATTCAGTATTTTAAATCTACAACATTCTGTAGTTTAAAAACTTTTTTAGGGAGGCTTTTGCATTCATTTGGGTACATTTTGGCATTGAGTATCTGACAGATATACCTGACAGACAATTAATGTGTGTGTATACTGTAAATATGTGTGTGTGTGTGTGTGTGTTTGGAATTTTGCAAAATCCTAGGGTTGTAACTGTGAAAAAGAGATAAAATATACCCTCAGGAGACATTTAGTCTAAGGAGGATATGTTAAGATTGATTTTGTGGAGAAGAAAATGGAGGCTCAGAGTGTGTTCTCACCAAGGTCAAAAGCTCACATTCCAACTCTGCCTTCAGGTGGGAGCCTTTTTGCATTTCCCCATGGGCTGTTTCTCTCCAGGTGTCAGCATATTGACTTTGCCAGTCTGAGTTTTGCACTTTCCCTGCTGTGGGTATGGCAATTCCTGTCTATATTTCAAAATTATGGGACTTGAAGGACACTTATTTTTACTCATTCCCTTTAAAATGAACTGATTTGCATTCATCCGTCCATTCATTCATTTCTTTACTCGCCCATATTCCTCACCATTCACCTGTAGCCAGACTGCTAAGATAGGGAGATACAGTCAATCCTCATTATTCATGGATTCTGTGTTTATAAATTTGACTACTTGCTAAAACTTCTTTGTAACCCCCAAATCGATATTCGCGGCACTTTCATGGTCATTCACGGACAGGCCCAGAGCACTGAAAAACTCAACTAGTCTCACATTCCAGCTGAGGTCAAACAAGGTGACTGCCTTGCCTTCTTGTTTCAGCTCTTCTGGTGTAAAAAGCATCCTGAAGGTGGTATGATTAGTGCCACATTATTTGCACTTTTCGGCTTTCTCTTGGTCATTTTGTTGTTTAAAATGGCCCCACAGTGTAGTGTTAAAATGCTGCCTTGTGTTCCCACGCGTGAGAAGACTGTGATGTGTCTTCTTGAAAAAATAGCTGTGTTAGATAAGCTTTGTTCAAGTGTGAGTCACAATGCTGTTGGCCACGAGAACAACGTTAATCAATCAACAATATGTATTAAAGAAGGTGTCTTCAAGACAGAAATACACTCAACAAGGTATATATTGATCAGTGGATAAAAACATTATGACCAGAAGCTCCCAGAAACCTAAACCTGTATTTCCCCTAGGATAGCAGTGGTTCAGTATTTGCTAATTTAGTGTTCACTGTAACCTTGTAGAACATAACCACCATGAGACTGAGAATCAACTGTGTGTACTCTTCCTCTTTGTGGTCATTTTTCTAACAATTGATTGAAAGTGAAGTTAATAGAAAGGTGACATAAAATGATATTCAAATGTTTAAAACATATAAAGTGTTCAACCTCACTAATAAATAAAAATCAAGATAATAATAAAGTTCAAGATTCTCCCATCTACTTAGTAAATGATAAGGAATTAGAACAATCTTAAATTGTGGCAATAGTACAAAGAGACAAGTACTTTTCTATACCATCATACAACATTTTCCAAAAGTAATTTCTCAATTTTGCCAAGAACCTTAGAAAATCTTCATCTTTTTTTGAATAAAAACAATTTTGAATCTAGGAATAAGCCTTATGGATATAGTCAGAGCTTTAGAAAACTATTTATCTCCAAGCATGTCCATCGTTAACTTATGCATAATACTTACAAATCGAAAACCACCTAAATGCTCGAGACTGTAGAAATGGTTAAGATGAGGTTCTATCTATATGAAGAGATATTATTGTAGCCCATAAAATTAAGAAGGTTTTGCAGATTTTTAACAAAATACTAGATATTGCCTGCTATAGCATCCAGTGGAAAAAATAGCAGATTAGAAAAAAATTGCTGAACAACATGTAGCAACTATCTAAAACACAAAGGAAATATTAGGACAGTACACTAAAATGCTAATATTGATTGTTTCAGAGGGATAGGATTATATGTGTATTTTTTTTTAAGATTTTATTTATTTATTTCACAGACAGAGATCACAAGTAGGCAGAGAGGCAGACAGAGAGAGAAGGGGAAGCACGTTTCTTGCCGAGCAGAGAGCCCGATGCGGGGCTCGATCCCAGGAGCCTGGAATCATGACCTGAGCCGAAGGCAGAGGCTTTAACGCACTGAGCCACCCAGGTGCCCCGATATATATATGTATTTTTAAATCTGCTTCTTTACATTGTTTTGAATTTTCCAACTTTTGTATAATTATCATCACAAAGAGTTGAAAGTTCTCAGACTTTAAGCTCTCCATTTTATATTTTAAGAAACACTTCTATAGCCTTCTGAACATAAGACAATAAAATTATTTAATACATTCATGAAGTGGCATTACTATAAATGGGTCATCTTATACCTTGGCACTTATAACTATATGTTTCCCATTTTCAAAATTCCATTAAACATTGGTACAACAAGCACTGATATATAGAATTCTATAAAGTATGTTCAAGAGCCTAAACCAGCCTGTAATGGCTATGAGTGTGTCATTCCTTGCCTGTCCTATCATTACCAACTGTAAGTACTAATGTGAACCAATGAGAACGAGCCTGGAAATACATTAATACTCCATCTCCATTACTACACCAGGTACATAGTAAGCCCGTTCTTTTTCTCGGGGCATACTCACATCCACTGGATAGTAGTATTTCTGCTAAATCCGTATATAAAAACCCAGATAGTTTGAAGAAGGTAAGTGTGCTAGTCTCTTTCACCCCCTTCATCCTACTTAGGACTTGGTCTTGTTCCTCTAATTCCAAGCTAATATATGAGTTCCTGCTATTGCTTTGTCAAATCATCCTAAAATCACAGCTTTGTGGACTGCCTATTTCCTTCACCAAGCCATACTTTCTGCCATACTTCTCTCCACCATATAAGACATTCTACCTAAAAAAAACCATAAAAACAAAACAACAAGAACAAAAAGAACCCCCAAGAAACCCCAAAAAACAAACAAACCCTAGAAAATTATCTTAGATCAGAACCCAGTATGCCATATCTCCTGTAGCATTGTGAATAGGCCTGCTCATTGTCTTTCATGGGGGTAAATCCTACGGCCCAGTAATTGCCCTCAGTCCTAATTCACCCAAATATGTGTGTGCTCTGTTCCAGCATGGATAAAAGCCCGCCGAAGCATTTTAGGCTAATGAGTAGCTAATGCTTAATACCCTCATCTTTAAAAAACTAGGGGAAAAAATGTAGCAGTATTAGAATGACAGGATTTTGGAAGGGGTGGGAGAGTATCCATAAAATCTAAGTTTCCTAACATTTAAATATGCATGTGCCTTACATATAGAGATATCACATATTTATATTATATAGTCATATGCCCATTTATGATAAGTATAACTGGTTGATTTTCTAATTTGGTTCTCTTGAAGCCAAGGTTATACATAGTGATAGCAGTCACCTGCCTGTTTTGCACATCAGTGCTATTAGTTATGAGAACTTGATGGGAGAGAGGTATTTGAATAACATTAAAAACATGAATGTTCCTGGGAAAACATCACAAGACACGTCTTATCGATGGAATTAGAAAAGTTGTCCCCATACACAGATCTCTAAAAACACAAAGATTATCTTCCTATGCTACTCATTCTTTCAAAGAGCTCTTCACCTACACACTCCTAATTTATGCCTCTGATTATGAATGTATGATTCATATTTATTCACTCATGGAGTAAATATCTATTAAGCCTCTATAACCCAGCAATTTCTAGGTGGCTTCTGCCTAAATTGTTAATCTGCTTACGTATGACTTTGTCACTGGCCACAGCTGGTAAGAACAAGTAAGTTCATTTGGCCCAACAGAAGACACTGTTGTTCTTTAATGTTAATAGGAATACTATTAAAGCAATGTCATGTGTTTACATAGATTCAGGGAACAGAGTTACAATGGAAAATCAGGGTTTTGTTTGTCTGTCTGTTTATTTGTTTTACCCCGAGTCTGCTACTCCCCATGTTGTGTTTGGGTAGGTGAGTTTGGGAGCAGAAGCTAGAGGGAGCAAAAGGGCTCCCCGTAATGGAAGGAAGTGACTTGCAGCCCTCAGGGCAGCCAGTTTGGGAGGGAAGAGAACAGCTATAAGTGAGGAAAAGTAGAGTCACGGATGGAGCCGGAAGAAGGTTGCATGTTTTATTACGGAATGATTACCCATGATTCTGAAATCAATCTTCAATTCTACAGAATCATGTAATTCTGGTTTGCAATCCTGGTGAGCTGCACTGGGCCCTGGCCACAACATTTAGATGACTACTATCATCTAACACAAAATTTAGACCAGCCTAGATCAGTCATACCATTAGGTAAGAGACTGTGTGTAAACAAGACAGTATTGTCTCCTATGTCAATCATATATGAATAGGATTATGAATAAGGCCTGTAAAATAGGCCTTTGTCCTGTGTGTATGAATATTCTATGATGCCATGCTCTCACCTGAGCACAAATCACTCATTGCCCTTCCTCACTTGCTCTCTTCCTTTCTGCTTCACCCAATACCAGCCCCTTATTAAAGCAGCTGATTATCCCCGAGAGTCAAGTCTCAAAATGTGTCTCTGAGAATGAGTTTCTGAAGACTTTGGAATTTAAAATTGTCACTTAAAACTCCCTCTTTCCCTGGGAGGAAAACAGAGCAGGCTTTTGTCAACCAAGGTGAATTAAAATGTCCTGGGTGGCACTGGGGTCCATTTTTGACATACAGGGCGAAAAGAGAATGAGTTTCCGCAGGTTCTGCCCACTCATCTCCACTATGATCACAGCAAGCTTTTCAAGCAGAAGAGGATGATGACCTCATGGGCACCCCAGGGGCCCCGGCCAGCAGCACTGCTTTGGCAACTCTCCCACTGATTAGCTGTGCTGCCACAGTGCTTCTCAGTGTGTACAGTGATTCACACGGGGGGACCATTCAGCTCCCTCTGTTGAGAACACCAAGACAGGAGGGCCAGGCCGCCCCTCCCCCAGGGCCAGCTTAAGTGCTGGGACTGCTCTCCTCAGGATGCAGGGGCTGAATCCAACAGCCTGCTGGGTCTAGCACATAGGGGGACTGTAAGCATCCTGGGACATAGCACCATGAGCAGCCCAAGACTTTGGACGAGATTACACTAAAGCACACAGAAGCACATAAAATAGCAAGGCCATCATAACAGTGTTAGAATAGCTTTCCTTCCCAGGCTGGTTAGTGTTCTTTCCACATCCTAGAATGCAATCATTGTCACCTAACAAGCAGGTCTCTTCACGACATTGTGAGCAAGGAAAAGGCTTCACTGGTCACTATATCCTTGGCCCCTAGCACAAGACCTAGCTACTTCCTCACACAATCAATGTTTTTACTCACAGAGGCCATCACCAACTTCCCTGTGGGGGAAAGTCACCTGCCCATCCTTCCCCTCTTCCATTTTTTGTCAGAGTCCCTGTCCCTGCCTGACATTATGTATCAGTCTATTATCCACCTTGACTGTCAGTATAGAAGCTTTGTGAGAACAGGGTCTTTCTCCATCTAACTCACTACTGTACCATTGGTGGGTGCTTGCCAAGGACAGTCTGCTTAGAATTCACTTACTGGTTCAATTAACAGATATTTACAGAGCACCTACTCGGTGTCAGGCACTATTCTCAGCACTGAGGAAATGAACAAAGGCATAAGACATAAGACCTGGTATTCAAGAGGAAATGGATAAACAGGCTAGTTCGGATCTAAGTTTAAATCTTGCAATGGGGAGGCTGGATTTTATTCTGTGCTCTGTGGGGAGTCTCGGGAAGCTAGCGAGCTGGGGGATTGGAGTTATTACATGGAAAAAAAAGAAAGGCATTAGAATGTTGAATAAAGCAAGACCCAGGAAGCTGCAAATCTCTGAAGGGATTGCTTTCTTTTTTTAATTAAAAAAGTATCTGAACATTTCCCAAGCAGGTTCATAGGAAATCCTGGAAAAAAATAACAAGATCAAAATATTATTAATGGCAGAGTTTGAGGCTTCGTGATAAGCCGGTACATTCTTTCTCGAAGAGAGAGACTCAAAACCTGCTGGCTGGCGGGAGGTTAATGCTCCTAGTCCAACAGTTGTGGGTGATTTAAATGATAGAAAGAAGCAGTGAAGGACAGTCCTGACTGCCTTCCTTTGCACAATATTCTTGCATTATCAGTCCTCTGGAGGAGGCCATCCCTAAGTTTAAATCACTTGGTGATATTACCTGGTAATGACTAGGATGAATGCTTTAAGAGACATTAAATAAGCTTAACCCTGTAATCAATGTCTGGTTTACTCAGGTGGTCCTTCTCCTAAGTTTAAGGTGACAAGAACATTTGTGTTAAATATGACATAAAGTTGTTCAAATATTACAGAATACATCAGAAAAGGGAAGGGAGCTAACATTTTCACACGTCTACCAGAGTGCAAAGCATTTTTCAAGTTTGTTTCATTAATTCTTGGCACAAACCTACAAATAAGATCAAGGATTTCTCTTTTGCAGATGCAAAATGGAAATTGACAGCTGGTAAGCCGCTTAGTTTAGCTGTTGTTCAACCAATCTTGAGAGTGCAAAGTTCTGATAAAAACAGGAGCAAAATAAAGATGTGGGTGAACCATGGGGTAGACCATAAGTATACTTGTTGGAAGTATCCCATGGAAGAATATTCATTTAATCCAAGATTTTTCTTTATGTATCAAAACGAGAAAATCCGGTGAAAAACTGGCTAAAATATAAAAGATGTATGTTTATTGATTTCTAGATATAGATTTAAGAAGTATAGATCTTAGAGTAGGCTCTAAGATCCCAATGCAGGGATAGACTACTAATGAAGAGAGAGGCAACAACATTTGATTTATCTCACTTTTTTTTTTCTTAAAAAGATGACAGCTTTGCGACACTGATAAGAAAATAAAGAGTATTACCTTACTAAATTCAGAATCAATACCCAGGTTGTCTTCTAAGAACTCATGAGCTGTTTAATGGTTTCCTATGATCATTATTGTATGGGGGTCATATTTCATTTTGTTTCTAGGCCTGGCCTCGCAGCACAGAAACTGTGGAAGCACTACAAGCAAGTCCTGAGGCGATGTTTTAAATGCCAGCAGTATTTGAACCCAGCCCTTTGAAACAGGTTCACACATATTTGATTGCAGGGGTCAACCCGCTTTGTCTCTAAAGGGCCAGATGGTAAGCATTTTGGTTTTGTGGACCATTCGGTCTCTCGCAGCACTGTGGCCCTGCCATTCTAGTATAAGGGCAGTCACGGTCCATATGTGCAATATGCAAATGAATGAGACTAGTTGCATTCTAATAAAACTTTACTTACAAAATGGGATGTCAGGATGGGTTTGGCCTGCAAGGGCTGGAGTTTTGCTGAAAGCTCTAAAACAGATTGTTGCTATAAAAATAGAATCCAAACACCGGGACATATTCTGGTTGTCTAATCACTGATTTGCGTAATTTATCCCTTTCCTTGTCTGCTCGCCTGAGGTCTTTTGGGGCAGGGAGTGCATCTTGCTTTTCTTTTATCTCTCTAATCCATTAGGTGCAGGCTCACTGGGCAGTGGTAAAGGGCTTCTATACCGGGCATCCGTCATGGGTTACGGAAATATCACTGGAATAAATAAAAGATATGTGCCAGTAAACCTGGATTTCCCCAGAAAACTGGCAACGTATAAATTGGTCTTGTTCCCACCAAAGTTAACAGCTCCCAGGAGTGAGAATATAAAAAGCCTTCACTGGCATCACTCATCTCTGTTGCGGATGCACATGGCGGGCATAGCTCGCCCCTCCCTGCAGCGACAGGAGGGACCACCGAGTTCCCACATGCAGGCTGTCCCTGGCCTGAGTCCGTCGCCTCAGGTTCGCTGTCCCTGGCAGTTGAAATTCTCACAGGGCAAGACGCATGGCGTAACTGCTGCTTACGGGGAACGTGTGATTTATTTTATCATTTCAATTTAAAACCCTCTTCTATGCCTCCTCAGAAGTTATCTGGTTCAGAAAATTGCAATAGCGAGGCAATTACAATTAAGTCATAACGTTACATAATGTTTAGTGTAGGTGATAAATCTCTCATTTTGAACATAATGAAAAAGCTACACAAATAATTGAAAACCCTGGCCCTAATAAGAAAACGTTGAACAAATAATTAGCCTCCCTGGGGCATTCCCATGTCCTGGGTAGGCTTCTAATAAATGTGTGTTGAGTGAATGAGGGCAATGGGCCTTGGCTCCATCAGCTCTGAAGAATGGGAGGGCTGACTTGGAACATGTGTAATATAAGCAATTTTATGATATGAGAAATGAAAGAATGTCTGATAAAATTCCCACGAGGAGAGCTAAACAAGGTCAGTATTTCCTCAAGTGATGTTAAAGTTTACTACGGTGAGAGATGCATTCGTGTACAGAGTAAACATAAAGTGTCTATTATGTCTGGGAGAGAAGGAGATGCAATGAGAGACCTTGGAACCCCAGGCCGGAGAGCTGTTGGCATCCGCCTGAAGGGGCAGAGCTCCAGGACAGGCTCCCATGGGTACCCAAAAGATACCCACGGCTCGCTGGAGTTAACGCCCTTCGGGCGCCAGAGGGGTGGGGGAACAGAGAGCAGGAAATATGGTGGACGTCATTAAGGAGAAGGCAGGATGAATAAACCGTTGGAGGAAGGCAGTCAGATTACGTGTAGAAGAAATAAGAATCACAATTATAAATGCTGTCTTAGAAAAATGAAAAGACCAATTCAAAATGCATATGCATGCTTTTAGGATTAATACATTGTTCACTAAGAATACTAGAATTTAATTTTTCAGGCAAAGGAGGAGACAAAAAGGAGCTTTTTTTATTTCTTCAAAAATCAAAGAACAGGCACCCTTGGGTGGTGTGCCCTAGGTCTTAATTTAGTCTATGTACAGAAATGATGATTAAGCTTTTGTAGAGTCTTTTGAGATTCTTTGAAAGCAAGCTTGTTTTAAACAATCAAATTCACCTGACTACAAAAGGAAAAGCTGCAACCTTTCTTTTAAGTGGTTGAGAACTGAACCGCAGGAAATCAGCGTGGGGTCCCCTAGATCTGAGAGAAGGAATGGTTTACTGAATGCTGCAGGCAGGGCATCCAGGGATAAAAGAGGAAATCAATGAAAGGTAGAATGCAAAATGAAGATAAATAAAGACGAGAACATTTAAAGGGGAGAAAAGAGGGTGATCGAATAGGATTAATGCTGGGCCACTGCTTCGGGTTTTCACAAACAGTAATTTGATGGTACCAGAGTTTCATATTTACTAATCAGAAACGAACACATCTGGAGATATCTTCATTTGTCACTTGGTTGGCTATTTCAGAAGCGATGCTGAAGGGCGAAGCTGACACTCTGCCTCAGATTCCGCCTTCTCACCGGACTTGACGAGTCACCGAAAGACCTTGGACTAGTCACCTGTCTGTGGTGCTTCAGCAGCTTCATGGAGATAGGGAGAACATACGTGCCCTCCAGAATTCATAGCGTTTTGAAAATCCTGGGAGCTTTCGTTTTCTGTGTGAATGAGGGGCATGAACAGAAGGTAGTTGGTAAGTGGTGGCACACTGATAAGCCAAGAGGGCAAGAGAATAGGGGCAAAGGGCCGAACATGGTGTCTCGAGAATAAAGTAGACCAGAAAGAAGACTATGTTTGTGGATAGGGGTAGGGACATATCTGGGGCACATCCCCCAGGGCTGAATGGTAATGGAAGCCAGCTAAACAAGAAGAGGGTAAACCCCCGCTGCCCCTCCCCCCGGAAATTGAAGGGTAAGGCTTACAAATAAAATGATACCAGAGTGGAGCAGCAGGAAACATTATGAAGTGATTGCATGGTCTAGGTTGAGGCTAAGAACTATCAAGCTCTTGAGGTATTCAACAACTGCCCCAAGAGAACCTGTTAGTTCGCTAGTTGGTTTCAGCTAGGATTGTAAGGCGTCGACAGCTCCAGTGCAGTTTGCTGGGGCATGTGTCATGGGGCACTGGAGAGGGAGGGTCTACGGAAGGCAGGGTCCGAGTACACAGCTGTGTACTTGGGGGATGCTGTGGAATTGCACAACCACTCAGATCATAGTTTTTCATCCATGGAAGAACAAGTGTCATACCCTTGACCATGTCCCTGGGTGATAAGGATAAAATAAAGGTATTTACTCAATTGTATTTACTCATGGGTGGGGCAATATGTATGAAAATTAAGTCAGGTCGTATGACCAAGAGCAAAAAAAAGTGTTACTTACTGGGACTTCTTGTTTTAGGTAGAAAGTGCTTATAACTAATAAAGGAGGGCACCAAAAATATCGTTTGGTGTGGATCAAGTAAACATTGCAATGTGAAGGGAAAAGTGGGGTTTCACAGGAGAGAGACTATCAGTGCATTCTTTTTTAAAAGAGAGAGAGCTATTTCAAACAGACCGGCACAAATCACTTCTCAGTAAATCTAGGCTATGCCTACTTCAAGGGTCTAGAGTGAAAAAGGATAGAGCTCAGAAGAGCTACTTGGGGCCATAAGGGAAAAGGCAGCTAGTGCAAAAGGGCTTGCAGGGAAAATGGCAAAGGAATTCAAGTAGTGGAAATCCAAACAAACTAGTTCAGTAGACACAATGGGGAAATCAAGACAATGAAAGGAAAATTATTACACCCGCTGAAGACAGGCAATTGGTGGACTTGCGTCACAGGTAAAGGTCTTCTCAGCCTTGGAGTGGAAGGAGAATATCGAGGGGGAACATCCTGCCCGGTTCAATGGTTCCCACAATATCTCTGGTGGTCAAATACTGCGCAGGAAGAAGAATCATTAAGAAAAGAGCCGGGGTGGGCGCCTGGGTGGCTCAGTGGGTTAAGCCTCTGCCTTTGGCTCAGGTCATGGTCCCGGGGTCCTGGGATAGAGCCCCACATTGGGCTCAGCGGGGAGTCTGCTTCCCCCTCTCTGCCTGCTTGTGATCTCTCTCTCTCTCTCTGTCAAATAGATAAATAAATAAATGAATGAATGAATCTTAAAAAAAAAAAAAAGGGAAGAGCTGGGGTAACCAGCAGTGCTGGAAGAGAACAGTGACATAGGAGGTGAAGGAGTTCAAAGGACGCCCTGAAGAAATAACCTTCTCTAAAGCATAAAGCCACAAAACACCCCTGTATCACATGCGGAAGAAGGAGGCGGGTGACAGGCCTGCACATTGTGAAGGAAGTGCAGCTAGAAAAGGGAAAAAGCATCTGTTCATTGTGTTCGTGGGGGAAATGGGATGTAATTGAGGGCGTGGAGTAGGCATTTTCTCTGGTGTGAGACTAATATAAGTAACTCTATGTTAAGAAGCCTGGAAGCAGCAAACATTTTCACCTGCAGGAGAGATTGGTCCACACTGCGGTGAAGCCACTTGCTCACTGGGTACAAAGAGGAGAGCCCAGCAGGATGGAAGGCGGCAGGACACAAGCGGCAGCAGCAGCCGCTCTGGGCTGACCTGTTTGGGGGCTGGTGGCTGTTCCTGCATGTCAGAGCAATGAGGCAAAACAGTTGGTTTTTAGATGTATTTAGCGCTCAAATAAGCTTTGGATAAGGAAATACTAAGCGTTAGCAATACATGGAAACTTTGAAGGGAGAAAGAAGACATTAATGCACCTGAAATATACCAATTTATAGATACTGTAAAGATTAACTTGTCAACAAGTTTTTGAGTTAGTTACTATTAAATTCGGCCCTGAGGTTTTTGCACTATTCCTATTGCCTAGAATATTCTTATCCCTATTCCAGGTGCCACCCACCCCCCCGACAAGTTTACTTACTTCACATCCTTGCCTAAGTTTCCCCTTCATGGAAAAGCCTTTCCTTACCCTTTCTTTCCTTGTCTTATTTTTCTTTAGAGCCCTTACAATATATGATATGTGTACTTACTCTATGTCTCTTCACTAACACCTTGGTTTTTTGAGAACAGAAGAATTGGTCTTAGTCACTACCATCTTCTAAATGCCCAGAACAGTGGCTGGCACAAAAGACGTGCTCAGTAAATATTTACTGGACAAAAGAATGGATTACTAGTCCCATTTTGCAGGTGAGGAAATGAACTCAGATGTGTAGTGATTTGCCTAGGATACAACCAAATGATGGAATCGGGATTTGAAATTGGATCTTTTGGACGGTCGCATTGTTTCAATTATTCTGCATGACCTCTCTGAAAACATGATGTGACAAATATGTCCAAAGGGTAGGGTGACATAGTGTTGGCTCCAGGGTCACAGTGGGATTTCCATCCTGGCTCAGCCACTATTTAGTTTCCCACCTTCTTGAGACTTTGTAACCTCTCTATGCCTGTTTCCTCTTTGTAACTTGAGAATATCTCCCCTACGGGGTTGTGGAGATTAACAAGTATAACATCTGGCACTAGCGAATCCTAGTGAATGGTAGGTGACACCACTAGAGTGGACAGAATAAATAAAGGAATAAGGTGTTAGGAAAAAGGAGGAAATATGGAGAGGCAGGGGAAGGAAAGGTGAGAACTTTGGCTTTCCAAAATGTATTTGGCTTTCCTCGAGAGCGGTGGGACGAACAGAAGGCTTCTTAGTTAAGAGAACAAAACCCAGGCAGCTTTTATGAAGAGAAAGGAGCTCGAAGGGGAGATTTATGAGGCACCAGTTTAACAATGGACGAGAGCAACTGGCCAGCAAGGGACTCTGCAGGGACCATGGTACCTCAAAATGGATGAACCCTTAAATGTTATTATATAGGATGAAAAAGTCTAGGGAGATAATGTGCACATGACAACTCTCGTAATACTGTTAAGACTACTAATAATACTGTACCATAAACTGGAAATTTACCAAGAAGACTAGATTTCAGGTGCTCTCACCACCAGCCCTCAACACACATACACAACATGCACACAGAAATGGTAATGATGTGGATGGAGATGGGTGCTTGGCTTTACTGTAGTAATCATATGCCTTAAATGTGTACATTTTTTGTTAAAAAATAATAATGAAACATGTGTCTTGATCTTTCATGATAAATGAAGAAAATCAAGGTTAATTTAAAAATATATTCTTTGAAATATATATATATAATTACACATTTTTAATATGTTAATTTTATGTGAATTTCACCTCAAAGAAAAAAATTCAAGGAGAAAAAAATGGTTGAAACTACAGAACATTTGTAGTAATTTAAATCCCTGAAAGTGAGGAAATTGTAAGCTTACATCAAAGGAAAAAAAAAAAAAAGACTGACTTTGGAGGAGGTTTTAGGAAGAAAAAAGGACCAGCCTGATGGAAGCTCTCTGTGGCGATTCTATAGAGCAGGTCCTGGAGCTTTTGTTCCTTCCCCCAGGAGGCCCCACGGAACCAGGGTAGGGCGTACATATTCAGAATCTAAACCTGGACCTGTGTTTTGATAAGGATTATTTTACCCTTTAGCTTCCAAATATATATGGAAAAGCTTAAAATATAAAAATAATAAAATTCCTTTATTAAAATATCAAAGTCATGTAAATTAAGGGCTAATTTCCTTCTTTCCCCTCAACATTCCAGGATAGTTTTCCTGAATCTTGTTTATCATCCAGAATGAAAGAAAACAACAAGCTAACTGAGCAGGACTGAATGCACAGGGTAGCTGGGACCCTTGTTAGTGTATGTAGGGATTGGGGTGGCAAGAGGAAAATCCAGAGAAGAATGGAAAAATGAAGGTGACAGACCTCCCATGCTGCTAGGAGAAGAGGAGCCAGAGGAAGCCAGACAAGGAGACAGCTGTCTTTGTGGAGAGAAGGAGACATGCAAGAGTCACCCAGCTTGAGGGTCCTAGAAAAGGGAAGAGAAGAGCATTAGAAAAAGTAGTGGCAAAAATGCCCCTCTGCCTACTTGTGATCTCTGTCTGTCAAATAAATAAATAAAATCTTAAAAAAAAAAAGTAGTGGCAAAAAGATAAACTCAAAATGAATAAAAGACCTCAACGCGAGGCAGGAATCCATCAGAATCCCAGAGGAGAACATAGGCAGTAACCTCTTTGACATTGGCCACAGCAACTTCTTTTAAGACATGTCTCTAAAGACAAAGGAAACAAAAGCGAAAATGAATTTTTGGGACTTCATCAAAATCAAAAGCTTCTGCACAGCAAAGGAAACAGTCAACAAAACAAAGAGGTAACCCACAGAATGGGAGAAGATATTCGCAAATGACACTACAGACAAAGGGCTGATATCCAAGATCTATAAAGAACTCCTCAAACTCAACACACACAAAAGAGATAATCACGTCAAAAAATGTGCAGAAGACATGAACAGACACTACTCCAAAGAAGACATCCAAATGGCTAACAGACACATGAGAAATGTTCATCATCATTAGCAATCAGGGAGATTCAAATCATAACCACATTGAGATACCACCTTACACCAGTTACAATGGCCAAAATTAACAAGACAGTAAACAAGTGTTGGAGAGGATGTGGAGAAAGGGGAACCCTCTTATTACACTGTTGGTGGGAATGCAAGTTGGTGCAGCCACTTTGGAGAACAGTGTGGAGATTCCTTAAGAAATTTAAAATAGAGCTACTCTATGACCCTGCAATTGTATTACTGGGTATTTACCCCAAAGATACAAATATAGTGAAAAAAAAGGGCCATATGTACCCCAGTGTTCATAGCAGCAATGGCCACAGTCGCCAAACTGGAAAGAGCTGAGATGCCCTTAGACAGATGAATGGATAAAGAAGATATGGTCCACATATACAATGGAATATTATGCCTCCATCAGAAAGGATGAATACCACTTCTGTATCAACATGGACAGGACTGGAGGAGATTATGCTGAGTAAAATAAGTCAAGCAGACAGAGTCAAGTATCATATGGTTTCACTTTCTTGTGGAGCATAAGGAATAACACAGAAGACATTGGGAGATGGAGCGGAGAAGTGAGTTAGGGGAAATTGGAGGGGGAGATGAACCATCAGAGACTGTGGACTCTGAGAAACAGAAGGTTTTGGAGGTGTAGGAGGATAGGTGAGCCTGGTGGTGGGTATTAATGAGGGCGCATATTGCATGGAGCACTGGGTGTGGTGCATAAACAATGAATCTTGGAACACTGAAAAAATAAAATTAAATAAAGAAAAGAAAAGAAAAAGTAGTGGCGGGGGACCATAAGCTTAGACAACAGCCAGAGAGGAGTAGAATCCAAGTCTCAGAAGGGGGAATTCAGGAGGAAGGGTAAGCGCCCATTTGTGACTGCACACCCAGAAAATACTGGAGGGCTGAAGAGGTTACTTCATAGGGATAACCAAGAACCAATAAATGTAAATGTAGCACAAGAGCCTATTGTATCAAAAGGCACAAAGACTCTTCAGAAAGGCGGAGTACCAATGGATTTAAAGACCTGAGGTTTGAGTTGGAAAGGAAAGTAGAATGTACGAGTGTACATTGTCATAGAGACTGGTAGTTCTTTTCCCCACCATCTTGACTTCTTCTCTAGTCATACCATTTTAAGCTGGTTACCCATTTCACTTAACTGGCCCTTAAGTGGAGTCATGAAGTGACTAGATTCTGACTAATATGTATGAGTAAAAAACAGTGTGTGCAACTTCTGGATCTTATTTTTAAAGGAAGTATCTCCGCCCCCCCCCACCCCCCCGGCCTTTTTTCTTACTCTCTCCTCACTGGCCGGAATGTGAACGATGATGGTGGGGAACCAAACAGTAATCTTAAATATAACAAGGAAACTGCATTAAGCATGGTAGATCAAGAAGATAGAAGAAACCTGAGTTCCTAAAACCAGGAAGCTGCCATATGGCAGTGGGCTATTTATGAGTAGCCCCTTATGCTTAGAGAGAAGTAAAGCCTCCATTTTGTTAAACTACATAATACACATGGGTATAAGCTATATCCTACAATGTAGCTAAAACTACTATTATTTTGTTACAGCAGCCAAACTAATATACAGATACCAAAGAAAAAGTGATTTAAATACATGCCTCTTTTTACTACATTCTTTCTTTAAAGTACTTCTTTTTACTCTTACAAAAAAGTACAGATCCCGACCTAATCTGTCAAGAGATCTATAAATCCAAATGAGAATAGGGAGGCTTTGCTGGATAGTAATACGGTGGGAAAATACACATATGAAAGAAGGAAAATGGGCTGCTAGACTTTAAAATATTTATTTGCAAGGAAGAAGAATTTTTCAAATTCAGTTCGAGAATTTTATTTTAATTCAGTTCGAGAATTTCTGAATTTCTGACTGCTACCATAACTCAGAAATCATTTTTTTCATGTGGAAAATACAGCAGAAATAGAGCAAGAGTTGAATTAGAAAAGAGACGTTTCAAAGTAGAATTGGAAGACCAGCACCAAGGGGGAAAGTTCTGCCTGGTTTTGAGAGTTGTAAGCATAGGGAGACATGTTAAATGAGCCGAAGAAAATCTTCTAAGTAGTAAAACTGTAGGTTCTGAAGGACAAACTAAGCATTCTCATCTGTAGAAACAGTCAATATCACACGTAGGTGGAAATATCAAGTGGGAAGGCAAAATGTAAAGTAGGAAGCAAGGAAAAAATGAGGCCAAAATAGGGGATGCAAGACCAAGTGTGTGTGAGGTGTCCGTGAGATGCACACACACAGGTAAGAAGACAAAATGTGGAGAGACTTTTTAAAATAGGTTGATTTTTTTTTTCAATGATACAAACTGTATTAGGACCAAGAAAAGATAGAGAGGAGCAATGACGAGACCTTCACTCTAAATTCACTTTAACCCAGAAATGATATGATTTGCCATTAAAGAACATAAAAAGGTTCAAATATCCCCTCATCTGTGAGACTTCCTCTGTCCATAGCCTTCTGAAACAGTAACACACTCTGTTTCTGTGCTGTTTCACCGGTTTTCCCTTGTTTTTACCGACTCATTCTCTGCTCTGCTAAAAACTGTTTGCATCTTCTTTTTCCATCCGTGGAGCTGGGAGTTCTGCAAGGGCCTGGCCACATTTTATTTCTTTGTGTCTTCCATTCTTAGCATATCAAATGGAAGAATACTTGAGGAAAATTGTGTCTGCTGGAAGGAAAGTGAGATGAAAAGCCAGAACAGAGAGCCGGAGTTGGCGTCAATGGTATTTCAAAAAAAGGACCGAAGGAGGCAAGCAGAACACAAATAATAATATTTTGGTAGGATGCCGGCAGTGAAAGCTGCCAAGAACAGCTGTGGTCAGACAAGACTCAGCATAACACCCAGGACTACAATGGTCCAAGACTGCTTACCAAGAACTGCTATTTCTTTAGTTTGCCTTCTGGTTTCCAGCTTAAAGGGTATCATACTGTGACTGTACCTTTATGTTCTTTTACAGTGAGGACAGAAATTAAAATAATGGTAAGAAAGTGAGGCTACTATGTGGTGGTCATTTCTCTTAAAAAGTGTAAATATGAAGAAAAGCAGAGTAGAAAGAGGTCAGTTAAAGAACGGATCATTATGTTTATTACAAATGTTTATTACATTATGCATATTTATCATAATAGATTATATGCATTTAATATTATCTGTAATCTAATCTCACACACACACACATGAAAGGATGAAATTAGGGGATGGTAAACAAAATTTGAGGCCATTTAATCCATAGGGAACATTGACATTTTGGTTATAGAAAAGAATTATAGTGTAATATCCTTCAGATAAGCTCCTTCTAGGAGTCTATGTGAGCAGCCACCGAATGAGGAGGCACCTTATAAAAACCAAGATTTCAGCCACTGCAATTATGGGATACCAATACTAACAGTACCCACTGTGGGCTAATATTACAGAATATAATAGGAAGGCAGTCATAAGTTATGAAGGGCATGTTTATAATATTTCACAAATTCTATGGTAAAATTTAAAAACTTTTCTGCTTTATTAACCTACACAATTCTTAAATATTTATGTAGTGTTAATTTAGACAAAGTAATCTTCAGGAAGTAATAGAGATATCTATGAGAAACTAGTAAGTGTTGAACGGTCTACCTTATGAACCCCCCTTGGACATATCCTTATTTCTGATTAAATCCTATTTTAATATATACAGCAATGGTTTTTTCAATGTTTTCAAGACTGAGGCTCCCTTTTACTATCACAATTACGATTTCCCCATATTATCTTTTATTTTTATTTTTTATTTTTAAAGATTCTATTATTCATTTATCATCTATTATTTTATTTATTCATATATTTATACATTATATAATTATATAATATATTATTATATATTACTATATTAATATTTATATATTTATTATTATCATTTACTATTAAATAATAAATCTTATTTATTTATCAGAGAGAGAGAGAGAGAATGAGAAAACACAAGCAGGGGGAGTGGAAGGTAGATGGGGAAGCAGGCTCCCTAGTGAGCAGAGAAACCAATGTAGGACCTGATCTCAGGACCCTGGGATCATGACCTGAGCTGAAGGCAGAGGTTTAACACACTAAGCCACCCAGGCATCCCCCACATTACTTTAAAAAAAAAAAAAACAAAAAAAAAAAAACCAATATTTTATTTATTTATTTGAGAGAGAGAAAGAGAGTGAGTGAGAGCATGAGAGGGGAGAAGCAGATTCTCCATTGAGCTGGGAACCTGATATGAGACTCGACCCCAGAACTCCGGGATCATGACCAGAGCCAAAGGCAGTCGCTTAACCAACTGAACCACCCAGGCACCCACCCCACATTACCTTTTAACTGAAAAATATATGAAAAGAAAAGCTACTTTGGACTTGTAATTAGTTTAACTGAATATGTTTCATTTAACCATACATAATAGCATTTACATAGATTTTCCCCCAAATTAGAAAATTATAAATATTTATTTACTTTGCAGATAATGGTCCTTTTTTTTTTTTTTTTTCTTTTTTTGAACAGTAGATGATCAGATATTTTATATAATTTTTGGAAGTTTTATACAGGCATAAACTCTGGCTGGATCAAATTGATCAAAAGGAAAAACTGTAAAACTTTAAATTGCTTATATGGTTTATCCCGTAACATTTATAGAAAACCATATTACCAGGGTGCCTGGGTGGCTCAGTGGGTTAAGCCGCTGCCTTCGGCTCGGGTCATGATCTCAGAGTCCTGGGATCGAGGCCCGCATCAGGCTCTCTGCTCGGCAGGGAGCCTGCTCCCTCCTCTCTCTCTGCCTGCCTCTCTGCCTGCTTGTGATCTCTGTCTGTCAAGTAAATAAATAAATAATCTTTAAAAAAAAAAAAAGAAAGAAAACCATATTACCAGTAATTATTAACTTCAAAGTTGCCTATAATTCAATTTTTATAAATATTTTGCAATAAAATATTCTTGCTCATGTGATTTATAGTTGACCTTTAAACAACACAGTTTTGAACTGCACACATCATGGGTTTTTCTTATAAATAGAGTACAGTTCTGCAAATGTACTTCCTCTTCCTTCTTTTCTCTTGTTTATTTTATTGTAATAATACAGTATGTAATACATATGACATACAAAATATGTGCTAATCTACTGTATGTTATCAATAAAACTTCTGGTCAGTGGTAGGCTATTAGTAATTAAGTTTTGGGGGAGTCAATAGCCATATGTGGAGTTTCAACTGACAGAGGGTCAGCACCCCTAACCTTCACATTGTTCAAGGGTCCACTGTATAAAATCCCAAGAAATAAGAGAAGAAAAAAGGTGCATTTCATTTGGGTGCCCACTTCAGATATATGTCCTTCATTTGAGAATTTTTCTTTGATTTCCAGTCCTTACCCTTAGGAAGAGGCTATTCTTCTAACCGAAGTAAAAAGCTTGGCTTAATTGGTAATTAAATGAATGACTTCAGTATTAAGTTTTAAAGAAAACTTTCTCAGATTGATCTAGTAGGGAAATACCCTAGATCAAAATGACCTAGAGGGGCACTGGGTGGCTCAATCAGTTAAGAGGCTGCCTTTGGCTCAGGTCATGATCCCAGGGTCCTGGAATGGAGCCAGCATTGGGCTCCCTGATCAGTGGAGAACCTGCTTCTCATTCTCCCTCTGCCTGCTGCTCTGCCTTTTCTCTCTCTCTCTCTCAAATAAATAAATGAAATCTTTAAAAACAAAACAAACAAACAAAAATGACCTAGAGTAGGATCTGTCAGCAAATAAATTCTAGGATACAAGGCAAGAATTTCTGAGCTTCCAACTCTTCTTTTTGATAATGCTCTACACATTGTATGTGCAGAACTTTATACTTCATTTAAAAAGACATGTTCTCTCTCTCTGACATGTTCTCTCTTGATATTTCTGTCACTTTCTTGATTTTGCCAGCAGCTATGATATACAATATGGGTGTGTGGGTGGGGGCGATCCCAGGTGGCTATCAACAACTCAACTCACCACAAAGCACTGTTTGCTCCCTAGGCTCACTACTAATGTAATGAAATTATTGGGGTAGCCAAGAGTCAATGGGATCTGCAGATTACAATTTGACTCAAAAAAAACCCCTTAGATAGGAAGAAAAAAATGCCATGTGATTTTTAAAAAATATTTTATTTATTTATTTGACAGACAGAGATCACAAGTAGGCAGAGAGAGAAAGAGGAAAAAGAAGGCTCCCTGCTGAGCAGAGAGCTAGATGCAGGGCTCAATCCCAGGACCCTGAGATCATGACCTGACCCAAAGGCAGAGGCTTTAACCCACTGAGCCACCCAGGCGTCCCGTACCATGTGATTTTTAATTTCACAATCCAACAAACAGAAAATTAAGATATAAAAGAGGAGATTTTCCTATAATAAATCTCTCATCTACTCTGTATTCTATTAGGAACAATTTTAAGTAAAATTATAAAGTAGAAGAGATTTGGCTTTAGTTCTCTTTTCTTGTTCTTTTTCTTGATTTTACTGTAGTTCTTCTGTTATTCAGATACACAGAACACTGCTGGGACCCCATATACCTTCTATTAGAAACGAAGTCACTCACACTACCTTGGGTGTGCCTGAACGGTTTGTGACATTAAGCACTAATATTAACTATCCCCCCAAAGAGAATGAAAAAAGTAGATCTAAATAAAAAGGAATGTGTTCCTAACATATTACACAGCATTTTTTAATAGCCTCCCAAACTCACACCATATAAATAATAACAGCATTCATAAGGATAATCTCGCTCAATTTTGCTATATCCTTCTTTTTCTAACTTCTAATACATTACCACATCATTCTTTAAGTCCAACTCAAAATTTGGTTCTTCTAATAAACCCTGTATTAAAACAAAAATGAAAACAAAGCAAAACAAAAAACCTCAGAGGATTTCCCAGCCCCATGACAGCTGTTTTTCTAGCACTTTATAATCCTTCCGCATATATAATTTGCTCTGTATGGGCTGTGAACAGGGGGAAGGGGTAAACACATAGTGAAGATTTCCTAGTCCTGGGTACACAATTATATAAATGGTATAATTTGTGTAAATGGCAATTTGTTTAGCTCTTGGTTCATACCGTCTCTTGCTACAATTGCTCTTAAATAGCAAGGGTGTCTAACTTTGTGAATTTCATAGAGTCCAATTAAATGACAGTACCATTTGGGTGTTAATGTTAACTAATGTTGATGGCAATGACAGTTATGTTAATAAGATGATACACTTCAATTTCCAAGAGGGAGGAAAAAGACTCATGGCTTTTCAAGCAACTGCTTGAAGACAGCACAGTAAAAGGACCTGCCACAACTGTGTTGAAAAGTCAGAGATGGATATTTTTCTTGACCTTTAGGACTATGGTCTGTATACAAAATCTTCTAGCACACACATTTTAAACGTGTTTTTCTGTTACTGTGATAGGTTTTCATTTACTTACTTATCTTCTAGCTAGTTTCTTCAGTACTGAAAAATAGACATTGTAGCTATCTGATCAGAATTAAGGTTAACCTGTGTCAGTGGAGGAGAATGAAGCTGACCCAGCAGTCAGTCTGGGACTGAGCTTGATATTAACATTCAAATTCTAACTGAGTGACCACAAATCAGATGAAACCTTGTTAAAAAAGAGGACTAGAAACAGTTGAGAAACAGAAAAGGAAAGCTAGGGTTTTTAAAATACTTAAATGAAAAATATCTACAAATTATCACCCAAATATTTTTTTTCATTTCATTGTAATGAATGGCATGTAATTCTCCCCCCCCCCCAAATTTTTATAGTTTTAAAAATTTGTAATGAGGGGCGCCTGGGTGGCTCAGTGGGTTAAGCCTCTGCCTTCAGCTCGGGTCATGGTCCCAGGGTCCTGGGATGGAGCCCTGCATCGGGCTCTCTGCTCAGCGGGGAGCTTGCTTCCCTTCCTCTCTCTCTGCTTACCTCTCTGCCTACTTGTGATCTCTGTCAAATAAATAAAAAAATAAAATCTTTAAAAAAAAAAAAAGAATTTGTAATGAGTTAATATTTATGAGAGTTGATAAAATATTTTGTTGGTTAAAAAACGCTAAAATTTTATACCCAGAGCATTCAAAGGAACAAAATACAGAAAATTTTAAAAACACAAAAAACTAGTGAGTTTAAATATAATCATAGAGTGAACCCAGTGGTGCTCTGGAATATGATTAACAATCGGCTCCCCACAAAAATACATACATTTATTATACATTTTACTTATATAAAAAATGCATAGTCTGAGATTTACAAATAATAATAAAATATAAATACTCTATTGTAATTCCATTTAGTCAACTGGTTCTCACAGAATCAACTGTCAATTGATTTTTCTTAACTTATGTATCTATCACAAAACTCGGGTTGCAACTGGCAGAAAAGTGTGGTTTAGATATAAATATTGGTTGACATTTTCATTTAAGTAAGTGAGTAAAAGAAAAATGAAGCATTGAAGGCATATTGAGACAGCTCGTTCACCCATGACATAATGACTTCTTTGGTAGGTAGGATAACTTTTGACTCTTAGAAGAGTATTTTTTTTTCATCTTTTTATGCTATGTACCATGCATACGTGTTCACATTGTATCTCATCGCTTTCTTAAGTCTACACAATCTACAAAACAATAAATCGATCATTCTGATGTGTAGTTTGCCAATTTCCCTGGTGCAAATACCCACACCATGGCTCAAAAATGAAGTTAATATAATTTTATATTACATAATTTTATGGGAGTGATTCAAAGTACAAAATAAGCATGAAAACAAAACAAAACAGAGCTGTTTGATATATGTAAAACAACCTTTTTGGAATTTCACTGTTTTGATGGTTACAACTATTACTTCCACCCATATATCCTTAATAGTACTGTGAAAAAAATAAATGGAAGTCATATAGTACTCTCATTCTCTTTCACATATGCATAGTTTTATTGTTCAGCAATTCTAAGGTAATTAATTTTGCTACTCTATACAAAATACAACTTTAAAGATTGGAGAACAAATTGATTACCAAGAAAAACAATAAAAACAATGTTTTTAAGGAATGCAAATAGCATTTGACACTTTGGTAAGCATCTTGTGGTTTTATAAATATTTCCTAGACAGTATGAACATGATCGTTATAAAAAAGAGTTAATGGAAAAAAAAAAGAATTAATGGCAAGAGCAAATACGTTAAATTATAGATGTTTTTACTTTGTAGGCAATACAAATCAAAGCTGTACAATGAAGACTTTTAAAATGAGATCATTTGACAATGATTTTATTTTCTGCTTAGAAAATTAAATCACACCCCCATAGATTTCTACAAAGCCTAGATTAAGCCTGGATTAGAACTGAAGTTTTCACTGAGCAAGTCCTTTGAGGTTTCTGTAAGAAGCTGTATGTTTAAAGGGTCAAACACCAGAGTGAGGCCAGCCAAAGTTGGAATCTTGTTCTACCCCTTATGAATAGGAGGACTCTGGAAAAGTCACTAACCTCTGGACTCCCATTTTATTATTTGTATAACTAGGATTAAAAGTAATATGCATTGCCTAGGACTGCTGTAACACTTACATGCATTAATGCATGTAAAGTGTAGTAGTAAATATTTTATTAAAACCTCACATTTCTTTTACCATTTCAGAAGAAGCCCACCCTTTTTAGGAGGCAGCAGCATATTTCTGTCTCTTACCTGAAAACTTGGAGAGATGCTAACTGGAAGAGTAATGACGAGGGTTATAATGCATATGTTTATTTACCACCAATGAGCCTGCTATCTGTGCTGGGTGCTTGAGCAAGCACACAGCCCTCTGTCCTGCAATGGTTTTCCTGCTCACTACCCCTTGCCTTCCCTATTTCCATATTCTGAGCGTATATGTATAAGTCTTCAGTCTAACCCACTGCATATCTTCTCTCCCTCCTCCCTCCCTCCTTTCTTCCCTCCCTCCTTTCTTCCCTCTGCTTGACTTTAGAGTCTCAAGTTACTATCCATTTCTTCTAGTAAATTGTCCTTGATAACTATTATAGAAAAATTTCCAGAAATACTTGTGCCAACACTTATTTCTCTGTCCTGATATTTACACAAAAGTCATGCTTTATTGATGTACTGATGGTGCCTAGAGTTTAGGAGATTAAATCCAAAAGACATCGAACATTGCTGTGACTATTTCCCATAAATCCTACCTTGGAGTACACTCATAAAAGCTCTCACATGTTTCCATTAAGATGGTCAAGAGAAGAGCTCCGCAAATGGCTGGTGCTAATGAACCCATAGATTTTTTTTTTTTTAAAGATTTTATTTATTAATTTGACAGAGAGAAATCACAAGTAGATGGAGAGGCAGGCAGAGAGAGACAGAGGGAAGCAGGCTCCCCGCTGAGCAGAGAGCCCGATGCGGGACTCGATCCCAGGACCCCGAGATCACGACCCGAGCCGAAGGCAGGGGCTTAACCCACTGAGCCACCCAGGCGCCCCAACCCATAGATGTTTTTAAAGCCTGATGTGTTCAATCAAAGGGGAGGCAGCTGCCAGGATGCCCCCCCCCCCTTTCCCTGCAGCTCTAAAGCACTCCTGGCAGGGAAGTGGGCCTGGCTGGGAGGTGCCCCAATGCCCAGTCTTATCCCCTCAGTCCTAACAATGTCAGCACCTCTCCTTCCCCACTCCTTTTACTTGGAAAAGAAAACACCACTCGAAAGAGACTAAGTGATTCAGCTTCAGAAGAATCTAAGTGGGTGAAGTCCTATGGATCACGGCATTTGAATACAAAGGTTTATGACACCAGCGCAAAAAGCTCTATGCATGCAAGACTTAGGAAGCAAATCAAGTTTATCTTCCTTAAACTCAACCCATGCACTATATTGAGCTTCTCTCATTTAAAATGGAATCTACGGGCTACTCGAGTAATCAGCAGACTTTACTATATTTTCAGAATTGGATGCCAACTGTCAGGAGATGTTTTCAGAAGTCTGAAAAGTGATGCTAGCAGAAGTGATGCTGGCTTCAACATTAATTACAGGAAACAGTGTATAAAGCATGGGATTGAGAGTCGGAATGATGCAAAGATCACAAGCTTATTAGCTTTGTAATTCTAGCCCCTACTAAAAATCAGCATCAGACGCTTCATAGGTTGTGCTAATTAAGTAAGAGAACGCACATAAAATGTGAGTGCAGTTTTTAGCGTCAAACGTTTCATGAAAGTTTAATAAATGCCAGTTATTATTGCTAGGATTATTATTCTGAATCCTTACAATTTTTTAGGACTATGCAGGCAAGAATGGTGAGAGTACACTGGAAAGTATTCCTTCTGCAGCAGCTAGTGATTGAATCTCACGATGTCCTCTGAATAATGTTCCACTGCCTAAACCAGGATTAGCAAACAGGTAGATGGTACACTGATAATAGCTTGAACAGGAATTTCACTGGATTAGATAGGTTTATTCTTCTTCTTATTATTATTAAATATAAAGCCTTTTAGGAAGCTACATTCTAGGTCCACCATTCCCTCTTATCATACACCTGGCTTCTTTCTCACAGTTATATGACTTGCCTAGATCTGAAGATCCAGGATTTACATCTGTAATCTAGAGATTTCCAGGCATTTCTCCCACTCTACCAAAAACATAACCAAAGAATTTCTCTTACCTCTGGAAACCTAATGTCTATATAGGTAGTGTTCCTGAATAACTATTAATAAAATTTGTGTTGTGGCACCTGGGTGGCTCAGTCAGTTAAGCATCTGTCTTGGTTCAGAGGTCAAGATCCCAGGGTCCTGGGATTGAGTCCTACACCTGGCTCTCTGTGGGGAGTCTGCTTCTCCCTCTCCCTCTGCCTGCGGCTCTGCCTGCTTGTGCTCTCTCTCAAATAAATAAACAAAATATTTAAAAATTTGAAAAAATATATTTGTGTTGTCCATCATTGGAATCATCATTAGCATAGCTAATACCATTTGGGCATTCACGAAATATCAAGTTGTAGTATAAAGCAATATTCACTCATGTAAGCTACCATCAAACTTACAATGTAACTAGTACTGTTTTCTCTTGGTATTATAGATGAGGGAGCTAAATATCAGAGATATTACATTACCTGCTTCTGAGTAGAGAATCTTGAATGAGAATCTAGGAAATTTCAGTCCAGACACCACATTTTAAACAACTAGATAGGCCGCATATATGTAGATTTTATAGTCATCCCAAAGAGATTACATTCATATGAAATTTTCAGTCACATGGTAGAAGATATTTTAGGACAGAAATGCCTCTTAAAATATACTGCCTAAATGCCCATGCAGTCAGTTCACAAGCAGGGTTGACCTCCCCAATATTAAAACACAATTAGCACATAAATGAGACAAATGTGTATATGCAGTTATAAATACTGTTTCATGATATCAAACGACTATGCATTTTAAAAATATTCCAGATAAATCATTTCTGCTAATCCTTCATCCTTTTGTGACTTTCTTTAGAAATTTTCAGTTAGAATATTCCTTTGTGGTAATGAGATAGTGCAGAGTGTTCATTTACACATTTCAGCTAAGGACAGCTTTGAAAATAATTTTTAAAAATCATTAGCCACATGAATATTCTATTTATTTCTCCAATATCTCTCTGCCAACAGACCAACATGTAAAACCCCTTACTCTAAATATCATCATTTATTTTTATTCAATCCTATATTACTAAACTGTTCTTTTTTTTATGGTTCTAATACACTCTGCTTTGAGTACATTATCTACTAATCAAGACATCCCAAAACAAATCAATTAAAATAATTCATATGATTTTCACTTCTTTATATGGAAATTATAAGCTAAAATAACCAACTGGAATATTCTATTGGACTTGTATATAAGTATTGCAAAGGTACACAGCATAAACTTTAAAAACACAAAGATACCCTCAAATACGATATAACTAACCCAAGCGTAAAGGATTATCGGTAGCATATTATATTCAGAGGGAAGGAGGATTACCTGAAACTTATGCAAATTCCCATACTTTGGAAATCAATCTATTCTCACATTTTCCAAATGAATTAACAGGTTAAATGATTTAACTACAGTCAGAGCTACTTGTAACAGAACTGAAACTAGATTGAGGATCTCATGGCTCCTTGATTGTGGATTTTCCAATTATAACAAACTGAAGGAATTTCTAAGAGTCCCATTTTCACAAATTTAACCTGATGCACTAGGGGAAGAAAAATCACAGCAAACCTAAATATTTTTCTCTCTCAATGGCTCCCAAACACAGCAAATACTTCACTGATGATCAACTAAAGAAACAATATTCTACCTTAACACCACAGTGGGGGGAATGTCATGTGGGACTTACTGTATAAATAGTGCAACCGTGGATAGTGTATTTTATAAGCACAAGAAGCAATTTCTAATGGAAATTTTTCTAAATGTCACTGTGCATCCTAAAGCCGAACACCTGGGCAAGATATGGCTCCCTACATTTTAGGACTTAGGCAATGAATTGTATGAAGGGATTTCAGGGCAACATTTGGCAATATCACTTGGCTATCACTGTGGACAAGATGAAGACTCTCAATGAATATATTAAATTTAGTTCTACTTAATGACCTAATTTGGCCTGGAAGTTTCTAATGTGCTGCAGGGCTCTTCTGCCTTTTCCTAATAGGAATACAATGCTAAACAAAACAGCTGTGCAAATATAAACAAATATAAAAATACACAAGTATAAACAAATACGATGGGACACCTGGATGCTTAAGTTGGTTAAGCATCTGACCCTTGATTTTGGCTCAGGTCATGATCTCAGGGTGGCAAGACTGAGGTTCATGCTGGGCACGGAGCTGCTTGGGATTCTTTCTCTTCCTCTGCCCTTCCCCCCACTCACGCTTGTGTGCACATGCTCTCTCTCTCTCTCCCTCTCTCTCTTCACACCCCCCTCAAAAAACCAAAACAAAACAAATATACTACGAAATAGTTGCAAATTGTCTGTGAAGGGGAAAAAAAGGGTGCTGAGAAAGAAAATGATGGGAAAGAAAATGGTGGGATAATCCACAGACTTTAATCTCTACTGAAAGGTATATAGAATTTATCAAAAATTATAAAATATTCCAAACTTTCAGAAATAATAGGTACTTACTATCTGTATTTAATGGATGTTAATATTTTATTATTTTTACTTAAGATTAGTACTTTTAAAATAAAAACAAAAGTGTGAAAGTACAGGTAAGCACCTACCCCCTATTTTTACACTCTTCATCTCTATGAGTACCAATCCCCACGTTGCTGATTATTGTTCCTTCCTATGCATATCTTTACTTCTATAAAATATAGTGCTGGGGCACCTGGGTGGCTTAGTGGGTTAAGGCCTCTGTTTTTGGCTCAGGTCTTGATCCCAGGGTCCTGGGATTGAGCCCCGCATTGGACTCTCTGCTCAGCGGGGAGCCTGCTTCCTCCTCTCTCTCTGCCTGCCTGTCTGCCTGCTTGTGATCTCTGTCTGTCAAATAAATAAACTTAATAAATAAATAAATAAATAAAATAAAATATAGTGTTGCTCTTCTCATTTTCATTATGTAAGTGTATCATACAGAGTTTTGCAGTTTGCCTATGTCACTCAACAATACATACGTGTAAACTTGACTATCTGGTTCAGAGTTATCCAATTTATCATTATATGAGCAAACTACAATTGTCCAATCTGATGCTGATGCACAGTTAATGTTTCTTCTTTTACCTTTCACTATGGGATTTTCCAGGCGATTGAACCATCTGATGCTCACACTGGTATTTATGAGAGTTCCTCCTTCAGCGCACACTTGTCAATACATGATATTGTCAAATTTTAAAATTTTGCCCATCTGAGATATAATACATGTGATATGGTATCTTCTTTCAATTTTAATTTCCCTAATTACTAACAGAATTGAACTTCTGTTCATGATTGTATTAACCTTTTCTTCTGTGTATTATCTGTTCATATTCTATAACTATTTTTTACTGCATTGGCTCTTCTTTGTTTTTGTAGGAGTTCCTTTTGGATTCAAATACTAATTCCTTGTCAGTTAATGAATTGCAAGTATTTTTTTTTTCCGGTCTGTAGCTCACTTTTTCACTTTCTTAATGGCATAACTGATGATATAAACAAGTTTAATATATTCAAGTATGTTTTCTTACACTTTGTCTTCTTTGCCTCATATCCAACATAAAGATATTTTCCTATTTTTTTCTACAAGTTTTATAGTTTTCATTTGTTTTTTACATTGAGGCATTTAATCCACCGGGAATTAATTTTCATGTATGGTATGAGGTAGGGATCTAATTTAATTTTTGTTTTGTTTTGTTTTTATTTTTGTTTTTTTTTTACAGAGAGAGAATGCATGTGCACATGAGCTGGGGTAGGGACAAAGGGAGAGTCAGAGAGAAAATCTTTAAACAAACTGAGCATGGAGCCTGAAGAGGCTCCTGAGATCATGACCTAGGTCAAAATCAAGAGTTAATGCTCAACCCACTGAGCCACCCAGGCACCACACTAATTTTTATCTTTTATAATGTGACTGACCAGTTGTTAAAAGGTTATTTATTAGAGCAGTCTCTCCTTTCCCAACTTATCTGCAGTATCCTCTGTCACATACCAAGATGCCATTTAAATGTGGGTCTGTTTTTAAGCTATTTCCTCCATGTGCAGTCTGTCTGAGCTAATTTTATGTGTTTTAACTATTTTAGCATTTGAAGAATTAAAATCTGTAAGGGTCAGTATGCTTTCCCTTTTCTTATTCTTTTTCAAAATTTTACTTCGTCATTTTTTAGCCATTGGCCCTTTCACAGTAATTTTAAGATAAGTTAGATCTACGTATTTTAAAAATATATTATGTAAAGTGTTAATTATATAAAAATAGAGTAATATAGGTATTTTTAAATCTCATATTCTCTCTCTCTCTCTCTCTCTTTTCCCACAGGTTATTTGAAAGTATCTCCAAGATATCTGTCATGTTTCCTGTAAAACTTCCACATATATCTCTAAGAGATGAGGACTTGGGAACCTGCCTACTTTGGATGGGTGATCGGGGACAGCTCCAGGAAAGAACTGATATTTAAGCTGAACCTAAAATATAAAGGATCTCAGTCATGCAAAGAATGTTCTAGGCAGGATCTTAGAGCAAGAAAGATTTGTTGTGTTATACCTGAGATGAATATTACACTGTATGTTTGCTAACTGGAATTTAAATAAAAACATAAAATTAAAAAAAAAACCCTGCAAGATCAGTGTGACCATATTTTGGATACGTCGGGAGGTGGGAGGCTGGAGAGGATAGCAAAGGCTCAGTCATGGGGTTGCACAGCATTTCGGGGGCCACAATAATGAAGAACTTCCAGGATTTAAGTAGGAAAGTGGTGACAGCCATCGGACCCCCATATAGAGATAAGGCAGAGGCTCGGCAGGAGAGGAAGCAGAAAACAGCTGGAAGGCTCCTGCAGGAGTCCAGGAGAGAGGAAAGTCAGACATGCTTAGGTGGCAATGCGAACAGAGGGACGTGGACAGGTTTGAGACATATTTATATAACATACGACTGGGGGAGGAAGAGCAAATATGGAAACAATAACAGAGTTTCTGATCAACTAGAATAAAGAGGTAAATCTAATGTTACCATTTATTAAGGCTAGATCTGAGGTCCTGCCTACGAATTTAAACCAAATCAAACAACAACTAAATGAACTGTATTTATATAATGTTAGTGATCTGACTTGGTAATGCCTTTTTTTTTTTTTTTTTTTCCCTGAGCTGATTCAAAGCATGGTGAAGGGGAAAGCAACTTGGATTCCCTCAAGTGTTATACAGCGACTGCATAAAGAGCTGCACAGCATCCAATTAAACAGTGATGTTTCTGCCTGGAAAATCTATATATAAGCAAATGGAGCCAGCAAGGTACATGTTAGGAATACGTAATTACAGCAGGGCCCTATTTAAAACATGGTTCACCATTACATGCATTTGGATATAATAACTGTTAAATCAGGATCCTGGTCTATCACAATGACACCCATCAAAATCATAAATTACAGAGTTAGCTTGTAAATTGGTATTTATTCCCACTGATGTCCATGCCCTTATAAAGTCCTACAATAAAAGCATTCTTTTTTTTTCTTTGTATGGTTTAGTTGTACTAAAAAAAGACCACTCTTTACAAAGCTAACCGTTATTTATCAAGTACTTAACAGTAATTGAACTTGCACCAGTCTAAGTACTGAGAAGCACACAAGTCTGAGCTCTGTAAATCTCCAGAAAAGATAAAGTGGGTGTACCAGTAACCATAATGGAAAACAGAATTTGGCAGTGCTGGAGACAGGCTTCAGTGCTTCTAGACTGTGAGGTTCTAACGAAGCTGAATCATGTCTCAGGTACTTTTATAGTTCTAGCTCCTCCTACTCGTGCAGTGAATGGCAAACAGCATGTGCTTAATAAGCATCCATTCCTTCATCCATTTATGCAAATATTCTTGGAGGGCTTTCTAGAAGCTGGGAATACAAAGACCTAATTCCTGCCTTTGATCAGCTTACACTCATTCCTTCAAAACTCATTTTGCGTGACCTGCCGAAAGGGAGAAGGACAAATATTGAAGGCAATGTCCACCTGAGAAGGACAGGTCTGCTGTGTACGAGGTAGGAGGTGGAGTGACAGGAGTCTGACATGCTCTGTGCTGTGAGATGGGAGACAAGGCTGGCTCTGGGCACCTAGCAGGATGGCAGCGTGGCAGCCATGAGCGCTGAGTCTTGAAACACAGCTTTTGCTGTTTTCTTTAATCTTCTTTCAAGTTTTCAGATATTTGAGTAAAAGGGGAATTTGGAGTGAAGAATACAAGAGGAAAACAGTGAACAGAGTCCTGGCTTCCAAAAAAAAAAAAAAAAAAAAAAAAAAAATCCCAGAAATAATGGGGCAAATGGTAACGGGTAGAAAGATATGTAAAAACAAGAGATGGGTGCTTTATTGGGGAAAATAGGAGGATGAGGTAAAAAAGTGGTTGGGGAGGAAGGCCGTGGAAAGATAAGTGGTTGTGGTCTGAGTCTGGAACACTGAAAATTGATTTTGGGGGCGTAGGGCTGCTCTAGTTTGTAACAATATTCTAGATGAGGCTGTGGACATAAGTAGATGAATGGATTGGAGGTAAAGGACAGAAATGGGATAGAAATAAAGACTTCAGAATACAGGTGGTCAAGGAAATAGAAGGCCAAGTGTTCAATGAGCCCTCACATGGCTACTGACATCATGGTTTGCGGGGGACATACTGGGATAGAGAGAAGACACAAGACCACTGTCAAAGTGTTTGAATGTTGGCAAAATACCAGAAGATTCAGGTAAAGAGAAGAGTAAAATGAGAGATTTGGTAGTTTTCATGGAGAAAGAAATATTTGATGTGAACCTTAAAGCAGGTAATGAACTTCCTAGAGACCAGGGGGCAGAGAAGACATTTCAGCCTGAAGGATGGTCTGAAGAGGCAGTAATAGAGGCATCACCTCCGACTCATCACACTAGATCTCTCTCAGAGGAGGTGATCTCAAAACAAGTCCATTGCATTGGAATTGGACGTTACAGTGGGTTCAAATGAGTATTTTCTAAATGGATCACTGACTCATATCTTCCTCCACTCTAAATTATATCCCTTATTTTCAACCAACTAAATACCTGATTCACCTGGTCCTTGTCTGGTGTTCAGATAGGGACACTGGTCTAGTGTGAGTACATCCGCAGCTGGTTCCGGGCCTGACCTGACAAGGGGCATGCTAACCGTCCTTCTTGAACATAAGGGAATGCAGAAGGTCTGGAGATCTTTTAATTTTAATAGTAACTTTTCTTGACTTACGCTGCTTACATTTTCTTACTTGGTCTCAGCTCTAACCTAAGATGTTATTTTGATCCCTGTTCTTAGAATCATATTATCACAAAGAAAGGAGATTTTGAGGGTCATGTGATCCCACCTCCTGCTTAATCAAAGACTTCCTTTAAAACTCTTGTGTTAGGTGTACCATGCTTAGCAAATTAAGTCAAGCAGAGAAAGACAACTATCATAGGATCTCCCTGATATGAGGAAGTGGAGATGCAACATGGGGGGTTAAGGGGGTAGGAGAAGAATAAATGAAACAAGATGGGATTGGGAGGGAGACAAACCATAAGTGACTCTTAATCTCACAAAACAAACTGAGGGTTGCTGAGGGGAGGGGGGTTGGGAGAAGTGGGGTGGGGTTATGGACATTGGGGAGGGTATGTGCTATGGTGAGTGCTGTGAAGTGTGTAAACCTGGCGATTCACAGACCTCTACCCCAGGGCATAAAAATATATGTTTATAAAAAATAAAAAATTTAAAAACAAAACAAAACAAAACAAAAAGCTCTTGTGTTAGGTTTCTGCCCAAACACTCCTCCATTGTTTGAAACATCAATGACTCAGAGGTAGCTTGCTACATTTATCTTTGGCATAGTAAATTCTCAAAGTAAACCACAGTGCTGGGTAGACATGATCTGCCTCCGTATTTTTAAGTGGTATTCACTACTTGTAATCTATCATTTTGTCATGTCTGAAAGCACCTACCCAGAGCCTGGAACATAAGATACACTCTATTTGTTGGAACTGAATCTAAATCTTCAGTGCATTTTAACTGCTTCGGTAAGAAAATAGGTATGTTTTGGACTTCCAGTACAAAGTTTCATGGCAAAATCTGTTTTCTGTGTATTCTTTATCTCTAATCCCATTAAGAAATGTGCAGTCCGTGCGAGGGAAATGACATTGGAGAAACAAGTCTATTTGGGTGTGTATGGTATGCCCTGTGTGGGTTCAGAGAGAAAAGGGAGGGACATGAGAAAGAAAAGAAAGAGGGAGAGAGGGAAACACTATAATCTTAGTCCTTGGGTAAATTAGGAATACATCTCTGAATGGTAATTTCTTTTATATAATGGTTAAAATAATAGCTTCTAATCACACAACAATTCTGGGATATCAAATGAACTCAAGAACGTAGAAGTGTTTTATCAATTAGAAAATAGTATCTCTATGTGAGACATTGACTACCTGCTTTCACACACAGTTTAGATCTATCATCCTACCTCTTGATATTTTCACTTCCTAAATACTGTACATTTATTTGTAGAAACGCTCTCTTTCAGGAAAAATAATGTGTTCCTTTGGGGAGGATGTTTCATCACACAGCTTCTCATTACCGGTGTGAAGTGCCAAGAACCTTGGAGAGGGCAGGAAAAAAATCCTTCCTCTCTAGCTTCTTGCAGCTTTCCTTCCAACAGCGCTCCAGTACAGGCTGATTGGCTGTGGAACCACAGGGATGTGATGAAACAAAGAGTTCCACAGCAATACAGAATCCAGATGCTTCTCTCTCAAGGGAAGTACAAGACATGACCTTGGCTGATCACTGGTAAGCATGCGAATTGCCTAGCAAAGCTCAGAAGTCCATGAAAAAGGCATAATTCTCTTATTGATTTATATTTTGAAGCTTTTGTTATCATAATGTGATGTGTGGCAAATTGAATATCTTTAGAGAAAGCTTAGAATAGCATGGAATTTTTTACTACCATAGCTGCTGACAAGAACCAAACAATCCTATCAATGCCTCTATCTGTAATGACAACAAAATGTTATGTTACACAATATGGTAATGCCTATAAAGCACTCAGTACATGGGATATTTTTAATTTGAAAGAGGAGATCATGATGGGTGAGATTTAAATAACCGCATTTTAAAAACTCTCAATGTGAAACTAAATTTGGTTTCCTAATGCTACACAAATTTGATAGTCATCAAAAGTCCTTTTTTACTCTAAGACAGGTTTTTTTGGAAAGGAAAGATACATACTAAAGAAACAGGATTCATCAATGATAACATTGCTAAAAGTTTATATCCATAGATTCACATGCAGATAAGATCACTGCCACTAAGTACATACTTTAATGGGTATTTTTTTTTTTAAAAATGTTTTCTTGAAACAAGGTGGGATAGGGAGGGAAACAACCCATAAGAGACTCTTAATGTCACAAAACAAACTGAGGGGGTCCGGGGGAGTGGTAGGGAGAGGGTGGTGGGGTTATGGACATTGGGGAGGGTATGTGCTATGGTGAGTGCTGTGAAGAGTGTAAACCTGGCGATTCACAGACCTGTACTCCTGGGGATAAAAATACATTATAGGTTTATAAAAAAATTAAAATTTTAAAAAAATTTTTCTAAAAACTTGCACATAGTAAATTTTTGGACAGGTGAAAAAACTGAAATATATTTCTAGAAACAAGAAAGCCTTTCAACTACCCCCTCTCACATTAATTAACATGCTCAGGCCTTTCATAGAATAAATATTCTAGGTAGAATTTTTATCTCTTGATTCTGTGCTGTTTCCTCCTACTTTTTCTCTCTTCTCCATAATATAAATATGGTGAACTATGCAGACTATTATTCAATGTAAAGGGTACTTTTTAATTAAATTAATAATCTAACCACCTTTAAAAATTATGAAAAATCTGTCAGATTTCACTTCATATACTTAAATCAGCAATTTAGTAAATTAACATATTGCCAACTACCACAGATCATGAACAATGAATTGAAATATTCTGATAACTTCTTTTTTATATTATGTATTTTAATTTTTTTAAGATTTTACTTTTAAGTAATTTCTACACCCAATGTGGAGTTCCGATTCACAACCCCGAGATCAAGCATTGCGTACTCTACTGAGTGAGCCAGCCAGGCACTCCCATTTTGATGACTTGTCGGACATCATAAAATAGGTCTATTTTCTTTAATGGGAAAAATCATTTCTCTAACTTATAAAAGCTTTTCCTAGTTTGCTCCAGTATTGCATGATTTTGCTGATCACGCCATTTCAATCTGCTGTCCACATACATAAACACAATTTGAACTACAGTCATCATTTTAGTTTAAATTTAAAACTTATTTGTTTTAAATTAATAAATATGAAAACTCATCCATCTTCTTAAAACCTCAAAAAATCAGATCATTTTCAGTGCTCAGGGCGCCATACCATTCCCTGCCTTTATGAATACTAGATTTTCCCTGACAATGTAAGTAAGATTTGGTGTTTGATTTTTCTTAACATTATCTCATGAGCATTTTACATAATTGTCATAAGGTCCTCATAACTATCATTAAAATAAATTGTACAAGTCACCATAACTTAATGGAGCATTTTCCTGCTCTGAGTCCATGTTATTTTTCTCTTCTCTACCTCTAACCCCCATTTTTTTAAAACCCCCATTCTTTGGTACTACCGTTAACCACCAACATTTTCACTTATGCAGTTTTCCCCTTGTTTTTGATGTTTCCTCCTTCAGGTAAATTATCTGAAGTACAGACAAACAGATTATGAATATTATTCTGGCTCTTATATTAACTCAGGGCTTTCTAAATTTTACTGCCATCAGTCAAAATGTGTGTACCTACAATTTATACTGTGACTTTCACCAGTCCTTAGGTATCAGTAGTTTCTACTGGAGAGAGGGATACTAATTTCACAGAGATGAAATTTCTGTCATTTCATACTAATGGAATCTCGTTAGTATTATTTGAATCTGCATTGTTATTACTATTGTTAAATGCTTTCCAATGCTTGCTAATCATGTTTCCTATAGTGTTGATTGCCTTTGGGGGTTTCAAAAAAATTTACATGTTATTTTTTATTAAATTAAATATAATAAATAATATATTTATTGTAAGTATTTTGCAATGTGACTTTTTTTTTTTTTTTAACTGCAAAGCTCAGGTAATAATCCTACCAATGTCTGATAAATAAGCAATATCCTCATAATTGGATTTTTAAAAAATTATCTATTTAATCCATCTGGAATGTATTTTGGCATATGTTGTGGATGAATATCTAAATTACTTTTTTTTCAAACTCTAACACCCCAACAATTAATTAAATACTTCTTCCCTTTACCATTGCTCCATAATGTTCTATTCTTATACATTAAACCTTATATATAACATGTTGAGATTTTTCTATACTTTCCTAGATCTAGCAGAGTATCAAAAAAGAAATTATATAATTTTATATTATGACTTGAGATCTGTAATGGCTTTTCAACATTTAGAGTTTCTTTTTAAAAATATACCTTTATTCTCATTACTTTCCCAAATAGATTTTTATCATTCAATCGCCTTTTAAGAAAATACACTTGAGGATTTTATTAACATTATACTCACATGTGTAAATTAATGTGGAAGGCTTTGATAACTTTATTTATCTTTAAATCCAGAAACATAACTTATCTCTTTACTAATTCACCTAATTCGTTTATAATTCTCAATGAACAACATTTTAAAGATATGTCCAATATTATACAATTAAGAGGCAGCATGAGGTAATGGAAAAAACAAAGACTATGGGGTGAGGTACACACATACACATATGTACCAGCCTCCAATCTTGTGTGATCTTAGGCAAGATGCTTGGTCTCTGAGCCTCAGATATTTGCTCTTAAACTGAAGGTAGTGGTATTTTCAGAATTGACACAGAGTAGGGATAATGTATATAAAGCTATTGGAGCATTTATGTATCCAAGAAATGTTAGCTATGATCATAATTTCCAATATAACATGTGCTTAGTACTTAATATTTTACCAAATTCTTTCATGTATATTATCTCACTTGTGCTGTTGATCTTCACAAAACTCCACCAGATGATCATGTTGTTGCTATTATCACTATTAATACTAAGACCAAATAGGTATACATGTATCTCCTTTTAGATAAAAAACACAAGCTCATCTCATATCATCATGACATAGGTAAATGTATTTGTAGATCTCCAACATTACACAATAACCTTGTCCCTTAATATTTTATGGTTTTTTAATCTGCTATGATCATTTAATTGCCCTTTCATTACATTTTATATTAGTTTTGCCTGTTTATTTTTTAAAATATTTTATTTATTTATTTGACAGAGAGAGAGACAGCAAGAGAGGGAATACAAGTAAGGAGAGTGGGAGAGGGAGAAGCAGGCTTCCTGCTGAATAGGGAGCCCTATGTGGGGCTCAATCCCAGAACCCTGGGATCATGACCTGAGCCGAAAGCAGATGCTTAACAACTGAGGCACCCAGGTGCCCCTAGTTTTGCCTGTTTAAAGCAATGCTTTTGATTTTAGTGTTTGGTTCATACTCAACAGTTTTATTGAGCTCCTTAATACCCTCTTAAAACTATTACAGATTCTTTCGGTTTTCCGAGTTTGTCACATTTCCTAAATAAATTCTATGTTCTAGAATCATATATTAATAAAATCAGCCACTGAATTGAAAAATGGGAAAACTAAGACTAGTTATCTACCGTGGTATCATGATATAGTAAAATCTTCCTGTTGGAAACATAAATTTAAGAAGATTTTTTAGCTATTACTAGTCAGTTTCTTTTAGCTTATAGATTGTATCACTTTAAGAATTCTTTCTCATCAGTCCTGCAATCTTCATAATACCTTTCATGACAGCGAGCACTAATGCTACAGTGTGGCAGAAAAAGGAATCCAGAGGCATACGTCTCTTTATTTTTTCCTTGTGGGCTTTACATATTCTCCTTAGGGATGGGATAAAAGAATGAGTGGAAAGAAGTATAAACTGCAATGCACTTGCTCATCTGGGAGAGTTTTGCAGGTTTCTCATCTCTTCACGCATGGCTGGTGAGCTCTTTCTCATCATATCCTAGACCTTCCACTCCCAAATACTTCCATTTTCTCCCTTACCAACCCAGAATACCATTTCAGCTATGGGAGGATGCATTTTTGTGCCTGGACTTGTCTTTACCCATCTACTCTCAGTAGGGTGCTTCCTTAAAATTAATAACAATAAAATACGCTTGTTTTCACTGAGTCAGTTGATTAACACTGCCAAATAATCCACTGCCAAAAGCAATCCAAATACAAGAATCTACCGCTACCTCAAAGAGACTTAATTTTAATTAACCGTGCTTTGTTTTCAGATCAATTACAAAAACAAAACAAAACTAATAATAAGGGTTTTAAAAAAGGGCCCAAGATGATACAATTATTTTCACTGCAGAATCAGACAAGCGGCTTCAGGTATGGTTTCTTTACTCACGGGGAAAATGATTAGAAGTGGACGGATTGACACTGTCCCCACTGTCAGCACTTTCACTGCTGGAAACGTCATCGTCTGATTCCCGCACGGAGGAGCAGGGTGAGGAGCCGTCAACTTCTTCAAACTTCCTCTTTAAAATTCCACTCATAGCTGCAACGCTGTCACATGTACCTGTAACGGGAAGGAGAGCAACGAGGCATTGAAATATTTGACCGCAAGATGTGTAGCCAAGGTCTCCAGAGTCATTTTTCTGTGTTTTTTTAAAAACATGAGCTGATCACTAAGCAGTTTTATTTTTTTTAAATATTTTCAAATTACCAAAAATTAAATTAAATATGAGCAACTGCCCATTTGGTTACCAAATTCTATCATTTTGTTAAACACACAGTTCATTTTAATGTACTCTCTCTATTCTTTTTGTTGGCAAATTGAGAAAATTCACCTGAGTCTATGAAGTTGTGTAATGAGAAAAATGCCAACGTCCCCCAGAGTCCTAAATGATTCCTGCCTTATACAAAATTCATCTGGAAGAAACACAGATAAGTAGGCAAAAAGTTCAGAGTCGAGTTTTAAAATGCAAGAACCTAATTAGCTGAATACAACAAAGCCTATGAAACCGGTTCTAAATTTTAGGTAGTTTCCATTTCAATACTGCAATGAGATGAGATGTGTTCCCAGGACGACGCCACGGTTACTGAAGCCCTTGCCGCTGTGGCAGGAACTTCCTGCGGCTATTTACCTGAGAGACCCTGCTGAGTGGGAATGGGGGAGGATGGGAGTGGTTTCTCCTAAATGCTTTCTCTAGGATGAATGGGCTTTCCTCTCTCCTTGGGCTGCCCTTTTTCCACCTTCCCCATTTACCTTGATGTATGCACAGTCAGCTAAAGAGCATAAACTCTCCTTGCAGTGTAAGGATATTTCAGGGAAAAACCTATATAAAAATTAGCTTAGATATACACGTACATGGTCTTACATTGCCAAATTAGGTTAACTTCCCTGAAAGTATTACTAAGTTGATTCCACATATCCCTTCTTCCATCTTATTTACGTTTGCTGATTTTAACTCTCATTTGAGCTCGTGAAACCTCTCCTTTTCCTGCCAGAGTGTGGCCACCAGTCCTATTGACTGAGAGGAAGCAAGACTTAAAACTATTCTAGATACCGCCCTGAAATCACCCCCCCTCTGCGCAGATCATACAGCAAGCAGCCTGTCCAGGTCCCTTCAGCTTAGCCAGCTCTCCAAGATCGAGTTCTGTAGTTGCTTAAGTGGGCTACTTGGATTAGCAGCATCAGCATTACCTGGGAGGGAAATTGGGAGAAACGCAAATTCTTGGGCCCCACTTCAGATCTGTTGGATCAGAAACTCCCAGGAGGCCATGCCTCGGTCTCTATGCACTCAAATCGGAGGACCATTTGTCTGATTTCTAGTCCACTCTAGCCGTTCCCTTCCTGGGTTTTTTCTTCATTGGGGGTGTCTGCATACCTGCCCTAGAGGGACATAACCCAGTACTCAAAACCTAGTCAAAACCTCTTCTTTCACCATCTCTTGTGTGGTTTCTAGTACAATTAAGTACAGTACTAGATGTCTCCTAAGTATTTATCATTTATTTCCATTTGCACATCTAACTTCATGTTGAGTAACTGGTGTGTATATGCTTGACTGCTTCGGTGGAATAGGTGATAGAAAGGGAGGAGGACCCGTTACCTGCCCTCGAGGAGCAAACATTCACCATGCTGCCTCCACCCAACTGAGAGGACTCCCACATTCATCTCCTGCGGACTTGTTTTACTGAGCCACGTCTTTTACATGACTTATATTAACGATGGAGATAACTGATAGTCATAAGAAGATATTGTACTGTCCACTCCCTGAGAATAAAATCTCTATTCTGACTCTGAGTTTACCACTATTCAAATTAGCATATTATTTTCTCTATCTTAGAGAGTGTGAAATGCATAAAATGTTCATGCATATCTGAGCAGGGCAAGAGAAAAAAAAGATATTTTAAGTAAAGTTCTTGAAATAAAAGTAGGACAGGATATAAATTTTAAAATGGTTCACTTCAAACAAGATGCAAAGTAATTCATGAGGGAGAGACTCCAAGACACAAAGTAATATAAGATGGAAACCCATGTTTAAAAAGTACATTTTTATAATAAGGTACTGCAGTGGGAACAGTTAAAAACAATATCCTTTAGATGCATTTCTCCAGCCCATCTCTCCCAGCTTCCTTAGGATAGGCAGATTTCTCAAGAACCAAGGTCATTCAATTGGACCACAGGGAACCATGTTCCAGTATGGTAAAAAGTGGGACTTGGTACTCTTCTTGGGAATGAGAGGGGAAATTTTTGGAGGGATGATAAGGAAATTGAGAAGTCTTTCTTTCTTTTTTTTTTTTTTTGCTCTTATATTTGGGACTAATAAGCAAGGGAGTTGAAGGCTGGATACAATTTCTGTCTACATATTTGAGACTGAAAGAGCCTGAGCTAGACACAGTGCAAAGGAACGAAGAAATGTCTGACCATTTAGTCTGGGATTAGTATATGAGCTGGAAATTAAAAATTGAAATAATTACAAAGGGGCATAACTTTCACATACACCCATGATGCTAGTTCAGTTTGAACCAGTCTTGTTAAGTGCAGCAAGCAAGCATAGTGGTTACTTACTTTCATTGTCTTTAAAAAATACTGTGTGAGTGTAACAAGATGTTACAACAAATTATGAGGGTCAAATGACCCATTGTTTATAGGAAGGTAACCCCCCATCTAAACCCAATGGTGGGGTGGTAAATAGAACAAGTGGTTTTCTCCTACAGCATCTACACTATCTCAGTGGGGCGGAAAAGAATACGAGAATTTAGGGGGAAGGCCCTTTTAATAAAGGAGATGCATAAACCTGGTTTGCTTCTATCCTGTACTGGTTCTCTCAAAATTCGAGAATGACGATACGTGGCTAGTTAGGTACAGATGCAAGGGAGTAGAATGAATGCCTGTCTTATGGCTGCCACGGCTCCTTAAATATCCACTTATCATATTTTTGTTCCTAAAGATGAGGCATAATTAAACTTCATGGATATGAAGCCAATGAAAAAGTGGTCAACATTTCAGATTGGCTTTATATAGCATCAAAGCCCAGCGAACAGAAGATAAATCTGGACAGGCATTAATTTGTTCTAAATATGAGAAGCAGAAAGTCTAAGCCTCCATAACAGCCATTTTAACACAGCTACTGTTTTCCAATTCATGAAACATATGCTAGTCAAAAGCATCACCATTTCTCATTTGGACTAGGACAAGAGCTTCCTAAATATTCTCTCCTATCCACTACGGTTTGCTTTCGATGTGTTTTCCAGGTTGCAGGCAGAATGATAAATCTAAAATGCAAATCTGATCATGTCAGTCTATAGCTTAAAACTCTTAAGTGGCTTTGGATTGTCTTAGGATGAATCCAAAATCCTCAAAATGGCTTATAACGTCCTTAACAATTGACTTTGGCTAACCTCTTCATCATCATTTTAGCCACTGCCTTGTTGTCACTATTTTAGCTCTAATAATCTCTGTTTCTCCAACCTGCCATTTGTCTCTGGCCTCCCGGCCTTCTGATACACCATTCCTCCCAATTTCCTTTCTAATGTCTTTTCCCATAGCACTTACCATCTTCGAAATTCATGTTGTTTGTTTATATATTTCAATGTTTACTGATTATTGTGTTCATCCCCTGCTAAGAGATGCAAGGGAAGGGTCTTTGTCTTCTTTACCAATGTACCAACAGTCTAGAACAGTGCCTTAAATATTATAGGTGCTTAGTAAATAGGTGCTTAACAAACGTCTGTTGATGGATAAATAAAACCCTTCCATTTTTATACTTTAATTACTTTATCAGTGTCTGTTTTCTCTGTTAGACTGAAAGCTTCATGAAATAAAACATGTTCATCTTATTCACCACTCTATGCCTCTTACTAACAAAATATCTGGCATTTTTGATTGAATGAGAATCAAAATGAAGATGAAATTGACCTCAAAACGTCATACAATTTTTTTTTCTTTTTTGCTTGCAAGCAACCCAAAAGCAAATTCTAGCTAACTTAAGCACATAGACATCTGTTGGAAAAATACTGAACTAGTTCATGCAATCTAAGATCGAGCTGAAATCCAAAATCAAAGGAAGGCAGGAATAAGGACATCTTCCAGGATTATGACTGTAGAAATTCCTTGATCTTCCCCCTAGAACACCACAGTTACCAGGTTTAAGCCCAGCAACTTCTCTCTGTCTTGCAGTTCAAGTTTAACGTTCTAAGGAGTAAGTAACGTGTTAGCCCATCTTGGGTCAGAAGTCAGCCCTTTGATCACTCAACTGCACAGCCAGAAAGCAAATAGCCACTCAGATAGGTACTACTCCAGAGAATCTCACTCAGAGACCTCAATAAGTTAAACTTCATTTCAAAGCCAATGTTTTTCCTTGTCTAACACTGACTTATCTTATTTTTTTTTCATTTATTAATATAGTCTGTGAATTCACCACTTGGACAGCTTCCCCTCTCCCTGCCCCCTCATGTCCTTTCTATTGCCAAGTTTAATTAATAACCACTTTGTTATAAAACTCTAATAAGCATCCTGTGGTCTTGGGATATCCACTATTCTTGACTAACATATACCACTGCTCTCAAATTTTTATTAGATGTAACCATTGCTCAGAAGCCTCTGAGCACATTTAATGAAAAAGTAGTAAAGAAATATAAATGTTTTCAAACTTCTCCACAAAAAAAAAAGCCAAAGAGCTACACTTAGATGTTCTATGGTTGTAAGTGCAATTCTTTTGTTTAATGTATTTCTGGAAAAAATATCAGAAGCCAGAAGGATACAGACTGAAGTAAATGGGAGAGCGTCTTTAAGAATGCCAAATCAAGAAGCTGGATAGAAATGTACATTTTAATGCATTTGGAAAAATGACTGAAGCTAACTTTGAGTATTGGTTGGAATCTGGTTCATATCACTCTCTTCTGACAGCGTAAAAATTTCATAGCTTGCATAGGTGGCTCATTGAGTTCTTACTCTCCCATTTATATTCATCTAATGTTTAATCCTGTTTTCTCCTTTCATTCTGTCCTGATTTCATAATACTTTGCTATGTATCATAAGGAAATGACCACAGACAATATGCCTGAAGAATATCATTGGTCCCCAAATTCCGAGGAGTGGGTGATCTGATTTGCAGAACCACTTCTGGCTTGCCAAGGTTAGCAAATAAAAATATAGGACACCCAGTTACATTTGACTTTTAGATTAAAAAAAAATAAATCACCTTCAAGATCTATTTATACTAATTATGTTGTTTATCTGTGTTTATTTGTGCTCTTAACTCTTGAGGAGAAAGACGAATGACTATGAAATGAACAAAAAAACATCTAAATAAATGCTCCCCTCACCACCACCACCTGGAGTGGTCATGCATGAGTATTTCTGCCTTTTACCCATCAGAGGAAACTCAGTAAGACTTGAGAGGTCATTACGGTGAATCATGAGTTTATCAAACAACTAAAAAAGGGTGAGGAGGTTGGTAGTGGCGGGCAGGTTAAGGGCAGGCCTGGCCTCACTGGTGCAGGAAGAAATGAATTTAAAAGGAAGTAATTCTGGCAAGACAAGAATTTCCTTTTACGAGAATGAGGTTTATTTTAGTGAGATGCTGTCTCTTCTCTCGCCTGGTGGAAAAAAAAAAAAATAAGAGTGGTAAGCTGTGAGCTCCCAGTTCATCCGACCCAATAGGTCCTTATTTTGTGGAGGCTGCTGAAACCAGAAGCCTCACATGGCACTCTTAGGAGAAAAGGGATACACATGGAACCCCTCTGTTCACTTCTTCCTGGGGGTCTGGGCTTATCCTTCACATTGCTTCCTTGCTAATTTTGTAGTTAGCCCAAGTGTGGCTCTTTTTTAACTGCGAGTGTCATTCACAAGGACACTTGGTGTCTTGGCATACATCAAGGGGCATGTTACCTTGCATTACAACACGACAGGAAGGACATCTCTTCGTGATTTATCAAAGAACAAAATCATTTACTTTATGATCTCATCGAATTCTTCCAACAAGCTTAAGAAGCTATGAAACTACGACAAAATTCTACTCCAATGACTTCGATAAGGGGAGGCTGTTGGCTTCAATCAGCCATAGGCCTGGGGCCCAGGAAACACCAGTGTGAGGATGAAGTTGCATAGAAAAAGAAACTTCCTTTACTTTCTCTCAGAATAGAAAGCAGTTTTGATGTTTCTTCTGGTTGCTTCACCAAATTAATGATGAGCTGAGCAGCACTGCAAACAGGTTGACAAAAATACTGGTGTGTGGCTCATCTGTGATAGCAGGTGGGAAAAGCCTAGCTGGCAAAAGCAAGATTATTCACAATGTCACACTTCATCAGCCAGATTGTTACTGGGCCAGATAGAAGATGAAGAGGACAGTTGCTCAATTAATGGTGAATAGGTTTTATTCCAATATTTAAGAAAGCAGAGCTTAGCTAAGAAAAATCATATTATGTTATTTTGAATTCTCCGGTGGGATATCTTTAGTTATCTAGATGTGTCCCTAACTATTGGGACACAGTTTTAATCAAGTTAGTTTGCATCAAATCCTTTTCATCCCCTGCTTTGTTTTTTTTTTTTTTTTTTAAAAAAAACATGACTTTGAGTACTCTGTAATCTGTGACGTTTCACACTACAGCCCTGACACTGTCGTGTTCATCGAATACTGATTATGGACTTAAGTCCCTGCTGAATAAGAAAATCATCATTTTAAAAAGCTGGCATCAGATGTTGTGCCTGCATTTCTCTTATTTAAAAAGAAAGAGAGAGAGAGAGGCTATCTTCTTCCACAAACTAGGACCATTTCTGCTTTAACCCATTTGGCAAGAAATGAACATATCTGCGGCCAAGAGGATAGGGATTTGGCAATGATTTCACAAGGTAAAATCCTGCAAGGTGTTTCCATGGGGCACCACCAATGTGAAAAATGCTGCTGGTGGTTTGCCAATGTGGGAAGTGCAAGTTGGCCAAATACACCTCTCTTGCCCAGGTGCCTGCTTAAGCCAAGAACCCTGGGGTCACTCCTGTCTAATGAATATTTTTGTTGGAGAAATGATTGCAGGGTTCCCCAATTATGTATGAATTCCTTGTGCCAGAGTTGCCTGTGACCTTGAGTTAAAGGTCTGAGTTATTTTATGTGCTTTGGATCTCCAAATGTTTGCAGCTTGCTGATTTGCAGCTTGAGAATTTGATGAAAGAAATGAAAGCTTTCCCCAGGAAAAAAGTGCACATAAGCACAAATGTATGCCATCTATCCATGGACTCTGGTTAAGGACCTCAACTCTGGTGATTTATACCATTTCTCCAGCTTTGGTGGATATCCAGAACTTGGAGAAATGATTCATTGTGAACACATTAGTTCAAAGCATCAAAAAAGTTTGAGATTCTGTTGCCTCCTGTTCCTTTTACCACAAGAGTCATCCACTGCCAAGGGCAGGGGTCCTTCCAGGTCTCTCAGGTCCTTCTGCCATCTGTACTGGGGGGCCCACTGAATCTCAAGGGGGACATTCCATATCAATTTTAGGGGCTCCTTTCTTCACTGTTCTCTTGGCTGCTACCTACTACTCTAAAACAACTACCTGAAACCAAACTGACTTCCTCTGGAAATCTGCAGCTTGGTGAATGGTTCTGGGTTGCAGGACGACATCCCCCAAACAGTGTCCGTCCTTCCTAAAAGGTAACTAGATTGCCTGGTTCCATTTATAATACCAGTCAGAGCTTTTAGTGAACACCTACTATGGGCTAGCCCCTTTGCACCAATTCTCTCTATGCAATTGTTTTCCCAATTCTGCAAGGTAATTTGAAAAAAGAAAACGGAGATCTCAGAAATCTAGATCATTTTCCCAAGAGGTCTGATCCAAACTTCTCTGAAAAGTATTTCATGGCCAAAACTGCACTGTAGGTTAAGTGACCTCTCTGCATTCACAGCATGTGGTACATTTCAAACTGTATCATAATTGCTGGTTGACTTGCTATATTCTAACACTTCACTGTAAGGTTCCTCCTGGACTGAATATGTACTCTAGTGCTTGCTCCTAAATGAATGGTCATCAGATTGGAGTCTAATCCTGGATCAGCTACTAACAAGTGGCCTAATTTTAAGTAAGAGGATTATCTCCTTGGGTCTCAATTTCCACTTCTGTCAAACTAAGGGGGCAGACATAACTGGTAAGAACAGACTCTGATGCAATGCATTACCCACTACCTGGCAGTTAAATGATAAGAACCATGGCCTCCACCAAAGATGCGTGCCTCTTAATTGTCCATACCCTCTTCCCTCACTGTATGCAAAAGCCAAAGGCTAAATTGACTTAGGCTTTGCTGATAAAGGCCTTGCTGATGAATGGTCCTCCGCCATTACTAAGGGTAAAAGTGTTCTTTATGACTCTATTTGGCTGGCAGGGAGGGACCCCAAGAAGTTTTCCACTTTACCTGCCATTAAGATTAGTACCAGTATAGGGGCGCCTGGGTGGCTCAGTGGGTTAAGCCGCTGCCTTCGGCTCAGGTCATGATCTCAGAGTCCTGGGATCGAGCCCCGCATCGGGTTCTCTGCTCAGCAGGGAGCCTGCTTCCCTCTCTCTCTCTGCCTGCCTCTCTGCCTACTTGTGATTTCTCTCTGTCAAATAAATAAAATCTTTAAAAAAAAAAAAAAAAAAAGATTAGTACCAGTATAAGAAAGATGGAAATTAGTTTTTATGCCTCTTAACCCTAAACATTGATCACTAGTTGGTATTTGGCAAGATGGCATACTAGAATACAGGTGAATTAGAAGCCCATGTCCGTCCCTAAAGTCAATTTCCAGGTTAACTCTTTTACTTAGCAAGAGCAGAAAAAACTAACCAAGAACATGATAAGGCTTTTAAAACTGTTGAGAATTGATCAAGTGTCCATTGTAAGCCTATTTTTCCTACTCTAAGAAAAGTGTCAATGAAAAATTTATTTTATGTTCTTGCTATTAAGACTACAGAACAGTACTTAGCCTAATTCCTTGGGCGAATAGCAAGACTTACTGCATTAAGGGGGGGAAAGAGACTTCACAGAGTAGAAGAATTTAGAATTATAATGGCGACATTGAAAGACAACATTTTTTTTCCTCCTTCCTTAGCACTTAAGAAGTTTCTTGTCAGGCTTTTAGAAAGCTTCTGATTAAATAATAAAGTAGACTAGCCAGTGTAGATCAAAGGGTATTTAAGGGATATGATATCCTTTTCCTTCACAACAAGCATCAGAATAGTCCAAAGGGAAAGGAACCTTGAAAACATTTTCCTCATAAAGTACTCTGAAGTGGACATCAGGGCATTATATGGCCGCACTTTTAAGACCATACCTATCCAAACACTGTGATCCTGCCAAGAATAATGTGTAAAAAACAAAGGAGATTTTTTAAAAACTGGAATAAGTAGGAAAAAGTACTTTGGACATTCTTTAAAAATGAATCACCACCTTAGACAAGATCTAGATTTTTACTACCTAAGGCACAGAACAAGTTATTTAACTTTTAGCTAACATTACATTGTGGAACAATTAGTAAAAATAATACAGAGTGTAAGATTAAAAACCTGGGTTTTCAGGTCTCAACGGAAGGTTAGACTGGCACAGATTACAATTGGTTCAGAATAGAAGTCACATCAAACTCATACAATCTCCTGGAAACTCATTATTTAAAGAAGTTCTACCATTCAAACAAGTTTACAAAAGCAAGACCCATGATCTTCCTCCCCATCAATTCATCCAACACTTGTTACCCATGTATGTTTATCAAAAAGCCCCTCTAAGGACGCTACTAAATTTCTTCTGAAAAACCTTATGACTACATCAATTGAAAGAATATTTCTAAACATCCTTCTGGTCTTGAGGAACTTTAAAACAGCAAACCTGTGACTGTTTCATGATTCAGAGAAATTAGCCCTTTTAACTCATTAGCTAGGATCAGCAAACCTTTCTTGGGCATCTACTATGTGCCAGGAGCTCTCTATAATTGAGAAGTTCATAGTCTATGGATGAGACAGGAGATCTGGATGGAGCAGACAGATGAATGACTAACACCTTAGTTACAGTCAACATGGAAATGAAGAAAAAAAGTAGAGCAAAGACACGTAGATGAAGATTTTTAAAGCAATAAAGGATATAAAACAAGAGCTTATGGAAGTACATATTGCCACAACATATGTGAGGATTTTTGTGGAGACTATGCTTCCAGTTGGCAAGATTCAAGGTATCTACGAAGCCACGTATAGTTTGAACTTTGATCACTGTGGTACTGTCTTCTCTACTTGCTGCATCTGAATACAAGATGGTACCAGGGAGGTATGGCCACCAATAAATTGCTCATGAGTTCCTATTTTTGGAAAACAGGTCTCTTCCTCATCTGCTGAAATCTATGATGTTTCATTAAGAGTCTCTGTAACTATAGGCTTAAGCAGAACTTGACTTATCAGCATCAGGTAATCAACTCCTTTGGGCTGAAAAATGGTAGTATTAGCTTTTACAAGGTTCTTATTATGTGCCAGGCATGCATCATGCCATTTCATTTTCATAAAAACCATTGAGATAATGTACTCCACTGTGCAGATGAAGACGAGGCTTACAGATTTCAATATCATGCCCACGGCCACATGGATTCTGAGTGGCAGACCATGTCTTAGAAGTGACACAGGGTTGGAATTTAAGCCTTAGCCCTTAACCACTCTCCTACTCAGCTTCTTCACACTCTTCATCATACTTTGAATTCACATACCCAAGAAACTACATAGTAAAGGCATTTACCTATCAAGAAAACAATATAATATTTTTCCTGGTTGTTTGGTTGTTCATGAATTGCCCTAAATTTATAAGGCACTTCTGTATTAAACAAAATTACCCAGATTTGTTGAGGTTTGTTTAAAATGCTAATGGGCAAAAGAAGACCAGAATAGGAAGCATTTTTCCCCCAATACTTTGGACTCGCTTTCATTCTTACAGAGTATCTTTTGACACTAAGTTCATGGAACCAACATTCCTTCACATCTTCAAAGCACTTCAGAGTGTATGAGACCACCTATGGACCTAATGGAAATGGGAAGGATGACAGTAACTCCAAAGTGTCTGAGAACAGTTAACATTAAAAACAAAACAAAACAAAACAAAAACAACTTGCCTCACATATACCAAAAGATGTACCATATAAAAATACAAAGCTTCTTGTCATCAACAGCTGTGATCACTTTAGAATGAACCAATACATTGTGTGCTAAAGCAACACCATCGATCAAGAAGCCAGTTTCTGGCAGAGCACTATTTGTAGTTACCTTTGCTTTCTCTGGGAGACTGAAGAGGGTATGTAAACACTAACACCTCGTGAATGCACTTTAACTTCCATTTAGCTATAGCTTTACTCAGCATGACTACAGATAAAGATGGCAGTAAACAATTATTGGAGCTTAATGAACATTTTAAAAAAATAAGTACCGAGGCCCCCCTCTACTTGTAGGTTTTGAAATCATTGCTTATTTTCAGGGACACCATTTAATTTAATTGTATGATTCTTCTGCACTCAGTTGATTTCCCTTCTCAAATCGCAGCCTCATGTTGTTCTTTGTTATTTGTCAGAACCTGGTGAGTTGTTTTGAATAGAACAGTTTTCCCCCTCCTGTAGGATGATGTTACTGCATAAGAACGCTGCAGTGGTTTTTATAGAAAACTTGAGAACTAAGAACCCTGGCCTGCTAGCCTGGCATTAGCTACTTTGTGTATCTTAACACATACATTGTATTAGTGAATATTCAAAGAAATGAAGATTGATGGCTCAGCTGTCTTACTTTTTCTGTATGTGATTAGAGAAAATGCACGTTCGTACACACACACACGACATACAGTTCTGCATCAATATGTGGGTTCATAAACTTGCATGGAGATAAAAGATTGTTCAAGCAATAACTCTTCCTAACTAGCATGGTGGTAGGAGGTAGTAAATTTCAGAGTCCCAGGATTTGAGAATGAAATAGACCACAGCCTCTAAAGTTGGTAAGAACAGATATGTGGCACCAATGTTTTGTCAAATGCCAGAAAAAAAATTGGTCCGTGTGTTTTCTTTGGTATACCTGTTAGAGATTCCTCATTTCCCTCTTAGGCAAAGCAGTTTCAAGCTCCTGTGGATGATATAATACGCCAGATTCTCACTGCAGTAATAAGAACTGGAGTTCAAACATGGTTTTCAATATCCTGAACATAAGAAAAACTAAGATAAATTTTATTTTTTATGTACCTGTGCTTATAATACTGTGTATACACATAGACCAGAAGTTCGGTACAAAGGAAAAGTAAGGAGAGATGTTTATCTCCTTCCCTTTGCCCTCCAGAGCCTAAAAGATTTAGAATTTAATGTAAGACAGAGTGTATAAACTTGATTTTTAAATTGTTCTCAGATAAAGAGCAATGATTAACTGTATTAAAAAATAAAAAGTAGTAACATGAGAAAAGAGTAAAATTATAAAAAGCCTATAAAATATATAAAAAGCATATACAATTGTATACCAAAAACATATAATAGCAACACCATTTGGTGTTAGGGAACATTTGGGAAGCAGTTTTATCTTTTCCAGTAAGTCCAATGTAATGGTGGAAATAATGATCCTTACACTGTGAAGAAAAGCCTAAACTGATTTCTATTTGCTTAACAAAGCAGAATGATACGTTCTATACTTTGTGTCCCTGAAAGCAAGTAATATTTAAAAAAACTGGCCATTAAGGCTATAAACTTCATCTATTTGGAAAATTGGTTTATTTAATGCAGATTATTTCCCAATTGTTCTAGACAAAGTATTACTATAGCATTGTCATGCATTTAATAATATGGAATAAAAGTCTTTAAGATCACTTTATAATCTTATTATACTTTTCTATAAAATGAATATAATTCTATTTCAATTCCAGAATAGGTAACTAAAAAATGCAATCATTTATTTTGCTTGTTTCCTAAGAAATGTCAGGTTAAAAGAAATAAATGTGGTTGTTTTGAATACTCAATTATTTTGGACATTTTCCTTTTATATATTGTAAGTCATTCTGCTCTTATTTCTATTTTATAGAAACCAGAATTTCAGGAAAGGGACATATCCAGTGATAATACAACCTAAAACTTACACATGTGATTTTAAGATGACAACAGTTATTTGTAGATTTTAGACTACGTTCCATACTGCTAGACTGAGTCAAACATATTTGCCCTAAAATCTTTTCCAAGCTCACAATATGGTCTCTAGTTTTGAGTGATGACAAAGACAGACTGGTAATCAGAAAGCAGGAAATTAATTTTTGAAAAATCATTAAAGATTTCTTTGGAATCTGATATAACACCATTTCTTCAAGTCCACTAACTGCGTATCCTTCAATGATTTGTTCTATTTTACTCTATTTACTCTTCTACTTTACAATTTTGATTTGAACTGCATTGACACAAAGCACATTTTCCTACATATGTTTAAATATCCAGCCCATGAACCTACTATGTCCGTGCTGCTGAGATTTGTATGGAAGTAGTATGCTCAAGCTAATGCAAAAGAGACTTCAAAGTTTTGACTGAATTTGCATAGAGACATAAATTATCCAGGATATTCAAAGCCATAAATTTGCTGCAGGACATACATAGCTCTCTCGTGGCTTACGGAAGCACAATTCTCTTTATTTCACACTTGTCTGTTACCAGGTTTTCTCCAAGAACCTTTACAGGGTTTCTTCTTTGGCCCATACTGTTTTTATTTCGATATTCAGAATGTGCTACCTGATACTGGTTGCGCTTAAAAGTTAACAGTATTGGACTGCCTCAATGAATTTATGCTGGGCCCTTCCCTTCTCACTGTGCTCTGCCTAGAACACACACAGAGGTTAGTAGACAAACTGTGGGCATGACCTGAGGTAAAAGTAAAATGAAAATTTCTGTGTTTCAGAATTGTTCAATTAAATATGGTTAACCATAAGAAAGATTTTATTTGGCTATGTATGTATATAACATATATGTATTATAATAGACACTAGAGACATAATATATAATAGATAACATATACAAAATGCATCTACACATATTTATTTCATGATATATAACTTTATACATACACACATATTTATATATATGCAAAACAAAAGTCTACAAATATGTTGTTTGGGCCAGAGGACAGCATATTCCATTCAACATAAGAAGGAAATTCTTTAAAATCTACCCTTTTAGTTGCAGTCATTACTGAAAGTTTCAAAAGAGAAAGAGTTTAGAAGAAAATAGCAGTTTTTGCATTTATAAAAAACTCACACAAAATATGAATTCCTTTTCCCAAATTAACCTCAGAATGCAGGATAAATGTCATAATGTCCCCACAAAGTGATAAAGGCTAAGAATCAGGCCCTAAGTGACTACCACAAAGGCATTTCATAAATATTTGAAATAATTGTCCTTCACTGTTTAAAACAGCTATCCTCCTGTTTTGGTCTACCCTCTACCCACCCCACCCCCCATTTTTAAATAAAAGATATTGTTGCCAAACTACTAAGCCTTAATCATTATAATAAAATTAACGCCCTCTTTTCAGTGCAAAGAAAGTAATTAAGTTTATCTAAATATGTATTAGCTCTTTGTATGTAAGCTTCATAGAATTCATTTTAAAATCTTATGCAAATAAAAAAGCATAAAGCAGTAATTTCATGACTAAACATTATTTTGTCTCTTCATCTTTCCAACATAAATTTTCATACACATACAACCTGTAATATAGACAGATGCACGCTTGATGCAAATTAGGTAACATTTTTTCCCCCATCAACATTTTAACTGCTGAGTTGATACATTTAAAATTTTTAATGACAAGGATAAACGTCTGATCATGCTGCTTTAATTAAGTTTATTTAAAAATATGTTTTGGAAATAAAAAAAATATTATGAACAATAAAGTGAGTACACATTTGTTTGGTACAGGTCAGACTTTACTATGATGTAATCACACATTTTACAAAAGTGTGATATTTAGTGCATGGAAAAAGAGGACTTTTGTCCTGCCTGTGACATTTATGAGAATCACTTTACAATCCAGACTTAACTGAAAGGAAAAGTCATAGGAAGTTGAACATGTTGAGTTCAAAATAGCATTGTCTAAAAAGTCCCAAAGAAAATTAGTTACAACTAGAAAAATTACAGAAGCATTTAAAAAATATAACCCCCAAATAAGCAATAAATATAGAACGAACACCATCAAAACCGAAACCCTCTCTTAAAATGAAATGAAAATACAACTTATTAAAACTGTCCTTATGATGTCTTGTGGGATAGGAACAAAAGAATTACATTATTTAATTGGAGACACCTCACGAGAATCTTGGGCTATGAACCCAGGTCTAATTTAAAATACATTTTTTAAAAATGGGAAAATTCCGTTAAAGTTGTAAGTCTTGATATTTATTTATCTAGATGTCTCAACCCAGACATCTCTCTGCCATCAAAAACTTTCCAAAAAATAAAATTATTTAGAAGCCCCAATTCAGTGTTTTCCTCACATGAAATTATCCCATTGGAACAAAACACCCATGTTTCCAATTGAAAAAAAAAAACAACCACAACATTAAGACGATTTAATAAACTACTTAAGGGAAGCTGAATACCGAGAACGCCTTGCCAATTTCCACAATGAATTAAAATAGCCAGTCCTCATCAGTGTCTTTTATAGAGATAAAATTAGGCGCATCATGAAATCTGTCACCGTACCTGCGTGCACTTTAAACGACTACGGCACACGCTGTAAAATCTTCCCTCTGAGAAATAAAGCACACTTCATTTAACTGCTGCAAAACACTGCTGCAGAGAAGCCCCGTGCATTTTTTTCGGCCAACTGATCCAGCCTTCCACCAGCCCTGTGACCTTTGAACTCCCTTCTGCCCCCCTCCACTCCCCCACCCTCGCTTCTGCAGTCAAAGCCTCAGAGCTGGTCTCATTTGCATAAGGCTCAGGCAGCCCTCCAGCAGCTGAAACGGAATGCTGGGTAAGGAAGTGTGGAACCGCAGTTGTGCCTAATACCTGAATCACCAGAGGGATGGAACAGGCGATGGGGAGTGGGCACGGACTTCCCTGGGCTGCCAGCATCACAGACCCCGTATCTATTAATGGATAAGTGTTTTTAACTCTTTGTTTTAGAGTCCTGCTTTTCCCCCCTCCCCACCAAAAGAAGCTGTCAGCAGCAACTATGGTAACCAAGGAAACCCAAATAGTCAAATACTTCATTTAAATACATGTGGAAAACCAATTTAAAAATTTCATTAACTTCTCTTGTTTTTGAAACATAGCTATTTTCTTTCCCATTGGCATACATATTGCCGGCATAATTAGGGACATGGGGTATTTTGTCTTGTGGAGGTGGTGGTGGTTTAAACAGCATTTTACAAGCATAAATATCTTTTAGTTACTGTACACATACACGAAGTCACTATAGTAAATCTATAAAATGTTAAATGTGCCCTAGTGTCTTAAAGACGATCATCCTAAATGGTGTCCGAGAAATTAATTGTTAAGAATTTAGCTCCCAAGATGCCTTTCAAACAATACAGCAGTAAAAATGTAGAGCAAAGTTAAACTAGGTATTGAAATTTAAAGATTCATGTAGCAGTAATGCTTGTCTGTCTTTGGCAAGGATGTTCAGTGTTGTGCTATTATTTGCTAGAGTTATTTCTTCCCTTGTCTTCCTACACACAGCAATCTCGCTATTTCAAACATAAACTTCTCTACTGCTCATAAACCCAAGAAGTGGTTATTTTCTAGATACAGAAGGTCATGTGTGTGCATATTTTTATAAATATACATGAAGACACACATTCTTTTCTAAATGGTGAGTCAATGGAAATATGCATCATCACAAAATTAACCCATTCTTTTTTTGAAAATTAAGCTAATTTGTTTTTCTCCATTAGTGAGTGAATGATATGTATAAAATAAAAGGTTTTATGAAGTATTTTCCACTTATCAAAAGATACATAAATTGAAAAATAAAAGGCACACAACCAACATAGATATATATTACTGTAGTTAAATATAAAATGCATTGTTCTAACAGTAGCATTATTAACGTTTTAAAATTCTCTTATTTAAAATTTTTTCACTTAAATAACTAAACATGCCAAACCTTCCTCTTATACTGTACAGAAAGGCATCAATAAAAATCTGAATGATACATCATCAATTTATAAGACATGTGAACTATTATAATACAGGATTTTTTTTAACACTGGAAAAATAAATCTGAAGCTTTTTATTGGAGCAATTTATTAGTAGCATTCTGATTTATATTATCTGCATATATAGAAGATTAGAAATCATCGGATGCATTTTTTTCTTACTCATCAATTTTTAAATAGGATAAATAACTTTTCGGTTTACTATAATCATATAAACATTTCTCTAACACATCTGACTACAGCAACAATTTAATCACACTGGGTCAATTCATGTGCATCCTTCATATTACACACTGCAAATACCTTGCAAAGTTTTTGTTTAAGGGAAAACACACACTAGCCCATCCTAATTTAAATCCAATCTAACGCAAGGAAGTGTTGGAGTCATTTATAAAATCACTGACCTGTTCAAATAGCTGTAGTCTTAGTCCTTGCACTCTTTATTCATTAGAATCCAAAATAAATTGATTATCATTTTATAATATGTGTCAGCATCACCGAAGGCACTGTTCTTCCTGGTTCAGCGGAATCTTCTTAAATTTGCCAGCCCTGTGTTTTATTGCTGGTACCGTATGCTTTATTGTTCAGCGACAAGAGCCTCACTCTGCACAAAGACTCATTACCTACTGCTCGCTGCACGGCATCAGCCTCACTGAGGCTGCCTATATGTGATCACATGGGAGTTTTGTCTGAGAAAGCCAGGCATGCCACTGACTTCACTGTGTCTATGGATATTTTTATCAGCTGAGGTCTGCTAGGAGGAAGGAATAACAGATTATGAAGCTGCTCTAAGTCATTAATGCAGCCCGACTTATGGAAATCCTTTCACAAGATTTTTTTTATTATTATTATTATGGAAAATGTTAGAGCAGGCATTCAAAAGAAGTTAACTAGATTTTATTTGAATAAGAGGCTGAATAATAATTTAAGGAAAGAGAACTAACAAAAAGCGGTTTTCTACCTTCTGCTTTCTGAAAGTACTTTTGTATAAATGTTAGTAAAGAGCCTTGCTCAACTGAATGATTTGACAGTGTGTTTTAACCTTTAGATTGCTGGGGTTTCTTTTTCTTGGAGGAGGTTATTTTCTAAAAGGATAAGTGGCTGTTTCCCTCAAAATCTCCTCAGTAGAAAATCTCAATCCCTGATAGATACTATATGTGAATAAAAATAGAGTTATTCTAATTACTTTTGATAAAGTAGATAAGAGGGTGAGTCTCTTATTGATGTATATAAATGAGGAAGGTGATTAATTTATCTTCTCAAAAGATGACACATTCCTAGAACAGCTGACTTAAAAGAACAATGAAGATTTCAATTTAAAGATCTAAAGGACATGTGTTTCATATTAATTCTTAAAATGCAGTAACTTATTCTAGACAGCTAACCTCAATAAAGCATATGGTTTACCTTATCTGATTTCAGTGTTAACAAGTAGTTTCAGAGCTCTTTAACATTTACAGGAATTTTCTTCTCTATACCCACATGTGTGTATGTACATACGTGTCTCCACATGTACATACATATATCATCAGATTGGCATTTTTTAAATGTTTCAATAATTAAATAATTGCCCCAAATCATTTCTTCACATTCAAAAATGGATTGTGGATCTCCAAATGAAAAAGCTACTTAGTTACTGGAACTTGATGAAAAAAATTGATTTCTTATCTCTTTAATAATCTGTCTACATTGAATTGGTAATTAAAAGCTTGTTGCTTGTTAATCTCAGTTGAAATTTTATGACAAATACATGCAAAGTGCAACAAAGAGCACAGACAGAAAAGGCAGAAGCACCATAAATGACGACCAGAAAATAAATTTTCTGTATAGACATACAGTACATTTTAATAGTGTTTGTAAATAATTTAGTAATCTTAAAAATAGTAAACATATATACCTGTTTAAGCCTTCCATTAATAAGAAATTATTTTCTGGAAACAATTACAACTTAAAATTTTTGGTGTCAATTGAAATTTTTTAAAAATAATTTTAAGCCAGACTAAGTAACTGTAGCTAAATAGCCCAGTCCCTGAATACAATGACCTAACATGGTTCTTTACAATACATTTTTGTTGGGCTAACATTGATTTAGAATGTCTTATGACTTAAATAAATGCCTTTTGGTGGACTTTTCCTAACATTGAGAACTATTCACATATGTTTTAAATGCCACCATTTTAATGCATTTGTTCCAAAATGCTCATGTTCATTTTTTTCCTCTGCACACAAGAGCTACGCTAAAGCTACAAAACCTTGGGGGCATTAAAGGGAAAAGGGAAACAGAGTGCTCATGTATTATAGCATGCCTCTAGGTTTTTAAAGATATGCACATTCTAGTTAATATCCTTGATGACGTCATCATGTTAATGTACAAGGAAATAAACAAAAGGCAGCCATTTTTCTTTTACTGCATCACTTCAAAAACAGTGAAATAAAATGGTTGCCAAATGGAAGGAAAGAATCAGCAGAAAACCAAATTACTTCCAAATTCTTGAAAGAGGGAGGGCAAGGGGTGTGAAATTGGAAATAAAAACTACATGTATGTAAAGTTTGAATGAATGGAGGTAATGAAATAATTTACAGTAAGGAAAATAAATAAACATAAGGAATATAGAAATAGCTAGCAATTAAAACAAATACCAGTAAAATAAGGAATGTCCCATAGAAAGACTATAGTCTATAAACTTAGTATATATTAAATATAAAGGCCCATTAAGTCCATTATTTTTTTTTTTAAAAAAAAGCTATTTAAAGGTGGATGACAGAGCTAGAAAGATCTAGAAAAGGACAGAATGATCATGAAATAGTAATAACCTTTCCAGGTTGCTATTGTCTTAAATGACCTTGGTCATTTGGGGAATTACTCTAGCATCTCCTGCTTTAGTTTTTAAGTCTGCAAAACAGGAACAGCAAAGTCTTTGGAAAGCATGTCATGGAGATACACGGCAATATTTTTATAGTTTAGTTCTCTAAATTGGCTTTGACCAAGAATTGTCAACTAACATTAATAAAATAAGAAGATGAGGTAAAATCCTGATGATTGTTTAAAAGAATTTTTAAACACGTTATCCTAATAACAGAGACAAACAGGACTTTTGGAAGCAGGAAGTGATTTTTTTTTCTAATAAATGCAGAGAAAAATAGAAATAAATTTAGTAACTAATTTAAGACAACACTCATAAAATTGTCTCAGGATTAAAACAAATTACAAAATATACCCATCTTTCCAATCAAAATTCTGGAACTCACTGTCAGTGACATGACAAGGGAATTACAGCAGAGCATCTGATTCTCGCATTACACAATGAACAATGGTGTCTCTGCTTATATAACAGTCTCATCAGCCAAGAATTCTTAAAATTTGAAATTAACAGAGAAACACAAGATCAGAACTTAAAGGAGCAAATCCCATCCAAGATTAAAAAGATGTTTTAATTTACTTTGTTACACTAAAGACTGTGAATTGAAAAAAGATACGTGTTTCTTACTATTGACTCTATTAGTTGGTTTTTTCTCTAATGGGAAAGACACATCCTAGAATCATTTCTTCTGCCCCTCCCCCGCCCTTTTCTACAAAATAACCAAAGCTTATCGGAAGTAACCCAAAATGGGTGCTATCCAGCTCATGCAGTAACTGGGGCAGAAACATACTAATTGGATGATCCTTTGAGCATTCTACTACATAAAGGAAGACAGAGGAAAATTACTTACACTATCACCTGTGTTTCCTGTAATTGTATTAAGTGGCATATATATACCAGCACTTCCTGTTGGATTTACCCTTGATCAGGAGGGATTTTCTTGCTACATTTCACCTCCCTTATAACACATTCAAAGAAGTCAATAAGTTGCCCATGTCAGCCTCAAAATCCAAGACTAATTCAATTCAATTCAACAAAACTTTATTGAGAGGTTACTATGAATGAAGCTTTGAAACAGTTGCTAGGGATATAAAAAATGAAATATACACTGTTCCTAAGAAGATTATAGCCTTTCTAGCTAATAAATAAATAAATAAGTAGAAATAAATTGCTGAGCATGTTATGGACGGGTAGTAAAGTATAGACATGTTTTTAAAAGTTTGAATATTTTATTGACTTAACATGCATTTTATGTATAATCAATACAATTTCTACATTTTCAGTATTGTTTCCTAAAATCAGAAAATCATTATTGTAATTAAAAATCATCTATCAAATACACACACACATACCTGATGGCTGCAAATTCTATGCTATACTTGTCATCAGGAGATGGGATCTTATTTCACTCACCTTTATTGTAAGCTAGTATTAATGATTTGCTTAAACAAGAGAGACTGCAAAATCGATGTTTTGAAGAGTCTGAGGCTAAGTGCTAAAAAATGTTGCCATTTCCACCTGAACCTCTTGGAACGCTCACTCCAGGAGCCTTGACTGCCACATAAAATGACTGACTACCACAAGACAGCCAGGGTGAAGCCGCCTATAGGTTCTCGGGTCATAGCCCCAACTGAGCCCAACATTTTAGCCATTCTGATGCCTGACACATGTATAAAGTGCTATCTTGGACCTTTGGAACCTATCCATCCACCAAATGGACACCAAAAAAAAAAAAAAAAAAAAAAAAGATCCTAGTTGTCACTATGTGGAAGAGAATCACTTAGCTGAGCTTTTCTCAAATTTTTGTCCTCCGGAATTCGTAAGATATAATAAAATGGTTGCTGTTTTAAGTCACTAAGTGTTGTGGTAGTTACTTGGCAATTACTAACTAGAACATATTGACATGTATGGCAGAGACAATACAATAACCTAAAGTACATGAAACTGCAAGCTGATATACATATTCAATGAAAGCAAGGAATTTCATTCAATAAAATGAATGCACTGAATGGGTTTATTAAAGGAAATACAACTTGGGAGAGTGAAAAAAGAGAGGTAAAAACATTCAAGGAGTATTCAAAGCAAAGAAGAACTCAGTTATCTGAGAAGACTGTGCTGAAGGAAAGGGATTTCTGAACGAATAGGAGATCAACTGCTTAACTAGCCCAGAGAAGAGGAATTCCCATTTGCAAGATGGTTCTTGGGAAAAAGCCCAGAAACAAGAGGAAGAGCTTAACTGTGAGAGGAATTTTGAGGAAATTTGGATGACAGACAAGTGATGGGAGGTTGAAAGGGAAACAAGAAGTCTAATGATCCTTCTGGGAGGGCTCTGAAGCTTGAGATGAGGAGATTTTGCAACATGGCTGCTTAGAAGTCTCCAAGACATAAGAAAAGAGGTGTGGTCTACATGGCTAAGAATGCAACTCCAACTATTGGAAAGTGGCTAGACCATGGGGCTCTGAGGCAGCAGCAGGGAGGCTGATGAAGAGGAAATGGGAAGAAATGATGAGCATCTGAACTAAAGGTACTGAGTGAGGAATGAGAAGAAAGGGATTCATCCTGAAGAAAGACAGAATTTCAAATATGTTGGGTGAACCAGTCTCTGATCTTCTTACAGTGTGAAAGTCAGCAGTTCAACCAATCAGTTACCAGTGACCTATGGCAACTAGAGAACATTAAACCGGTTTATGTTTGTTAGACAGATTTACTAATTTCACAGGTATTTTCTCTTGTATTGGGCTCAGTTTGTCAACCTTTAGATATTGTGAAAAATTGTTCCTATCAAACATTGTTAATGTTCTGTTTGGGAGGCTGCAAAAGACTGAAGCAGCAGGACTTTCCCTAAATAAACTATGTAGAAGACAGCACTTAGGTTTCTTCCTGTTGTCTGATTCCTAAGACAGGAAAATACTGTAGGGAAAAGACAAATACACCCCAGTTCTGCAAAGATTATAAAAAATATATATATTTTGGAGAATGGGAACTAAAACAACACACACACACACACACACACACACACACACATAAGCCTGTGGGGAGTTTTATCCTTTTGAATCATCATTCTATCTGGATATTAGGATACCAAAGGGGAAGTTAAGTGGCTAGTGAATGGCCACTCAGAATTAGGCAGGTAAAATGGCAGGAATAGCTCTGTAATTGCTGCTGCTGCACATACAATATGTACATAAATCACGGGAACATGGCTGGAAAGAAGTCTTTATGCAAAGTGACCCAGAGAAGAAAGTATCCAGATTTCCCCCCTGCCCTTCAATCTCTTTATCACCACAAAGGCATTTAAAAACAGCATTTATCAAGAGAAAAGAGTAAATGAAGCAAACCTCCTCCCTGAGAACACAAAGAATACATTTATTTCTTAGTAACCATCAAAGTTAATTACAATGATTTCTTCTTATGCTGAATTAGATGTCTAACCTGGGACAAAAAATATGGAATCAAACAGCATACACAAAAACCAAACATGAACTGAGCAGGTAAAAAAAGAAAAAAGAATAATTTAATAGGACCTGCAGCTTTTCCTTTTCAATGGGAAGCTCGCACCATAATTGAAAGGGCTGCATTTGGGGTAAGGTACACAAAAAGGTTTTCTATATTTTATTTTATCCAAAGAATCAGCTGATGGATGGAATTTACTACAACTTGTATAACAGAGTCATATAGAGACAGCTTTGGCATATTATTTATGTGAGTTTGTCCATTCGTTCATTCATTCATTCATTCATACAGTTTTTCATTGCACACTCACTGAGTACTCTATGCTCAGAACCTTGTTCAGGGCTCTTGATAGTTGAAACAGATGAATGAGTCACAGTCTACAAACTAAGTGGCTCTCCATCTAGAGACATAAAAAGTTATTGTCTAATGGGGTAAGTTCTGTAATTGAATAGTAAGAACATCAAGGCAGGAGTGATTAATACTATATAAAAATAGCTAAAAGTTATTAAGCACTTACTAAGACCTAAGTGCTTTACTGTGTATGTATTAATTAACTCAGGACCACTGCAAAAACCTATGAAATAGCTACTTTCACCATCTCTACTTCATGGATGACCATTGAGGCCCAGACTGGTTAAATGACTTGCCAATGTGACAATCAGTATCCCAACTCAGGAGTATGGCTTTAATGCAATGCAGCTCTTCTGGGAGCATGCTTCCTAAGGCAATCAGGGTGGTCTTCACAGAAGGGGTGACATGGGAAATAAATCTTAAAAGATGTGCAGAAGTTCTTTTGTGGAAAAGGAGAAGTGTATTCTAGGCAGCAGGGTTGGAGTATATAGATTCTGAGGCATGACTAATAATACATATGAAGGAAACTAAAAATTTCACCATGAGAATGATAAGGTTATTTGATCTTCATGGGATTATGCATTTGGGATGCTGGAGTGTTTGGAACTCACCTTGGTGTCAGTTTGTACTCACAGGGATGTTTAAATGTCTTGCTTGTGATTTATTAGGTAACTCTGGAGAATGAATTGGCGAGAGGGGCTAGAAGAAGGGAGGCGAAATGAGACTGCTGTAACATCCCAGAAAATAGTTACAAAGCTCTAAATGAAGACAGTGGCACCCCTGGGAACGGAGAGAAACATATTGAGAAAGTAAATCAACAGATATTTTAGCTGGAAGTGAGGAAGAACCCTGAATCCAGGAATTTCAATATGGGAGACAGCACAGATGAAGACACCACTAGCCATGGTTTGAAATAGCGAAAAAAGTTCAGATGTGAAGCCATTCTGCAGTAAACACGGAAAGTCTACCATGCACCAGGCAAGAGTATGAAGTTTTAAGGATACAAAGATGCCATTTTGGCCCCTGAGTGCTCAATGCCTGTCAGAGGAGCTCACAGACAAAACCTGTTACCTAAATACACAACTCCCTCTATCGCAGATAACTTGTGAAGGTGTAGCATTTCTCTCTGTGAACTGATTAAAGGTTAAAAAAGAACAAAGACTGACTTTTCCACAATAAAACTTTAACTCTGGAATACCATCAATTGAACTTAATTGTGGTGGTCATACATTAAAAAAAAAAAAAACAACACCAAAACTATATAAAAGTGTTTAGTGCAGACGAAAATCACAATCCAGATCACAAAATCCACTTCCATGCTTTCTAGTAATCATACAACATGAAGAAATACAAGAAATAAATTAGATTTCTCCTTTAGGCAAATGTTTTAACGAGCTTAATCCCGTGGCTTGCTATTAATGCTAGTGACTGGCTTCTTTGAAATGAGGCATGCGTTCTCTTTCTTGTTCATATAGTCAGCTTCCTATTTAGTATTCATTATTCATGTCTATTTTTATCAAAGAGCACGATTACATGAAACCATGATCCAAGCATGTTTGGCTCCAATTTTTATCTGTGGAGGGAAGAAAATTAAACACCCTTACTATACTGGAATATGATTGTTATGGACATATGTGTTCCTAGTATATACATGTCCCATTGTATTTGAAGGTGGTGCCACTTAATTTGGGTGGTCAAGCTAAAGGACAGACATTCTTTTCACACCTGTTTTAGTTTAGAATAGCAACATGCCAGTGGGGGTGGGGAGCCCATCAGTCTGGTATATAAACTGGGAAAAACAAGTTTTGGTCATAGTCTTAAGAAACTCTATCTAGGGGGCGCCTGGGTGGCTCAGTGGGTTAAAGCCTCTGCCTTCGGCTCAGGTCATGATCCCAGGGTCCTGGGATCCAGCCCCGCATCGGACTCTTTGCTCAGTGGGGAGCCTGCTTTATCCTCTCTCTCTCTGCCTGCCTCTCTGCCTACTTGTGATTTCTGTCTGTCAAATAAATAAATAAAATCTTAAAAAAAAAAAAAACAACTCTATCTAGATATTCTAAGAATTTCCTATGTCACTAGCAAACCATGTTGGATTAAGAATAAAAAGAGGTATAGACACATTTTATTTGAATATTACGATCCGTGATAACTTTAGTTGACAACCATAGATACTGTAGCAATTGCTACTCTTCAGAGGGCATAGCCTGCCTGGGATCTTTGCCTCTTTAATTACTGATAGTTATCTATGGAACACGCAATTATGATGGCTGAGAAAAAGAATGGAGCGTCCTATTGCTACTGTTTTCCAGCCAGTCACAGGGAGGTGACTCTAACCTTGTCTGTGTATGTTTGTTACATTGTATTTATATAGTGTGTCTCTGACCTAGAAAGCTGATGGGGACATTACTCCACTAGCAACCTAGTCTAATTTACTGTGTTCTGCGGTCACTACAGAGCCAGGTGGCAGCAATAAATTTATGGGTTCATGGACTACAGAAAGAATAAGGCTTTTAAAGACAAAGATATTTCAAGATAGCATACTTAGAATAATTAAAACTTGAGATCATCTATATGTACTAAATATAGATTAATGTGGTGGAATTTGAGACAGCTCCTAAAATTAGTATCATTATGACTATAGAAAAACAATAAAAATGTGTACAAAATTAGTGAAAATTTTTACCAAAAATACTACCAAATACTATTATGACTAAGATGTATGGAAAAAGACTGGAGGGGAACTAAAGGTCTTAGGGGAGTATGTGTGACTACAAAGCAATACACACACTTTGAGCTCAATATTTTAAATATTATATAAGTATAAAATAATTGGAAAAATAGAATCAAAATCATAAAAATAGTTATTTCTTGGATGTTAGGTAATAGGTGATTTTGATTTTTTATTTTGGCTGTTTGAACATTTCACGAGTGTTCTTTTTTTTCTGTTACTAGTAATACAACGTAAAATGTAATAATATTAGAATTGTTGTACTGAATTTAATTATGCTAGAATTAGTTCAATAATAAGAAAAGCATTTCAAAATAAGAATATTGTTCAAATGATTTCAACTGCTGTATGTTTAAGCTTTTAGATAGTGGGGAAATTGAACTCTGTCTCCATATTTTACCCTCAGGCTGGAGTTGGTGCTTGATGCTATCCTGTCTATGAGGCTCCCTTAAGACATGATTACTTTTGATTGATGAACAGATAGCTTTCCAGCACTTTCTTTGAGCAACCACACACTGTATTTTTTCTCAGTTCACTGTGGAGGCACTGTGAGGAGGTTCCAATATCTACTCCCACCCTCTAAGTGGCAAGGTACCCAGGGGGTGACTGCAGGTGTCAGTGTCAGTGAGTAATCTTACTTCTGACCCAGCTGCGGAGCCCTACATTGGGGTGAGTTACTTTACTTGCTTGGAGAAAAGAGATTATATTATAACAAAAAGAGTAAGGGCACTAGAGGAACCTGATACATGTTTAAAATGGAAAAAGAGCTTGAGAATTAAAAAAAAAAAAAATCTGTAGCAGGACTTTATGTAGCTCCAGTAGAAGTTTAACAACAGAAGAAGGAGAAGGCCGGGAGTGAAATGCTGAATTGGGAAAATATTAGTGTCTTCATACTGAGTCTTCCTTAAACTTGGAGAGTGCTTGCAAGGCCAAAGTCCAGCAACTGAACTCTTGCTTTCTTGCTCTCCCAGAGAGATGCTCAGTGATGCTGAGACATCTGAACCTAGGCACATTGTCAGTGAATCTGGGTACAGTTATTAATTGTATATTGGCAAGAACCAACCATAATAGAGTCTGAGAATGTTTACTAGGAACCAACATGAGGGGCAACTTTTAATCTGCATGGACCAATGAATGTTTGGCTATAAATGACAGAGTTTGGAATAGAAGTCCATTTATAGTCCACAGTACAGTATTAATCGTAAGATGGATTCTGATTTTTTATACTCTCTTCCTCCCTTCATCAGGTGAACTCTCAGTCTCTCTCAAGTCTCAGTTCAAAAGTGCCGTCCTAAAGCCTATCTCCAGATCTTTTGCCCATGGGGGAGAAAGAGGCCATTCCTTTCTTTCTCTTCCATGTTTATTAGTCTACTATATGTTTTATAACATCATACTGTATTAATGTGTTTGCGTTCTAGAAAGATACCAATAAACTGGGCTCTCAAGACAAAGGCTCTGTCATTCATATTTATATCCTTAGAGCTTGCCGCAAGCCTTTCACATTAGAGATGTTCAGTGCTGTCGAACAAGTTCTTGTGAATGTGTTTTTAGAATACAGAATGTACACAGCCCTTTAGAAAGCTGTCTTTAGAATGTCTGATAATGCTGATAGCATGCAAGCTGTTATACGAAGGACAGGATTATTGTTTAACACTCATTTCCAGTGTATGTTTTTGGAGTTGCCTAAATTTAAAAAAAAAAAAAAAAGATGAAAAGCTGGAGATCTTGCACAACCCTCCTCTCCTTCTTCCCCCAACAGTTAGGAAAATTAGATCAGACAGGATAACTTGCAATTTGTCTCCTCTTACAGCCATTCCATAGGTGGTAACACATTTTCAGCTTTGTTAAAAATTCCTCCTATTGATAAAACTTCTTGGGCCTTTTTCTCGAATATCAACCAACATTACTATTCCTTTTGCCAATAATTTTTTCCCTTCCCTTCTTTACCTTCAAATGCAGAAAAAATATGCTTTTGCCCTTCAGTTTTGCATACACTTACTTACCTAACACAGTCTCTTTGAAGTCCTAGGTAGATTTCTTTTAGACTACTGACATGTGCACAGCAAGAGGGATTAAGGCTTTGCTAATGAGCCTTGCAAACATTTTCATATTTTGGATCAACACATCTGCCAATATGTAAGACATTTTAAGAATACTATTTCTGTCCACAGAGGGTTTTGTCAATTCATGACAGGTGTTAAATAAAACTATGTAAGCTAAATTAAAATGTCCATGTGTTAATATTACATATAGAAGAACTTTTCATTTGTATTAACTCAGCATTAATTTCACTGGACCTCAATAGTCATTAACATAAGAAATATTTGTTCTGACATCGACTGATAATGAGCTGTCCCTCTCTGCCCTCAAACCTACAACAGATGGACCAGAAAGAAAAAGGGTTTACAAAGTAGAAATTCCTTCCTAAATTTCTGTGTATCACAACTGTCTATTCTTTCCTCTTCAGGCAAGGAACATCCTGTGCTATGGAAAATAGTCAGATTTCAATTTAGTTACAGAGATTTTCACAGGACAAAAGAGATTTTAATGTGCCCTATATTGTACCAATTTCATAAACATTGGCATTAAATTCATAGAAGAGAGAGTAAATGTAATTTTAAAATATTTGCAGAGAAAATAAAATCCAAATGAAGAGTCCATTTTTGGATTCAGTGACTATATTGCCAAAATTGAAATGACTTTTTGTAGAATATCAATAACACAGAACAAACAGAAGAATTATTACTGAATTGGAAAAGTAAGAAATTATTCTTGGAGAGGAAGAAAAAAGATCTCAACCATTCTCTCTTTATAAGTCCAATTTCATATGGCCTTTTAGGGGGTTTGTGCTGCCTAACTTGAATTTGTTCAACCTTTGGAAGGACTTGAATTTTCTCCTGAGATGTTTTAAACAGTTTTTTTTCAACATTAAGCTGCCACGTGCAAGTAGAAAGATCACTTGTAACTTTATCCTTTACCGACAGGAAAAGTAAGGCATAAATATTTCAAGTGGCCATTTTCTTAGCTTAGAGAAATGCTTTTTTCATTCAAGTACTCTGCCTTTTTATTATTTAACTGCAGGAATGTATTTGACAAGTGGTAGTCCTTAGTAACTAATATAAGGAATTAAGGTATTTCCTTTTGTATGTTAGATGAATGGATAGTGTTTAAAAGGATGTTTCCTGGCCTTAAACACACTGTGCCAAAGTGGACAGTTAAATATAAAAATAATAGCGTTTTTTGGTCCCTTGAATGTTTAAGCTTCAGGAAACCAATCCACATCATGAACACTAGGGAAACAAATAGTTTAGAGATGAAACACAGATCACTGAAACACTAGATCTATATGCCAAGTCCATAAAGGGGCAACATCTGGTTCACGTAAGGACCTGCATTTCTTATCTGAATGAGTAGTTCACCAAATTATACATAAATCTTTTGATTTTGCTTTTAAATGGTACTTTATCACCTGATTACTGTATTGCTTTCCTACTGTGAAAAACATAATGACCTGAGTAACTCAAGCTCAGCCTGGTAGCAAACGCTACAATATGGCAGTCAGGCTTCTGGTGGTTTGGTAGCCCCTCAAGGAGATGAGAAAGTGTGGAGCAGTCAGAATCATTCTTTAAGAACCCCGAGGGAAAAGATAGCATACAACTTGGGTTGACTCTAGAGTAACATGATAGAAGAAGATAGAGGAAAGGAGATAGGTAGGTAAGCATTGTTCGCAGAAGATTATGAAAAGTGTGGTCAAAGAGAGGGCTGCCAAGGGGTTATAACAATCTGGTACTCACACACTGTACTACACAGTTCACAACCATGGGTCATTTCAGAATGGATTTACAGAAGTCACTGAACAATGTCCTCTGCCTCTAGAAGGTGTACAGGTAAACTATTTAAATCTGATATTCCTATTCAAAAAATATTTTCAGGAAAAAATTCCATTCCTCCATCATTTAACAAGGGGGATATTTCCCAAGTAAAATAACAAAAGGGTTTGTGAGCTTCTCAACTATAACCTTTAGTCCTTGGATTAAGGATAAATAAAAAATGGTCCATTTGTTTTTTAAAAGTATGACATAGAGAGTAATTCTGTAATACAGGACAAATAGGACAGTATAAAGATGACTTAAAAATACAAATTTAATATTTTTTTCTATTAGTTCCTACAGATCTCTTAACTTAGTTATATTCCCTTAAATTCTAATGTGTCAAAGCTAAATGGTAGCAATAGAACCTGATTTTTCTCATTAGTACAACTATTAGTTCTATTTTATATCCCTTTTCTTTACTCGTGGATGACTCTGGGACACCTTCCAAAGAATAGTCTACTAATAAATTATGTTTAGTTCATTTTTTAAAAAAAAGTCAGCTTTCCAACATTCATCTTGGTCCAGTGCATTTAAATGTTGCTCAGTTAGAAAGTCTAAAATAAGATATTTAGTAAAAAACATGCACAACAGATGACCATACCCTGTTTTCCCTAGCCTTTATTTATGAGTTCAATACCATTTAGAACAAGTGATCTTAGTGGTACACCTCTATCAGTAGAAATCAACAGCTGACAGATTGTATTTTTATTGCTGTTTTCTCTCACCTTCACAGACCAAACACTGCTTTTTTTTCCCTGGTACCAGACTGATTTTTTTGAAGAAAGTGGCAAAGAAACAAAATTTTGTCTATGTTGAAAATAATGCATCTGGAAAGACAAAACTAACACTCCTTATATTCCAATTCCCATATAAATTAACAGGGAACATATTTTGCTTTCTTTTGCTTTACACGTCTTTTTTTCATTCTCTGTCTCTTAACAGCTTCTGACACATTGCTTTCCTGTAAGTTGGTGCTATACTACAGATAAGTTAGTCTGTAGATCAGAGGCTGTGTGGTATGGGAGAATGAAAATGTGCCTGTTATTATTAGGTTGCACACATAGATACATTCTTGCTATCATCAGTCACTTTGGAGTATTCCTTTCAGCAATCTGTGCCTTACTAGAAGATTAATGACAAGGAAGATCATGGCAAGATGAATAGCATTATAGGTCATCCCATGTGTAACTCCCTTTGGAGATGCAAAGATTTATTGAAGGGGAAAAAAAGAACATTAGATAACTGAGTGCTTGAAAAATTAACTTTTCCATTCATAATAGATGAATAGGAAAAAGAACTGAGAATTTCTCATACTTTTTTTTTATTTTGATGTTTCTTAATTTACTGAGTTGTAATTGATATATATAATATTGTATAAGCTTAAGGTGCACAACAGTGTTGGTTTGATACATCTCTCTGTTGCGATACGATTACCCTGGGCATGCCGTTACTTTTTAAGTGAACAGGAGTGATCTGGTGATTTGGGTGATTGGGGCAGATATATGTATATTGATATGAACAATATATGTATGTGTGTGTGCACATAATAGGTCATAACAAAACTAAACTCAAACTGGTCATCTGGAATGTTTTTATGTTTTCAGATAACTCTTCATTAGCAAATTTAAGTACTTCTCAGGTCCAGGCTGGCAATGCATTTGTATGAGCAGGTGTGAGACTGTGAATTCTGAATGAGTAGTGTATAGCCAAGGGTGTTAAAATTCAAACTCTTAAAACTCAATATGCTGGCTAACAAAAATAACTAAGGGTTGCCATATATTGTACTCTGTAATAATCCCCCCCCCACTTTTTCAAGTCTCCTACAGTTCCTTTTTTTTTTTTTTTTTTCATTGTTAGTAGCTTAATAAATACTAGTTTTAGTCTCAAAGTCCCTTAGTGATACATGGAACTATTCAGGCTGAAAAAAAGGGGAAAACGGGCCAATTGGAATAAGAATATTAACTCTCTGACTATATTGCCTCCATTTAGTGAACTGGAAATTACCTAAATAAGAAGCCGGTTTCCATGCTCTTCACACCTCTAAACATAACATCAAACTTTAATAAATGTGGGCCCAGATACTAAGAGAATTAAATGCAAGGCCCTAAGGGCAGAGATTTCTAGGAATTCACTTATAATAGAGTTTCACCTGGGATTCAATTAAATATTTAGTGAGAGCAACTGAAAGTGAACACTGTGGGAGAGACCGATGAACACGACGCAGTTTTTGTCCTCCAGAATGTCATGTCTTTTACTTAGAGTGTGAGGTGGACATGGTATGGGGCCCCCTCCTCTTCCTCCTCTAGCTACACACTTGTTTGTATTTGCCCAGTCCACTCACCCTCTCCGCACTTCATAGGACCAAGGATCCTTTTCCCTGTTTGAGGCCAATACCACTCTGTGTATCTCGATCCCACCTTCCTTTCTCATTTTGGAAATTGTACTGTAATTCAGTAGTCAACAAGTCTTCTCTGTAATACACCGGATACTAAATATTTTAGGCTTTTGTAAGACATATGGCGGGTGTCACAACTACTCAGCTCTGTTACTGTAATGTGAAAGCAGCTCTAGACAATATGTAAACATATGGATGTGTCCATGTGCCAATAATGCTTTATATACGGACACCACAATCCGAGTGGTATAAAATTTTTATGTGCTGTGAGATGTTGTTACCTTTGTTTTTTCAATCGCTTAAGAATCCTTCTTTGAGGGCCATATCAGAAGAGGTAGGGGCCGAATTTGGCCCTTAGCCTTAAGTTCGCTGACCTCTGCTATAAAAGATTGCCATTCCTCTTTTCTATTTTCTTCCCCTCAGCCTATAGTCAAGGGAATGTTAAAAATATTAGAAAGAGAATATTAAAAATATTTAGCAGGGACTATGGGCATTGCCTAATGACTCTGGGCTCTGACCATGCAGAATAGATAAACCAGCCAATCAGATCTGGTGCCAGCCATAAAATCTAGTGGGTTGGGGCACCTGGGTAGTGTGGTCAGTGAAGCGCCCAACTCTCGGTTTTGGCTTAGGTCGTGATCTCAGGCTCTTAAGATGGAGCCCCACACTGGGCTCCGTGCTCAGCACAGAGTCTTCTTGGATTCTCCCTCTCTTTCTCTCTCTCTCCCTCTGCCCTTCCCCACCTGCTGCATGCTCTCTGTCTCTGAAATAAATAAATAAATATTTAAGAAAAAAAAATTAGTGGGTGATCTTGGTGTAAATATCAGCCCCGATCATAGGTTTCTTATCTCATTCAAAGAATGAAACAAAACTCTTCTTGCACTTCCGTCTTGATACTGTCCCTTTCTCTTCTCTTTATAGCCAGTATTTTTGGAAATTATTCCAATTTAAAATCTCTCAGTCTGCTCTTTAGTAAGGTATGTGCTCCCACCATTCCTTTAGAACCGACTTTTCCAGAAGACACTTTCCCTTTATCTTTTCCCCTTTTGAAAATATTCTACTTCTGTCACCTGCATTAAATTCCCCTAGTTATTTTCTACCTCTCTTGATTCTTGAATGCCATGGCAGCTCCTTCTCATCCAACCCTCCTTCCTGCAACCCTGCCCAAGCGGGATTCCCCAGCATTCCCGACCCACTGCTTCCTATGCCTTTTCATGCCCTGCCAGCTTGATCTATTTTCAGGGTGTGATTTTCAACTTTTATGCAGGTGACTTCATGTCTATGTCTCCGGTCTTGACATCTCACTAGATAGTCACTCATATTTCACCACTTGGATTTCCCTGAGGCATCTCAAAGTCGGTGTGTCCAACAATGAACCTGTACTATTTCCACCAGACATCTTTCTCTTACATCCTGTGTCTTCTTCCAGTAACACCACCCCTGCTGCTGAAGTCAAGAAACTTGGAATCCTCCTCAATGCTTTCCCGCTGTCACTCCTAGTTCCTCTTAATTAGGTACTAAGAATAACTGACTTTCCTTCCAAATGTTTCTTTCTTCTGCCTCTTCAGCAGCATCCCTACTGCTGCTGTCCTAGCCCAGAGCTTCTTTGCTGAACTGGACTATTGCACTGGTCTAGTTTCTGGTCTCCCCACTTCACACTACCACCAAGTGTAATCAAGGAACTCCCTAATGAACTCCTGAGTGACTCACTGTCGCGATGCTTAGCATGGCAATGAGACTCTTCTTGCCTTGGACTCTGCTTCCTGCTTCAATCTTATCTTCTATCAAATCCCGTGTGTGTGTGTGTGTGTGTGTGTGTGTGTGTGTGTTTTAATTATTATTATCCTCCAGGAATAGAAAACTGAACATAAAATACAACTATATACCTCGTGTCTTTGTACCTGCTATTCCTATCATCAGACTATTTCTTTTCTTCATCTAGCTAATGCCTATTCATCTATTAAGATTCAGCCTCTGAATGTGTAAGAGCCTTTCTTCATTGTTTCCATTTGATTTACAAAACTGTATTGAAGATATAATTTCTTTCTTCTGTAACTCTCTCAGCTTCATCATTATTGAGTGAACAAGGTAGGGTTTTTGTCGTTTGACATTGCCACTCCAGCTCCTCCTCCAGTATCTGATAGGCCAAAATGAAGAATTTAGCAATGCCAAACATACTTTCTCTATGGTCTTGAGCTTAGACTTTCTAAGCCTCATCTTTAAACTGGAAACTAAATTCATTCTTGAAAAAAATACTTATTAAACCTATACTATCTTCCCGGCATTCTTCTAGACAAAAATTTTTTTTCACTTTCTAGGAACTTTCATTCTAGTGGAAGTTGGTGATGAAAGAGACAAAATAAGTAGGTAACAAGAAAACTAAATAAAATATAGTATGTTATAGAGAGAGAACTGCACAAGGGATGGGGAATAAAGTGAAACATAGGAAGTGGCTGGCAAATTTTAAACAGAGTGAACAGAGAAGGCCCCACTCAAAAGAAACTTTGAATTTGAACAATTTGAATTTATCAATTTGAATTTGATATTTGAACAAAGACCGAAGGAAGCAAGGAAACGGGCCACGAGAATAGCTAGAGTGAAGAAAATTCCAGAAAGAAATAGTAATGGTGAAGTCTCTGGCATGTTCCTGGAATAACATGGATGCAAAATGTTGGAGAATACTAAGCAAGGGAGGGAGAAAGAGGAGATAAGACCAGAGATACTGGCAAGGTGGTCGGGGAGTAAGAAGAGCAGGAGACAGTGCTAGCATTTCTGGCCCATCTTAAGGCCTTTGATTTTTATTCTGTGTAGAAATAAAGAGTCACAGGAAGGTCTTGAACAGAGGAATGAATGATCTGATTAAGGTTCAAGATGATTCAGGCTGTGGTGTTGAAAATACACTGTAGCAGAGCAAGGGTTGAAAGAAGGACATGCTAGGAGGCCGTTACTATAATCTGGACGAAGGAAGATGGCGGCTTGGATCAGGTGAAGATGGTCAAACGTGGTTTGTTCTGAAAATACTTTAAAGTAGAGTCAAAAGGATTTGTTGAACGTTGAGTGAGAGAAAAGAGAAGAGACAGCTTGACTCTAAGGTTTCTCACTTGTGCAGTTTCAAAGAGGGTGTTAAAACTTTGTGCCGGGAAAGCCTGCAAAAGTTTTCCCAAGGATGGATAAGAACAGGAGTTCAGGTTCAGCCAAATTAACTTTGAGATGTCTATTATCTATTGAGGTAGAGAAGTCAAATAGGTAGCTCTATCTACCTATCGATCTAGATGAGCTGAAGTTTGTGGAAGGATTTTAAGCTAAAGATACAAATTTTCCATTGAACAAATATTTAAAGCCTCTAGACTATAAACAGAGAAGAGAGACATTCTGAGGACTGAGCCCTGGGTACTCCAGTGGGTAGTGACTGGGGAAATGAGGAAGAACCAGTAAAGGAAACTGAGAAGAGGCAGCAAAACTGGTAGGAGGAAACCAGGAAAGTGTGGTTTTCCTGCCAGCAAAGTAAAGAAGCTTAAAAAAAAAAAAAAGGTGTGGGAGGGGGCAATGTGCCAAGGGGAGTGATCACATCTCTCAAAAATCTACTGATGGGTCAAGTATGTGGAAGACTGAGGCTCTGCAATTAGATTTAGAAATATGGAGAACATGGAGGGCCATGTGACCTTGACAGCAGTTTTGATAAAGTGGTAGGGGCAATGCCTGACCAGAGAGTGTAAACAGCTCCTTCAATGGGTTGTGCTGAGTGAGTGGATAGAAATGAGGCAGTGGGTAGAAGGTAATGTGGGAGAAAATATATCATCACTTTTAAAGAAAAAAGTATACTCAGATGCTGATAGAGATGATAGAGATCATAGTAGAGGGAGATATTAATTATACAGCAGAGAGCAGTGTCTACTGGAGAAATACCTTTGAGTAAGCAATGAAGAATGAGAGCTAGTACACGAGTTGATATCTGGTCTTGAATAGAAGCATAGTTTATCCTTAATGACAAATAGAAGGTAGAGATATGGGTAGGCAGGGAGAAAACCTATGAAAGTTCTTTTCTGCTTCTATCTTTTCAGTGAAACAGAAAACAAGATCATAAGCTGATCTTTTTTTTTTTTTAAGATTTTTATTTATTTATTTGACAGACAGAGATCACAAGTAGGCAGAGAGGCAGGCAGAGAGAGAGGAGGAAGCAGGCTCCCCGCTGAGCAGGGAGCCCGATGCGGGACTCGATCCCAGGACCCTGGGATCATGACCTGAGCTGAAGGCAGAGGCTTTAACCCACTGAGCCACCCAGGCACTCCTTATAAGTTGATCTTGAAGATGGTGGGGAAAGTGTTAAAAATTTTTTGTTGTAAGAAGGGAGGTTGTGGATAGGAAGGAACTGGGTGGACTTGGAAAATAAGACAGGATTAGTGGCTACCAACAAGGCTCAGTTGAAATTAGTAGTTATGAATTTAAATATTTTAATAAATAGTTGCTTTTTTTTTTTTTAGCCATGCTCAGCTAGAAATAGGTATGAAATAGGCAGACTGTGAACCTGGGCTAGGGTCATGCCAGCAAGAGAGGTAGACAAAGGGAGTTGAGGGTAAATTTAAGAAAGTAATGAAAATGACGGACCAAGGAATCTAGATTATTTCAGAGAGAAAGGAAAGCATAATGGAAAGTTGGTGAGATCAATGTATGGTAGGTCCTAATGGGGTTGAAGAATTATGAGAATCAGATTACTAGAGGGAAGGCGTTGGAAAGATAGGAATTAGTGGCTGGAGAATGGGCTCCCTGAGATCAAGATCATAGAATGATTGCAGTTATTGGTTATAAAAAGTTGTATGATTTGTACACAGAAGGGAAGGAAAAGGTAACACTACTGGAGAAGGTAGTCGTGAAGTTACTACTGGATATCATCTACATGGATTTTCAAATAATCCCAGAATTACGAAGGCATGATATTGATATGAGGTAAGTGCTACAAACTTCAGGGAAGGAAGGAGTGACACTGGGCCTGTAGATAACTCTATAGGAAGATAAAGATAGTTTGTACCTTTCAGGTTGCTGCAGATAAAAGGAGATATGAACACAAAATGATTAACAGAGTAACCAGTCCATAGTGAACTCAATAAATACTAATTTTTATCATCTTTCCCTGTCTATAGCTGACAACTATGTTGCCAACACCAAAGCATGACTCACCTTAATACTGACTGACTGGATGAACTTTGTGTTGCAAGTGACCTTTGGTTTGGTTCTATACAGATGACTGATCAAGACAGTTGCAAGGATTTGTAGTAGGAGTGAGTTTAAGAGCACCAAGAAGTGGAATCCCTGTGATGAGACTATTTTAGTGTATAATCTTATATTAACAAGGAATTCCACATAATTAATGATTTACCCATTTACAGACAAACTAATGGCTTTTTCCTTTTTTTTTTTTTAAAGATTTTATTTATTTATTTGGCAGAGAGAGATCACAAGTAGGCAGAGAGGCAGAGAGGAGGAAGCAGGCTCCCTGCTGAGCAGAGAGCCCGATGCGGGACTCAATCCCAGGACCCTGAGATCATGACCCGAGCCAAAGACAGCGGCTCAACCCACTGAGCCACCCAGGCGCCCCGGCTTTTTCCTCTTTTAATTCAATTTTCTTTGAGTGACCCTGACCAACATGGTTATAAATGAAAGATGTGGGGCAAAGGGAGTGATCAGAGATTCTATGTGAGATCTCTGGCTTTTCCAGGAAAGTGAATTTTCCATACTTTGGAGGACAGTATGCTTTATAAATTCTTCATAAACCAAGGATGTGGGCTCTAATTGATTTATCATCATGTCATAAGAATTAATAAGCTAGACTCTTCATTAGAAATAAACATGATTGCTTTTTCACATTTTTCATATTTGTTGAATTTCTGTGACTGTTCAAATACTCTTCAAGATTTCCCTCTATATATCTGGCTCTTTTGAAGACAGGGTGACATTACAGCTTAAACTTGTAGGTATTCTTTTGGAATTATCCACATATTCTTTTTTTATTATTATTAACATATAATGTATTATTTGCCCAAGGAGTAAAGGTCTGTGAACCATCAGACTTACACATTTCACAGCACTCACCATAGCACATAAACTCCCCAGTGTCCATAACCCAACCATCCTATCCCTACCCCCTCCCCCAGCAACCCTCAGTTTGTTTTGTGAGATTAAGAGTCTCTTATGACTTGTTTCCCTCCAAATGTTTTGTTACCAGATCCAGAGTGGTAACTCAGTATTTTACGATATAGTCATAGTTTATAAATCAGCATAATTTTTACTTTGTTACAAAGTGAGGAAGTTAGATTCCTCTGGAAATACAACTTTGTTCTGCTCCCAGCTTTCTATTTGAACGATGAACAGCTAGAATTAGAAAGAAATAGTTATTATCAAGATCTGCAGGGGCTTTTGAAACTGACTTCTGCCATTGCTGGGTACAGAAGAGAGTTTTTAATGTGTAATTTCTCCATCCCCTCTTGTGATTTAGCACTTAGGAACAACAGAGAAAGAGAAAGATGAGGGGCAAACAGACAGACAGTAGGGGTTCCCACTATTCTCTTGGGTACTGGAGGAGACTAAAAGATTAGGGGAGAAATAGATAAGGCGCTATGGAAATAAGGTGTGAAGGATACTTCATTTTCTCTTGGTAGGATCTTTCAAAATGTCTGTTTCAATATTCTTTTACAGAGTTTGTATCAGGTGGGGACAACACATAACAGTATGTCTGTCTATCCTTGGGCTCTGAGTGGCGATGAACTGATGAGGGGTATTAGATTGATCTAGCAAGCGTGAAACAAGAACTTGAACACTCCGTGTGGAAATGACTAAGATTATGTTTCGAGCTCAGGCAGATCTGGAATCAGAGAGTGGTAGCACAGGAAGGACGTGTAAAAGCTATCTAGCTCTGAATACAAATGATAGAGAATGTAAAAGAAGGTAACCTGAAGGAGTGACTTCAGAGTAAAGAGAAACAAGTCTTCAGAAGGTGAGGTGGAAAAAGCAAGATTGTGTGATAAAAGGAAAAACGCAGAAAAACTGTGTTTGAGAAAAAGCTGACCTCTGCTGTTTTATCAAACAATTGTTCTTGCCAGAGCCCTGAACGCTGTACAGAACTGATGAAAAAACATTATTCACCTACAGAGTGATGGTGACCTCCCAAGACAGCCAGCCAGTGACAAGCACTGGAGACAGAAGGAGAAAGTAGGACAGGTGGGAATGGGGAAGATTCAGAATAGATTGGGCCAGATTTCTCCAGTGGAATTGTAGCTACATTAATCTAAATATAGCAACATAAAAGAATTTGTGTCTTGACAATGATCTAGAGAACAAGGATGGATGAATCTTCATGTCTTCTCACCAAATGCAGCCTTTCTTGGTTTGTTCTGCTGCCAACAGGAACAATGTAAGCACATTTTCGTCCACATTTATGTGAAACATAAAGCAAGTTAGAACATCTAGAATTTATCTGTCCCAGGAAGACAATGACTCTTGGCTAATTCTAAGCTGTTGGCACTTAATTGAGCTGTTAATACCATCCCCTCTCTACCCAAAATAAATTGTCCACTCTGCTCCCCTTGATCTTCTCTCTCCCCCAGGACCACATCATAATTCATCATCAGGCTCGCAGATAGATGAAATTGCTCTCTAAAGGAAGGTCTTATTTTCAGGAACATTCTACAATATCAGAGTAATGTTTTGCTTTCTTTCAGTTGGCTTGCATTTCTTTCTTTCTCTTTTCTGTTTTTGCTCATGCATTGCCAGTGACATTTGAAAATTTGGTGTTTTTTAAAAAATGATTATTAATGTCCTTGTTTATGTTTTCAAATCATTAACAATGATCAGCATAGTCTGGGAAGAATGTTTATTACTTTACTACATGTTGAATTCCTTGCTGAGGCCAGGGTTATTTAGCCAGATCTTAGACTACTCACAGTTGTACACATGTAATAACAATTTTATTGCTAAAGATTTGATATGTTTCCCACTCTAAAATATTAGGATACTTCAGTGAGGAGCCACAGACTACAGGAAAACCATGGGCTAGGCTGTTCTTTTTTTTTTTTTTTCCTTTTCTTTTTCCTCTGCACATTTCCAAGGTCATTTTGATGATTATCTTTAGATGTCAATACAAATGTGAAAAGACACATCATCTGTACCATATGGACTACAGAAAAACTGATAGCTCCTTCAGGCGGCCATAACAATGAATCTTCATTGTACACTAGAGCCTGTGTGGCCTTGTAGGGGTTTTTAATGGGGAGGGAAAAATACGGTCTCTAGGTCCTTGTCATGCTAGATTGCCATATTCCCCACCCCTTCACTTCTTCCCAATTTGAGTGCTAGTGAAGAAAAGTGTCTTCCATTTTTTTTGCAAAGATTTAAATGGAATAACATAGAAGAAAAATCTAACAGCTCTTTAAGAATAATAATGCTAATAATAATGCTATATGTGACTGAGAACTACTACATCTAAGCTTAAATTAATGATGGGTAAGTATATTTCTTAAGTAAAGAATTTTCTGAACCCCAGCACTATCTACATTAAAGAGGCCAAATTCTTTATTAGCCTAGTTTCATAAGCAGACTAGCCATCCAAAGCATAGCCATTACTTTGGATCAGTACACTACAGATGCAAAGTTTCAAATTGGTCACATTAGTTTAAATTTAACCCTGACTTTCAACCCTCCCAATTAAACGAATAGATTTTAGTTTTGAGTCTTGGAAACATTACCATATTTTTCACACTGAAAAAAATGACAAATCATTTCTGGTCCTTACCAGATCTAATAGAGTTCCAAGATGGAGACTTCATAACAATGCAATCTCTATTAGAACAGATTATAAATAGAAACACCTTCACAAGAGCTACCCTATGACCCAGCAATCGAACTGCTAGGTATTTACCCTAAAGATACAAATGTAGGGGCATGTGCACCTGAATGTTTATAGTAGCAATGTCCACCAAACAATGGAAAGTACCTAGATGTCCATCAACAGCTGAATGGATATTGTGGTATATATATACAATAGAATACTATGTAGCCATCAAAAGAAATGAAATCTTGCCATTTGCTATGATGTGGATGGAACTAGAGGGTATTATGCTGAGCGAAATAAGTCAGTCAGAGAAAGACAATTGTCATATGATCTCTTTGATATGAGAGATCTGAGACGTAGGGTGGGAGGGTCGTGGGGGGTAGGGTAGGAAAAAATGAAACAAGATGGGATTGGGAGAGAGACAAACCGTAAGAGACTCTTAGTCTCAAAACAAACTGAGGGTTGCTGGGGGAGGGGGGTATGGAGAGGGTGGTTGGGTTATGGACATTGGGGAGGGTATGTGATATGGTGAGTGCTATGAAATGTGTAAACCTGATAATTCACAGACCTGTACCCCTGTGGTAAATAATACATTATATGTTAATAGAAACACCTTCACAATAGGAAACACTAGCTCAAAATTATTCCTTCAAGGATTTTTTTGCAATCTCAGTATAACTAAGAGTATATTAAGTAGCCAGATTCAAAAAATCAAAAATGCAAAAGTAGTTTCCCTTAAGTAAGCCATAAAAGTCTTTACTTTAAAAAAAATTATAGACATTACCTCAGTAAAACAATTTTTGAAAAGTTAAAAGGATAGGAAAGTAAGTAGTGGGAAAATATTTTTAAAAGCTAATTCCCCTTTTATTTAGACTGGAACAGAAATTCCTAAAGGAGTAGTTCGGAAAAATGTCATGAATATGTATTATATTAATTGTTGACATCACTCTGGCTAAACCTTTTATTTAGAGACTATCCTATCCACAATAGATGCTTCACAGAAATATTAAGATATCATGATTAAATATGTCACTCTCATGTCAGTTAAAAGCAAGAACAACAACAAAACCAGAGGCTACTTGTAGGTTTCATGTGCTTGTTCATACTTGTGCATCTCTTAATTTTGAGGACATAAGTGATTTCAAAACCATTTAGACTCCCTTTGCTTGAAACTTATAAATATTATGACCTGGTGAAGTCCTTAAGTTTAATGACACAATACTTAAAAAGAAATATTCTTTGTCATCTTCGTGATAAGACAGACATTGGGTATGTATAAATGAGGTGAACATAACACCATTTCCTGTATAAATATAGTTATAAGATAAATACAGTTAGAATAGTTTGAATAATTCAAAATCAAATCACATTTATTGGGCACTTCCCCATGTGTCAGGCAGTACTGTCATTTAACTCAGAGTATCTTGGAGAGGTATGTGTTGTTAATCTCATTTTACAACTGAGGAGGAAAGAAGCAGTTTTTAATGCTGTAAATAGCAGAAATGGGACTCCAATCATGTCTTCAAACTCCAAGACTATGTTTTATCCATGAAACTTCAGGAAAAGCAAAATTACCGATTAGTTGTCAGTGCCTATTTTGAGGGAATTTCTACCTCACTCTTGTTTAAGTAGGCTTTCTATATGAGTCTAATGCCACTATAGTAAGGCAGGTTTTAAGGAAGTAATTTAGCAAACCAAAATATTACCAAGGCAGGGCACAGCAGAAACCTTCGTGTTCCATGTCATTTCTATGTATTTGCATACTTTATAATGAGTGTGCATTATTTTCACAATAAAATTAAAATTTAAAATAATCCTTCAGGTTTCAAAATGATATGTGTAATCTTTTGTCACTCTTTAAATGGTGTACTACAAAACCATGTTAAGCATATATAGATATTAACCTAAATGTTAGTAGTGGCTACTCCTGTTGTTATTGTAAGTGCTTTTAACATTTTTCTTAATGGAGTTCTTAATAGTTTTTTAAATAGTTTTCTGCACACATGTATCTTTTTTTTCTTATCATTATAATTTACTTTTATAAGTAATTTACTTTTATAGTCAAGAAAAGATTCTGCAAAAAGAAATATTTTCTATTTTGAAAATAATGACCTGGACATACATATACTATTATTTTCTGGGTGAAATTCAGGTACTCTCTGGAATATTTCAGTAAAAATTAAAAGAAGATCATTGAGAAGCTGGACGTATTTTGAATTCTATTCAGGTACTTCATAGAGGAAAAGATAAACCAACTGCCAATATATATATGAAAGGATGCTCAACCCCTCCCATAATCAGAAAAAATGCAAATTAAAACCCAGACACCCAAAACAACAACAAATTTCAGACACCAATAACACACACACACACACATACACACACACACGAACACACCCCAGACTGGCAGATTTTAAGACTGACAAAATCCAGGGTTGGCAAAGGGCTATGATAGCAAGCTTCTACTTACATTGTTGAGGACACAGTTTTTTGTTCAGTAATTTGGCATTATTTGTCAAAATTTTCAAATGTCCAGAACTTTCCATTAGTAATTTTACTAGGAACATATTCTTTGGAAATAACGGGTGATTGTTATACCAATATTCATAATAGTGAAATTTTGGAAAGACTCCCCAATGTCCTTCTATATAGAAGTAGTTAAAGGAGTAATGACACATTCATAATATGATACACTCTGCAGGTGTTAACATGAATGTGGTTCATTGGTACATTCCAAAGAAGAGAACACTAAGAATGTGGGTTTTTTTTTTTTAACTGTTCACAGAAAAAGATGGTTTTTTTTTTTGTTGTTTTATTTTATTTATTTGTCAGAGAGAGAGAGAGAGACAGCACGCACAAGCAGGCAGAGTGGCAGGCAGAGGTGAAGAGAGAAGCAGGCTTTATCCCAGGACCCTGGGATCATGACCTGAGCCGAAGGCAGTGGCTTAACCCACTGAGCCACCCAGGCGTCCCTCACAGAAAAAGTTTTAAGAGGATGCATGGTCAGCATGGACTGGACTTATGAATTACAAGGGGAGTAAATCAGAGGCAGATACAGAGGAAACTGTCACTTTTTTGCTTAATATACTTAATGTTATTTGAAAGGATTTTTACAATGCTTACGAATATGCCTCAAATTTTTTAAAAATCAGAACATAGCTAAAATTGACTTAAGTTCTGTACTTCTCTCAGTCAGTTGGCATTCCGCTTTTGGAAAAAAGCACAAGTAAGTCACTTTCTGCTTTATAGTCTTCCAGGGTCCCAAATTATGGGTGGATTTCAATACTATAAGCTGCTTCTCCTCTCCTTGCTTGCTCCCCTTGGGTAATAAAGATAGGTACCTACCATAAAACGCAATCTGGCTACACATTATGTTATCTGAGGACAATGCTCTGAATTCCTTCAAATGTGCATTTACATCTCTTAAAAGGCCAATAATTTAAAATATCCCTTAAGCCAGGATAAAACAGCCAGTTCTGAATTTTTGTGGTGAAGAAACTGCTTAGAATGATTCTGATTTGAAGAAAACATTGCATGAGGCATTTGGGTAATATTTTTATGCAGGGTACCAGCATTGCAACAGACAGATTTGTGAAGCAGGGGATTGAGTGAAAAGAGCAGGGAGTCAGGCAGATCCAGAATGAGTCTGGGTCTTCAAGGCACATTGTGATGTCAGGCAAGTTACTTAACATCTGTTCCCTCATCTGTAAAACGGAGCTGACTGTAATTTCTTACAACATAAATGTAAACTCCTACCACATTATTGGCATCCATGCATATTATTTAATTTTGGTTCACAATTATGCAGTATTTAACAAATCATCCAAGGTAGACTATTTTTCAAATATTACACTTCACTTGATTTTAAGAAATATGGCAAAAAGAGAAGAAAAGAAAATATCCACCTCATATAATCAACTGGGAAATGTTTATTCAGTACCTATTTAATGTGCCAGGACCCAGGGTAGGCCCCAGACACAACAGCATAGATTAAGTAGATTTGGTCAGTATCCTCATGGCCACTGTTTAAAAGCTAAAAAAATCAATAACCTAGACAAAGAGTGATAACAATCCCAGATACCTATCCACGTGCCCCCAACCCCACTCTGAATCTTGGACTCCTTGAACTATTTAGAATGACCCCCTGACATTATACATTGTCAAGTATATTAAAATCTCTCCAATATCTTCCTCTTCTCTGTGCACTAGATCCCATCCCATCCTTCTTGCTCAAGGACACTGAAGCAATAATTCTTTACTTCTCTGACATTATTAATTTCTCACTTTCCATTGGATTACTTTCATGTAAATATGATTAAAAAAATAACAACCTTCTCCTGACACCATCTCCCTTTGAGTTACTGTGCGTTCTTTGCTCCCTTTTGTGGCACAACTCCTTGAAATAATTATCTATGCACACACTAAATCTTCTCTACCCATTCTCTCTTAAACACTCCTAAATAGGGCTTTAATCCCACCAGCACACTAAAACTGCTTTCATCAAAGCCATCAATAGTCTCCATGATGTTAAATGCACTGGCCAAATCTTAATCTGCCTTTTACTTGACCCATCAGAAGCAATTAACAAAGCAATCACTTCCTTCTCGTTGATGCACATTGTTCCCTCGTGACTCAAGGATCCACATCTTTCGGGTTTCAATCCTACTTCACTGATTGGTCTTTCTCAGTTTCCTCTGGTCTGGTACTCTTCTCTCCCACATCTTAATTAAATTGAAGAGGGTCAGATCTCAAATCTTGGCTCTTTTTAAAATTTATATTTACTGTCTTTGTGATTTCATGCTTCCTCAAGGTTTTACACATCATCTACAGCCTAAAGATTCACAAACCCATGTATTCGGTTATGAACTCCATGCCCTGGTATTTACCTGCCCCCTCAATATCTCCACTTGAATATATAACAGATTTATTTATTTATTTATTTAGAGGCAGAGAGAGAAAGAGGGAGTGGGAGGGGCAGAGGGAGAGACAGAGAATCCCAGGCAGACTCCACACCCAGTGCAGAGCCTAAGGGAAGTGCCATCTCATGACCTTGAGATTATGCCCGAAGCCAAAATCAAGATTCTGACATTTAACTGATTAAACCAACCAGGCACCCCTAACAGATATTTTAAATTTACCATGTCCTCACCTGAACTTCTGATTTTTCGCTCAGTCTTGCTACCTGTATTTTGCTCCCAGTTGCTCTATTATCTTGGTCTCTTCTCTTTATGTAACACATGCAAACTTCCAATAAATCCCATTGGAACTGCTTTCCAAGCATATCCAAAATTAGACCCCTTTTTTCACCTCCACTGCTGTCACCCAGTCTAAACTGCCTAATAGGTCTCCATGTTCTACCTTCCTTCTCTTGTACAAGAAATTTTTTAACATAGCAGCCTGGAGGATCCTTTTAAATCTCTAAGTCAGATGATGCCACCCTCTTCTCAAAACCCTTCATGGGTTCCCATTTACTAGGAGTAATAAAGTCTTTCATGAACTAAAATCACCTAAATAAACAAACCCCTTTACTGCTCTGACTCTACCACCGCCTACAATGTTTCCCTTTGTCATTCTTCATCACCTCAGCCACTCATAGCCTCCCTGTTGTACTGTGGTCAAGGGAGCTACCTCCCACCGAGAGCCTCCATTCTGGCTGGCTCCTCTGCCTGGAACATTAATACCCCAGGTGACCCTGGGCTACCTCCTCTACTTCTTTCCATTTTTTTCCCTTTCAGTAAAGCCTAAACTATCTACTTTATTTAATACTACTATCTGCTCCCTAGTCTGTATTTCAGATCCCATTTCCCCAAGTCTATTTTTCTTTTGTCCATATCACTTTCTAATATGCCATATATTTTCATAGAGTATGTACACATGATATTTTATGTAATATGTACACACAATATGTATATATAATATAGAAACATAACATAATATTATATTAGTTCCTAATTGTATGTCTTCTTTCACTAGAAAATAAGCTCCTGGAAGGCAGGTATTTCGATCTTTTTTATTCATTGATGTGTTCAAGGCCTTAGAATACTCGCACACTGTAAGTAGAAGCTTCATCAATATTTATTCAATGAATGGTTTAAAATTACTGATGTTTTGCAAGTTTAAAATAGACTAAATCCTACTATTCTGATCAACTCTACCTTCCTTAGAAGAATCAACACAATCCTGAATAGAACGAAAATAATTATATTTAAATGACTGAGATGTCTCTGTCCCTCCTCCAGGCAAATCAGCTTTTTAAAATATATATAAACAGAAAATCATATATTTGACCTTTTTAAGCTGTAACTAAATGATGTTGAAAATGTGGTAATAATTGCATATATAAGGGCACCTGACTGGCTCAGCTGGTAGAGCATGTGACTCTTGCGCTCAGGTCATGAGTTAAAGCCCATGCTGGACATGGGGTTCACTTAAAAAAAAAATAAAAAATAGGGGCACCTGGGTGGCTCAGTGGGTTAAAGCCTCTGCCTTCGGCTCAGGTCATGATCCCAGGGTCCTGGGATCGAACCCCGCATCGGGCTCTCTGCTCTGTGGGGAGCCTGCTTCCTCCTCTCTCTCTGCCTGCCTCTCTGCCTACTTGTGATCTCTGTCTGTCAAATAAATAAAATCTTTAAAAAAAATAAAATAAAAAATAAAAAAATAAAAAATAAAAAACCTGCATTTCCAGTTTCAAATTCTGATTAAAATATAAATGTTCACAAGATCTTAGGTAAATCATTTCAACTAATTTTTTTCCTATATTTACTAGCTAAATATAATTTAAGTAGGATATCTTTTGCAACAAGCATTTTATTCTATTAATTTTAAAAAGCCAACCAATTAGACAAAAATTTCATTAATGAAAAAGATAACAAATATAAGAACCTAGGAAGACCTTAGGGATAAGGGCAGCTGAAGCTCTGCTGTCCAGACAGACATCTGATATAGTCAGGGAAGATGGATGGGACAGCCCGGTCTGGTTCAGGTAGAAGAAAATCCCAAGGCGTCAAATTAAATGTGAGTCAGCTGATGTTTCAGGCATTCCAGGAAGCCAGGTAACTGCCACCCTCAGTCTATTCAAGAGAGGACACAGCCACACAACATATCTCAACTGCCAATAAGAGCCAACCAGTTGTTCCATTTGATTCAGGGGAGTTTGAAAGTCTACTGCTACATATTAAAGCACAGATTCTTGATAAAATCAGAAAACTATCATTCAAATTTACTCCTGAATACTCCATAAAAACTTGTCATCAAAGATCTTAAAAGATTTAACCATTCTAAATATTCATGTCTATTCCAACACAACAATCTATTACTGAGAGAATACCATAGTCATTTGCAATTAGAATTATGTAAGATAAATGTCCGTTGATTTGGTGTTTTGTACAAACATCTTAAAATTCATTTCTAAGATTTATGCACAGAGAAAAATCATATATGGATTTAAAGATTTAACTCTAAGGATCATTGTGAATGTAGGGAAATATAAACAACCTTGCTGTTTAGAACACAGTGCAATATGTATTAGATAGTATATAATATGATATACCCATATGGTGTGATTATTACTCAACCATTAAAATTATGAGGTCATTGAATATTTGCTTTTATGAAAAGAAGTTCAGAATATACTGAAAACTGAAAAAAAGAGCTAATGTTACATTTGAATTGTCTGAGTCTTTTTGGTTTAAGTATTACATGTCTATATGCATAATGTCTTCTATACATACATGTATCAATTGTGTATCAGTATATATATTTCATAATATGTATCATATATATTTTTCACAAATGCTAACAAGATCAACACCAAGTGGTAATCATGAGCTTTAACAGATTCATGAGTCTTAGGAAATTATATACGAAAATTTGTGGGTATGGGTTTGTGTGTGTATGTGTGTATATGTGCTTAAAGAAAGCTCATCTTATTCTCAACACTTCTAGGCTTTTCATGCCATTGACTGACACAGAACAATCCCATCAGGGATACTTTGAAATAGGCTAACTAATTTTTCCTAAAGAGGAAGTAGAGTGTCAGAAGCATTAGGGTAAAATATCGAAAGTTCTGGAAGGGAATGGGTAATTGGAAAAAAAATAGTCTTTGACAACTTTAATCACAGTTCCAAGGCTGCAATAGCTGTATTTCAAAACTACCTGCAAGGATACTACCATAGTAAACAGATTTCCAAGTCCTAGACCTGGCCAAGACTTTGGACAAATCACTTGATCACATACAGTCTCGTTTCCTCAGTGGTAAGAAGGCAGTTTTGCCTTCTATCTACGTGACCTTGATTTTCTGATACTATATAAACAACCTGAAAAAAAAAAAATTGGGGAAACAATAATTGACTGTCTGCCCCAGTAGCTTGGTAAATGTGAGCATGTACCCTAAACCTGGGGTTTGTGGAGACTTGTGCCTTCATGGAGAGCACAACAGAGGGATGGAAACAATGGCTTAGGTTATGCACTTAGAGTAGAAAGAGCTGCTGAGAGGCGTGACATCTGTCATGACCACATGTGAGCTCAGCAGCTATTGTGTCAATATCCATAGTTTCTGTAGGCATAGATGACCTAATTCATCTTTGTATCTCACTGTGTGTGTCAGTTGGGCTGGATGCCCTGCAGTGCTCCAGATGTGTAAGAAGGATCTGTGATATAAAATGGGCAAAAAACTTTGGCGGGAGGTTCCACCCATTTTGTGGTAAGCAGACCATCAATTTTAAGGTCATCCTGAAGTAGCTAAAGACAAAGGAGAGAGGCCTTAGGACAATCTCTAAAATGCTCATGGAGTCACTGAAAACCCAAAATCTAGAAGTTATTGGAAAAGCCATTGGGTAGAGAATAAGATTATAAACTATAATCTCCAATATGTGAGTTACATAATAAATAATAGAACCTGACACTCCTTCCTTACAGTCTGAAAAACTCCATATGGTAGAAAGCATGGGATTACCTACTAGGCAATGAGGGAGAGAGAGGCCAGAGATTCCAGACACTGACTGAGCTAGAATTTGAACTCTGAATAGCAACTGACTCTTCAGATGGATATTCAAGCAAAAGAGGTTGATTGTTCAATGAAATATGAACAACTCCAAATTCAAGCAGTCAGGGCAATATATATATTATTATTTGACATTTTCTTTGGACAGGTATATTTTTCAGAGAAAACCCTGCCATATAAAATTATTTGGCTTTTTAAAATATAGCAAAATGTTCCTGGGATCCTATTTCTAGGTGCATAAATTACACTAATACCTAGAAACTATAAAAAGATAATTACAGAAGGACTATCAAACTACCAAGCATAGAAAATGGACAGTCTCTACTAGGCAGGACCAGGCAGCTAAGTTCTCCCTCTGAGTTACAGAATCCAGAGTTCAGGTTTAGAGATTTAGACTAATTAGGTAACTCAGAATACAGCAAGAATCCTGTAGGGACAAGCCAGCAGGGATTCCTGTGAAAAACAAAGAACTGGTGTGATAAAACTGGAAAGATCAATGAGGTGTCTTGTGGAATAGAGCGGGAAGTCTGTACGTCTCCAGAGCTTAGTGAGCAAAAAATGGCAGGGAGAAACTGACTTTGCCATTAAGTATTCAAAGGAGATAAGGAAGAGAATGCTTTGCCTAGCAGAAGAGCAGAGGACAAGATTATAGGTATTAATTATGGTTCCCTTAAAATTAAAATACTTTCAAATGCAAAAAATAAAGACTTCCTAGGGATCAAGTAAAAGACGACCAAACAGAGGACGAGATCAAATGCATAAGCTTCTGTCTCAGAGAGAATATCCACTTATCCAATATTGTTTACACTGGTGGAAACGTTAAACACTAGGCTATAAACTAAAATTAAAACACTACCAGTACACTGAATTTAACAATAAAGACAGGGAGTAATTTGCCAAGGCAAGCCACTGAAGCAAATAATATAAACAAGTTCAACAGCCTATTCAACGCATTTTCGAACAAAAAAGAGAGCGAGTTCTGGTCGCCTCAGTGAAACAACGCACTCTTCTTTCCAGGAATAGAAATAGGTACGAGGTTTGGGCTGGAGAACATGGTGATTTCATGCTGCTTTATTAGCGATGGGCTACAGGTCAATTACTTCTGGCATTTCATCCTTCGGGTTTATTGGCCTATTACCAGGAACTCTGGAAATCTCTCAAGTTCAAGGATTAGGCTTCACCTGCAGATTTATTCTGATTTCTAGTACACTTGGTTTTAAGTCAAGAAAGATTTTTATAACTAGTCTCAACATAGTCGCTAACAGACATCCTCAGTTAAGAACTAGTCTCAAATAAAAATTAAATTTTCTTACATGTTAAACGAATGTTTAAAATTTGTGCCATTTTGATATCAACATTTACTGCTGTTAATGCCTACTTCTTTCTTATTGTTAACCATGTCTCTGGCAGGGAACCACTTGGAGTGCAACAGAAATACACATTAGTTCAGGCAAGGTTATATAAAGGATCCTGTGGAAAATAAATTTAAAAATCATCATCCGAATGCATTTATTAAACATCTTGTTATACATCAGCTGTGCAAGTCACACTGTTAAGTTATAGAAAAGAACAAAGCATTTGTCCTCTTGGAGTTCTTAATCAAAGACATCTAGAAGGATTTATGTAAAAATGCTTAAAATATATAAGCATCAGGAAAAATAATTACTATTGGACAAATAGGCAAAGCTTTATTATAATGTCAGGTGAAATGTCAGCTTATTTAAGAGTGAGTGAAAAAGTGGAGGTATACATGAGTAGGAAGAAAATCAGGTAGGTTAGCTATAAAAATTCTATCCTAGTTGAGCAGGGTAAAAGAAAAAGCAAATTCTTGTCCTTTCCTGCCCATCAGGGGAGGCAAGTTGGACTTAACATAAAACCACAGAGTAAAAACAGTGCATATTGATCTGATGGTTTTACTGCAAACACGTTGGAGAAAATGCTTTAAGTAATCAAAACATCCTATTGTTTTATAATCAATGTAAATATGTCATTGAGTTGACTACAAAGAGTTGCATGAAGTCTAAAGAAAAAGGACAAGACTCAAGGAAAACTTAAGCCTGTCATGGTTGTTTAAATAACATTTTACTTCTCAATCTCTAATCCTTGATAGTTCATGATTGCTCCAGACCATCATTAAGAAAAGTTCTTTTAACAAATGTGGGGAAAACCCCAAATATATTTAGGGTGATTTTAAAGTAAGAAGTGGCAGAGATGTTATACATAGCAGTTTTTGCTATTTGAGAATTTGCTAAGGCAGGTACCTGGCAATGGTGACAGATGCTAGATCCTTCATAAATGAGGAGTATGTCCCTAAAATAGTATTCACAAATGTATTGTCACATTCCAGAAAATATGTCAAGACTCAGTGTAAAAGGAAGCCATTTCATTATTCTTTAATTAAGGGGAAGGGGACACTTCAACTGAAGCAAAGAGATAGAGCATCTGTTTCTATTCCTGGAAACTATTGTGAAAAATGTGGAAGAAGTATCAAGGCAAGATACTAAGGAGGAATGCATTGAAAATGGCAACGATCCATTCCAAAAAGCAATTCCAGAAAATGGTTCTTAAAACTACATGGAAATAATCAAAGACTGGACATACTCCTCCTTCCTACAAATTATAGAGGAACAGATAGAAATGTGGGCGGTACGTAAGTCATAGAGAACACAAGGATAATTACTTTATGAAGAATATGGTAATGTAGAGGCAGCTAATATGATCTTTGAAGAAGCAAGAATGCTAGTGAGAGGGATCAAAGTATCACTGGATAGGAGAATCCCAGAGTCTCAAAATGGCCTGTCCCTCTTTTTTCCTGCTGGTTTGGGGGAAATGGCAAAATTAGAGGCAGAATGGTATAATGACAATAATAATAAAAGAAATTAAACCATGCACCATGGGAATCCCAAATAGGGAGAGCTTAATTAACTAGATTTCTCTCAGGGGTATTTGTATTTATAGACATTGCTACAAGCATCAAATGGAAGCTTTTGCCCCTTGAAGGAACTGTGGCCACAGCTGAACCACTGAGGTCACTGCTGGAGTAATGGTCCTTGCCAAGAGTTCTAACAATGAAGGCTGACTCTGTCCTCTTCCTTTATCCTCAAACCTTCTCGCTTTGCTTTTCTTATCCCTCCTTAGAAGCTGAAGGGAAAAAAAAATCTCCCTATTTTCCTCAAGGCAGAAGCTATTTCTTCTTCACTCACAATGCTCAGTGCTTACACACATGGTAGATAATAAATGTTTTCTGAACTGAACAAATCAAAAAGAAAAATGGAAGGCAAGCACCAGTTCTAGGTCATACATGTAATTAAGGTAGAGGCAGAGGGCAGGAAACTCAAGGATTGATAAGAAGAGAAGAAAATGGAAAGGGGAAGGTGGGGAAAAGGAAAAGCAAGAGAATGAAGTAAGGAAACAAGAGGGCACAGAAAAGAGAGTTTAATGATGCTCCTTTGAGGTACCATAAATGAAATGTATAAATTATGTATATATGTATGTTAAATATATATGTGTGTGTGTGTATATATATACTCATTGAGAGGAAGTGTTACATTCTGTGTAATTGCTAATAATTCATAAGAAATGAGTCTAAAGTTAGCAATAACTTTTCCCCCATTTATACTTATAATGCTAACAGAAACTATTAATTGGTGATGGTAAAATACTTCTTTCAGCTACTCATAATAAAACATTGATGTAATAGAGCAGATAAATATCTGCTCTTTTTTTTAGGATCCAGGTTTATTCTCTTTTGGAAAATTCAAGGTGAAGTTTCTGGGATTAAGGGCCTTTGGGTCCCCTGTTGTTTGGTGTCTGAATATCTTTACTGTATGGCCAACAGATCCCTAAAGCTCAGTCTTCACCACGTTAATAAACCACCACCGCCAGGAAGTGGTTACTTTCCCCCTTGCTTCGTCCCTTTGCCACAAATATGAAAAAGCAGCCTGGAGTTGAATGTGTCAGTAGCAGTCAAGTTTGTTATCCACTGTTCTTCTTTCCTGACATTTGAAGACGTGGATTTATCTTCGGTCCTGGGCAGCAGAGACAATAGAGGGGTGTGAAAATAGCTGTAGGACCCGCAGTGGTCCTACACTTCTTTTGGAAGGTCCACTGAGACAGAGAGGAAAGGCAAGACAGAGTTTCCCATCTGATTGTTCACTTTATGTATCCCGTTTTCAACTTCCCTTTGGGGACTACCACACATCTGACACGATATGGAAACAAGAGCTGTACCCAGTACAACGACATATAGACTTGGAGCACATCTTAATTAATACATATTAATTAATATGGATGCATATTATCTATTTACCTGTTTAATTGAAAACATACTTTAAGATCTTGTTCTCCTAGGCTATAATATTGAATGCATCCAATAATTACATATAGTGGTTCATGATTGAATATCACTTTTGGAAAGATGAGCAGATTCTGCCGGAATCTGTGTTTGTATCAGCATCCTTGTGGCAGAGTCAGAGCTCAAACAATTTTATACACATTTCTGTTCATGATATTGATTTGAAGGGCTTGACACATGTTTCACATTATGTACTCCAAAAATCCTCAGAGTAATTTCATAAAGGTAAGGTCAATAAACACCTAGAAAAATATCTAAGTCTTGAAGACTGTTATTTTTCTCTCTGCCACCTGACTGAACCAATGCTTTCAATAAAAAAGTATAGAGTTGGGGAGCCTGGGTGGCTCAGTGGGTTAAGCCACTGCCTTCGGCTCGGGTCATGATCTCAGGGTCCTGGGATCGAGTCCCGCATCGGGCTTTCTGCTCAGCAGGTTGCCTGCCTTCCTTCCTCTCTCTCTCTGCCTGCCTCTATGCCTACTTGTGATTTCTGTCTGTCAAATAAATAAAATCTTAAAAAAAAAAAAAAAAGAAAAAGTATAGTGTTCATGTGGCCATTGGATATGGCCACGTTCATTGATGGGTAGAATCATGTGAAAAGTATAGTCAGCTTTAATTTATGGCAAATTTATGGCAACACTGTAGAAACTTTAGTCATCGACTCTTAAGAAAGGAGGAGAAGGCATACCCTGATGCGCTCTGAACCAATGTGTTTCCTCATGATTAATAATAAATAGATTAGAGTTATTTGAGGCCAAATGAATCTGCATTTTAAAACTCTGAGGCCACCTGAACTAATGACATTAACTCTACAACAACGAAAACAATACTACCATTTGACAAGCAACTAAAATATATGGCATTTTCTGTTTAAATGGACAAATGCTCCAAAAGGTTGTGTTGACGAATTTGGTTAATATTTAATTAAAATAAATTTTGGAAGCTTATTATTGGCACACATATGTACATATACCTTGGCGTTCAAATCCAGATTGTCTTCTCCATCTCCAGTATTAACCTAAGAATCTCATTTTAAAGTAAAACCAGGGATCTATGGAGGAATGAACTTCCAATTTTACCTACAAACTTTGGTGTGCATTTTTCTGAGAGGAGATGTGGTGTTAGGGGAGACGGAAATGTTCCAATGTTACCAATTCTGAAGATGTCTAGAATAACTAAATACACTATTAAATCAACTGTGTAAGTATAGATCATTCTGTCAGCTTCTCACGTGGGTTTTGTCACATAAGACTCACCACACATAATTCAATACTTTTCATCTGGCAGGTTCTTGGTATATGTTTGCTATTGATAATGATGACAATAGTCCAAGCCATGATCTCATTTTCCAGACTGTGATCTCCTCTTTATTTTCAAGTCCCTCTCTAGGCCAGCAAGGTTTTAATTCTCTCTCATCATGGCAATAAACCTGTCACTGAGATCAGGTCAGACATAAAATTGTCCAAGGCTAGCACACAAATTCCTTCTCTTACATGCAAGCTTGCCTCATTCTTGATCCTATCCTTGATGATAGGAAGGTCATATTGTATATCATCTGTCCATTTGTAGATCAAATGGTTTACAAGGACAGGGCATCTAAATTTTGCCCAGTTTATTTTGTAACTTACTGCCTAGTTCATGATTAAGTCCTACTTCTCAACAGTAGGAGGATTATACTTTTTCTTTCCTACCAAAACAGGTTATTACAGAATTTTAAAGTGTGAGTCAGAAGAAGAGATATCTAAAACATTCAGTATAGACCTGGTCCCCAGCAGAACACTTTTCTTGAAGCTCCAAACATGTTTCTCTTCTTATGTCTGTGAAAAAAGTGCCCCTAAATATTTTAGTGTTTTTCTTCTTCCTAAGAATGAGTTAAAATTTAATAATTTTCTTATACCCCTAAAAATGCACTTTATTCATTTGAATAAGAAGACAAGAAGTAGCAAAAGCTTAGTAAACATAACCCAAGGATTGTTTACAATTTGAACCATATTACATGCCATTATTCTTACTGTATCAATAGCCAAGCTCTGACACAGGTTTAAATGTAAGAAAATGATTTTTAATAGAAAATTTCAGTGTTTTGGATTCTATAGTTTAGGTATTTATTATGTGTCATATATGCTTGTTCTACTACTTTAAATATTATAGTAGTATATTATATTCTCAACCCATTGCATGGTTTGGTATACCAGTTTGGTATATATTAGGAAATATACTAATGTATTACTGTTTTAATGACATAATTTTTCATAGAAACATGAATATATTTTGCCACTTTCTTCTTTTACTTAATATTTACTTAATACCTTTTCATATCCATGTATATTAGAAATACTTCATTCTTTTACTAAAGAGCTATGTAATATTTGATTATATGGATTTACTAAAATTTATTAAACTAATACCTAATTTTTAATTTCATCAATGTACCAGTGAACAACCTTTATGCACACATATGAGTGTTTCTGTAGAATAACTTCAGGGAGATAGAAGAGTCAAAGGAATATAATGTTTTGGTAAATATTGCCAAATACCCTCAAAGGTGTTGTAAAGAATTTACATGTCTACCAATAATACATAAAATAATCTGTTCTACACACTTCTCAATGTTTTGGAAAACACTCAATAACTTTTTAAAGCTGGGGTTACAAATTCAGATGACTTCAGGGCTGGACAGATAACAAAATATGTGAAATAGCACAGAGTAAGAAAAGGGGAAATAGTGGAAATTCAGGAAATTTGACTGGCATGGGAAGGGGACTATAATGGACAAACAAAATACATCTTTAGTTCTCAGTCTGCCAGTTTTTTCTGGCTTTGTCTTAGTGGAATACACCTCACTTTGATTCTTTAATTTTAAAGCAAGATCTTCCTTTATTAGAGAAAATAGCATAATCTGTGATGGGATAACTAATTTCACTATATACATCTTATTTTAACCTAATTTTCTTTCTTTATAGTTTTTCTTAAATTTTACAGTTATGAGAAAAATTCATTCTCCCCTATAGTTAGGATTTATTACATATTGTATTGATTTTATCAACACAAACCTTTTATGATACATTGAAAACCATAAAAAAATATTGTCTTATATTTTGCTCGTGCATAAATAAAATTTTCTAACTTATGTCAAGTTGGCATAAAATCTTTAAATGTAAATGTAAGATCATTTTAATACTCCTATTATTCACATATCAGTAATAGAGGAAAAGAAATGGAAATACACTACCTGTCCCGAATATAAGCAATACCCTGCTAAGATTGATATTTAACCTCGTAAAACATCTTCGAGAAGAAAAAAGAAATCCCATTATTTTAGCTTGGCAAAAAAACAGAAGAGGAAAATTCTAGTTTCCTTTTGATAACAGTGGTTATCTTGTGGTCTGTGAGAGAGGGTGAAGGCCATGGAGAAAATTGGTTCTGTTCTCATTTTTCTAGTCCCACTGCATCAATAAACCTCTGGAAGTTTCAACACAGAGCACACAATGTGAACACGAGGCAGCTTGGCCTCTTTTAGCCCTTTGTTATGCCCTTTACCCTTCTGAGACTGTCAAGCCGAGAGAGCCAAGTAAAGGATTCCCATTGCTACAGGATGTATGAAAAAAATGGATTTCAAAGCAGATATTTCCTCAGTCAGTCTGAGAAGAGGGTGATGATGATTAAGCAGAGCTTGGGAATGAGTCAGTATGTAATTCTAATTGTACTTTTGTATTTTGGGCTGCTATTTATGCCATATTTCTTTCTTTAGACCTGAAAAATAAAATACCTAGAGATAAAATAAAGCAAAAAATTACAGCTCTTTCTCAACACTCCCGATCTGTATTTAAGAAAAGGGTAAAGTTGCCACCTCTGGTGGGTGTAAAAGAAATAGTTATGTGGTATTGACAAGTGGAAATCAAACCTGTGTTGAAAACAATTCCTTAAGTGATTGTGCTCAAAATATAAAATATTATCCTGTTTTGAAAAAAGAAAAATCATTTTGGAAAATAAAAGAACTTTAGTACTAAGGGATTTTTCTTAGGGGTTCTGAAATAGGTTCCATCTGTTACTTTTATTTTTTTCTATTATATGAGGCCATATGAGAACTATCTCGTACCATGTATTCATTTCTTTTGATTCTTAAAGGTAATCACGGGGGGATAAAAATAGCATTGTTTCAGAAAATGTATGCCTTAGAATAGAACAGAATTTTCAAAGAGGAATACAAAATTTTAGATGCTTATTTTGGGCTTGATGCTAAAAACCTAAAAACAATTAAATTAGAATCAACTCTGCTTAAAATAAAGAAAGGGGGCAGAAAAACACAGAGCTACAATACTGTATAAGAAAAAAAAATACGAGATGGCCTCCAGATTCATCATGTTCATAAAATGTTTCTTAAAAACTGATTAGAAAAATTCCTTTCCAATATCTGATGCTATATTTAGATATATACTTTCAACTTTGCCCTGAAAACGACACTGAGCACAGCTTTTAAATATTTTATTCATAAATTTGTATCCATTTGTTTTTATAAAAATAAAAAGTTGACTTTTCTTTACATTTTTCCTACACTCGTTGCCTGGAATTACACATAACTGGAACTACAATTTTATTAAAATTTAAAAAGTCATTCACCATAAGATAACCAAATTTATTTGAATGGAATTCAAATTCTTCTATCAGGTTAGTATTGGAATCTATCAGATTAGTATTGGAATTGGTTCTTCTATCAGATTAGAATTGGAACTGGTTGGCAGATATCCCCATGCATATGTGCATACTGTATAAATTGAGCTCCTTGAAAAGAATTCTAAAGGACTTGCATGTTCTGAGCTTGTAGAGTTGGGGTCAACAAACATACTCTACCCTCAAAATTTCACTTGCTTCAAAAATGTATACTTTTTAAAATAAATCCCCATAGATCTTCTGGTCTATAATATTGTATTTTAACTACCTTTGAAATACTCTAAGCATGCATCTATTAAAACTTTATATTGAAAAAAAAACCAAAACTTTATATTGCTCACAATTTGAAAACATTTGTAATCCTGAAAATTACTTTACTATGAACTTTTCCTCTATTGCTTTCTATTTTTCTCTTTTAAATTCTCTCTGTCATACACTTCAAGTTAGTAAATGAGAGAATCTTCCACCTTAATCCAAATTTTTAATAACTTCCCTACTAACAGCACAAATGTGGATAGTTTGTTAAAATTTTAATTTTTAGGGAAGTTCACAGGGAGTCTGTATGTGCCCAACACTTTGCTACATGCTCTGGATAAATAAAATGCATTCTTTGCTCCTGAGGAGGTTTAGAGCAACAATGTTCATTCATTTTATTTTTTCAAAGATTTCTAAAATGTATTTATTTGATGGAGACAGACTAAGACTGGGGTAAGGTGCAGAGGGAGAAGCAGACTCCCTGAGCAGGGAGCCCACATGGGGCTGGATCCCAGAATTCCAGGATCAGGACCTGAGCTGAAGCCAGATACTTAACTGACTGAGCCATCCAGGCACCCTGCCTTCATGCATTTTAAATTATATATCTCTACCAGTTAAAAAAAAAGTTTTTCTATATACTTCACATATATATACACAGACACGCACACACACACACACACACAAAATATATGCATATATGTAGCAAATGTATACATATGCATATGTATATGTATTTATGTGTAATATATTACTACAAGTATATTATGTAAATTATATGAATATTTAGACATAGAAGTTAGAAATGATAAGGAATCATAAATATAGGTACTAATATTTTTTCAATCAATTTGGTTGATTATTTTATTTTTCAACAATTTTTATTATAATATTCATGTGAAAAATAAAAATAATAGGGATCACAAAGTTAAATGTAACTCTTTTTTTCCCAAATTTTTATTTAAATTCTAGACAGGTACTAATATTTTTACTTTCTTCTCAAAAGATCTTGCTCACCCCACAGGAGGATATATGCATTAGACTTTGGAGGTCACTGGTCTTGAGGGGAGGATAACATGTAGAGAGATAATTTGAATAAAGGGCATATGATAGACATAAACACAAGGAGCTAGAACACAGAAAGGCTTCCTGAAAGAGTCTCTAGATCTAAGCATGTCTGTATGAAGAGGAGATTGTGATGGGGCCCCTGGCTGGCTCAGTGGTAGAACTTGGAGCCGATCAACATATGGGAAATCTTTGAAGATGTTTAAGAAGGTAAATGAAGGTCATGGTCAGATGTTTGTTTTAGATTGAGCCTCTGGGCAGCTAGATCGAGAATGGATGTGAAGAGGCACAAACAGAACCTGTGATACATATCAGAAAGCTATCACATTATATGGGTGAGAAAGGAAGAGCCACAGAATTAAAGCGGTGACAATGCAGCTCTCTGGAGGGAATGAAAAGCAGCATAAGGAAGAAACTCCATAGAAATCAGGCATGATTTTCTGGAAATGGCTGGTGAATAAGAAGTAATCATCTTAGTTACTTTTTAGCTTCCTGACTTAGATGACTGGCTACTTCTTTTTTTTTTTTTTGGTTAAGGTTTTCCTTATTTATTTGAGAGAAAGCGAGAGAGAGAGAGAGAGAGCGAGCATGCAAGCTGGAGGGAGGGAGAGGGAGAGAGATCTGAAGCAGACTGCGCTGAGCACAGAGCCCAACATGGAACACGATCTGAGGACCCTGAGATCAAGGCATCAGCCAGGACCAAGAATCCCGTCACTTAACCGACTGAGCCACCCACATGTCACAAAGACTGGCTACTTATAACTGAGATGGTGAACACAGTAGCAGGAAAAGATTTGGGCCAGGGAGGAGATAAGCAGGTTTTATTTTTTTTTTAAATTAAGATTTACATAAAAATTGTGAAGATTTAGAAATGAATAAAAAAAGAACAAATCATTGTCATTCTACTTTGGAAAGGAAATTTTTGAATTTCAAACACTATAATATTTACATTGTTATAATATATTGGTAAATCATCTAAATGAAATTTTAGTAGCTGTGTAATGTGATATCTTCTGGATGTACCACAATTTTTAAAACAATTCTCCTAATATAGAACATGTATGTTATTTTCAATATTTCAAACAATTATATACAATGCTATGATATATTTCCTCTTGTCTGGAAATCCACTGCTTGTTTAAGTTAAGAAAGCATAAGCATAGGGGCGCCTGGGTGGCTCAGTTGTTGAGTGTCTGCCTTCAGCTCAGGTCATGATCCCAGGGTTATGGGATCAAGCTCTGCACTGGGCTCTCTACTCGGCAGGAGGCCTGCTTCTCCCTCTCCCACTTCCTCCTGCCTGTGTTCCCTCTCTTGCTCTCCCTCTCCCACTTCCTCCTGCCTGTGTTCCCTCTCTTGCTGTGTCTCTCTCTGTCAGATAAATAAACAAAAATCTTTAAAAAGAAAAAAAAAAAGAAACAAAGAAAGCATAAGCATATGAAAGCTTCTTGACATATTTTGCCACTAACATTTCCATTAGGAGTATAGGACTGTGAAACAGATATGCAATAAAAAAACTTCCTCATTTGATAAGCATAAAATTCCATTTTATTCCCATTTCTTTGAGTACTTTTTAAGATAAATGTTTTTATATGTTAATTAGCTACATTTCTTTTTTATGCAAGTTGTTCTTTCATTTCATTTACCCCATTTTTTAATGAAGTCTTATTGATGCTCTTATCAATTTATGGATTTCCTTAAATAATAAGGGTAATCACTTTTCACTGGCACCTATGAAACAATATTTTAAGTAGTTGGCTCTTTATCTTTTTATAGTCTATAGTAGTAAATGATTTTCTATTCTTTCATATTTCATATTTAAGTTAACTTTTCTTATAATAATAAGATGTGTTTTGGGGAAGTTTGGAGATAACTGAAAAACACCAGGAAGACAATAAATTAAATTTACACTTACCCACCCAGTTATAACCAGTTTTATTATGTGTGTGTGTGTGCATGTGCATACACATATCCACATATGCATTTATATAATCATCCTCTCTTCCCTGAATTACACATCATTTGAGAGCATAAATGGCATCACACTGTGAATGCTGTTTTATAGCCTCCTTTTTCACTTAGGTGTCCAATAATAAAATATAGTGTGGGAAAACTTCCATTTTAACCACCTCAGAATATTACTTTGAGTGGATATTTAATAGTTTATTTAATTCATTCATTATTTCCAGACACGCAGAGGTTTCTCATGCTCACTAATTTAATTATTATCTCAGTGAACATTTTGTATACATAGCTCTGCATTCAAAATTGACTATTTCATCAAGGCTTTTAAAAATGTGGAATCCCTAGGTCAAAGAGTATACAGAGAAGGCCATTTATACAGATTAACAAATTGTTTTCCAGAAAACTTGAACCAATTTACCTGTCCATCCCTATGTGGACATGGTTCATTTCTCCGCATCTTCACCAATATTAGATATATTTACAACAGTAGTCATTTGTGTGTTTACAATGTGCCAGTTTCTATATCCATTTTACTGGTAAAATATCTGACATCAGAAAGGTTAAAGTTTGCTTAACTCCTGGAGCTCCTGGGTAGCTCAGTCAGTTAAGCTTCTGACTCTTGATTTCAGCTCAGGTCATGATTTCAAGGTTGTGGGATTGAGCCCTGCATGAGGCTCCACAGTCAGCATGGAGTCTGCTTTGGATTTTCTCTCTCCTCTTCTTCTGCCCCTCCTCCTACTCATGCATGAGCTCATTCGCTCTTTTTCTCTCTTTCTCAAATAAATAAAATCTTTAAAAAAAAGTTTGCCTAAAACCTCTCAGATAAGTGGAAAATGAACTCAAAGTTCAGTCTGACCTTAAAAATGATGCTCTCTGTCAGTATGTTACACTATTTCCCAAAGTTTTATACATTTATGTGAACATTATTTATCAAATGTCTTTGATTACCAGTTATGTTGAACACTTTCTTTTTCAAGTTTAGAGGTCACCAGAATTCCTTTTGTAAAAAGTTCCCTCAAGGCCTTGCCAATTATCCTAATGAAGTTTATATTTTCTCAGTGATATCTAACAACCCTCTATATTTTAATAATATTGACCATTTGTACTTACATATGCTGTGAATATTTTTTCAGTTGTCTTTTCTTATGTAAGTTGTATTTGGAGCATTCTCTAATATATATCAATGAGCTTTCCAATTAAAATCCAGCAGGATTTTTTGCAGATATCAACAAGTTGATTCTAAAATTTATAGGTCATGGGCGCCTGGGTGGCTCAGTGGGTTAAGCCGCTGCCTTCGGTTCAGGTCATGATCTCAGGGTCCTGGGATCGAGGCCCGCATCGGGCTCTCTGCTCAGCAGGGAGCCTGCTTCCTCCTCTCTCTCTGCCTGCCTCTCTGCCTGTTTGTGATCTCTCTCTGTCAAATAAATAAATAAAATTTATAGGTCATGGCAAAGAGTTAGAATACCAAAGCAATTTTGAAAAAGAGGAGGATACACACTATCTGATCTGAAGATTTACTATAAAGCTACAGTAATCAAGACAATGTGATAATGGGAAAACATATAAATACATACATCAGTGGGAAGGAATAGAGAGACCAGAGACAGACCTAAACAAGTCTGATTTTTGACCAAGGGACAGAGGCAATTTAAAAGACAGTCTTTTAAAAATGGTGATAGAGGGGCACCTGGGTGGCTCAGTGGGTTAAAGCCTCTGCCTTCCGCTCAGGTCATGGTCTCAGGGTCCTGGGATCGAGCCCCACATCAGGCTCTCTGCTCAGCTGGGAGCCTGCTTCCTCCTCTCTCTCTGCCTGCCTCTCTGTCTACTTGTAATCTCTATCTATCAAGTAAATAAAATCTTTAAAAAATAAAATAAAATAAAAAATATAAATGGTGATAGAACTGTTGGATGTCTGTATGCAAAATATTGAACCTTAATTTTTTACATTATTCAAAAATTTATACAAAATTAGCCATATACCTAAAAGTAAAATGTGAAAGTATAAAATATTTAGAAGAGTGGGAAATCCTTGTGACTTTAGGTTAGGCAAAGAATTTATAGACGCAAAACCAAAACCGTAACCCATAAACAAAAAATTTTATAGATATGACTTCATAAAAGTCAAAAACACTCTATGCAAAACAGTAAAGAATACAAAAAACAAGACATAAAGGGAAAAGTTTATAAATTTCACATTTCCCCAAAGATTTTTATACAAAATATTTATGAAGAGCTCTCAAAACTCAACAATAGAAAGCAACTCAATAAAAATAGAGCAAAATAAAATATACAAAGAATTCTTAAAATGTAACAAAAAGAAGCAAAGCATTTAAAAAATGGCCAAAGACCTGCACAAACACCTCAACAAAAAAGATACACAGATGACAAATGAGCATATGAAAAATTTCCATATCATATGTCATCAGGGAAATGCAAATTAAAACCAGGTACTATTATCCTGGCCATAATCCAAAATATTACTAAATGCTAGAGAGGATGAAAAGCAAGAAGGATTGTCATTCACTGTCAGGAGTGCAAAATGGTATAGGCACTTCAGATGGCATTTTGGTGGACTTTTTTCTTTTTGAGAGAGAGAGAGAGGGAGAGAGAGTGGGTTAAGGGGAGGAGCAGAGGGAGAGGGAAAGAGAATCCCAAGTTGACTCCCTGCTGAGCACAGAACCCCACTTGGGTCTCAACCCTGAAATCAAGACCTGAGCCAAAATCAAAAGTCAAAGGTTAACTGACTGAGCCACCCAGGGGTCCTTGCTTGGTGGGTTCTTATAAAACTAAACCTACTCTTACCATATGACTTAGCAATCGTGCTCCTTGGTATTTACCCAAAGGAGTTGAAAACTTAGGTCCAAGCAAAAGTTCTGTACATGAATGTTTCTAGAAGATTCATTCCTAACTGCCAAAACTTACTCAACCAAGATGTCCTTAGGTAGGTGAATGGATAAATATATAGTGTGATATATCCAGACCATGAAATATTTTTTAGTGCTAAAAGGAAATGGATTATCAAGCCACAGAAAAGACATGGAGAAAACTTTAAAACATATTACTAAGTGAAAAAAGTCAATCTGAGAAGTCTACATACTATATGATTCCAACTATATAACATTCTAAAAAGGACAAAACTACGGAAACAGTAAAACCATTAGTTGGGAGGGGACTGTGGGGGTAGAGAGAAAAGATGAATAGGTGGAGCACAAAAGGTTTTTGGGATAGTGAGAATACTCTACAAGGATGATACAATGAAAATACACTACAATGGCGGCATTATACATTTGTCCAAGCCTGCTGAATATACAACACCAGGAATGAAACCTAAGGTGAACTCTGAACTTTTGACTAGAATGTGTCAACGGAGGTTCATCCATTATGACAAATGTCTCACTCTGGTAGAGGCTGTTAATAATGGGGGAGGCTGTACACATGTCAAGGCAGGGAATATTTGTAAAATTTCCATACCTTCTTCTCAGTTTTGCTGTGAATCTAAATAAACTGCTTTAAAAAACAGTCTTTTCGAAAAGTTGGACAAAACATTTGAACACACACTTCATAAAGGCATAGGTGGTCAATAAGCACAAGGACAATTGCTCAGTATTATTATTCCTTAAAGACCTGAAAATTAAAAACCACCATGACAATTACAATGGTTGAAATAAAATAAAAACTGATAACATCAAATGTTGGTGAAGGCGTGGAGCAAAGTGAATGTTCATACGTTGCTGGTTGGAAATGCAAGGTAGTATAAGCCATTCCAGAAAACAGTTTTATGGTGTCTCAGAAAGTTAAACATACACTTAACATGTGATACACAATCTCACCAGGGTATATACTCCTGATAAATGAAAACAAAGTTTCTCACAAAAATGTCTACATGGAGGGGCACCTGGGTGGCTCAGTGGGTTAAAGCCTCTGCCTTCAGCTCAGGTCATGATCCCAGGGTCCTGGGATTGAGTCCCGCACCGGGCTCTCTGCTCAGCAGGGAACCTGCTTCCCCCTCTCTCTCTCTGCCTGCCTCTCTGCCCACTTGTGATCTGACTGTCAAATAAATAAATAAAAATCTTTAAAAAAAAAAAATGTCTACATGGATGGTTACTACAGGTCAATTCAAAACATCAAGAACTAAACAACAAAGTGTCCCTCAGTGGGTGAATGGAAAAACAAACTGTGGTACATACAGACAATAGAATACGAAGCAATAATGGGGAACAAACTATTGATACACATAACAGCGTGAATGAATCTCAAATGAGTTATGATAGCTGAAAAAGACCAGATGTGGAAGATTACATGCTGCATATTTCTATTGATCTGATATTCTGGAAAAGGCAAAACTATAGTGACACAGAGCAGATTAGTTGCCAGGGATTTCAGGGGGAGGGTGGAGTTGGCAAGGAGCAGCTCAAGGTTACTTTGGGGATGACAGAACTGTTCTGTATCTTGACTGTGGTAAAGATTACAAGACTCAGTGTAATTACCAAATCTCATGAAACTATAACCAAAAAGAGTGAATTTTACTTTTTATAAATATAAAGCTAAATAAATGATTTCTCATTTTTCTTTCCTTTTTTATAGTATTTAAATGCTTTCTTAAACCAAAGGTACATAAATATCTGAAAGCTATTGAATTAACATTAACATTAAACATTAAATGTAATGTTTAATATTTTAAATGTTGAAAAATATATAATTTAAAATCTTTTAAAATAACATCTACATTTTCCTTTAATGTGATATGATGTGTAGCCCACACTTTATTTTTCTCCAAGTAGTTCAATTATTCTAGTACCTTCTAATCAATAAGCCCTTGTCCTTCTCTGCCGCATTCCCCCTCCCCCATCTGAAACACCCTCTTCAGCAGACACTAATTAATGTCTACTTGGGCTGTTAATAGCATTTCCTTGAGGGGACTCTCCACTGACTTACGATTATTTCTTTGTTGCATTTTATGATTGCATGTATACAGTGTCTATTTTTGAACTTTCTACTCCATTTCATTGCTCTGATGATTTGTTTGTGTATGTGTCCTTGTTAGGCATCGATATCTTGTAGACGTGTGTGTGTGATACAAAATTCTGTCACCTAATCAAATAAAAAGGTTGGAGTCATTGCCATCTCTGTAATGAATAAAATTGAAAGGGTGGTCCGGCTTGATCAGGGACAGTGGAGAAGACAGATGGACAATGAGCTCAGGTGGATCTCTGGGGAGCACTGTGATTGAACAAGAGTCAAATTTCAAGAATGTTTCTGGGCCTGTTATTTGGCTCCTACATTGTTTACTGTTTTAAATCAGCTTGACTTCACTCATTTATATTACCTACGGTCACCTATCAGTATTTGAGTTTGTGATTCCGAGACTGTGAGAGAACGCAGAACACAGAACCTGTCAAAGGGGCCTTTCCCGAAGGGTCTACGAGGTGTGAGGCAAACCAGGAGAGAGGGCTGTCCCAACAGTCCAGGATGTGGAAGCAGAAAAATAAAGTTAACAGTGTCAAATGCCCCTGAGAGAGCCAGTCAAGATACAGGCTGCCAGGTCATCTATGCCTTTAGAGAGAGCGTGCTCTGTTAAATGGGGTTAGAAATCAGATGGCCCTGTGCTGAGAAGTGACTGGATCTTAGAAAGCAGAGATAATAAATGTAGACTGCTGTGTGAAGATTCTGAATGGGTTGGAGAGGACAGAAATTGAATAGTAGTGCCCATAAAATCTAGTGAAGAGAAAGGTCAGTTTGTTTTTGTTTGCTGACTTACTTTTTTGGATACAAGTCTGAAGAATGTATACAGGTTGAAGGAAGAGTGAGCAAGGGAGAAAAAGTTGAAGATAAAGGACAAAAAGGAAATAATGGCCAAAGCCTCAGCATCGGTGAGAGGGAATACAATCAAACGCCGGCTTTGCCTTGAATAGGAAGGATTCCTGATCATTTAAGATTGGAGGAAAGAAAGTAATGTTGATAGATGTAGCTGTTTGAAGCTGGAGGGAATTGCAAGGAGGCATAAATAGTTTCCACACAATGACCTCAATTTTCTTGTTAAAATACCAGGTGCACTGAGAATGAAGGGGAGAGATTGTATGGCTGGAATGGGGTGATAAACTTTTGAAATAGTGGTTGACCATGGTCAGAGTGAAGGATTAGTGGACTCTATTGAGGATTAGAAAACCACAAATGTGCAGAGTGAATCATTTGTTCCTGGAGCACTCTTGGTGTAAGAGAAGAGAAGGTACACCCTACTTTGGATTGAAAGTTGCAGGTACTGTGTGAGAAAGGACAGGCTGTAGAAATGTAGACAGTAAGCTGCTGGTGTCCAAGCTAAATTTCAAGAAAGACTCAGAGAACACGGAAAGATTCCAAGTTCTCAGTGAGTTCCAAGAAAATGAAAGGAAAAGAAAGGGCTTATGTCATTTGTTTTTAATAATTTTTTAAAGATTTTATTTATTTAGTTGACAGAGAGAAACACGGCTAGAGAAGGAACACAAGCAGGGGCAGAGGGAGAGGGAGAAGTGGGTTTCCGGCCAAGCAGGGAGCCAGATGCAGAGCTCGATCCCCTATCCCAGGGATAATGACCTGAGCCAAAGGCAGATGCTTAATGACTGAGCCACCCAGGTGCCCCAGCACTTATGTTATTTGTAACATAGTATCACTCCTGACTTAATTTTGTTTTTACCATATTTTTCCTTTTCCCTAATTTTCCTCACTTGCTTTATATCCACTCATTATTTTGTAATAATACAGGGTATTATTTTAGGTAAAAGGCCAGGCATAAACAAATAAAAGGAAACTAAAACCACACAGATGATCAGACAGAGGTGAGTTTCACTTTGACAAGAGAAGCTGTCAAGTGTCTTGGTTGAGGTTTAATTGAAAGATGCTAAAGGTGGTTAAGAGGCTTTGTGGTTGATATGCAATGGATGTTTACTGAGGTTGTGGAAGTTCAGATTTGATCAGTGGTTCTCATCTTGGGATAATTTTATCCCAAGGGGATACTAGGCAATGTCTAGAGACATTTTTGGTTTTTCCATGTGGGGGAGGGTGGAGTACCCCTAGTGTCTTGTGCCAGAGATGCTACTGAACATCCCACAATGCACAAAATTGCCCACACAACAAAGAATTTTCTGATCAAAATATTGATATTGATGAGGTTGAGAAACCTGGGTTAAACTATTTATAAGACTGATGGAAGAATGAGAATGGTAGGAAATCATCTAGAGAACCACTGAAGAAAGGTGAAGGAAGACCCACCCAGGCATGAGCATGCCAGGTACCATGAGATTCAAAGACGTATATTTCTGGGTGGTGGTTTGAGAGAGGATGGTAGAGTCAGTCCATGGGGAAATGGACTTGTGGTACAAATTCATAAACGATTCCTGGGTTTAACTTTTATAAAGCAAATATAGGGAGGAACGAAGGAAGGGAGTTTAAATTTTCCACTTGCTTTTGAAAATTCATATTTCAGTTACCGTTAAACAAAAGAGTTTCTAGCTCTTTCCTTTGAAGTTTCCAAATGAATGCAACAAAGGTTAATATTGGTTTGGAAAGAATTTATCTCTGACACAGTGACATTACATGAGAAGTTCTTGTTATAAACAACTAATGAATCCCTAAATTCTACCCCTGAAACTAATAACACATTATACATTAACTAAATTGAATTTAAATAAAAAATTAAAAAGCTGAAAAGATCTGAAAAATACCTTAGAAAAGAAAGAAGAAGACATTGTCGTTATTTTCTCTATAACTTCCACCAGTCCTCTGCATCTCTCATGTTTTCTTTTCTTTTGGTTTTCCCATAGCTGATAGTATCAGTTGCCTCTTTTGGTTAAACTCATAGAGCTTACTGTTCTGTTCACAGTACCTATAATAAGTACTCTCTGCTTTGGCTTAATTATAATAGACTTCTAAACAATTGTGACCTTCACTGCATCATTCTTGTAATACTCTAATACTGGTTATTTCCTTTAGATGATATGCTATTTATAATACCTGCCTTTTGGAATACTGAAGGAAATGCAATGATTATTAGGTTTTGAGACCTCCTAATCCAATTTTTGTTTATTTGGATGGTTAGGTATTTCTTTTACACTGACTTATTAACACTGAAAAGGAACTGATTTAACTTCATTTTCTGCATAGCAAGTTGGCTAAACATTTCAATTCTATCCAGCAAAATCAATAGTGAATAGCTTTTAAGATAATATCAACTTATGTGATGTGTTCATCTGTAGCTCAAATGGGTTGCAAAAAATGCCCAGGTCATCTGGACCATACACACCTCCAGATTCCTGTGCTCTGTATTTATGTTTCTTAACGTTTCACAGAAAAATTCCAACCAGATCACCATCAAAAGAAACTTGATGACTCATTTGCTGGTGATCACAAATAGATTAATTTAATTTCCAAATCTCCATGTATCTTCTATTAAATGTACAAAAGAAGACATGTGCCCTTTAAAAAAATTGGTACTATGGGAATGAGATGGTATTTAAATAACTCCCTTCTATCTATAGTCCCAGTACTTAGAGCTCTCCTAAAATGATAATAAAACTGATAATGAAACAACAGAAAGATAATTATACAGAACTTTTTAACACTATGTGTCATATATATGTATTGTCATAGATACTTATAACTACTTTTAAGTTCATATTTATTCAATTCAAAAAATTTGATTAATTTCTCTCATACACAGATAAATAGTTATAGTCTTCACCCCTTTAGTAAGTGATGAGACTAATCCATGTTCAATTATACCTTTCTTTATTGCAAACATTTTGACCACATTTTATGTACATATAGTAAGTGTATTATCATTTTAAAAATATATCTTTTCCTTCTGGTTAAATTAAGGAAGACACATACTCATTATTTTATATACATTAACAACATTTACTTTAACAAATGGTGATTTGGAATACTTATTAGTAGGTGTCATATTTCATCATATTCATTCTCAGTTGGCACTATTTGGGCAAAGCTAGTATCTATCTCTTTTGTGTAAATTATGCAATACTAAGTCACTGGGCTTATTTTAAATTGCACTCCTCTCTATTATCTATTCCCTTTCCTGTTTTCTTTCTCTTCATAGCACTCTAACCACGTAACATAATATATAATTAATTTTTTTATTGCTTATATATTTTCACCCTCTAGAATATAATTTCCACAGAGGCAAGGATTTGGTGTATTCTTTTTTTTTTCTCCCTACCAAAATCTTTTATTTTATTTTATTTTTAAATTAATATATAATGTATTATTTGTTTCAGGGGTACAGGTCTCTGTCAACAGTCTTATACAGTTCATAGTACTCACCATAGCACACACCCTCCCCAGTGTCCATCACCCACCCACATTATCCCCCCAACCCCCTCCCCTCCAGCAACCCTCAGTTTGTTTCCCGAGATTAAGAGTCTCTTATGGTTTGTCTCCCTCCCCAGTCCCATCTTCTTTCACTTTTCCCTCCCTTCCCCGCAAGATCCCCTGCTCTGCCTCTAAATTTCCTCATATCACAGATCATATGGTAACTGTCTTTCTCTGATTGACTTATTTCGCTTAGCATAATACCCTCTAGTTTCATCCACATCATTACAAATGGCAAGATTTCATTTCTTTTGATGGCTGCATAGTAATCCATTGTATACATATATACCACATCGTCTTTATCCATTCATCTGTTGATGGACATCTAGATTCTTTACATAGTTTGGCTATTGTGGACATTGCTGCTATAAACATTCAGGTGCGTGTGCCCCTTCGGATTACTACATTTGTATCTTTAGGGTAAATACCAGGTAGTGCGATTGCTGGGTCATAGGATAGCTCTATTTTCAACTTTTTGAGGAACCTCTATACTATTTTCTGGACTGGCTGCACCAGCTTTTTTTCCCACCAACAATGTAGGAGGGTTTCCCCTTTCTCTGCATCCTCAGCAACACCTGTCATTTCCTGACTGATTTATTTTAGCCATTCTTTGGCTCCATTCAGCCTCACTGGTTTATTAGTATTTCTTTGATGCTGAGTGATGTTGAGCACTTTTTCATGTGTCTGTTGGCCATTTGGATGTCTTTGCAGAAATGTCTGTTCATGTCTTCTGCCCATTTCTTGATTGGATTATTTGTTCTTTGGGTTATGAGTTTGATAAGTTCTTTACAGATTTTGGATACTAACTCTTTATCTGATATGCCATTTGCAAGTATCTTCTCTCATTCTGTTGGTTGTCTTTTGGTTTTTTTAACTGTTTTCTTTGCTGTGCAAAAGCTTGTGATCTTGATGAAGTCCCAATAGTTCATTTTTGCCTTTGCTTCCCTTGTCTTTGGCAATGTTTCTAGGAAGAAGTTGCTGTGGCTGAGGTCGAAGAGGTTGTTGTTTCTGTTCTCCTCAAGAATTTTGATGGATTCCTGTCTCACATTTATGTCTTTCATCCATTTTGGGTCTATATTTATGTGTTGTGTAAGGAAATGGTCCAGTTTCATTCTTTTGCATGTGGCTATCCAATTTTCCTAACACCATTTGTTGAAGAGACTATCTTTTTTCCATTGGACATTCAGGTCTCAACCAGTACCAGTAGACTGGGACAATTCCCTGCATATTTTCAGACCACAATACTTTGAAACTAGAACTCAACCACAAGAAGAAAGTTGGAAAGAACTCAAATACATGGAGCCTAAGAAGCATCCTACTAAAGAGTGAATGGGTCAACCAGGAAATTAAAGAAGAATTTAAAAACTTCATGGAAACAAATGAAAATGAAAACACAATGGTTCAAAATCTTTGGGACACAGCAAAGGTGGTCCTAAGATGAAAATATATAGCAATAGAAGCCTTTCTTAAGAAATAAAAACGGTATCAAACACACAGCTTAACCCTACACCTGAAGGAGCTGGAGAAAGAACAGCAAATGAAGCCTAAACCCAGCAGAAGAAGAGAAATAATAAAGATGAGCAGAAATCAATGAAATAAAAACCAAAAGAACAGCAGAACACATGAACGAAACTAGGAGCTGGTTCTTTGAAAGAATTAATAAGATTGATAAACCCCTAAAGAGAAAGGACCCAAATTAATAAAATCATGACTGGAAGAGGAGAGATCACATCCAATGCCAAAGAAATACAATTATAAGAACATGTTATGAGCAACTATACAACAGCAAATTTGACAATCTGGAAGAAATGGATGCATTACTAGAGACGTATAAACTACCAAAACTGAACCAGGAAGAAATAGAAAACCTGAACAGACCCATAACAAGTAAGAGATTGAAGCTGTCATCAAAAATCTTCCAACAAACAAAAGCCCAGGGCCAGACAGTCCCAGGGGAATTCTACCAAACATTTAAAGAAGAATTAATACCTATTGGTGTATTCTATTCACTGTTGGTGCTCACATGCATCGAGTAGGCACTTGATAAATAAATACTTGTTGAATAATTGTGGTTGTTATATAAATTAATTCAACCACTTGTCTAAGGGCACAATTACAAGAGATGTCCTCACTGACTTTTCAAAAAACAATTTTACTATTTTTAATGACTTAATTTGTTTTAACACCTTCCCATTATCACCTTCTTAAAAAGCTTTTTGTGAGGAGTACAGTGCTGCACAATGCCATTTCAAGCAGTCTAGACTCCCACACCACTGCAAATTCTTTACTCATCCAACTACTATTTACATGTGGGTTTATAGGGTTCAATTCTTTTCAAACCTACATATATGCCTTTCTAGGTCGTTGGGGAAATGATTTAATTCTCTGGTGAACTTAATAAAGAAGTCAAATGTACTGGAATAAAAAAAAGAACACCAAGTAGGTAATGTTCACCTTTGTCCTTCTCATGGGTGTTTGCATAACGACTTTCCACAGCATTAAATTTGCAACTGTGGCAAAAAAGAAGCTTCTTTTTTAAAGTCTCGTATTATTTGTGTTATACTTGAAGAGCTATTTTTTTTTTAACATCTATCCGGTGTGTGTTGAAATAGAGTAACAACACTCCCATTGGTATAAACTTTCACTATGCTAGGTTAGTAAAAGCCATAAAGTGAAAATATGAATAATCCCCAAATAATTCTCATTGCATTTTAGAATTCATTACATGCCTTTTTAAATCTCATTTGTCTTTTTAATTATCTATTGTTTGTGTTAATAATAAAATTAGTTTCTGAGTAACATATTGGTTGGGCAATTCTTGAGAACAGGAACCGTATCTTATTCATTTTTAAACAACCAAAGCACTTCACCCATTGCAGTGCATATGGTAAGTCCTAAATAAATTTTGAACAAATATATCCTTGGATGAATGAGGAAAAGATGTAGAAGATGTAGAAGAAAACAGTTACTAAGTCAATCATAATAAAAGATCATTAATACTTTTTCATTTTATATTATGAATATTTGATATTGGGTCCTACAAAATAAAAAAGGCAGAAATCATCCGCTTTCTCAGGCTATCCCATGAAATACTATTTCAACCTACATTATAATTGACACTTCCAAATGAACATTTTACATTAGGCTATTATTATAATAAGTTGTTTAATAAGCTGTTTTATTTTGCTTTGCTTTTCCAGATTTAGGACTTCACACAGATAGAAAGGGTCCTCAAATATGTTTCTGCTTATTCATATGTATTGTCATTTTATTGAGACCACATTTTCCAACAAAAACATAATTTATTTGATTGTGCTTAAGGGAAAAGTCAGAGAGTGGGATTCAAAGGGTTGTAGAAGGAATGATAATCAGCTATCCTTCTAAACTATTTGTGTATATACAGATGCACTGCAGCCAAAGATACAAAATAAATGAAAAATTTCCAAAGTAGATGTACATTTCTTAACAAATCATAAATAAAATTTTATAAGGATGCCTAATATTTATTTTTTTGTATCTTAACTGTGCTATCCTTCGTAAAAAGCAAAGCAAATTTTAATAACCAATGGTTTTCTACTGAAACAATATTTTCTTTTTACCATCCCCAATTAAACTAAACATTATATTTCTGGTATAAATGAATTTTTAAAAAATTTTAAAGAGAACTTGTTAAAATATGTATTTTAAGTAACTGTGTGTCCTTAGAATACAATTATACATTAGAAGGAACAACTTGGAACAGTTTATATCTCAGATTTGTAAAAGCATGAAAATAATAATATGTAAACTGCTAACCTTGAGATCTCATGAACTCCAGTATCTTCCTGAAGACTCTATGCTTCTGAAAACATGTTTTCAGTCTGTTGCTATCTCCTTATTTTTTCCTTAAAAAAGAAAACATGCCTCAATATGTCATATAAGGTTATATTTGCAAAAAGTAAAGCTAGCTACATGATATAAATATAACGTGACACAGGAAAATCAATAGGAATCCTAGAATACAAACAAGGCATTAAATATAGAACTCAATATTCACAGTGTATATAATTTAGCAGAAACAACATCCATCCTAGAAGAATGTAGCAAATTTCTAATCAATAAACGAATATTACTATGTGTAAGAAGTTAAAGACATTCCATCTTGTTAATCACCATTACACTAGACTCAATAACTTTCTGGTTTCCAGGAGATTCATATCTTCAAGACACATAAAAATCCAGGAAAATCAACCAGAATGTCACAGTTATATAGTTGGTAGCAATCACAATGAATATTTATTATGCTTTTTTATTTGTTTAAAGGAAACTATTTAAAATTAACTCAGTTATATGTCCTGGTCTGAAGATACCTTAGGCTTTAAGAAAATAATTTAAACAAATTATTCTTTAAAAGAAACATGCTTTAAGAAAAATCTTATTTTTAAAACTATAGTGCCATTATTCAAAATTTTTAGTGCCATAATTTTAAAAGGTAATGAAATCCTCATAATAATTATACACTTGTATTTTTCTCAAACTAAAATGTATATAATCACTTTCTCTAAAGAATTAATGAACCTTCCCTTCTAACATAATGAAGTAAATCATTATGTCTATACAAATGTAAAAGTTTTTCTTAAAGATGGGGTAGAGAAGTTTGTGAAGGATGGTTCATTTAGTATTTCCACAACAGCCAGAAATGAACCATCATAGACCATTGCCAATGAAAATAGGCAGTATGGAAATACCATACATGAGTTACTTGAATGAAGAAATAGCCCAAGCAAACGACGTGGGCTGATGTTTTTCAGACAAGCTTAAAACATAAAAATCTTTAAGGGGGAAAAAAAAAAGATCACAGGAACACTGTGTCTCTGCGAGCCTCTTTCTTCCTTTAACTTTATATACATCTGCGTGTATCCATCGATTTAGAACAGACTAGAATATCCACGGTACTCACTCACAAGTATTATCAAATTATGGTCAGAATTGCAGAGTTAAGCAGAGGTTATTGAGTACAGCTTGGTTCTGATGAAGTGTAGATTCAGCAGAAGAACTTGAGAAATTCTGGAGACATTGATTCAAAATTCAGTTTTAATAATTTTAAATATCTTAAACTTTGTTGGGAACATTATGCCCTCAAATGATGACATACTAAAGAACACTGAAACAATTACTTTTATCACCTGTTGCACTCATTTTGAGGGATATTTCAGAGTACAACTTTTTCTGTCTTCTGTTAATGATATATACATATATACCTATATACATATTCTAAGATTGCAGGTCAAATAATTTAAAAAAACAATAAGTATATTAACAGATCTACCAGCTTGTAGTATGTCCACTGAATAAAGACTTTAAAAATTATTTGCAATTAAAACAAAACACCAAAAATAAGTTAGATGCTGAGTTGAATATGTCTATAAATGTCATTCATAATCTCAACTCAAACTTTCTTGTTAATGAAAATGAATTCCATAGTATTTAAATGTCATTTTTATCTATTGAGGTATTATTTAAGATTTTATCTTAAAAATAAAGTTTTTACTATTCTTAAAAAATGGGGACAGTAGGTAACAATAAATCTCATTTGGCAATTTAGGGCATTAAACTAAATGGAGTATTCCATTGTTTATAGACTATGGAGAAATATATACTATTTATATTTAGGCACTAGAATCTCATGAAAGTCCTACATACAACAACTTCTGTGCTCCTTTAATCCTTTTACCTGGTTATTGTTTAACTGGACACAGTAAAACTAAATAAGGAAAAGGTGTGCCTTAGAGATACCAGATTTTTGTTTATTTCTTATTTACCATGAAGATTTCTTTTTCATTTTACATTTCAAATCATAAAATTACATATATATATGTGTGTGTGTGTACTATGTATATGAAATAGACTGTCCCAGAACTTGCCAATGTAATAAACATTTTAAGAAAGGAAATCATAATAAACTAAAGCATAAAGTTCAAAAAAAAAAAATGAGGAAACCACCTGGTTCAGTCTCCCTATTTTATAAGTATGAAAACTTATTGCTATGTATTTGACATGTAGATAACTCTGAAGTAAGAGATGAAGTATTTTTTGACCAAGGATTGTTAAAACTGGAATTGAAAACATAATTGTATTTTACAACCAAATAAATAAAAGACTTTTTATAGTCATTGAGGGTTGTCTATTGAGAAAAGCAAAAGTATTTAAATTTACATACCTGCAATTACCTTATAATTTAGAAAGAGGACAAAGGACCCTTGGTAATGGAAAAAAGGAACCCAAACTTTGACCTGTTTGAAAGTCAAATATATAAGCATATATTTAACTGACAGGATTGACCCAAACTGAGGCCAGTTGAGCCCCTGGGAGGAGTTCATCGCAAAAGAAAAATAATTCTGGAAGAGCAAGTAATTTTCAATGCTAATTTCCAAGATTGGGCATCTGAGGATCGGTGTTAGTTCTGGGTGCAACATGCAGTGGTTACCACTGGAAACCATTCCAACGCCGCACCTTGGTTCGCTGGATGTGACGTGGGGACATGGGCTGTATGAGACTGTGTAAGGAAGTATGTGTGCACTTACGTGAGAGAGAGAATTTGAAGAGTTGTGCTAAGATCTGTGGATCAATAGCACTTACTCTGAGACCCAGGCAAATTTGTAAAGGAATAATCCCTAAGTAACGTATCTCAGAAAGATCCAGGGGCTGTTACTCTTCCTCTGCAAGCCCTCTGGGCACAACAGTGGTGATGTTCACAAGTTTGGTAGAGACTGCCATTTTCTTGAAATGCTATGTCTTTGAAGTAATCACAACCCAAGGTGAACACCCCTAGCATACCCTGTTAAAGTTGTACTAAGGTTAGATCCCAGTCCTACGGATGGCCTTAGGAGTGTCAAGTGACATCTGGGACTGATCTGTGGATAAATATAACCATCCCAGGCACTAAGTAAAATATTCAAGGAGAGTGAAGTTTATGGAAGACTAGGAACATGTACACTAAAGTAAATGCAACATGATTTGTCTTCATAAATGTTTGTGGTGGTCATCTAAAGAACCCTGGTTTATGATTATAAGTTCTATGAAAAATAATATTGACATAAACCTATGTTATCATTCAGGAATGTGTACCTAACATTCATGATTCATATCTGATCTTTTCTAATATCTGGGATTCAATTAAGAGATTTTCTGAGACCTAGTTTTTCACTTTTAGATATTTCTGCAATCTTGCAGAGCTAGAGGGAATGGTGAGTACCACCTCTCTTTGGGTCAGGTTCCTTAGTTTTCTGGTTGTCTGAGGACATTACTGCAAACCATCCTACCAATCCCAGCAGCCGTATGTAGTGGCAAGGGTAAAAGCACTCTCCCGAGTTTGTCAACATTTTCTCTAAAGGGCAACTTTAGTAGGTCAGTGAGGCACAAAGCTCATGTTGGTATGTTTCAATCAATAGTCATGGTAGACTTCACTGAGGTTACTGAAGGTCACATCTCAGTAGTAGCCTTAACTGAGCTATCAGATCAGCTTGTATTATTTTTAATGGATGATTCATTGATTAACTACAAGGAAATCTAACTTGCTTAAGACATTCTTACCTTGTTCCTCTCTTCAAAAAAAAAAACTCTTCCAAATGCCAAGTTTCTGAGAATAAACTTAACCCTCTCAGGATCACAGAATTTGGACCCCCAAATCAACCATTTCCGCATGTCTGAAAGCCTGCTTCATGTCAGTTTCAGTATGTCAAGAGGAAATGTCACTTTGTGAACACAAATGAAGAAATGTGAATTTGCTCTTCCCTATTTCTAAGGTGACAATAAGACTTATAGGTTCAGTGCTATAGTTTAATTACATTTGCAACTGCATCTTAAAATATTGCATAATTAATATGCCAGCAACCAGCAAAAGCATCATTCTCTCTGCAGGACTTCCTCTTGACACAAAGGGCTTAGGGCAGAAGAATCTAGCAGGAAAGACCAATCTGCTATGTAAAGTTTGAAGCTATCTTTCTAAAAGAACAAAACCCCACGGAGAGACACATTGATTCAACTTAGAATTCTTTAAGTAACAAGATCACTCTAATTTCGTGTCTTCATGAACACATGTTGAAGTACAGTTATCAAAACCCATGCAGCATCTACTCATTTACCAAACAACAAAAAGTGAATTTCTGTGTCTTCCTAACATGTGAACTATAATAAGGTAGTATCACATGTCCAAAAAAGTTTCCTAAAATGATAACACTTAAGTCATTCCATTTCAGTAAAGTGGGTAAGAGTTATCAAAACAAATTAAATCAGTCCTAATTGGGCTGTTTATGTATCAGGTAGTAACCATGGGAAAAGATATAATGATAATTATGGGAAATTTGCAAAAACTGTAAGAAAATCTAGGTAAAAAATTAGGTAAAAATTTTAAAACCTAAAGAATTACATAGTTTTCCAGAAAATTTCCAATTAGTGAAATTGACACAAAAAGACATACAAATTTGGTAAAACAGATTAAAAGAGATTAAAAAGGTGTTTCAGGCTCTATGATCACAGGGGCAGTTAGGGTCAACAGGTTATAGGGAAGCCTTAATGAACCTTTATAACAAAAGGTTGCAAGTTGCTTAGAGCATACACTCCACCACCAAAAGGGTTTCTCGACCTTTACATATTTTTCATTCCTCCCACTCATGTTCACACTTGCCACTCACCCAGTGTAGGGTCTGTTATTCAACATGGTAGACTGTCCTTTCATATAGACTCACCTCCAAGACTTTTCTCTCTCCTCTTCGGACCAGCGTGATGAAAAAAAAAAAAAAAAAAAAATCACTCGGTTAAATTCAGCTCTCCTACTATGAAACTACCAGTAGTCACTGAACAGATTACTATGATTAGAGAAAATGTAGGATACTGCATCCCTGGAAAGACTATTGATATATGATCACAGACTTTAACCCAATGACACTGCCAACAGAAGCAACTTTGTCTTTGCAACTCTCCAACATTTCTTCCCATCCCCCCCTCTCAGTTTATGATACTGCTTCTAAGAAAATTGGAAGAATGATTTAATTTCCTCTTCTTATCTATATCCTACATACTCTTGATATTTATACCCATATAGTAAGCCTTCAATCTTCTTATAATGGAGAAACTTCTCTCCCACCTAAGATCAATCCTTTCTCTTGGATTCTATTTCTTCTCACCAATTTTAGGTCTTTGCTGCTTCAGTTATTCCCTCATGCTCCTGCATCACCATTCCCCCTGCCCCCCCCCATTTTATTGGATTAGTCCCATCTGTCTGCAAACTTAACCAAAGAGGTGAAAGAACTGTAATCTGAAAACTATAAAACACTGATGAAAGAAACTGAAGATGATACATAGAAATGGAAAGACATTCCATGCTCATGGCTGTTCAAGTGTATATACTACCCAAAGCAATCTACACATTTTATGCAATCCCTATCAAAATACCTACAGCATTTTTCACAGAACTGGAACAAGCAAACCTAAATGAGTATGGAACCGCTAAGACCCCAAATAGGCAAAGTGATCTTGAAATTAAAAAACAGAACTGGAGATATCACAATTCTGGACTCCCTATTATGTTACAAAGCTGTAGTAATAAAAACAATATAGTACTGGCACAAGAACAGACATAGGTCGATGGAATAGAATAGAAAATCCACAGGGCACCTGGGTGGCTCAGTGGGTTAAACCTCTGCCTTCCGCTCAGGTCATGATCTCAGGGTCCTGGGATCGAGCCCCACATCAGGCTCTCTGCTCAGCCTGTTTCTCCCTCTCTCTGCCTGCCTCTCTGCCTACTTGTGATCTACAAATAAATAAATAAATAAAATCTTTTAAAAAAAAGAAAATCCAGAAATAAACCCACAGTTATATGGTCAATTAATTTCAACAAAGGAGGAAAGGAATATACAATGGAAAAAAGAAGTCTCTTCAACAAATGGTGCCAGGAAAACTGGACAGCTACAGGCAAAAGAAGGAAACTGTACTGCTTTTTTACAGTATACACACAAATAAACCCAAAATGGATTAAACACTTAACTGTGAGAACTGAAACTATAAAAATCCTAGAAGAGGGCACAGGCAGTAATTTCTCTGAGATCAGTTGCAGCACTATTTTTCTAATTACAAAGCTAGAAAATAAAAAGCAAAAATAAAATGAAACTACATCAAAATAAAAAGCTTCTGTACAGCAAAGAAAACAATCGACAAAAGTAAAAGTCACCTTACCAGATGAGAGAAGATATTTGCAAATGACATATCCAAAAAAGGATTAGTATCCAAAATATATTTTAAAAACTGATAAAATCAACACCCAAAAAACAATCCAATTTAAAAATGGGCAGAAAACATGAACAGACATTTCTCCAAAGAAGATATCCAGAAGGTCAGCAGACACATGAAAGATGCTCAACATCATTCATCATCAGGGAAATGCAAATGAAAACCACAATGAGATATGACCTCATACTGTCAGAATGGCTAAAATCAAAAACACAAGAAACAGGTGTTGGAAAGGAAAGGGAACACTTATACACTGTTGGTGAGAAGGCAAAGTAGTATAGGCACCTTGGAAAACAGTATGGAGATTCCTCAGCAAGTTAAAAACAGAACTATCCTAAAAGCCAGTTATTGCACTACCCCCAAAAATACAAAAACACTAATTCATAGGTATATATACACCCCGATATTTATTGCAGCATTATTTACAATGACTAAATTATAGAAGCAGTCAAAGTGTCCATCAAAAATGAATGGATAAAGAAAATGTGGTATATATACACAGTAGAATATGATTCAACCATAAAAAGGAATGAAATCCTGCCATTTACAACATGGATGGAATTAGAGAGTATTATGCTAAGTGAAATAAGTCAGTCAGAAAAAGACAAGTACCAGACGTTTCACTCATATGAGGAATTTAAGAAACAAAACAAACGAGCAAAGGAAAAGAGGGAGAGAAAAGCCAGGAAACAGACTCTTAACTAGAGAGAACAGATGGTTACCAAACGAAAGGTGGGTGAGAGATGAGTGAAATAGGTGGAGAGGATTCACAGTGCACTGATCTAAATGAGCACCGAGTACTGTACAGAATTGTTAAATCACTATATTGTACATCTGAAACTAATATTACACTGTATGTTACCTATTCTGGAATTAAAATTAAAAACTTAATTTAAAAAATCCCTTTACATCAGTTCCCCATCTCATCACTTTATTTCTCAATTCCCTTTTATAGCAACTTCCCCAGAGACGTATTGAACACCTCCAAATTAGGCTTCATTTTTACAACTCCTCTGAAGTAGCACTTCCCATGGTCAGCAGTGAGCTCAGATATTGACAAACCAAATGGTAAATTTTCTCTCAAGAGAGTTTGATTCAGATAATCACTTTTTTTTTTTAAACTTGGCTTCTAGGATACCATACACGAAGTAGGCTTATCTCCTACCTCATCCGCTGCCCCTTCTTAACCTCTTTGCCTAATTTCTTCTAATCTTCCTGACATTGAAATCCTTTAGTAGATTGAGATGTGATATTTCTTCTCTATTGACTCTTTCTTACAAAAGCAAATCCAGTCCTATGTCTTTAAATACCACCATTTATTTATGAATCCCCAATTTAGCTTTTAGCTTGAACCCCTTCTCTGGGCTATAGATTCTGATATCCACAGTCTATTCCACAGCTCTGCTTGAATGGCTAACATGCTTTTGAAAGTTAACATGTTAATATAATAATAGTAATAATAATAATAAAAAGAAAGGAAGGAAGAAATAAAGGAAAGAATGAAGAAAGGAAAGATGGAAGGGAGAGAAAGAAAGAAACTAACATACTCCAGGTTTCCTCCTCCTACTCCAGTCTTTTCCAGTACAATAAATGACATCCGTGTTTACCCAGTGACTTATAATAAAAACATAGCTCCTAGAGAAATGGCTGATTCTAGGACTCGGGCAAGGAAAACAAAAAATGAACTTGAAGCATCTTATGGTGATGGAAAGAAAGGAAGAAAAAGAAAAAAACAGGCACGGGCATGTCAAAAAGATACAAGAATAAACCTGAAAGAACTTTCAATGACCAAAGTTGGAATAGTTTAAGCAAATAATAGTAATGAGTAATAATAATAATAATAATAATGACAGTATTAGATTATAACCAAGAAATAAAATAAATATCTATGAGTAATAGAATAAAGAAATAAGAAAAATAGAATAAGAAATAAAATAAATATCTATGCTCATGTAAATAAATGACTAAATAAATGAGTAGGGGAGAAGGAATAAATCTTTCTTACAAGTATTCCAAAAAATAAGTAGATCCTTTTTCAGGAAGTGGAGTTTGATCCCTACTCCCACCTTAAGTGTGAGCTGTATTTAAATAAGTTGTTTCCAAAGAACAGAATATGGAAAAATGAAAAAAAAAAAAAAAAAACCACTAATGATAAATTGGAGAAACTTAGCACATATCATCTTAACCAAATGACAAACATTAATACCACCAGTGACACAGCACGTTAGTATCATCTAGTCCCTCATATATTTGGACAAGAAGAGCACTTCATTTTCTGTGACTTTCTTATTCCAGAAATACAACCCCCATGTAATGAGAAAACATCAGAGAAAAGTAAAGTTACCAAACATTCTAACTATGCTCTCCAAAAAGTAATGGTCCTAAAAAAAAAAAAAAAAAACAAGAGAAGACTGAAAAAACAGAGGAAAATAAGGAGACATGATAACTAAATTCAACATGATATTCTTGAGTAGATCTTATTAGAAAAAGGATATCCATGAATAAATCTGAAAAGAATCTGTAGTTTAGTTAATATAATAATAAGTGGTAACAATGTTAATTTCTTTGTCTGGACAAATGTACCACGGTTACAAAAGATGTTAACACTGGAGGAAGCTGAGCAAAGGGTTTAGGTAATTCTGTGCTATTTTTACAACTTTGCCGTGAAACTAAAATTATTCCAAAATAGAAAGTTAGTTAAAAGCCTAAGAATTATTCATGTTTATCTGTTTTTCTTAAACCTCACATCTAAACATCAGCATCTCCAGTCAGCTCTACCTTCAAGATTTATTGTGAATCTGAGCACTTCTCACCAAGTCCCACATCTCTCACTTCTACCACTCAACAATGGTTTCCCACCTGGTCAATGCCTTCTCCATTGATTCCCCATCGCCCATGCACACAAGTGTCAAGCTCTTTGCCAACGGTCTGCATCTGCATTTGCTCTTCATTCTTTCTAGAAGTCCCCTCTCACTCCAGCTATTACATGGCCTAACCCTAACCCTACTATTAAGAATCTATCCTCAAAAAAGTAAAGCACTGGCAGCACCTGGGTGGTGCAGTTGGTTGGGCCTCTGACTCTTCATTTCAGCTCAGGTCTTGATCTTAGGGTGGTGTGATTGAGCCCCACCTTGGGCTCTATGCTCAGTGTGGAGTCTGCTTGGGATTCTCTCCTTCTCCTCCCTACCATAAACAAATAAAAATATCTATATCTACATCTATTATCTATATCTATACCTGTATATATTAGAGAAACAAAAGTAAAGCATTGGAGGAACTGGGTGGCTCAGTCAGTTAAGCAACCAACTACTGATTTCAGCTCAGGTCAAAATTTCAGGGTTGTGATATCGAGCCCCATGATGGCTCCATGCTGGGTGTGGAGCCTGCTTGGGATTCTCTCTCTCCTCACTTCCCCTCTCTCTTTTCCAGTAAAGCACCAGTATATAAGGACTTTTTCAAAAGAAGATGCATTACAGCCTTGCTCATAGCTGCATAAAAACTAAGCTGAAACAAATGAACATTCGTAGGAGAAAGACTGAAAAAAAATAGAATATATCCAATATTTTGCAATCATCAAAAAGAATAAAATAGAGCTATGGCAAGGACGTTGGGGAATTTTCATAAGGTATTGTTCAATGAAAAGAGTCAGGATGAAGAAAAGTGTATATAAGATGATCCACTTTTGACAAAAAAAATCTTTTGTGACAATATTTTATGATTATTTGATACTGAAAAAAATGAAAGGATATAAACTAGGACAATAAGAGTTACCTACAGCAGTTAGAAATATAGATAAAGAATGCAGAGGAAGAAAAAGGAAAAACCAGGGTGCCTGGGTGGCTCAGTCAGTTAAGCATCTACCTTTGGCTTAGGTCATGATCCCAGGGTCCTGGGATTGAGTCTCCTGCATTAGGCTCCTGCTTAGTGGGAGCCTGCTTCTCCCTCTCCCACTCCACCTGCTTGTGTTCCCTCTCTCTCTGTGTCAAATAAATTAATAAAATCTTTACAAAAAAAAAAAAGAAAGAAAGAAAGAAAAGGGAAAGGGAAAGGGAAAAACCAAGCAAAATAAAAGGAAAGAAAAGAGAGAGGGAGAAGGAGAGAGGGAAGGAAATGGGTAAGAAAAAGAAAGAGAGAGAGAGAGGGAGCTCAAAATAAGATTATATTTTAGTTAAATTATTTGTGGATTATCTTGGAACCAGAAAATATCATGAAAATAATTCAACAGTAATTGATAGAACAATGTATAAAATTGAACATACACTATGTACATGAATATTTAGAACAACGTAGGTTTTAATATAAAAAAATGAGAACAACTTAAAAAACAACTGGCAGGAAAAGGGATGATTATATTGGGTAAACTTATGCTGTGGAATAGTATGCAGAAAGAAAGAGATAGAGAGGAAGAAGGGAGGGAGGGAGGAAAAGAAAAGCAGGAGGGAGGGAGAAATTAAGTAAATTTTGTGAAACAATATTTACGACTTCACATAAAAATGCATGTGTCTCTGTTGAAAGAGAATTATTCAGAGATTCCATTTTGAAGCACAGAATGGTTTTTGGACACTGGGCCCCCAATTTCCTTAAGCAGAAACCAACTTTTAAATATAAAATTGATTGCAGGTCTCCTTAATCTCAGAGAGAAAATAGAGGATTGCTGCTAGAATTGATCAGGTTCCCAGGAAATGCATAAATTCTTACAGATGGTCCCAGGAACACAGCTAAATTGCAGCCTATGTTAGTCAGTGTACTTTCAGTGTACGGCAGAAAATAGAAACCAAACCTAAAAAAAGAAAAAGCAATATCCACGGACAGGAAGAAAAGAGGAAGAACTTTACAGAATGTGTTCACTCAACTTTTAGTTGTCAAAGCAGCCTGTGGTATCTGCTTTAATTTTTATAGTGGGCATTGTCCCTCATGGAAACCACACAGTAACTGTCCCACAGGGGAGGAACACCCAAATAAATAGCTGAATAGTTGCTGGGCTGCCCTGACAACTGGCATTCCCTTGAAGAGCAATGAGGAACAAATCAGAGACATTGTGTTATAAAGTATGTTCTGATCTTCTCTGCCGCAATAAGATATAAGGAGCCTTACAAATATGCCCCTGGTGAAAGTGTCCAGCGCCTATTTCATAAATGCTGATGTACTTTCTTCAGATTTCAGAAACATTGCATGTTGTGGCAGGCAGAATTGGGGTGTAAACGATTAAGTAATTAACTTGGTCACAAATTGGTCGGCTTGTAACACCGTGTTGCTACACATTGTGCCAATGTTGAGTATGAAGTATGGATAAAAGAAAGAGGGATTCATTCTGGATATTATCTGAGGGAATTTGGTTATAGAAGTCTGTTGTTGGACTTCTTGATAGATGAATATAATGAAGTGGCTTTACCAGAAGGTGAATATGAATGAACCCTAAATGAAGATTTAAAAAAAAAAAATATGAGTAGGGAAATGCTGATTCAATACAGTTGAAGGGAGAAATGTAAGTGGCATAATAATGTAATATAAAGTGCTTAGGCTCTCGAGGATCAAAAACACAGACATTAACATCTTGCTGATGCTCTCATCTTACTTTATGACTTTGGGCAATTTACTTAACATCAGTTTCTTCATCTGTTAAATGGGCATATAGACTCTGATTTCATATTTTTCAGGAAAGATAAATAAGGCATTTAAAACAACATGTGAGGGATGTCTAGGTGGCTGTCTGCCTTTGGCTCAGGTCATGATCACAGTATTCCTGGGATCAAGCCCCACATTGGACTCCCTGCCCAGCAGGAAGCCGGTTTCTCTTTCTTCTACTCTCCTTGCTGGTGTTCATGCTCTCGCTATCTCTCTCTGTCAAATAAATAAACGAAATTTTTAAAAATTATAATAATAATAAATAAATAAAACAACATGTGACTAATAGCAGATCTTTAACATATTAGGTCTCTTAATTAATTTTAAAAAGGGTAATCTTGACTGACTAATCTTGTTTTTACCTTGTTTTCCTTTCCCATATTTTTCTATTTCTTTTATATTTATTCTTATTATTTTATAAGCAAAAGAGCAGAATTTTGATAGACTAATTATAAATTTAAAAAACAATTGACATATTTCCACTATTCACAATTTATTTGTATAGTGCTGTTTAAACAAAAGCGATTTAGATCTTCATGTTTATTCACTATGGTATCAAAATGAATTACTAGTATGATAGCCATTATTATTGGTGGCCCAACATATTTTTCTTTCTTCTATTTTTCTTCTCTCTTAACATACTCTACATCTCCTTTCTTATTACCACAAGAGTGGATAAATGAATAAGATCTAGCCAAACAAAGAACCTCCTTCCTTGGCCATAGTGATTGGTTCAGTGAAGGGCATGTGACCCAGGCTAGAGTTATCAGGCAGGGTCCAGTTCAGAAAACAGGCAATGCTAGATGGTTCAATGGAAGGAATTTCAGATGGTGAACTGGTTATAATAATTTTCTAAGAGTTGAGATGCCAGACAGAACAGAAAACAAAGGAACTCGGAGAATAGTTAAGAAACCGCTAACACTCCTTCAGCTGGAGGCACAAAGGAAGAATGGACGTCACCAGAACTCAAAACCTAGTGCTACCTCGTGGGAGCTAGATAGGAGAAAGGCTGCTCCATGGAGTCTGTGACCACAAAAGCAGGGTCATTACAACAAAGGCTGGAAGTATGGTAGAGATGCAGTGGCCACTGGAGGGATCAGCTGAGGCATGGATGAGTGCAGGGAAATACGCTGGTTTATCCTTTCATCCTGCCCTCTATTGTCCCACCAGTGCACCTCCTCTGTTGAATCCATCTGGAAATCAATGGACAAGGGACAATTTTCAGAGGAAGGGCAGAGTGAGAACAAATGAGCACACAGTTGACACACCGAGATAATTCTCACAAAGAAAAGATATTTCATCATCTAAGTTGCTGGAGCCAGGAAAAGAGATTTTTTCCTTGCCTTCAAGAACATAGTGCTAGGAAGACATCTATGTCTATGTGCAGGCAGATATCTTCCACAGATTAGGGAAACCCATAATCCCATATCGGTCAGAGAAAATGAGGCCTTCTCATAATGAGAAGAGAACCAAGTCATGGGGTGGGGGGAGAGCACTGAGTTTGCCACGTGAGCCCCAGATCCATTTTGCCCAATATGACCTCACCCCTGTCTTTCTTGATTACATGAACTAAGAGGTCTCTTTTTGGTTTAAACTAGGTTATACAGGGCTTTTTCCCTTGTAATAAAAAGTCTTGACTAACATAACTATAACCATTAACTGAATATCTTAAAGATGTTCGAGGACAAATGCCGAATATTACTAGTAAAAAAAAAAAGATATCAAAGAATGGATATGTTACCAGTAAAAGAAATTAAATGAACATGGTGATGTTGACAGGTCTTGGTTGACATAATAGTGAATGAATTCTCTTTCTCTTTTATCTTAAATAAGGAATTTAAATACAGGGGGAAAAAAAGGAATCTAAAAAGGTAATTTCCCCCAGCCTCTTAAGACAGAGGAGCCAGTTGATTTCTTTGATTCATGCTTGGTAATCAGACTACAAAAGGAATCCAGATCAATGCCAGATGGGGGCTATCAAAACAAAAATTGGCCACAAAGAAACAAAAATGTATTTAAAATTAATCTGCAGCTATAATATGTGGGATGTTAAACAGAGCAGTTTCATCCTCTTTTATCCTACTTCAACAATTCAAGAGAGAAATTTTTAATAATGTAAGTGAATGATTTATCCTTTAACCCATTTGCAGAAAAGGTGAAGGAGGGCCAGTCCACTACCGTATCTGTTTACTTGTGCTGAACACTATCGTTTCTAGCTTCTCCATCGTGCACAGCAATCAATATATGTACTCTTTTTACTACTCCTCAATCAAGTGGAAAATAGAAATTAATGGGTTTTGCTTCACAGAATAGAAATCCTTAGAAACCTAAAGGTGGTTAGCAGTTTGTTTGCTTTGAGTACCTAGAACAAAGAGTCAGATCTCACTTGCCAATAAGTAATTTTGTTTGAAGAACTTAAAACAACCTCCACTTCCCCAAAGCATGTTTCCATTCAGTGATGCATCTTCTTCTAGGTCAAAGTTTCCTAGAGATCACAGTTGATCTTTCTCCATTCTACATAATTTTCAGATAAAAATGATATTTCTCAGTACGGTTTCAGGTCTATCAGTCTCATTTATTCATCTAGTGAGAATATTCCCCAGGGCAAGAGCACGCTTTTACTCTGTCTACTCTCCAGCATAGTCTTCTACACACAGTGATCTCCATTGATGCTCTTAGGAACAGAATCTTAATAGACTCTTGGTACATGGGAAGAATTTATACCCCTTCAGTCTTAGAGGTACCAGGGGCAGGAACACCAGAGGTTCAGCATTTAACAAAGCTAATTTTTGTGGCAATCAGCATAGGTGGGTTCAACTTCACCAGAATCTCAATTTCTATCACTTTCAGTTGTATTTCATTTTATTTTCACGAGTATTAATGTAAAGAAGGACTGAAGAACCACTTCTCTTTAATGCAGAAAGTTCTTCAAAAATTGAAGTATCTGTTACGTGGTATGGAAACAAAATGATTGTTTTTATTTATGGATTTTAGAACATACATCAGAGTGTAGTGGTTAACAATACTGTCTCTGGCATTTGAGCTTGTTTTAATTCCAGCGGCAGCATGTACAAACTGTGTGAGTTTAGGCATGTTTATGCTACTTCTTCTCAGTTTCCTATCCGTAACATGGAAATTCCACCAAGATCACCACCTTCACTCATTTCATAGATTGTCTTTTGGGGATTAAATGAGATAGTGATTCAAAGGCATTCAAAATTGAAATGCAATTTTTGTGAATGGCGTATGATAGGGATCCAGTTTTGCTCTTTCATATGTGAATATCCAGTTTTTAAAACACCACTGATTAAAGAGACTAACTTTTCTTTACTGCATATTTTGGCTCCCTTGTGAATCATTGGTTGGCTGTATATGCATGAGTTTATGTTGGGGTCTCTATTCTGTTTCACTGATCCATGTATCTGTTTTTATGTCAGTACCATTTTGCTTTAATTACTACAGTTTTATAATATAGTTTGAAATCAGGAAGAGTGTTGCCTTCAGCTTTGTTCTTTCTTAATGAAACACATTTTAAAGTGAATTTTAAATTAACCTTGACCATTTCTAAGGGCCCTTTATTGTATATACATTGCCAGACTAAATTTGATCTTCATGTGGGATTAAAGATTTCATTTATTTTTATTTTTACGAGAGAGAGAACAAGTGTGCACATTCATGAGCAGGGAAGAAGGGTAGAGGGAGAAGCAGACTACCCGCTGAGCAGGGAGCCTGATGCAGGACTGGATTCCAGAGCCCTGGGATCATGCCCTGAGCAGAAGGCAGACACTTAACCAACTGAGCCATGCAGGTGCCCTTCCTCATGTGAGATTAAGTTACCTTATTATGTAAAAGAGTCAAAGGTAATAATAGTTTTATATTTGGAAAAATATTTTTCAGTTTATAATATTAACAGGTCATAGAAAAAATAGGATTGTTTTGATATGAACTAATGAGGAATATGATGTAACTTCATAGTGCTTATTAATTAAAAACTCTTAATGGAAGCATACCTCCTTCATATAGGATAAAGAATATCCTATGGCCAAATAAAGATATAACCTGGGAACATTTCCATTAAAAAAAGAAAAACAATGTCTTTTTAGTAACAAAAATAATCTGTTACAACATATATAAAAAGTCTCATTCATAATAGGGTCAAAAAACTTTGGGGATTCAGCACAGAAAATGCACAGCAAGAAGAAAAGCACAAAACTCTACTGTAGGCAAAATAAATATGAAAGGATATCTGGCATTCCTTTTTTTTTTTTTATAGATTTTATTTATTATTTATTTGACAGGCAGAGATCACAAGTAGCAGAGAGGCAGGCAGAGAGAGAGAGAGGTGGAAGCAGGCTCCCTGCCAAGCAGAGAGCCCAACTGGGGGCTCGATCCCAGGACCCCGGGATCATGACCTGACCTGAAGGCAGAGGCTTTAACCCACTGAGCCACCCAGGCACCCTGATATCTGGCATTCCTAAAATGGAAAAGCAATATGGCAAAGACATCAAGCTTCTTTGTGAACCAAATTAACCAACAAATTTAATGCAATTCCCATGACATAGCAATGGTTTGTTTGGTAACTTGGCAATATTCTTTTAAAATTCAAATAATGTTCATGTGAAATAGCTTATAGAGCCTTTAAAGAGTATGGTAGTGTGTGGTGTTTCTGTCTAGTTAAGGAAAATTGTGAACTCTTATGTGAGATAGTAAAACTTAATATAGAGTCATAACATAACACTATTGTTGGTTTTGGAATAACCATCCAGATCATGAAACAGAAAGAAGACCACAGACACTTGTCCTATTGTATTTAAGCATCTGGTTCAAGAAAAGAATACACTTTCATATTAATAGAACTATGTTATTCAGTATATGATTTTTGGAAAACTGGAAAAATAGCTATTTCACACAATATGCCAACAATTTTCAACTGGTCTGAAGATTTAACTATATAATAGAAAGTTACAAAAGTTCTAGAAGAAATTATTTGTATACAATTAATCTTGGGAGCGGAGAAGTTCCACCTAAGTATTTCCTAAAAGCCAAATCTGTGATATATTTGACCACATAAACATATTTCTATGCAAACATAGAGTGAAAAGACAAATGGCAAAATAGGAAAGACATTATTGCATATGTGTTAATCAAATAATCCTTAATATTATAAAACAATGAAAGAGAAATCATGATCATAATAAAATAATATTACATTTATATACACAGAAAAAAAAAGCAAATAAATAAATATATAAATAGTCGGCTTCCCATATTCAGAGAAATTCAAGTTAAAACACCAGTAGAATCAGTTCTTACCTACCAGATTGGCCAACGGGTGTGTGTGGGCCCAACTGGCAAGACGTTGGTGCAATAGGCACTCAATTACTTAAAATAAGCATATAAATTGGCAAAGTTTTCTGGAGGTCAATTAAAATTATATTCTTTGAACTATGATTTCCATTTTTAAGGATTTATTCTAAGATTTATCTACAAGCGTGTCATGACAGTAATAATCATATTAGTGAAAAATCTAGAAAACTATCATAATGAATGAACACAAGTCTTATTAAGCTAAAAATGTATGAAAATAAATTGAGAAAATATATAGATATTGTGAAAATTGAGAAATATGTAAATAACAAAACTTACTATCCATAATTTTAATATCCAGAGAAATATACATATCTCATACAGATATAAGGGGTTTTATAAATAGGAGTAGAACTGTAATGGAGGTTTTATAAATGGGAGGAAAATATAATTTTGCAAACTTCTTTATTAATGTGAATATATTTTTATGTTAAAAGATACATTCGTTCAACTGTTTTTATTGGCCACATAGTAATTGACTATATGGGTTTTCCACAGGTTATTTAACCAATTGTGTTGTATACAGGTTCTACATAATTTTTCACCATAAGAATAAATACTGCAAAAACCATTGTTAAAGCTAAAATTTTTATACATTCAGCTTTTTTTTTAAAAAAAGATTTTATTTATATATTTGACAGGGAGAGAGATATCACAGGTAGGCAGAGAAGCAGGAAGAGAGAGTGGGGGAAGCAGGCTCCGTGCTGAGCAGAGGGCCTGATGTGGGGCTTGGTCCCAGGACCCGGAGATCATTACCTGAGCCAAAGGCAGAGGCTTAACCCAATGAGCCACCCAGGCACCCCTACATTCAACTTTTGAAAGTGAGAAGTAAATGTTAAACATATTGATTCAAAGTATTTCAAGGTTCTAATCTTAGAATATTCTGATTTAATGAATAAGCTTAAAGGTTGGTAAAGCTATGTAGAGAGGTTGGAGAGGGATTTCACTTATACTGGCAAAATTGTGTGCATAAATTGGAAATTTTATGAACATTTCATAGAAATATGTCTTTTTTTTTTAAGATTTTATTTATTTATTTGACAGACAGAGATTACAAGTAGCAGAGAGGCAGGCAGAGAGAGAGGGGAAAGCAGGCTCCCTGCCGAGCAGAGAGTCCGATGCGGGGCTCGATCCCAGGATCTTGGGATCATGACCTGAGCTGAAGGCAGAGGCTTTAACCCACTGAGCCACCCAGGCGCCCCAGAAATATGTCTTTTCCTATGAGCTTGCACCTGTTGAAGTTCAACCCAATTGTATCCAAAATTCTTAATTTCTCTAAAATTAGTTAACTTATTTCAGTTGTCTCACGTCATGTTTAAAATGACAAATCATTTAATCAATTAAGCATTTCCTTTTTCAAAAAAAGATGTGAACATGGCAATTGAAAATAAATTTATTTAAGACTTAACATCAGAATGAAATGAAATAATTTGTTTAAACATCTAGTACAATGCCTGGCAAATTATATATGTTCAATAAAGCTTGTTGTGATTATTACCATTAAGTAATGTGGGGCAAATATGGGATGCAGCTCTTATCCTCAAGGAGTTTAAATAGTTATAATGATTAATTTCAACCATTTTCATATTCTGGCTTAAAGCTAGTGAATGCCAAAAGAAAAAAGTTATTTGAAATATAATAGTATTTATTTAAGCTGCATTTATCCTTCTTGGATTCCATTCATTTTTTAATTTTTCATCAAAACTTTTATTATGTCAGGAGGAATTTCTAAGTATATATGCTTCTTTATTAGTGCCCATAAATTACTTAAGTTAAGTTTACTTAGATTTTCTTTTGCAGCCTCTCTAGCTTTATGCATATTTTTTAAAAAATCTAGGACAAATGTAAAATATATATGTCCTAATGTAGCCATGATCTAATTAGCATAACATTTAATTTTAGTATTGATTAATAACCATGATAACTGTCAGCCTAATGATCATTATTTTGGTAAGTAAAAAATTCTTTATTTTTAAAAGTTTTATTTATTTATTTATTTATTTATTTATTTATTTATTTGGCAGAGAGAGATTACAAGTAGGCAGAGAGGCAGGCAGAGAGAGGAGGAAGCAGGCTCCCTGCTGAGCAGAGAGCCCGATCTGGGGCTCGATCCCAAGACCCTGAGATCAGGATCTGAGCCGAAGGAAGAGGCTTTAACCCACTGAGCCACCCACGCGCCCCATGTAAGTAAAAAATTCTTAAAATGTGTGTATGTGTGTATGTATCTGAAAATATAGAGAGAGATATTTAAAATAGGTACTACTTTCTCCAAGCTAAAATGGCAGTTGTCATAGAAACAGCAAACAGCAGAAAGTCAGATCTGACATAACAAGAAAATAGTGGACAAAATCTTTGGAGAAATTGTGAAATAGGATGGCTATATTAGAAAAATTAACCATATTTAAAATTAATAGTCATCATTTCTTCCAAACCAAGTTTCTCAGGGATGGAATTAAGTATTGCACACCCTAGCATTAAAGTACACATGTTTTTTCAAATGTAGACATTGTAACCATTAGAGGAATTTTAAGATGAACTATATTAAGTATTCTTTGTGAATATTTAAAAACAATTTTATTAATAAGATAGTTACATTTTTAATCTTAAAAGATATATCCATTACCATGATCATGCAATCATTGTGTAAAAATGTGTTGCCTTACATGCAATTCAGGTCTTCACAATACCCCAACTAATGGGACTCACTGTTGCATTTCATCCAGAAATATCTAGTGCTTTTAGCACTCTGTCTAGCAATCTTCCCTAGCTTTCACGTTGCTTTGTAAATTGTTTTAATAGAGTTTGCTTTTTTGGTCACGCTAATTAAGACCACTGCAGTTATCCATTAAGAATCTTAAAGTGATTTAATAGTTCATTATGTAAATCAAGTTTCATAACATTTCATTCAAAGTCCTAGAATTCTAAATTACGTAAGTCAATCTTTATTACTCTTCTATTATTATATTTCTGAGATAAGATAAAACCAAATACAACAAACTGAGCCTCCATTTCAATTTTAATTCACAATACTTTTCTACTTAAACATTAAATATTTATTACTTTTAAAAATGCTTTTCTAGGGGCGCCTGGGTGGCTCAGTGGGTTAAGGCCTCTGCCTTCGGCTCAGGTCATGATCTCAGGGTCCTGGGATCGAGCCCCGCATCGGGCTCTCTGCTCAGCAGGGAGTCTGCTTCCTCCTCTCTCTCTGCCTGCCTCTCTGCCTCCTTGTGATTTCTGTCTGTCAAATAAATAAATAAAATCTTTAAAAAAAAAAAAAATGCTTTTCTAGTTTTTTGTGTTGACCTTTGAAAATCAAATATTTGTCTTCTGCTATACTTATTATGATTGCTCATTCTTCATTACATGTAAAAACTGTACTTTTAACCTTAATCCCACTGTCAAATGAATTCAGTAAACTTGAGATATATAACAATTCTATTTCATGCCAGATCACTGTAGCTGAACATATAAGACATATGCTACAACAATTCTGTGGCCCTAAAACATTCCCAGTTTACTCCCAAATTCCTCAGACCAAAAAAAAGGAACATTTTCAGAGTACAAACATGTACTTTCCAGAGTGAAATGGTTAAATATCACAGCCAATTCAGAAATAGCACCAACTGGCTCTTTTTTTTTTTTTTTTTTAAAGTAAGACCAGATTTAATTCTATTCTGTATTCACATGCACACAAATATACTTCCCTCGAGCTGTCAGAAAGCATCAGATTGCCTAATCTGCATGATGAATTTTAAAATCTTCTGAGAAACACAAGGACCATTTGCTTCAGGCACAATGATTTCATCATCACCATCATAAACAAGCATAAAGCCAGTCAACCTTTGGTATTCAAACCAAAGCCAAAAGATTATGGGGCTTTGAAAACGGTTAGTAGAATTTGAATCACCTCAATTTCACTTGGATCCATTTTTGAAGTCATGATATTTTGCAGTTAGGCATTCATCTATTGCCTGACTATTCCTAGGTTACCCCCAAATAAGGATGTGATTCTTATCAAGAGGTTTATAAAACATGAAAATACTCTATGAAATATTTGTAAAGAAATTACATCATCAGATGGAAATAATTCTGATCACTAATGTGAAGATAGTGTCTTTAAAATTTAATAGCAACTCTAATTATTATACTCTTATGAAATACAGCTACCCTATCAATTCTACCTATAGACATCCTAAGTAAATAATGGATGTAGAAAATTGGAAGATTTGCTATGATATATTTGCTATGATATATTTTGGATCCTAGTAGGGCTTTATCACTTCTATACTGTGAGAAATAGTACCATTAACCCCACGAGGAATTACCTTTACATTCTGTTTTTTCATGGTTGCTAACTGAGAGTTAAAACCACAAGCAGTAAGCATTGTTTTTCTAGATTCACTATGACAGTGATATATAAAAACGTATTTGAAATTCAGACCAATTGTGCTTTTAAGTTTAAAGCCAAATTTAAGTTTTTCAGGGCTTAAAACAAACAAGCAAATATAAAAGCCAATTCTGTACCTAGGCAGCAAAATGGAATATAATTACTGCATTCAGCCAGAAGCTGTGACTAAGTGAGTCTAATCGAAATGCAAGGTAAGTGGGTTTCCGAAGTCTTGAATTATTGAACAAGTAATGTAGGGTCCTGGAGTTCAAGGGATGGAAAGATATCATTATCTTTTTTTTTTTTTTCCTAGGGAGTCCAGGCTGCCCATTCACCCCTCTGGCAAAAGTGGAGTGTACAAAGATTTTACTTTTAAGGTAAATGAAATAACCCTCTATTTGCTAGCTGCTGTTAAAGATGCACATTGCATACTTCATCTCATCTTCTTTTCATTGTTGCATTTTCACATTATCACAAGTAGCATTATGTCACCAAGACAAACCAATTTCCTTCACGGAAATGTAAAACAACATGTTTGCTCTAAGATATTTCCATCAATGTCAGTGACATACAAGGGAAGTCTCAACAGTCTGCCCTGTCACTTACTTACAGAAAAGGGGAAGGGAAAGTGCTCATTCCCACTCAAATTGAATTCTCTGTCCACTATTTCTTTCGCTCATTGAATTTATTCATAAAACTTGTCAATGACACTATATTACAGCCAAGAGATACTAGCACTTTCACTAGAAACCAACTGAAAAGGAAAAAAAAAAAAAGACAAGAAATGAAATGCCAATTGCCATTTCACCAAAAGACTCATTTCATTTCTAAGAGGAGCTGGCACAAAAGCTAAACCAATATCTCTCTCTTGGTGATTTGGGTCCAACTTAGTATTCAGTGATATAACAGACCCACCAGAGAGCAGCAGCATCAGTCTCACAGAAAGGTAGACCCTAAGGTTCTATAATAAAGTCCTCTGCCAATAGCTGACATGTGGATTCTTCTCTAGTTACTCTCACTGGGCCTCAATCTCCACATCTGTAAAAATAAGAAATAGTCTAGATGTTCTCAAAGGTCCTACTAGACCTAACATTCTTTGAATTCAAAATGACGTTGATTCCTTACTGTTGTTTTTATCTTATTCCATTACATTGTGTCGGATCCTCTCAAAAGAAATTAAAATGGGTTTCCTTCCTTCACTTGCCCAATTTTATGAAATACCAGTAAGCTTTATATTGATGATTAAGCTAAGAATCTCACAATAACAGGAAACCATCCATAGGTCACATTTTCCACCCATTCTTTCTTACCCTCCTCCCTACTGTTCATCTCAAGTCATGGTTCTGATCACGCATTCAATTACAAGTTGTCCAATGATGCACACCATCCCCTTCATCAGCAAACATTTCCCTCAAAACCCTCGAAGATTCACTAAGAAGAGTATATTAGCAACAGTGCTCAAGACAGTTAATGAAACTTTTGAAGCTACTTTCATCATCAGCCTGACTTCTCCTGGAGCCTTCTCCTCCACAGACTTTCACAATGGGGATGAATGAGAAAACTGGTGAACAGATGTCCAAATAGTTTATTTTATCCAAATAAAACCACTCTCCCCTCAAACTTTTCCCTTTCTGGGGTGCTCAGGTGCTCATAACAAGTGCCTGACCTATAATTTTTCAAACTCCTCAAAGCCACCAGAACATCACTTTCATCTGGACAGCATCTTGAGCCACAACTGGAAGATCTGATGGTGTTTAAATGAACATTATAGGTACTTCGTGAACTCACAAGCTATAGAAATCAATAGATGTCTTGCATAGAGTGTCCTACAATTGATTTTTCCAGGAGAGAGTCAATTTGTAACTTTAGGAGAGACATAGACACCAGGCAGGTTGAAAGCATACTGAAGGTTTAAAAACAACAACACATGCATGTGGAAATTGCTGCCCGGGTGAGGTGGTATCTCAAAGAAAGAGAGTCGAGACTGATGATGTTTTTCAGGAGTGGCTAAAGGGAAAAAGTAAAAAAAATTCCAGGAAGCTCCTGCAGTGTTCTGGGGCTTAGAGAAGGAAAATTTTCCAAGGTACACATACAGGGTATTCAATAGCATTCTTGAGGGTCTTGAATTTAAATATAGAGTAAGGATAAAGATGGCCAGTAGATTTGTCCTCTCTGGCTTTTAAAAACTGTCTGAAATTTGTAAAAATAATGTATTGCCTACTTGAAATTTGCTAAGACATTAGATCTCAAGTGTTCACCATTAACAACGAAAACTAACTACGTGAGGTAATGGAAATATTAATTAGCTTGATGGTGCTGATTATTTCACAATGCATACATGCATACATGTAACATAGTACATAATACATACATATAACATTTCACAATGCATACATGTAACAGTATCATATTATACACCTTAAATATGTACCGTGTTTATTGTCGAGGAAGGTAACTATTACAAAAAAGGAAAAAATTATCTAATTTTAATCAAATCACTCAATAAAGAAGTCTAAGCATCATTCAATGCTTAGTACTCTTCAGCACTCTGGGTGACAGCAAGGTGTGTGCCCTCCACAGGGCGACAGTCGCTCAGAGGAAGGAGGTGAAAGGTTTATTTACAGATAAATCTCAAACAAGCCTACCCCCAGACCCACTGACTCACAATAACCTTTCTGGGTAACTAGGGAATCCCATTCTCAAAAGAGCTCTTGCTTTCTCCCTTCTCCCAAGTGTTCCTTTATCTCCTCCTCACTTTTTATACTTCCCACAAGTTCATAGAAGTATGAGTTTAGAGATAAATGATACAAAGGCTAAAGAGTCCTATAAAATTATACCTATTTTTATTCTAAATGCTTCTAACAGGGATGAGGGAGAATTCATGACTATCAAACAAACTTTCAAATTCTTGGAAGTGGAGGATAGATTATTAAAGATGGAGTTTCAGGGGTCATAGAGTCCTGATGAATGAACATCAGTGTGAATTTGAAAAGGTTATGTTATTAAGTTTGGTAAAAATCCCCAAACATAAATGTCTCAGAAGAATAATATAGAAAAAACTATTATGAAAAAAAAAAAAACAAACATAAAACCTCTCTTTTCTGTTGGATAATTTGTACTTTTACTTCTGGAATGGAGATTTAAAAGGAAGTTGATATCCATCATCTTCTGGGACTTTATTTGACCTTGTTCAGTTTTGCTTTGGATGATTAACTTCTAAAACTAATTTAGAGATCCCTCTTTCCTTAATGACTGGGATTGAATGGACACAGGGATGTTGGAAATTTTCACGTATTCCAAAATCAGTTACATGTGTATTAGTTACAAAGAAGGCAGGTTGGAAGTCTAGAATTTTAAGTTAGAACCTACTACCATACTAAGGCAAATATTGTTGTTCATATTAACTGCTTAGGAAGGTATATATGTGCAGAAAGTGGCACTTACTATAGGGCATGAACCTGGCCTCAAGTCTGAAGTTTACCAGTGTTCAAATAGTGATAGAAGCTGAGGGATTTCAAGGCTTTGATTTCGTAGCAGCATTCTTCTAAAAGCAAACATCAGGGGCGCCTGGGTGGCTCAGTGGGCTAAAGCCTTTGCCTTCAGCTCAGGTCATGATCTCAGGGTCCCGGGATGGAGCCCCACATCAGGCTGTCTGCTCTGCAGGGAGCCTGCTTCCTCCTCTCTCTCTGCCTGCCTCTCTGCCTACTTGTGATTTCTTTCTGTCAAATAAATAAATAGAATCTTTAAAAGAAAATTAAAAAATAAAAACAAACATCATTTTCTCCCCTAGGAAATAAATGTTTTAGACTGAGTGCTATTAATTCCATAACTCATCATCCAGTATTATTAGAAGTTCAAAAAAGCTCAACTGATCAGATTTCAAAAAGATGGATTTCAGAAAGCTGAAGATGCAGAGGAAATAATTTTCAATTGCTTGTCTTAAATTGGACTCATTTCTGCCTCTCAGAATCACTCCATAGAGATGAACAGAAGAATGCTACTGAGATTTTTTAATTAACCAAAATGATATCACATTTTACAAATAAGTCTGATAGGACAAAAAACTTGGAGCAGATATTAGGCAGTGGATAAAGAGAGGAACTCCAGGAACCAACTGTCCAACACGATTTAGAGTACAGCCTGAAACAGAGCTTCAGATACTCACCAGTGAAAAGATTACAAGTGGACGGGTTGACACTATCAACACTGTCAGCACCGTCACAGCTAAAAACTTCATCATCTGATTCCCACACAGAGGAGCGGGGTGAGGAGCTGCCAATTTCTTCAAACTTCCCCTTTAAAATTCCTCTCATAGCTGCAATGCTGTCACATGTACCTGTAACGGGAAGGGGAACAACAGAGCCCTGAGACGTTTGACCACGGCAGAGTCCAAGTCTTCAAATCGTTTTCTGAGGCTGTAATTTTTTGAACTACATCCACCCCATGATCGGATCTGTGCAGAAATTATTCCTCCCATCATGTTTGAGAGCGTTGAAAACAATCCTACCCTGATTCGTTGTTATTTGCGTTCTCGTTTCTGACAATGGCATTTTATAAGAAAAAGTCCAAATTAAGAAGGTAGATTCAGGGCACTGCATAAGGAGGTAGGGTTCACTGTTTTGAAACGTCAAAACAGGAGTCCATTGCACTTATTTGATTTGTTCTAGCAAATCGTGTACTGTCATTGACAGAGCTAGAGTTCAGAACAAAATAGATCACTCACTTGCATGCTGTCATACCCAGAGCATACTGATTAGGGCATGTCTATCTTGCTTGGGTTTTCTTTTTTCTCGGGTACAAAGGCATCTACTTTCCTGGGGCTCTTTGTCCGTCAAAAATCAAATTGGTTGCTAGGAATGGCTGGCTATACCTGCAGAATTTAGATGCCTTATCATGTTTCTAGTCAATTCAGCAGAGCTGCAGGGAGTACCTGAGTCCTATGCCAAGGAGGTTTGGCTGAATAGATTTTAGGCAGAGTGAACCACAGTCCCTAAATCTTTTACTGGATAAAATATTAATTTGAGACTGCTCCCTCTCTGAAACAGCATGGTCAGTGAAAGCCAGTCAGAGGTAGCCTGATGTATTTAAAAATTTTGTTAATGTCAATTTAGATGAATCATTAAACCTCCAAGAGTAATAATTTCTTCATAGCTACAGAGTAACTGTTAAGATGATCAGCAGTTCCTTTGGTGACAGATAACCTCGATGAGTAAAGAGGGTCAGATGTAATAAAATCATGAAGCCATTTCAGTCTTCTTTTTTGTCTACTGTTACTTGTAATGAAGGTATCAAGAAATATTCCTCTACCCTACTGAGACAAGAAAATTAAAGGGGAACCATGAAAAACTGGGTTTTTTTTTTTTTTTTTTGCTCCTTTTCCTGTTTCTATTCTTATTAGGACCTAACCCTCCATGTTACACATGCCTCATAGAACAGATAATGTATGTACTCCTTTACAAGGCCAAAGAGTTAATGACTTCTTTGGAGTCTTCCAGTGCAGTAGAAAACATCTAATGAGGGGCCGGGCAGGGTTCTCCAAGACAACTAACTCACCAAGATCCCTGGCTCTAGGTCATAAGTGACTCTTGGAGTCACTTTTAAACCATTTTCTTTGTTCCTTTGATGCCTGAGAAGACATGTGCTCTAGACCACCATTCCCAATAAAAACCCCAGGCCCCAAGCAAAGGCGAGATTCATTCTCCTTTCTTGCTGAGTCTCCCAGATGCTCTGCCTGTATGCGCCCTCTCTCTCCATAAACTCTGCTCTCCTTTCCTCCTGATGCACATTTGATCTCTATCCTGTAAGCCAAGGACCGTCTTGGCTAGTCCTGCAGGACCCCTTTGGGTCCTCAGTCCCCACCAGCTCACATCACTCTGATAGCACAGGCACAATAATAAATGGCCTCCCAACCAAGGAGAGAGTGGGTAGTAAGTAGCATGAATTGTGGTGAAGTCGGGATGCACAGCCAGGCCGAAGGGGGAAGCGGCTACTCAGGTCCAGTCATTTCAGCCACGCGCCTTCCCCGCTGAAGCTGCTCTAATACTTGGCCAGTGCCCCATTCACTTTCAGAAGCAGTCCTTACTTTTTACATTTTACACTCCCCATCCCCCTTTCCCTTATTAATCTTGTTTATAAAATTAGAAGAGCAATTTTTAGATTACATTTAAAGCCTAACTCGTAATGGCTCAGGAAGAATGACAAAGAACGGTTCAGGTAGGTGATGCCAAAGCGCTTACAGACTAAAAAATCAAAACGTTCCCTTCTCCAGTCACCCGGCACAATACCAGAAATGCCTTTGCTAGAAAATATCAGCTGGAGGAACAAACTGATTTTACAAAAGACATTCCACGACATATGCTACCAAGGAAAGGTAACATCTAAAGCCCTTTTATCTCAGCATGGTAGGCCTATCTATGTCTTTTGGTAACACAAGACAAGTCTAACTAGAATAACTTTGGTAAAAATGTAGCAACCTTGGGACTGGCTACCCTCCTAGGGCCTCCCACTGACCTCACAGTCTCCTATTGCAGTAGCGGCATCTCAGTAGATGCTTCTATAACGAACTAGTGACTATCTTACCATTCAATGATAAAGTAAGAGCATAGGAAAAAAAATTCCTTTCTCCAATGGTGCTGATTTACTAGCTACAGATAACTAAAATAAATAATAATAAAAAGTCAAACAAGTACTAACAAACAGATAAATAGATAATATGTCATATGGCAATCAGGTTTATGGAGAAAAATAAGCATTTAAGAGGTATAGAGACTACAAGTTTGGCTGATAGAGAATATTCCATTTCTTTTAAAAGATTTTGTTTATTTATCTGACAGAGAGAGAGATACACAGTGAGAGAGGGAACACAAACACAGGGAGTGGGAGAGGGAGAAACTAGCTTCTCGCTGAGCACGGAACCTGACACAGGACCCCATCCTAGGACCCTGGGATCATGGCCTGAGCTGAAGGCAGACACTTAATGACTGAGCCACCCAGGTGCCCCAGAACATTCCATTTTTAGTTGACTGGAGAGCTAATGTCACAGTGAGGAAGGATATCATGAAGATAGGGAGGAGGTAAGGGGGCCAGCAATTTTGACATCTGGGGGGAAAGCATTTCAAGTCTAAAAAAAAAAAAATGATATGTGCCAAGGTCTTAGGGTAGGCATAGTGGGCAATTAGGGTAAACAGGAATGGGGGCTAGATTGTGTAGCCTGTGGGAGGACTTCCGCCATCACTCTACATGAGATGGAAGCCACCACGGGTCTTAAGTCATAGAGTGACAAGATCTGACTTATATTTTTAAAGGTGTGCCCATTAGCCTATTATTTCACAAGAAAACACAAGGCCAATGGTAAAGTGATGACAGATTTCAAGTGAAAAGGGAAAGGTCTAGAATTAAGGAACATACTAAGGGAGGACTTAGTGACTCAGATCAAGAGTTAGAGTCAGAAAACCTGAGTAGTCAGAGGACAGGAGAGGTCATAATTTCTTTTGGGGTAGAACAATTTAGAAAGAGTTTAGAAGGGGAAGGGAACCAAAGTACTTCCCAAAGCAATATGATTACTTAATTTTACCAAGGACCACCTCTGTCTCTAGATTACTGATTACTTCATGACAGTGAAGTCCATCTTATCTGCCAGGTTTCAAATAGAACCAATTCAGATACATGGGTACCACTTTGTGATGTTGCTTTGGTGAATAAAATTAACCATAAAGGGGCGCCTGGGTGGATCAGTGATTTGGGCCTCTGCCTTCGGCTTAGGTCATGATCTCAGGGTCCTGGGATCGAGCCCCACATTGGGCTCTCTGCTTGGCAGAGAGCCTGCTTCCCCCTCTCTCTCTCTGCCTGCCTCTCTGCCTACTTGTGATCTCTGTCAAATAAATAAATAAAATATTTTTAAAAATTAACCATAAAAAAGTAAGCTTTCCTTTATCATTCTACAGGAATATTTCTTTTAGTATGGCAGAAAAGAGAGAATAAATGGACAATGGTTATTATACATGAGAAAACAGAGACAAAGAGTTAACTATTTTAATCACCACCCTTTCTAAAGTTACTTTTCCAAGATTTTTAAAAAGTCAGATATACAACCACCACCTGCTGCTGCAGGAATTATAAGACTCTGGATCTGTTTAAAAGTCAATCTCCAGGGGCGCCTGGGTGGCTCAGGGGGTTAAAGCCTCTGCCTTCAGCTCAGGTCATGATCCCAGGGTGCTGGGATCAAGCTCCGCATTGGGCTCTCTGCTCAGCAGGGAGTCAGCTTCCTCCTCTCTCTCTGCCTGCCTCTCTGCCTACTTGTGATTTCTGTCTGTCAAATAAATAAATAAAATATTTTTTTTAAAAAAAAGTCAATCTCCAGCTTAAAAAGTCACACAGTAGCCTAATACAACTGCTCATTTTTTTGGCTGAGTGACTATCTTATCTTCAGGTAACTTACAGAGGTTTTAGAAGAATTACAGAAAAGATCCTAAAAACTCAAAGCTGTTGATAGATTTTTTAAAAAATGTTGATAAAACTTAAGTTTGTTAGTTCTAGGAAACTATTTGGAAATTTTTCCTTAGCTGATATGAAATCAATATGAATAATTTATGTGGATTTGCTCATATTTATGCTTTTAGGTCCTCGTGGCCCTGAAGAATCTTGGGCAAAGTCATTGAAGAGAGATGAGACTGTAGAACTCGACAGCGGAGGAAGCACAAAGAAACGAAGTGTAGAGGGAAAAAATGTCCTAAAGCATAACAAACACTTGTTGAAAGAGAAATTTCATCCTACAGATTGTGTCTGCCAATCTGATCCCACTGGAGTGTGCTTTGGTTGTAGGACTAAAACTGAAATACTACAATTATTTCCATGGCAACAGACATGAGATCAGCAGGAAAAGCTAAATTGTGACTTTAAGATGCTCCCCCATTCAGATTTCTGCAGGAAAAAGTGGGAAGGAAGATCAAAGAAAAGTTATGAATGTCCTTGGATGAGTTTTCCCATCCACAGTCAAGTGGAAGCAGTCCTAAATAATACTAAGTCACCCCTAGGACACAGAATACTGTTTTGAGAGTATGTGGCCAGAAGAAAATGTTAGCAAACAGCAAAGTACAGATGGCTTTATTTAAATCTGCAAGCATCAAAAAGATCATGCTATTTTTTGTATATTTGTTAGTAATCAAAGTCTTATAATTCTACTTTAGGATCCCCAAAAAGGTATGCATTTCTGAGGTCAAAAAAAGTAAGGTTTTCTTAAGCTGGTTGGCTTTTTTCTTCCTTCCTTCCATCCTCTGGGTTTTCTTGGCCTACTTAATGGAAACACTATCTTATTACTGATCCTATGCCCAATAATTCCTTTTTAGAAGCATATAAAACACAATTTTCTTAACACTGCTTCTAATATGAAAAAATTACAACTTGTTTATCTGTCAAATAGAATAGTCAGATTTTGAATTAAAATATTTGAAACAGTTTAATACTTTAATACAAACCCAGACCCTGAAAGGCAAGATATTATTAGCATTTAAGAGAAGAAACCTGTATGCCCTTAATTTTTATGCTCAATTGATGTTGTAAGGAGAAGTAACTGAGTGAAGACAGATTGCTAAGAGAATTTAAAGATAAAAATATATTGCATTTTGAGGTTAGAACTACTATGAATGTTGGGTACATTGACCTTTCTACAAATGGAATTTTTTTTTTAAAATAATAGCTTAGAGTTTATGTGGATCTCCCCTACAGACTTAAATATTTGTTGCTATTAGGCAAGCTTTACAGAACAAAATACCCAATGGTTGATTTTTTGATTGGATAACGAATACCAATGAGCACTAATATTTTAGTAGTAAAACTCCACAATCACAGAAATGTATTTTTATGTTCTTTTTATTTCCTCTGCAACTTCCTATAGAGCTAGAGTACAACTGTAGGCTTGGGTTGATTAGTGAGTTTAATTGACAAATACTAGAACAAGAGTGGAATAGGTTGCTGGGGCTAGAGATGGAGACATAATAAAGGTGAAAAAAATGAATGGAAGGTCCTGGGAATATGGAGGGAAAGTAGGGCAAAGGACAAGAGTCTGAGAAGGATAGAAGGCAATCCGCAAAAGAGAAATGGACAATTAAGTGACTTGAGAGATCCGGGCATTGATTCTTATCAAGGATTTAACTGTAGAGAGCAAGAGGTAGTAGAAACTACCATGGGCTGTAGAGTCTGGAGAAATGCTAGTTCCAAAGATTATGGAGCCATTCGTTGGGTTAATAGGGAACTGGGAAGAATTTCTTTAATCTGAATTTGTGGTGATAATCTTGATCTCCAATTAAAAACACATCTGTTACTTTGAAATTGAACATCTGAGAGGCCAGCACTGGAAAAAGCTTAGGAGAAAAAAGCAGTCTGTGTTGCTACTGTCACCACTAAATTGCCTTCAGGTACAGTAAAGCAGTGACACTTACTGCAGAAGATTTAAACGAGGCTAATCATTAACATTTCCAAAAGCTATCTTAAAAAAGAGAGTCCCAGGAACCATTAGGAATCATGGATGATGAAAAGACGGAAGCCAGTTGCTTAAAAATTTGGTTTCACCATTTTGTAAATAGGAGTTTTTCAGCAAGTCACTGAATTTCTCTGAGCCGACGTTTTCTCACCTGTGAAGCAGGGCTAACGGCTGTGGTATAGTGGTAGAATGTGGTAAAATGAGCACTACAGTGCTCTCCTCAAAACCGTTCACGTCTACCTCCTCCATTGGTATGTTTTATTACGTATTGCAGAATCTTGCATTATAGCTGAAACAAAACAGAAACCATTCTCTAAAATCTTGACTGAGACCGTAATTTAGCCACTTTAATATAAAACAGGGCTATACAGTAGGAATGAGCGACCAAGCCACACTATTTGCATTTCGAGGCATTGAATGTCAACAGCACACCAAAAAAAAAAAAAAAAAAAAAAAGAGAGAGAGAGAGAGAGAGAGAAAGAGAGAGAGAAAGAGAGATGATGCAGTCTTTTTCTGAGGATGCCCATGTTGTTCTTTTCTTTCTTTCTTTCTTTCTTTTTTTTTTAACAACCCATATTGTTCTGATTGATGGACACGGTGAAACAGACATCTGAGTACGTTCTCTTCCTTGTCAAATAACCCTGTCTAGCCAAAAACTTACCTCAAACTTTAGGAAGGATGCTGAGATTCCATAAGAAGTCTCTAGGAACCTAGTACATACAGCTGTCACGTCAGGGTCTGTTTCCTCCCTTGTCAAGGGAACTTGCTTTGCTAAAAGGCCACCTAACATTCTAGGGAAAAGCATGAGTTGATTAATATTGCTTATGCAATTTTAACCTATAATTTCTCCACTTCTGTCATGAGTTTCCTTCTCATTCAATATTTTTCAAAAACTATACGTTTGTTTTATTTGATTTATACTTTCGTGCTTAAGGCTACATAACATTTCGTTGAATAGTGATGCTATAATATTTAACTAAAACTCTAAATGGAGATGTTTAGTTTCTCTTTAACTGTTTATTATTATAAATCAAGTATAATTAACTTTTCTTTTGCATACCTTTGTATATACGTCTGATTATATCTTTAGAATAAAGCCCTAGAAGTGGAAGTACTGGACATTCAATATACATTGTCAAGTTACCTGGCAGAAGGATTCTACCAATTTGTTTATTTTATCGTGCATAGTTATATCATTTTACCATACCCTTGCCATGACTATGACAATACTATTTTTTTAAAATATCTGTGAGTTTTGGGGTGCCTGAGTAGCTCAGTTGGTTAAGCATCTGATTCTTGGTTTCAGCTTGGGTCCTGATATCATGGGTCATGGAACTGAGCCCTATGTCGGGTTCCAGCTCCATGTTAGGCTCTGCACTCCGTGGAAGTCTGCTTGGATATTCTCTCCCTCTGCCCCTTCCCCTGCTCATGCTCTCCCTTTCTCTCTAATAAATAAATATTTTAAAAAAATTAAAATAAAATAAAATATCTGTGAGTATTTCAGATACTCCATAAGAACATGGGCTATACACATATAGTATTTACTATATGCCAGCACTGTTCTAGCATCTCACATATATATTAGACTGGGTTCTAAAATGACATCCCTATCTCCTAGTGTGCATGCCTTGTATACCTCTAGGATTGCAAATATGGTGAGATATCAGTCCTGTAATTATGTTTACATCACAAGGCAAAGGCATTTTGCATACATACTTAGAGTCCTGTATCAGACACCTGATAAGAGACGATCTGGGTGGGCCTGAACTAATCACATGAACACTTCAAATCTAGAGGTAAGAAATTAAGGGTGAGATTATGGATTTAAAGTAAGATTCTCTGTAGCTGCCTTTGCAGAGGAAAGAGGTGCTATGACATGGCCCGTGTGCAGACTCCAGGAGCTCTGAGAGCAGCTCCAGCCCAGCAAGCAGGATACAGGGGCCCCAGTCTACAACCACAAGGAACTGAATTCTGATAAAAAGATGAGCTGGGAGGTAGATTTTTCCTCCCCAGAATTACCAGACAAGAACTCAGCCAAACGGACACCTTGGTCTCCACCTTGTGAGATCCTGACCAAGGAACTTAGCCACCTAGTGCAGGACTTCTGACTTATATGTTAATAAATGGGCATTAAGTTGCTAAATTTGTGGTAATTTTGTTACATAGTAATAAAAAACTAGTATATCATCATCTCATTTAAACTTCAATGTGCATATATGAAGTAGGCATTATTAATGACATTTTCCAAAGAAAAAACAAAGCATAGAGAAAGGTGACTAGGCAAAGGTCATAGAGTTAATTAGTCTTCGAATCCAAGCATTTTGGCACTTGGAATCATACTTTCAATCACCACTCTTTCTTGACTACTGATGGTATCTTACTGCTCAAAATTGGTTTTCTCTGTGAGTTAGAACTATTTTTGTGAGTTAGAACTATTTTTTCCCATGTGCATTCTTTCCATCCTTATTGGGTTTCTGTGTGTTTGTATTGTGTGCATTTATCTAAGTTACTTAACATATTTTTTCTCAATAAAAGATATTTTAAGTTTGTGTTTAGAGACATTTTATTATAGCTATTAGGAACACTCTCTGGCTTGGGATTTTTTATATTTTTACATTACGTTTATAGAAGAAATAGGTCATAAACACTTTTACATCCAAGTGCCTCTTTAGAATTTAAATTGAATTCATTGGGATTCCTTCATACTGTCCATTATGTTCTATTTTTTTCTTAATTAATAAATTGCTTTTCTTCTAAATAAATAGATCATAATAATGTGGCTGAGTCCTTACTTCGTACCAGAAACTAAATTCTGTGAATGTGCTATCTCATTTGCACTTATAATTGATTCTGAAATGAGTATTATTGTTGCCTTATTATCATTGGGCAACATGAAGCTTAGAATATATGTTACTTATGTATTTTGGACATAAGGTTCCTTTGTGACAGCAAATATTTTAAAACACAAGTGCACATGCCACTTTGTAGAAATTTAAAAACAAACCATGGGGGAGAAAGAATTTAAATTTGAATATATTACTCTTATGAAGAATATGCAATTCATGGAGTAATTTTGGAAATGTTTTTATTTTGGAAACATGGGAACTATTTTCATATTGAAAAAATTATTAAAACATATTTCGACCTTGGAGTTAGAGATTCTTTGGGAAATTATAGGTATACATCTGTCTTAAAAACGATTAATGTAGCAAATACAAAATTTGATCTATAAAATTTTAATGAATGAAGTTTTGTGTTAGAAAGGGAGTCTACAGGGGCACCTGGGTGGCTCAGTGAGTTAAGCCTCTGCCTTCGGCTCAGGTCATGATCAGGTCATGATCTCAGGGTCCTGGGATCAAGCTCCACATCGGGCTCTCTGCTCAGCAGGGAGCCTGCTTCTTCCTCTCTCTGCCTGCCTCTCTGCCTCCTTGTAATCTCTCTCTGTCAAATAAATAAATAAAATATTAAAAAAAAAAGGGAGTCTATGATCAAATAAGTCTTGAAAATTCATAATACTATATACCCTTTTTGAAGAATATCACTGGCATTAGCCTAATAAAGGCTATACAGAAGTTGGTATTGTTTAAATTTGGTCAAGATTCTTACAAACTTATTTAAGCATAGAAATTTTTTTTTAAAGATTTTATTTCTTTATTTGACAGAGAGAGAAAGTGAGAGAGGGAACACAAGAAGGAGGAGTGGGAGAGGGAGAAGCAAGCTTCATGCTGAGCAGGGAGCCTGGTGCAGGGCTTGATTCCAGGACACTGGAATCATGACTGGAGCTGAAGGCAGATACTTAACCAGTGAGCCACCCAGGCACCTTATAAGCATAGAATATTTTTTTCATGGAATATTCAATAACATTTCTCAGAACTTTGAAAAATGCTTTGCCAGTTTATTATTTTGAAAGTCTTACCACTGTTATCCATTAATGATTCTAGGATTTATTTTCACCATTATGAAAACATGGAAAAATACTATCTCATACAATACTAACTTAATTAGCCTGATGCCCAATGATCTAATTGCAGTTAATGTGCCAATCAAGAATTTTATGGGAGGAGGAGCAAGATGGGGGAGAAGTAGGAGACGTAAACATCATTGGGTCCCAGGAGTTCAGCTAGTTATTTATCAAACCATTCTGAGCACCTACAAACTCAACAGGAGATCAAAGGGAAAAACAGCAATTCTAGGAACAGAAAAGCAAACAATTTCTGGAAGGTAAGACATGCAAAGAAGTAAATCTGAAGTGATATATGGGAAGACAGACCACAGGGGGAGGGGCTGGCTCCTGGCAAGATGTAGAGCAGCAGAGCACAAATTCCAAACTTTTAGAAGTCTGCTCCACTGAGGGATGTCGCTCCATAGGATAAGCGGAGGGTGGAGCCCTTGCAGGGACAGTGTAATCTTAGGTCCCATGGGATCACAGAAAGACTGAGGGTACCTGAGTGTGGCAGAGTTGCCAGGTATCAGAGCAGAGAAGCCGGCTACAGAGATGGAGCCAAGGAGTGAGCTCTCAGCTCAGGATTACCTTAAACTGTGATCTGTGGCACAGTTGGGCCAATGCTCTTTGAGCAGAGACACCACAAACTGTAGATACTAGGAGACCCCCTCCTTCCTTCTCTGGGAGGAGCGGTGCAGGAGCATGCTGCAAGAATCTGCTAGGTTTGGAGACTCCAAAGGGGGCCATGTGCCAGAGATAGAAACACCCAGTCACAGGCCGGATGAGCTCAGAGCGCAGCTGGAGACCAGGGAGACAGGAGAGATTGACTGCTTTTCTCTGAGGGCACTCTGAGGAGTAGGGTCCCAAGTTCTCAGCTCCTCCCGGCCAGAGATTGGGAGACCACCATTTACTTTCCTGTCCTCCAAAGCTATATGAAAAGCATTCAGGAACAAAAGCTCCCAAAAGCAAAGCCGAGCAGATTACTTAGTCTGGCCCCTGGCAAGGACAGTACAATTCTGCCTCTGGCAAAGACATTTGAGAATCACTGCAACAGTCCCCTCCCACAGAAGATCAGCAAGAACATCCAGCCAAGACCAAGTTCACTGATCTACGAGAACTACAAAACTTCAGAGCTACAGGAATACAGCACATAGAATTCATGGCTTTTCCCTGCCATGATTCTTAAGTCTTTCAAAGTTAAATATTTTTTTATTTTATTTTTTCTTATTCTATTAATTTTTCTTTCTCCTATTTAAATGTTTTTTAACTACTTTAGCTTATCAATACCTTTTCAAAAATCTTTAACTTTCATTGTTATACTCCTATTCTATCCCTTCATTGTATTTGGACTTATTTTTTGTAAACATATAGGTTTTTCTTTCTTTAAAACTTTGGGATACAAAATATGTCCTAAATATATACCCTAAAATATCAAAATATATCCTAAATCTAGCACATGGCTTTGTTATACTCTCCACTCTAATCACATCCTTTCCTCTTTTTTTTCCTTTTTTCAACCAACTTCTTATCTTATCAATTCCCTTTTTAGAATCTTTTTTAATTGTCATTTTACAATCCTATTTCATCCCTTTGTCATGTTCACCCATATGTATATATACATATAAATGTTTTACTTTCTTTAAAATTTTGGGAGGCAGTTTCTTCTAACAGACCAAAATACACCCAAAATCAAGTGTGTGGCTGTTCTTTTCACCAGTCAAATACATATATATAATTCCCCCCCTCCTTTCTTTCTTCTGCACCCCCTGATTTCGAGTCTCTTCCGATTTGGTTAGTGTATATTTTTTCTGGGGTTGTTGCTACCCTTTTAGTATTTTGTTCTCTCATTCATCTACTCCTATCTGGATAAAAATGACAAGGCAGAAAAACTCACCACACACACACAAAAAAAACAAGAGGCTCCACCGACGGCTAGGAGCCTAATCAATACAGACATTAGTGAGATGTCAGATCTAGAGTTCAGAATGATGATTATCAAGATGCTACCTGGGCTCAAAAAAAGCATGGCGGATACTAGAGAATCCCTTTCTGGAGAGATAAAATCCCTTTCTGGAGAAATAAAAGAATTTAAATCTAACCAAGTTGAAATTTTTTAAAAAGCTATTAATGAGGTACAATAAAAAATGAAGGCTCTTACTGCCTGGATAAATGAGGCAGAAGAGAGAATCAGTGATATAGAGAAGACCAAATGATGGAGAATAAAGAAGCTTAGAAAATGAGATAAATAACTACTGGACCATGAGGGGAGAATTCAAAAGCTAAGTGATATCATAAAACGAAACAATATTAGAATAATTCAATCCCAGAGGAAGAAAAAAGAGCGACAGAGAGAGAGAGATTGGCAGAAGGCATATTGGAGCAAATTATAGGACAGAATTTCCCTAATTTGGTAAAGTGAGCAAGCATCATAATCCAGGAGACACAAAGAACCCCGCTCAAAACCAGTAAAACTAGGTCAACACCCTGTCATCTAATAGTAAAACTTAACAGATCTCAGTGATAAAGAGAAAATCCTGAAATCAGCTCAGAACAAGAGCTCTGAAACATACGATGGTAGAAATATTAGTTTGGCAGCAGACCTATCCACAGAGACTGGCAGGCCAGAAAGGACTGGCATGATATATTCAGAGTAATAAATGAGAAAAATGTGCAGCCAAGAATATTGTATCCAGCTAGGCTGTCACTGAAAATAGAAGGGGACATAAAAAGCTTCCAGGACAAAAAAAAAAAAAAAAAAAAAAACTTGCAAACACCAAACCAGCCCTACAGGAAATATTGAAAAGGGTCCTCTAAGCAAAGAGAGCCTAAAAGTAACAGACCAGAAAGGAACAGGACATATACAATAACAGTCATCTTACAGGCAATAAAATGGCACTAAATTCATAGCTTTCAATAGTTAGCCTGAATGTAAATGAGCTAAAAGCCCCAATCAAACAACAAAGGGTATCAGAATGGGGGGGGGGAGCCATCAATATGCTATCTGCAAGTAATTCATTTTAGACCCCAAAACACCTCCAGATTTAAAGTGAGGGGGTAGAAAACAATTTACCATGCTAATAGATATCAAAAGAAAGCTGGGGTGGCAATCCTTGTATCAGATAAATTAGATTTTAAGACAAAGACTATAATAAGAGATGAAGGAAATTATAACAAACTTAAAGGGTCTGTCCAACAAGAAGATTTAACAATTTTAAATATATATGCCCCTAATATGGGAGCAGCGAATTATATAAACCAATTAATAACAAAATAAAAGAAATACATCAACAATAATATAATAATAAATAGGGAACTTTAACATCCCCCATCACTGAAATGGACAGATTATCTAAGCAAGAGATCAACAAGGAAATAAAGGCTGTAAACGACATGCTGGACCAGATGGACATCACAGATATATTCAGAACACTCCATCGCAAAGCAACAGAAGACACATTCTTCTCTAGTGCACGTGGAACATTCTCCACAATAGATCACATCCTGGGTCACAAATCAGGTCTTAACTGGTATACCAAAAGACTGGGATCATTCATTTCATATTTTCAGACCACAGTGCTTTGAAACTAGAACTCAACCACAAGAAGAAAATTTGGAAAGAGCTCAAATACATGGAGGTCCTACTAAAGGATGAATGGGGCAACCAGGATATTAAAGAAGAGTTTTTAAAAATCCATGGATACAAATGAAAATGAAAACACAACTGTTCAAAATCTTTGGGACACAACAAAGGCAGTCCTAAGAGGAAAGTACATAGCAATACAAGCCTTTCTCAAGAAACAAGAAAGGGGGGGCGCCCGGGTGGCTCAGTGAGTTAAAGCCTCTGCCTTTGGCTCAGGTCATGATCCCAGGGTCCTGGGATCCAGCCCCACATCAGGGAAATCTCTGCTCAGCAGGGAGCCTGCTTCCCTTCCTCTCTCTCTGCCTTCCTCTCTGCCTACTTGTGATCTCTGTCTATCAAATAAACAAATTAAAAAAAAAAAAAAAAAAAAGAAAGAAACAAGAAAGGTCTCAGGGTGCCTAGGTTGCTCAGTCAGTTAAGTGTCCAGCTCTTAATTTTGGCTCAGGTCGTATCTCAGGATCATGAGATCAAGCCCTGTGTCGGGCTTCACCCTCAGTGAAGTCTGCTTAAGATTCTCTCCCCCAATCCCTCTACCCCTCTTCCCTGTATTCTCTCCCTCTCTCTCCCTCTCTCTGAAATAAATGGATGAATCTTATGGGGACGGGGGGGGACAAGAAAGGTCTCAAGTATACAACCTAACCTTACACCTAAAAGGGCTGGAGTAAGAACAGCAAAGAAAGCCTAAACCCAGCAAGAGAGGAGAAATAATAAAGATCAGAGCAGAAATCAATGAAATAAAAACCAAAAGAACAGTAGAACACATCAATGAAATTAGCAGGTGGTTCTTTGAAAGAATTAACATTGACAAACCCCTGGCCAGACTTATCAAAAAGAAAAGAGAAAGGACCAATATTAATAAAATCATGAATGAAAAAGGAGAAATCAAAACCAACGTCAAAGAAATACAATTATAAGAACATGTTATGAGCAACTATACAGCAGCAAATTTGACAATCTGGAAGAAATGGATGCATTCTTAGAGACATATAAACAGCTAAGCAGGGTCGGGCCTGGTTAGTACTTGGATGGGAGACATATAAACAACCAAAACTGAACCAGTAAGAAATAGAAAACCTGAACAGACCCATAACCAGTAAGGAGATTAAAGCAGTCATCAAAAATCTCCCAACAAACAAGACCTCAGGGCCAGACGGCTTCCGAAGAGAATTCTACCAAACTTAAAGAATTAATACCTAGTCTCCTAAAACTGTTCCAAAAAATAGAAATGGAAGGAAAGCTTCCAAACTCATTTTATGAGGCCAGCATTACCTTGATCCCAAAACCAGACAAAGACCCCACCAAAAAGGAGAATTACAGACCAATATCCTTGATGACCACGGATGCAAAAATTCTCACCAAAACACTACCAAGTAGGATCCAACAGTACATTAAAAAGATTATTCACCACGACCAAGTGGCATTTATTTCTGGGCTGCAAGTTTGGTTCAACATCCACAAATCAATCAATGTGATAAAATATATTAATAAAAGAAAGAAGAAGAACCATATGATACAGTGAATAGATGCTGAAAAAGCATCTGACAAAGTACACCACACTTTCTTGATCAAAACTCTTCACAATGTAGAGGTAGAGGGCACATACCCAATATCATTAAAGCCATGTAGGAAAATCCCACAGCGAATATCATTCTCAATGGGGAAAAACTGAGAACTTTTCCCCTCAAGTCAGGAACACAAAAGGATTGTCCACCATCAACACTGCTATTCAACATAGTACTAGAAGTCTTAGCCTCAACAATCAGACAACAAAAAGAAATAAAAGGCATCCAAATCAGCAAATAAGTAGTCAATCTCTCACTCTTTGCAGATGACATACTGTATGTGGAAAACCCAAAAGACTCTACTCCAAAACTGTTAGAACTCATACAGAAATTCAATAAAGCATCAGGATATAAAATCAATGCACAGAAATCAGTTGCATTTCTATACACCAACAGCGAGACAGAAGAAAGAGAAATTAAGGAGTCAATCCCATTTACAATTCCACCCAAAACCAAAAGATACCTAGGAACAAACATAACCGAGGAAGCAAAGAATCTGTACTCAGAAAACTAAGAAGTACTCATGAAAGAAATTGAGGAAGACACAAAGAAATGCAAAAATGTTCCATGCTCATGGATTGGAAGAACAAATATTGTGAAAATGTCTATGCTACCTAAAGCAATCTATACATTTAAAGCAACCCTATCAAAATATCATCAATGTTTTTCAAAGAAATGGAACAAATAATCCTAAAATTTACATAGAACCAGAAAAGACCCTGAATAGCCAGGGGAATGTTGAAAAAGAAAACCAAAGGTGGCAGCATCACAATTACAGACCTTAGGCTCTATTACAAAGCTGCAATCATGAACAGTATGGTACTGGCCAAAAACAGACACACAGATCAATGGAACAGAACAGAGAGCCCAGAAATGGACCCTCTACTCTATGGTCAACTAATCTTTGACTAACTAGGAAAGAATGTCCAACAGAACAAAGACAGTGTCTTCAACAAATGGTGTTGGGAAAATTGGATAGCCAACATGTAGAAGAATGAAACTTGACCACTTACTTATACACACATAAAAACAGACTCAAAATGGATGAAAGACCCCAATGTGAGACAAGAATCCATCAAAATCCTTGAGGAGAACACAGCACAGCCACAGCAGCTTCTTCCTAGAAACATCACCAAAGACAAGGGAAGCAAGGGCAAAAATGAACTATCAGGACTTCATCAAGATCACAAGCTTTTGCACAGCAAAGGAAACCGTAAACAAAACCAAAAGACAACTGACATAATGGGAGAAGATATTTGCAAATGGCAAAGGGCTAGTATCCAAAATCTGTAAAGAACTTATCAAACTCAAAACCTAAAGAACAAATAATCCAATCAAGAAATGGGCAAAAGACATGAACAGACATTTTTGCAAAGACGACATCCAAATGGCCAACAGATACACGAAAAAGTGCTCAACATCACTCAGCATCAGGGAAATGCAAATCAAAAGTACGGTGAGATACCACCTCACACCATTCAGAATAGCTAAAATAAATCAATCAGAAAACAACAGGTGTTGATGAGGATGCAGAGAAAGAGGAACCCTCCTACATTGTTGGTGGAAATACAAGGTGGTGCAGCCACTCTGGAAAACAGTATGAAGGTTCCTCAAAATGTTGAAAATACAGTTTCCCTACAACCCAGCAAACGCACTACTGGGTATTTACCCTAAAGATACAAATGTAGTGATCCAAAGGGCCACATGCACCCGAATGTTTATAGCAGCAATGTCCACAATAACCAAACTATAGAAAGAACCTAGATGTCCAATGGATAAAGAAGATGTGTGTATATATGGGGGGAAAAATTTATATATATATATATATATATATATATATATATATATATATATAAACAATGCAATCCTATGCAGCCATCAAAAAAAAAAAAAAAAAAAAAAAAAACTTGCCACTTGCAACAACATGGATGGAACCAGAGGGTATTGTGCAGGGTTGGGGGTCATGGGAGGTAGGGAGGGGAAAAAATGTAACAAGGGACTGGGAAGGGAGAAAAACCATGAGAGACTCTTGATCTCAGGAAACAAACTGAGGTTGCTGGGGGGTGAGGGGGAAGGGCTAGGCTGGCTGGGTTATGGACATTGGAGAGGGCATGTGCCATGGTGAGTGTTGTGAATTGTGTAAGCCTAATAATTCACAGACCTACCCCCAAAGCAAATAATACATTATATGTTAATAAAATTTTTAAAAAAATTAAGAAGAATTTTTTCAAAGATTTTATTTATTTATTTAACAGAGGGATAGAGAGCACAAGTAGGTAGAGCAGCAGGTAGAGGGAGAGGGAGAAGCAGGCTCCCTGCTGAGAAGGGAGCCTGATGTGGGACTCCATCCCAGGACCCTGAGATCACGAACTGAGCTGAAGGCAGCCCCTTAACTAACTAGAGCGTATCATGCTTAGCGAAATAAGTCAAGCGGAGAAGGACAACTATCATATGATCTCCCTGATATGAGGAAGTGGTGATGCAACATGGGGGCTTAAGTGGGTAGGAGAAGAATCCATGAAACAAGATGGGATAGGGAGGGAGACAAACCATAAGTGACTCTTAATCTCACGAAACAAACTGTGGGTTGCTGGGGGGAGGGGGGTTGGGAGAAGGGGGGTAGGGTTATGGACATTGGGGAGGGTATGTGCTTTTGGGTAAATTGGAAGGGGAGGTGAACCATGAGAGACTATGGACTCTGAAAAACAATCTGAGGGGTTTGAAGTGGCGGGGGGGTGGGAGGTTGGGGTACCAGGTGGTGGGTATTATAGAGGGCACGGCTTGCATGGAACACTGGGTGTGGTGAAAAAATAATGAATACTGTTTTTCTGAAAATAAATAAATTGGAAAAAAAAAATGGGCAGAAGACATGAACAAACACTTCTCCAAAGAAGACATACAAATGGTTAACAGACACATGAAAAAATGTTCATAATCATTAGCAATCAGGGAGATTCAAACTAAAACCACATTGAGATACCACCTTACACCAGTCAGAAAGGCCAAAATCAACAAGATGGTAAACAACATGTGTTGGAGAGGATATGGAGAAAGGGGAACCCTCTTACACTGTTGGTGGGAATGCAAGTTGTTGCAACCACTTTGGAAAACAGTGTGGAGATTCCTCAAAAAATTAAAAATAGAGCTACACTATGACCCTGCAATTGCACTACTAGGTATTTACCCCAAAGATACAGATGTAGTGAAAAGATGGGTCATCTCTACCCCAATGTTTATAGCAGCAGTGGTCACAGTCCCCAAACTGTGGAAAGAACCAAGATGCCCTTCAATGGGTGAATGGATAAAGAAGATATGGTCCATATATACAATGGAGTATTATGCCTCCATCAGAAAGGATGAATACCACTTTTGTGTCAACATGGATGGGACTGGAGGAGATTATTCTGAGTAAAATAAGTCAAGCAGAAAGAGTCAATTATCATACGGCTTCACTTACTTGTGGAGCATAAGGAATAACACGGAGGACTGGGAGCACTGGGTGTGGTGCATAAACATTGAATTTTGAAACACTGAAAAGAAATAAAATAAAATGAAAAAAAGAATTTTATGGGTTTTTGATACATTAATGAAGAATAATACTTAGGAGGTCATTAAAAGCCCTGGGTATTGTTTGGCTCCATTCTTCCATTCCTTGTTTCCAATTCTTAGCTTATAAACAGAAAAGGATGACTAACAATAACAATGAAAATTACACACAATTCCATATTATGATCCACGTTCTGTGGTGAAAAGTGTTCAACATATATCTATCAGTCTTTACAGTATCACTCAAGTTGATAACCAAATTTTACAGAAAGGGCAGCAGAGGCTTGGATAACTTAAGCCACTTTCCCAAATTTACAGAGGCAGTAAGATGGCATGTCTAAGAGCTGAATGACAGTCACCCTGATGGCAAAGTCCAATGTGCATCCCATCAATTATTACACTGTACTACCTAAAAAACTAATGGGCCAGCCGAAGTTAAAATACCCCGTTAGCTCGATGTATGTATTTCTAAAAGAAGGCATGCTGACTGGCTGACTAAATCATTCATTTAAGGGGTATATATGTATACCACTGTACAGTTCCCACATAAATGAGCACAGTAATGGTATATTAGGAATCAATCTTTCTCTTGAAACTCCCAGACATCACATTAGGGCATAACATTCTTTTTTTTTTCTTTTTGGTCAGTTCTACCTGGCTGTGGTAGACTGTGGGACTTCCACTGGAATTATATTATCTGCCTACCTTTACCTTGAGACATATTAAACTCCAGCAAAATGGATATATAAACTCTCAGCATGCAACTTTGATTTCTTTGAGGTTGATTCAGCATTGTCACTTGCCAAACATTATGGCTTAGACTTGTTCACCAGAACATAATATAAATGGCAGAGTGAGGGCCCAGAGCAGAAAAAAATACTGGTGAACAATTCTTATTTTAATCAACTTGTTGCTAAACAACTTAATTGAGGAGAGTGAAGAATACTTGAATAAGAGTATATGTATGAGAACAATCAGAGATTGGTAAAATACATATTACTACATTTTCTTATACAAATATGATTTAATATTTATTACACGTTAATGCAAAAATTATAATTAACTATGTTAATTTACAATTAATCCATTTACTTACTATATGATGATGGGGTATGTGTGTGTGTGTGTGTGTCAAAAACAGAGTAATGGATAATGAAGCAGCATAGAACAGAGAGTTATGAGATGCAGAACACATGCAGAGAAGATCCCTCGTGAGGATAGGTGAGCTCAAATGGAATTTGCACAATAAAATTTCTGCAATATGTCATTTTGCATGGCTTAACATTTACGTGGCATGGACATTGTTAGATTGAAAAGCCTTAACAGAGAAGCCCATGGAAGGAGGGTACTATCTCAGAATGGAATGTGCGTCACTGGGAGGGTATAAGACAAGGGTAAGAGGACTATCTGACACAGTCAGTCCCTTAGCAAAACAACTTGGCACATAGTTCGTGTATCAGGCATTATATTAGATGTTGTTGATAGAGACAAAGGACACCCCTGCCACCAAGAATTATAGTTAAGATAGCTGAATAAAAATTTATGAAGAGGTCACAAAAGTGGCTATCAAACCACATCAAGAAGCCTTGGTAGAAGGTGCGGGAAAGCCCGAGGCAGTTCTAGGTTGTTTTCATTGACTCTGTCCAGAAGTGTTGTGGAGATCTCTGAATATAGAAACTGAAAAGGGGAGTGCCCAGGCTCAGTTTCCCATCTGACACTGAGTCCTAGAGGACTTCATTGTGTGCATGGGAGAGTCTACGTGGGACACTTACTGATTGAGGTAAACAGGAGGCAAAGAATCTCAAACTTTAAGGATGAGTTTTACGAGCTACCAGAAAGGAATTTCGAAAAAGCAAAATAAAAAAGAATTTTTAAAATAATGTTCGAAAACCTTTTCTAGAGTCTTTCTGGCTTATTATGCTGACAGTATCACAACCAGTATTACGTGGGTAATGACTGATGACAGATATTGATTTTCTGTGGCTAGCCCAACCTGGGAGAGAAAAGGAAATCTTTGTAAATGCATTCAGGAGTCCTGTTTGGGAAATTATTTGTTTCATTTATTAAATATATGGTGATACATCCACAGCATGACAGCAGCTAACTGTATCAACCCTTACTAGAGAACAAAACTAAAATGTATTTTTTTCCATGACAGCAAGCTCACAAAAAGTCAAGGAGACTGTGACAGTAAGTCAAAGAGATCAGTAAAAGGATACCACGGCAGGTCTAAAGTGGAGAGTTCCATGTAACTCTAAAATTCCTGTGCTGTTATGCTTTGTGGACCATCTGGCCACACCATGCTTTTTTGCCTTCTTCCAAAGTCCTCCTAAACTGAATGCTTTTCTTGCATCCAGTATTTAATGCATTATATCCAATATTTAATACAAACACATAGTGTTTGGCTGTTGTTATTTTGCATAAGCAAATGCTCAGTTTCTTACTAAAATATCACTATGGGAATCCCTCTCTGTGCCTTCTTTCTTCATAGGTAAAACAAGCAATCCAGGAAGAAACCATCTCTATAGGCCAGTTCCATGTTTCTAGGGTAACAGTCAAATAGTCATAGGGAATGCATGGAAATAAAATGAGTATTTGTCAAAGGGCTTTATAGTCAATATTTTTATAAAGATAGAAAAATTCACAGAAGAACTACTTGTTCTTGTGTGTGATAGTTGGTTTTTGTACAAATGTGCAATGCGAGTCAGGAGAAATATTAAGATGTGTAAACCACCATTTGTTGTTGAATTAGAAGTTATTGTGTTAAGCTCTGTTTTTATAAAGATTTTATTTTATTTATTTGAGAGAGAGAGTGTGTACATAAGCAGGGGGCGCTGCAGGGGAAGAGGGAGAGGCAGGCTCCCCTCAGAGCTGAGAGCCCCATGTGGGGCTCGATCCCAGAATCTGGGATCATGACCTGAACCTAAGGCAGACATTTAACCGACTGAGCCACTCAAGAGCCCTTGTGTTAGGCTCTTGACCTCACTAAAGTAGGAAGTCTTTGGAAATAAATCACATAGTTTCTATTCACCTCTTAGCCATAAGATTAAAAAGAATGGCAAAGTTGAGCTCCTTTCAAGTGTTTTTTTTGTTAGAGTGTTATTCTTAGAATTACTATTGACATTTATCAAGGTCATCATAATCTTGAATTAAATGCTTGAAAAGTTATGTTGAGTCTGTATTCTCAGAGTATACACATTTAGCAATTTTCAGGTCAAACTATTTAGTCTATTATAACAACTCAGATCTGAATAGTTGACTGACAAATCAAATGATCTGCCCAACTGATTGACTGAATATGTGAAAACATCCAAATGTGATCATTAGCGTGATAATCAAATCCAGTTCTTGCTTTCTGATGTACAAAGTGGTAATTAAAAAGTAATTATGCTACTTTAGACCAACCCCCCTTCCATACCTAGATAAGCCCTATCTTATATTATCAAGTATTAAACATATACTAAGGCAAAACTGACTTCTGATCAATAATATTTTTGAATTATGGCCTACCATCGTATAAACACTAAAGCAATTCTTCATCTGTTTAATTACCTGAGTACCTAGCACAACTTGAACATTGGGAAACCAGACCCAAGCTTTCTTATCTGGGTGTAACTTCCGTTTCTTTTAAATCCCACCTTTCCATTCTCGGCAATGCAATGTTATTTGACAAACTAACATGACAGATATAAAATTGTCTACCTACATTATAGGAGCAGCTATTAATATTTCATTTTCCTGAATACATTTTGTGAAACTTAAGAGACCCATGCAAACTCATCTACGAATCTGGCAAGCCACTTGCAGCAAATAAAGAACCACGGAGCAGTCAAGAGCCACTACTAACAAGCTGTGTTTTAAAATCATCTGCAGGTGAACGTGAGCCTAGGCAATGCGTTATTTTCAGGAACTTGAAATGCGCTTGAAAACTTTGATCGTGCCTGCAATAAGGGTTATCTGGAAAGCTTGCACGACCCATCTCCTCATCCATCTGCTTTGTTGTCAGTGTGCTTTTTAAGGTCATCTGTCTTTAGGCTGAACATGTTGCCCCTGAAGGGCTTTGTTCATATTAATAGATGAAAACTAAACACCTCCCACCACCCTAACTCTTTGTGAAAAATAATGTTCTGATGTACCATATTAATTTAAGTAATGTATTGGCTAGATATCAAATACATTAAAATATAGTTTAAGCATGTGGTATTTTATTTGCTATATTACTAACAATAAATCTAATAGACTAGAGTTATTATTACAAAAATAAACAATATGTCAAAAACATTGAAGTGAGAGGTAAAAGAGTTAGGAATCTTATTTGAATTATGATAAAATAATAGGAAAGCTATAACAGCTTTATGATGATTTTCCCTCTCAACAATTTGCTGAGAGAAAAATATTTATAATGAATGTGTTTTAATTTAGGAAATTGCCTCAGGTAAAATACGATAATTGTGATTTTTTACTTCTGATCTTGAAAAGCCACACAGAGTGAAATTTTATTTCCAAATAAAGCAAAAGCCTTCCAACAAAACAAAAAAAGTGTATTTATAATAATTCTTGTAAAAATTCAATCACATTATGTTATTAATATTTAAAGTTTTAAAGTTGTGTAATTTTTTATATATTAGATTACAAAGGACTGCAGTACAGAAACAGTATGGACATTAAGTTTAAAAAAGTCTTCATCTGTCAAAATATGAATTTGATCTTTGCTATCCATAGCCTGAACATAGATCTCAAGCTTTTCTTTCTGATTGAGATGACTGATGCACTAAAATATATTTCATAATTTTATTGTCTCATTCAGTATACTACTAATCACACAAACAGAAAGAAAAAGGAAAGTGTTATGCAAAAGGAACATATGTAACATATAAACACATAACATGTAAAAACCTATATTTGAGTCTTAAAAATGCTCTAAAGGAAAAAACAAATGATACTGCATTTGCCATCTCACAGAACAGCCTTACATGGTTTTCATTTGCCTTGTTTCATCCTTCACTTGGACAGGAAGCTCTTAACTGTTTTCTTTCATGCTTTTTTTTCCTCTCTTGCCTCCACTCCAGCGCACATGCCTGCCCCCCACAACACACACTCTTTTTTTCCTATAGTCTCTGCAGTAAAAGCTACCATAGTTATCTCATGGAGACGTCTCATGCAGACGCCTCATACAGACGTCTGCCAGTGGATGATAGGAAACGCTGATTGAGAAAGGGTTTATCTACTTTTCATCCAAAATATGTGAACCATTAAGGAAATTATAAAAAGCAGCAACAATATACTCTGGTTTTATTCAGAACCTTTCCCTTAGCGATTATTAAAACGATGATATTTTTAGCCAAAGAAAGCAAAATGCATCTGCAGCAGCTGGTTTCCAAGGAAACAGAATAATTTAAAACCATGTGGAACTCTGCTCTCTAATTTTCATCAATTCCCCTTCATTCCTGGAGGTAGCCTTACTCAGAATTTATAATTTCCAAAAACCATAACTGCCTTGATTTATTTTTTTCTAACACATTTTAGGAGGTGAGAACTCTCTGGACTTATATATCACCTACATTCCAATCTGGGGTAGATTAATTTCTATCATCATTTTGTTTTAAAAACCAAGATCAGAAGATTCCATCAATAATTAGAAACATAGCAACATTGCAGTATCGTGTAATGATTCTTGAAATCCAGAAATAGTTCAAAATAAACCATGCAAGTGTATTAGCTTGGGTCAATAAGACACAAGCATATAAACATATTATTAGCTATATTTAGTATGTTTAGGAAATTTAAGCTAGTTCTCCATTCATTTAGATATCTTTCCAAATATTCAGTAGTTTTCTCCCCTTCTCTTCGTAATTTTTTCAAGAACTATTTTACATTTGTCTCTCATTTAAAACCAAACCCCATTTCTCAAACAAAAAAAGCAAAGACAAGATCAAAAAAATTCGTAGATATGATACATATTCATTCCTGTTAGTTTGTGATTTATTCAAAAGAAGTATTTTTAAAATACTTGAATATACCATTTACATCAGAGAAATGCTTTTATTATAATCGACAAGTCTTAATTGATTGCCAATGTGCCCAGGTCAGTAGAAATATTTCTTAAAAGAAGGCTGATTTTAATTAGATTCCCTCCTCCCTTAACTGCTCCCTGTTTATGAATTAAAATAACTAGAAAAATAAATGACTTGTAGTAAAATTATTTTTCTTCTTTTTACTGTCAATGTGTCATTTAGTGTATATTTTTAGAACTCTCGCCTATTTTCCCTAAGGGAAAATCAAAGACAGGATTAAGAGATACAAGCAACTGGTGAAGTAAAATCTTAACTTCTGAGCTCTTAAAAAAAAAAAAAAAAAAAAAAAAAGATTGCCCTAAGGATATTACCAACAATATAAATGCTGCGAAGGAACCCTTATCTAGATATGTTTGATTGATAAATGAAACTGCCAATGAAATTTGCCTATTAAGATGCTATTTTTTACAGGAATGTTTAATCCTTCACAATGTTTCCGAGGTTTTAAAATGAAAACAGCCCTATGCATGTTGCTAAACATAGAGTCGCTTTATCATCACCTAAGCTTACGATTTACGAAATAAAATGATACAATTACTCGGTAGCATGAGATTTATCAAGAGCAGAAAGTTAAAGAGCTTAAACGCACACGAAATCATGCATTCTAATGCAGCATTTAGAGTCTCCAACCTGCAAAAATTATTTTCCTAAACCATTCATTGTATTGTACCTCTTAAAAGACACCACATTAAATTTTATGTCTATTTTCAGAGAAAGCTCCATGTTCTCCGAACCTGTGGAATTTACCGGGCTTTCGTCATCTTTTCCTTCATTCCCAATCACACAAACTTGAATTGGGGAAAAAAAAAAAAAAAAAAGACACATGGTGATTCATCGTATCTATTAATTTTGCTTCAAGAACACTTCCTAGAAAGTTAAACAGGGCAAGACATGCCTCGGGTGCTTCTATCAGCTAATGGCTTGGCAGGGAGGGAAAAACCGCTCACTGCCAAGCTTCCTTAAGCCACGAACGGGACCCACTTTCGGGAAACGTCTTCAGAATCATGTTCGTATCTTAAGATCGTCTCCATAGGCACTGAGAAGCATTCTGTTTTGAAGAAAAAGATTTTTTCCCCTTTTTTGCTCTTACCTGTAAATATGGTTTCTGTACTTCAGCTCCGTCGGAACAGACTGAAGAGTTCACTCCTCCCTCGTCGATCCACCAGGCAGCAGCCGACCAATAACAAAGCCGGATCCGGGCGTTCTCCGGCTCCCGCTCCCCGCTCTGCTGCCATCCCCTGCTTCCTCCCACCCCCACTCTCGGAGAGGGCAAGTCCCTGCCGCTGAGAGAGAGGAAGGGAGTGGAGAACAGCAATAGGAAGAGGAGAGGAATAAAGGGATGAAAGATACTTCAGCGAAGAGCTCCAAACTACCAAAAAACAAACAAACAAACAAAAAAACCCACCAAAAAAAAAAAAAAAAAAGCAACCCACAAACAACAACAACAACATAAACCCCACAAAATATATATATCTGCAGGTGAACTCCGCTGAAGTAAAATGCCTCTCTTCGGATTTAGGAAAATAGGGTTAATCAGTGTCTCAACCACCTGAAATTAAAGCCAAACACTCATGATAAAACCTAGGTACATTGCCTGTCTTTTCAGCTCCCACTGATTTTTTTCGGGGGAGCGGGGGGCGGGGGGGGGGGAGAAAGCTCTCTCCGTGGTACGTTTTGATATGTAGATAGAGGAGGTTGAGACTGAACATCAAGATAACATTATGCATATGCCGTTTGCAAAGAGATAAAATTAAGATGAATCAAGACCCTTTCCGTCGATGTAAATGTGATGTATTTGCATTTGAACCTCTGTTTGGCACCGTTTCCATTTAAAACCAGTTTCAGAGTCTAATCAGTATGAAAAGGATATTTCTTCCTGAGAATTAGAATATTTAAATATTTCAAAGCTATGTGGTTTGCGTTACTTCAGATTCCTTAAAAGCTGGCATCAATTTGCCTTTGTGAATAATGGAGCTTGTTAAAGATTAAAAAGGGATCAGCCACTTAGTTGCTGTGTCTCAAAGTGACTAATTGAACTCCAATTTTATTCTAATAACCTTGGGCAAAATCATTTCACTTTTGAACTAAGAACGTAACATGAATAAAAGGACAACTGAAGAAGACATCCAGTTAGAAGACTTAAGGCAACGAAACAAATTCATCCATAGCTTTAAGGAGGTTAGGTTGAGACTAACAAAGAATGTCAATTATATACAGATTGTATTCTTAATTTTAAAAAATAGAATACAAACCATGGCTCTTTAAGATAAAAAGTGTTATTAATTGAGCTTCCGCTAGTGGAGGTGATCTGAAAAAATTTCCTTGGGGAGCTATAAATTTAACAATAGATACTTTCTCCCCCTTCCTGCTATGTACTGTCTACCTGAGATATTATAGGTTTTGGTATTCAATTTCTTAAATCAGTAATGTATCCTCATGGAAATAAGACCACAGGGAAAAGAAAGAAACGGCAAGAAAGTATTCTTTATCTCCAAGAGTAACATGGGAGCAAATCATTGGTGGTCCAGAAACAAATAAAAGGAAAGGGTTTAGGGATACCAATCTTGTTAGCGGGTTGTGGCTAGTAACTTGACCTGACATTGACTTTAGAGAGAAGTACACTGATTTCATTTAGTGTGTGCAGTTATTTGGAGTAGTTTTGGGAGACTGTACTAGAGATAAAGGGAAGGTTAGACTGTCCTTTATTCCCGCTCAGCCCCTCTACGATGGAAAATGCTTTCAAATCTTCTATGGTCTTAACTACTAGCACTTGCTGGAGGAATCCCTCAGACAGCACTTTTTAAAGCGGAGGCTGGGGGCTTTCAGCATCAGAATCATTGCTGGAAACCTTGTTTAAAAGTCAGATGTGTGGGCTCCAGATGTAAGGAATGAGCATTTGAGGAGTTTGCAACTCAGCAATTTTAGCAAACTGCCCCAGGTGATTTTTATGCCGACATGCTGTAGGTAACAATCCCCAGAGGACAAGTATGCCTTGGACACAAACTCTAACCAGATTTCATCATCATTTCAGAGAGACAAAAAGAGGTTGGGTTGGGGAGGGAGGTTAACAGATTCAACTTAGTTTGAACTTTTCAAATATCCAGATCGAAATATTAAGTAGTCAGCTGATCTGATGGATAGGTCCGGAGTGTAGGTGTCATTCGGAAATTATCTGGAGCATGGTCAAAGCACTGAGAGTAGATGAGCGCCCTTACGTCAGTGTTTCTCCCAAGTGTGGCCCGAGGAACTCCTTTAACGGAATTAAAAATGCTGACTAATGGACTCCACCCCAAAGCTCCTGAGTCAGAAACTCTGGAGTGAAGTTCAGGACACTCCATGTCTACTAAATTTCCTAGCCAACCCTCTCTGTACAGTGAAGTTTGAGAACCACCACTCTCAAAGGAGAAGTAGACTGCGGATGAAACTCCAGGGTATATTTACATTTCAGAACAAACAGAAGAAGAGGATGGAAGAAAAGATTATGGGAGGAGCAATTAACCAGGAGGAGGAGAACCAAGAGAGTGGTCTAGCAAAATCCAAAGGGGTAGAGAATTTTGGAAAGATGCCCTATCAAAGGCTCCATCAGGGTCTAGTGCCTTTTTTTTTTTTTTTCTTTAAGATTTTATTTATTTATTTGACAGACAGAGATCACAAGTAGGCAGAGATGCAGGCAGAGAGAGGGGGAAGCAGGCTCCCAGCTGAGCAGAGAGCCCGATGCAGGGCTTGATCTGAGGACCCTGAGACCATGATCTGAGCCAAAGGCAGAGGCTTAACCCACTGAACCACCCAGGCGCTCCAGGGTCCAGTGCCTTGCTATACAAAGTGCAATTCACTGAAGTTAGTTGAGACCTCCCCTGGAGGTTGTTTAAATGCAGAATTTCAGGCCCCATCCCAGTAAACTGAGTCACAATCTGCATTTTAATAAGATCTTCAGATGAGTTGTAGGCACAACTTAGTTTTACTCTTTACTCATTTATTTTTTTCGTTGAAATATATTTGACATAGAAGGGTATAAATTTAAGGTGTCCAACATGTTAATTTGACACATTTATATATTGCAATATGATTGTCACTGTAGCAATAATCGTGCCTCTATCACGATACATAATTATCCTTTCTTTTTAGTAGTTGGAATAATTAAGTTTTAGTCTCTCAGCAAGTGTGATGATCATAATACATATTGTTATCTACATTCACTGTACTATACATTATATCTCCGGGGCTACTTTACTACTTGTAAATTTTGTAGTTGTAAACGTGTATCTTAAACAACATCTGTCCTGTCACTCAACCCTTATGCCCTGGTAACCACCATTTTTTCTGTTTTCACAAGTTTGGCTTTTTTAAAAACTTCCACCTCTAAGTGATACTATACAGTATTTGTCTTCCTCTGACTTGCGTTTTAGAAACACTGTTGCCACCTGTTGAATTTGACTTAGTTCTTGGTGAAATGAAAGTAAATTTCGGTGGAACATTTGGGGCAAGAGGCAGATTAAAGCGTTTTGTTGTTGTTTTAAAGATTTTATTTTATTTATTTGGCAGAGAGAGAGAGATCACAAGTAGGCAGAGAGGCAGGCGGGGGGGGGGGGGGAAGCAGGCCCCCCACTGAGCAGAGAGCCTGATGTGGGGCTCTATTCCAAGACCCTGAGATCATGACCTGAGCCAAAGGCAGAGGCCTCAACCCACTGAGCCACCCAGGTGCCCCGATTAAAGCGGTTTTAAGAGCAAATGGGAAATAAAGAAATGAAGACTATGAGTTTAGTGTTTATATACACCCAGAACAAGGATCTTGTAGCACACTGATCACCAGGTTGTCTCAGTTCAAAGGATCTGAATATGAACAGAGGCATAAAGTGGTCTAGTTTGCGGATGTAGGTCTCTACTTTGTCCACTGCTCTGACAGAAGTGATAAGAATGAACAGAGGTTGATAGTGAGAGGAGACGCTTTCCTAAAGAATAACGACAGTTGGACCCTTGATCTTCACAGGAGCTCAGGCATGTATTGCCAAGAGCAAGGGTAACAGACCTTCCCGAGAGTCGTCGGAGGATTTAAAAATCCTTTATGACAAGGCAATGGAAGAAAAATCTCTAGAAGTTAAATACCATTATTACATAATTTAAGAATTCTTAAAAACCTGGAAAATAAAGATAACCAGAAAGAATAAAAGAATTGCCAGTCCTTAAGGAAGTCTCAGAATTAGAACTGGTTGTCATAGGAAGAGACGTCAATATTTTATGCATTAACTGGGTGAAGCTTCCTCCAGCTGAGCTGTAGAAGTAAGGTTTCAAGATAATACAAGTGACCACTAAGGAAACAGATGAGGCTTGGCCCTCCAAATGATTAAACAAAAATTATTCATGCTTAACTGGCTAAAGAGATTATCTTAATAAAACCTACAGTTTTGAAAGTCAAAGACTTGCCAGTGAATAGAATTGGGACTATCTTGAGGAGTGGTTGTCCAGATGCATCCAAAATTATGCTGTTCAGAAACAAGAACACCTTTGCAAGGAACCAAACTGTCAAAGTTAAAAGACCTTCAAATATATTAATTCAAGCTGAAGGATCAATGAACTATTTCATGTCTCTGGTCTCCTAAGCATGTCGAGAGTGAAAAAATACAGAGAGTATTATTTTTCTATTCTAACTTCACTGAGGAAGTTATTAAAGGATTCTTAAATTGCCTTTTGGAAATTGGGATTCAGAACTCTCAAATCAAAAGGTGTTAAAGAATACTAGGACTCCAAAAAAAAATAATAATAATAATAATAATAAGACTCTTCAGTACACAGAGCAGTGCGACTTGTTGGCAACCACCCAAATGTTTGTAAGAATTCAAGGATAAATTTTGGTGCAACAGGCCAAAGAATTTTGCATGTTGCTGTAAGTTGCCTGGGTGCCACACATACTTTGGCCTGTTGCATCAAAATTTATCCTTGAATTCTTACAAACATTTGGCTTCTACCCATGTGAGAAGACCATGATAACCATCAGACAGTAAGAAATGCTCAATGATATTTAATAAAATCACTTAGGGTTCAATGCAACTTAATAAGAATCTATTCATTAGTGGCTTGTGAGGAAATTAACAATGTACTTCCAAAAGTATAAATTCACAAACATGTATTAAACATTTTATGTGAAAGTTACTGTTCTTGGTATTAAAATACTACAGTAAACAAAAGCAAGTCTCTGATTTTATGGAGTTACCATTCTAATGGAGGCAAATTATATCTTACTTATATGTATATGATCTATACTATGGAAGTGGAATGCTGAATTAAAGAAAGAGATCCAAAGAGACCCAAAGTAAACAGCAGATGGGCTTCCTACCCTCGAGAGGCATCCCAGCAGAATGCATAACAAAAAGGATTTTGGACTACAGCAATAACTGGAATAACTATAGGAATAGAGGTGACAACGTATTTTTGTAAGAAAAAAAGTGTGCCTTATGATCCCTTGGTTAAAGAGGTTTAAGAGTATAAATTTTAATGTGGGCAAGAGTAATTTTTTAAAAATTCCTTCCAATACTATCATAAAATATGACACTTCAGAAAGATGAGCATTGTAGAAAGCTATATCAAAAGTAAAGAGTTCTCTTAGTGATGAGATGCTCTGGATAAAAATAAAATTGATAACACAGTTTCCGCAGGGATTCACACTAGAAACAGCTGCAAATAGGGTTGTTAATCTTGTAACAATTAAGCAGTATTAATAAAATATTCTTGAGGAACAGCAAAATAGCCAAGTGCTCTGATTCTACTTATATTTCCTGGAGAGTGCTGTAAGAAATCCATGAAAATAAGCTATAGAGAACTTTTACAGGTCAGCATGAATGAACAATAAAATAGTAGGAGATTTTAATTAGGGATAGATATAAAGTTATAACTAAGGACAAGTAATTTTAACTTCAAAATGTGACAATGTTTGAACATCATTTGTAACTCAGGAAAAGATTATCATTAAAGACATTATTTCTTGCCACCTACAATTGAGACACCATAATAGTTACCAGCGATCACATTTCAAGAAAAACACAGAATAACTAGAAAATATCTGGAGAAAGGCAAATCAAGGGATCATTGGAATTAAGGAATTTCAAATGAGTTTGCTCATGAGATTTGGGAAACTTGAAACTGGTACAAAAATGGAAAAAAAAAGACATAATCCAAGTCTTCAAATTACTGATGAGTGTGTATAACGTAAACAGAAATTTCTTTACCAAACTATAGGCAGTGTGAGCACTTGGAAGGGAGATCATTTCATGATTAATAAAAACAAGTCATTGTTTCCACCTCCATCTTCCCAAGTACCCCACATCTGAATTACCCAACATGGATGGGAAATGCAGTGATTTAGACTGGACTGCTTTCAAAATAACTTAAGGGTTATCTTTAAGATTTTTAAAGCATGGAAAACTGTATTAAATATTTAAATATGCAGCACATAACCCAGGGAGTGGCAAATAATAAGTGTTCAATAAATGTGGAAAGATAAAAATCCACAGCAAGTGTGAGAGTGGAGTTTGGAGAAAATGTAGAGGAAAAAAAGGAAACAAAAAGGACTGAAAGAGAGAGAGAGAGAGCGAGCACATACAAGCACTAATCAGAACCGTATGGATAAATCGATCTTGTCTTAACTTTGGCTACCCTTTAGAATTATATAGAAAATAGAAAAAGAATTTCAAACTCTCTGAGCAATGCCAACTTCTGGAACAAGGAGGTGAGATATAGATCCTAGAAATAAACAAGAAGTAACAGCCTTGTGAACCAGACTGAAACTGCTACTCTCTTTGGGTATTCATCTAGCTAATGATTCTCTGTCCAGAATATTCTGAGATGAATAAAAGGAGAGGAAAGCAAAATAGTGCCAAACTCCTTAATAGGAAACAATTTGGCAGGTGACAGTGAGAGAGAGCCCAACTAACACGGAAACATGCAAAGCATCTCTAAGATGCCTGCTGATTTCTGGTTAGGCATCAGAGCCAAGAAGTTGAAAGGAAGCTTGCATTTACGGCTGGTGAAGACTACAGAGAAAGCCTTTACTAAAGTGTGAGTTGGCTTTCCCCCAAACATTACATTACCCTTGAATGGAAAATTGATCGGATGACATATGGTGATAACATCTGCCACCCATGGATAGAGCCGTAGTGCCATGTGGGTGGTAATAGAAGCTGTAATAGTGAGGGTGGAGAATTTAATGACAGTATGTAACACCGAGGAAAGCAACAGCAATCTGAAAGAAAGGAACAATTTGTGTAAATCTTTACGATGGGTACTTCAGGACCATACATCCTGTTCTGTAGTCATCTCGGAGGGGCATGATAGAAATGAAAGATGCTTTGTCATTTTATTACCTCCAAGTTGTTCTCAGCCATAACCCCCAGGGAGACATTTCTCCCTTAGTGTTGTGCAGAGGCACTCTTTTCTTATCATTAAATAGATATTTATTACAAATCTGGGATGATCACAGCAAGACATCGTAGCAATTCAGGGCTGTTTATGTTAAAGATAAAAATGAGGGTGGACGCATCACTTCCAGGATTTTCTAAAAAATATTTAAATATGAATTTTCAGTAAGTAAAAGAAAACAAGTAGCAACATAATAACATTTGATAAATGAAATACTTAAGTCCATTTGTTTTGTCCTGCTCATACAGGAAGAAAAGAAATGGTATCCTCAGCTCCACACCGCACGCAGAAGAGCTTTATTTGCAAGACAGCAAAAAGAACAAGGTCCGTCTTGCCAAGACTATACAATAAGGTGAGGTTTGGCCAAAGTTTCCTGTGGAATTCAAAATTTTGGAATGGCAGCAGGCATCCGGAAAGACACGGGCCATAAAAATCTTTCAGGTGAATTTTCTTTTTCTCAAAATGTCCTTCAAAACTGAGACTCCTAATACAATTTTTAAAAGTGTTCTTGATTAGTTCAAAGGTAGGTCTCGGTTTCTGCAAATTTCAAATAGCTTTGGTTTTCTTCTCTCCCAAAGTAAAAGAAAGCAGCAGCGGACCCACTCTGACATGCAGAAGACCCTAAACTGACTTCTTAAAGCAATCCATAGAGGGTAATTGACCAGGGCCCTTTTTCTCAACCAGTTTAAATTTTTTGATCTGGTTTAAACTAATCCAGTCTAAATCACTGCATTCCCTGGCCACTCACACACACACACACACACACACACACACACACACTCACTCTCTCTCTCTCACACTCACACACACACACACACACACATTCTGAAGTGTTTTCATCCTCCCAGTTTTTCTTCTGATCTCCATTTGCAAGAACAAAAATGACATGGAGACTTTAAGTTCTGATCTCAAAGCAGATGCTGTGAAGTGATTATTGTTATTATTATTGATAAATATCACTTTGCAGTTGTGAACTTCTCTTTTTATTTATTTATGTATTTTTCAAATGTATTCTTTTGTGAACTTCTTTAAAGCAAGGGATTAAGAATAAACTCTTAAGCTTACAAAAGGATAAAAATGAATAGGGTATGTTTTGTGATCTTTTTCTCACCTAAATGTTTGTAGTGAATAGTAGTTGATTGAGGAGAAGCATACACAACAGAATGTCTCAGCAACCTACCTTTTTTTGTGGGTTTCAGGAGAATTTCTTCTCGGACTAAGGCATATACACTTTCTTCAACAGGAGTAAGAAGAATAGTATGTTTGAAAGTCTATTATATAAAGGAATTGTACTAGAGAAATAGCAGGAAAAACAGGAATAAAGATTAACTGTTGTCTAGTTGTGAAGATAAAAACACACCTTAAAATCACGGCAGATCTACATGCCAAGTACTGTTTTATAATTCAAGGGCTGCAGAGACAGAAAAGTATCTATTTTTGATAACCTGCGTGATAAACATTTGGAACCTGAACTAGAAAACATATCTGTTTCTCATCTCAGATTTGCAGAATCAAAATCATGAAGTAAGTCTTGGCCTGAGAAAATCCACATTTTCATAAGGTAATATACATTGTTCTTCAGCATCTTATTAAAGAAAATTTCACAAAGATACAAAATTAGAAAGAATAGGTGAAATAACTCCAATGTATCCATCACCCAGCTTCACCAATAATCAACTCAGGGCTGGTACAGTGTCCATCATGTTCCTTATCCACTTCTGCAGAAAATTCTTATGGTAGCAAGCTATAGGGGGCAGGGCTGTTGAGGGCCTGGCTGGGCTGCATTTATGGGCAAGGAGTGCAAAGAGGGGAATGCCCAGCCAGAATCCAAGCAGGAAGTTCATTGGCTTGAAGCTTGGGAGGAGTTCTCGGTGGAAGTTCACTGGACAGAAGGTAAGTCTTGGCCTTTCATGAATCAGGTGTTTGTGGGAAATCAGGCTCTCTGTTTTTAAATTTGTTTCTTCTGAGGATACGTACATGAGATTCTTCATTACACATCCCCTGGTTCCACTTTAGATTTCAATCCTTTCACAGTACTGTAGTGTACTGAAGGAGGAAAAATAAGTTTTCATCTACCTTCTGTGTTTTTGGCTGAGAACCCTGTAACAACAGACAGATTAATGAAAGAAAAGCAAGCAGAAGTTTATCAACTTGTACACCTCATATATACATGGGAGATACCCAGGTAAAAATGAGTAACACCCAAGGTGGCCTAAAGACCATCTTCAGCTAAAGATGAAAGAAAGGTGTGGGAAGGCCTGTTACAGTGAGGTCCCCAGGAAAATCACAGTAAACAAGGGTCCAGTTCCTTACACACATTGAAGCTGATGCCTTCTCCAAAGGCGAGAGTTTCTTGTGGTTTAGTCATCCACTCTTCCTGATACAAAAAGAGAGAGACCCTGACACATGGAAATTTCCTTTTCAAGTTTCCTTAAAGAGTGTAACCTCTTGTTTTCAGAGTTTTTCTGTGTCTTCTGGTTCTCAAAATAACCAGCCCAAGATAATCCTTGTACCAAAGAGTCATATTTTGGGGTGGCATCCTCTGCTTCCCTTCATTGTCTACATCTGAAACTTCCTCAAGAAGTTTCACAGTCTAGAAGCTGAGTTAGTACATGTCTCACTAAACCAGTCTCTTAGATCTGAGAAGAAATCAGTTCAGTTAAATGATTGTGTCTCATATCAGGACATGGTGATACCAGATGGAATCCCAAAGTTGGGCTTATGTGGTGGGAGCACATAGGAAATACACAGGTATTTCATAGGAGTCATTTACATGGAAGCAAAAGAAAAACAAAAGTTAATGATTGGAGTTGACTGTAAACCCAGTTGGAGTCTGGAGGGCAGCCTATTGAGATGTGTGCCTGTCAAGCTTGAAGCATCTCATGCAGTTTGAATGTCTCTGGTGACGTCATCAGGTATTCTGGTGAAATTTCTGAGTGGCCCACACAGCAACAGGCAGGAAGCTTGTCCATACATAAGCTGTTGTGGTGATTTCCTTATGTCTATAGTCAGTCATGCAACTTCAACTGGCAGGGCTTTGGGAAAATGATGGTTTTTATTTCTAGTTATTCTGGGTCAGAAGAGTGAGAGATAATTGGAAATGTTAATTTGGAGAGTGGTACCCAGATATTTGAGGAAGTAAAAGAGTTCAGAATCCAGTCCAGCTTAGAGATGGGGTAACAAAACCTTTTCAAAGACACTGTGCAGGACTAGAATCTGATATCCTCAGATATCAGATATTGTTTTCCATTGAAACATAATTTTCTATCTACAGTCACCCCTGCTTCTATCAAAGATAATCACAGTAAGACTAATTTGTTTGCAAAATAAATCCAGTCTCATTAAACTTGGCCTGTTTGCTTACACAAGTGCAGCAAGAATAGTGATGACCATAATATATACCCTCTGAAGTCTGCTTTGCTACCACTCTTCAAAATAAATCTCAGATTGGACTTTTGAAAATCTCTCATAGCAAGGGAGCCAAACCAAGGACTTACCATTAAGACTTCACCCGTAATATCTATAGTTTTGGGTGAATTCCTCTCTTCTCAAGGTCCCCAAACATCCTGAAGTTCCTGAACCTGCCAGGAAGTGATCTTCCTCATTCATGTCAAAGGTACCAGAAACCCTGATGGCAAGAGACCAGCAGGTTTTTTGGAAGGGGGCTTTATTGTCTTGACCTTGGTTTCTTAAAACCGGTCATTTCTGATTCCATGCACATCATGCTCAAATGGGATTCTTGTCAAAATCTTGGTAACATAACTAACTTTTCCAGTTGTGTCTTGTTACAAAGAAATCTTGTTGAACTTTTGCAAGCAACTGTATTGCCATGAAAATGAGACTACTCAATTAGTTTCCAGTTTTGCTGATTATATCTCCATAGTATTATTTATGTTCCTCTTGTATTTGGATCTAGAATTTTGATTACCTTCAGGCTTTCATTTCAGGCTGTATATGTACCTCTATCAGTGTAAGTATGACTTGGGTTTGTTTTGTTTGTTTTTGATATTAGGTATTCATAATTATAAGTTAGATCCATTGATTGGAAGCTGAAAATTAGTGACAAGGTAATGCTACCATTACTTGTACACTGAATAACTTCAATTTTTATTCTGCATTAAGAGTTCAGGGGCACTTGGGTGGCTCAGTGGATTAAAGCCTCTGCCTTTGGCTCAGGTCATGATCTCAGGTCCTGGGATCGAGCCCCATGTCGGGCTCTCTTCTCAGCAGAGCCTGCTTCCCCCTCTCTCTCTCTGCCTGCCTCTCTGCCTGCTTATGATCTCTCTCTCTGTCAAATAAATAAATAAATAAAATCTTAAAAAAAAAAAAAAAGAGCTCATATCCACGGGACAAAGTAGATCTATTTTGCCACTTCATTTACCATTCAAAATAAAAGGTTAAAGGTTATATATGTATGTAATTTTGCTAGAATTTAACAAGTTCCTTTTTTAAAGGAGGCTCTTACATTCTGTAGAACCATCAGAGTCATGCAAAGTGTTCGTGTTTGTTTTGTCACAGCCTCACCAACAGGGTATTTTGTGACACTTTTGAGTTTTTGTAAATTGGATTAGCAATAAATGAAATGCAGGTTTTTGAATACAGAATTTACAATGCATGATTAGATCTTGTATATCCTTGGTATTTTCCTGAAAGAGCTGAGCTGTGTACTGGATTTTAAGTAGAATGGGGTGGAGGATGTCTTTGTTCTGCAATAGAATTTGGTAGATTCGTTCAAACGCAAAAATTAGAAGAAGCTAATTTTAAGAAATGACAAGAAATAGGCTTAGCAAACTCTAGAGATCAAAATCCATTTCCTTTTAAGCAAACTGGTTTTTTTTTTTCTTTCTTTTTTTCCTTAAAGGATATCATTCTCCTTAGAAAGAAGAAGTGGAAGGGAGTAGATCTTGGGTTTGGGGGTGGAAGAGAATTTTTTCTAAACTATAGAAAAATAAGGGAGCAGAAGTAAAGGGATTCAAGGGAGTTTCTGAACAACTGAAGTATGTGGCTCTCGTTTGGAGTTAGCCACATGACTGGTTTGCAACTGGCGCCTAGATATAAATAAACCAAGTTCCAGGTCAGTATCAAGCTCTTGGACCTCTATGTGATACAAATCTCAGACTAACTTCTTAACCCTCTTTGCTTTTGACATACTCACCCAACTCAAATTGCAGCAAAATAAACCTTTATACTGCCTCTAACGTTTAGGCATTCCTTGAAGGTGACCCAAATGGCCATGTTGAACACGGGCATTTTAGGAGATCCTTAGTTCTAGATCTCTTCCTTTTGCCATTTCCTTCACTTCACTAGGAGGGACTGGATACAACGAATCAGCCTAGAGTTATATAAGAGACAACAGTTCTCATTTCTCTTTCTTAATGTTTCTATCCGTGCACTCTCTTCCAACCAAAACAGGATCTTGGATTGGAAATTCTGAGAGTTCCTCTGGAAAACCTGATTACAAAATCCTTTTTCTTCAGCCTGCCAAGGCACACATTTCATGAGCTTTCTAGATAATTGGGCCTGAGAAATAACTTTCTGGCAAAGAATAAATTGGTCTTGGGCCAATACTGGGTCTCTAGGAAAGATTGCTTAAAAAGGAAATTTCAAGATAGTTATGATGTGGGAGTGGTCAGTGATCAAATAGGCATGTTTCCCTTTTAAATGCCATTACTAGCATAGAAAAGTATGTATTTTTCCACAGATGAAAACACCATTATGTCATGGTTTACTCCTGTTTTAAGGCTTGAGGCTCAGATGATAGAGGGAGGAAGAAAACCCCATTCCATTTTCATGAGATGTTGCCCAGTGTACTCCATCCCGTACTTTCAATTCTGATGTGTGAAACAAACATTCATAGCCAGATCGCTCCCTAGTTACCACGCAGGTGCAGCTGCTGAACATAGCACTGTTGCAACTAGTTTTGACACCAGCCATTTGTGCTTGAAGAAATGTCTAATTTTTTGCTTCCCTCAGATGGTTTCACACACCCGTAGCAAGCGGGGGCTTTTATTATAACATTCGTTTTGGGTCAGACTACACCCATTTTTGGGAACCCACCAACACAAATGTTAATGATATGCAGATCTGGCCTTTCTTAAGATGGCATTACATCAGCCAAATTCCATTTCCTGGGGAGGTTGCTAAGACAATTCATAAATCTTGCCAAATTTCATTAATGTGCTGAGTAGACCCGATGTTATCATATGGGTGTTTATCAGGAGCCAAATCTCTGTACATACATATTGATCATCTCCTTTTTGTGTTTTTCCTGACTACTGATTTCCATAAAAAATAGGAGGTTTAAGGAGTCTCAACCATGTGCATTCCCCTTGAACAATATCTATCACAATATTTTTATGTAATTTCTCACATGAAAGTCAAAAAATTTACCATTCTCAAGAGACTGTCTCGTGGTTTAACGCAGACCCTGGCTCCTCCGTTGGTCATCGGTCTTCCGTTGCTATAAATCTACCTGAGTGGAAAGTAGATTTGTTTTCAAAAGTCAACAGACTCAACACTTCCACCTGGATGTCTCACAGGCTATATAGCGGTCCTGTCTTATCACTTGCCACGGCCTTGTTTACTTCCTGGAATTCTAAGTTCATCATAATTTTGCAGTTATGCAATACTCTCTCATTTCCATACATTCATACATTTTCTTTCCTCTGCTCTCCTCTGCTAAAAAAAAAACCCAGCAAATGTCAGTTAGCCATAGAGCCTCAGAACAGACACTGCCTGGCCCGAAGCCCTTCCTATTTCTTTCAGGAAGTCTTGCAGAGGTGGCAGTGATGGTGGTGGTGTTTCCTGGCCCTCTATCCCTGCTGTCCTTTGTCCCCCTCTCCATTACAAAAATGGTGTTATTGTGTGGTAACAGTTTGTTTCGTGGCTGGTTCATGCAATGTGGGCACATATGGCTCTCCAATAGGTTTTGAACTTGGCCCACTAAAAATAAAGAGTTTTGCTAAAACATTCTACTTATGCCCCAAAGCTGGGGAAAAAAAAACCTGAAAATGAAAACAATAGAGTGCCTCCTTATAAGAAAATTTTGAGGGTGAAATTTTGCAAACATTTTCTATTTGTTATGGACTGAAAGTTTGTGCCCTACCCCCCAAATCCATATGTTAAACTTCTGATTTCCAATGTGGTGGTACTAGGAAATGGAGTCTTTGGGAGGTGACTGGGGCATGAGTGTAGAGATCTCATGAATGGGATTAATTCCCTTATAATAGAGACCCCAGGAGCTCTCCTGTGCTGTCTATCAGGTAAGGACACAGTGAGAAGACGGCCTTCTACGAATCAGGAAGCAGGCTGTCACCAGACTCTGAATCTCCTCGTGCCTTTATCTAAGATTTCTCAGCCCCCTGTAAGACAGAAATTTCTTTCGTTAAAAAAAAAAATTATTTTGTTTATAAGCCACCCAATCTATAGTATTCTGTTATAAGCTGTCCAAATGGACTAAGACAGCATTTACATTATAACATACATTAATCTTGAGGTAATATATTAAAATAAACCAGAAACACCTGGGTGGCTCAGTCAGTTTAGCATCTGCCTTCAGATCATGATCCCAGGGTCCTGGGATCAAGTCCTACATCAGGCTCCCTGCTCAGCTTTGAGTCTTCTCCCTCTACCTGCTACTCCCCCTGCTTGTGCCCTGGGTTTCCCCCCAACTCTCTCTCCCTCACAATTAAAGAAATAAAATCTTAAAAAAATTATAAACCAAAATATTATTGATTCAAACACATTCCAGGTGGAGGGGGTTAGCCAAAAATGCTATAACCAACTAAGTAGGTAAAGAAGATAACCTAAAAGTAATAAAAAATTTAGAGTTATAAAAAACTTGAAATAAGACCTCAGAAAACTCAAGACATACTTTCAACAAAATGTTCTTGTCAAAAATTGAAGAAATTTCAAATAGGTCTTTGTGTTTATGTTTGTGCAGTAAGTTTGCAAAATTCCCAAGGGCTTTGAGGTAGCTAGAACTTCTAGAAGCTTAAAATCACTGAATGGACTCACAAAGCTCTTAGGAAAGGCATTCCTAACATTGCCTGGATGGTTCCAGCACAGTCTGGCCTTGAAGGCTTCACCATGCTCATGCCAATCTCTCCTTATCTCCTCGAGAGCTGTCTTAGCCACTTTGGATTTCCCTTAATTCTACCATACTCCTCTGCTTCATGGCCTTGCCCTCTGTCTCTGGAGGCTTTATCTCACCTCTGTCCTCTCTCCTTTATGTTCCCCAGCTTAATGCTTGCTTACACTTCAGAAAGCAACTCAAATCTAATTCTTTCAGGGATGTTTTCTCTTGCCCTGTCAGATTCTATCATGTTCCCTGTTACGGTTTTATTCTAACATCCTGTATTTGCATTTCCAAGTACATGTTACTATTTGTGTGTATATACTTGGGTGATGGTTTAGTTAGTATCTGTTTCCTTAACTAGACTGTAAGCTACGAGGGGTGAGGTGTTTGATTGGCTCACCATTCAATCCCCAACATCTAGTACGATGGAATGGAAAGCATGGGCCCCTCAGATCTAGAGCCTTCATTCCACTCCAGGCTCTAGCATATAAATCTCTCTAAGGCTTGCTTTCTTCTGTGTAATTTGATTAGTAGTGATAACTTCTTTGTAGGGTTGTTTTTATGTGTAAAGAGACAATATTTATATTTATAACATATATATATTTAGTACAATGCATGTAAGAAGAAATATTTGCTAAAAGAATAAATAATAAAGTAGTAATATAGATTTTTCAGTACATATTAGTAGTGTACTGATTTTAGTAACTAATAAATACTAAATTTTAGGAATCTTTAGTAACTCAGTGTTGAGTTTGTAATTTAACCCTTAGGTGTGTATAAAAGGGAAAGTCCATGGAAGTTTCTATCACCTTCCATCAGATGGAGTGAAACAGTTCACCCCATCACTTACCTCGAAGCCTCTGTAAGGGCCACAGCTTTATTCATCATTGAATCTCCACCATCTCACACTCTGCCAGATGTGTAAAAAGGTGTTACAAAATATAACTGAATAAATAACACTACTCCTTATCAATTTACAGGTGGGTTCAAGACAAAATACCTAATTTGTTTGTTTGTTTGTTTTAAGATATATTTATTTATTTGAGGGGGTAGAGGCAGAGGGAGAGAGAATCTCTAAGCAGACTCCACGCTGACCACAGAGCTTGACATGGGGCTTGATCTCACGACCCTGAGATCACCACCTGAGCTGAAACCAGGAGTCAGTCAGATGCTTAACTGCCTGTGGCCCCCAGGAGCCCCTGAAATATCTAGTTTTATTCCTAGTGGTGATCTGAATTTATAGAGGTCGGGAAATTTGTTTCATGGGGGGGTAAGTAGGTGACCCACTTATTCAGTTGACTACTTCAATAAACTTAGGATAAATCCTTCCTAAACTTTGAAATGACAGAACAAATTCTAAATGTTTCCATTCTTCTCTGTCAAAATTCAGAAAAAAGTAGAAACTAGTAAACCTCATAAATCAGATGCAATTTAAAAATTGAATATGCCTCAAATTGAATTTTAGGCATATTTTGAATATAATACTATCGTCCAAATGAAAACTCTCTCTTTCTGGAAATGACAGTAAACACAATAGGAAGAATTTAATAAAAGAATTGAACACTTAACAACACAGGTAGTAACTGGTGCATATTGAGCACACCAAGAATACCGACCAAGAGAAGGAACAGGCTGTGTTTGACTTCTCTTTTAAATGTTTAGGTCTCAATGTTACGGCAGTAGTGAACAGTAAAACAGCTGGAGCAAGGACAACCCTAACTAGTAAAACAGCTGGGGCCCCATAATCTGATCCAAGGTCACAGCAGACATGTTTAGCACAGAAAGCATAGATAAAAGTCGCCATCTACCAACTTCTTCTGGAAACATTCGGACAAGCCCACCTTGGGAAGGAGGGAAGGAAGGGAGAAAGGGAAGGGGGGAGAGTTGAGAGGAAAGAAGGGAAGGAGGGAAGAAAAAAAGATAAAATGGTTTTAGAAGAACAAGGCTTGCAAATAGGGATTAACAAATTCCCACCTCACTGGAGGTTTTTTCTCAGTATTTTCATAGGGTGGAGAAATTTTGAGGAAGAAAGAACTCGATTTTCTATATGTAAAATCATGTACATGGACATACCTATACCAAGCACACACATTTGTTTCTATGCCAAGCCAAGGCATTTAGGAATATGCCTGAGAAAGAAACCGTTTCTGATAAAGGTAGTGCAAAGGGTCTATAGAGTATTCCTTGAACACAATATCCTTTTGGGGGGAAACTGTTTTTAAAAAAATGTGGGCAGTAGGGAGAACGGATAGAACCTTCTTGCTTTACTTCTTCAGTTTCTTGGTAGGTGCAACCAAAGGTATGAAGCTTGATCGGGCTAGACAATAAAAAGCTTCGTCAAATAAAAGCAACCTCTTTCCTATTGTTATTCAAGTTATTGTGGAAAAGATGTGGAGGGTGGGCTGTCAAGAATATCACCTCATCATTTTCTCTCAAAACCCAGTGTATTTCATAAGCACGTGGCCAATATCCACAGAAACTGAAATGATATATTCATAACCCAATAGGATTTATTTCATAATAGTCTGAATGACTTCATTTGTTTGCCAGGTAGGAAAGGATTCAAAACAGAGTGGGGGGAGGGAGAGAAACAAACATCAGAGGAAGACCAAAACTGTAAGGATGCTTAGACAGATCAGAAGCATAAAAGCCACATGTATGTATCAACAGCAAACTTGGTTTACTCATAATTGTGCAGTTTGGTAAAATAAGGTGAAGTAGTGTACAGAGTTAAACACGTGTTACTCAGATATTCAACTGCTGTGAGAAAACATAGGTTATATTTCTGAAAAATGGAAAAAAACATTTAAATAAATAAAAAGACCAAACTCCTGGTGCTTTTATGAACCACGAACTTTAAAAGCAAGATCTTCTTTAATTCCAGAGACACTTCATGGTAGCATGCTGTCTAATTTACAGGTGGGAAAATGAGATCAGAGAAATTAAACAATTTATCTGAATCAAATGAGTAAGGAATTAGAACATGGGAACATCTGATTCTCCAGAATATATCACTGACATCTTTCAAAAACCTTGAAATCTATAGTGTCTTGCCAGTAAAGGACACCTACATGGTGTTTTGGACACAGACTCTGTCCACTGAATTCCTCAGCCCTGCTCATTGTCAGATGAGAAACTGGGCCATAGCAGGCTTCCTCAGAATGAATACACACATTAAGCAAGCCATCATTTACTTTCTCAGAATTGAAAACTTGGTGGGTGTTAACCTTAAAAAGACAAAAACAAAACAAAAAAAACAGTCATTTTACCAGCGAAAATGGATTTGTTTGGGAATAGCCAAGAATTGCAATATTGGACAACCAACCTACAATAAAAACCATAGACAAGTCTGCTGAACAAAGGAAAGGAGTACTCTTTTACAGAGGGAAGGGGAAAGTTGGGAGGATTGTTATAAGCAAAAACTCCATTGGGGGCGCCTGGGTTGCTCAGTGGGTTAAAGCCTCTGCCTTCGGCTCAGGTCATGATCCCAGGGTCCTGGGATCGAGCCCCACATCGGGCTCTCTGCTTGGCAGGGAGCCTGCTTCCTCCTCTCTCTCTCTCTCTGCATGCTTCTCTGCCTACTTGTGATCTCTGTCTGTCAAATAAATTAAAAAAAAATCTTAAAAAAAAAAAAAAACTCCATTGGAGTAAACTGGGAGTTCAAAGTATAGTGGCTTTTCATTGGCTGAGTTGTGACTGTCTTTCACTGGCTGGGCTGTTGCAAGGGTGGGGGGATTGGAGATGGAGGGGTGGGGGTGGGGTAAGGGGTTGGGGGGATGGTAGTAAAGCAGTATCCCAAGTGCAAGGTAAGGTCCGCGTCTTCCTGTCAGATTTGCCATTCATGAGGAGTTGTAGGGCCTGAGAGCTTCCCTGCTGAACCTCCTGACTTGTTCTAGTGAGATTTCCCTTTATCATTTTTCACAGTGGTAACACAGATTTTTATATTGAGCACTTGGATAAAGGTGGCTTACTCTCTGATTTTTCGAAGTCTAAATAATTTCTTTGGAGACAGATCTTAAAATGGTTTAAGTAAGATTTGGTGATGTCATAAATATTAATATAAAACATATTAGAAAAGTACATTGAGGCTCACATCTTTTTTTCAACATATTAGGTTGTCAAGCATATAGTATCAATATTTAATTATATAGAATTGACCAATAAATAATAAAATGCTATTATGCCATTTAAGTAATATTGTATATTCACAGTAAAAAATGCATTTATTGCCATGGAAAAAATTCATAATGTGTACTTTATGAAGCAACTATTTAGTGTGTGTGTGTATAGAAAGAATTCTAGAAAAATGTATCAAAATGTTTACAATTTTTTTTTTCTGGAGATAAGGTCATGTCATGTAGGCTTTTTTCTTTTACTTATTTGCATTTTCAAATTACTATATAACAAATATGCACCATATAAAATTACATAATATGTTAGCATAGTAAATCCCTGTTCAAATGTCAAGATTTCATGGACATCAAAAACTCTTTGGTTAAAGCCAAAAATTACTTTTGTGATTTCAAATAATTTTCGACACAAAGATATTCCACCGAATTAGGGTAGGGAGAAACAAAGAGTTCTTTTCCAAGAAATAGAAGGCCCCTTTCCTGCTCGTGAATTCTGTTAGAAAAACATTAATCCTGACTCAAGTGTGGGGTGACATCTAGTGAACTGTTTCTGTAGATGATTGCTGGGTTATCTCCTCTATGGCTCCCTCTCCTGCCTCTTTGCTTTAGTACATAGTCCTTCAGATCTGTCCTTCTCCAAAGTATGTGTATGTCCCCAATATAGAGAAGGCAGTATCTGAGTCATGTGTAGGCATAAATGAGATTTCTCATTTTGTGCACCTTGGCAAGAGAGAGTTGTTCGGTTTGCCATGTAAATAACACATGCTCTTTTCTCTGAAAAACAAAGACTTTGGATTTTAGGCCTTGGATTATGATTCACCTAGCTTTTCATCTGTTCATAGTTAATAAGATGACTCCGTATTTGCTAAAGTGTAGGACAAGCAGAAAGTATTTATAGTCAGTCAACAAGTCACAGACCGACTCTTCCTTCACCAATAAGCTTGCATTTTGGGGAACAGACTCCTATCCCTAGGGGGTGCCAAGAGAGGCCAGCGTAATCCTTGGATTCAAGACAAATAAGTTCGTTATCAGTACTGAAGTTCATGACCAAGACTATACTAGCAGGACCTGGAACTTAATGCTGAACTATATATTACTGAGATGAAAAATACTTTCTAAAGTCAGGATTGGTCCTGAAAAATAGACTTGACAGTAGTCAAGTGGCCATAGCAATAGGGAAAAATACTGTAGGCAGAGTCTGACACATGAAGTGGACAATCCTCTGTAATAATTTTATATAATAGAGTTTAGTCACTCTCCATATTATTTTAAAAGTGATCAGGATCCCATATAAAGGTTGCCCATGAGTATAAATCATTGCTCTAAGTTTGAGATCATGGCTCTTCTGAGTTTTAAGAGGAATTTTGTGTGTGTGTGTCAGAGAGAGTGAGCACAGGCAGACAGAGCGGCAGGCAGAGGCAGAGGCAGAAGCAGGCTTCCTGCCAAGCTACGAGCCCGATGTGGGACTCAATCCCAGGACGCTGGGATCATGACCTGAGCTGAAGGCAGCCGCTTAACCAACTGAGCTACCCAGGCGTCCCTGACATTACAAACACTTTTGGCCAACCATAAGCAGAGATTTAAGCAAGCACTGGATATTTTGTAGTATCATTCCTGTAGTAAAAAAATTTTGAGATCCATTAAGTTCAAGTTCAGAGGGTAGGATGGGGGGAGAGGAGTGGTAGGAGAAGAAAGGATTGGAGTCACATGACAAAGCTTGCTAGTCATCCTACGGAAGTACTTCTCCTATATTATCCATATTTTCCCTAAAACATGAGGCTGACTGGAGATCCTATATCTTGAAAATCAGATTTTTAGTCAATAAATATCAAAGGAGTAGAATAAACAGCTTGCACACTTACACAAAAATAAAGATACTAAAGTGGCATACTCAAAAATCCACAGCATTATGGATATTAAATAAAATTGGGTTAAGGCAAATTTAAGTTACCAGTACGTACCCATTAAACTAGCAGAAGCACTAAAATTCCATTGGTGACAGGTTAAGGTAAAAAGGTACGCTTATATATTTTAAGTGACATTGTAAATTGGTTCAAATTTTCTGTGGAGCTATTTGTGACAAAAACTATATAATGGTTTCTTTCCTTTGACCTAGTAATTTCACTTTGGGGAATATACTCCTAGAAAATAATCTAAAAGCAAACAAGTAATTTGTTCCAAGCTTTTCATACAATGCTGTTAGGAAAGGAGAAATTTAAAAATAACCCAAATGTCCAGCAATAAATGATTATCGAAGGAAACTAGCGTTTAATACCCTGAAATACAAGCTGGCCTGTTAGGTTGTGTGGACTAGTTAATACAGGTCCGTATTTATAGTAAATAACTGAGTGAAGTAAAAAAAAAATAAGATCCATCTGTGAAATCTAATTAGTCATCTGTAGGCCTATGGATGAGCTGGCCATCAGGAAAGACAGAAGTGAAGAAAGGGAGTGAATTCAGGTTATCGATATATTGAGGACTTCTGTGTCCTGGTATCTTTACCTAACTTAACTCTTTTAATCTCAGAGCAGTATTGTGAGACAGATACCATTTATCCAATTTCTAATCAAGAAACCCACTACTTGCCCATGGTCACGTGACTGGGCAAGGGACAGAGCTAGAATTTGAACCCTGTCTGGAATTCCAAAATCCCTAACTTTTTCTAATTCATCATATTGGATGTTTTCTGAAGTTCTTTTTAAAAACCACTAGTCTCATTACAAGTGCCTCCAAAACAGATTGATTGGTTAAATAATTTTGAAAATGTATTAAACTACATCTTTCTAATGTTAACTGGCAAAAATTTTGGAAATCTTAAAATAAACAAGCCCATTTACATTTGTTTAAGCCAACACTTCCCAATCCAATAAATCCTGTTGGGGGTTGTGTGTTTACAACTGTATGTAAGTATATATGGCAACTGTTAACAAGCCATAAAACACAAGATCTCCAGAACATAGTTTGGGAAATACCAATTTAAAGTTTCGTGCTCACTAGGCATAGTCTTCTGAGGTTAAGTATTAAAACCTCAAGTTTTTAAAATTAAAACTAAAAGGATTGAGCTTAAAGTATTAAAATTTATAGAAGTTATCTGTACTGCATAAACCTCTATCTGAAGGCACTCAGAGAATTAAATGTAAATTAGGGAATTGCTCAGAGCTTTAATGTAAATATATATGTATGGCCAAAATAAATATATATAAAATATATACATATATGAAATATGAATAAATATTTTTCCATATTTTCTCTCTTCCTTAAAATAAGTGGCAACTCTTTAAATGTTGGCACAAAAAATCACCATGGGATGCCTGAGGTTCATCTCCCCTGGAGGAACAATTATATGGCAATTTGTCCTAGTTATTCTATAGATAAGAATAATAAGAATTTTGATTTTCTTGGATCAAAAATTTAGCTACTGGAGTGCCACTGAAGAGGAGGTAGAAGATGAGGAATCTGAGTCCATGAAGGAACACATCCTGGTAATGACACAGACTCCAGCCCTCTGAGAGACAATTGATTGTGTTGGTGAACTTAATTGAACACTAGGAGCTGTGACCCTGTGGGGTCTTGGCTAGTGGGGAATGAAAGTGTGGTTCAGAGGACTAATGTTTTCCCCAAAGCATTTTCACTTCAAGAATGTGGCACTGGCCGTACTAGAGAATTTGGCCTCCCTTCTCTGACCTAAACTTTGGGCTCAAGAATTGCTTTGACAATCAGCCAGTTCTTAGACCATCACAAGCATTATAATTAGGTGGCTGGGTATGTAGCTTAGCTCATAACCTTCACCAACTTCTCGTAACTCTGTAACTCCTTGAATTTCAAATACAACAGGAGACCAACACAGATTTGTCACTCTTCTTTAGATACTGATGCTGGATTTCCTGGGACACATGACAGGGATTGGTATAAGGATTTAAAGGAGAATTTATTGGACTCCTGGACCCATTACTGTTTCTACAATGTGCTAGTCCCAATACATGGAGATGGACTGGCATAAATATGTGTGTCCAGCTTCTGGGTCAATTAAGTCAGAATCCATGGTTGGGCACTGGTATTTTTTAAGTTTCCCGGGTGATCTGTAGAATCTGGTCTGAGAACCACTGATGTAGAAAGCCATCTTTATTACAGATTTGAGGTGTACCTTGTAATGTATTTTGTGATTTAAACTGTCCTTAATCTTTGCACTCATATTCTCAGCTTCAGATTTCAGCCATTTCTGGTCTAGTTGATCTTGTATAGCTTGTGGAACAAAGAGCAATGCATACTAGACCCCATTTGAATATAAAATCACATCAGTACCTAAAATTTCATCTAAGGAAATAGAAACCTTATTAAGAATGATCTGTTTGATACAACCAAAGAGGTTTCTTGAGTATTTAGGGAAAGAACACTTTAAGCAAAAAAAAAAAAGCAATGTAATAATATAAATTCAGGGAAAGAGATCATTCTTGCAACTTTAGGAAATCATTTTCTCTTTTTCTAAATTATAAGTAATTCCTAAATAGAGATAATAATCTAGTAGAAGTAATATAGAACATACCAAGTTCCTTCTATTAGCAAACCTCTAACTGAAATTCAGAGATTGTTAGGCTTTATTGAACAAAAAAGAGTTTGGAGTTACTAAAAAAATGCAATGAATACAAAGTAAACAATATTACCCTTTCTTCCTCTCAGATGTTGGACCACATCACCTATTCAAACAAAGCCTTGTTTCTACTTTCTGATCCACAAGACAAATGCCTTCTTGTTTTCATGATCAAAGATATAAAATGATTTCCAGACACTCAATTCCCATGGAGGATATGCTCACAAACTTCCTTCCTGACTTAAGGAAATATCTATTCAAATCACCAACATGTATAGTTGAGGAGCACTGGAGTTTTTTGTCTAAGATCCAGGATGATCTTAGACAACTTTTTACATCAGTCTGAGCTTAAGTTTCCTCATCTATGAAACACGTTTAAACTGGCAGCTCACGGACTCATTTTGGCCTGAAGATATGTTTTATTTGACAAACAGAACTTTTTTTTTTGCATACATTAGCTGCCAACATTTAAAAATTAGGATGGTTACATATAAATCCATTTTTTATTTATTTATTTTTTAAATTGATAGAGTTGGCCTATATTCTCACATAGCAATAATTAGCTGTAGCTGTGTCTTCACTCCCTTCTTTAAATGGGACTTGTTCTCTGAGACATCACAGTCCCAAGCAGACCTGTTCCACACACTGTGGTAATGTCTGGCTCCAGGAGCATTAGAGATCGCAATCCATGACCTAAGAATCTCTTAGGTCCCTTCCAGGTCTGAAATCCTAGGATCCTCCTTTTCCTTAAACACAAGACACATAGAGTGGGACAGGATGAGAGGTGGATGGAAAGGGTTAGAACAGAATGGGCAGAGAGGGGAAATCTCAGCTTCCTTTGAGGGTAGATGTGTAATTTCTCTTAGATAGACAGAACTACTCCCTTCAAATTTCAGAGGGGGCAAAGGGTGAGAGATACATACAAACACCACAGTTATATTTACCACGTGATATGGAACCGAGAAAATGTCAAGATAGAGAAGTAGCTACTGAATTTCCTTTCTGTTATTTCAAAACATAGTTTAGTTTTTTGTTTGTTTGTTTATTTGTTTAGAGCAGGAGGAGGGAGGAGCAGAAGCAGTAGGAGAGGAGGAGAGAGAATCCCAAACAGGCTTCATGCTCAGCACAGAGCCCAACACAGGGCTTGATCTCACAACCCTGAGATCATGACCCTGGCCTAACCAAGAGCTAGATGCCCAACCTGAAAGTTAGATTAGTTTTTTTTTTTTCAGATTATAAAATCAATTACATCCATCTCAGAACATTTGGAAAATTAAAAATGTATAAAGCAGTTCCAGATTAACATCCACTGAAGTCAAGTTTACAGAGAGATAAAATATTTTATACCAATCAATTATAACAAGGTGCTACTGAGCACCTCTATGTGTGTTACGTACTGTAAGGGATGCAAAAACAAAGACAAACCAAAGAAATAGTTTTGAACTTCAGGAAGCATATAATCTATGAGGAGGAAATAATAAAAGTAACATATCCTTGATATAAGGAAAAAAGACCAAAAATACAATCCTTTCAAGGTCTGTAATTCAGAGAAACTTGCCAGTAAAAGAATATAAAGAATTTTATATCATCCAAAACAAAGAATACATCCTCTAGTTTTGATTTACACCAAATAACACAATTCAAAAAATAAGGATTAACTAAAACAAAACACTTGCTTATCAATGTGATGTATATACATGATCATACTTAACCAAAATTATTCTAAAACAAAAAATATTAAACTATTGCAAAAAAAAAAAATCAAAGTAGAATATGAAGCCCATCCCCAATCACTGTGGTAGTAGAAGAAATAGAGTTCAATTTCACAGTTACTGGATGAACATTGCACTTTGACCTAGACTTCGTGGGACCTAGCACTGAAAGTAATTACCATAACTTAAAATACCTTTGTTTGAAAGATTTTCATTCTCATATAGGTCATAAACCAAGCAGAACATGATTTCAGTATGTTATGGATAATACTTGAAAGAGAAATTACCACGTCCAGACATATACTGGTAGAGAAGAAAAAAAAAAAAAACACAAAAAACCTTTCTCTTTATTTAATTTGAAAATGATAATTGGTTCATTTTTCAAAGGGCCTTAATTCTGAAAATGTTTTGCCATAGCCTTTTTGTGTATGTAAAACCTAATGATACCCTAGATAACAAGCTCCCAGATGAAATTACAAACAATTAGATGCTACATATGTCATTTTCAAGTCTACAATGTTATTAAATTATCATTGTTTTGCAAATTAATACTTGCTTTCATTTTTATAGTAAGTGACCAAGGGCAAAATAGGCTCAAAAATAAATGTAAAACAGAAAATAGGAATCACTAAAATTTGTGGCTACTTCGTTATACAATCATTTCCTCTTACATGTAAAATATGGTTTATAATAATAACAAAACATTTCCCCTAGCTTTTCATAGTCTCAGAAACTGGAATGCTTACCACAGGATCTTTATTAGCCTAAGAAATTTAGTGGAAACAGCATACTACCCACTGGATAAGCCATGTACAATAAATGTGATCCTTCAAATTTACTGCTGATTTATCAAATGTACAGTTGTCAACTAATCCATTTCTTTGATGGATCAACATTTCCATTACTAAGAGAAAACGTGCACCTCTGAGCTGTATACTATTCTCTGCAGACCAAAAAATGTGGTTGTCATGGCAACTGCAAACCGTGGCAAGTCTGTCATGACCCAGTAGATGTATAATGGAAAACATCTGCTGGGAAATCACAGCCTGGCACAAGGTCTTCGGGAGGAAGTATTTGTGAGAATTTAACCTTAAAAGATTTCCTCAACCCTGGTCTCAGCCTCGCCCAATGCAAATATATAAAATGCTGCTATTCTTGCCAGCCTCCGCAGCGCACAACATAAAGAGAAACACAGAGAGAAAACACAATGTTTCATTCGTTGCCAGTAATACAACTTTTAAGGAATTAAGTTATTTCTTCACTATCAAATTGTTTCTTATAAAGCTCCCACTGACATACACACACACACAAAGAAAAGGACAAATAATTTTCATTACTTGGCCTCAACCACCAGTCTCGAACTTAAATGTGTATTGGAATTGCACACATGGCTTGTTAGATGGCTGAGCACCCATGCCCTAAGTTTCTGATTCAGTAGGATGGGGTAGAGTCCGAGAATTTGTATTTCTAAAGTTTCCAGGTGATGCTGTTACTTCTGACCCTGGATCTGCATTTTGAGAACCCCAGAACCTCAGAGTACTCTAAAAGCTTGCTAGTAAGAGAATTTTGAGTGGAAAAAGAAAAAGTCAGTTCTTACTGCAAATATAAACTGCAACTTCAACAATATAAACTGCAGTGGTTTCTACACCTGGCTCTGCATGAGTAATGATTTAAAAAATATAAAATTCCGGGTCTTACCCCTTGAGATTTGTTCTTAGATTGTCTTGGATAGAAGCCAGTGTCCAGATATATTTAACAAGCATCCCAAGTTGATTCTGATGTAAGCTTGTTCCTCTATTCTGCTTGGTTTACTAATTGGAAGCAAGTTGTCACTTTGTAGTACATCCCAATCACCTGAAAGCTTGTTTTGAAACTTTAATCATTGCCCCAGATCCTCAGGCTCAGTAGTTCTGGATCGAACTCAGGAACTGAAATTCTGTCAACCACCACTAGGACTTGGTGAAGTGACCACAAAAGTCAGTCTTCAAAATGGCTTATTGAAGACATCTATTGAGGATTGGGGGGGAAATACTAGAACTCTTTTTTTTTTTTTTAAGATATTTTTATCTGGGACACCTGGGTGGCTCAGCTGGTTAAGTGTCTGCCTTTGGCTCAGGTCATGATCTCAGGGTCCTTCAATGGAGCCCCTTGTCGTCCTCACTGCTCAGCTGGGAATCTGCTTCTCTCTCCCCATTCCTGCTCTTTCTTTCTCTCTCATTCTTTCTCAAATAAATAAATATAAATAAAATCTTAAATAAAAAAAGATTTTTATTTGAAAGTTAAGAAAGACGTTAAGCTTTACTCAGAAGTCTGGCTCTCACAGTGTGTCCTGGACAGTCATGAGCCACCCACCTACTGTAGGAGGCAAGATGAACCTTTATCATGGAGTTGGGGGAGGGGGGAACACAGGGCATTGATAGCAATACTCTGGTCCTGTATTATTACAACAGAGAGCAGTTCCTTGGGACTTATTTAGATAGACTTATGGATTTATTTTCGCTAGTTTTCACTGACCTAAGCCTTCAGAAAATGGGCTAGTGGCTTAAAAAGAATTGCAATTGATTGGAGACATTACAACTAATGCAACCACAAGTAAGCCACCTGAAATGGCACAACTCACATCATTTCCTGCTCTTAGTGCAAGCTGTTTCCCAACCTAATTAAGAAGAATAATCTAAAATCCAAGAAGTTGATCAATGAAAAGAAATAACTCTTTCCTGCAAGAAATGCAGGCTGTGGACAGAGCATATTTAAAATAAATGTTTCCATTATTACATAAACTCGTTGTTAAAATTTGTACACTTAAAAACATGGAATTCAAATGTTCTACTTTGATTAAAAATCTTCAAAAAGGAAGAGCTACTGGCGGCTTAGTTAGTAGAACATGCAACTCTAGATCTTGGAGTTATAAGTTCAAGCCCCACATAAGGTGGAGAGATTACTTAAAAAAAATATTTTAAAAAAAGGGCTTACTTTAAAAAAAATCTTCAAAAAGATATCAGTAGGATTTGAACCACTGTTTAAAGATACAATAAACAAAAAAATTAAGATACGATTTATACTCGATTAGTTTAAAAAACTGATAGAATGTGGTGAAGATTAAAATTTGCTTGAATTTCAATAAAAAGTCTTTAGTGGACAACATGGAGAAATGAATAGAATGATTTGGTAAGCAAAAATCAAAAAATAGGCATGATTCTTCCATTTGGAGCTGCATTTTTTTTTTTTTTTTTTTTTTGTCAGCTAAGACAGACTTCTAAACCCAAATATCCAAGTAAGCTGAGGTTAAACCCAGACCTACAAATTTCTGTATTATAAAGCGTGAGGCCAGGATGTTTTTGTAAATGATGAGGCAGGGAAAATATTTTGTTCCTTTTTAAATTAAAATAGTTGTTAAAATGCTTGTTATCCTCAGTTTGTTTTTTTAAAAATTCTATTGTATTCTTTTTCAAAAGATTTATTTATTTAATTTAGAGAGAGAGAGAGAGAGAGAAAAAGAGAGAGGGTAAGTGGGGGAGGGTAACAAAGGGAGAGAGACAAGCAGACTCCCCACTGAGCGGGGAGCCAGACGCAGGGCTCCAAGCAAGGACTGTGAGATCACGACCAGAGCCAAAATCAAGAGCTGGACACTGAACCAACTGAGTCACCCAGGAGCTCCTAAAGAAATTCTACTGTATTCTTTGTAATGTAAGGACTATGGGGATGCATTTCTTTATAACATATAAATAAATAAATATACATGTATTGGAGATATATACTGAAAATATCTTACTGATTTGTGCATACAAATTAAAAAGTTTGGAGATCCAGCTTTTGAAAAACTGGATTAGAGAAAATAGTTTCCTTAGAGACCTAGTCAATAAGTTAGAAATCCTTTTCTCATCTATGAATTAGCGATATGCACCAACTGAGGATAATGATGTAGATATTAATTATGTGTGTATTAAAAGCATTTTGTTAATGCTACCTTCTATAGATGTTAAAACTTGTATAATTAATAAATAATTATTGAGCTAAAAGTAACTGCCTGGGTGGCTCAGTGGTATAAGCCTCTGCCTTCGGCTCAGGTCATGATCTCAGGGTCCTGGGATCGAGCCCCGCATCGGGCTCTCTGCTCGCGGGGAGCCTGCTTCCCCCTCTCTCTCTGCCTGCCTCTCTGCCTACTTGTGATCTCTCTCTATCAAATAAATAAATAAAAATCTTTAAAAGTAACTAAGACTTATCATTCCTTTTGTGAGTAAATAGTGTCAGAAAAGGTTATGGAATTATAGTCAACTACACGTTAACCCGCATCTTGAAATTGAAAGTCACGAAATAAATATTTTAGCTTAATTATATAAGCCATCTTCGGGAAATCAGTGAAAGATTCCCCCTGTTTGAAAAAATATAATTTGCTTTGCTATCACATCCTGTATAGACTTTGAGCAACATACAGTATAAGTACTTTTTTAAAAAAAGATTTTATTTATTTATTTGAGAGAGAGTATGAGATAGAGAGAGCATGCACGAGCAGGGGGAGGAGAAGAGGGAGAGGTAGACGCAGAATCCCCGCTGAGCAGGGAGGCTGATGCGGGGTGCGGGGCTCCATCCCAGGACCCGGAAATCATGACCTGAGCTGAAGGCAGACGCTTAACCCGCTGAGCCACCCAGTGCCCCAGTACTTTTTATTTATTTATTTATTTTTAAAAAAGAATTTATTTATTTACTTGACACAGAGAGATCACAATTAGGCAGAGAGGCAGGGAGAGAGAGAGAGGAGGAAGCAGGCTTCCCGCAGAGCAGAGAGCCTGATGCAGGGCTCAATCCCAGAATTAACCCACTGAGCCACCCAGGTGCCCCTGCCCCAGTACTTTTTCAATGGTCACAAGGAATATAAAACACATGCTCCCCTTGCATAGAATGAACCATCCAGTTGGAGAGGTAACACCTATATATCTTTTTACATGGTGGGGAAGAATGCCGCACCACTCGGGTACTCAATCTTTGACCCTTTCCCCTCCAGATGATGGTGCTTACTGTGTGTAGTGAGGGAATTTCTCACAACTACAAACACACCGCTAGCACTGGTGGTCAAGAAACATTTTGTTGAGAGTTGATGTCATAATTAGCACAATGGAACTTCAGCACCTCCATCCTATGGGCTTAATGGTTTTTCATTGCTATGTAACAAATTACCACAGATTAGCAGCTTAAATCAATCACTGTTCATTATCTCAGTTTTTGCAGGCCTCAAGCTCACGACTGTACTCTGTTCGAGGCCTGCAAAGCTGCATTCAAGGTGTCAGCCAGGGCTGGAGTCTTCTCTCAGCCTCATGAATCCAATCTCCTCTTCCAAGCTTCTGTGGGTTTTGGTGGAATGTATTTCCTTGCCCTTGTAGAACTCAGGGTGGCTCATCCTTTATGTCCAACAGGAAAACGGCTTTCTTAGACTCTACCTTCTTTTTCTTTTTTCTTTTAAAGGTTTATTTATTGGAGAGGAAGAGAAAGAACACGAGCAGGAGGGGCAGAAGGAGAAGAAGAGACAGAATCTCAATCAGACTCCACACTGAGCACAGAGTCCAGTGCGGGGCTCGATCTCAGGATCCTAAGATCATGACCTGAGCCGGGACCAAGAGTCTGGTGTTTAACAGACTGCGCCACCCAGGCGCCCCAGACTTCATCTCATTTGAAAGGCTTCTCCTTGCTTAGATCAGATCCAGACAGGATCACCTTATTTTTATTAGCTCAGTGTCAGCTGATGAGGGCCTTAATGGTTGGAGTGATAACCCATCAGGTTCATTGGTCCTGTGCTTAAACACTTCAGTGTATTAACAGTTTTGCATCTTTTAAACAGTTGAGTATCTTTTAAAGAACTTAAAAATGAGAAAGTACATTTTTATATTTTTCCAGGTATTTAGCATTTCTGGTGCTCCTCATTTTTTTGTGAGAATTTATATTTCTCTCAGATGTAATTTTCCTCCTGCTTAGTGAACTTTTCCTCAACATTCCTTGTAGTGAAGGTTGACTGGGGATGAATTCTCTAAGCATTTTTGTGTCTAAGAAAGTTTTTATTTCACTTTTATTTTTGAAAAGACAGTTTTCTGGATAAACATTCTAGAACAAAAGGGTTTTTTCCCTTTTAAAAAGTATTTAAAGATACTGCTTTATTGTGCTTCTGACCAGTCTGATATTCTTCTTTCTTTCCTTTCCTTTTTTTTTTCTTTTTTTTTTTTTCTGGCTATTTCCTTAATTGTCTTTTTATGACTTGATTTTCAACAATTTGATTGTGATATGCCTTGACATAGATGTCTTTAACTCTGCTTGGGGTTATTAAGCTTTTTCGAGCTATTATTTTATAAATTTTATTACACTTGGAAATTTTCAACCATTATCTCCCCAAATACTTTCTCTGTTCCTCCCACCTTCCTTCCAGGACACCAATTACACATAAATTTGGCCAGTTGATGTTGTCCTACAGATCACTGACTCTCTGTTTGTCTCTCCCTGCCCCAGTCTTTACACTCTTTACCTGTGATCAGAGCTCCAGTCAGCCAGCTGTTGGCACCGTGTAAACAATGGTAGCTTCGACTGGGCTGCTTCTCCCAACCATGTTGACAGAGGAGCAGGTAAAACTTTTCTGCAGAAAAAATAATAATAAAATCTGTCCACAGAGAGAAATAGGATTGAGAGACAGAGAAAGCAACGTGCTCTGAACTCTTGGTTTTTTTTGGTTTTTGGTTTTTGGTTCCCCCCCCCCATCTTGGATTCAGTTCTGTCTGAGGCTTTACAAATTCTTGTCTTTGGAGCTTTACAAATTCTTGTCTTTGGAGTAACAGGCACAATTCTTGCCCACATTTTTGTTCTTGGTTTCTGACAAATGCCCAGTTTCTTTATAATCACCTTTATTTTCTTTCAGCTAGCTAAAGTTCATTTTCAACATCAATTCTAAGACATTTCCCCCCGTTTGTTTCTGTGTGGAAAACTTTGTTCAAAGTGAATATCAACGGAACCCCAGCATGTAAAGAAACAAACATGGAAGTGCTCCAGGTCTGCAGGTGTTGAAGGGGTCTTTGGGGGTCCAAGTACTTGCATCCCCACGCATCTACCACGGCACCTACTTCATTCCGCACAACTCTAGGGTTTCCTGGAACACAGTTTGACAACCACTGTCCTACAGGATTAGTATAGCTACTCATATTTTCTGTGCATAATTTTTGTCTTCTCATATCTGTGTTTTAGTCCATGCTGTTCCTTGGCTCTGGAATGTTCTTTTCCTTAATCTTTTCTTTACCTATGTTTTGCCTATTCCTTGGGGTCTATGTCATTTAAATGGCCAATTATTCTGAAAGCTTTCCTTAATTGTTCTTCTAAGGAGAGAAGTGAGGACAAGCCAAGATTTGGTGCCGCTTAAATATATTGTCGCGTCTTTCATTTCTTTTTGTTTTTCTTCTTTCATTTCTTAAAAAAAAAAAAAGTTTGAAAAACACTTACCTAGTTCTTCACACCAAAGAACCAAAATTAACCAACCAAAGTTGAACCAAAAATGACCAAAATTAACCAACATAGATGAAACCTAATCTTTGTCATGCTTTGTGAACAAAAGGAAACAATCACATCTTTATTTAAATATTTGGAGGAAAAACCTAACAGAGAGCAATGTTATTTTGTATATTTACAAGCAACCTATTGTTCTAAGATACTGTCTGGTGTTAATGCTCTGAAAATTTTGCCTGAAGTCCTTATGCCATCACATCGATAAGGGAAGAAGGATGGAACCATGATTGATAAACACTGTATACCAGCCAATTCATTAGGTTTAATTTTCCAACTCTTTAGGACGGTCAGCTTTTCAAATATTTCAGTTGGGACATTGCGAAGTCAGGATTCAATTGATAGTACTTATTAAATGAGACAAACAGTGAGTAAGAATAATCTAGCATTTTAGAATGTTTATGTTAATTTTTTCTTAGAATTCAAGGCTTTTCTTATATGTACCAAATCTGTTATTATTATTATTATTTTTTAAGAACAAAAGTGTCTCGTGCTAGTGTTTATAGTAAGAAGGAATGAAACAAAGTCTTGATTTATGGTAAGAACTTCTTCCTAAAGGATGTTTAATAAATCACACACATCTAGTATAAATCATTTCATATCAACACAGCTCTATAGGTAAGAGTATCTTGTATGTGAGGACAACTTTGTGGCTGTTAGGTCATATGCACGTAACTTTCTATTGCTGCCACTTGCTTACTTTTGTCAATCAGCTCTCAGACATACTAACATTTATAGCCCAGTATCCTGCACGACAATGGTTAGAGAGGTGGTCTTCTGCAGTCATGTACAAATGTACATGAGAAGATAAAATATAACATCTGTAGACTTAGCATAATATAGCCTAACTATGTATTCAAATATTCATAATACATTAATATAACTGTCCCATCTTTTATAAAAAATATATTTAATAATAACCTTCATATTGCGCTACCACCAACAGCAAACACTAAAACATTCCAAATCCATTCACACACCAACTTTCCAACATAGATGCAACTTTCAGATGCACTTGTCAAATATTAAAGATTAAAAATACAGTAGTACTTTGGAGAACTGTGTGGATATTCCTCAAGAAATTAAAAATAGAGCTTCCCTATGACCTGCAATTGCACTCCTGGGTATTTACCCCAAAGACACAGATGTCGTGAAAAGAAGGACCATCTGTACCCCAACGTTTATAGCAGCAATGGCCACGGTCGCCAAACTATGGAAAGAACCAAGATGCCCTTCAACGGACGAATGGATAAGGAAGATGTGGTCCATATACACTGTGGAGTATTATGCTTCCATCAGAAAGGACGAATACCCAACTTTTGTAGCAACATGGACGGGACTGGAAGAGATTATGCTGAGTGAAATAAGTCAAGCAGAGAGAGTCAATTGTCATATGGTTTCACTTATTTGTGGAGCATAACAAATAGCATGGAGGACAAGGGGTGTTAGAGAGGAGAAGGGAGTTGGGGTAAATTGGAAGGGGAGGTGAACCATGAGAGACTATGGACTCTGAAAAACAATCTGAGGGGTTTGAAGTGGCGGGGGGGTGGGAGGTTGGGGTACCAGGTGGTGGGTATTATAGAGGGCACGGATTGCATGGAGCACTGGGTGTGGTGCAAAAATAATGAATACTGTTTTTCTAAAAATAAATAAATTGAAAAAAAAATACAGTAGTCGTAAGAGTACCAGGTACAGTGCTTTGCACTGGGAGAGAACTATAATAGATCCAATCCTTTCTCCAAGAATTTGTAACATCAAGCATTTGATTTGAGAAGACAAAAAAGTGAGAGAAGTGCTGAGAATCCAAGATAATTCCACCATCCCTCTAACACAGACCTAAGGTACTAGTTTATTCAAAAGCTCAGTTTTTAAAAGTGAGTAGTTTAGTTTTTACCACATTAAGTACTTAAGAAAAAGAAATCTAAAAATGTGCTTTAGGAGACCTAAAATAATTTGTGATTGCTTGCAAAATATTTTGGGGGAGGGAGAAGTGTGTACATTTTGCTGGAGAGAAAGCAAATGGCTTTCAACAGACTCTTCACTAGTCTAAAATCCCCAAAAGTTTTAGAGCTATTAGTCTAAAAGTTCAATTGGATTATTATTTTATTGTTAATGAGAATTATTGCTGTTTTTATATAATGTTGACACAACAAAAGTCTGTTGAAGTCGAATTGGATTTAGATGTAGGTCTCTGTTTAGGATAATATCATTCAGAATTTAGCAGGTATATCACAGTTAGCTTCACCAGGCTGATTAAAAGCAGGAGATACTTGCCCAATGGTCTGACTTAGGAGGCCAGAAAGGTGTAAAAAATATGTCGAATGACATAAACATGTAGGACACTACAGAGTAGTAGGAATGATGTAAAACCAGAGTATTAGGCTTTCCTAAAGGTATTCAAATTCAGTGTGTTTCTTTTAACATGGGGCTGAAGAAAACAACAGTTATGACCCTGTATAGTTGAGGAATCCCAACTGATGATAAATGGAATTGCACCATGGGTGCCCATGAACACCACTACCGGCTTCGCATGGTTTTACTGAGTAGGCAGAGTGAATTCGTCTCACATTTGCCAAACTTTTTTTGGGTAAATAAGAATACAATGGTTAAAATGATTAAATCATTCTAATTCTGGTCTGGGTGTGTCCTCCATTTTTTTTTTCTTTAAATATTTTATTTATTTATTTGACAGAGAGAGAGATCACAAGTAGTAGGAGGCAGACAGAGGAGAAAGAGAGGGAAGCAGGCTCCCTGCTGAGCAGAGAGCCCGATGCGGGGCTTGATCCCAGGACCCTGAGATCATGACCTGAGCCGAAGGCAGCAGCTTAATCCACTGAGCCACCCAAGCACCCTGTCCTCCATTTTAATATTAATTTAGATTGCTTCAAATTTGATAGAAGTAAATTGTCAGCAAGCCAAAACACTTTATCCTGTTATGTTTAGTGGCTGAAAGGTTCTTATTACACTGACAAATGACAGATTAGCAAGAAAAAATGCAGATTAAATTATATATGTACTTGGGAGTACACAAAGAAAGGTGAGTCAGGGAGGTGGTTGAATTTGGGGCTTATATCCCATCTTCATTGGGAATCGGGAAGGATAGAATGACATTTTTGGTGGAGGAAATGACTTGTTAGAGGGGGATGAAGGGGCACTTATGGAAAAACAAATGACTTTTGGAATGGGGCTTTAGGAAAATAGATGAAAAATATGATAGTTTTGTGGCAATGTCTGCTTGGGTGATAGATTTCTGGTCTCCAAGAAGAGTTGATTAGAGTTATCCCTGGATGGGAATGGTGGGGGGGACTTAGGACAGTTGGGTTCTATTGGGAGGCTTTGCTTTTAGATAAGGGATTTTTAGATAAGGGATTTCAGGAATTCAAATGTCTTTGGCTCAAAATAATTTTTATGCACACTGGGTTTATTCTGGACCCCTTCAGTATGAAACATGTTATGAGTATATGGGGAAAAAAAAAAAAAAGGATGGCTTCCATTGTGAAAAGTCGACATCTGAGGTATCTTAGATCATTTGTACTAGACTCCTTGAAGTTCATATTTTTGCTAAGTGTAGTGACTTAAATCCACAAAGTCACCAGCCTAAGAAGTTTGGGGGGAAAACAAAATGAAACGAAACAAAACAAACCCTTAAAAAAAAAAAAGTCTGACTTGCTAAGTCACAGAACACAAACAAGTGAGCTAAAACAAAACAATTTTGATAAAATCAATGATTTATCCTTTTACTCTTTAAAGATCAGACACTTTATTTATTTTTTATTATTTTTTTAAGATTTTATTTATTTATTTGACAGACAGAAATCACAAGTAGGCAGAGAGGCAGGCAGAGAGAGAGAGGAGGAAGCAGGCTCCCCACAGAGCAGAAAGCCCCATGTGGGGCTCGATCCCAGATCCCTGGGATCATGATCTGAGCTGAAGGCAGAGGCTTTAACCCACTGAGCCACCCACACACCCCAGGATCAGAGACTTCAAAATGTTTTTCTGAACTCACATGACTTTCTTACCACCAGCAACTTAGTAGTTTCATTTTAATTAATACTACCACTAAAAAGCTGAATCTGAGAAAAGTAATCTGGATGCCTAATAGGTTAGGTAATTTTCTTTAAGAGTATACACTTAAAAAAACAAAATTTGTTCTACTTCACACTGACAATTCAACAAAGTTCCCGAAGTTCTAGAGCAACCTCTCACACCTTCTAGATGCATCTTCCCCATCCTTCCCAGGACCCTATCCTCTTAACTGCCCTTCCTTTGTTTTCTCTCCCAGGGATTGTTTTCCTTTTCAGGAATATCTCTGTGACCCAGTGGCAGAAACTCAGAGTTACAAAGCACTCCTAGATCAGAGATACAGGGGCTACAGCTCTGAAGATTCCCAAAATGAGAGAAGTGAGTGAATGTGATTTATTAAGAGGTGAGAGCACTGCTTCTCAATCTTAATGAATTACAAACCTCCTGGAGACTTTGTAAAAATGTCTATTTTGGGGATGAGACCTGAGACTTTTGAATTTCTGACAAGCTCTCAGTGATGCTAATGTTGCTGACCCATGGGCCACTCTGCTTGGTGACAAGGAGTCAGACTGTTCTCTGTGAAAGCACTCCTTCCTCAAATGTTCTGAAAAACACTCTAGAATTAAACTGCTTTTCATTATTTTGTTGTTGTTGCTACTTTATTATTCTTTGCATTTACTCAAGGTTGCCAGCATTGATTGATTGATTGACTAATTGATTTTTAAGTAGGCTTCTTGCCGAGTGTGGAGCCTAGCATGGGGCTTGAACTCATGACCCCGAGATCAAGACCTGAGCCGAGATCAAGAGGCATATGCTTAACTGACTGAGTCACCCAGGCACCCCAAGGTTGCCAGGATTTACACAGCATTTGTGAAACCTACCGTGTCTCTTAGGTGACAATGTTGTATTAGGGCATGCATCATGATGTATCTGTATGATAATCAGAAGATAAAACAGCTTTGCCTGATTCTTGAAACAGTATAACAACATTGCATTTTTAAAAACAACAACAACAATACCAAAGACTATTTGTTAAATATATACTCTGTTCCAGGCATTCCATCAGGTCCTGGGGATTCAAAGTTGAAAATTACATCATCCCTACTGGTAAAGATCTAAAATTAATCGTGCTAAGTGCTATACTTGGGTATACATTAATGACAGGGAAACAGATGGGAAAATAACCTGCATATGGGAAGAGTGAAAGGCCACTGAAAGGAGGTAAAACTTGAGTTAAGGACTGAATGATAGGTAAGGCTTACCTGTCAGGAAAGGGGGAGAGAACGTTCTCTGTGGAGAAAATGGTAGGCTCAAAGGTGTAGAGGCACTTGTCCTCCCAGGAGACTTATGATGGTGGGTGTTAAGCTCTTTATTTGACAAGTTCATTACCCAATAAATAAAATTAGCATTGCAGTGAGAAATAGTATTATGTTAGTTACAGTGACAAATAATTGAAATGAGAAGCAGGTGTTTGTTTTTAAAAAAGTACTTGCATAAGAAGTAGAAGTAGATATTGAATTTTCTGTAATTACTCTGCACTGCCTTTTAAATGAAGCTTTGTAAAAGAAAAGAATGTGTTTTGCATCTGTGCACAGCTCACTGATGAGGAAGCTACTAGAGCATGGGTCAGAAACAGCTTGTATTGCTTTCAGGCACAAGACTAGTTTCCCTATGGAATTAAAGACAGTCATTTTGACTAGGATTTTAGGACATCTCTACATGCAGTGTAAACCTTTTAAGAAACTAGCTTTAGAAGGACTAGCTAGTCCTTTTTGCTTTGTTAAGAAACTAGCTTTAGAAGGACTCGCTAGTCCTTCTTATCGCTTTGGTTTTTTCCTGATGAAGTTCTAGAACCTAGGTGAGGTTCGGTGGGCTGAGGTCCGGAGGCGATGACCAAGAAAGAATTCTTGAGACATCTTTGGTGCAAAATGGTGATTTATTAAAGCACGGGGACAGGACCTGTGGGCAGGAAGAGCTGCTGTCCTGGGTTGTGAGGGGTGGCAGGTTATGTACCCTGCAGTTGGGGGAAGGTGAGGGAAAGGGAGGTTTCAATGGAGTTTTCATATGCTAAAGAGGGCCTACAAGGTGGGGGGGGTGTGTGGTGGGGGTGGTGGTGGGGTGGTGGGGGAGGCCTTGCCCTTGTGGCTTGATCAATGTCGTCTTTAGGTCAGCCATTAATATCAAGATAGTTGGGAGATTCTTGGTGGGGTGTTATGATCCTGCTATCATTTACATTCCCTTCTACCTCAGCCTCCTCCAGTTTCATTTATGGTGGGGAGGGAGACATTAGGGCTTCGGGAAATGAGAGTTATTTGCCTCTGGAAATTTGTGCTATTGATAAGGTAACCTCCCTGTTTGTAGATCTCTAGGACATCTGTAGAGCAAGGGAGATTCCTGTCCTGCAGGATTGTGATCTCTGCAAGTTAACTATTTATCGTTTTATGGCAGTCAGGGGTGCCTGAGGAATGCTACACATATTACGGAGGGAAGTGGGTAGAGAGGGGGGTGCAAGGCGCCAGCTTTTGCTCTGTCCTCAGCCAGCCTCCTGCTCTCTCATCATTCCTATCAGCCAAAGTAACTGATAGACATTTATAAGGAGAACACTGTAAGCAAAACAGTGTAGGGCAAGATTCAATTATAGCTAACATTAAATTCATTTTTTTATGCCCATATTTATTTTGCAGTATTTTATGCTGAGCACTTCTCTAGGCTTTGAAAGTAAAATGACAAAGCAGGCAGGAGTTATCCCTAATCCCAAGAAGCCTGCATTCTACTGGAAGCACCACCAAGCAATGGGGAACTCTATAATAAGCGGTTCTCAAAGTGTGGTCCATGGAAATTTGGGGTTCTTCAGGACCCTTGCAGCAGGCTTATGGAGTCAAAAAACTTTTCATAGTAACACTAAACCATTTGTTTCCCCTTCTCCCCCACTTTGTTGACATTTGCATAGATGGTATAGAAGCAACGAAGGGTGAATCCGTGGGCGCCTTGGCACAAATATCTCAGTGGTACCAATCGTCCTGCATTTCTAGTCATTGTATTCTCAGAGCTACACATATGCAGGAGAAAAACGGAAAAAAAGCCAGTTGCACTTAAGAATATACTTAATGAAGTAGTAAAAATTAATTTTATTAAATCTTGACCCTCGAGTAAACATCTTCTGACTATTGGATTGTACAATTTCAGCAAGATGGCAAAGTTTTCTTTTACCTTCCCATTAAAAAAAGAAAAAAAAAATACAGTTAGCTATCCATGAATGAAAATAGCCCTATCAAGATTTAAGGTTTAAATTCACCTTACAGAAACACAGAGGGGAAAAAAAGAAAAGGAAAAAATGGAGAGTAACCACGCCGAAAAGATTCCTGGGTGATGATGGCAGAGCCGACATCTGAGAAGGCTAGAAAGAAGGGGGTCAGTACCGGGGTCAGTATCCCAATCAGTCCCCCGGCTGGTTTTGTCCAGGTCCCCAGGGGCATCATTATTGCCGAGGACCCCGGGGAGGGAGACGCTGCTGTGCGCCTCCCAGGGAAGGACTACTGTTGTGTATTAGCCCTGGAATCGGGGCTAACACGTCTCCTACCCCAATCCCACGGAGGCCTTGGACCCCAGACCTCCAGCCACAGAGCACGTACCTGCCCTCCAGACCACGGCTGTTAGGACGTTCCACACGCACCCACCGGCCAGATCCTAACCCCTCAGCCGCTCTCGGCGTGCACATGCAAGGGGCCTAAGTAGCCGGGCCACGGCCACGGAGGCCTAGCCAGCCCCTGACCAACAGAACTGCCCTTTCCTGTGCACCAGCGCTCCACGCCGGCTCTCTGGCCGCTCCCTGGTTCCCAGCACATCAGACACCGGGCGCTAAGGTGACTGCAGGGGACCTGCAAACCACACCTGGCTAAGGAGGGATCTTGTTAGCCACAATACCCTCCGTGGGAGAAAGGACTGGGGAGGTCTCCAGCAGCCTTTGCCACCAGAGAATCTGAGAGCTTTCACCACTACTGCAGACACAGATATCCTAGGCCCTTGAGAACCTCTGAAATCTTCCCCAGCACTGGCTGGGGGAGCCACAGGGAAACCGCGTGGCTGAGCCTTTCCTGCCGCGGGAACTACCAGACTCCCTACAGCTGGGACTCCCTACTCATCCGCGGGCCAGTCTCTTTCCCATATAACACGAGCCGGTAAACTCTGGAACAGGTGAGTGCTGCATGAAATGTGCAGATTATTAGTGGGAAATTATAAGAAATACGACAAGAAACAAACCAATAAGGAGTAGAATTGTTAGACATTGTATCAGTAATCAAAAATCTTTCAACAAAGAAAAGCCCAGGACCAGAAGACTTCACTGATGAATTCTACTAAATAAAGACTCAGTAGCAATCCTTCTCAAACTCTTCCAAAAGTTCGAAGAGAGGAGACAGTCCCCAACCCATTTTAGGAGGCCAGGGTTATACTGACACCCGATATGGACACTACAGGACGACAAAACTACAGATCAATATCCCTGATGAACAAAGATGTAAAAATCCTCCACAAAATGTGAGCAAGCCAAATTCAACAGCTTATTAAGATGGTTACATACCAGGGGCACCTGGGTGGCTCAGTGAGCTAAGCCTCTGTCTTCAGCTCAGGTCATGATCTCAGGGTCCTTGGATCGAGCCCAGCATTGAGCTCTCTGCTCATCAGGGAGCATGCACCCTGCCCACCCCCCCACCCCCCCACCCCCCCACCTCCCCACCCCCCGCCTCTCTGCCTACTTGTGATCTCTGTCTGTCAAATAAATAAATAAAATCTTAAAAAAAAAAAAAAAAGAGGATTACATATACCAGTATCAAGTGGGGGCCAGCCCTGGGATTCAAGGATATCTCAACATGCACAAAGCAATAAAGATGACAAACCACATTAACATGCGAATGGTAAGTATCATACGATCACCTCAAAAGATGCAGAAAAAACATTTGACTCAGTTTCAACATTTGTGGTAGAAACTCTCAACAAATGAAGAAATGAACCTGAAATGAAATGAAATGAAATGAATGGGGTAACCGAGTGAGGGACATTAAGGAGGGCTACCTGTAGTAGGCAGGCACAGTCAAGGGCACAGTCGTCCACCTGGCTGCCCTCACTTCAGATCCCAGCTGTAAGGTAGAAGGTCTCCAGGCCATCTGCATTTCTGACCAGCTGGCTACAATTCTGGGAAGTTCTCACTATCTTTTCAAGTTTAACTATTCATTAGAACAACTTAGAACCCAGGAAAGTGCAATATTTGTGCTTATAGTTTTCTCAAAGCAAAAGGATGCAAATAGAACTAGCCAAAGAGACACATAAGTAAGGTCTGGGAGGGTCCCAAATTCAAAGTTTCCACCCCCTTCACACCCCTGGGAATCAGGCTGTCACTTTCTCAGCATATTGATGTTTGACAGTACCCAGAGTATGACTAACCAGGCAGCTTTCTTAAGCTTCAGTGCCTGGAACTTTCATTGGGGTTTCATTACATAGGCATGATTGAGTAAATCACTGGCCACATGGTTGAACTAAGTCTCCAGTTCCCTTCTCCTTGGATACTGGGCTGCTATCACATGGCTTAAACCCCAGCCCTCTAATCATATGGTTGGTCCAGAGTCATCTCAGCAGAAAGATCTAGAGCCCCCCATGAGTCGCCTCCTTAGTATAAACATCCGTCAGAGACCACTGTGAATGACAAAAACACTGCTATCACTTCCAAGGACATTCCAAGGATTTAGAGGCTAGTTCCCAGAGACCGAGGACAAAGCCCAGCTAAATTTTTTAGTTTACGACAGAGACCATAGGCACTGAAATATGGAGACCTGAATACACATGTCTTCCATGACTAAAGACTAAACACTAGATTGGTTTCGCTTTAAGATATTTTGAAATTTAAAATGAATGACAAACCAGAGAAAAGCAGTTTAGGGACATTTTATGAGGAATCTTTGACAGTAGCCCAAGGATCTTATCTTTTGAATAATAGAAAATCTCTTCCTATTTCTGTATGTGTTTGTTTCCATGTATGATCCTGATCCGAATGACTTCTGTTTGGTGAGATGATGGAATTTCAAAAGATTTTGACAAAGAGAATTGGCCTCAGGCACCTGGGTAGCTCAGTCATTAAGCATGTGCCTTCTGCTTAGGTCATGACTCCAGCCCAGAATAGGGCTCCCCGGCCAGTGGGAGCCCACTTCTCCATCTCACATTCCCCCTTCTCTCTGTCAAATGAATAAGTACATCTTTTAAAAAGAGAGAGAGAGAGAGAGAGAGAATGAGCCTCGATCATGTTTCTAAAAAATCTACTTCATACTTACAAATTGTTTCCAGTGAGGCCAAGAAAAATGTACTGAGACACCCGCAGCGTAGCAAAAATAAGAGCTGTCCTGATGCTTTCTTACAAGTCACTATTTGGCTTTCCAGGTCCGATTGCTTATTTAGCTTCCTTCCTTGACACTAGATCTGCTTTTGGCATCCAGTAGTTCCCCTTTTGTTTCCTGATTCAGTTTGTTTTTCCTCTAGGATTCCAGATGTCTGGCTCCTCCCTGAAATATTTTTTCTGTGTCCTAACTTACTCATGTCTGTGTTAACCCCTAGCTTGCCTACAGGTTACCTCCTGCAATGCCATTATAGCCAGATGCCTAATTCTGCATCGCTGTTATCCATGTGACCATGCCCCGGCCAGAAACTGCCAGCTCTTTAGCTTGTGTCTTTCCTGTGATGCTTGCACTCTTCTTGTATGAGTGCCCGTTCCATTCCATTCCAGCTCTCAGCTCTCAGTCCCACGGTGGGATTTCTGTCCTTGCACACTCCTCCGCCATGGCACAGAGCACTGTACAACATGGGCACCTGATTCTCCACAGTATCTCTACTACTTCCGCTGAAATAATTGACTATTATAAATGATTTATCCCCTTCCAAAAACCACGGATCTTTGAGATGGTGGCACACAATAAAAAAAAATTGTATCTGGTCTGATTTACAAAAGATTCTCAACATGATTAAATGTTCTGTGCTAAGTGAGAGATATGAACAAAGGAAAGGACCTCTAATCTCATAAAGCTAATAGTCAAATGGGTAGGTTTTAACTTTTTCAAATATAAACACTATTAGTTAATTTTTAAACATGTCCTTCTTTATATATATATATATATATTTATACATATATATCTTAAATATAATAAATAAGTAAATATATTTATATATATATCCTTAATAATTACAGATTTATTAATGTAATAATATATTATACATGTTATAAAATATAGATAAACCAGAAAATCAGAAGGATATATTACATAATATTTTTGCAGACTTCTTGATAATGTTTAATGTCTTTGGCCAGCTTCTTATTAGATACAATTTTCTTATCAGCTACATTTTTCATTGCTTTTGCCTGATTACATGGCTGAAGGAGAGGTCTAACTACTAATAGTGGAAATGCCATTTTCTGGTTGTTATGTCCATTTCACAGTTCCTGACTGGTATCTTTTTAAGCTACTTAGGCATAGAATCCAGAATATTTCTCTCATTTTAATTTAAAATGCCTTTAAGTTATTGAAACTTAAGGCCCCAACCTATGGTTAGTAACTCCTATATTCCTCATTCCTTCATGTACACAGGTGGGTACCTATGTCCAGACAACCAGCTGGAGTGGGCTGGTTGATTCCTTCCAAGCACAGGTGTGCAGCCAGGCCATCCAGATTCCCTCTCTGGAATTTAAGGTAGGAAACAGAGAGAATCTGCAGGAGCCGGATATGTGGAAGCAGGAGCTGAGAAGCTAGCCAGGACGCCGTATTGTGGCCAAGGCCATGAGAGCTGTGAGTGAGGTGAAGGGAAGCTACAAATGAGATAAAGGAGCTGGTTGGCAGCTGGCAGGAGCAGAGATAAGCGTCTGTATTGCCCTCGAATACTGTTCTCAGTAAATGAACCCTAATACAGTGTAGATAACGCTACCTGTGTTTCATTCCACGAAGCCTCAACCGTTCAGCTGTTCGCGAGTTCCTGTGGGGTTCTTGCTTCCCTTATTGCCGCAAGCATCCTTTTACTAAACTCCTGCAATGTGAGGTAGTCGAAGTGAGTTTTGGTTCCTGAGCAACAGATACCACCTTCGCTACTCCTACAGGCAGTGTGTCTCCTCCGTATTACCCTTGCAGGACCCCTCATCTCTGTCACTGCCCCCCTGGGTATGCTCCACAACACAGCACCAGGGATGTCCTCCTCGAACCAAAGTCAGGCGAGAGTGAAGTGACGGAATGTCTGGGAAGGCATCTGTACAGTGCAGACGTGGTATATTAGAGGAGTCCTAAAGCACTATTTCTTGTACCGGTATTTCACAGAAGTTAGAGAATTTCCATTTTAATTTACAATCTTCTCTTCCCTAGAACACAAATGGATTCAGGCGCTTCCACCCAGCGTACACTTGAGGAGAGCCATGAGGATGCAGACAAAATTGCTACCTCCTTTGAGGCTTTATTGTTGGGTCTGAGGCTTTATTTCTGGGTCCGGTTAATCCTACCAGCCCTCTTTTTCCACTGCTGCCTTTAAGGAGCCGTCTCACACTCCTTGCATAGGACTAGATTACATGGGACTAGATCAGTTCACGTGCAGTCACGGTCGGGAACACCCAGCCTCCTGCAGAGAAACAGCTTCAATTCCATCACTTACACAAATAGACTTCTCTTGGGTGGCTGGCATCATGACATGTTGACGCCATTTCATACCCTTTTCACTGGCTGCCCATACGCCTCAGATATTCTTTTCTTCTTGGTGTTATGTACTATTTAAATATTCTCAATCCCATAGCTTGTAAAGCATTTCTTGTGTTTAGGTTCTTATGTGGTTTGTATGTCTTAGACTTAACACAAAAATCATTTTTAAGAAAGAGTCTTCAGGAAGCATGCATGGCCCCAAATAAAGGGGCAGCTGGTTCACTGGTGATCCTCAGTCCCTAGGATACAAGACAAAGTGCTCATTCAGACATTTGTTAAATCAATCAATTACTTCAAAAGCAAACCTCTGTTGTTTCATTATTTCAACCCTTCTTATTCCCGACTTCTCAAAAGTTCAAACAGTTAAAAAGACACTTGATACAACAATTTCCCGCCACCCCAGGATAGTTCATCCTGAAGGAGGATGTTGGTTATTAATACTGCTGGACATGGGAGAGCTTTACAAGTACTTTGCCTGTCTGGTTGAATGGAGCCACTGAGTGAGTTAAGCTGTTTGGATATAGAGGAGGGTTGAGTCAAGCTCATATATGCAGCATATCTCAGAGAGTAAGAGCTTAGATCACACTGCATAGGTTCAAATGCTGGCTTTACGACTCAGCTCTGTGATATTAGGCAAGTTACCCAATCTCACTGGGTCTCAGGTTCTCCATTGGTAATGGGGAGAACATTATACACACACACACTCGATGGGAGAAGTCAATGAGAAAATTCATATAAGTTACTTGGAAGAATGCTACATAGTGAGTCTCAATTAAGATGAATAATCATAGTAAACATAACAAAAGTATTACTATTATTATTGTAGATAATAATCACATTATTATCACTATAATTCTTGGTAGGTAAGGAGCAAATATGATTATGAAAGAAAAATCTCAAGGAATATGGTGGAGATAACTCATGAGAAAATTTTCTGGGGGAGTTAACTGTAGTGACTTGAAATTATCCTCAGGAAGATAAAAGATGATAAACCAGTATTCAAGCTTCTTCCCCTTTGATGATAAATTCACTTTATATTTCTCTCTTTCTTCTAATATTTTCTCCTTCACCAGCTTTGAGCCACTGCCCATCACAAGCCTCAGTCTCTTTCTCTTTTACTTGTTTTTAAGCTACAGACATGTGGGGTCTACGGAATCTCCCCTGCTCCTCTCAGTGGAAGGGATATGCGTAGGGAGATCATGTGGGCTCAAAATCCTGGACATCAGGAGGGCTGACTCATGGAGAAGCATAACGCTAGATGGTCAAGAAGTGGACGCCTGATTGGTATTTTAGGAAATCAGACACCAGGAAGAACTCCAGAGGACATGACATAAGACCTGGAGTGTTTGGGGAGCAGTTTCTTTCCCATCATGCTTTGCATTACCTAATAGGAAGAGCTGCCCTCACCTACTCACAGCAGGAAGTCAAGCTTCCCCATGGAACTCCGCCTATTCAGCCTTCAGCTGCCCAGTGAGCATGGCTGGTATATCCTGATGGTTACACAATGGTGAGAAGATCTGACTCTGAAGTTTGGGCTCTTGCTCAATGATATGTGTAAATGTACATCCTGCCACCCTTTCACTACTGAGTGTGGTCTGAGCGACGATGACAATAGGAGGTTTGAATCAATCCTCCATGGTGAGCTAAGGTGTGGTCAGAGCAACAGTTGTAGAGTGAGACTGGGCAAGAGCCACAGGGAGTGCTGGTACCAGTGAGAGCGGAGCAGGAGCTGAGGCGGACAGAATGATCCATGTAGCCCCGGTCAATGTGGCCGGCTGGGGAGACATGCACTTCTGTGATGTTAGTAACTGTTACTCCAGGGATTAGCAACTACAGTAATAACTTCAAAATACATGCATACATAGATATATAATTTTTAGTTTTTAATCATTCTCTGTAACCTATTTGAACTTAGATTTCTTAGCAAGGAAGAGTAAGAACCAGCAATATATTATTAATTAAGTTGTATACACTCTAAAGCAGATGAGTTTCATCAGAGGGTGTATTTTAAATATATGAATCTTATAAAATATTTTAAGCATATTGAAAAGTGTAATAAAAATAACCAAGAGAAAAGAAGTAAAGCAGCCTCAGATTTTAAAAAATGTTTAACAATTTATTTAAAAATAATACTATTCATTAAGAAGTTTTATACATAATATTTTATTATTTGGTCTTCATGGTTCTCAGGAAAATCCACATAAGACATGAACTTACTTATATATTATTAAATCTATGTATATATTCATGTAATACTGTATGTATTTTAAAACAAACTAGAGTCAGGCAATTTATAAACTCCGGCTTATAAATAGAAAACCTCTACCAAATGCTCAACAAACGTGTTCAATGCTACTGAATCTCTTCATTTTCTTTACAATGCATCTGTCACTTTCTCTATGTTAAACTATTTCCACTGAGAATTATAAATTTATATTCCTCTCCCTCTCCCTCCTCCCTGTTAAGCTGGGGAGCTGTTGTTGTTGATACAAAAACATTTTCCAGAAAAGGAATTTAACGGAGTTTAAAGTTGCTACATCCCTAAGAGTTTGTAATGTGAGAATGGAGAGAAAAGCTATTACACACTCCCAAGAGTTTTAAGTTTAATAAGTTTCATGCTTGAAATGAGAAAAAATGAGGAAATAAAGTAATTCACCCACAGATGCCTTGTGTTCTTTCTTTGGCCTCCGGCACATTTCAAAACCCATAGATAGGGGCACCTGGGTGGCTCAGTGGGTTAAAGCCTCTGCCTTCAGCTCGGTCATGATCCCAGCGCCCTGGGATCGAGCCCCTCATCAGGCTCTCTGCTCCGCGGGAAGCCTGCTTTCTCCTCTCTCTCTGCCTGCCTCTCTGCCTGCTTGTGATCTCTGTCTGTCAAATAAATAAATAAAATCTTTAAAAAAAAACCCACAAAAAAACCCCATAGATAATCTTACTTAAAACATCTTAGGTTGAAAGTAATATAATCTTCAAAATAAAAAAAACCAAATGAATAAAAAGGGGATTTATTGAAAAGACATTTCACAGCATCCAAAGAAATGATAAAAAAAAAATTCTTAGAAAGACAGAATCTTCCTAGCTGCACCATTAAACAGTTCAACTTTCACATACCAATCTCTATGTCTTCGGTTTGGATTTATAAAAGAGAATCTGATTGATCCAGCTGGATCTTTGTCCTTCATCCCCTGTGACCAGAAAGATAAGGTGGCAGAGATGGAAAAATGCTTGACAAATGCCTGGTGTGTGGAGACACGGGGTATGATTTGGGGACAGTTCTCATGGGAAAGACAGCCACAAGATCCAAGTTGTCCTGAACCCTTCAGAAAGGTTACATAGTAGATTGTCATTCATTCAATTTCACAGCGATATTTAATAAACACCTGCTATTTTCCTGTCTACATGGGGGTGGTAGCACCCTGGCACTTTCCCTGATTTTGACACAAATGACTGATTAATCTTGAGCAACTGACATCAAAGACTTTTCAAAGGCACCCAGATGCGTTGATGTCTTTATGGCTGGTAACCATCCTGAAAGTAGCCACCTGGATTCTTAGACATTTGCTCACTTGTAGAAAGACAAAAACACAAGTATTTGTCTGCAACAGGCCATTCTGTGACAAGTCATTATGTCACGGGGATACCTAAATGATAGCCAGCTTTGTTTGGTGACAAGACTTCCTCAGTATCCTGATTCGTATCAAACTCAAGTCTGGCACAAAGCCTAGTCCGGCACTGGGCATGTGACAGGCCTGAAGCACACACTTACTTATTGATTGACTTGATTGTCTTAATATTTCTAGTGATTAATTTAATCAGGACTTGCAAATGGTCCTCGAGTAAGAATTAGATTTTCAGTTTCAGATAATTATTCCACATGTTATAGATCTCACTCCCAGCACTAACAAATTATTCATGATCATTCAGACAGGACTGTTACCTCTACAAACTTTCTACAATGTCTATTTCTCCAAGGTCTTGACTGCCTTCACAGAAGACTCTTCAAGCGTAGCACTTTTTACTTCGTGTTCTTTGACTTGTTGCTTTCCCCTGTTTCTTTGTAGCTGCTATTTAAGAGACCTCTTTTGTTTTTCCTCCCTGAGATTCTGATTTTTCAGGCAAGAAGTTGGGTAGACTAACCACTTTGTTTGATCAGTGCAGTAAGCAGTATCTGGATGTCAGATCATTTCAGTACCATCTGGAAATAGTTAAGTAAATAGTTAAGTAAAGTTAGGTGATGTGAGAATAAATCATTGTGCTTTTAAAAAAAAATAGGACAAAAGTCACTAAATGCCCTAGGGATTCTTTACGTACGAAGTTAAAAATTATGTTGGGTAAATTCTAGCAGCTAAAGTCTACTCGATTTTCCTTCTGAGGTATTAGTAGAGATTTAATTACAATTTAAAAAATTCAGGGGGCACCTGGGTGGCTCAGTGGGTTAAAGCCTCTGCCTTCGGCTCAAGTCATGATCTTAGTTAGGGTCCTGGGATCGAGCCCCGCATCAGGCTCTCTGCTCAGGAGGGAGCCTGCTTCCCTTCCTTTCTCTCTGCCTGCCTCTCTGCCTACTTGTGATCTCTCTCTGTCAAATAAATAAATAAATAAAATCTTCAAAAAAAAAAAATTCAGGCCTCTTGCTTCTGAAGGAAATTTCCTCTGGACAAGGGAAAACAATTGCCAGCGCTTAAGTCACTGTGTGATAGAGAAAGATAGTTTATTTTTGGAGTGCAAGTAAATGAATATATTGGTGTGAAGGATGAAGAGTGATGTCTGGTTGTAACTGTTGCTTGTGTGATATATGTAGCCACCCAGAGAGAAATCAGCCTCGTTATTCTCCAGTGATAAGAGGCTTGCAGAAGAGGGTGCTTTCTTACCGGCTTGTCTTCTCTGACCAATCTAATTTTGGTTAGGATAGTCGGGTTTCATTTAGTTCAGCTATCTTTATATGTGGCAGACACACCTAGGGTGACCCCCTTCCCCTTAGCTACGCCACCTGATGGAATTCCGTTTACTTGAATTCCAGCAGAAACTGTCACTTGTTTTTAACCATTGACACATGGCAAAGGTGAAGGAATTTTGCATATGTAATAAAGATACCTAACTGATTTAATTGTATTTAAAAACTTTGTTCGTTTGTTTTTAGAGTAGTTCTAAGTTCACAGCAAAATTGAGAGGAAGGTACAGGGATTTTTCCATATGCCCCTTGTCCCCTACACATGCGTCACCTCTCCCATCATCAACATCCCCTACCAGAGGGTACATGGTACATTTGCTACAACTAATGAACCTATACTGACACATCATAATCACATTATAGTTCACTCTTGGTGTTTGGCATTCTATGGGTTTGGACCAATATATAATGATGTGTATCTGCCATTACAGTGAATCTGGAGACTCGAAGCAACAAAGACTCCTGCTGGCCTTGAAGAAGCAAGCACCCATGGGTTCTGCAGCTGTAAGGAACTGAGATCTACAAACAACCACAGGAAGGTTGAAGGGGCCCCCAAGCATTAGATGAGACCCCAGGACTGGCCAATAGCTTGACTATAGTCTCGTGAGACGCTGAGCAGAGGACCTAGGTAAACTGTGTCCAGATTCCTTACCCATGGAAACTGTGGGATAACAAACATACACGTTGTTTGAGTTACCACATTTGTGGTTATTTGTTACTCGGCAACTGGAAACCAGTGCACTATAACGATGTCTAAAAGTTATTCCGTGGAAAGGACAAAAAGATATTTCATTTGTTGGCCTTAGAATGACTGAATTGAAGCACCTTAGGAAAATTTGTGTATGCCTTATATATTGACTATAGAGTAGGTTCCGACGTATTTCCATTTCTTTCTTAGTAAATGTCTGTGAATTTTTAGATTCTCTTGCCAAGCCCCATGCTGAGTTTTTTCCCAAACCGTCTGTCCTGGAATGCCTGTTTCTCATTTCACAGAGGACTTAGTAGAAAGACCATTCTGATTTTGCTCAGAGTGTGGTCTTTATAGTTTTAATCAGGTGATTCTGAGGAAGGCTTTGCTTCCTGTTAGTATGCCTTGGAAAATGCTGACTGCTGACTTTATAAATTAACCCAAGAATGGTGGTACAATGCTATAATTATATTGTACTAATTAGAATGCTTTGAATCAGATTTGCTTTGGGGACTATGTTTTCTTGGGCTAATTTTTCTCTGCTGCAATCGGGACCTGTTGTTTACAATAGCAGGAGGACATTCTTTTTGTAGGAAGAGTGACTTATTGTGTAGGTTGAAGCTAAAAATAAATATTCCACACATGTGAAAGCATGACCCTTCCTGTGTGACTTTGTTAGAACTCCTGGCCACAGTAGCTCAGGGAGATTATGGTCTAATTATTTTATTCCTAATACTACTACAACAAATATAGCTTTATTAATGAATACATGATGAGTTATCTTATGAATTAGGGAAGGAATTTAATACATGAGCTGAGTTGGGCAGCCAGATTTTATTGTGCTCATGAAAATATGGATAAACACTTCAAGAACATTTCAAGTACTTACAGTAATAATAAAAAGTTATTTGAAACTATGTACTTGGATATTTTGTTCATCCAGTTTTATGTGACTTTCTGAAATGTTTTCCGTTCACCATTTCTTTGGCTTCATAATTTATTTGTGTTGGTTTGGATTTTCAGCTATGAGGTCTTCAGCGTTCAAGGAAAGAAATCTTTTCTTAATAAAGATGCTTCACAAACTGTTTTTTTCCAAAAGAGATACATCCAAACGTAAAACTTTGTTTTTCAATGTTTCCAAATGGTACAGTTGCTTCTATTTTTTCACATCTAAAATAGACGCAAAATAAGCACAAAATGTATTTGCAAAGGTAACTCTCCTACACCACAAAAAAAAAAAAAAAGCTTGTCATGTTTCGTAATGGAAGTAGCGCCCCCTAGTGGGGTAGCGTTGCAATAATATTAACGAATGTTTTTCATACACATTTTTATTGAAATGAAATTCACGTAATTATATTAAAATGTACAATGCAGTGGCACTTAGTGTACCCAATGTGTTGTGCAACCATAATCTATCTTTAGTTTCAAAACTTTTAAATCGCCTCAGAAAACATCCCATGACTAGTAAGCAATCACTCCCTATTCTGCCCTCAGCATCCTCTTGTAAGTTCTAACCTGCTTTCTGTCTGTATGGATTTGCTTATTCTGAATATGTCACGTAAAAGAAATCATGCAGTACCTTTTATTCTGGACTCTTTCATTTAGCATGATGCTATTGAGGTCAATTCAAGTTGTAGTATGTATCAGTACCTCATTCCTTTTTATTGTTGAATAATATTTCATTGTATGTCTACTCTACAGTTTCACTCTTCATCCAATGATGGGCATTTGGGGTGTCTCAACATTTTTTGATGAGTAATGTTAAAAACATTTGTGTACAAATTTCTGTGTGTGTATGTTTTGTCATTTCTCTTGGGTGTATACCTATGAGTGGAATTGCTGGGTTGTACAGTAATTCTGTGTTTAGCTTTTTGAGGAAGAGGAACCATCAAAAAAGGCCAACCAAGACAAATAAGAATATAGTTTCCTAAAATATTGGTTGGTATTACAAGAGAATGCTTTTTAGTTTTGGAAAATAATGGCAATAGTTATAAGCCCATTCACAGTTCCTTTTAATAGTGCAATCTTTTATAGGAAGCCTTTCTAGAATTGAGTATGGGGTGATAATTCCTTTTACCCCCTAAAGATTGGCTTCAATAACATACAATAAGATTGTCAATTAAAAATATGTGATGTATTTATGTAGAGAAAACAGACAAAAAAATCAATAAAGATGAATTTTGAATGACATAATCAATAAACTTAATCTATTAAACATATATAAAACTGCAATAACTGAATAATACTTTATTTTCAACTACATGTGAAACTAATATTTGCTAGCTGCAGAACTACAAAGTAGCCCCCTCCCAAAGTTAAATTATTAAAATTATGCAGAGAATATTATCCAAACAAAAGGTAAATAAATTAGAAGTCAAAACAAACCTATCTAGAAAATTCCTCGAATATTTGGAAATTAAGCAGTACTCGCCTGAATTTCTTATAAAATAAGAAGAAATCACAATAGAAATTCAAAAACATTTTTTCCAATTTATTTATTTTCAGAAAAACAGTATTCATTATTTTTTCACCACACCCAGTGCTCCATGCAAGCTGTGCCCTCTATAATACCCATCACCTGGTACCCCAACCTCCCCCCCCCCCCCCCCCACCCCCCCCCCCCCCCCGCCACTTCAAAGCCCTCAGATTGTTTTTCAGAGTCCATAGTCTCTCATGGTTCACTCAAAAACATTTTTAACTGAATGGTAACAAAATAAAATGTAACAGAATTTGTGGAATGTTGCTAATGTCATGCTTAGAGAGAAATTTAGAGCCTAGCCTAAGGCATTTACTAAGAAAGGAATAAAAGCTGAAATTTTTTGTTAATAATTTACAAAGTAATAGCAAATTAGAAGCAATGAACTAGAAGTAGGAAAAGATAAATATAAAAGCAACCAAAATTAATAATGAAATAGAAAAGGACATACTGCAGAGAAGATTAAAAAAGCCAAAAGCTGTTTCTTAATATATAATAATTAATATAATCAATATTAGGGAAAGGGTTTTTACTACAGATCCTACAGAGTTTTAAAAGATAATATTAAGTTATAAGTAATTTTATAAAGTGAATAAAATTGAAATCTTACTTGAAAAGTTAAATCATTAGAAAAAAATAATTTTGTGGCAACTGAAACCAGAAGAAGCAGTAATTACATGATTAAAAAATTGAACGCAAAGAGCATATCAGGCTTGAAAGACTTCATAAGTCATCCAAATATTAAGACAAATTAACACCTACTTAAGATTTTTTATTTATGTAGTTGACAGAGAGAGAGATCACAAGTAGGCAGAGAGGCCAGAGAGGCTGGCAGAGGGAGGGGGAAGCAGACTCCCTGCTGAGGAGAGAGCCCGATGCCAGGACCCTGAGACCATGACCTGAGAGGAAGACAGAGCCTTAACCCACTGAGCCACCCAGGGACCCCAATTAATACCTATCTTATTTAATCTGTAGCAGAGGACAAAAAAGGAGAAAACCTTTCCCAACTTGTTTTAAGTACATACCATAACCTTATGACCTAAATTTAACAGGCACATTAAAAGAAGGAAATATTGGGAGCCAAGCTGTTTCACAGATGTAAATGTGAGAATCTGAAACAAAATATTAAAGAACTAAATATTGCAATATATGAAATTGATAATGTAAATTAGAAAATTGGAATCAATTCCATGAGAATAATTAGGATTAACATTCTAAAAGCAATCAATACTATTTACCATAACACCAAAGTAAAGAATAATAACAGTAATATGATTATCTAAATAAGGTACAATAAAAATTCAATAAAGTTCAGTGTGTACTAATGATTTTGAAAACTCTTAGAAGATTAGGTATCACAGTGATTCTCTTTAAGTTGATAATGTTTATCTATTTTAAAAACTTATACCACATTGGGGAGGGTATGTGCTTTTGGGTAAATTGGAAGGGGAGGTGAACCATGAGAGACTATGGACTCTGAAAAACAATCTGAGGGGTTTGCAGTGGTGGGGGGGTGGGAGGTTGGGGTACCAGGTGATGGGTATTATAGAGGGCACAGCTTGCATGGAGCACTGGGTGTGGTGAAAAAATAATGAATACTGTTTTTCTGAAAATAAATAAATTGGAAAAAAAAAACCTTATACCAAACAACATACTTAATCTTAATAGGATTGAAAAGAGCAGAAATCAATGAATAGAAAACTGAAAAAATGTAGAGAAAATCAACGAACCAAAAGTTGATATTTTGAATACATTAATAAAATTGAAGAACCCTTAGATAAGCTAATCAAGAAAAAGATAAATTACAAATTTTCAGTACCAGGAAGGAATAAAGGGACGTAACTAGTGATGCCACAGATACTGAAAGCATAATAATGGAATGACATGAACCATTTATGCAGTAAATTGGATGAACAAATTCTTTAGAAAAATGCAATTTACCAAAACAAAAAAAAGGGAAAAATCATAAAAGCCCTATATCCATTAAAGAAAAAAATATCTTTAATTAAAAAGTTCCCCACAAAGAAGACTCAGGTCCCATGTGGCTTTACTAATGAATTCTATCAATATATAAGGGAGAGATAATTCCACTCCTACAGAAATTCTTTCAGGAATGGACAATTTCTAACTTATTGTATGAATCCAGCATTTTCCTGATACCAAAAGCTGACAAATTACCCAGAAAAAAAAATACTAAAAATAAAAAAGGGACAGTAAAAAACATGGGAGAAAGATTTAGAAATTTCAATATATAACCCTCAGGAGTTCCAGTTGGAGAAAATAGAAGAATATAGGGTGAGGAAATATTTGTTTCCTGAAAGCTAAGAATTTTTGTGAAATTTTCTGAATTATAGATATGAATAATGTTTCAATCCTCAAATTACATTAGCATAAATTCTGTAACATAGTAATAAAAACGATTTCATAATTAGACTAAAAAATTTTAAAAACACCAGAATAATTATAATCTAAACTATTCCATTAAAAATATGACCGGGCTCCTTGGTGGCTGAGATGGTTAAGGGTCTGACTCACGATTTTAGCTCAGGTCGTGATCTCATGGGTTGTGTGTTTGAGCCCCACATTGGGCTCTGCACTCAGTGGGGAGTCTGCTTGGGAGTCCCCCCTCATCCCCTCCCCTAACTCATGCTCTCTCTGTCTCTCTTTCTTTATAATAAATAAACTTTTTTAAAAAAATTTATTTATTTGACAGACAGATCACAAGTGGGCAGAGAGGCAGGCAGAGACAGAGAGAGGGGGAAGCAGGCTCCCCACTGAGCAGGGAGCCTGATGCGGGGCTTGATCCCAGAACCCTGGGATCATGACCTGAGCTGAAGGCAGAGGCTTTAACCCACTGAGCCACCCAGGCGCCCCAATAAAGTTTTTTTTTTAACCAGCTGAAATAAAGCCATTTTCAGAAAAAAGAAAAAAAGAGTCAGTTTACTACCCACAGATATTACTAAAAGAATTTCTTATGTATTTCAAGAAGGAAATGGCGGGGGAGGGGCGCCTGGGTGGCACAGTCAGTCAAGCTACCAACTCTTGATTTCAGGTCGGGTCATGATCTCAGGATTATGAGATTAAGTCCCACATCGGGCTCCAAGTTCAGGTGCTCAGGGTGTGGAGTCTCTTGGACTCTCCTTCTCCCGGTGCCACACCCTTTAAACAAATAAATCTTAAAAATGAAAAAAAAAAAAAGAAAGAAAGAAAGAAATAGAACCCAAAATGTAGTAGACCGAAGAAACATATTTTAGGAAAGACTAATTAATAAGTAAGTCTAACTGAGCACTGACTACACAAATTCACCACAATACTGTTCAATTTGTTGGGTGTCAGACCAAGTAGAATTAAAGTAGTAGACAAAAATCACATCAAAAGTGGGCAATAATAGGGGCGCCTGGGTGGCTCAGTGGGTTAAAGCCTCTGCCTTCGGCTCAGGTCATGATCTCAGTGTCATAGGATCGAGACCCGCATCGGGCTCTCTGCTCAGCGGGGCGCCTGCTTCCTCCTCTCTCTCTGCCTGCCTCTCTGCCTACTTGTGATCTCTGTTTGTCAAATAAATTAATAAAATCTTAAAAAAAAAGATTAAAAAAATAAGTGGGCAATAATATGCACTCAGTCTAGGGAATTTCCTTGTTCCAGATAAGTGTACAAATGCTAGTTTTATTTCACTAGTTACGTTTGCATGTTAAAATTTAAAGGCAGGGGTGCCTGGTGGCTGTTAAGCATCTGCCTTTGGCTCAGGTCATGGTCCCAGGTCCTGGGCTTTAGCCCAGTATCAGGCTCCCTGCTCAGTGGGAAGCCTGCTTCTCTCTCTCCTACTCCCCCTGCTTGTATTCTCTGTCAAATAAATAAATAAAATCTTCAAAAAAAAATTTTAAGACCACTTACTTAAAAAACAAAACAAAAAAAACAAGAGAAAAGGGAGGAAGGGAAGAAGGGAGACAGAGAGGAAGATGTGTAGCTTCTGGGCCAGTACAGATGTGGGAGAGAGAATAAACATAACAAAATTAATCTAAAAGAGGACAAAAAGGGAAGGAAGACAAAAGAAAACACTTGACAAATAAAAAGCACAGAATAAGGTAATAAAAAATAAAACCAAATATACCTGTGTATAAAACAAATACAAGTAGATTAAGATGGGCTATTAACAGAAAATGTTAGATTTCTTTAAATCTATGTATATTCTTTTAAAAATATATACCAAAAGATAAGAACACAGAGATCTTTAAAAATAAAGAGATGGGAAAATGAGATCTCTGTGAAATATTAGCAAAAGGAATGGTCAGTGTCGTCCTCTTACTATCAAATTAAATAGGGACAAGTACATCTGATTTCACTGCCAATGTACGGCTCAAGAGTAATCAATCATTCCTCATTGCCAACAGAGTAAATCTCAGGGTCTTTAACTTGACATTCAAGGTTCTTCACCTCTGGCTATACCTTTCTTTTGGACAGTTAATTTCATCTTTGATCTCACAGCTCCTATCACAAAGTTAATATGTAGTAGACACTCAAATATTTATTTAGTCCAGATGACAGGGAAAAAAATTACCTATGCAATCATTCTAACATTTACTTGCATAATGTCCTCTTCAACTTTTTCATAAGTATTTTTTCTTTAAAAAAGAAGAGAGGAGAAACATGTTTGCATTGTGCATCTAATGTATTGACAACTAAGCAAAATTTCTTTTCCTATGCCTTTTCCTTCCCCCTTCCTTCACTATTGTTATAGATATTAACAACAAGACCTTTTCCCAGAGGATAATTTATAAAGCATCTCTTCCCATTTTTGTACTCTCCTCCCTCCCTCTACTTCCCCCGGTTGTTCTTCCCTCTTTCCGTCTCCTCCGCCTTTCCATCCCTTCTCTCATTTTCTCCCCTCTTCTCATTGTAAACCGATCTGTATTACACAGAACTCGGGAGAACATGTGCTTGTGAGAGATGCCCCAGAATAGAGAAGTAGAGACTGGACGTCTTTCCTGTTTAGATTTGTGACTTGATAATGGCAAATTGAATGTATGTTTTATGTGGACTATCTCCCCTTGGTCCAGATTAATGCTTTTTACCTGACAGGGCATGTAGGATTCACCCGAAAGAGTATTTTATGAATCCATAGTTTCCTAAACCACCTGTGTATTCATCTCACCCAATATGCACTAGGAATAATTGGGGAGCAGGTTGTGGGGTATGTGATTTGAAAAAGCTCTCAAAAACAATACTGATAGAATTCCCTTTCACCAACTACAGTGTTAGAATAGAATCGCTGATATATAAATAGGTCAATGTCAGTTCCTTGCAGTATAAGATAAACACCTCAAAAGCCACTATATTGGAAGCCCCACTTTATATGCAATGAATTATATAATGAAACTCTGAAATGGGAAAGGGGCATTTTCTGTAGAATATTTTTTTCCTATTGTGCATACAGGCCCTCATTCACTGGCTTTCAGCCCTTAGTAGGAACCAGCATCAATGGCAATCCTTTAAAAAAAAATTTTAGATGTTTAAGTCTCAACCCAAGAAATATGAGTTCTGTTCGTCTGGTCTTGGTCCATACACTGGTATTTTTTAAAAAAGCTTCTCAAGTATTTCTAATATGCAATCAAAATTGAGAAACATTTCCCGAACTGTTCATAATTAAGTAGAAAAATCGAATGTGTTTTTAATTATGATGTATGAAGACTTGAGATCTAAGCTCACCTAGAATTTTTGCCAAGGAAATTATAGAAATGAATATAATGATACACTATGGATTTTTTTAATAGTGACAACAAATTACCAAGGGTTTAAAGTGTCTATAGAATGTAATTAATAAGAAATTGAGTGAACAGAAAAGAAACAAGGAAAGTATCCTGAATGAAAAACAAGAGCCAGAGGAAGGAATGTAAAATGCAGGGGAAAGTAGATCAAGAATACACAGGGAAGGGCTCCTGGTGGCTTAGTCCATTAAGCGTCTGTCTGTCTTTGGCTCAGGTTGTGATCTCGGAGTCCTGGGATGAAGCCCCACATTGAGCTCCCTGCTCAGCAGGAATCCTGCTTCCCCTCTCCCTGCCGCTCTCCTGCTCTCTCTTTGACAAATAAATAAATAAAATCTTAAATTTAAAAAAAAAGGAATACACAGGGAAGAAACTGAAGTGAAAAGGAGAACAAAACAAAAACAGTAGGTAGACGGGAAGGAGAAAGGACACACACCTTAAAATATTAGTCAATTTTTTTATTAAGTTTTGTAACTTTCCAGTACTCTACCCAATACCATATCTAGATTTTTGGCCAATATTAAAACTAGATATCCAATACACTCTTCTTAATTGATTTCCATTCCATGAAAAAATTTAAAGATGAATTATTATATTTAATGTGTATTCTTTACATTTATATTTTTTCTGATAGATCATTTTTACATGATAGAAATTTACCTTTAAATGGCATTTCAAAGATAGAAACAAAGACAGAACAATTAAATACAAAACAAAAGCAAAACCTTTATTCTTTTGGCTTGATTGTAATGTGGCTTACCGTTCTGTATGGTAATAGCATTTTCCTGCATGCATTTCACCAACACACTACAAGTCAATAGCTTTAGTATAAAGAATCTACATTTAATGTTGCTTGTGAGAGAAAAACAAAATGTTTTGCTGTAACTGGTAATATGATTTCACTACCTGGCTTTGTGAGGGAAAAAAATAACCAAAACTTGGGTCCCATTATCATAACTGATACAGTTCTAGTGCCATACGGGTCAATAAGAGTAAGATCTATCTGGGTAAATGAACACGGGAAAAGACCAATGATTTACTGAATAAAAAGACTAGATGGAAACATCTGATCCAAGCAATGCCAAGAATATCAACTGATCTTTCCTTAAGCCTCTTTCGATGATAAGGCGTTACTATTTGAAAGCAAATGAACGCTGGACTCAGTCTGAGATTTGTTTCACATTGAAATGTGTGCAAAGTTTACAGTACTAATAAAAAAGCGGAAACCTACACTGCGTCTTAGTCTTTGTTTCTTATTTTGTGAAGTGCTGCAATTTAAAAGTGCTAGGAACAGAAACTAACAATAGTGACTGTGACATCAACCTGAAGATACTTTTAATTTCTCATTTTATGTACAAAAGGCTGAAAAATAAAATAAAATGAACTTTGTACAGTATTTATATTTTCTTAGAAAACTCTAACCATATAGTTTCAACAGATTTAAGCAGCTTGCAACATGTTCGTACGGTCGGGCTTTTCACCATAGAGTGTTCAATTAAGATTGGAAGAATAAAAAGCAAGAAGCTCTTCATTGTTTGCTGCAACCTATTGCTTAATGACATGAAGAATGAGGTCTTGGTCGAACAGTTTGCTTCACTTTACCACTGACATATGGCTTCCCATATTAGACTTCGGGACAGTGGAAGGAATAAGATACAGCAGCATAGGCAAGATAAACATGCAGCAGTGACAGCTTCAAACTATAATGGAACCAATTACATCATATTACCTGTTGAAAGCTTGCAAACTATACTTACTGTGGTACATATTTGATGCAATAAATACTGTGCTTAAGTCGTCATTTTTGTTTGCTCAAACATGCACCACTGGGTAAAATGACTATTTACAAAGCGGACTTTTCTTGTTTAAATTGACATATACTCTGTCAACCTCACCAAGAGCAGAAGATGGCTAAACAATACTGCAGGAAAAAAGCAGAGTCAACTTTATAAAGTGGTGGGGACTGCTTTTTGGTCAATTCAGGTTCTTAAAAGGATCGAGAGGATATTTTTAGTTTATGCCAAAGGACACTTATCAAAAATGGTATAGTCATGCTACCAGGACTCGGAATGACTACGTAATGGTGTATGTGTTTCTCTGTGTGTATACATATATATGTATATACACGCACATATACATATATACATATATACATGTACATATAATGGATCATGTAAAAATAAAACGATTCTTCAACGCTCGTGAATTCTATGGAACATTTACAGGCACATTAAAATTTTTCTGGATGAGAAACCTTAAAAACATGAATAGCTATTTAAGCACCTCAAAAATCTAAAAACATCCTGAAACAAGAAGTAAACTCTTTCCTTTTGTGATGTGGGTTTTTTTTTTCTCCATGTGTGAATGAGAAGTGCAGCATGCCTTCATTTAAAATATATCCAGTTATACAACAGAGAAATGCAGAATTCCCTACCTTTAATCCCTCTCCCCAAACATAAACCCATTTACAAAAATAGTCACATATAATAGTAAACAACCTGGGAATTAAAAGAAAAAAGGTGATAAATTCACAGCATACATCTTGTAAAAATATGGCAGGTGTGGTAGTTAAATCATAAACAGTGGTGACGATTACTATCATCAAGTGTCACGTGTTGAATTTACATAAAAATTTAACTTCCCTCCCCCCTTTAAAGTGTTTCCTATAGTCTGAGTAGCCATTACATCTCTGCTCTTCAGCAGTGTCAGCTGGTTGTGAAAACAGAAACCTCCCGTCAATGCTGTTTTTCTGGTTTATTGAGTCCCAGTTTGCTGACCAGAGGTCTCTGTCTTGTTATAGGCACTGACCTTAAGTATACATTTGTAAAAACAGTCAGTTTGGCATAGACTTCCTGTGGGAGTCTTGTTGACACCAATACATCACCATCACAGGCTGTAAACAATTGATCACAAAATGGAATTATTCTTTGTTCCTTTTTACTTTTTACTTTCCCTGATATCTTTCCCTTTGTCTTCCTTTTCTGATTTGTCTTTTTCAAATTTTTCTTTTTCCGGCTTGGTCACACTATCATAGGAAGGTGGAGAAGTGGTAGAAGGCGTCACATCGGTTTTCTCTGGAGTTGAATTCTCATTTAGTTTGTCAATAAGGATTTCTTCTTTGATAGGTGTTCCCTCACCTTCTTTGCCTTTGTCTTTCTTGTAGATACACGAAACCTTTTTAACTTTTTGCTTCAAGAGGTAGCGTCTGTAAGCCCTCTGGATAACGATAGCGGACACCTCCTCTTGTTTGCGTTTCAGAGTGGTTGTGATGGGCTCGTAGGAGACTTTGGAGGGGTTCGATGCCATGAATCGCTCCTCCATCTGTATTCGAAGGGCATCCATCTCTCCACTTTCACCCAAAACACGCTTTGTAAAGGCAAATAAAATATCGAGGCAGTGGATCCGGTCCCCACTGACCATGGGCAGGTCCATGGCGATGAGCTGGACTTTGTTTGGTTTGGCTATGAGAAGAGGAGGATCCAGGGCAGCTGCAAAATCAGAGAGCTTGGCGAACTCTATAAACTGGGTGGCATCAGGATCAAACTTCTCCCAAACCTCATAGAACATCTCGAAGTCATCCTCACTCAGGGGCTCTGCACTTTCTTCCGTAGCAACACTGAAGTTCTCCAGGATGACAGCGATGTACATGTTCACCACAACCAGAAATGATATGATGATGTAACTCACAAAAAAGAAAATCCCCACTGAGGGGTTCCCACAGTCTCCCTTAACTGAGCTTCCAGGGTGATCTTTTTCAGGGTCACAGTCTGGAGGTCCGCTATTAAGAATAGGTGCCAGCAATCCATCCCAGCCAGCAGAGGTGGTAATTTGGAACAGGCAGATCATGCTGTTGCCAAAGGTCTCAAAGTTGAACATGTCATCAATTCCAACTTCCCTCTTAACATAGGCAAAGTTGGACATTCCAAAGATGGCGTAAATGAACATAACCAGGAAGAGCAGGAGGCCGATGTTAAACAAGGCAGGAAGGGACATCATCAGAGCAAAGAGCAGCGTGCGGATCCCCTTGGCCCCTTTGATCAGACGCAAGATTCGACCAATTCTGGCGAGCCGGATCACTCGGAACAGGGTAGGGGACACAAAGTATTTTTCTATCAGCTCAGCCAGAAACATGCCTGTGGAAAATCAAGAAATACAAACAAACCAGTGTTATATTTAATATAAGCTTTACTATGTTATAATAAATTAGTATTTAATTTATTAAGTTAATATTATATTAATATTTAGCAGAGAATGAAAATTTACATGGATCAGATAATCATGGACATAAAGATTAGGTAAACACACACACGTACACACACAATCTGTGGTATTTGTTTAGCAAAAGGAAACTGGGGTGTTTAGTGTTAAAACATTAACCCCTTTATGCTAACTGAGGTTTCAATGGTCATTTTTCCTAGTTCAAGAAAAGCATCTATTGAAAGAGTCAACCACTGAAGGCCTAAAGACATCACAAAGTATGGGGAAGCCCAGCAAAGGAGTGGACTTGCAGTTCTAAAATCCGGTTCTACTATTGGCATAAGAACTAATGGACAAGGCTTGTGATTTTTCGATCGGAATAGGGGAGTTCTTACCCCGACACCATTGTGATCCATTTTATTTGGAAGGTGGTAAGAATGATAGGTAGGAGAGAATCCAGGCTTTGGAGACACACATACTTGTGGCTGAATTCTATCCCTTTTTTTGGCATCACTAAATGGTGATAGTATCTACTTTAGTTGTTTTTGTTAAACTTAGCACTTACTGAGCCTTTTCTCTGTTCAAGGCATGCTAGTAAGTGCATCTACTTACATAACCTCATTTAATTCTTACAATAACACTTTACAGAAATATTCCCTGGAAAGCCAGGGTTCGGAGGTAACTTGCCGTAGGTTACAGAGCTGGTAAGCAGTGGAAATAGGAAAGCTCCAGGCCAGATCTGTATGATTCCCGAGTCTCATTTCTTAATCACTAATATGACCACCTCATAGCACTCTTGTGAAGATCAAAGAGAATGGCATATTGCTTCAAGTGTTTTAGTCCACCAGAGAAAGCAATTTAAATAGTGGAATACTATTTTTTCCCCTCTGTGTATGTTTTCTTTTCTCAAATAGGCAGAACCTTGTCTTAAATCTCTTATATTTACTGCCAGCACCTCATTTAATGCTCTATACCTAATCAGTTAATATGTATTAATGAGTCTTAATTTTAGTTTTTTGAACAAAATGTCTACTTCTGGAGAAAGAATATTACAAGCCCTAGAAACTACTTGAATCCAAAGATAAGATGAAGTTTATGTGTGTGAATATATGTGAGCAGGCATGCAAACTCTTCAAACTATCAATAGCTTATTTGTGGACAAATCTGATTCCTTCTATTCATTTTTGGGTGCATGTGTGTGTGAATTATTTATTCAAAGCAGTACTTGTCTATTCCACAGGAGTGTGAGTGACTATAGCAGTGTTATGACAAATTGCAGTTATTGTCTTCTGAAATGAGGCAAGATGATAAATGAAAGCTGAAAAACATAAAATCTTTTTTTTTTTTACACATCATTTCATGCACAGCATGCAACAAGAGAAATGACAAACTGAAGAAAGGACTATTAGACTTTTATCTGAAAATTTGGGATGAATGAGAAAGATTAGTAAGAAACACTTTCAAAGTTTTAAACAAATTTTCATTACTAACGTCCCTGAGTGAAATAATCTCCTTACCTACAATAGAGAGAATGACCACCACAAAATCAAAAATGTTCCATCCGATGGTGAAATAGTAATAACGAAGAGAGATTAGTTTCAGCACACACTCTCCGGTGAACAGAACAATAAACACCAGATTAATCCAGTACAGAATGTTTGTCATCTCCTGACTCTGGTCATCAGTTTCCACCATCATGGTGACCATGTTGAGGCAGATGAGGATCATGATGCTGATATCAAAGACTTGTTTGGTTACAAAATCAAAGACCATTCCTTGGAATTTGTTCTGGAACAAGGAATATGCAAAATTCAGTTAGAAACATAAAGAATATCAAATTTGACTTATCTGCTTTTACCATAGCAATATGAAAATGTAGCTTTTATAAGAACACACCATGTTTATCTAATACTTGGAAGAATAGTTTGTATACGGGCATCTGCAACTTTTTTCAAATGTATTTTATTTATACTGTTCATATCAGATTTTATAAACTGACCGTAAGAACCACGTATCGTGTTCTCAGTGCCCATAACATCATCAGGGGTACGGCAGACAGTTAGCCAGTATTTGCCACTATAACAAATCTTTGTTATCCCATGTATTGGAAGTTGGTATCAAAGCAAACTTCAATGAACTAATAAATACTTCTCCAGCTTTTTCCCTCATGTTTATTTTTTTCTAGTTTCTGTTTTTATCTTTTCTCCAATGCCAGAGCACCTTAAATTTCACCTGTGAAGATGTTCTAAAAAATTGTAACTCAAGAAAAAGGACATATGTGGAACACCTGGTGAAATCCAATTAAATTCTGTATTCTAGTTAAATGGTATTGCACCACGGTTGATTTCTTAGCTTTGATTACTGATCTATGGCTATGCCAGACTTTACAATAACGAAAAGCTTGGTGAAATCATATGGGGATAACTCTTCTGTAAGAATATATAATACTCTTTAAAAAGGTATAGTCCACAATCATATGTTCAAGTTTCTCCTTACGTGGTTTGGACCTTATTTCCAAAGACTAATTGGCTTTTTGTCTTGTTTATGAAATTAAGTCCTCACCTTACCAGTTCTGCTCATTTGGACCCTGTTTTGTACCATTTTGCCTACACCTGCTTGGTATTTCAGCCTTGACTTAACTTGCACTAGGCTGTCCTCTACTTTCTTAACTAGAAATACTGATGATCTGTTACCTTCACACTTCATAGGCTGCTTTCCCAGATCTTGACAGGTTTATCCATCTGGATTCCCTGTACAAGTGTTCTGACCTCTCCCTGTCGAGAGGCATCCATTACTCCCTATGGAAGTTCTTGGACATCAAACACCACCGTTTGTTGTATTTTTCTCTTTTTTTCTTAGTAGATATCTGGTTTGCTGGACCGGACTTCTATTGCTTCAGCTGAGCCTGTCCTTCAAGAGCCTTCTTCAACTTGACAAATGTGACTAATTCCAGTTCCAAGCCCTTCCTTCTTAGTGCTTATTTACTGTAGCTTACCTTTCCAAGTCTCCTATGTTTCTTTTATTTCTACCTTCTGGTATTTCCTATCCCTCTTAATAAAGTTTGCAGATTATACTGTGTCATTTTGTCTTGTCTCCTTGTACTAAAACAGACTTCCCTCACTCCTTCTCTGGTGACAGTAAATGCAATTTGAAGTTTTAAGCACTCTGTGTCCTCAGAAAACTTCATGTTTACATTTGTCATAAAATCGATGCCACTGTATTGCAAATGGTTTGCTCTTATTTATTTTAGTTTTCTCTTCTAGCTGTTTGAAGGCTTTGCAAAGACAGAGCAGTGTCATTTTTCTCATAGATACAGCACCTAGAGTGTAGTGTGTTCAAAACTCCTTAAAATCAGAAGCTTTTTTTTTTATCAATAAAAAGCTCCTTAGATTTTCTGCTCATTTAATTTTCCAATGGGTCACTTTGATGTATAACTCCAATCCCCAATCACTAATCACTATCTCCAATTTAAACCCCAAGGTGTAGTATATGCTGAAGGAAGCTACATAACCCTGGCAGCCTTGTTCACCAAAGATTTATGTTTTCTCACTTCATCTTGGCCCTTGACAATGGTGAGGAATCCTTTATCCCTCACTTGTTCCAGGATAGTTCCAAATTTCTAAAAAATTCTCTATTCTTTCACCTTCTTTTCTTTTTTGAGAGCATCAAAATCAGTGTAAAGAAATCTTCTACTTCTTTTTCCATTCATATTATCTTGACTTTTCACACATATCTTTCATATATTACTCCATATTCATTAGAGGACTCAGTCCCTCTCACCTTTAAATCTAACCTAGACCATTCTATTCTTGACTCACATATTATGTGTGATTTTATTCTATATTCCCTCTCTTCACATTCTTCTTCTCCAGAACTCTTGCTTTGCTTCAAACCTAAACCTCTCTCCAAACAAATCCTAAGAAACTTTATTTTAGGGGCGCCTGTGTGGCTCAGTGGGTTAAAGCCTCTGCCTTCGGCTCAGGTCATGATCTCAGGGTCCTGGGATCGAGCCCCACATCGGGCTCTCTGCTCGGCGGGGAGCCTGCTTCCCTTCCTCTCTCTGCCTGCCTCTCTGCCTACTTGTGATCGCTGTCAAATAAATAAAAAAACTTAAAAAAAAAAGGAAACTTTATTTTACTACTTCTAGATATTCATTCTCCCCCCATTTCCTTTCGATTGCCAGATTCTGCAAGCTAGCATCTCTAATTTTTGTCTCCATGCTGTCCCTTCTTCATATCCTGCATGACACTGGTCATCCAGCATGTATGGCAGAAACTTTTAAGTTCTCTTTGTTGGGTCCTTCTTCGTCTCCCATATCCAACTACTAGAAAACCTTTAAATTCCACTCCAGTGACAGCTCACAAATCCACCCACTCTAATTCATCCCCACACCACTCTGGTTCAGGCTGCCTCTCAAACAGCTACCTCTGAAACAGCTCCAAAGAAGGCTACAAAGCATACACACTGTCCCTATCAATACTGGTTGAGTGATCTCTACAAAACAGAGAATGACCAGGTCCCCTTCAACAGTTCCCCAATGCTCTAAGGATAGGAGACAATTTTTAACGTGGCTTACAAAGTTCAAAAAAATCTGGCCCATCCTAACCTCTTCATTCTCAGCACATCCCAGTGAGCCCTCCCTCTGTACTCCAGCCTCACTGGCCTTCCTACCTCAGGGCTTTCACACTAACACTGCCCTTCTCCTAAAGGGCTCTTCTCCTGACAACAATTTCCTGTGGCAACCAAGCAACTATTGGCAAATATATAATTAGAATAGCCATAAAAATTCATGAAGAGAATGATGTCATCAGATTTAGAAGCAAGATGCTAGGGGAAAATACGAAATATTTTTTAAAACCAGAAAAAAACAAAACCTGTGACTTGTTTCATAAATGATTCCATGTAATCACCAGAGTGGGATAGAAAATGGGGCATATGGGAGACGTACTGATTATTTCAATTGGTCCCCACTGCACTCTGTGAACATTCACTATTTCACTATGTCAATTCATTCATTCACTATTTCACTATGTCACTATTTCACTATTTCACTATGTCAATGAGGAGCTTCTAGTAATGTAGAGAAGAAAACATATGCATACATACGATTTTATGTATACATATGCATATGTTTTCTTCTCTACATTACTAGAAGCTCCTCATTGACATCAATCCTAGGTAATGCTATTGACATATAAGTGTGAATTTTTTAAATTTACATTTATTTTATATGCATATATATTATAGCTATATTATATATTTTGTGCTTATGACATATATATCACATATACTTTGGCTAAGATAAAAATTTTGTTTTGCAAATTCATAAAAATACTAGTGTCTGGCAATTCGGACTGTGAAAGTGATAAATAGCAGATCTTTCTGGGAATTAAAGCATATTATTTTATTAACATATAAGGTATTATTTGTTTCAGGGGTACAGGTCTGTGATTCATCAGTATTACACAATTCACAGCTCACCATAGTACATACCTTTCTCCCAATGTCCATCACCCAACCACCCTATCTCTTTCCTGACCCTATCCCCCCCACCCGCAACCCTCAGTTTGTTTCGTGAAATTACGCGTCTCTTATGGTTTGTCTCCCTCCCTGGTCCCATCTTGTTTCATTTTTTTCCCCTCCCTAGTCCCCACGACCCCCCACTCTGCCTCTCAAATTCCTTCCATCAGACAGATCATTTGATAATTGTCTTTCTCTGATAGACTTATTTCAGAAAGCATGTTATTCTTACAGCCGGTCGAGGTATGGGTTTTTGTGGTTTCTTTGAACCCAGTTTTTTCATTGCATTGTAGTATTTCTTCTGTTCTTCTGTCATAAAAATGTCTTGACCTCCAAAGTAAAGAAATAAAAACAAAACTTGTTAAAATCATGTTCTTTGCTAGCTAGAAAATCCACTTCAGTCGTTGTGTGAAAATTGGCTTCCACATGCTATTCTAGTGTTGCCAATCTTTGTATTTACAGAGACAGATGCATGTATTCCATCTATAAATTATTCTATATTAACCAGTCATATTTCTATACTAAAAATATCAATACATGCTATCTGAATTGCAATTACTCAAATACTGCAATTGATTAAATAGTTCAAAATAATTTCAGAATTTTATATTCCTTCTTTTAGCTGATTGCATTTTAGAGCTAAAAAGAACCAGTATGCGATGTTTAACATTTTAGAATAAAGATAAAGCTTTAGTATACTTATCTTCTTTTTCTGTTGGTTGAAGTTATCTATGATGACACCAATGAAAAGATTCAGGGTAAAGAATGAACCAAAAATAATGAAGATGACAAAATAAAGGTACATATACAGATTGTCTTCATATTTGGGTTGTAATTCTACCTACAAAATATTAAGGAATGATAAACTATTAGGACTACTACTTGTTTTATAAAAAAGACATCAGCTATTTTCAATTCTCAAAGCATGTCTCAATTGTTGAAAATGGAAAAAAAAGATCAAGCATTAAACAGATTTTATGAAACATCAACACTATAGTGCTTGTTGAAGAGTCCTGCAAGACCATTCACTGACTTGACAAAGTGAAACAACTCACAGAAAGGTCTAGATAATTAAAATTAATTTCACCCAATAACTTTCTAGATTATGACTGCACTTTCTCTTATAGGCAAAGACTTCCAACAGGGTATCAAAGTCAGGATTTCCCCTTCCTGAAGAAGAGATGTTTGCGTCACACTATATTATGTTAAAACCTTTAAATTTTATTCTCTCTGATTTGGGTTTTTCATTTATAAAATGAAAATAACAGAACCTTAACCTCAGAGGGTAGTTGGGAAGATTAAGCATATTAATATATAAAAAGAGCTTAAAGAAACAGTGCCTGGCCTATAGTAAGTGTAAAGTTTTGTTTTCTATTACACATTTCTTTTCATAGGCTAGAATTATTACTGTATGTGTGGATCTGGGTACATCTGTAGGATCATTCCCTTCTACAAATGAGTCTAAGATTCATCCTATTTAGTAGGCTTTAGGTACAGTTTCTGTAACAATGATGCCTTGTCTTATCCAGCACACTTTTGGTCAAAAAGAGAGTGACAACTGGTGTGAGCTTTGGTTGTGATCTGTATCTCAGGACTCACAGAACCTTGTTCTAACCAATCCAGTTAACCAGTCACATGTGGTAATAGATACAGGTAATGACCCATTGTGTCAGCAAATCAATTTAGAGGGTAATGGCCAACATGATAAGTTTTTCTAATGGAATAGAGTAAAATGGAAAATATTAGAAATATTGTAAAAGTACCTATTCTTTGATGAGACTTTTATTTCATTTATATGGGTATACAGTGAACAGTGATACAAAATGATATTTTAAACATTTCAAAATTAAATACAATACATACAGAAAAGTGCACAGCACATTAAGTGTAAAATGTAGTAATAAATTGTTATAAAGTGAGTCTCATGGTACTGGACATTGTCAGGAACTCAGAAACCCTTGATGTATCCTTCCCAAACATAAACTCTATAATCCCTGCTAGAGGCAATCATTATCCTGAATTTTGTGGTAATTCCTTCCTTGCTTTTTCTTTAGAGTTAACAGGTAAGAAAGCATTATTAGACAGATTAGTTTTGTCTATATTTTGTCTACTGGATACATTTGTTATAACTGTTATATTTTTAGATTCATCTACATTGCTATGTATGCTGTACTCACTGTATAACATTCAATTATTTGTCCATTTCTACTACTTTTGAGTTGTTTCCAGTTTTTTGCTAGTTCAAAAAGTTATGTTCATTCTTGTACATCTTGTACATGGACTCTGCTATGCATGTGAACAAGTTTCTGTAGGATATATTGCTAAAAATGAAATTGCAGGGTTAAAGAATATCTTGAATTTTATTGAATAATGTAATAATGCCCAACTTCTTAGAAGAAATATTTATCCATTTTGTCTGGTCAGTATTACATAAGAGTTCTTATTGCCCTTTGTTCTTGACAATACTTGGTATCGTCATAATTTTTATTATTGACCATGAGGTAAATGTATAGTTAATGTCACATTGTAGTTTAAACTTGCATTTCTCTGATAACTACTGAGAGTAAGAGCAAACAACTTTTTACAATTTTAGTGTCCACTTGGATTTCATCATTTGTAAGTGCTTGAGTTATGTAGCAGATACTGTCTGCTAAGTTACTAAGGAAGGAACCAAAAGAAAGTTGCATATCAGGCTGCTGCTAAGGAAGGTAGAGAGAACTGTAAATGAATTAGTCAAAAAAGGTAGGAAACTACCATAGAAGAAAGTGGTTATGAGCCCATTGTTTGTGGTCAGAGTTAAAAAACATGTACTATCACTTACCACATTGGGCCTATTTGTTTCAATAGTAAATGGAGTTAATATCAACCACAGCATAAACGTTGTTATTTAAGATTAACTGGGATAGTGTAAGAAACCCTTGGTAGAGTTAGTAGTAATAAGTAGTAAATAATTAGTATTATTTAAAAAAAAACAACCCATGACTGGGATTTCTGATAGCATTCACAAAGATACAATTCAGGGCACTTCGTTCTCATGCTTACTCTCTCTCTTTTTTTAAGTAAGGCAAAAAATTAAACAAATTTTTTAAAAAAGCCAACAACTTGGGAATTCTTTCTTAGCTACCACTTGGCTATTGGTGCTAGCAAAATAACATTTTGAATTTAATTACTTTTTTCTGGCAATATACCAGAAGCCAATCTCTTTTTTTTTTTTCAAAATGTGATTTCCTTCCCCATTGTTGAATAGTGAAAAATTAATGAAAATTGTACAAAATTTTCAAAAGTGCTGAGGTGTGTAAGGCAGACTATGAAGGCCCCTTCCATCTATAACAAAATCTCACTTCCCAGAAACACTGTGAAGTTTTTGTTTGTTTTCTGTTTGTTTTTTTCCACCAGTAGCCAGATTCTTCCTATTATAGGAAAGATAAAAAGGTGGAAGAAATCTGTGACAGATGAAGAAAGTGCATGTTGAGGGTTTCTAATGCACAAATGGCCACAAATCAGAGCCAGAAATAAAATGTCTCATTTTGCAAAGTCAACAAAATTTTAAGTACAGGGTACCATGCTAGATACTAGAAAAGGTGTGTTAGAAGATGTACAGTAAGTAGAGAAAAACATTCAAATCAAATTTTGAAAAAAATAATGTGAAGTTGAGTATTTTGTTTTTGTAATATAGACATTTTCTACACATTGATCCATGGTTTTATTTATTAATAAATTACAACACTGTGGAAATATTCACTGGATCAAATTAGACAAACTTCTCTCTAAACAGACTTACGTTTCGCGAATCAACAGCTGCATACATGATATCCATCCATCCCTTAAATGTGGCCTGTAAAAAAGTCATACCATTTAATTTTTTCCCCACAAATTATAATTTTAGAAAAGAAGTTAAGTATCAGATTGATCAATTCAATCATTCAAAAACAGGTACATAAAACCTCATAACATGAGGTTAGTATTTGAAATCTGGGCAAAGTTTTATAATAGATGCATGGAAAATACTTCAACTTTACATTCTTCCATAAATCTATAATTATATCATGGTAGATTATAACACTATGCTACCATAAAAGCAATTATCAACAATCTTTGACTCTGACATATCTATAATAACATAACATGAAATTTGATAAAATCACATCAGACAAGTTGAAAAATATGTTGCATTGTTTGATTTTAATGCTTTCCATCTTTATTCTTTTCTAAATGGTATTACCACCAATCACTAATCATGAAGATTTGTTCTTGAAAAAATCTCCATATTGTTGATTATACTATTTTGAGGCATTATTCCATAAGATGAAGTAGTTGCCTAATCTGAAGACAAACATATTCAACTGCAATTTACTCTTTTAAATATTTGTGGTTTTTGTGCAGATACGTGCACCTAAAAACAAGTTTTAGACATTATTTTTCAGTTCCTTAGAACCACGGGATCTGTCCTTCCCCCTAATATTCATATAGCATTGGGTATCATGGAGGTGGGTCATCTCAGGGGGTGGTCGGTTGAGAAGCTGAATGATTTTTATGAATTTCTAACAGACATCATAGACTTGATAGAAGATTTTTACTTGCAGGATAACAAACACCGTATCTGAAGGAGTTCAAGCAAGAGGCAGGAAAGGGGGTAATCAGAGTAGATGTTTGTGTGACAGATGTAAGGTGGGGAGTTTGGTTATGGCCATCGTCAAGATTGGGTGGATGAAGGCCTGATGAGGATTTGGTACTGTCTGGTAGCTGAGGAGTACAGAAATCAATCACTCTCCACCCCCTCCACCCACACACTTCTCCAACCCCACACTAGGCCCAGTTCCTGTACTTTGCTCAGAGTAGCGGTAGGCTAAAAGCCTGGGGACCTTCATAGAAATCTCAGTAACACAGGACTGGTGCTGGGTAGCTGATGCCTAGTCTGAAAGACCATAAACTTTGCAGAGCAGTCCAGTTTCTTGCATGGTGCAGAAAGGATAGTTCAGCAATGATTAGAAAGAATCTAGGCAGATGGGCTTGAGGAAATATGTATTTGGAAATATTGAGAAAGGAGATTTCAGACTCGCTTCAATAATACATCACAGAGAACAATAAAGCGGTTACTTACTACTTGAAGCAGAGAAAGATATCCAAGTCCTACATTATCAAAGTTTACTTTCACATTTTTCCACCTGGCGGTTTGATTGCTCTCTATGAGTGCTTTACATTCGCTGTAGTTGTTGACCACACTTACATCAAACATTTCTCCAGTGGTGTAGTTAATACAATGATAAAACTTGCCAGCAAAGAGATTTACTCCCATGATACTGAATATTAGCCAAAAGATCAGACAAACCAGAAGTACATTCATTATGGATGGAATGGCTCCTAAAAGAGCATTGACAACAACCTGGCACAGAAATGAGAAGGCAAAATAAGTGAAAACTCAGCAATTGTGTTGGAACACTATTAAAAGAACAGCAGCCAAATGACAGAAAAAATATCTTTCTAAAGTTAAATATTGAGCAGAAACTAGTATCTTGTAGCTCCAATAAAAGAATTTTACAATCATAGTTCAGAATGATATAAAATATATTTTATATTGTAGAATGTTTTCTCAAGAGGTATGAAGATACATAGAGCAAATTTTCATCAAAGAATGGAACTACTTATAAACACAAATAGTGACAGGGCAATAGAAACAGTGTCAACACAGAATATCACAGTTTCTAAAAATTTGTAAACCATAAAATTTACTATCCAAAATTTCAAAGTAAAAGAGAACAACACTTCAGGGTCAATTTCCAGAGCAAAAGGGAACACTAATAATAGTTATTCTGAGAAAGCAAGTATAAGCCAGTGTAGTATAGGGTCACCCTACAGCTAAAACTTCAGAGTGAAGAGATTAGAGCATGGAAATTGAATATGTGACAAGGAGAAAAGGGTTTGGAAGTCAGGAGCTCTGTGTTCCAGTTTACATCACAAATTAGCTGTGCACCTTTGAGTGAGTTGTTTCATTTTTCTGATCCTCCTTTGGGAAATCCCTTTCAGAAGAAAATTCTCATAAAGCATTGCAATTTGAGCCTAGGGTTCTCACTTAATGGCTTTGTTACTTGTAGCTTTCTCAGTTAACCAGGGCTTTCAGGAAACATTTTTCAGCACTTTTTAAAATTATCCCTCAAGGAAATATTCAGCTAAGAATGTTGTTCGGTGCAAGTGCACCTAACCTACATTAGCAATAAACTTTATCAATGAGCAGGCATGTAAAATATAATAAATACATGTATTAAAAAAATAAATACATGTATTTATCCACCTCAACTCCTTTATGGGGTAAAAAGTACATACAAACACATACATACACACATAAATACATATGAGTAACAATATCTTACAACAACCATACCAAATGCGTATTTGGCAAAAGGCACAACTCATCTACAAATTAGCACCCGGAGCCTATTCAGTAACGGATAATATTTTAAAGTATTTTGAATGAAAGTAACCTCTAAAGAATGTATTACAGTGTTGTTGTTTTTTTCTCCTGTAGAGTATACTTTTATTAGGAAAAAATTTAAAAACCTACATAATGCCATTTAGGCCTTGTATCAGACACACTGTCTTAAGCATTCAGACTATGTCTTAGGACTTAAGGGGCTGAAGTTGTCCATTTATAAAAACCAGATCCTTATCCCTGACCACAATGTTCTCAGTGAAGCAATGGGTCATATTCCATCTCCCTGGAATGTTTTAGCACTTGAAGCGACAAACTGGAAAATTATTCACATTGATTTGGCTCCGACACTGTTGGTGAGAATGCAAGTTGGTGCAGCCACTTTGGAAAACAGTGTGGAGATTCCTTAAGAAATTAAAAATTGAGCTTCCCTATGACCCTGAAATTACACTACTGGGTATTTACCCCAAAGATACAGATGTCGTGAAAAGAAGGGCCATCTGTACCCCAATGTTCATAGCAGCAATGGCCACAATAGCCAAACTGTGGAAAGAGCCAAGATGCCCTTCAACGGACGAATGGATAAAGAAGATATAGTCCATATATACAACGGAGTATTATGCCTCCTTCAGAAAGGATGAATACCCAAATTTTGTATCAACATGGACTGGACTGGATGAGATTATGCTGAGTGAAATAAGTCAAGCAGAGAGTCAATTATCATACCGTTTCACTTACTTGTGGAGTATAAGGAATAACACGGAGGACACTGGGAGATGGAGAGGAGACGTGAGTTAGGGGAAATCAGAGGGGGAGACAAACCATGAAAGACTGTGGACTCTGAGGGTTTTGGAGAAGAGAGGGGTGGGGAGATGGGTAGCCTGGTGGTGGGTACTAAGGAGGTCATGTATTGCATGGAGCACTGGGTGTGGTGCATTAACAATGAATCTTGGAACACTGAAAAAAGAATAAAGTAAAATTACAAAAAAAAAAAAAAAAAGAACCAGGACTTGGGTTTGGTACGGTTACAGTGTTGTTTTTACAAGAACCTCAACTCTCTGATAACTCAGAGGTACTTATAGACCTAACAGTTCATTTTTAAATTCACTACAATGAATGCTCTGCAAATACAAGGAGATTCTGGTAGCAAGAGTTAAAAAAAAAAACAGAACAAAACTGGAGAACAAAGAAATAATACATGTGTTTTCCAAGATAGTCAGATGTATGGAACAACTGGGAATTTAGGTCCTTATCCATGCAAATTTGGTACAGAAAATATGAAAGTTATTCTAGTACTGAAAATTTGATTGCCCTTTTAAAATTAAAAGTACTACTGCAAAAACAGTGATTTTAAAGTGGTAAAGTGAAATGAATTTAACAGCTAACAATTTCTTTCTATGCAACCCTCAGCACAACACAAACACACACATCTACACACATCATTCATTTCTGTTTAGGTTTGCAACATTCAGAGAAAGCCCCAGTAACTACTTTCAAATTATAAAAAAAAAAAAACATCATTTTCTAAAAGTTTATTTTAGAATAGCGAAATCCATAGAGACAGGATGTCATCATTTCCTCTGTGATGAGGGTGTGTGGTCTCAGGTTTTGCACTTCGGACAGGTGATAAATGGCAGTACAAATTCCTCCTTCCTTTGTACCAGCTTTCTAAATGAGTATTAGATTTCCACAGTATGACCTACTTTTTAGCTACCTCCGCCTGTGTTTGAAAGCTAAAGGGCCAGATTCAGATTTTAAAAGGCTCAAACACATCATATGAGGCAATGAAGAAACGAAGAAGAATTCTTTGGGGTTTTAAATTACAGTCAGTGGAATTTCCCTCACATTTACAAATGGAACGAACATAACTAATCTTGACTCATATCGGAAGTCCACACGACATGATAGAGATTTCCCACAGAGTGAAAAATCTACTTAGAAGCAATCTAATTGTTTCTAATTAGAAGCAATCTCTTAGGCATTCTATTCTGTGAGTGTTTCCAGCAGTGTCAAGTTTATGGATGTCTGACACATATTGATTGGTAGGCTATGTCAGTATGAATGTATAAGATATAAATCTCCATGGATTTGTCATTTCTGAGGTACAAAATGTCAGTCTGTTCTCAAATATAATTCCAGCAAATTCTAAGGCATGCGGTCTTACCCTCATTCCTTCAAACCGGGATAAGGCTCTCAGTGGCCTCAGAGCTCTTAGTGTTCTGAGGGATTTGATGGCACCAAGTTCTGAGTAACCCAAGGCATTTGCAGTCAAGCTAACCAATGAGACCTATACAGAGAAAGCAATGCAGTTTTCTCATTTACAGACAAAAATGCTTACCCGGTTCAACCTTGCTCTGCAATAAACCAGTAGTTCTCAACCTTTAGTGAGTATCAAAATCACTTGGAGGTTTTGTTGAAGACACAGATTACTGGCAGGGTTTGATTCGGCAGTTTTGGGGTGGGGCCTGAGAATCTTCAAGTTTCCAGGTAAGATTAAAGATACTGGTCTGTGAGCCATACTTTGAGAACCACTGTCATTAACTTATGAGAAAGAAGCTATACATGTTCTCTCTTCAAGATTCTTGATAAGAACAGATTTTTAAAAATTAAATGTAAAACAAGAAAAAGAATGCCATTGAAATGCAATCTTCATCTACAGATCTGTAAATTTTTATCATCTCTCATATTATTTAGCTGACCCAAAAAGAAGATGACTAAAACTTAGTGTAAGTACACAGGTGAACTAAGGAAACCACTGGCTAATCTGAACACAAACACAGTCAGAAAGATGTAGGCCTCTAAAATAGTGGCTTTGTCTTCCTGTCAACTTCGGTCTGAGGGCATCAAACCATGAATTAGGTCAAATTAAAATAATTAACGCCCCAAAAAAGAAAAATTGAGATTTTAGTATGACTAATTAGAAATTGCCAGACAATAGTTTTAGTCATTTATACAGACTGACTAATGTAGGTTGATAGAAATTCTAAAAAAATAAAAAAAAAATAAAAAAAAATAAAAATGTCAAGTAAAAAGGAAAAGAACATCTGTCATAGGTAGCACAGAAATGTCTGATTTCCTTTGAAAATACATAGAAATCTCATTAAAATTATATAATCAAAGAAAAGGTATTTTGTCCAAAAGGACACTTGAATTTCAAAAGCAAATAAATAAAAATAGATGTGTAATAGAGCTTCTAAGAATATGGTGTTAATGGACATTTGAAAAAAATACTTTTTATTAAAAATAAAGCACAAAAATTTTTATAAAACTTATTCAAATGAATTTTGCACATATAATGTGAAATAGAAAAAAACCTCTAAACTTGGCAAAAAATGAGCTACAAAAATTTATTTTAAGTTGTTTATATATTTTTCTTAAAATCTAAATTTTTTAATAAAGATTTTATTTATTTATTTGAGAGACAGTGAGAGATGGTGAGAGAGAGAGATCACAAGCAGGAGGGAAGAGTAGAGGGAGAAGCAGGCTCTCTATGGAGCAGGGAGTCCGGTGTGGGGCTCAATTCCAGGACGCTGGGATCATAACCTGAGCCAAAGGCAGATGCTTAACTGACTGAGTCACCCCAGGCTGAAGATTTTCTATATATAAAATATGAGGACCTGGACTACTTCATCTTTCCTGAACACAGGATCAATAAGAAATAAGCATAAATTAAAGGAAGAAAGATAAACGAAGGACATAAGAAAAAAAAGTTCTGAACAGAGGCAGTAATTATTTGCTAACTAAAAGAAGTGGTAAAATACCCAATTTTATGTGACTTGTGTAGCTAAACGTGAGGAGATACAATTATGCATTCTCCTCTTCCTGGAATGATCTAATTGGTCTTTGGTCTCTAAAAAATCCTCTTTCTATTTTGTCATTCACAACTGCACCAACATTTCTCTACCTAAAAGGGCAAGCTTTCATGTCACTTTCCAGAAATAATGCTTCAGTGGCTTCTTCTGGAACTAGATCAGAGGACTACATCTCTTTGGATGGCATCACAGGTTCTTTAAACTCTTCTCCAACTTACTGTGCTTACCTTGTCATCCAATTCGAAAACACTTTCCCTCACCCCGTGGCACTGTTCTCACTGTCAGGGATTATTTGTTGCTTGAACAGGCCCTGATTGGCCTGCATTGTCTTAACGCTTTGGTGTTCTTCCCTTTATCTGTATCTTGATGTCTTCAGGCCTTAAACTCCAGCTCACAAGGGCACTACTTCACAAAGCCTTGCCTCCTTCCTTTAGCAAAGTGAGTGGCACTTCTAATACAGATGTCACCCTCTCGTTATACAGGTATCTATCCTCACTAGTCCACTCCAAGTTCCCACAAGCTAGAAAAATGACTTTCGTATTTGCATCTTCCATAGCAAAACAGATGATCAATAATGCATGTGATATAAAGCAGAGTATTGGTGCATTTAACATATTGTCATAATTTTCTTAAATCTAAGAAGGTAAATATCAAGATACGCTCAGTAATATGAGCATCAGCTTCAGGGAACTGGATTTCTATGAAGAATTTATTTATATTCAGATCATATTGATTTAATGCTTTTAATGTTATAAGGATACATTACATATCAGATATTTTTATTATAAACTTTCCAATGTATCATAACCACATTGAGAAAATAAGGAAAAAGTATCAACCATAAATCCAATTATACAAATAAAAGAAGGGTTATAGTCTTGGTATATTTTTCCTTTGTATAATATCCAATCATATGTGGTTTTAAGTATTTGTTTATTGTCTTCCTTTATTGACAGGAAATTTTTCATGTAATTCTACATGTAGCCTTATATATTACATTTAATAGTACATTTGCTATGGGGGCACCTGGGTGGCTCAGTTGTTAAGTGTCTGCCTTTGGCTCAGGTCATGATTCTGGGGTGCTGGGATCGAGCCCCACATCGGTGTCCCTGATGGCAGGGAGCCTGCTGCTCCCTCTCCCACACCCCCTGCTTATGTTTCCTCTCTTGCTGTCTCTCTATCAAATAATAAATAAATAAAATTCTTTTTAAAAAAAGTAGTACATTTGCTGTAGATGGATTAGGAAAAAACACAACAAAGATACTCTTCTCTCTTAAATTCAAAGAACTCTTTTTTTTCCTATAATTTTTTTCTTCTGTTTGATGCTTAGAAAACTCAAATTGAATTAAAAGTTGATACTTGCTTCATTTAAAACTGTAAAAAATACCTTTCTCCATGAAAGGGTCCTTTTTTTCTTTTGCTGGCATGATATGTAAATTTAATATATCAAAATATTTCAAGTTAAGCGTATGTCTTTTATTTCCAAGGAATTACAATCAACAAAATATTATCTTTAAATGCACTAGTTAGGGATGCCTGGGTGGCCCAGTTGGTTAAGCGACTGCCTTTGGCACAGGTCATGATCCTGGAGTCCCAGGATTGAGTCCCGTGTTGGGCTCCCTGCTTGGTGGGGAGCCTCCTTCTCCCTCTGACACTTCCCCTTCTCATGCACTCTCTCTCTTTCTCAAATAAATAAATAAAATCTAAAAAAAAATGCACTAGTTAGCACTTGTGCTTTTTTGTAAATTCCAGTATCCTCCTCTTCCTTTGTTAGCTGAGCACATCATCCTGTCATGTCCCCCATGTGCCAGTCTTCTGTCACCACTGGCTTGCCTAGTCTTTTCTAGACAAAGGCTTCTAAGTTTCTTTTTAACCATTTTGAATGGACTACTAATTTAAAAGATATTTAAGAAGTAAATCTCCAAGGTGCCTGGGAGGCTCAGTCGGTTAAGCGTCTGCCTAGAGTTCAGGTCATGATCCCAGGGTCCTGCTATGGAGTTCTGCATAGCCTGCTTTTCCTTCTGCTTCTTTCTCTCCCTGTCTCTCATGAATAAATAAATAAAATCTTTTTTTTTAAAGGAAGTAAATCTCCAGAACTAAATGAAAATGAATTTTTAATCCTTTTGTTCAATTAAGATTTTATATTGGTGAATAAAAGGTGAGATCTTTAAAATTCTCCCTTAGAAGTCACAAAGTAACCTTGTATTCAATTTTTTTAAAGACTTTCATATTTTGGTACTCCATCTCACTTTAGTTTCAACACCAGTGCAGATTAATAAAACTTCTAAATAACTGACCCACAGCTAATCTGTTTCAACCATCATACAAATCAAGTGTGTCTCCTGCTTTTTTGACTTTCAAGTTTCTCTGTAATTAGTAAGCCATCTGTGGGACAAACACTTCTCAACAGGCTCTGGTGATGACAAAAATACTAATGTCAAAGATAACTGTGAGGCATTTAAATGCGGTTATTGTGTCAAACGTAAGAGTGAAAAAAGCAAAACTTCTACATTAATATATTATTCTATATAATTTGGAATTTAAATATTAATTTGAAATGAAATCAATAAGTACAGTAAGGCAGCATCTGACTGTTTCACCTGTAAAAGTATATGAATTTAAATTAAAAAATTGGGGGGTATCTTCTCATTGGGAAAATTAGAATCGTCATTTATATTTACATCAAGTATTTACTGAGTGCCTACTGTGTGCCAGGCACCATTGCTAGAACGATCATCACATGACAATGGAATGAAACACGGAAGTGCAGAACACTCACGTCAACAATCAGGAAATCCAGCCAGCACCACGCATTGGTGAAATACACCTGAAAACCGTATGCGACCCACTTGAGAAGCATTTCCAGGATGAATATGTAAGTGAAAACTTTGTCGGCATATTCTAACATGGTCTTAATGGTTTTTCGCTGCTCAATATATATATCTTCAAAGGCCTGTGAGTGAGAAAATTCCATGGAATTTCATTGTCATAAACTGTCTCTAATTGATGTCTTAATAGAGCAAATCTGCTTCAAGCCTCGTCTCAGGTGCCTGCGTCTGGAAGGCTTCGTGTTCCCCGTGGTGGCACTGGCTTTGGGTTCTATCTGCAGGCACACTTCAGTCAACCAATGAATTCAAATAATTTTTCAATTTGGGTATCGAAACATCCCAAAGAGCTTAAAAACCCTGAGAGATTGTCAGGTGCTTCTCTCTACAGCAGGAGGCAGAAAGTCTTGTGTGAGTAGATCTGCTTTGTTCATTACATTAGAATGTTTTCTCTCAGTAATGCAATGTAAGTAAGGCAAGGAGACAAGGACCCCTACTCCCATGGTAGCCATGATAGCTGAGGAAAGAGGAACAGAAGATTACCGCTTTCTTCCCTCTATTTCTCTTGCTCAGCGTGGGCACCTATGTGGGAACGGGAGGAAGCCCCCTCTGTTCTGCTCTGCTCTGTGACATTTTGCAGAGCTCTTGGGACACCATGGGGAATTCATTTTCAGGAGCCTCTGGGTGTTCTAGAATGAAAATATCATTTATCCAACTGAATCCCCTTATAGGAAAAACTATCACGATACCTTGGTCTGGATTAAGGACAAAAGATAATTTTCTTTTTTAGAGAAAAGGGGAAACTGGGCTTGTGATCAAGGCACAAAGGCCTAAAGTCCTTGCAGCTCAATTTATAGTTGAAGCTGGAAGCCCCTCAGAAGACAGCCATTGTGCCCGCACTTTGGTGAGATTTGACTGAGTATAATTGAGAACCAAGAGCTAAGAGAGCAAAGGCACTAGTTACTGGTGAGACTTCAGAGTTTCCTATCTATTGGCATTTAAATACAGGGCTGACCCTCTTTGCTTAAGTACATGGCAAGAGGCAGGATTCGTATTAGAGACGGACTTAGAGGCCTCAGATACAAGACTATAATCCTAATGAAATCAACTCACCAAACCCTGTAGTGACTAACTGAAAAAATAAAAGAAATGCAGCCATATATATATATTGCCAAATGGGAAAATGGGCCACATTATTTTCATACATTAATTAATATTTTGACTAAACTGACCCTTCCATTGAATGAAATCGGACATAAATTTTTAATGCTTTCACTTTGCTACTCTTACTCAGTAATTAAGTCAGTTTACTATTTGCTATTTACTGTAGCCTGGCACTAGTGAATCAGCATGAACAAGATAAGTGAATTCTCTGCAAAATGGAGCTTATGTTAAGCAGTTTGATATTTAGCTGATAATCCTGTATCATGTCTGTATAATCACTCTTAATAAGAACTGCCTCTGATGACTCAAAGTCAGAAATATCTTTCTTTAAATATTACAAGAAACCATAATCTGAGTTTGATTCAATCTGAGACCTACTCCACAAAAATAAAAAATTGCTATTTAGTGAGCCTTGCACTGTGCTAAGAATATCACACAATGTCTCTTACTTCACAAGCATCATATTAAAAAAAAAATGTAACAAGAGGTTCCCTGAGGGGGAAACTGAAAAGTTTCAGTAAAGGAAAAGGAGCAGATTCTATGTCACCTACCAGCGCCCCACTGCTGAGTAGAATCATGAAGACGATGAAGGTTTCAAACCAGTTGTGCTCCACTATCTTATAGCAAGTTTTTCTCAAGTTCCACCAGAGTTTCCCTTTGCCTTCTTCTATGCTTATCTGACAACACTTGAACTTCCGCACACAGTCTACAATAAGTCAAAGTAAAAGAAGAAAAAACAGTTACTCTTTGATTATGTACATTTGTATTGGCGGAAGACTCATCTATGTTATTACCTAATACATTGTAAATAAATAACTACTTTTTAAGATGGCTTCCACTTACACAAATGGAAATCATCTGTACAGTTTTTAAATCATTCATTCAACAAATATTTTTATGTATATATGATTATTGTAATGGATTATATTACAGATAAAAACATATAGAAAAACAGAAAGAAAAATAAAATCAACAAAAGTTGGTATTTTCATCTTATCCTTATCATTCCATCCATACATGGACATTTGAATTCTAAGTAGTTTGCTTAATGGTGTAATATATACATTTCCTTTTTATTGTAAGTAAATAGAATGTGAAAGGTTTCACTTCTCTAAATAAGATTACCAGACTTAACCAGAATCTGTAGAATTTTTCCACTATTATTGAATATGTTGTTTTAATTCTGGCTATTATCAGTAACAATAGTATAAACATCTTTGTGTAATTTATGGATTACTAGATCAAAGGCTTGTCAACAAATATTTATTGAATATCTGTTACATTCAAGGGATTGTACTGGACAAAGCAGACTAGTAGAATGTGTAAACATAGACTTTGTCTTTAAACAGTGTGCATTTTAGGGCCACTTGAGTGGCTTAGTCTGTTAAGTGTCTGCCTTCAGCTCAGATCATGATTCTAGGGTTCTGGGTTCGAGCCCTGTGTCAGCTCCCGGCTCAGGAGAGAGTCTGCTTGTCCCTCTCCTTCTGCCCCTTACCACTCACCCCCACCCATGCTCTGGCTCTCTCAAATTAATAAATAAAATCTTTTTTTTTAAAAAGTGTGCATTTTAGGTAGGGGACTTTCGCTCACAAATTCTATAGTTATAGATATCACCAAAAAAATCACAAATTAAATAAGGTATTGTGAGAGTTGATTGGTATACACTAATTTCTGACATTGAGCTTTATAGAGGAAATGAATTTCATCTTAGACTTTGAGGGATATGTAAGAACAGGTCTAGTACAGGAGCTATAAAAGAATGGAGAAACAATAACATCAATAAAACTTAATGATAGATCTAGAAGTTGCATGAAAGAACTAGGAGTTGAGACTAGAAAAAATACTTGGAGCCAATCTGAAAAAAGGAACTGAGTGAGTCAGCTGGAGAATTTAGATCTTATATACTGCCCAATAGGTAAAACACTGAAGGATTTATTTGGGAATTGTGAAGATCCACCTGATAAGAATACTGATTTAGAATGATCTCTGCCTATAAAAGGCATTGGATGCATAGAAGAAAGAAGATGAAAAAGGAGTTAAGAGTGCATGTGATTCAAACAAGGGTAACAGTGGTAACAGTGGTTAGAAATCAGAAGATACCATTGAGCTGACACACAGAATAGGGGGATGCTGGGGTGTGGGAGATGAGTCACGAGTTAAGGCTTTAACCATGAAGAGGGCCCTTGTTCAATGAATAGAAAAATGGAGATCTCATCTTGAAAAGAGCATAGTATTTTACTGCATAGATATTTATCAGATACTACTTTATAATGTCAGTCAGCCAGATCATATCCTTTGTTTCATGAAAATTTGATGATGTGCTATAAAATGTTCTTAGCTTCTCAACTAAGAAATAAATAGCATTATATTTGTTGTTTCTTTGAGGCAAGATATTTTTCATATTTTTGTTTCCCAAAAGATCAAGATTTACATGCCCTGAAAATATTCATTGTATTAAATTAAATGTAACTAAATTTAGGAGTTGTTTGTTTTTTCCCTATAGAGGATAAAAGATGAAAAAACAGCTTAGCAGAAAAAGACCAATTTTAGTGGGAATGACGAATGCCAAATTTGAGACACTGGTTTATTTCTGAGAGGAAAGGGAGAAAGTAAGATAAGGAAGGGGAACAAAATGGGCCTAATCTGTATCTGTTTTATTTATAAATAAAAAGTCTGAAGTGAAGATGACAAGAGTATTCAAATTGTTGAATTTGATTGGTGGGCATCTACGTATTATTCATTATTATTTTCTATAATGTTAAGTTATTCTATATTCTATATAGAATATATTCTAAAATATTTCATACTTAAGTGTTTTCTTAAACTTTACAAAAGACAAATGTTGATAGTACCATAATTATTATTGCATAATTACTTATTATTTCCTTATTATTGTGGTATATATGAACATATTGTGACCCTAAAAATAAGCTAATTGTCTGATAAAGAGTAAAAACTAATACCACAGAAATTATTTTTGTGATATACCACTTGAATGTTTTGGAAAGTCATATATTTTTTTATAATCAAGTAACTGCACTGGAATGTACACAGATTTTTTGAAGTAAATAGCAAAGAGTGGCTTCCCTCATAACTTATGCTGAATAAATAGTTCTTCCTCTGAAATTATTTAAAAATTGATAATTAATATTTAAGTATTTATTTTCACCAATGCATTAAAGTGATCAATAAATATATGTAACATAATCTTCTGTAACAACCTTTTTTTTTTTAAAAGATTTTATTATTTATTTGACAGAGAGAGATCACAAATAGGCAGAGAGGCAGGCAGAGAGAGAGAAGGAAGCAGGCTCCCCGCTGAGCAGAGAGCCTGACACGGGGCTCGATCCCAGGACCCTGGGACCACGACCTGAGCCGAAAGCAGAGGCCTTAACCCACTGAGCCCCCCAGGCGCCCCTTCTGTAACAACCTTAAATCCATTGACATCAATTGTGATTTCTACCATCTGTGTAATTAAATATTCCAAAATTTGCTTAAAGTTTAAATTAAAACAGCTTTAGTGCTCTTAATGTAAACTTGGATAACCCAAATGAAATACTTTAAGAATTAGTTGTAATAAAATTGTATTACTAGTAACAATTGGAGGCAGTAACTATTTTTTCTAGGATTTATTTATTCATGTTAGAGAGAGGGGCAGGAGCAGTCGGAGTTCGGAACAGAATCCCATGCAGACTCCCCGCTGAGTTACAGAGCTTGATCTCACAACCCTGAGATCGTGACCTAAGCCAAAATTAAGAGTCAGATACTTAACCGACTATGCCACTCAGACAGTAACTATTTTTAAAATAAACTTTTGTTTAAGCAATTGCTATATGGTATTGATTTGAGACCAAGACATAATAAGCACTATTAAGTAGCGGTTAACTAAAAGAATGAGTTGGGGCATGGGGGTGGCTGTCAGTTAAGTATCTGCCTATGGCTCAGGTCATGATCTCAGAGTCCTTGAATCGAGCCTCAAGTCGGGCTCTCCGCTCAGCTGGGAATCTGCTTCTCCCTCTGTGCTCTCTTTCTCTCTCTCCTTCTCAAATAAATGAAAAAAAATTTTTTTAAATGAGTTAAATGAGAAGTGATATCCAGGGTTTTAGAGAAATGTTCCTGTACCTAAAACAGGGATTTATATAAGAAATTAAAAGGATTTCATATCTTGTGATACTGTACTAAATTTTCCTGCCTCTTTGATCATTAGTGGTGCATTCCCACACAGTCCGGACTGGCCAGGTGACTTTGCTTTGGTGAAAAGGTCAGGAGAAAACCTGGCAGAAGCAGACACTTGGCTGTTAGGCTTCCTCTCTTGCTCCTGTGCCTTTACCCCAAGAATATGCCCAACCACTGTGCGGAGGATGAGATGAAAGCGGACTACAGCTGAGTCAGTCCAACAGTCCATCCAAAACCTCAGGCTTGGAAGAGGCCTTTCCAAGATCAGCAAAACCATCTAGCTGGCCTTGGACTTGTGAGCACAAATACAAGGTTTTTGGTGTTTTGTTTTGTTTTTTTTTCTGGGTTGTTGGACATATAGCATTATTGTTCAAGAGATAACTGACCCATACCTCAAATTACATAATTTTAGCTTTCTTCAGAAAATCTTCTTGGTATCATTGGCCCAATGGCATGGTGCTCCATATTATAAAACTCATAGTATATTTTGGCATTTCATTATCTATTATCTATTATGATTCAAAACTAGTAAAAAATCAATCTTGACAGATAGATACAGGTAACCATTACTCATGGACAGTTTTTAAATGTATACTTATCATTTACTCCTCATTGTAAACTGACAAAACGGTAAACAATAAATTACCTCTTTGACCTTAATTTTTTTCTCTCTTTCTTTCTTTTTATTTTTTTTTAAAGCTGAAGAGATATGTTTGATTTGGCATTCTCTCTGATTTGATATTCTAGAAGGCCACCAAAACACCAGTATAGTGAGAGGCGTTCCTTAGTTAAACAGTACACACAAAAATAGGAATGTCTGATTACATAAAACTTATCTTTCAAAAAATTATCTTTGTTTGAATACAGAAAAAAACAAAAACGAAACAAATAAACGAATAGTCACTAAACAGAGAGATATGATTAGATGGTGGGGAAAGAGACAGGTAAGAGGGGTTCGGTGAGCTCATATGTCTTGTTCCCACTTACCTTCCGTGAAACAGGCTTCAGGTTCAAGGGATTCTTCGGGTTCTACCTCAGGTTGCTCTCCCTCAGCAGGAGCTCCTATATCAACTGTGCTGCCTTCAGATGAACTAGTTGCATTTAGCTTCTGAAAATCAATTCCACAGAAAAGATTTTAAAATATTTTCTTTAATCTATAATATAAAAATTCAAAAGGCGTGCCCTCAAGTCTTCTGTATGCATTTCCTTGATCTGTAATCCAAGAGTGTCTTAAACATAATGCCAGTCCGCTTTAGTAGAGGTGGGGGGTCACAAGATTAGATGCAGTGCCGCAGCATTTTTTTTTCTTTAAAAATATGGTACTAACAACTTAAATAATTTTTGATTAAGCCCATGTATAGAGATTCTGGAATAAAATCCTAAAGAGAGCTCATGTAAGCTGCCAGAGTCATATAGTCATCTGTGATCTTGCTTTTGTAAATTAGCTTGCGAATGGTACAGTTTGCTTTATTCTAAAATTGTGACCCAACCAACGAAAGCTGCACAAGTGTATTTTCATGTCAAATGCAGAAAAGATTGATCCGATGCAAATAAACAGCAACAGTCTAAATTTATCCACTTTTCATTGACATGAAAACATAGACCACTAGTTGTTATTAAATGTATTCTATAGTTTTCTAATTCAGAAAAGAGCAGCACATTGTTAGCTTTATAGCAAGAGCTGGTATTTTGCATTCTCTTTGGCCAATGCACTCCTGTGTTTCATTGTGCATTTGGAAACTACTTGTTACTCTGGCACTCTTACCTGTCCTGTTAGTACAGGGAGAAGTGACTCTTTGGCAGTTGTTTTGGTTTCCTTTAGGCTACATCAAAACCATCAAAAGAAAAATATAACAGAGAGAAGTTGTTTTAGACCGTGACATACAACAAACTTTAGCCAGGTCAGGGTGTTAAAGGGACAGGCTAAATGAAGGGATACCAGTCTTTATTAGCCTGGTCTTAAAATGCTGCAGGAATGACACAGGGCCAGGTATGAGTGCCACATGGAATCAGAGTAGTTTGGGCCACAGCATTCTCGGACCTGTTACAATGTTATTACCGTTAGTGCATAACATTAGGAAATGGCTGAGCCGATAAGAGCTACTTTATAAAGGGGATGAGGTAAGCACATGATAAAATGCACACTGAAGTATGTTGAACTACTACAAAGTGGATATTATAGTTGGTACTAGAAACACTCTACTCATATTTGAGCTAAGGGTTATATGGATCTGCTCTGGAAAGATGGTTCCTTTCTTTGATGAAAATCATTTTCCTTATTTAAAATATTTTCTTGGCATAGTGATGCTGATGAAGTGAAACTATTTATATATGATAAAGATGAAACTGAAATGCTTTAGTCTTGTTTAATTTAACAACATAGTGATAGAAGCATAAATATTAGATATGCCTCTCTTCATGGAGCCAGTTTCAGGGCATTTTCTTTAATTTGGCTGAAACAGTTAAATCAAGGATTATATATTATAAAATGCTTGAAGTTTGTTGAATTCTTCTCCTACTCACCAGGTGTATTTACAATACTAGGTAGATAATCATGATATCTCTGTCCTTATAATTTGAATATATTTTGCTTTAAGATGAAATGTCAAAGTGGGACAGTTTATTTCACATATTTTAATTTTTTAGACTTTGAATTTTCTATCCTTTGCCTTTTGGTTAGACTCTTTGATAATATAGCTGTGTTTACATACATGTAAATGACTAAGATATGACCAAATTATCCTCTCATTCCAATCCATCTGACTCACATGACATTGTTACATATTAGGGAGCTGATGATACTGATTTTTTCACTCGCAGGATGTTGAAACATGGTAATCAGAAGAATTGAAGGTTTGTCATACCTAACCTAACTGCAAACACCCACAAAAAGAGACGGAAAATGCTCCTTTTAAGAAAAAAAGATAGCACTGTAAATACAGATTGAGGGAAAGCCTGGGGGTGAACCCAAGGGAAAAAGGAGGATCCATATTCTGAGTACTCCATATGCTCAGGCTGGCATTCGTGAAGGACTGTTTTCCAGCCAATGTTAGTACTGGGTAGGTCACAGTTACTCAATAAATATTGTTAAAAAAATGAATGAATGAATAATAGACTTCTCTATAACAAAATGAAGGTTAGCTCTTGACAGTGATTGGGAGAAATCATCAGATAACAAATTCCAGTGAATCTTGGTTTTAAATGATCGAGAGGATCCCTGTAATGTTAACTATCACACCTTTCATTTAGTGCAGCTCCTTAATACTAATATAGAAGTAATGTCTTTTTACTGAAGCCAAGTATCTGTGTATTTAAAGGTCAGGTTACTACTTTTTTATAAGAGCAACATGAAACTGTTGGTTCTCTAGAAGACATATAGCACAAGACTT